>NC_137694.1:115214687-116524687 GCF_964034855.1 Anser brachyrhynchus | reverse complement strand
AGTATTTATTTTTACTCAGAGGTTTCTCATCACTACTGAAGCTCTGTCTGAGCCAGTTCTCTTGTGGGAATATTTGGTGAGATGTGAGAGGAGGCTTGGGCTTGCGTTGCTGTTTCATTGTTGCCTGAAGAGCAGAATTGCTAGGATCAGCCTTAATTCATTTGCCAAGCCTACAAGTGGTGGGGTTGGGTGACTCCCAGACTTCACAGGGAGATGCCAAATGGATGCACTCCTGTCCAAACGAGATCAACAGTGGCTGAAAGTCATGACTGGCTGAAGGCTATTCAAATGCTATTAATTAGTGAGTTGGCAATTTCATTTGGGAACCTATTTGGCAAATGGCCACTGCCATTGATACTTAGGTTTGCCAAATCTGACCAGGAATGAGTGAGCAGGCATAGAAAATGGGCACCTATCCACCCCTAGAGAGTGAATCAGATATCTTGTTTAATTTCAGGAATATTAATGCCTACATTTGCACTATTTTGTTGTTGTTGTTGCTTGACTTGTTTGTTTGTTGTGTTTATTTGTAGTGTACCAGTTCTGTAAGTAATTTGGGAACCTCGTGGTAGAAATCCCAGTGGAGAAAGCAGCAGGGTACCTTCTCCCTGCTGTGACTGTCTTTCTTCCAGATTTTAGTGCTCTCTATCACTGCTTACAGTGCTTACCTGTTTCCTATGTTTTCAGTATTTCACTTTGGATAATGTATCATATATGTTCATAATGGAGAGTATCCTCCATACCCAGTAATATTGGGATAGGAGATGTATTCAGTTTTCTGATATTTGGGAGATTGATCATTGGGTGATGATCATAAATGATTCAAGTATATGTGCTTAGCAATGTGGAACTTGGGACCTGCACATCTTTTGCCTGTGGGATTCTAAAAATAGTATTATTATTTTTTTTTCTCAGCTTTCTGATGTCTTTTGTAAACAGTAAATTCAAGAATAAACTTGGTAAAGCTCTTAACCCTAGTCTTCCTTATGAACTGCAAAGGTCAAACCACCAGCTATGCTCTGTACTTATTTCCATCCTCTGGGTTACAATTTTTATGCTTGCTTTTGCTCCCAAGGATTCTGTGAAGCTCTTCGTTAGGTCAGATTTTGTGCAAAGAAAGGAATCAATTCCTTTTCCAAAGACCTGACATCTAATTTAAAGATGGCAGTGGACTGCAAGAATGGTAGAGCTTTGTAATGCTTAATTGATAGGTTTCAATTCAAGATTTACAGAAGGAGAAGTGAATTAATTTGTAGAGGATACCAGCTTGTTCTCTAATTCCATTTTTATTATTACTATTATTTGTGTCCTCAGGAAGAAGCCCAGTGGATAACCAGCTGCCTGGCGTTTTTCAGGTGAAAGAAGAAGCAAAGTCATTTTGATTTGGAGTACAGTGGGGGCTGTGGCAGCAGATGACAAGGTACAAAAGTCAGTGTGTAGGAAGGACTAAATCTCATGAGTCAGGCCTCTGGTAAGGGCTGGAAGCCTGTGGCTAAAGTGATGTAAAGCCTCGGGGAAAAAGGTGGTGAAGTGGCAAACCACAAGGATGACTTTAGCAGCAGCAGTTTCTATAGGGTTTGAGTGGGGAAGGGTTGAAGATGGAAGAGGCAGAGAAAAGATTGCAACAGTTCAAAGGGAAGAGGAACGTCCATTTGAAGGATTATGCCTTGTCTCTGCAGGATAATGGATGGAAGCCTAGAAACTGTTAAATGAAGCCTGTTTTCCTGTGCCTCTCCATGGCAGACTCCTGATTAATTCAAGCTTTGTAACATTTCTTTCAATGGGGACGCTGACAAGGTCCCCCTCTCCTACCCAGTTGCTCATTTTCAGTAAGTGTAGCAACGTAATAAATTTGAGACCTCCAGTATCCTGCCAAATGTTACAGCAGTTGGCTCAGGGTTCAAAATTTATTAAAAGAAAATGGCCACCTCAAGCATTCTGTGATGGACTATTTCATAAGAAAAACATGAAAAAAATAGAAAAATATCTGAATCAACTAAATGGCTTTTAAATAACTGTTTGACTCATGTTAATGAACTACACATTCTATATTTCCATTAAAAATATGGTATATTTAACTTTACTCTTTTGAGCTAAAAACTTGTCAGAAATGGCTTTTGGTGAACCAAAGAGAAAAGCTCTGACAAAGTTGTTAATGTGTAGCTGTTGGCTAACGCTTTGGTTCCCCTACCAGGACGACACACCGCTTCAGCCCCAGTTACGACTTCTCTGAGAGGTGGTACTTGTGAAGAGCAGGTATTTGAAGAGACAGCTTGAGTATTTGATAGTATACTCCGAGGTGCTCGGGTGAGCTGGTCATTTAGAAACCAAATCAATAGGCATGCATCTCGAGGGAATAGTAAACACAGTTGGAGTCATTCCTAATTATTGGGATACAGCTCTGTCATCAGCTCCTTCTCCAGATACTATTATTTATAGAAATAATTATTATGCAGCATTTACATATGGGATGCACACAGTTCTTTAATTGGGGGCTGAACTTGTATTTGGTGATCTGGATTCCTATCCTTACTCACCTGTCTATCATTTATAAAGATTATATATCTGGAACGTGACCTGTACATAATTACAATTAATTAACTTACCAGTAGTAATGCTGAAAAACTTGCATTTAAATCAGGGGTTGAATAATTAAAGCAATTAGTTAGAACTGACTATTTGTAATACGGCTTCTTGAAAATATGGAATAATTGCTAATCTTCTAGGCAGAGATGGACAGAACATCAGTCTGGTATTTAATTTTGTAAATATGAATTAAGTCAGGTGGTGCGAATGCGAAATCTGTTTTTTTTTTTTCTTCAGATTTTCAAAGGCCGTATCAACTAGTCAGTGATGGGCAACACAGAGGATTATTGCAGGGCCTGGTAAATTTAGGACATCCACATGAATCCTCAAGCTATAGAAACATTTCCCTCTCTTGGGGTTCATCACTTTGATTTATAATCCTTAATGTGGTCGGTGTGCTTACCACACGCCCCGCTCCTGGGCGTGCTGGGACTGGGTCTTGTCCTCGCACCAGCACGCCAGCTGCAGCAGGGCACGTTATCTCGTGGTCCCCGTGCCTGCTGTCGCCAGCTTCCCATTCGTTATTTATTTCAGGAAGAGATGAGGGAATCGAACACCCACGCCGGGCAAACTCACCTCCCTGTCATCACGCGCTCACGGGCTGCGGCTGGAGCGAGCATGCCACGTGTGGGAGAAATCAAGAGGAGGATGTCAGCTAGCACATGGGGCATGGAGAAACCAGAGGCAGCCTTCCCTCCTGCCTCCCCAGTCTTGGCTTGGGCTTATGAAGGGGGCTTGCTTCACCCCAGCCGAGTCTGCCAGCACTTTGCTTAGAGGTAGATGGCCTAGATAGTGCGGCCCTCCTGCCGATGTCAGCCTCTGATCCCTACCTCAGAAGACGTCAGTGACTCAGAGGAGGATGCAAATGGGAACAGCCTAAGCAAGCCCAGAAGGAGAGCTGGCCCCTAGCTTCTGAGGACAGCAGTCAGGTGTCTTACTCAACGCCATCATCAGGTGGTGATGGGCGATGCTATCTGCATCTTTTTCAATTCGCTTGCCAAAAAAAATAAAAATGCCAAAAAAAACCCAAACCAACCAGTATCAATTACGGCGCCTTTCAGAGAAAGGGCTGGGGACTGCTGAGGGCTGCAGCGGGGCATCGAACCCCCCTCTGCTGTTCCCAGCTGTATGAAAGCTCTTCAGGCAGGATGGGCAGCTGTAGCACACCTGCACCCGCTGCGAACTGCTGAATGCGCTTCGTGCTTCGAGCTCTTCATTTCTCTCCATCACCATAACCCTGACTGGTGTACTTTTGTCTGTGCGGTGAGGGTGGGATAAGCACCACCTGCCAGCTCACTGTAAAATGGCCTTGATTTTACGTAGATTTTTGTTTTTGTTTTGAAAACCTTCTGTGTTCATGGAACTGGAGACCATTATAAGAGATATGTCAGTTAAATTATTTAATTGCAAGGTCTCTTAGAGCATTTACTGTGAAAGCTCTGCTTTTGTTCCTATACCCCATGAAAGTTAAGAGGATATTGCCAAATCTTGTTCTGAAGAACACACCTGCATTTTCCAGAATTTGGATAATTGCTTTCTATGTTTTTCCCATTTTTTTTTTTAAATCCCGTTCAAATGACTCACTCCAAGGCTGTGATTTGTGTGGCAGTTTAGCATGCTTAAAGTTGGGCACGTGCACAAAGCAGGGTTGCTGGGACCTCAACAGGACACCTCACTCATATCTGTGCTTCAGTGCTTTGTGCTTTTAAAGCAAACAGAACTTCAAGAGCTCACGATTTGGTGTCCTGGGGCGGGGGGGGGTGGCGGGAAGGAGGCAGCTCCTAACCAGTGTGGAGATATTTTTAGATGTTGATAAAATGATGCTTCATAAAACACCAATCTCAGAAGAGGAAATAAGATTGCAAGAGACTTCAGCAAAACATCGCTGTATTTTTAATTATCAGCCCTTTTGATGTTGTCAGCCTGTACCTTAAGCAACGGGAATAATTGTTTAACTTCCTTCCTATTTTATGTGGTCATTTTATGGCTGACAAAAACAGCTTTTTCTGGTAACACTTACCATTTATGGCCACAGCAGTGGCACGCATGGGTCCGGTGCGGGAGGAGGTTTGCAGGCTGCACAGCAGCTCCCACCACTCAAAAGCGTCCTCCATGGAGCGGGTGGCGGGCTCTCCATCCTCCTCCTCCTCTTTCTCCTCTTCCTGCCCCTACTTCCTAAAGGTGCCCACCAGAATCAAAGGCTGGCTGTGGAAAGTGGGGAGAGGGGGGATTCATGCTCCTCTGCTTTTATGGGCACCTCGGAAAAAAAGTCTCCTTGCACTCCTGTGCAGCATGCATAGTAAAACACTGCCCATCTGTGCATCCCTGCCATTATTTTTAAAGAGAAGTTGGCGCTCATTAGTAATTATTACTGTAGGAAAGAGCCACTTAATGAAATGGGTTGCAATTCTCCAGCGCTGGATGCACAACCTGGGAAGAGCAGGGCTGCGGGGTGGCCATACTTGTCCTGGCAGCTCTGCGAGCTGCAGGCACGTTGTTTTTCACAAGAAGCTCACGTTTACGTCCCGGAGTCTGCTGAAATTTAAACTCGCTGGAGATGCAATGTTCACCATGCACAGCATCATCTTATTTTGCTGAGTCTGTGAGAGAGGCTGAGCCCTCTGCTCACCTGCTGGTTTCCAAGCAAGCGGTAAATACTTTTCTGGGCTGTACTGTGGTGCTGGCTGGCAGGTGCACTACAGAGCTTGCTGGCTGGCCTGGGAGAGGATTGCCTTTCTCAGAATGGAAGGGAAGGAGGAAGCGAATCCAAATTTGTAGAATAAATTGTTTCAGTGCAAATGGGATTAGGGTCTCAGTGGGTGTGGGGGGGAAGATTTTCCTCTTTGGGTTTTGTTTACTTTTCCAAAACACACAATTGCTGAAATGTATTGAAATGCACTGGTCTAAAATTAAAGCAATGCTTCATCATCCTTTACATTGTATGCTCCAGACAGCCAAATGAACCTATCCTTACTGAATTTGGCCAGCCCACACCAGCTGAAGTTCTGACCCTGTAGGCAGAGCCTAAGTTTGTTTCTCAGGTATTTTTTGCAATTTTGGTTAGTCCTCATGTGGCATGGCTTAGAGTGGGACATGCTCAGCTCTTTAGTTAAAGATAGGTCACATCAACATGTTAGAAATTTTTTGACATCACTTTGACACCCACAAATAAATGAAAAAGTTAATATTCTTTTCAGGTAACACCCTTGCCTTTTCAAGAGTCAAACTTGCTGAGAAGACAAGCAAAGTATGATGCTATTCATGACATGTTCACTGTTCAGTGTGATAACCCATGGGTCAGCACAGGGAAAGACCATGATACTCAGTAGACTCCCAAGATGCCATGGAGATGGTCCTTAGGACATGGATTTCTCTTCTACACTGTAGAAAGAAGCTTGGCTAAAATAAGCAGTCCCATTACCCTTGCCGCTGACCCCAAAAGGGAACTCTGTGGTTCAGACTCCATATGGTGGGACGTGATATGGGCAGTTCGGTCAAGGAGATTCGCATCATTCCCCAGAGCTCCATGGAGCTTCAGCTGAAAGGATGAAAGCTGAAGGATGATGTTCCCATGTGTGCAGCTCTCCCAGAGAGAGGATTTGGCTCCTTAAGGAATGCTGAGGAAGAACAATCTGTAGAGGCTCTAAGAAGTTCCTACCTATAGGTTTCCTTGTCCATACATCCTCTCCCAAGGAAACAGATCTATGCTGGGACTGCAGAAACAATATGTCACATGTTTAGCACTGTGCAAAGGTTCCCTGAGTGGCTGAATAATTTCCAGGTAGCAATGTAGTCAGCTTTGTAACCCCTTTATGTTCTTTAGGTAGTACAAAGGGGCTGCAGTAGCTGCAGAAGGCAGTCTCCTTGTCTCAATCCGAAGGAATCACCCTTAAACTAGGAAGGGCCCAGCACTTCAGCAAAGAAATGCATCTGCTTCAATGCCCCTTCTTTATTAATAGGGAAACTCCAGTGACGAAGGGCCAATGCAGAGTGGGAATGATACGTAATGGAGAAAATGAGCAACTCTGAGAGTCTTTCAACTTTCTTGAGTTCTGCAGCTTTCTGTCTCCCAGGCGAAGAACATCTGCTGCAGGGAAACTATAACCTCTGGAGAATTCCTCCCCATGCCAACAAACTCAGGCCTGAGCATTCACATTTCTGTCTTTGTAAACATTCTTAGCATATCTCGTCTTTGGGATATATACAAGCTGTACTGAACTAACAGGCTGTTACATTACTGCTGGCTGATTCAGTTCGTCGTGCTTTTTGTTGCGTTTCACTTGTGTTCTCACAATTTTTGTGTTATGTAGGTGGTGAATGTTGTGTTGGGGGAAAATAAAAGTTAAAGTTAGAATTTTCTAATCAAAGTCATTGTTCCTTCTCGGTTGTAATACAGGAGAAGACAATGTACAAATGAAAAAGACTGGTGGATGGATGAGTCAGTGTAAGCAATATTGAATGCTTTTGAATGAAAGATTTACAAAAACACCTGGATGATCTAATGGCATTTAGTACTCATACCTGTGATATATTAATTTGTTAAAGAATATTTAAAAGTTTAAGCAATATTTGTAGACCCTCACCTAGTGCTACAACAGTATTGGAATATATTTTCCAGATCTATATAAGCTGAGTTTTCCAAAACGGAAACAATTTTAAAACTGTGCGTAAATGCTCATTCATGCTTGGCTATGTGTAACTGGATTTAGAACAGTAATCCTAGCAGTGTTTTTTCTTTCCCTCTAAAATGCATATTTTCCATTAAGTAGAGTAGTTAGTGAGTGTTACTACTTGTATGAAGCCTTTTTTTTCCAGGTCACCAGTGAATCACTTCAAGCTGTGACCTTATCTGATCTTGCATGCCCAACAGGGCTGGGACTAATCAATACTTGGTGGAATTTCGTCACAGACTGTGGGTGCTGCAGGAAGCATTTTGGTGATTAAGTAGTTGACACTCTTTCTCTCAGCTATTAATGAACCTCTGCCCCATTGAAGCGCTAGTAGGACTCTACAGTCTTCTAGAGGGGATAGAAAACTGAGACCTTCTCCGCTCATTGTTCATAACTATTTCATGGCGTTTTTTATTTGTGAGTGCAAGGGCAGGACTGTCAGCCAGGCAGTGCTGGCCAAACTCCAATTTCGATCATTGTCTATCTTCCTTGGCTTTCAATTAAGAATATTATTATTTCATGTTTTCCTAGCCCAAGGTGTTAAGGTGCTGCAATGAGTGCTTCCCAGGCCAGAGCTGGGAATGCTGCATGGCAGAGGGTGGTGTGATCCTGCTGCCTCTAAACTTTATTGAGTATTTTGAAATACTCTCAAAAGGCTCTCTCTGCGAATGTCTGATACAGCTAGTGCTGTGTGGAAACATCTGGACAGGGCTAGCTTTTCAGCTTCCTGGGCCGGAAAGACTTTAGCTATTGAGGTGCACAGATGTAGTCTGATCTTTAGTTTGATGTTTAGATCATAGAAAAAAATATTTTTTTTTTTTTTCCCTGTGGCAGCCTCTGAGAATTATTAGTGTTGGCGTTAAAGTGCTCTGTAAAACATAGGGGGAACATATGAATTTCTTGTTTGTTTGTCTACGATACATGTAAAGACAGCCTGGAAAGCTCCTGGTGTTTGCTGTCGGTGGCATTCTCTGAATGCCTCTCTCTCCCTGCTCCTTGTGGAGAAATGTAGGGGATTTAGCAGCTCATCTCCCCCTCCTCCTCCTGCTTCTGTCCCTCCAGGGATATTTCCAGTGCAGGCCATTCCTCTGGGCTAACAGGGAATTAGGAGTTGGTAAAGGGGCACAGAGCTGGTATTCCTGGTATTTCTGGGAATCACAAAATTGGTTCCTAATCAGGAATATGTGCTGCTGAAGTGAGAGCTAAGTTTTAGGAAATTCAATGTCCTCACCCCAGGTAAAACATTCAGGTTATGAAAATTGTGCAGGTGATTTCTGTGCACCACAGAAGAAGCCAGTTCCCAGTCCCCTTACTCTCTTTCCAGTCCAGCTGCTGGTTTTACCTGGGTTGTTTCTTTGCAGCAAGAAAATTCAGATAGATTTAGAAGAGACTGGCTTTCTTGGGTTGGAGCTGGAGCTGATCAAAGCTAGAGAACCAGGGAGAGCCAAAGAAAAATAAACCTATGAGAATGAGACTAGCTCAGAGGTTGACATTTCTGTGGGGAAAATGAGAATCCTAACCCCCCGGCTGAAGTGTGAGCTATACAACCATGCCTTCTCCTAGCTGCAGCTGTGCCAAACATAGCTCATCACTGCTTTCCCCATCCAAAATAATCCCTTGCCACATCTCCTGGTGGATCTGTTCCTTTTATAGGGGCTGGAGAACTAAAACCTGTTTTGGTCAAAATGTGCAGGTTGCCTTGCACAGCACACACAAAGTCTATCTGGATCTATGAAGTCTAACTGGATCTATGCTTCCTTAAGGAAGCATCTGAGATATTTGTTTTCCAGGAGCTTTAACACACTTCATCTTGAGCTCAGTTTTGTCGCTTTGATGCCTTAACTTCCCTCAGCATTGTCTGGCAGGTGAGCTCTGAAAAGCAGATACATTTTTTCTGTTGGGCTACTCATCAGCTTGGAGGAGGGCTTGCATCATGCCTCATCCATGGTGCAGGCATGCTGCTGCAGCTAGCCCCTTCCCTGCTGTGCTGGGTGGATTTACGTGCTGGGCATCCTCGTGCTTCAGCCTCGCAATCCCTCCCCACAGGACTGGCCTGTTTGGCCTGTTCCGGCACACATTGTTTTTGCAGGGTATTGTCAGCTTGAGGGCCCCAATGGAAATTTTTATCTCTGTGTCCTACATGACACATAAGCATATAAGGAAAAGACCCTGTCCTAAAGAGCTGACAGTGCAAATAGTGAAGCCAGAGGAAGGCCCTGACTCCTTGGCCAATGCCACAGCAACGTAACTGCACAGACTGCAGCCAGCACTGAGCCCGAGCAGAGCAAGCTCACGTCTGTCTCTACATGGCCATGCAAACACTCTCCCGTGGTGAGAGGAGACAGCACTGTGTTGTGTCTGGATGGGAAACTGAGGCAACGAGACTAAACATTGTGTCTGTCTCTGACAGAGCTGGGCAGTGAGCCTGGACCTCCTTCCTGAAGCCCTCCACTGCAGCTACCTGGGGTCTGAACGCCACCAGCTGTGTAAACCGATGTCGGGTGCTCGGA
The DNA here is from genome assembly GCF_964034855.1 of Anser brachyrhynchus. Taxonomy (NCBI): domain Eukaryota; kingdom Metazoa; phylum Chordata; class Aves; order Anseriformes; family Anatidae; genus Anser; species Anser brachyrhynchus. The sequence continues at coordinate 116,514,921 of NC_137694.1, read as the reverse complement.
ATCTGTTATTTCCTGATATGAAATCTCCTATAGTTTTTAGTCATGGCTTTATTTTTAGATCAGCTCTACCTCAGCTGTAATTACATTTGTACCAATCAAGTATGTGGTAATGCTCATAGGTATCTGACTCGTCATTTGGTGTGCGAATTAACTGGAGGGGTTGGAAAAGGCAGAATGGCAGGCGTTTCGTGGTAGCGTGTCATTGAGGTTTCACCTGCCCTGTAAGGCTGCTAAAAGGTTACATCCCAAGAGAAGATAACAACAGCAGTGGGCGCTTCATTTAGGAGATGGTGGTTCTGGGTCTTGCTCACCTTCTCGCTTCATAAGGGGTGCTCCGCCACTGACCAGGTCTTGGCCCTCACCTTTGCAGACAGCAAGTTTTTAACGCTGCTTTATTAGAGAGTCTGAGACATTTGTGGGATCGGTGTGGGAGTACAAAATTGTTTTCTGATGACGAACTGAGTCAAAGTTTGTTGGCGTCTCATGTAGTGGCTGTTTATATGTAAACTTGAAACCAAACCAAGCGAACGGAGTGAAACCATCCAAGGCCTAAAATGTCATCTGGCAGAGAAGAGCACTGCAAATATCAGATTGAGAGAGCACAGAACCAGCTGGCTGCTGTTTGTGCTGAAATAAGCACTCACCAGACGCTCAAAAGCTGCCTGTAAAGCCTTTCTAAGCCCACTTGCTTAAGCTACTATGGTCACTGTTGCTCATTTGGGGATCATAAGCAAGCATGAAGGGTGCTTCTGTTTACATGTGCAAGAGGAGGCAGGGAAAGCAGCAAAAAGACAATAGTTTTGGAGTCCTTTCTCCTACGGTCAACAGCAAGGGCCTGACTTCTGTCCCCTCTGAAGTCTGTTGCAAAGTTTTTGCTGATTTTCAGTGGGAATAGGGTGAAACCAGAGTATAATGACAAGTCTCAAAGGCTATATTAAAGAGTGACGCACGCTCCCTGAGAAAACAGCTGTGGTGGTTTAAGAGGTTCTTGCCTCCTCTAGCTGTTTTGCTCCTACCCCTCCAAAGGAGGTTACAGCTCCCAAAACAATGCCAGAAGGGGAATATGAGCCCATGCCTTTTCACTCTGCTTCACAGCCTTGGTGCAACCCCACTTTCCTGGGAAGGAAGCCTGTTGGCAATTGCTGACTGTGAACAGGAATAGGCGAGCTGCTGGGATGCACACGTGGCTTCTCACACCTCTGCTGTGGGGTGGCGATCTCCAGCAGAAGGGCGGGCCGGCCAGATGGGTGTGATAAGAAACCCGCAGAAGCAAGATCTGTCAGATCCTATTGTGAGAGCCTGTCATTATCCATTGTTTCCTTTATTGAATGCAGTTGTGCCCATTGCATGTCTCTGTACTTGGTTTGACTTAAAAATTAGACCCAAAACACAATGGATAGAGCTTGTTGGTCAGGAAGTGTTTCTTTTTATACCTTAAAAAACATGAAGCTTTGTTGTTGTAGCAGCAGTATCCTAATTCATTTGTTGTGATGATGGATGAAGGAAGTTTCATTCTGAATTTAGCTAGTCTTACATTAGAAACTTAATGCTTTGAGCCCATTACACCTAGAAGTACCATGATTAATCTCGACTGTGACTGGAAAAGATGAGTTTTAAAAGTAACCTCTGAAAGATTATCTTTAAACCAAATTTTACAGTTTTGAGAGATCAGTATTTGCACATATGTGATTCCTGTGACCTTGATGGGGCTGTTTCCCATGTAGCTGTAAGTAAAGTCAGAATTGCAACTTGAAACTACAAGAAAACTTGTCTTTGCGCTGTGCTTTAGACAGATTAATAATGTATACCTCATGTAGGATATAATGTAGCTCTGTCTCCTTCCTTCCTTCCTTCCTTCCTTCCTTCCTTCCTTCCTTCCTTCCTTCCTTCCTTCCTTCCTTCCTTCCTTCCTTCCTTCCTTCCTTCCTTCCTTCCTTCCTTCCTTCCTTCCTTCCTTCCTTCTCTCTCTCTCTCTCTCTTTCTCTCTTTCTCTCTTTCTCTCTTGATGCTAATGTGGTTTAGAGTTTCTTCAGCTGAAAAAAACTCACAACTCTTGGCAACCTGCCCCATGACATATACCTGGAGCTCCTACAATCTTCTGTGACTTTTGTTTTACTATTGACCATGTAATTGATCTTACCTAGTCTCAAATTTGTTTATTATATCTTTAATGATGGCTTTTTTGAAACTTGGGCATTTGTTTATCTCAGGAGGTCTACGCAATATATATCTCCATATCCTTTCTCATATGGAACATCATTAGGGGTTATGGTTATTTGAACTTCTCAGATCAAAGATGGAAAGTATTACTGGGGGGAAAATTATTATAAGAGAATTGCAAGCTATTTTGTCTTCCTGTACTTAGAAGACTGCATAGGATTTTGTGTTTTTCTCTTCTTTTAGTGATGCTTTTACCAATCATTAATTTACAAGGCAAAAACTTAACGCATATAGTAGTTCAGCCTTTCACTACAAAAGGAGCCCATGGATCATGCTAATGTGTCCGAATTTCACTTCAGAGGAGAAACTATGGGAGAGAGGGACTGGGAGATCTGTCTTGGTACTCATGTACTAGCTCTGCTGTGGGTCCCATCCCAGTGGCAGGGACTTCTGCATAAGTAGAAAACCTTATTACACATGAAATGGGTGGAACTTATAGCAGATTGCCTATAGAAAGATACAGTCCATGTTACACACTGTTTAGTATGGATGGATTTATAGGAAGAGGGGGATTTCCCCAGTTTTGTAATAAACAAGTATATTCAGTAAAAAACATAAGCATCATGACTGAAGTAATACTTCACCAAATACTGTGAAAACATAAAAGCATTTAGATGATGCATAACTGTAATGGGTTTTCAGCCATAGTATACAGATAGCTATTTTCAATGGAAAATCAAAACTTTCAATACACTTCATTTAGCATGCCTGTTTTAACACTTCCTCACAGTCGATTGCAGCAGAAAACATAAGGCTTTGTGTACTTCTTTAAAGCAGAGCACAAAATAGTCATATGTTCTGATCTGGAAGGAAAATTCCAAAGTCTCAAAATACAATCTTTTAGTACTAAGACCAAAGACATGCCTTAAAGGCTGTGCTGCTTCAGTTTGCTGCCAAAGAAAGGGTCTGTCTTCATTTCTGGTTTAACTGCAGTGTAAATAACTGAAGTTTGGTTTAGTTTGGTTTGGTTTGGTTTGGTTTGGTTTGGTTTGGTTTGGTTTGGTTTGGTTTGGTTTGGCTTGGTTTGGCTTGGTTTGGTTTGGATTGGTTTAGTTTGGCTTGGTTTGATGTCTCCGTCCCTGCCTTCCCCTGCCCCTGTCTACCCACCCCCAAGTTACTGTAGTGTAGTTAAAAGCAGCTCCTCCATGAAATGAAACTTGGGCCATTGGGTATCTGCTGGTCCTCCACTCAAGCATGTGCTATGGTAACATTGCTGATTTGATTCATTTTATTATTATTATTATTTTTTTACAGGGCTATTATCTCAGCACCCGGACTAGCTGGGGAATGTCATTAAGTGACTCGTTGTATCCAGAAAGAATGAAGTTGCCAAAATTGTCCTGTTCTCAAGTGAAACTGTGCATTTTAGCATGTACTTCCTTTAAGGTGGCTGAGATTAGTTTAAAAGGTCCTAAATGCAAGCAAAGATCTTAATATCTAAGTAGGCCTCCACTGAAAGGCAGCACTCAGGCTATGAGTTTTACAGTGAGGACAGTCCCTGATCATTTCTTTCAGAACTACTTATTATTGTTTCACTTATTAACGGCTTCACTGGAATTCCCTTTATAATCAGATTTTGAGGGAATAATAGTACCAAGAAAGAGCCAACATAAGCAAACTCCCATCCTGTTCCTTAAAAATAAAAATTAAAAGTAAAGTCCACCAATAACAGTTTGTTCTTTGGTAATGGGCTAATGGGATACAGAACTTGGCATGCTGGAACAGCAACTGGAATGAAGATATTATCATAAAAATCACCTAAATCTTGACTTCATTAAAACCTATTTAATAGGATCAACATTTTTTCTTGGCCAAAATTTCTTAAGTTATGTAATAAACTCTGTGTGCCTTATCCTCCAGGGTTATTTCCACACTCCATTAACAGGCTATAGCAGGTTTTTTAAGTATGCAGCACGGTATGGTGTGTACCTGGGAACAAGGAACAGAAAGTTCTTTTAAAGATTGTATGTACATATGTCTGTAGGCTGCATGAGCTTGCCTAAACAATTCACACCATTATCAAGCAGATCTTGGCAAAAACAAGAGAAAAAAAGATTCAGTAAGTTACATAACAGGCACATATCTCTTTTTGAGCAATGGCTGTTTCCACTTAACAAATGATATTTGAAGCATTTCATAAAAACTGCTAACAAAATCAATTCCCATGGTCTGTTCAGGAAACGTATTAGTTACACGTAGGATGGTAAAACATTGGCTTCAGTTGCCTGATTTTCTAATATTTACAGATATTTATATTTCTGAATATTTCACAATTTATGCTGATAAATATTTGATGACAAGAGGTAGATATTGAAAGTGTGAAGTTGGGAAGAAAAGTAGAAGGACAAACTGTTCTCTTCCCAAGCTGCAGCAGACCTAACAGTACTGTAACTTTAGGAAGCAATCCACTTGGAAATCCCCCCAGACAGCTACTGAACACATATGGATCATATATTTCTGGATGTATCTGGATATTTCAGAATATTTGAGGTGGTCAGATGATCAGACCTGTTCACTGGGTGGGTGGTGGTGGGGTGCATGAGTTCCAGCCTGGTTACTTTCCTCTGAAAACTACACTCGCTTTCACCACTTATCTCGTTACCCTCATACGCAGCAAACATGAGGTTTTTAATAATAGTTATAGAAATTGAAAGAAACGGCCTAAATGCTTACACTATTTTATTATGGTGTTTTTTGTTTTGTTTTGTTTTGTTTTCCATTTAGGAGACCCAGGGGTGTTGAATATGACTCAAATTCCTGGGTAACTGAAAGTTCTGACCCAAGCACATTCTGCCCCTTGTAGAGGAAAAGCCAAAGCCATACAGCCAGAGATCGAAGCTCAGCCCTGCCTCTGGCAGGGGCCAGTGCTGGATACCCGGAGCAGCACACAGGAGCAGGGCGAATGCACTCTCTCATTTCCTCCAGTGCATCCTCCCTGCTGCTGGCAGCCAGCTGCACTGGGACTTCCTCATCCAGAGGCCGTATTTGTGTGTTTGTGTTTAAGTGCTCACAGTGGACTTCTATTCCATGAATTGGACTAATCTCTCCATTTATATTTTTGGCTTCCCTAACATCCGGTGGTAATGAATTCCACAGAGTAGCTATGTGTTTTGTGAAAAAGTATATGTATTTCCCCTCCTCTCTACATCTTATACTGTGGAAACAATGAAGGAATGTCCCACGTTTGCCATCTCCCAGTCATTCAGACTTTCACACTCTCACTGGAGCTAGCTGTGCTGTCGTCTCTTGTACAAGCCAAGGGGTTATAATCTGCTGATTTTGTTTGTTCGTTTGTTTGTTTGTTTCCTTTTTGCATAGAAGCTGAATTTCTCTATTTCTAGTTCTCCTTGATATTGATAAAAAAATCAAAGATGGGGGTGCATTCTGTACTGATATTAATATATCCTGTTTTGTATTACATTTGTTAGTATGACTCTCTTGTGCTTATTCCTCAGTGGTGACATACTTTGATGAGGTCAATACCATTATTTTACCCCAATGATGTAAATAGTCTCTGCTCCTTTAAACAACATCTCAGAATAACAACTTGGAAAAATGCAAGGCAGGCTTGACGGGAGTTTATCTTTTATGTGCTGAGTTAGCTCCTCTGCTAGCCAAGACAAGAAAGTTCTGGGAGAGAAGTGCTTTGTCCAGAGGGGAAGAAGTCTCTTCCATCCCTTTCCCACAGTTAAGAAACAGATCTTGTTGAGTTACAGAACCTATGGTCAGAAAGCTGGGCTGGCGTGATTTTGGGTGACTGGAAGTAGAACAAAGGGGAAAAAAATTGACATTTCCCAGCTGACCCCAAAATGAAAACCTCCCATTATGTCAGCACTTAGTGCCTGGCCACTGTGTAATCTGGTTTTGTACTGACTTAAATTGAGATTATCTTTATGTATTTGTCACATACATGGCTTTCCTTGTTGAAAATGCATCAGTGTCATAGCTCTCAGATGTCTGGAAATAATGTTCCCCCACACCTTTCCCCACTCTCCATAGAGACCTGTTCTGCTTCTTCCATGACACCACTCTGCTGTGTCTGAGTTTCAGGGAGAGCAATGGGTGCCTCCCCCTTGCCCTGCAGATGGTGGCTTTCCACCCTTCAGCTTTGTCCCTGGGTGGGAGAGGGTGGCAGAGACATCTTGGTGAGACAGGACGGCAGGTAGGTGACAGGGGGCTCCCAGCTGGGACAGGTCTCCCTGCAGGTTCCTGTGCCTCTTTATCATCTCGGCAGTGGGACTGGAAACCCCACTGAGGTAGCAGCCAAATATGAGTCCTTCTCCAGTGCCTACCACAAAATCTCTGCCTTGATACAAGCCTACTCTCTTGCTGTGGAAACCAGAAAGAAATGATGCTCTAGGGTCAGAGAATTCCTTTTAGCCCAGACCTGCCAATGTTGGCATCTTCAAAATGAGGGGAATCTGACACGCAGATTTGCTCTGCTTGTATGCAGTGACTGTCTGGGGGCATTTCCAGGTGAGCAGAGCACTGGGTTGCCTTTGCTGGGTATGAACTAGCATTTACATTTTTTTTAATTAATTTAATTTTTATTTGATGCCTGACAGTCCTGAGGAACTTTCCAGAATACACATTGTAAACCATAGTCTTGATCTGCAGGGAGGTCAGTTGCCTGCGTGCCAGCATCTCCATGAGCCTCTGACCATGTCTGGAAGCAATTCCTGAGTCAGTGAATATGTGTGTGTGTGTATCTGGGCAGGGTAAGCTGCGTTCTGCAGAAAACCCTGTAAAGATTACTCAACTTTTCTTCTGGAGTGTCTTCAAAATGGACGGGATCCAGGAGTCATCTGCCTATTCTTGAGTAGTTCTTAACAGCACTTCACAGAGTTCCCCCGAAGGCACCTCTAACACAACACACCAACCAAGCAGGGCAGTCTGAAAAACCACCGGCCTGACAGGGCTTCCTCAATACTGCCAAGCCCTTCAAGGGAGCAAGCAGGCCAACACTGAGGACCTGACCTACCAGCACATTCTTTCCACCACTGCTTTTCAGGGGGAAGGCTAGGCTACTGAAATATGCAGCTCAACCTTGGTCAGAAGGTTTTCCTAAGTAGTCACATACTATCCAAGAAATAAGGAGTGTTTCTGAAGGGAACCATAGCCCCTGGTTACTTGGGTGAGACCACCAAAGTCTAGCTGTATGCATTTTTTTGTTTTGTTTTGTTGCTGAAAGCTTTTATTTTAAAACAAAACTGCATCACACAACCCCAGGAAAATACATATATGATAGGAGGCTGGGATAGCAATTCCTCTGATTGTTTCAGAAACCTGTGTGGGACTGTTCCCAGGCTACAAGTCGCAGCGGCTGCCTGCCACTTGGGAACACTGTCTTCAATAAAGACTTCAAGAAATTCCTACATAGCAGTATTATTAACAGCAAAGATTGATTTCTGCTTCTGATGTGAAAGTCTCTGAGAGAACAAAAGGAGAGATTTTCTGAGTCTCCTTAGATTGCAGCTAAATTGTTCTGTTGTAGAAGGGAGAGAAACCGTCTTCTGACTGTGCAGCAGAACATGTAATTGGTCCCCAAATTCTCTAATTCACGAGTGTGGGCTGCTTATGTAAACTCCCTGAGCCCTTGCCTGTAGTGTTGATGGTTCTTTGCTCACCATCTCCCACCCTCACCACACTTAAAGTAGCTCACGGTGGAAGCACACAGCTGTGCTCCTCTATCTCTCCTTGGCACCTTGAGCGTGGGTTCTCATGATGAGGCTCCTGTGTCAGGACACCTCCACGGGGATGCCGCAGAGCTGCTGCCTTGGCCTGCTGCCCATGCAGACATGCCTGCTTGAGCATCCCCAGCCCGTGTTGTGCCCCACAGGGTCAGTGCCATGCAGTGCTGTGGGCTGCATTGGTCTGCAGGGCGGAAGACAACGCATGAGCCATTGCTCTTTCAGTTTCTAGAGTGGAATTGGCCCACTGTCTGACACATTTTTGGGAGGCAAGCTTTTTGTTCCTCCTGTCCTCGTCTGTGTTTTTGAGCATCGCCTAATTTGGTTCGCTAACCTCAGTGAGCTCATTGTGAATCTTTGTCATAGTTCTTTCCTCTTATCCTTCCTCTTTCCCTCCCCCTGTCCCCCAGACTCCCTCATTTGCAATTATAGTCAACTTTAGTGAGGAGAAATGGCTTTTTAATTCTCCACAAGAAATGGAAGTGTGCAGTTATTATGCAAAGCAGCTTTCTTTTAATTCCCGAAAATTTCCGGTATACACTGTAATCAGTCATTTTCTACTGTACTTTTTACTGTCTGAAACCGTAAGCCCAGACCATTAGAAAACCATAATAAACAATTCAATGATTTCCTTTCAGCTTCATATTCTATTTTGCTGAACATGTTTGGAGGTGTAAATATTTCTCTGGAGGGAGATAATTTTAAGTTTAGTTTTCTAATTTGATTAAGGAAGTGGAGCCTGCCTGTTTCATCTGCAGGCATGAATTCTTGTGCACCAGGGAGATGTTCAGATATCTGTGTAGGTGTGTTTAATATGTTCTGCCTAATTGTATTTCCTTTTCACTAAATAAGAAAAGTTGCAATGCAATGGGATTAATTTTTCCATTTCCCCCCACGTCCTTTTTCCTGCTTTTAATTGTGTTGCTCCACACAGCCACAGCAGCATGCCCTTGGACTGGATTTCCTTGGAATAAGCTCCCTGCCTGCTGGAGGCACCAAGCAGAGAGCTTCAATCCTATTGCTTCACCCAGGTTGCCCTTGGTGGGTTGTTCAGCCTGGAGAGAAACCCCACCCTGCACACAGGGTTGCACTGCAAGGTACATGCCTGAAAACGTGGTGATTTGTCTCACACTGGTTTCACTGCCTCTGAGAGGGAAAGAAGCGATACCTGCATAAAAGGGCACACTCTGTTCTCTCCATTTCGGGAGTAAAACAGGGACCATCCTAGGTGAACCAGTCTTTAAAGAAAGCAACTTTCTTCTGCTTCCATGCAGAATGGTGGTTAATACTTCACTGTCACAAATGAATACATTTCTTTTAGCAGCTTTTTGGAAGTATTTTAACTTCCAAATTGAATGTAATAATTCATTAGAACAAAAATGGCCATTGATACGTTAAAAAGAGAGAAAAACTGTTCACATCTGCACAGAAGTACAGACGGAATTAAAATTGTAATTTTTTCCTTACATAAGCTGAGGGTTCATGAGTTTGTTTTTAGATCCTGTAAGCTGAATTTGCTTTATCTTTTCAAGCTATTCTCTGAAGCCACGAGAGCTCTAAAACCCACATCTTTAAAACGAAATATAGAAATGAAAATCCTCATGCAGTCTCTTGGTTTCTGTGACTAGAGTTTGATGGGGAGTGGGGGAGAGAGCAAACATTGGCATGGTTGCAATGAGATTGCAAATTTTGGCAGTGCTCTTTTGTGCATGGCAGGAGGGGGTGTTAGTGCGGGTAGGCATCTTCCACAAAGTAATATGTGTTCATCTCCTCTGTGCTTCTGCAGAAATTGAAAGGGCAAGTGTGCCTAGCCCTGGCGCCTGATTCTGCAATTCACATTTGTATATGTAGTCCTCCAGGAAAATTCTGCTCCTATTAAAGTATGCAAGATTTATTAGGCCGCATATGTTTTCAAATTTCAATTCTCTTTGCTCTTGCAGATATCATGACCCCAAGTAATTCTGCTGAGTTTTGAAACCTAAAGGTGAAAGCTAAAGAGGGTAGTGGTGTTACTAATACCTGTACATGCAGATTAGTAATACATGCAAAGCAATTTTTACCTATTCCTTGTTTTATTCTGTAGTTCCTTTTTGAAGCATAACCCTATTAATATATACCCAAGCTTGCTTTGCAATGGCTTCTCCCCAAATCTTCCTGAGCTCTTCTGAGACAAATTAGGGCAGTAATTCCCAGCAGGTGAAGAAGTGAGGGGCTCACAGATAGCGGTCAGTCTTCATAGTCTTCATCCCACCACTCTGCCTCTCCTACTCATGGAGGAGACTGTAGAGCTGAATAATGCAGTTTTACTTACATTGCGGAGCCTGTTCAGTGCCCAGCTGAATGACTTCCACCCACACTGCAGCTTGATGCTCTTGCTGATCAAACAAGACAAAGGCTATTCCTTTGCCTTTCCATTTTCTGTATCCAGTGCCTGTACTGCTCAAAATACAGCAAGCTTATCGCTACTGAAACTGGATAAGCTGCTTTTTGAAGACTAATAAAAATATGCTTCGATATTACCCAATTGTAAGAAAACCTAAACAAGAGCATTTTGGATAGTATCTCAGTACTATTGTGGGTAGAGTATTTTTTCCCTGACTTATCACTAGGTTACCTAAGGGCCTGAGGACTCAGAAGCAGTTATGAACCTTGGTCTCCCATCTATTCTGCCCCTGAGCGCTGCATTACTGCTTGCTCACATGTCTCAACACTGACGAATCATATCGTCCTGGGTTCACAGGGACATAAATTTAACAGGAGAGCATGGTGTTCCTCTCCCATCCTGGAGAATAATGTGCTTTTTTGGAAAACACGTTTGATTCCCCACAGGCTGCAGAGTGTGTTGTTTCCTTGGCAGGTATGGTCAAAAGCTGATTAACTGGGCACCTCCACCTGCTATAGCATTATTTAAAAAGAAATACTTCTAGATGCCTTTGCTGAGGAAACTGGGTCTCTGTGAGCTGTGCTCTGAGCATGCTTGGCTGGTCGGGCACTCCAGAGGATTAAGCTCAGTTTCTGACACCAGTGGGGTTTTAGTGGAGGCTGAAGGTAGCAGAGTAGGGCAGTGCTTGGAGCAGAGGGACACCTAGAGAGTCCAGAACAGTCGAAGAGACAGGCATCCTATCTGGGTATTGTGGAGGAAAGCATTGTAGGGTCATAACCTGTAGCTGGCCTTAAATTCCTTTTGAAGATGGCCCTTTGTCATGGGATAGTTCATGCTACATACGGCTCTTGAAAACACCCTCTTTTCTGAGGAAGAGAACTTCCTTCTGGGCCTCGCACATTACTTTCCTTTTCACAAACCTTTGTATTTCTTGGTTCTGCACAGGACCAAAACCAGACATGCAGAAGCACCATGAAAAAATGCAGTTGGAGCATTCTTGGCATGGCTTGACATGTGGGAGCACAGAGATGGGGAACCTGATAGGTTTCCAGACTAGTTCTGCAGATTCAAGAAGTGCAAGCAGTCGGATAAGCATCTGAACTTGTGTGTGTTTATCTAAACTGAGCTCGAACTCCAGGCCACTTCAGAGTTTGCCTAGCAGTGGCTAATTATTACTAGAATGCTTGTTAAAATTGGAAAGTAATGTCAATAATGATTTAATTCACAAACAGATGTAAACAAAAACCCTTCTGGGAATTGTGCTGTACCAGGATCTTGGAGCAGATATTCCTCTCAGAAAACAGTCTAGAAAAATTTTGGATGGGAACAACAACAACAAAAAAGCTGCTAGTTCTCCTCTGCTTTAAAAACTATTGGGCAACTATGAAGCTGAAAAGAAAGTGTATTGGATAAATACAGAGGCAGCAGATCTGATTCTAGTTCTTGTATATCTTTGTATGTCAACAGCAATACTACGAAGTTACCTGTTGTAGTGGTGTAAAGCCAGCATAAGACCAGAACGTGTCCAACCATTCTTAAGGTAGGGATATATTATTAAAACAAGGGTAGTTATTAGAGTCTCATTACTGTGGAAAATGTGTTTAGGATCCTGTTTGAGAACAGCATGGTTGGTTTTCTCAGTAAAATGAATTATTTAATTAAATAAATAAAGCTTCGTTGGTGATGTAGGTTTAGTTGTCATTTACTACCTCTTTAGTGACGTTAAACTTTAACACAATAACAGCTTGGTGAACAGAAAGAACTGTTTCCACCCACATGGATAAATATTGATCTCGGTGATAAAGAAGAACAAACATTCTGATGGAGTGGTATGGAAGAAATTGAACCTGATACAGGAGGTTTATTTTTACTGCGTAGTAAAAGAAAGTTAGTCTTTCAACTAAGAACAGGGAAGGGCAAGGAGATGGCTTATCAAAATGTTGTTTACAGTATAATAAATACTGTGACTTCAAACTTTAATGTTTACCCATTGGCTGTGCACAAAAAAGCAACAAGATGACTGAGGTGAAGTTCTGGTCACAGTCAAATATATGGCAGCTTTGCTGCTGGCTTCAGTAGGGCCAGATATTTCTAGCTGGAGCACCGTACAGAGGCTCTAATGCCCCATGGAGATCTCCTTTAAGCAAATTGCTTTCTTAAGTCCTTCCTTAGCCAATATCTTGCTGAAACTAAGCATGTGCTTCTCTGCTCTGCTGAACCAGGGTCGGAGGCTGATGAGCTTGACATTTTAAAAAAGTTTGAACTGCTAAGATACAACAGGTTTTTGTTTATCTGAGCTTGTGTGTGCGATTCCTTGGTCCGTTTGAATGCCCCTTCCACCACCTAGAAGGGCCAGCTTTCTGCAGAGCCTCATTTGCTTCAGTGAGCTCCATGTGAGAAAGCATGGCCAGGGCTAAGCAGTGATGGAGCAAGTAGGGCAACATGACCAACACAAGGAGCAATGTCCCCTTGTCACATGAGAAGAGTGGCAGCACTAACCCGAGGGTGGTGAAGGAGGATGCAAATGCAAGCCGTGATGTCTTCAAAGCCCCCGGAGTCTTTCTAGGTGGGTCTATGAATCAGGCTACAAGTTTGGGACCAGCAGATGTGATTTTAACTCTAAAAAAGTGTTAAAGCACAAACCTTTTCTTTGATACTGAGGCATGTGTATACCTGGGAGGTGGGGAGTGTGTGTGTGTGTGGGGGGGGGATAGGAAGAGATACATCTGACCGAAAGTAGTTGTCCGCAATGACTGTGTCAGAGTTAGTCATCTAGGCTCCATCTGCAGTCAATGGGGAGGTTCAGACACCTGTAGGGCATGACTCATCTCCTTATATTGCACATATGGATCAGATCAGATGAACTGCCTCCTGCTAGTTTCTCTCCACTGACTATGAAAGGAGCCTGGCGCAGCTTACTATCTGTGCAGGTACTTACCTGTTGGCAAGTAAAGGTAGGGCACATGAAAGCCCTGCCTTTTCTTTGGAAGCTAGCCATTTAAGAAATGTTTAACATGCATGTAGGACCAAATAAACAAAGCTCTGATGTGGTATTTTCAAAGTGTAACTTCCCTGCTCTTCTCATGTCTTACAATGCGATCTTCTAGACAAAACTTATCTATCACTTTTCCTAATAGCTCATTTGGATAGTGCCTACTCATTCTCACTCATCAAATTTGACTTTCTACATAGGGCTTCTGCTGCTCAATACAGTATGTGTGACAGCAACATATGGCCACACATGATGTTGTGATGCAGACACCTTTTTTTAGTACAGGTCACCTTATAGGTAGGTACATGGTCCCATTCCCTTAATATCTTGGCCTTAGTATGTTTTCCTTTCATGTACAGATGTTACGTTCCTCTTCCCTACCTCCTGTCTGACCATCCCTCTTGGCTTAAGAATGACCTAGGAAAAAATTAAGCTTACAGAAGATCTCCTTCGGTCTTTGAGCTATTCCCAGCAGCTCCATTTGACTGGTTTGCCCTCTCTTTGTGTGTGCAGTTATGAGTCTGTGTGGGAGGCAAGCAAACTCCAGCTGCCTCTGAACTTTGCCTGCTAGCTTATGCCTCCTCTACGTGATGCAGAGAGGTTTTCCAGCCCAGTTACTTTCAGCTCATCAAGAGCTTTTTGACAGTCAGTAAACCACACCATAGCCTCTAATTTTGATCGGAGCTTCTGCTAGTTAATGTCAGATACTTAGTGCAAATATTCAATTTTACTATTACATTAAATGAGGTTTTAATCACTGCCATAGGTAATTGTAGGACAAGGGGGCTCTTACGCCTCGGAAATAGTTTTGTGAGGTAATGATTATACACGTGCACTCCATAGGTCCTGGAGGTGATGAACTGAAGAGGGAAACAGTGGTTTGGAACCAGTGCATCTCTGTATAGCAAACAAGCTCAGTGGGATTTGGCTTTGATGAGATTACCTGGGTGAGTTTATCTGTGACAGAAGGTGTGGCTTCTGCCTCAGGAAGTTTTGAAATGAAGATTTTCTTTTCATAGCTATTCAAGAGTCAGTCAGAAAGGTGCAAAATAAAAATAATCACTTCTCATTCCAGTTACAACTGTACCTAGCTGAGTCTCATTCTTTCTTAATCCTTCAGGATTTTATCCCTGAGGGTAGGTTGCCTTTCAAGTGCAGTAAGAGTAGCCATATTTGTGTTAGGTTTTTCAAAAGAAAACACCCTTGCTTTTTTCTCTGACTCCTTCTGTCCAGATTATCCCTGTCTCCAGTAAATCCTTTCTCCTGGATTTCGTGGGATATCCTCAGTTGTCAGAAACATGACATGCTGGCCTGACAATATGTTTGGCCTTCAGGCCTGGGGTGAGATAGATGCAAGTCCTTAAGGCCCTCTTCCATGGCCAGGTGCAGTTTGCCTCTTCCAGAGAGACATGAAAGCCATCAGGGTGCTTTGGAAATTCCTCACCTATGTCCTTGTTGTTAGCAGGACAGTCAGAGTGCACATGAAAGTAGGGATGAGATTATAAAATCTAGGCTTGCTTATCAGCCCTCCTGGCCAATTACTGACCTATAGCTGAACTGAAAAGGGAGTATCCTGGGAAGGCAAGGATCCTCTTGGCCTCTGGAGCCATGGTGCAGTGCAAGGGCCACAGCAGAGGCAGGTGTGCTCATCCCTGGGCAGTGCACACTGTGCCACGCTCGACAGGGGTCCAGCTCAGCTCAGCACTACACAGGCTGCCAAAAAGGGAAAGGCAGAGAGCTTGAGTAGCTGCCAGTTGTAGCTACAAGGACATAAATTCATTCGGACTGGCCTTTTCTCTTCTACATCTCTCTGCCAGTTCCTGAGCCTTAATTCGGCACGAGGCGGTCCATCTAGTAATCCCACTTTCTCAGACCCCATATAGCTTTCCCATACACAAAGTTTTTAATTAAAAGTCTGTCATTTTTCCTAGGTATCTTGAATAAATGATTTTGTCTTGCCCTCTTTCGTATTTTCAGCATTCAGACAGAAAGCACCTCTTCTGAGTTTCCGCTCCTTCTGAGCACCTCTCCTCTGTCTTTGCAGCCATGCACTTGTTCTCTTTGCTCCATATCAGGCGTTATCTTTCCATTTTTGCCTCTTACATATTGACACTTAGAGCCTGCCTAGATTTTGCATGCTGTCCTGTCCTGAGGCAGCTTGTTGGTGAAGGAAGGGCTGTGTCACAGCCTACCTTGATCTTGTCAGCGTCTTTTGTCTTCCCACTTCAGTCACTTCAGTGTCACTGTTTTGCATTCACTTATTTTAGCTGTTTTTAGCTGAGGTTGCTTTCTCCATTAGTACAAAGATGACTTAGTTCTGTTGAAGCCTGGCATTGATACTACTCAATTGCAGCATATATCTTTAATCTAGATTCAGTTTCTGTGCTTTATTGCACCAGAGAGAGTTGGGTTTTGTGTCTGAGGTGCCACTAGAAGATATGTATTATTTCCTGAGTGTTGATGATTGTGGTAAATTATCCCAGTTCTGTTTTAGAGACATTGCCTAGAGAGTTTTTAGCATTTATGTACAAAGCTACCAAACCCAAACCAAAACTATACAGGCAGCCTGATCAAGGGGAGCCTATTGAAAAGTCTTTCTTGCTTCAGCTACAAGAAGCATCCTGCTTGCAAGCTCTCAAACTCATGAGGGATTTCAACCACATGTTGGGAAAGCAATGCAGCAGGCTGTAAGCAATCCAGGAGACTCCTGGAGTGTGTCCAGAATAACTTCTTGGTCCAGGTATTAGATAAACCAACAAGAGGAGAAGAATTATTGGACTTGGTGCTCACCAATGCACATGAACTTATTAAAGAGGTGAAGATTGGAGGCAGTCTGGACTGCAGAGACTATACCCTGGTTGAGTTTGTAAAATATGGGCCTGGTGAAGAGCAAAGTCAGGACCCTGAACTTCTGAAGAGTGAAATTCCAGCTGTTTAAATAATTACTGGATGAGATCTGGAAAACTCTCTTTAGGGATGGAGGAATTGATTAGAGCCGGGAACTCTTTAAGGACACTTAGAGCTCAAAAGTTCTCCATCCCCATGTGTAGGAAATCAAGCAGGGAAAGCAACCAGAATGGCTGAGCGTGGACTTGGTGGTCAAACTGAGGAACAAGAAGGAAATGCACAGGCAGTGGAAGCAGGGACATGTAGCTTGGGAAGAATACAGGGGTGCTGTCCGGACGTGCAGGGATGGGATCAGGAAAGCCAAGGCACAGATGGAACTGAGCTTGGAGAGGGATGCAAAGAATAACAAGGAGGGATTCTATAGGTACATTGCTCAGAAAAGGAAGGCCAAGGAGAGTGTGCCTCTTCTGATGGACGAGAAGGAAGAACTGGTAACAAGAGACATGGAGAAGGCTGAGGTACTCAACAATTTCTTTGCCGCAGTCTTCACTGCCAGTCAGGCTTCCCAAATCTTTTGTTTCCTTGAACCCATAGACGGAGCCTGGGGGAGCAAAGTCCCTCCCACTGTAAGTGAAGAGCAGGTTTGAGACCACCTGATGAAACCGAACAGGTACAAGTCTATGGGGCCTAATGTCATGCATCCCAGGGTCCTGAAGGAACAGGCTGATGTAGTTGCCAAGCCTCTCTCTATCATATTTGAAAAGCCATGACAGTCATCTGAAGTCCATGATGACTGGAAAAAGGGAAACATCACTCCTATTTTTAAAAAGGGTAGAAAGGAGGATCCAGGGAACTACACATTGGTGAGCCTCACCTCTGTGCCTGGGAATATCATGGAGAAGATCCTCCTAAAAACTCTGTCAAGGCACATGCAAGACAAGGAGGTCCCATCCATCACCAAAGAGTCTTTGATACCCAGTAACCAGGGACCTCATGATTCATAGTGTTCCTGGCTCCGAGGAGAACAGGCCAGGAATCATGATGCTGCTAAAAACACTTTGAAACAAGGCTGAGTGAACATAACACTGCAGGCTGAGCAAACCAACTTTTTTTCAGAGAGTCTACATTACAGTGTTTATCTGAAGATAAGAGTAAATTTGTTCCTACTTAGTGATACAATTTAGTGCTAAGACTGAACTCCAGACAGATGTGGTGAAATAAAACCTGAAGAAATCCACATCTTTCCTATATACAGGACCTTCATGGTCTTCTGAAATCCCCAGCCCACTTGATTTTGAGGCGGCTTTATGCTAGGAGTGTTCTACTGCACTGTATTGCAGTGAAGTGCTAGGGATTTGGAGGCTGTCTCTGGGCAGTTTTCGAGGCTTCACAGACTCTGTTTTACAAGTGGACCCATGTAACTTGTGCAGTGCACCAGTTTTCTAGGAGAGAGATGACTCTTACATGCTGGCTGCAGCTCCAGGCAGGGTGGCTCTGCTGTCCTCCTGAGCTCTCCAGGTCTTCTCCAGTGTTCATTGCTTGAAGAATGCTTCTCCCTGCCCCCCTGCCCAGCAGTCGCCTGTGAATTGAAGAATAATAATCACCAAGTGGCAGAAAACACAAAAAGAGTGGTTTTTTTCTTTTTTTCTTTTTTTTTTTTTTTTCCAGCTGCTCTGCTCTGAGCTCTATGTAGTAAGGGAGCTTGGCCAGACAGGAGTTGAATACTCAGAGGAAACACTATTGAAGCATTTTAAACTGGAACTCTGTTGAGTTTGCCATTCCACTTTATATCATAGTATCCGGATTAACCTGAACTATAAAAGTGCAGTAAAAGGAGGAAGGTAATGACTGAATTCAGGAAAAGAAATAACTCTTCTCGGTTACTAAAAGGATCCAAAATTAGCACATGAAATAGAGCTGAAAGAGTGATTTGGTTCTCTTCCTGGCAGTGCTCCCTTATGAAACAACCTCTCACAATCCTCTTGTGGAAAGAGTGACCTCACCTGGGCCCAATCCTGCTCCTGATTGCAGCAGTTGCGGCCTTGCTCCTGACCAGCAGAAAGAACATGGTAAACCCCCAGGAAAGCATGCACAGATGACCAGGCAAAGCTTGCAGAGCACAGCATGCTTTAATTTTGCTACTGAATGATGTTCATTACAAAACTAGCAAATTGGCTAGATTCCTCTGTGATTCTTCCATATGGGCTTCCTTTTTCATATGCCCACTGCTGGGGAAGATAAAAGATCTAGGAGAGAACCTAAGGAGCAGGAGAAATTACTCTGACATGAAGACAGCTGCTTAAAGTCTATGTTGAATCAAAGCTCTTCTGTGATGTATTTCTGCACAAAGATCTTAGTTTGACTTTGAGCTGTCCATTAATTCATCACGACTTGCCCACAACGTGGTGACTGAAGAGCTCTTGAATGGTATGGCTCCAACAAGTAGAGTGGTACAATATCAGAGGGAAATGTAAACTATTTCCCTACTGGAAACCCCTATCTGGTAGCCTGATAAAGTCCCACTGAACTAATTTTTCCTAAGTTGAGCAAGGGTAAGCTGTTGAACAAGAGGAACCAAGTGGGAATGACTAACATTTCAGAGTGTGCAGAAGTGAGATCATTCTCCCCACGAGGATATATTTTGTTATGTGTTTTCTCAATGGGAAAATAGAAGTAAAAGTATTTTTTCAAGCAAATCAAGAAGCAAATTGTGATGACATTTCCTCATAGAAAATCATAGTCAGTCTGATTATTCACTCTGAGACATGTCCTTAGTTTTCTTTGCGTTCTAGGAAGAAAAATAAATAAGCAAATAAATAAATAAAATGTATAAAAATATATACATATATATTTACACTTGTACACATATATATAGTTCATGTTTGTTGACTGGCACCAGCTGTCCCCTCACCTTGATTCAGAGCATTTTTATTTCAGTGAGGGAACTGATCACAGCAATAATTGGATCTTGTAAATCTAAGCCAGGGTAAATCCCCATGTTTTCACTAGTCCAGGAGTAAAATATATATATATATATAAGTATATTTTTGTAGAAAGCTATGTCATTTGGAAGTGATTTCAGCTTTACAGAGAAAATTTGTTCTAATTTCAGAATGACTTTTTTTCAGATAATTAAATGATACAAATATGATGCTTCAGTTGCTCCAGTCACTTTCCTTCTGTTGAACACTAGAGTTCTGTTTCATCTGCTTTTGCCTCTTATTTGACTCAGAGAGGGAAAAAAAAATAAAGGCACAATAGGGCAGACTGGTTTGCTGATCAAAATAATGGACGATCCCTCTTAAGAGCAGGATTTAGTTCAGTGAGTATGCATAGTAATGTTATCAGTTTTAAGGAATCTTCCTTCTGAGATGGCAGTGCTTATTTTCTTCTGTAGCTGGGAAGGTTTATGTGCTGTGCATTTCACAGAGGATGCAAGTCCCAGAAGTTCTGGAGCAATATGCCTGACTGGAGGAAATCCAGGAAGGAGAGAAACAACATTTTTCACATTCATTAGGCTTTGGCAAACTGTTGCTTTCACCATGCTGTTTGTCGTCTGCATTTCTGTTGTAAATGTGTAGGTCAAAAAATCTTCCTTTGGGAGAACTGGAATAAGAACCCACAAATTGAGATTTTTCCTGTGTGAGTTATGTGTCTATAAAATATGGTTGATTTGGAATTATAGCTGTTGGCCTCCCATAGTTCAGTTATATTTCTCATTTGTGAATAATCATGAGTGTGATATGATGAACAAATCAATGCAAATTCTTGATATTAGCCACATCTCTCAGCATTTGAAATGTCATGTGGTAAAACTTCTTGTGTAACGTCAAACATGATGCTGCTACTAAACTTGAGAATATTATGGCAACAAAATTTTTGACTTTTCAATGTGAAAAAGATTTTTTTTAACCATAATTTTTATGATTAAAGAAGAAACTAGAATCTTTTATTTATTTCTTAATCTGAACTCTTCTGCAGGTGAGAAAAAGATTTTTATCACAGCTTTTGATTTTACTGCCTTCTCACTCTTCCTGTTCTTAGGAGCTACTCCTAAAAATGAATTTAGGAGTAGCTCAAGAATTCTCTCCTCAAGAATTACTTTTTTTTTTTTTTTTTTTTTTTAAAGGAAGCTGGAGAAGGAGCAGAGAAGGCAGTTACTGCTGCTGTTGGAGACAGGGACCTGGTCCTCAAACACTTTTGCACACAATTAACTTGATGTATCTAAGTAGCCACATCAAATGCTCTTGTAAAGTCATTCATATGAACAAGTGTTTGCAGGATCAGTATCTAAATCATTGTTCTGATTCTGAGTTCTCTCATGTTTCCCCATCTATAAAGCAGTCATATTGCAGAGATCATTTGTTAAATCCTTTGAAATCAATTAATTTAGAGCAGTAAATATGAATATGTTTTTATTTTTTATTTTATTTATTGATGTCAGAGAAGGAATACTGACCAAAAAATGGATGTTTTCCACTTCCCACAAGAAAAAATAATTAAACAGAAATATTGAGAGATTAACCTGGGAAAACAATAAACATTTCTTATAAAGGAATTATTACACAAAAATGATTATTGAATGAAAGAAAAGAAGACTCTGGAGAAACAGTGGCAAATGCAATTAAAGCAGGAGGAAAGTGTTAAATAACTTCACTGTTAGCAGGGGAACTTGTTTAATATGATGTCCAGATGGCTGCATGCTTCTTCTCTTCCCCTCCAATATGCTGAATGTTCATTGTACTTTTAGACACCTTTTCTGGTTGATTCTCCTGCCAGATTCTCACTTTTCCTCTTGTAAATCAGGAACAGTTCTGCTGATGCAAACGGATTCACACTTCTGTGAAGTAGTCAAGCCCTGTATATTTTACTTTGACTTGGCCACACAAAAGTCAACAGGAAAAGTGCCACTGCCACCAGAGGAGCCAGGCTTTCATCCCGGATTTTATGTTTTCCTTAAATTTCTGCTTTATACTCCATGGCAAACATGTAATCTGTATGTTTCACAAATTGCTGCTGATGATATATTGTATATCAGATTGCTATCCAGGACACTCCACCACTTAATCTGCTCAAAAAACAGTTTTGGGTTCAGTGCCCTGTACTTTCTGCGTTTGATATGTTTTGGTATCAATGACCTTATGTTAGTGGTGTGGTAAGAGAGGTCATCTGGCAGCCCACTGGGATTCCTCTCTGCTATTTGAGAACGGTTGAAAAAATTGGAGTGGTAAAAGAAAGGTTTTTGTTTTCCTTTTGAAAGCATTTTTTAAAATGTCATGAGACACTCTTACACTATTTCATTTTAGCATGCTGTTCGTTAAGCTAATGGTTTGGGCTCAGTAACACAGCCAATTCATGTATGTTTAGCCATCTGTGAAGGTTTCTCATAAATTAAAAGATGCAGTGCTGTAAAATGATATTGCAGTGGTTACACTGGTTTATTTTCCTTTTTTTTTTTTTTTTCTATTTATCAAGCACTTATGATAGTAAGTTCTTATAGTGCCACCATCTGGTTGAGATAGCTACTGTCTTCACTTTCAGACTGTCTTTAAATGAACATTTTGTTATTATTAAAATAAAACACAAGTCAGTCCTGTGAGATTGCTAACACCCCTTTCTCTTGCGTCTAAGTTGTTGAGAGGAGTAATTTGAAGAGAGCAGCTAAAATGACTGGCACTGTAGAGGTACGCATAACTTATCTATATGGGGTATGAATAACTTCATTTATGTACTTTGTAAACTATGAATATTAACCTATGTTAATATTTTAAAGCTAACATTTAAGATAGACTTCTCAATTTTTAAATTATGTATGTTTTATATTTATTTAATATAAAATTATTCCGTATGTACTTATGCTTTCCAAAAAAGTCTATTTTTCTCTTTGCATTGCTGATTCAGTCAAGCTGCAAAGTCAGATTACATAGTACAGCTGATTTTTCCTTTCTGATTTTTGTTTTTCTATAGTCTAATCCTTCAGTTGTAAATGCCACATTAGCAATCATTATGGGCTCAAGTATGCAAAATAAGCATATCATGGCTATGACACCCAGCCTGCCTCCCTCCAGTCAACTAGTTCTTGCCAGAGAGGGAAGCCCTGGGACAAACAGAGCAGGTAGACCTCATTGCAAGTAAATGTCCTAAGGGGCTGGGCTGTTTGTTAATTCCCCTGATTTCTTCTGTGTGTTTGCTGTGCCATGGATAGTGCAGCTGTGCGTATGTATTTGCAATTGACAAAAGCACTGTTTTTGCTGCTGTGCTGCCCAGTGTTTCAGACAGCTTTGTGCCAGTGTGCTGGCCTCAGGTTTCAGTCTCAGGGCTGGACTTCAGGACTCTTCCCTAGCTGACCACGGACATTTACACAATTTGTGTTAGATGCCTGAAGCTGCCCAGAGTCCCTTCAACAGCTGAGGCTGGTTGCTCCACAGTGCCCGGGGGAACAGCGGGGTACAAAAGCGATGTACACCCACCTTTGCCCTTGTGGCCAAGCAGCAAACCACTGCCTTCTTCTTTCTAGGAGGGCCTCGAGGAGGCTGCAAACCCAGCAGTAGAGCTGTGCTTGCTCTAGAGATGGATCCTATGCAGTCTGTTGCTTTGACCCCCTTTTCTCTTTGGCCCCTTCCACGCAGGCCCTTCTGGAGTTCTCCGTCCACCAAAGTCTGGCTGTGCAGTGCTGCCTCTCCCAGAGGTGAAAAGACCAATTACATGCTGCCTGCTGCTGCTTCAATCTCCAGTCCTTGGCATAAAGCACAGGCTCATGTGACAGTCACTGGAGGACACAAAGGTAAAAATGGGTAAGGAACCTCCCTTGTTCTTTTATGGGTTTCTTCTCAGCAGCTACACTGTGCAGGTGCCACAAGCAATTAACAATTTTATAGGACACTTGAGTTGAACATTTTCAGAGGGGGAGACTTGAGTAATCTCCTGGCCCCAAGGAGTTGTTTCAGTTTTAATTGTGCGTTTTAGGGTCTATTGGGCTCTGATATTTCAAGTTCTGTGGAAACAGCCAGCACACTGCTATCATTGTGCTCTCCCGTTCAGGGCTTGTGGCTGAATTACCTCATGATAGGCCATTTAAGTCTTCTGGCCTCCTTCTTGGCCTCATATTTCAACACAGCACGTGAAAGAGATGAAGAATGAGCTAAAATTCCCTTCCAACTGTTGCAGAGTTATGAACTATTTTATTTTTCATTCCATATGTTTTTTAGCAACCTTTGGCTTCATTAAAACAATGCAAGTTAGGTGAAGACGGCACAGACAGAGGGAGTTTCCCCTCTGATGTCAGGGTTTTGACATATTTACTCTCACCTAAAAGACGGTGGTTGCTTCTGTTTGCTGCAAACAAAGAGAAGGCTCCTTCTCCAGCATTTCTCTCCTCTGTGCAAACATTAATTTGTAAAGCATGGCCCACATGTTTCCTTGAAAAGAAAATGCATCATGACATTTCCCTAGCTGTACAAAAGTCTTTACATTTCTAAATGTCACTCAGCTATTCATTACAGTAATATTTTCCCAAGGCCTGAGCAGGGCCCCATCAGCACTGGCTGTGTGTGTTGCAATCGTCCCTTGCTTCGCCAGCCCCTCTGAGATCCAGTCGAGAGCTGTTGAGGGTCAGGGCTGGAGGGGCTCCACTCACAGCACTCAAAATCTGTCAGAGTTGGCACCACCGGGGCTTGTGGATGCTTATCAACCATGGCCTCTTCAGCTTTTAAGGAGGTGTTGGGGTGCCAGGGATTGACTGGAGAAAGTTCTCCAGAGGAGAGGTGGAGGAGGAAATGGAATGCCATGAAACAGGGAAAGCTCTGAAAAAAAAAAAAAAAAAGACCTCTTCCCATCCAAATATAATCCTTTCTCAGACAGTTCTTAATAATGGAAGAGGTAGTGCCCTCTCAGACGCATGCAGAAGATGGGGAGTTGCTTGCCATTCCCACAGGCAGGAGCATTGCCAGCTTCAGTGCAGCAGCACCCAAAAGAGAGGAGGCAGGTCATTGTGCCATGGAGAAAGTAGCAACAGTTTCTGTAGGCTTCACTGAAAACAGGAGATAGCAGAAGTGGTTGAACATACCAAACGTCCCACAGAGTGGTGTTCATTCTCTAACACCAGGGCAGACCCTGAGTTGCTACAGCCTGGGAATCATGCAAGTCCTTGAAAGAAAACTTTGTTGTCACTCAGCATTTGGGCAAATTTGGTGTCTGCCTGTGGGTGACCCAGCTCAGAGCTCCCTGGCATCATTTTGTGATCATGCGAATCTGCTGGCACAACTGCTCCTCGCCAAAGAAACCTTCACCCCTCCAAAACTTGTATATTAGCTCTTGGTCTTGAATGGAAGAACACAATTCCCATGGAAACATTGATAAACATCAAAAAAAAAAAAAGGGGCACAAGGGAGAGAGAAATTAAATGGATGAATTTGTCTTGTGACCATCTCATCAAATTGCATCTCGTTTTCAGGCTCTTTGAGTTACAAGGTATATGTTGTGTGGACACCACAGTGCAGACCAAGAGGAGGCAAAGGCAGGATGTGGAGCAGGAAGGGCTCTGACAACCTGAGTGCTGTAGGGCTGAAGGGTGAAGAAGTCAGGTGGTAAATGCTGCCAAGCACACCAGAAAATAAGCAGAGAAGCAGATGAGATGTGAGACATTGATATCTCATTCCACACTTAAGGTCTGTAAGCCCAGGGATCATGTGCATGATCTTCCTCACACAGAGCATGTGAGGAAGAGCAAACTTACTATGGGGGAAAGGAATATTACCACAAGAAGCACTTATAGCAGAAGACACGATTACTGGGTGGTCAATACAAACTCTGTAGCCTGCTCTCTGTAGAGCAAGTCAGCCCAGAAATACAAGAGAAGGTGCCTGTATTTAGCTGGAAAACTTTCTTCCGTGCTGTCATCTGGAACTGCTTGAAAGCAAAATACATAAAGATGAAGAAAGGATGAGAGACTTTGCTTCTGTTGGGTAATTAAAAGGGAAAAAATCTCAGTACCATAAAAAAGAATGAGATAAATCATGTCATAAAGAAATTTGTTGCTGTGGTAAAGTCTTCCCCTTTCATAAAAAAAAAAAGAAGCTAATATGGCTAGGATCAACTACGATTAGAGCTTAACTCCACAGAGAAAACACAAATACAAAAACTACAGCAATCATAGAGGAAGAGTGGAGGAAGAGATAAAGGAGAACACAGGAACAAGATGTGGGTAATTTGTAACTTAGACTCACATTCAAAAAGATTTAGAGAGCCTGTATCCTCCCAAAGGAGCATTGGCATGTCATTAAAACCTTTAATATTGTCTTGACAACTCTTCTGTTCTTTGCATGTAGCTGACTGATAAGGCAATATTCTTAACTTTAGCATGGCTGTCTTTTATTCCTCAGAAGTACAGCAGTTGATCTGACTCTGAGAAAAGAAATGGGAGGAATAAAAAATTCCAGGATCCCTTGAGATTTTTTTTTTTTTAAGAGTGGAGCCAGGAAGGCTAACAAAGCATTAAAGGAGCCTACAGCCTCTCTCCCTGCCCCTCCACCCCCTCCCCACTTGGCCGCTGGAAAACATTTCAGATTTGCTGTGTACCTTTGCTGCAAAACCTGACTGCACGTCTGTGGGTTCGTAGATTATCTGCACCGTGACAGCCAGACTGTGAAACCTTTGCTTGTGACTGCAGGTCTGGCAGTCTGCTGGCTTCAGTGGGGCTGCTGCCGCGGGATGCTGTTTTTCAGCATGAGTAATGGTGTCATGATCTGGCTCATAAATTCTGGGTAATTTGTAAAGTGCCTGTCACAAAGTTATCTAAATAGCAATGGCACATTGAAAACTGTTCTGAGCTGTTGCAGAGAGGAGTCTTCTCAATTTGCCTCTCCAATACATCTTTGTTCTTACATAGTTCGGTATGTTCCTTTCCAACCTCATTTAAGAGCATCTGAACTCTGTTCATATCGTGGTAAACCATGTACCAGCAAAACACAATTCCTGAAGGCGTTTTGATCCCTAATATAGTCAATAAACATACTTGAATGGAATAGTAGACATTGGAATATGTATTAGAGAGGGCAGCAATTACCTCCTGTCTTCTTTTGTGGTTTCTGAATGAATTAATTTGGCTCTCTTTGGGCCTTTGTATTTTTTTCCTAGAGTTTCAAGAGACTGATTCTCACTGGCACAATTCCATGGAAGTCAGATTTCTAAGCTGCAAGTGTCGTTGTTGTTTCTGGTTGTGCCTATGGTGTCTGTGGTTGTACAGACTTAATAGAAAATGCTTCATTCCTCACTTCCCAGTATTCCATCCACACGAGAGCACTGAAGACAGAAATCTTCTTATGCTCCCCCAGGCTGGTGAGTACATGTGGGGAATTACCCACATCAAGTAAGTGATGGCACTCATGTGAACGGTGCACATGGAATATTCTTTGAAAATATTTTGTGATCAAAGCAGAGAGAGGAAATAAAAATGAATGTATTTGCTGAATACTGAATAAATTAAATGTGAGTGTACTGCAAATAAAAGGCAGAATGTTCTTTGAAAGAGGCTGTGTTCACTTCATATTCATAACAAAATATCTTCTGTTGTTCTGTTAACATTCCTTCCTGGTGTTCCTGGTACAGGAACTAGAGGGTAAAAGAGTCTGATACATGGATTTCTTTTAAATTATTATTATTGTTATTTTTTGGTAAACATCTCTTTATAAATAATTGTGCAATGTTTCAACACCTGGGTCAATGCCAAATATCTTTTAGCTGCAGAGGAAGAAATACAACTTAGAGGGCTGCCAGAACATGAAGCTCTACAGTAGACTGCTGATGTAGGCACCAATGGCACCCCTGGGTGTTCAAATCAGCAAAATACTGGCAGGGCATGTGACGAAGTGGTCTGCAAGTTGCTTTTTTGACTGTTCCAAACGCTAAGTGAGAAGCCGGAACAGCACTGGGAAGTAGGACCTTGCTGGACAGTGAATCTTCTCCTTGGCTTTTGTCATGATACAATTACTTTCATAAATTCATCAAGCTTCAGTTTAAGAGCACATAAACTGTCATCTCACCACTGCAGCCAAAACAAAACAAAACAAAACAAAACAAAACAAAAAACAAACAAAAACAAACAAAAACAAAACAAACAAACAAACAAAACCGGCAGGCACGACTTAATTTTCTGCAAAATCTCAGCTATGATAAATAACTCAACAACAAGAGATTCCTTTGGGGGATGTTCTGCTGTCTTCTCAGGTGCCATTGCTCTGCATAGCTCATAAGAACCATTCAGCATGTACCACTTCTCTTTAAGATACCAGTGTAGTAGCAGAAGGGAGAAGTAAAAATCAAGCCAGGCCTGAAACTTTTGAAGGTTTAGTCTTTCACCCACAGAGTCACCACCAGTTTGCAACCCTCTGTAATTCACTTAATAAGTTTTCAGTGGACTGGAGATTGAGCTTTCATCTTTATACATCAGCTACAGAATTAGCAATAGTTCAGTTATTACTATTCAGTAGGTATTTATTGTGGAATAAAATACACAGTGGAATAATAATGCATAGACCTTGGGTCACAATTTCCATCTCTTGTGAAAAAAAAAAAAAGTCTCTTTTAGATGTGGGAAGATGATTTTGCCAGATTATAACTGGAAATACAGGGGACACAAAAAATAGTGAACTTCAGATCATACTTTCATCATCAGAAAGGGAAATAAAACTTGTGTCTCTTGATTCACTCTAGCATTCTGCCTAAGCATGATAAGGTGCTAGTCTTGTTTTAAGTACAACTGGGCAGGCAGCTATTCTTCACAGGAAGTACAGTATTATTTGACATTTCTTAAAATATCCAATGGCAAGTTAGGTGAAGAATGTGATGCTTGACTGTACATGGATATGAAATTATGTGCTCGCTCAATGATATGAGTAAAATACAGCAAAAGAAAAAAAAATTGTTTCTCTTTTTTCATAAAGTACTTTCTGAATTGGTGGGGATTCCCACCTTTTAATGTGACCCTGTTCAGTTCTCAATAAACTAGAGAATCCCCACAGTGCCAACACCACGTGCTAAGAATTTTTCTGAACACGCATTTCAGTTACTTGCTCTGACTAATCAGGGAGTTTTCAGATTTTCTAGTGATTTCCCATTTACTTTGCTCCTTTGATTTCAATTAAGTTTCCCTTAAAGGTATACACTTGTAAATCCTTAATACTCGAAAACAGCTGCTTCTGCTCTTTATATGCTATATGGATAAAATAAAATACTTTGCATGGAGTTGTGCTCTACCTTTCATGGAACATAATATAGTACTGTGGGACCATCAACCAGGGTTGTCAGATCTGATGATTTGTGCACAGGTACTTGTTTGGCAGCAAAATACTCTTGAGGTAGAAATTCAACTTGATTTAAAACTGACTGATGTACTTGCCTCAAACCACCATGTGGGGCTGCTTTAGTGTGGCAGTAAACCGGAACAAGTAGGATAAGTGAGAGGAACAAGGTCAGATGGGATGTTTTCATAGAAGATCACACATCAGAAGGAAATTTGTAATCTTTCACAATAATGCTGCTGATCTTATTATGAATCTGAAAGTCAGGGTCCTCTATGCTAGTTCTCCCAAGCTCCCAGAATCTCCATGAGGGCTACCGGTGGCATGGAAACTAGGTGCCCACAATGGGACAGAGCTGGTAGGGAACTGCTGCAGGATATCTTCCAATTCCTTCCCACCATGCCTGCCAACTCTTTTTTTTTTTTTTTTTTTAACCCTCCAAAATCAAATCCGTGCTGTGACTCACAAGGAGAGTTTCTTATGATCTGATCAATTTAAAGTAGGTTCTTGGTTTCTATGACTCAATTTTTTATTCTGGAGTGCTCAGATCTGGAATTCTAACCTATGGGAGACTGTGAGGGACTTGAGAGAAGTCTTGATCAAGTCTTCACTTCCACTTCTGCTACCCCAGTAGTACTGACTCTAACCGTGTCAATTAAATTTAGAGTTGTTATGCTGCAGTCTCACTAAATACAGGCTGATGTTTCAAATTATGCTATCTAAGGCTCATTATCCAAAACTAATATAATTTACAACCCACCTTTTACTTTTAAACTAACTTGCCTTTAATTGCTGTGGTCAGACTATACAAGTATCAGCTGTTCTCAGTGGTTATTTAGTATGTCTCAAAATCTGGTCATTTTGCTTTCTCAAAAACATTGCACTTCATAGTGTACAAATTTCCTTATATATTTGCAAAACCATACAGGAAATATGACAAGAGCAATCTTTGTCTCTTTTAATGTGCATTTCCACAGATGGCAGAAATCATAATGTATTCTATTCATAAATACATGAGTATACTTCTTTCTAAAAATATTGCATATTATCTGCAAACCCTGTGATGTCTGCACACTTGTTTTTAATGCTGTTCAAGTGACTTCAAAGAATGAGAGCAATTTTTCAGGATAGACTACATTTAGAAGAGATTTATTAACAACTTAATTGTAGACCCTGTTTTTCTTAGGAAAAAAAGTCAATTGCACTGGATCGTGGAGGGACAACTTGCTCTGGAAAATAAGAGTATGAATATAGTAAACCTTTTTGGTATGAATCATTCAAATGTCTATAAGAACATGTGTTTCTTCAGTGCTAATACTCAGAAAGTGTTAAATTATAAATATATGCTGCCTCTTCAAAACACAAAACCTGTTTGTAATCTCTAACAATAATCACAATGGAAAATGGATAAGAAGACATACCATTTGCCCTTTTAAATTAAAAGTGGCAAATAGCATATATTATCCCATTTACAAAACTGCACTAAGGAGGTGAACAAATCTGTTCTCTAAGGACACTGAGATGGTTAAAGGCTTGGAGCATCTGGCATACAAGGAGAGGCTAAGACAGCTGGGATTGTTCAGCCTTCAAAAGGGAAAGTTCAGGGGGATCTTTTCACCTGTATAAACACCTGATGGAGGGCAAGTAAAGAGGATGAAGTCTGACTCCTCGCAGTGGTGCCCAATGAGAGAGGGGACAAGAGTCAATGGGCACAATCTGACATGCAGGAAATTCAACTTAAACCTAAGAAAAGCTTTTTTTTGCTGTTAGGGTGATCTAACACTGGGAACACGTTGCACAGAGAGACTGTGGGGTCTCCATGCTTGGAGGTGCTCAAAACCAAATTGGACATAATCCTGAGCAAACTGCTCTGACTGACCCTGATTTGACCAGAGCTTTGGACTAGACAGTCTTCACAAGTGGTTCCCAGAATCACCCATCTAGCGGCTCTGTGCTTCACATTTTTAAGAGTACTGTGCCTGGAAGTCACAGAGGTTCTTCCAAGCAATTTCTGGAAGCACCACTGCTTCCTTCACTCAGGTACTAGGATTACTTCATCCACTTTTGCAAGGGACTCCTCTTCCTCCACGGTGTCCTCTTAAGAGAGGGGAGGGACTTTTTGGTTTTGACTCCTGTTTTTCTTATGCTGTTCCTGCAAGTAGATTCCCAGCACACAGCTGGGATCTTGTGCACTGTACCAGGACATGTTCTACACTTCAAGTGCTTTGGTCAGACATCAAGTAAATATTCACTAGTAAAACTTCACCAATCCTTACTACCTGTCACAGTGAACATACCTGCAGGAAACCATGGCTAACAGGGATCATCAGTCTTCGTGCATACACAGAAGTAGTCTGTTTCTTAATGCCCTTTCCCTCAGGATCCAGTTCATGCGATACATTGGATTCTATGTATTAGGGGTTCAGTGACCTTGCCTCCTCCCCTTCCCCTGCAGTCTAGTCTTCAGCCACTTGAGATCCAGTCTTTGCTAGAATGCTAAATGACGGGACAGTTATGTGTGCTTGGTATTTTCTGGCCCAGAATTTCCAGTCTCAGAGCAGCTACATTAAGCAGCTAATTCCCTTTTTCTTATTACCACCATCTATTAGTAATTGCGGTCTTCAAGAATGGGAACATTCAGTATTTTCCCTAATGCAACACTCTCATTCAATTCCGATTAGATCCCACCCCCACCTATTTATTTTAAGGTGCAGTAGAGAAGAAAAACATGCAGAAAATAAGAGTCTGTTTGTTTAAGCGTGTGGCATATTTTGTGCAGAAATCTTAATTCATGTGGGAGAATTCTTAAAGACTTCTTTGTTATTAAGGTAGAACCTGAACAGTTACCAGACTCTAATCAATCTTGCTACTTTAGCCTGCTTCCTTTCCACAGTTAGGTACTGGGGAAACAAGATCTCACTGCAGAAAATAGAAACCTTTCTACTCATCCCACTTGTC
This sequence comes from Anser brachyrhynchus, assembly GCF_964034855.1. Lineage (NCBI taxonomy): Eukaryota > Metazoa > Chordata > Aves > Anseriformes > Anatidae > Anser > Anser brachyrhynchus. The sequence goes on along the minus strand of NC_137694.1, from coordinate 116,483,535 downwards.
AGTAGCATCCTTAGAATGCTTTACAGTGTTTTCTTTTCTTTTTTTTTTTTTAAATGTTTTGTTTTGACTTCAGTAAAATATCAAATCAAAATGTTTTGGGGTATCTAGTCTGCCCTGCAATATTTTTCTCCTTCTATTTACCTAGTTTAGGGGTGTATGAAATAGGTCTATGTGGACTGCTTGAATGATGAAGTTTTGCCTGATGTTGCAGACAGTTGTTTCGTAGACATATTATGTGCCTAGAAGCTAAGTTTCTAGCCCACCTACCCACTTTGCTTCTGTTTGAAAGCTATTCAAGAACTCCATTCTTCTGATGGTTAGCAATCTCATTCCCTGTTTAAATTTACTCCTGACCAGTTTATATTTATTTGCTCTTTTGACAACTCTTTTCTTTGCTTCAGCAGCTCCAATACATCCCTAATTTGTTTGTAGAATGCACTTATGTCTTTCCCTCCCAGATTTAACTTTGTTTGACTAAACAAACCAAACTCTTAGGTTCCTTGTGTGAAAAGTCTCTCTGTTTGCCATCTTAGTAGCCATTCTTCACATCTGCTCTCATTTGAGTGTAAGAAGCCACAGTTGTACTGTAATATTTGCAATACAGAAGATGAAATCTTAATGCAAATATTGGAGCATTAATACTCCACTCTTTCTACTGGCAGGGCCTTCTGCTTGAATCCATCTTTTTCTGAGATGGATCACAATGTTGGCTTTTGTGAACTTAATACACCTGGGTCTTTGTACTTTCTCCTCTGTCATTTCCAGCTTTGAGCTGCTCAGAGTGAATGCTGTTTCTGTGGGTATTTCTTGGATATTTGAGAGGACTGGGGAAAAATGGGACTTCTGTTTTCCTCTGTTGTGATACTTCCTTGTAGTCAAGCTGAGTTAGGGGACATCTAACACTGAGAAAGCCAAGTGGCATGCAGTTTGAAGCCAACTTGTGAATCCTTTGCTCTTCATAGTCCTTTGGAGATATGGATTAGGTTAGATACTTCAAAACATCTCAGCAAATTATGTGCATATTTTGTATGAAGTACATTAGCATTCAAACAGTCATTCCAGTGACACTGCTCAAAACTGTTATTTTAAAAGGCCTCTTACATATTCTTGGCCACTTTATTTATCATGACTTTTTTTTTGGAATGCTTATTCTTAACAATCCAGTGCTTTGGCCGTTAAGTAATGCCTAAAAGTTCATGGTTCTTCCCAGAAGGAGCTGCTCTGATCTCAGCACAGTCCTATGTTGACTCCATAGCCCAAACAGGTCCTGTTATTTCTGAAGGCTGACATAAATCATATGGAGTCTGGATTGGGTGTGACATAGGACTGGAGAGTGCAGGAGCAATGGTGGCAAAAGAAAAGCTTACCTATCCCATCATAAACTGAGAAGAAAGGTTATCAGTAAGAAATGTAAGCAAAATAAATCATAGCCTCAGCATAAAAATGGATAAATAAATTGTTTAATCTCTTCACAAATGTGACAGAGGAGCACTTCAGACACAGAATCAGTATTCTGTGAGCTGTAGCACAGGCTCAGTAAATAATGCCATATAAAATAATCTGATTAACAAGGAATTTCTTAGCAGTTTAATGGTGTAAGAAGTAAAGAAAAAGAATGAACTGAAACAAGAAACAGCATGAGATAGATGTCTAACCTTGGAAGTGCTAGAAGTCTTCTACAGTTGCCAAATCTTCTAGTTAGCCAAGACAAGATGTAAACTAGATGTCACACGACTCAATTGAGTGTGGCTGTATAAATGACTGTGTAATGACCATGTAAAGTAGCACACAAAGGGCACATGCTGCGTAGCTACAACGCTGCATGGTGGATGGTGCCCATGCTGTACAGTAGAGCTAGTTTTCATGATTTCCACCTCAACCAACTGGCTGCGTCTTCTCTGTAGCAGCTCTGGAAGAATCATTCAGGGATTCCCAAGACGTGCAGAATGGCAGTTTTTCTGAGAAGTGGAGTTGTAGCAGTGATGAGTCATGTAACACTTCTCTAACAGGCAGAAATGGGGAAAAATACCTTCTGAAGGGCAGATAGGGGGAAGGGGTAGTTTGTGCATGTTCTTCCAGGTTTCGTTCTGTCCTCAATCCAGCAGAATGTAGTCTGAAAGATCTGCAGAACAGGAACTGGAGATTTGCCTTTTTTATTTGTACGCTGTGTTGGATATTTTCCAAAATAGAGTACTGTCATGGCAGTAAAGTCATCAGCACTGACTGGAGAAGATAATCATACATATGTTGTTTGTGTAGGATTTATTGTCAATCATGGACACATTAAAACAGTTATTCTCAGTTCAGCTTCAAGAATTTGAACACTGTAACTTAAAGAAATTAGAAAACACCTTCTGTTTATGCAAATCTTGACTGTCCATACAGCTGATAGGTTTGTTTTTAATTTATTCATTCAGAAGTATCATTGTAGTATTATGTGTTTAAAATACAGAAAATGCAGTTAAGAAATGAAAAATGAAAAGAGTATTTGCTGGTTTTGACAGGCAGACTCAGCCCAAACTGTTGTCAGTTTGGTAAGCATGTTCTGCTTATAATGGAACTGAAGCATAATTCAGGCCTTGCCAAACCAATAGCAGGAGGCCTCTTACGGGTCCGAGACAAAGAGAAAAAGTGGAGTCAAAGCTCAGCTTTCATTTTATCAATATGTTTCTTGCTCTGGTCTTAAGAACATGCCCCGGTATAAATCTATGTGATTTATGATCAAATAAGCCAGAGAAAATGGACATAGGAGTTAGACTCAACGATCCTTGTGGGTCTCTTCCAACTCAGGATATTTTGTGATTCTATATCTTGGCAGGGCAGGGTAGAGGTTGAAGTAGTTCTCATCATCCTTTATCTCATAAGTACTTCTCATGTAAATGGTCTCAGTTTGATCAAAACATGGCCTGGAAACTTCTCTGAGACCTGCTCCATTACACCTATTGTCCCTGTGGCAGCATAGTGTAACAGTGTGACAGCAGATACGCTGGTATTTGGTAAATAGGTGGATGAGTGCTGCAGCAGGGATTTAATAAAGCTCCTGGAATGGTGCTAAAGCTGAATCTGCCCATTTTTTTAGTCAGGGTGTTATCCGCTTAAGACTAGAAGGGAGCTAAAAAATGGCACAAATTCCTCAAGGAATGACAACAAAGTTTGATTCGGTTTGTCATTAAAATGACTACTCCAACCAGTACCAGTCTTGCAGACACATGGGAAGGGTCTTTCCAAGCCAACAATATTCTTGTGTTAAAGAAAAAAAAAGGGAAAAAAAAAAAGAAAAATACACCACACAACCACACAAGTAACTTGACTGTATTTGACTTGTCTTTCTGTTTCTCAAGACTCTCACTCATCAAAGCCCTTCAGTACATGTTAAATCCATCCCCGTTGACTTACAGCATGTGCTCAAAGGCTGTCCTTAATTCAAGCCAGGGACTGCTGCTGTCTGCACTTTCGGCATGATCACATCCATGAGCCACGAAGCCAAAGGAGAGAGGAGTGCAGTCAGAGGGACAGGGATTGTTTTCTGGAGGGCTTACTGCAGTCACCTCCATGTCAGTTGTGCGTGTTGTTTTTATCCTTCGAATCAACAAACACCGGGAGCCAAAGAAGAAGAAAGAAGCCGAACAGTGAAACACAGTGTGTGGCTCTTGCCCTTCCCTGAGAGGGGAGCAGCAGCCGTCCGAAGCCACGCGAACAAACGAGCTATTTGTGGGGCCGTGCGATCCCGAATGGGAGACGTGTCACACTGCAGATCTGTGGGACTTGGCAGGCACGCGTGAGACAGGAGCTGTGGGGCCTCCTGGGCTTTCCACCACCCTTCAGATCCCTGGCTGTCACATTAATCCTGGTTTAAATCCAACCTCCCCTTTTCCAGTGATTGACTCCTACATCTTTTTTTCATCTCCCGGAGCAGCCAAGCAGCATCCTGTGCAGCTGAAAGCTATTCAGCTCCAGGATCGGCCTACCAAGCACACACTGCAAGAGAAGCTCGTGGCCTTTGGTGGTGGTGATGGCCAAATATGTGTGTAATGTGCTTAGTCTTCACGAGCCCACACAGCAAGAGTCCCTGCGCCTCTCCTGAACTTGGGTGTAACGCTTTCCCTCTGCCATCAGGCAGGCCAGCTCTAGACTAATATTTTCTATAGAGTTAATTATGACAGGACAAGTGCTGTACCCCGGTGGAAATTTGCCATTTGAAAAATTGCCTAAAAATATATCCTACAGTAAATGTTTCTCTGCGTGATTAAGTGTGCATGTGGACTGTGCTGCGCAGAGGGTTTCCCAAAAACAAATGTCTCAACTAAGTCTTTTGGCAAGGCCTCCTTGTTTTTTTAGCAGTTTATCAGCTTTTACGTTATTTACTAATGGCAGGAATTACTCTGTAATTCCTTTTCTAACTGAAAATCCCCAAAGTCTGCAAGAACGGGAACTGCAAAGGTGAAAAGGGAAGGATGGTGAGAAGTACAGAGTTTCATTCTTGGGAATATAAATGCCCTCAGGGTTCAGATATGTTCTTCAGACTATGAAACTTGTGGTCAGCTCCTTGTTTTGCCTCAGCCTTCACACACTCTGTTGGTACATCATTTACCAGATCATGGGGTCTGGTGCACAAAGGACTGCGAATGAGCAAATTCCAGAGCAAAGGCGATGTGGCCACTGCGGCTGCCACCACTGAGTAGCAGGTCAAGTTATCGCGTATGTGCTGCCTTAGGGGTCTATGTGCCCTGCTTTTAAGACCAAGGAAGCACTGCTGCCCAGCCCTTCACTGTGCCATGTCAGTACGCCAGATGTTTGGGGTTAGCTGGGGAATCTTCACTGTCATCTTCAGATGGATGGCACAGACAAGGGCTTCCTTCTTCTCAGTGGGTCTGAATTCCCCCCGTTTCAAAAGCAAACCCTTCACCACTTTGTGGGGGAGCACACAGCGTCACCTGTGTTGTGATTGCAGTCTATTTAAGGCAATGTAAGCTTAGGCTACTACAGAACTAAGAAGCCCTGCCCTCTGCCTTCAGCAGTGTGCTGTCACTCCTCCCTTCTGCCCGCTTTGTATGTCTGTGCATGCCTCCGTGGTGAGCTGGCTGGAGAACTGAAGCCAAAAACTGACCTGACCAGAAGGAAAAGAAAAAAAAAAAAAAAGAGAGATGAAAAAAGTAGCACCCTTTCTCTCCTTCCCAGAGCCAAGGGGAATGGGTTGGAACAAATGGCTGGGGGTGACAGGGAGCAAGACCACCTGTGTAGCTGACAGCTCCTGCTCCTGCTGGCTTGAAGGGCCTGCAGACCTGCAGCCTCTGGAGATCTTTCACAAGGTGTCTGAGCTGATCTAGTGTCTCCCTGCTCTTGGAAGGAAAAGTCCTGTCCCAGTCCCTTCCCTGCTCCCCAGCCCGTGCCACCCTGCTGCTTGTCTGACCCCTGGGCGGGGTGGGCCAGATTGCTGCGCCCTAAAAAAAATAATAATTAAATCACCATTTGCTGAGGAAGAGGCAAGTATCAGAGTTCCCTGGAGAGGGTGTTGAGGCCCCAGTCCAAAGCAGGACTGAGATCAGGATCACCCCTTTTGACAGTCCTGAGCTGCAGGATTTGTCCAAGCTAACCTGCACTGGGAGGCGGAAGAGGAGCAGGAGGTTTCTGCATGTGCTGCTGTGAAATGGGGCCACACTCCAAGCTGGGAGGTGGGCTCCTGCTGAATATTTGGTTCAGTTTCTAGCAAACGCAGCCTGTGCTCAGATGTACTCGATGGCTTGCAGATTTCTCTGGGAATATATTTTGTAGCTGGCAAAAGGAAACACAAGAAAGGAAGGAAGAGTGCTGACTGTGTTTCAGACCTTTTCTGTTTGCCTCATCCCTTCCCAAAAAGTGTAAAGACATTGTGCCAAAGATCCAATGTAACATAGGGACAGAAATATCATTTGGAGCCATAGAGCAAATTTCAACATAGACCTTTGCCTTTCCTCTTCAGATGGACTGGTGGGATTTGATGGGCATAAGACAAGCTGTGTGAATGAGAGAGCACCTCCCTGCAGAAGCCTGTTCCCATAAAAGCTCTCCTGGTGTGCTCTGCCTCGGTGCTTCGAGCAGGATTTCTCTGAAGATGAGAAAGGACTATTGCAATTACATCCTCGGAGACAAATTAACACAATTCCACTCTGTGCTCATACAAGACTTGCAGTTCTGTGATCTGCCAGGGTTGCAGCACAGTTAATCTCAGAAGCGGAGTTTTATAAAGGTGCTAACTGGTGTTTCATGGAGCCCCTGTGGTGTTTCACTTTCATACAAGGCCTTATTTGGAGAAATGCTGCGTGAGCATTTAGAGCGGTTCCAGGGGCTGTTTGATCAGCCAGAATGGTTCCTTTGGGCAGTATTTTGGAAAAATAATATTTTAAAATTGCACTTTATAAAAATTCCGAGGACATACGCTCTGAATTGTTGAATGTCAGCATAATGCCGTTCTGAGAAACGTTCTTTTCCTGACTTTAAATTGTGACAAAAGAACACAGAAGTTAGACGGAAACCAAGCTGCACAACTTAATACAGTGACACATTTTAACAGGGTTTCCACAGTTTTCTGTCTATGTTTTGAGGTGGAATTTTATTTTTCACTGAACCCAGGGACACCACCTTCCAGAAATAAATGTATTAGGCTTTCATAAGTAGCTACTACCAGGGGGAAATTGCATGTTCCTTCAGGTTGTATTCACTTGGAGCTTTTGGAAAGGATTCATGAGAAAGACCCTGTTTGTGGTCAGTCCCCAGCCTGCCTCATACTTCAGTCCTGTCACCTCTCACAGTGGATGCACAAGTGTAATCCTGCAGGCGCCTATGTGTTTTAGGAAGCGTGCCACGGCGGTGCAGAGGACCGCAATCTTTCTTTTCCCTGGCTGTGGAGGTGCTATAGGTCCTGCAGAGAGGTACCCAGGAGAACAGGGAGAAAAGAGAAGGAGGGGGGCAGACGTGGGGGTATAGGAAGGGGAAACGACAGGGAGACTAAGTGTGTCTATAGCTCCTGACTGTCTGTATTCAGTAAAGCTCCAATAGCATTTTTTCTCAAGTTTTAAAGGTCTACCTTTGGTGTCCTGGCTGTACTCCAACTTGTGTGATCTTTCCTCCTGACCTACAGTCCCTCTTCAGTTTCAGCTAAATAAGCTATTTCTCATTTTCTGTCTGTTTACCTTTGCTGTATCCTGTTAGGACTCCATCTGTGAGGTGTGGAGCCCTCCTGCGATATCCCAAATAGAAAAAAGGTAGCAAAAGTCTTTCAGTTCCAGTAAATGTTTTCAAAAGGATATTCCCCATTCCACTGCTGGAAGAATAGCAAGACCAGAGTTTGCACAAGGGTCTCCCATGCCCACCTGAGCAACCAGACACGGTGCAATGGATGCTCCTCTGTGTGGGACTGGGAATTTCATCCCAAATTGTAGAGCACTTACTAAGGTGGTATTAATGAAACGAGATTTTTTCTTATGAGAAATTTTGGTGTCAACAGCTTGAAAAGATTTAAACAGGGTTTCCTGTCATCCAAAAATGCTGGTCACCTCAAGCACTGAACTTTCTTTTGACTTCGCTAGCAGCAAGCAGCTTTCTCAGCCAAATGGATTTGGGTCTTTAAACTGCTGCTGCTCTTCTTTTGACTGATGGTCTGCACACTTGGTTCAGTCGGCTGTGTGCCATGAGCAGTACAGCTCTCTGGTCTGGGCTGTCCATACACATGTATGTTGTTACTCCTTGTGCTTTGCAAAGGGTAATGTTTGCTTCTTAACCCTCAGTTCCCCTGAACTTGCACTTGGAGATGAATCTGGTTCTTCTGTTGAAACCTTCACCACCTTTCCCTTTTGCTTTGTTCTTGAAGGTCTGAATAGTGATATTTTTCTCTTTTTCTTTTTCTTTCTTTCTTTCTTTCTTTCTTTCTTTCTTTCTTTCTTTCTTTCTTTCTTTCTTTCTTTCTTTCTTTCTTTCTTTTCTTTCTTCTTTCTTTTCTTTCTTCTTTCTTTCTTTCTTTCTTTCTTTCTTCTTTCTTTCTTTCTTTCTTTCTCTTTCTTTCTTTCTTTCTTTCTTTCCTTCTCTCTCTCTCTCTCTCTCTTTCTCTCTTTCTCTCTTTCTCTCTTTCTCTTTCTCTCTTCTCTCTTTCTCTCTTTCTCTCTCTCTCCCCCCTCCCTCTCCCCCCTCCCCCTCCCCCTCCCCCTCCCCTCCCCTCCCCCTCTTTCTCTTTCTCTTTCTCTTTCTCTTTCTCTTTCTCTTTCTCTTTCTCTTTCTCTTTCTCTTTCTCTTTCTCTTTCTCTTTCTCTTTCTCTTTCTCTTTCTCTTGCTCTTGCTCTTGCTCTTGCTCTTGCTCTTGCTCTTGCTCTTGCTCTTGCTCTTGCTCTTGCTCTTGCTCTTTCTCTTTCTCTCTCTCTCTCTCTTCTCTTTCTCTTTTCTCTTTCTCTTTCTCTTTCTCTTTCTCTTTCTCTTTCTCTTTCTCTTTCTCTTTCTCTTCTCTCTTTCTCTTTCTCTTTCTCTTTCTCTTTCTCTTTCTCTTTCTCTTTCTCTTTCTCTTTCTTTCCTTTTCTTTTTTTTTCCTTTCCTTTCTCTTCCTTTCTTCTTTTCCTTTCGATTTTATTTTAAATCTGCAGTTAGGTGAGCATCAGCACCGTATCCCAAGAAGTCTCAATTGCCCAAACCAGCCCCACCTGGGATCCCCACTCTCTGCTCACTGGCCAGGAGCTCCCACTGACATGTGCTCCTTTCCCGAGCTACTGTGTAGGTACAGCCTGGTATCCAGCCTTGTCTCTGGCCCCATCTCCTCCTGCTCCTGTCTGGGCTTCTTGGATGAGCCCTGAGCCCAGTTCATCACTTGCATTCTCAGGGACTGTTGATGGACCCAGTTATGAGGCTCTGCTTACCATGTTCTGATGCCATGGGATGGTGCCCTGTTGGTGAGGACACAGCCTCTACTGGGGGCAGCCTTGGCTTCTGGGCCATTCCCTCTTCCCATGGAGCATCTCCACTTTTTCTTGTCCCTGATGGTCAGTAGTGTGTCATTTCTCCTCACTACCTACTGATCTTTCACAAGACAGTGCTACTGTTATTATTAAGCTAGAAAGAGAAAACTGGAATAAAACTCTGAACCTAATATGACGTTGAGATTATCTGGATTCAAATATTTCCGTATTCTTCAGCTGGGTCTCTCCCTGCAGATGTTGGGCCCCTTACCATTAGAGCCTAAATGAATCTCAGATTGTAGGAAGTCTTCTTACAGGATCATTTTATTTCAAGACTTACTGGATTTCCTTCAGGATTAATCCATGGTGCTAGCCTGTGACCCAGGATCTTACAGTTTGTAGCACCTTCTCAGGGAATCACTGGACAACAATGCAGGATCCCTGCCTTACGGATCCTCCAAATCAAAGAGAGCACTGGGAAGTGAAGTGACATTTTGATGGCCAGAGCCTTTACCAAGAGATGCCTACAGAGAGATTGGCCTCTTTATACTACCCTCAGGACTACAAATGGTTTGTTGATGAAGTTGGAGCACTCCAGTGCACCTAGATAATAGCACAAGCCAGCAGTTCTTTTCTAAAGCTTGATAGCTACAGCTCAGTCTTACTTACAAGGGAAGCATCTTTGTTACATGGTCACTGGGAACACAGAAACGTGTCACTGATACCTGAGGTGCCAGGTACAGGGCTGCTCAGCTGCTTTCACAAATGTCAGATTGTCCATAGCTTGGTTCGTGGAAGAGGTAACCCTCTGAGAACCTGACCTGAAAGCTACAAGGACAATAATTTTCCAATAAACCATGCCTCTTCGTCTCTTCAAGTTACTGTAAATTGCAGACAGCTCTAAAGGAGAAAGAAACAGTTTCACCTTCAAATACAAATCTCCTGGAGTGATCTATGGCAGTCTGAAGGAAAGAAAAGCAGTGAAAAAGCATCCTGGAAAACTATATCATTGAATATCTAAGCTGTCTCCATCCTCTGATCACTAACAGAAAAAGAAATGAGCCCTATCAGTAAAAGTCATGAGACACATGATTCTCCTGGGGAGAGAAATATGGGATCAGTTGTACCTGACATTTGTTATGCATGGCTGAAAGATGTTCAGATATCATACTGAAGTTTCTGGGGTACATCTTCAGAGACGTGAGAGTATGTTCTAAATGTTTTATTTATCAGGAGATACAATGTACTTTAAGTTTCTTATAAGTGATAGTTGTCTAAAATCTTGAAAAATCTTTTAAAACATCTGTCTTAAGGCATTTGTATCAATGTGGGTCATAGAGTTAGCAAAATGAAGGTCAGACACCAGACAGGATTTGACCATTTTAGAGTCTTTATTGCTGTTTTTTTTCCCACTTTTTTTACTTCAGTCACAGAATTAGTCACCAATTGCAATGCACAGACCAAGAGCCAGGTTTCAGACTCTGTTCCCAGCCAAGCACTTGCAAGTCTTCAGAGAATATTTGACCATGATTGGCATCTTCTATAATAATTATTGCAATGACTTTAACAAATATCATTGATGATAAACTAATGTTTTTACACAAAAACACATATATATACAATACAGGAGGAATACTGTGGCACATCAAGACCTATATTGGTGGATCTCAAGGACTGATAAATGAGCATAGAGTCCTTTATTTCTAACATTTTATCTGATCCAAATCAATAATAGATTAGATTGTTGACAAACTACTCTATTTTTTTAAGCCTAAACAAAATGAATGGGATCTTCAGTAGATTAGCTATCATTACAATGAACAATGCCTTTCTTATTGGTAGTAGTATCACATAAGAAGTGACATATATGCTAAATTCCCTGCTCCCCTCCCCTGCCAACTCTACAATGAGATTCCTCCAACCTAAGCTCACCTATTTAAACTCCCCTTGCTATTCTGTGAAGCTGGACTTGGGGCAATTCTCCAGAGATATTTTCCTTGAACATCTTGTAAGATGTAGGTTCATTCAAGTGTGATTTTGCAAACGGATACAAAATGTTTGTGGACAGGGAGAGCGACAGTCCAAAGCACATCCTCTTTCGTGTGGCAAGGATATCTGTTCCTGGGAAATACTTGTTCTTTTCCAGTCTTGATACTACCTTGAAGTTTCACTTCAGATGCAGAGGAAGAGCTCCATCAAGGTCTTTAGGCACTCAATCCCCAATGAAATAATTTGGATGTAGGCACTTAAATCTTTAGGTTAGGGCCCAAATTTATGTTTTTATGTCTTTATTTGCAGCTCAGATGTGCTGTCCATTTGTACATAATCTCTCAGTATAAAATTCAGTCTTTGTATGTGTAGAGTCATACCTTGGCTCTAGTCAAGTCAGCAGTAGCTGATAAAGAATAACGCTAATGTAATGATGGTGAAAGATACCTCAGTGAACAGAAAGCTTACAGTCATATCAGACCATGTTCACCAGCCTTAACTCTTGACACCTAAATGGAAACAGCTTCAAGCAGAGATTTTTCAGATTTGGTCATAAGATTTCCAAATGTATAATTATGGATAGTAAATAAAGTGGTAATAGCAATTACAAAATTTGGGACCTTGACAAATATTTGTGTAAAGAGTCCATCAGTCCAATTCTTGTCCCAGCAGATCCCACCAGCAAGGGATCTACCATACCCAGATCTCTCAGGTCAGATTTAGCCCCTTCTGTAGAACACACACCCATGGATTTGACAACATTTTGAAAAGACACTGTTTAAAGCTGGCTGCAGCAAGAAATTAAACAAATAGCACTGATAATGGGAATAACCTCAGTGAGAGCATGCTTTTTGGTGACTAGAACACTTAGAATAATTTACTATTGTATGAAGTGAAACAGCTGTTTAACTTAAAATATTCCTCTCTTCCATGCAGAGAAAGGGATGACCGCAGGAAGCAGTTCTAGAAAGCCATTCTCATTCCTCTGTGACTTGTTTTGCTAAATCGGTTGCAGCAAAAGAGCTGCTCCAAATGGTGCATTTTTCCTGTCTTGGTTTATTTTGTACTTGTTCAGTAAAACAGATTCCAGAAAAGACAGCATTGTATAATTTTTAATCAGATTTGTTAAAAATAGCTTGGCTGTGGTTAAAGGGATGACCAAAGGAAGCGTTTTGTTTCCTGTGATCACTCCTCCTCCTTCACCAGCGGCTTTGCAGAAGGCGAGCAGAAGTGAAAACATTAACTTTACTTAAAATTCATGGCAAACAGTGAGTGAGTAGCCGGCCTACCACAACTCTCATAAATTACATGCAAGCCTGACCCTACCAGAGGATGAGCCCGTAGCTTGCTGAAGGGCTTTCAGGGTTTGGTGCCACCACCCCTGACCACAGCGGCATGCAAAATACACAGTGCAAAGATGCCCAGGGGAGGCAAGGGCTGAGCTCCTTGCTCAGTGACGAGGCCTGTCCATCTGCCCCAAACCCCTGCAGAGGCCAGCCTGGGGAGGAAGCCCTTGCCCGCAATGGTTCCTGCCTGCTTCAGAGGGGAACAGCGTGGGCCTTCATGTGGTTGTGGCTCCTGCTCTTCCCGGGAGAAGAAGAAGGTCTGGCCTGGCTGTGGTGCGATCCCCATTAATGCAGGCTGTGTGAGCAGCAAAGCACCTTTTTTATTATTTTTTTTTCAACTGTGCCATAAAAGGGAAAAAATGAGGAAGGTGCTGCGGAAAACTGTGGTAAAATAATCAGTGCAGTAAACCACACTGGGGGTGAAAGCAGCCATTTCAGTGCAATTCATCTCCCTGAACTGGGAAGCTTCCTCCTATATCCAGAACTTATCGTTTTTGTCCTGAAGGAGTTTTCTGCAGGTCAGTTTTGCCAGATAGCTTGGAGAGCTACTTCATGCTCTGTCCGATTTAATAATAACAACAGCAGTGAAACTTTACAAGATGTTCTTTCCTCTGTGTCTGGCAGGATCAGCAGTTCAGCCAAGGTCTGGCTGTCCACCCACTCCAGAGATGGAGCTGGGGAAGGCACATGGAGGGTGCAGGCAAGGGGAGAGCCTGGTGGCCACAGTGGGGCTTACTCGGGGCAGAGGTTAATTGGAGGTTCTGGCTGAGCACAAAGGGGTAGAAAACTGCCCCAGGCTGGGGGCATGTATCGACAGTGTCTCCATGCCCACTGGCATTTCTTTTTGAAAGTACTGAATTGACTGAAACATTCAAAATAGATACAGAGGCCACCACATTGGACAAAGCTCAGTATGTAAACACCCTTGGAAAAGTCAAAGTCTGACATTCATGTTTTCATATGGGAGAGGAGGAGAGAAGTGCCATCCTGTGCCTAGATTGCAGGATTTTTTGTTGTTGGTTGTTGTAGCTGTTGTTTTGATTTTTGACTTTCGAGGAACTTTCTCCTATGAAAAGCAAAGTCTTGGTGACAGAAAGACACACCAACATCTCCTCCAAGTCCACTCCTATATGTCTCATTAGCACCGAAAAACTGAAATAGCAAATCATTGGAAATAGCTTGGAAAACTTTTTTCTGCCTAGGAGTGGTTTTCTTCGAACATTTGTGTTTAAGCTAAAAAGAAGAGCATATGTAATTTGAGCTGACTGAAGCAAAATAACGACTCCATCAAACTTCTCTTGAACTATTTCAGCACACCACTGAAAGGGGCAAGTGCATAGCAGGAGTGGTGTAAAAACAGGACCCATTAATAGGGCCTGGGGAGAGGAAGTTGGGAGGAGGTGATGATGATGACAGAAGACTTTCATGCTCAAATGAGATTTTTTTCCTCTTTGTCCATTCTAAGTAAGAAACTTCTAAACATTTCATAGGCACAAGAATATAAACACATAATCTCTGGGCCACAGGTACTGCAAACACTCGGGCCTCTGCTTATCTTTACTCACGTGAGCAGCGCCAACTGAAGATATAAACCATAGGATTTGCTTACAGCAACAGAGGAAATGTTTGGGGCCATTTAAGTCAAGTTAAGCAGACGAGCAGGAGTTCGCTGGACCAAGGCCTGTGGGCCAAAGTACTTTCAAGCAAGTTGGGTCACATTTCCTTTTTGGCTGGCAAGGAAGCAGGATCAGGCCCTCACTCTTTCTACTTACATGTTGGGTTTTCACCTTTTCATATTCCCTCTCCGGGGCAAGTATCTGCTAAATTTAGAATACCTTTTTTAGAATTTGTTTCATGAACACACACACAAAAAAATAATTACATTGTAAAAAAAAAAAAACAAAACCGCAGGCTTTTGAAATGCCATTTGTGAAGCGTTCCAACTATGCGCAACTGGCTCTGTTACTACGGCTCACAATTGCCATCTGAACATCTATTTTTCCAAGCATTTAAGAAAAGTGATGTGTACATTTTTCATGTGTAATTAGGCAGCGTAATGTGATCTCTTGCTGCAGTCAAGCTGCCATGTGCCGTAGCCTCACTGAATAGCTTCCAGATTTCAACCCAATCTCTTCTGTCTAGACTCTACGTTGCTATTTTTTTTTCTCCGAGCTTAAAGCAGACTCCAATATAAAATGCCAAAAACAGAAGGTTTTGTCCCTCTTTCTCATAAAGATGTGGGACAGATCTCGGAGGCCCAGACGAGAGCTGGGTCCCAGACTTTCATAAGACACGTGTCGTCTGAAGCTGACATTAAAGATTGTGCAGGCATTTCAACAGGTCATGCACACGCAGGGAAAAAAATGCTGAAAAATATGGTTTTCATTAAGAAAGTGAGTATTTTTAGAGAGGTGTGGTTCAGCGCAGATGAAAAGGAAAGAAAGAAAAATGAAAGCAGCACAAGAGATCCCAAACTGCAACATTATTTATATTGCTGTTGAAATGCAGTGTGTTCTCTTTATGAAGCTGCTTTTGGGAGTGAAATAATATAGACCCTGCCAGAACCAGGTGCATATCATGTAGATTGTTTATAATCCAAGTTAAAGGATAGCAGATTTATACCAGAAAGAACTCTCCAAGGAGACTTTGGAGTTTAAGTGTACTGTCTTAATCTATACATTACATCCTCAACAAAGCAGTTGCCTTTAACAAAAAATAAAATAGAGTTTCAGTGAATTCACAGATAATTCCAGGGAATTTTATCTAGTGTGATATAGCTTTAGACTGCTTATTGTGTTCCCAGCTTTTTATTTGACTCTAAGTTGTTTTCTTTCTATATCAAGAAAATGAAAAAATCAAAAGGGAATCATTTCCACAGAAAGGAGTTTTTGCACAATTTAAGAAAAAGGCTAGGTTTTCTCTAACTTGCATTTCTGGTGACTTGTCCTGGGAATGTTGCTGCAGTTTGCATGCACTGCAGTGGCTATTTCTACCCAAAACAGAAAAGGCTCTTGCTTTAGCAAAGAAACACATTTGTAAAAAAAATCCCACTTTTTTTGTTTTGTTTTGTTTCATGCTCTTCTTTTCTTAAAAAAAAAAAGTTTATTTTCTTACCTGGACTCTTGTAACACCTAATTTCAAGTTTTCTGTTTGCTATCAGAAAAATGACTGTTGCCATTGAAAAGTGCCCTTCTGCCCACTTTTTGTATAAATGGCAGATCAGTTGGAAAAACAGAAGCATTTTCACTCATTTCTGAGGGAAAGCATGCAATGCCTGCTAAAAATTCCCATGCTTCTGGAGAACCAACTGTTCTTTTCATTAAAAGATCATCCACCTACTTTAGCAAACTTTTCAATATTTTCACCCATTTTTCCATCACGGTAAAATGTGAAATGCTTGAAATGTTTGAAATGATAGTGCGAATAGTTTCTCATCCATGCAATGGGAAACTAATGCCAAAATCTACTTGTTCAAAATGAAGATCCCTGTGAAATTGCTAATGATGACAGCAGTCTGCAAAATAACTCAATGTTTGTGAAACCTTTTCAATTACATTTAAAGTCAAGTGAAATATAACTGTGTTTTCTTCTCATATGTCTGATATCTAAAGTGATCACAGGAAGTGGTTTTCATCCTTTTGTTTCAAAGAGCTTTGCAGAAATAAGGCTAAGTTATAATACCACATTTGGCAAAAAGGGAAAAAAAAAAAAAAAAAAAAAGGCTTAGCACTGGGCAGCCCTTCCTTACAGATGCTGAAGGGGCCAGTAAGTATCTCCTGGGTTCCATGACATGGCTGCACAGTGACAGGGAGTGAAATACAAAGCAATTGCTAAGGCAGAGCCCTGTGCTGGTGTGTATGTATGGTATACACACTATATATGCTGCTGCTGAATCTGAATGCTGGGTTCCCTGTCAGCAACCATCTCTCAGCGTTTCCTTTTAATTTCAACATGGTACTGGCCTCGGGCTCGCCACAGTTCATAAAGTAAGGCCTCATTTCACTAAAACAGGGATTTTCTGAGCTGTAAATCAGGATAGAATATTGACACGTGGACTGAGGTGAGTCTCTGCAACATTTTTTTTTTCTTACAGAGCCTCTATCCTAGACTGTATCAATTTCATAAATCTTAAGGCCAGATGGGACCCATTATGATAATCTGATGAATGATAGTGAAAACCATAGGATTTCTTACAGTTGTTTTGTGTCCCTCTCTTGTTATCATCTATTGCATATTTCTGGACATTCCTCCTAATATTTTCAAGAGCGTGGAGGGCCTTGTTCTGATCTTCATTCTGCTCATGAATGTCATCAAATACATACAGGTGAGAAGCAAAGCCTTTCTTCAGACTTCATGCAAAATCATAGCTGCCCTGGGAAATTGTCATCTCTCATGAGCCCCATTCTGACAGATCATTATGTCTAGCACACCTATGCTACGTGTGTCGTTTGACAAAATAAATCAGTTCTTGGTCTGAAGAGCCTATTCTCATACTTTGCTTTAAAACCAGTGTCAGAAGGATATTTCAGAAGTGAGATACACTTTTGAATAGTTTGCGTTTTGTAATAAGCAGCGCATGTGAGTCTGGTTCCCTCTTGACCCATAAGCATCTTTCAGTGTTCTCCATTTAATTTAAGGGCTCAGATACAAAACCAAGGAAAGTGTGTCCCTTTGCGGGATAATCCAAAGTTTTCTGAGACTGTAAGTCAAAAAGAAATGGGTCTTCAGCATGCCATTTTTTTCACCTGTGACAAGACAAATAGACTTCCCTTAATCCAGTCCACATGGCTAACCTGAATTAAACGTGTTCTTTGTGTTTCATTGCTTCAGAAGATCATGTAAGATAGAAATGTGGAACAAAAATTGTTCATACTGAAAAAACTTGGGGGCTGTGGGATACACAGGGCAAGTTCCACCAACCAGCCAGGCACAGAGACCTCCATGAAGGTGCTGCCTGAGAAGCATCTGTGACAGCATGCCCATCCCCACACACGGATGTACCACCCACATCTCCATGTACTGGACTTCAACCTGAAAATAAAGTGGCCCTGTCACCATCATCTACTTCAGACACATAATTCAGCATTGAAAGCAGGGGGTGGTTCTCTCCCTTCACTGCGGTCACCCAGAGAGTGATTCAGCGTCATGTCCAGAGCTGAGTCACTTTCTGCAGAGGCCTCTCCCTTCCTCTCCAGCGAGGCACCTGCACCGGCAGGGCAGCAGAGATGGACACTTAGATTGTCCTGCTGCAGTTTAGGTGTCCATCAGTTCTAGGGTGTATGGAACTTGTTTGCATTAATGCTACAAGGTAGGTGTGAAAATAAATGTGTGTATGCATATGTAGGCATACGTAATTGTAGCTGTGGAAAATCACAGATCTCCTATTTTCATATCCCTGAGATTTTTGTTTTCCAGGGGAGGTTGTTTTCTGCCTCTGACTATAATTTCAGGTGTTAGTCTGTTTTATGGCACATCCAATGAAGAAACGGTGTCGAAACTTGTGCTAAATGCCTAAATAAAAGAATTGCATGGTAAAATGAGGGATATGGGGATGGCTGCACGGAGATAGGTGTAGAGGAAGAACTAAATCTGTATGCTAGAGCCACATTTCCTAGAGCTGTGTATGCAAGTCTACTAGCCAAAGCCATATGTCCAGCTGTATGGGCACATGTACATCAACACAGGATGGATTTTACACATCTGAAGGCAAAATTAAAGTTTTGCTGGGACCATGACAAATGCAGAAAACAGAAGAGCAGACTAATGTAAAGAAGAGAGACAATTCAATCAGTTCACAGATTTAGATCCTACAAACACGTGACTTATTTGGATATTGAATCTATGTTGAGTTACATGTGTAGCATGCTGTGGCCTCCTCAGAGACTGCTACATGCCAAATAATCAAAGGGAATGTAAAAATGTAAAGATGTGTAAATAATAAGCAAGTAACTTCATGGTATTCAAACTTATTAATCGATCTCTACTGAACAGTTCAAGTATTTTATTTTGGGTCAGGCTTTTCTTCATGCATTATTTATCTAGAGCCTTTTATATTTAAACAGACATTCTAACCAGAGGCTTTTCTGCATGCTGGCTGAATTCTACCCTGGTAAATAAATGCATACTTTGGAAATTATGGCATTTTGTCACCTACCCTAGCTTTGTATTTCTGGCCTTTGAAAATGCTCCAACTTTTTGCTTTCTTATTTTTAATTTTCACCATGTGGTTGAAGAAGTTTGCAGTTCTTGCAGAGATGCACTGCTCAGCATTTCTGTGTTGATTCATCATATGAGTTATTCCTTCGATCCAGGCAGTGATGCAGAGAAATGCCCCTTTAGAGAGGGAAGGGGAAATGCTTTGGCTAAAATATTAAAAGGCACAAATTCTGCCCCTCACATTCCCACCCCAAACTGGGAATGAATCTGAAGTTCAGCTCTAGGTGCTGAAATGTGCACCAGAGAATTTATTTGATCATTTTTTTTTCTTTTCAGATTTTCTTGTTCTGATCTTCTGTTTTATCTAGGCTGGGACTTACCTGCCAAAAATACATGGAAGAGAGGTGACAGTTTCCTTTCATACTGGAGAGTTAAGGAGGGATTCAGGCAAACATCCAAGTTTTCCCATGGGCCAGATCAGACCTTTGACATTTTTGAATTTCTTCCACTATTACTTGTGGACTCATAAAAACTCCACTGAACTTCATGGGAGTCTCAAGTCTGGACCTTTCCTGCTAACACATTGCTTGTGTTTTAATCTCAGCTATCAGTTTAAACAGAAAAAAAAAATAATAACAAAAATGAAAAATGCAAACAAAGAAGGAGTTTCCCGTTCCTTTTAGCCAATTGTTTAGAAAATAGTGTGAATTGTTTTAAATTGATAGAGCAGTTCTGAATATGCTATTGGTGTTGAATATCCTGCTGACCAATATCCTATTAGTCTGAATACCTTATCTAACCACATACTTAATCAGGTAAGTTCCAGTTTCTCTCCTAACAAAGTGGTCTCTTTTGCCTCCTTAGAGCTTTTTACATGAAATGCTCTTTCTTTCCCTAATTAAAAGTGATTCTCACACTAGTGGGCTTTTCACAGACTGCCAAAATACTGTCAGGGTTCAGTTTGTGACTCAAAGAAATCCATGGCTTTTAGATCTAAAAGTCATCCTTTCTAATACTTGAAAAATAGTTGCCTGTTAATCCTAGGCAATAGGATTTATCAATATAAATGTCTATCTCTCTTGATTTAAATGTCATTTTTGCATGAGAGAACCTTTATTAGTGAATGTCATCCATACCTGTGAGAGGTAATAGTTATAAATGTGTCCTCTTTTTTTTTTTTTTTTTTTTTTTTTTTGCCAGACTAGTTCATCTTAATGGTATATCCATAGATAAAATGTTAATTCTCCTGGATTTTACTGAGCAAATCAGGTGCCAGAACTCCATTTTGTGAGGCAGGAATGTTACACAGTGTAAAAAATAAAATAATCTGCCCTGCACTCATCTTGTTTCATATGAATAGAAAAAAAAGTCATGTATTCTCTTTTATTGTTAATATCTATGGTAATTATCGTTACTAGCTTTTCACTAATATCCTTCTTTCACGAGTTCTGTTTAACGATTTGGAGATGAAATGCCTATGAGATAGATAGGGCTTAGACACTTTCACGAGTGCCGGAGCAGCAGCAAACAGCGGGTGTGTGATTTGTCCAAACCCACATAATTTCATGACAAGCCCAGCCCCAGTTTCTCATGCTTTTTTTTTAACAGCCTGTCCTTCTGGCTTTTAAGCAGAGCAAATCTAGAAGCCTCTTCAGCTATTGGCATGGAGATAACCCAGGAATTATGGGCTGGACAAAGAACTTTATTTATTTATTTATTTATTTATTGTAATGCAGGAGAGCAGTGATAATTCCTCTTTTTCTGTTCTGAAACAAACAAACAAACAAACAAACAAAAAACCCAGAAGCTTGAAACTTCTATGGAATTCCAAGCACTGCACAGTATTTGCCCATTGCTAAAAGAAATGGAGGCATGCTGATGAATGAGATGTAAGTGGGTCCCTGCTCCAGTTTTTAACTACTGTGAAACTTTTTCCTTCCCCACGGGGTGGGGCTCACCCTGGTAAGTTGTGCACCACTAAAGTGATCCAGTCCCAAGCGAGAAGGCACATGTGCTGACATTAGGGGACTGTGAGTTATCGTAGGCTGTTACGAGAGAAATGCATTTTTATAGGTCCGCTGCTTTGAAAGAAATAGAGGAAAAGAGCTGGCTATGTTTTTTCCATTTTCCAAATGTGAAAATTTGGTCTTTTTGATTGTTCATTTCAGATCTGCATTTTGAAAACTGTGTTTGAGGAGATGGAGAATGACATGAACACTTTTTCCTTTCCACAGGCCACTTCTTAACAAGAGGCTGTGCTGCAAGGCCTGGTCTTCATCTGCAAAAAACGCCTGGAGGCTTTCTTCTTCCTCGTGAGCGAAAGCTGCAGGGGGGAGGCTGCAGGGCAGGTCCTGTCCCCACACAGGGGACAGTCTTGGAGCCAGCTGCCATGGCAGAGCAAGCAGCTGAGTGGGCAGCTGCTGGGCCATGTGAGCTGGGGCTGGTGGCAGGGGGGGACATCCAGTGTCACCATGAGGGTTGGTGGCACAGATGGAGAGGCTCCAGTTGCCACCTGGCTGCCCCATCCTCTGCTCTTTTCCTAGGCTGTACCGAAGACTTTAGGTTGCACAAGTGAGGTGCTCCCAGGCAGGGGGCTGAGCACAGCATCACCCCACAACCCCACAAACCTGGTGCCACCAGCACAACGTGGGGACAAAACCACTGCCAGCCATAGTTTGTTCTGGGGACCGACTTGTTTCAGGGCTGTCTTCCTGCGAGATTTATGTTCTCTGAAGGGTTAAGTACATTAGTGCAGGTAATCTCACTCCATTACCTTCTATAAAACAGAATCTGTGATTTCCTCCCTGGTGAGCATTTACCATAGCAAAATAGGCTACTATTTTCATATTTAACTCATTGGTAAGTCATAAAAACAGCTCAAGTTGTCTGCCCCAAAGAGCAGGACCTGCTGGACGGGACGGTGGCTCCGGGCTTTTACGAGGCTTGGTGGTGTCAGCATGGCACGGGGCACTCGGCATCACCTCTCACAACCCTCACATCCCCATCGCATCCCCCTCCTCTGCTTTGAAATCGACAAAATTCAGAAATTTACAAGGCTTTTTAAAATCTGAGATGAAGCAATTAAATCTCCAGACTGAAGGATGTGAACCTTTAAAGGCCCTTTGCAGAATATCAAAAGAAAGAGAGGATTATATTTAGCAGGTGTGACAGCCCACGCAGGACATTTCATTGCAAAAGGGCCTGACATGAACCAGGAACCAATACTTAAATTAATACAAAACATCTTGGGGGAAAGGTGTTTTCTTTCTTTTTTTTTTTCTTTTTCTTTTTTCTTTTTTTAAGCATTAGGAAATCATAACGCTTTCTGGCTTCTTCAAAAGCAAAAGGTCCAAATATGCAGGAGTCATCTGGCATGTAAAATAAAATGGGGGGGGGGGGGGGAAGAAAGGGGGGTACCTAAAAATGCTTGGGACAAGCTTGAGAGGCAAGTGTTGGGGGCAGGGGGGCGCATGGCTTCATGGCTGGCTGAGAAGCCTGGCTTTATTTTTTCTGGCCCCACTGGAGGCTCTGTCTTGCTCCAGGGCAGGATGCTCAGGGCAGGGATGTGTGAGGCCTCCCCGGGGCCACAGCAGCCAGGTCCTTGCTGCTCCTGCAGCAGCATCCTCTGTCCTGCCACCTCTCCGTGTTTTTTCCCCAACTGGCTGAAGGCACAGCCCTTCATTACAGGGATGCTTTATTCTGATCGTTCTGTTTCTATTTATATAATAACCTAGCAAGCCTCTAAGTGGAAACCTCGACTTGGTAGTTTTGTGGGGAGATGTCCGCGAGCTTCTTGCTTCATTCACCAGCTCATGTTCCTAATTTTAACCAAACTGCTCCGTTTTGATTTTCCTAAGCTGTGGACTTAATGCCTGAGAGCTCGGGATGTTTTCACACCCACTCTCTCAGGCCACAGGAGCGACGCCATCTATCTATAGCAGGGGCAGGTAAGGAGGGAAGCGAGATGTTCCCCATCCCTGCACCCTGACCCGCAGGGAAGGGACTGCGCGGGCTCTCTGGGAGATTGCCATAGGTGGGTGCTGCTCCAGCAGGTCCCACTTGTGGAGTGTTTTGGCTCTTTACTCTGCTTACCTTAGCTGAACGTGGACCAGGTTGTTGCTCAGGACCTTCAGGTCATATTCTTAGACCCGAAGGCAGTGTGGTCCAAAGCCACTGTGCTCCCAGGGCAGTTCTCGGAAGTAAGGGAGCGTGTGGTCTGCTGTGATCGGCGCACTACCTGGTACCCTTTGGCATCGAGAGAGTTAAAGGTCCTCGGCACCCACCAGCCCTGGTCTAGGCAGTGTCTAAAATCAGTCCTAGACCCGCTTTATTTTTTCCTTAAAAACAGGAAATGGAGCCCTGAAGGCTTTTCGACTGGAGAGAGAGTGAGGAGGGGGTATGCTCACTCTGCCCATATCCAGCCCTGAGCCTGACCCAGACTTGGGGGTCTCTGTGTGTGTGTTTTTTTTTTATTTCTTCTCTCTTTTTTTTTTTTTTCTATTATTTTGGCAGACTTTTTGGAATGTCTGGGAGCTAAGGGCTTTGCTTCATGGAGCAGAATTCTGAAGCAAGAAAAAGAGAAAGTTATAGACTAAACCACAGAAATGTAAACATGTCTGCAGCTAAAATAACTCCACTTTCATTGAAAACACTCCTCGCTCACAATCAGACTTCTGTGTGCTATGCTCAATAAAACTGCATGCTAATAGCAACCAATTAATACATTATGTAGTTCTGCTTTAAAAACTGAGACGCTTTTAATTTTTTTTATTTATTTTTATATTTTTTTTTTTTTTTTTTTTTTAATTAAGGGAGTACTCGGGTTCTCTGCATTGTACGCCGGCTCTCGGCGCTGACCGCTGGCTGAGAATCGCCGGGGTGACCGGGCGGAGGGCGATGCCCGGAGGCCCGGCGGGGGTCGAGGCGTGCCCGAGGGAGGCCGGGGCAGCGCGGCGGCGGGCAGGAGCGGCGCCCCGGTAAGGAGCCCCGGGGCGGCGAGCGGGCGGGACGGGACGGGACGGGATGGGACGAGACGGGATGGGACGAGACGGGATGGGATGGGATGGGATGGGATGGGACGGGACGGGACGGGACGGGACGGGACGGGACGGGACGGGACGGGACGGGGCGCACCGCCGCGGTCCTGCCTCCTCCCGCCGGGCTTCCCGCTGGCGTGTGCGCTGCGTGTGTTGCGTGAGTGTGCGCTGTGTGTGTTGTGCGTGTGCCAGGTGAGCGCCCTGCCAGGGCCCAAGGCTGCTCCCCGCTCCGGGTGCGGCCCCTCTCCATCCATCCCCTCTCCAGAGCCCGGCTTGAGGCGCTGCCCGCACCCTGCGCTTGTCCTTCAATTTCCCTGCTCCCTCTTTATTTCTCTGCACCCCGGAGCCATTTGGGCAGAGGCCAGGCGTAGGCTTCACGTCGGGTCCCCCCAGGACCCGCACTCTTGCTCTGCCCCGTCCAAACGGCCCCGGGAGGAGCAAGCAGCCGCGCCGAGCCCCTCTCGCCCCGTTCCCTCCCCTCGCCGGTCCCGCTCACCTCCAGCTCCGCCCGGCCCCTGCCGCCCCCCCCCCTCCCCCCACCCGTGCGGAGCGGGGGGCGCCCGGGGGAGGGCTCCGGAGGGCTGCGGAGGGAGGGTCAGGGGGGTCCCCGCCGCCTCCTCCCGCAGCCCGGGAGGTGCCGGTGCCCGGCGGGCAGCTCGGGGCCGCCCCGACGGCGGCGGGGGAGCCGGGGAGCGGCGGGGAGCGGCGGGGAGCAGCAGCTGCCCCGCTCGGCGATTGGAGAAACGAAGAGGCGCACCGAGCCCGGGGCCAGCGCTATGGGCTGAGCCCGGCCCGACTCCAGTGACTCACTGCTCTCCGCAGCTCCGCCAGCCCCAAGCTCGCTCACTCCCTCCTCGCTCACGCTGCCGCCGGCCGCTGCCTTCCTCCCCCCTCCCCTCCTCCTCCTCTTCACCCCCTGGCCGCTCCGTCCGGGCCCCGTCCCCTCCCGCCCCATCCCCGCCCGTCCCCCGACCCCTGCCCGGCCCGGTAAGTCCTTGCCCCCGGCCGCTCGGACGTGTCCCGGCGGTGGGGGGCCGCGACGGGGCGGGAATGGGGTCGGGGGATGAGGGGTGGCTGGGGGCAGATGGGTACGGGGGGCAGCGAGGGGCGGAGGGGGGCGAGGGGCTGCGGCACCCCGAGGCCGGGGGTCGGGGCGGCAGCGGGAGCCGAGCATCCTCCTGCGGGCGCCGGTTGCGCAAACTTGCCCTTCCCTTCCCCGCCGGCTTTATTTTAGTGCGGTGACACTTTCGTTTTAAGGCGTTTGCCTGCTGTCTCGTCGGGTGTCAGGCTCCGAAATACCCCTCCACACTTTTTTTTTTTTATCCTTTTTTTTTTTTTTTTTCTTTTCCTGGTTTGTTATAGCGGCGTTGGTGCCTTTCTAATTCTTTCAGCAGTTCGTCATTCAATTAACTAACACCGAGACTGCCTTTTCTAAAAGCTGGCTGGTTCTTGGATGTAGGAGAACCTTCGGTTACCTGAGTTGGTCCGATGAGGGTCGGAGGTGGTTGTGGCACTTTTTAGAGCAAGCGCCTCGATACAATAAGCAGAGCTCTACTTTGGTGACCAGATGACTTTCCTGTAGACTTTGGAGTGTGCATAATCTTATTTGCAAAAGCTGAAGTTGCAAGTTCTGGCTAACATAAACTTCCATTCATTGTTGCCTTTACAGGGAACCCGCAGTATAAATAAACACATTTTTTTTTTTTAATTATTTGTATTCAAAGTGTCATTCTCCAAATTAACACTCTCCGCTTCAGCTCTAAAGTAATAGTTTGGAAATCACATTCTACTCGTGTAATTTTGAGTCCATTAGGAAAACCAGGACAGGTCTCTGAACTGCACATGGAGAAATGTCACATTCCTTTGGTTTAACCCTTTAACCGCTTCCCTGGTTTCATTGAAATAAGTGAGGTAGACAAAGACAGCTTCTCAATAGGGCATGAAATGTAACCTTTCATCAGGATATATGCATCAGGTGTGTGATTTCAAACACACCTGAGTGATATGGAAAGCAAGCAAGAAAAGGGTCTTTAGACATTGTTTGACAACTTCCTAATTAAATGGAAATAAATAAAGGCTAAACAAACTAAGCCATACTTATGTAGGACAAATATATTTTGATATTGATTATCTTACCTATTTTTAAAGGACGTTAAAAAAAGTGTGTATTGAAAGGGTAAAGTCAGCTCTTATTTTCTTTCATGCATGTATGTAGGCAAACAATGGCTAACATGCTGTACAGTTCTTTGAAAAAATTTTGCAAGAAAAAAATCACTACCTCCAAAAGCATTTCAGGATTTAGAGCTTTGAATAGCATCTGTCCCCACCTCCCACAATTGAGTCCCCAAAGTTAAACAAATCCTATAGTGCTGGATAGAGTTACATGTTGCAGGAATTTTATAAATGATCTGTCAGTATGAGTCCTAGATGTGATTAGTTGGACTTTTTGCTCCTGAGGTGTTGCTCTGTTTGGCTTATAATTTATGTAGATTTGATTCCTGAAGATATGTTCTAATAGACATCTATTAGGCTTATTTTTCTTCCAATGGTTTATAAGCAGCATGAACCATGGGGCTTTTCTCTCTATTTTAAACTAAGTTTGAGCTCTTTGTCAAACGCCAACGCAATTGGGGCGTATGAGTCCATTGAGCAGTTGTAGTGATACGAGCCATAAGCTTAAAATACAGATTGTTACAAATTCAGAAGTAGTGTCTCTGATTGCAAGTACAATCATTTGTACATTAACAGGCTAGCCCTTTTCTATCTGAAATTGCAGTTTGAATGCTAACACAATTGCTAGTGTTCGTTTTATGATTACACCCCCCAAAGAACAGTATTTTCGCCTTTGCAATGTGGATGTGTCTGTCCTACCTGCTCTTCTGGGGGAAGTTTGTTTTCTGTGCACGCATGGAGCTGTGTAAACAAACACAAAATCCCCTGATGGTTGTTTGTAGTCCAGTTGGTTTGAACAACATCACATGGGCAAAATACCTAGCTACCGATGAGGCAAATCCTCTCCCCTTGCACCCTCTACAGAGCACCAGTGCTTTTCTAGCCAAGTTTGAGGCTAATTGCATTGGTTCTCCTTCTGCAGAGCAGTTCATTTTGACTGCTTAATTGAGGTCCGTGTATGCAACGGTTTCTCCTCTTCATTATATGCCCTCCACAGAGGTTCAAAAACACATGAAAAGCTTTTGCAGTGCTATTGGCATCTGGTAGCTCTGAAATGTTACATTACATTTCCTTCCTTTCCTTGCCTCTGCATTACTAAACACTTGAGTTATTAGCAGGTAACAACAAAATAATTTAAAACTCTTGGGCAGAAGTGAACCCTTTCCCTTGAAATACCTATTGGCTTTCCTTCTTTCTTTCTTTCTTTCTTTCTTTCTTTCTTTCTTTCTTTCTTTCTTTCTTTCTTTCTTTCTTTCTTTCTTTCTTTCTTTCTTTCTTTCTTTCTTTCTTTCCTCTCTTTCATTATCATGAGCCTTGTTATTTTCTTTTAAGTGAATATGTTATTTCTGGGGGAAAAGACAGCTGTAGGGTCAACAATATTTCTTTTAATCATGCAAACAGTTTTGTAAAAGTCTCTGGCCTGAACTCTAGGTGGAAGTTGCTGACATGGGGGTATGGTCAGAGAGGGCTCTTTGGGCCTGATCCATACCAGCTATGGGCTCTGGTGCAGGCTTAGGCTTGAGCATCCAGTGCTGCATACTGTGTTGTCCTGCTGCACAGCAAAGGTAGGCCAGGGATTAGTTTATGCAGCTTTCCCATACAGTTGATTTTAAATGCGTTTGTTAAAAAAGTAAAAAAAAGGTTTTGTTGGTGATATTTTCGGCCTGTATTGCAATGATGTTTGCCTTGGGTTGCAAGAATTACCTTGTGTGCAATAATACCACACTGGTTTTCACTGTGCCCACAACAGGCCACTTTCACAGCCACTAGAATATTTTTGATTTCCCAGTGTGACTCTGGTCATGCACTTTTAGTCAAGCAAGTTTCCCTGTAAAGTTGAGCATCACTTTGTCTTTCGCCCGGGCTGAAGGCTTGAGCCACAAGAATTTGTGTTACTTTGGCATTTTGAATGTAATGAAGTAAATGGAGAAGATCTAATGTATTTCCTTCACAGTGTTGTTAACTAGTTTAGGTAGAAAACTGGCAGTCTCAAATTACTTTGCTAAATTTAAATGTCACTAAAAAGCAGGCAAAAGAAAAAAAAATTGAAGGGTATATCTAAATATGGAGTTGCGGACATATCTGTTATATTTAAACTCCATTTTAACCTCTTCTATTTATATGTAGTGGTATGTGTATAATCTGGAGGGCTTGATTGAATATGAGAAACAGCAATTTCACAATGAAATGCGAAGAGTTTATTATGCTGTAGATGTAGTGCATGTCCATGTTAATTGGTGTATATACAAAAACTAAAATGTATGCAGTGAGATGTTTTTATGTTGTTTAAGAGCTAAAATGATATTTGATCTAGAGAAAACATGCCGTTTGCACAGTCTGCTTCCCGCACTTCTGTTGTAAGTGTATCTCCTGTTAACCTCAGTGGCACTTTTTCTTTGACAGAGTGTGAGACGATGGTGTAGCGTTTGTTTTCATGAGCTTACCTTTTCTGTGGCACATTCTGAAACACCGCTTTTTAATTTGGAAAGCTCTCATGGGAAGTGGATTGTTCTTGCATGCTGCTTGCATCAGATGAAATCCCTCCTTGGCACAACTTCATTCCAATGAGAAAAACTTATTCCAGGAACAAAATAGATAGTTATTTTTTTGTTTGATAAAGCATCATATAAATATTAATTGTCTGCCCAAAGAGAAAACAATAAACATGTGTTTTCATTTTAGCTGGAGATACAACACACTTTGATAGACAGGGGTTCGAGAGGAAGGGCCTCAGCTTGCAGCCACACAAGCTGTTCAGCTGAACTCCGTGTGACCACTCATGTCTGGGAGCTTGCTTTTGTGCACAACGGGTTGGAAAGCCAGGGCTTGCTGTTGAATTGTGATCTTTTGTTTTGATTTGTTTTAATGTGCACACTAAGTGATACGATATCCAGGTGCTTATTAAAATGTCTTGACAGTAGCATTGCTTTCAGCCTTCTTACTATCTGCTAAGCGATGCTGTGCTGCTGCTGATCCTTCCAGCAGAGAGAAGCCCTCAGACTGCCTGTTCGCTCAGACGCTGTGTAATATTGGTAGAGCATTAAAAAGCAGCTGCCCCTTTCAAAACGCTGCTCATGCAAATGAATCTCGACTTCTGTTGTGTTTCAGATCTTCTGAATTTGTCAGGTAGTCTGTGGCTTTGAACTACACATACCTAATTAGCTGCTGACTTAAAAAAAGGGTTGGTTTGTAGGAAATGATCAGCACCGGCAGACTTTGCAGTACTGCATTGGGCAAGTTAAGCAAATACAAGCTCAAATGTGGTTTCAATCAATGTAGTTTAGACACCCAAGTTTTCGAGTTTCTGCAGGAGGTCTGTAATGATACAGGCTTGTTTTCTTTTCACCTCGCGAAGAAACAGGAACAGGAGAAAAAGGACTTTGCCCTGGCTGAAGGGCCAGCCACTGCTTGAGAGCAACTCTTGGAACCAGACTGGATGGGGCAGCACGAAGGTCTTGGGGTGCATCGCTACTAAGTCAGGGAATGCTGTCAGTGGCTAACACACACACCTTCAACTCCAGTGAGGAGGTCAGGGCTGTTCCTGCAACACTTGGGCTGCTAGCTGGGATGCAGCCGGGTGGTAGCAACAGTCCTGAACTAAGGCTGTGCAGGTGCAAGAGGGTCAGGAGAAGATACTCTTCTCCATTAACCTCCCCTCATCCCAAATATGCTGCCCGCTGAGCAAGCTTCTTATACTTCTGCATTATACCATGCTACAAGTGGTCTGTAAGGGTCTATTTTTCCTAACACTGGGCTGTTAGTAAATATGCATCGGAATGTTTCTTTTTCATTTTTCTACTGCTGAGTGTGGTGGGCTAGGACTAGCAAGAGGTTTGCAATATTCAGCAAAATATTTTGCAAAATCTGATCGATTTCTTCTAATTTGTAAGTCATGTAGGTTTACCAGTTTGCACTTTTCATAATGTCTTCTGACTTTGCATTGAGTTTATTACTTAGTTTTCAGCTTATTAAGCATGGATGTATGCAATATCTTTGATGTGATTTGTCAGAAGCACACTTTTCCAAGAAGTCACATACATTTTTTGACATTTAATAGTTGTACTGTATGCAGTTAGTGTGTGATTTGTTTTAGTACATTTGACTGTATGTGTAAAAATAATACAGATTTACTGAGCTGCACAAAGTACCTTTGCAAATTGCTGTTATGTAATGAGAGCACAAAAACCAAACAAACATGTCAATTGAAGAAAATATACTTTAGACAAATCATTTCTATCATTGATTATATTTTTATTTTCTGTGTAATTAAAACAATTAAAAGGTCTTTAAAAAGAAAAAAAGCTTAATAGCTATACAGAAGGGAAGTCTGAAGCAAAATTCAGTTTTCTAAGAAGTCTTTGTCAGTTCTGAATGAACTCTGTAATAAATTTTAAACCTGGTGTTTTAAAGTTCTGTTTATAAAATGGACTGTTCTCTATAGAGTTCACAAATTATACAGAAAAGATTTATAGTATAACTACAAA
Source organism: Anser brachyrhynchus (assembly GCF_964034855.1). NCBI lineage: Eukaryota > Metazoa > Chordata > Aves > Anseriformes > Anatidae > Anser > Anser brachyrhynchus. Next base: position 116,453,437 of record NC_137694.1, on the reverse strand, counting down.
AGTAACATTAATACATTGCATAACAACTTGTGCTGAGACTAAACTGCAAACGTTGCTTGAAAAAGAAGCTGATTTGCAGGACCCATGTGAAGCAGGTATGGGAAAAGTTACCAATCATTTCTCCAAAGAACTACTGTCGCACTGATTTTTCTGACTGTAGTTGGCTTTTCAAAGCTTTACAGAGTTTTAGACACAGGTCTGTGCCTGTGGCATTAAAAGCAGGTTTGAAAAAGAAAAAAAAAAAAAGAGAATTTGAAATCAAATGAAGACTGGTAGGCATTTTTTGCCTTTTCCCCAGTTTCGTTATATTTGCTTAGAATGTGAAACTGGGAACTCGGATCAGTACTTTTCATTCCTTTGCAGTGTTTATAAGTTCTCTGGTATTTTTATGAATTTATAGCAAACAGTCTGTAACATGCTTGGTATCTCTAGCAATCAGGACAAGCCAAATCATCTGTCACCAATATGTATGTCAACATCCTGAAACCACAAAGAGCACCTCTTAGTAGGCACAACCAACGTTTCATGTCACTGAAGCAATTTATCATGCTCTTGAAATGAAGAGTGCAGAGAAATCTGAGATTTGGGTTCGTCCACCTTCTATGCAGAGAAGTCAAATTTGCTGTAGTGAACAAGAAAAACTGCTTTGTGAGTATAGGATTCACCTCACCTAGCTGTAGCCATCTAAAAACCTAGCAACTAGTGGACGGTAATTGTGTCAGCTCCCTCCCTAGCCGGAGGACAGGTTAATCTTGCCAATCTGAGACAATCATGTCAGTCTGGGAAAGTCCCTGGGAAGGCAGCCTCTGTCCATCAGCTGAGGTGGGACTGCTGCTGGTGTCACTAGGTGTCTTGGCCATCAGCTGTCTGCAGTTAACTGCACTGAGTTCTGCGTCCAGGGATTGAGCCAGGCTCCAGCAGCTGATCTTAGGGAGACAGAATGAAAAACATAAATAAAAGTACAGCAGAGAGACCAAATGAATGTTTTACAGTCTGACTGGGAATTAATCTTATTGCTATTTATTATTTTCATTTTAAAGTTGACCCGGTACATAACAGTTTCATTTTTACTGTCACACACTTTTTACTGTCCATTTTTATCACCAGTGATAGAAGCATTAGAAATAGCATTGGAAAGCCTTTTCATGCTTTCTGCATGGCTGTCTCTTTTTAACTCCATTTGAAAAAAATAGAAAAAAAAAACACCAAAACACAAAAACATTAACTGTATTTTTTTATCATTAAAATAAGTTAGGAATGAATACACCCTGCTTTCTATCAAGTGACCATTATGCTCATGAAGGAAAGTGAAGGAAAGGTGATACACCCATACAGGTGATACACCAGGGATACAAGGATGAAATCTCCAAGAGTCCAACTTTGGCCTTGGCTGCAGGAGCACAGAGCGGAGATGCTGCAGGGTCAGGTTTGCTGCTGGGCGTGGGGACAGAGAGAAGGGGAGTTCTCCTCCTCTCCCATCCCGTTTGGTTATCAACACCCTCTGTGATGAGCCATGTGTGGCACAGGGCAGGAAAAATGATGGACCGCGGTGCTGCCCCTGCAGCCACCCTCGGAGGCACATCCAGCCCTCGCTCCTGCACCTCATGTGCTGCTCACAAGTTCCCGTGGGTTTTGGTCCAGTGTAGGATTTATATAACTCCCCACTTGCTGTGTTGGTTCTGCAGGGCTAAAGAGGAGTGAGAAGTAGTAAAAATCTATTTTGGTCACTAAAGTAAGCAGACATGAGTCAGTATACTCACTGGGAACAGATCTGCTGGATGAAAAGGTGCCATTTTTACATAGTCACTTCTCTGACCATGCCCTTTAAACTCTTACAAAAATAGAGTACTTTCTCTGGCACTTCTCTTGGAAAGCAGAAATGTGTGTTTGCTGCACTTCAGTCCTTGCTTCAAAACCAGACAAATTGTGTGCAAGTTTTGTAATGCATATGTAACATATGTTTAACACCAGGGAAAATAGAAAGAAGGCATTTGGATTTTGTGGGGAGGGGATTTGGGTTTGGATAGTTTTAACATTTGTAGTGGAAAAGTGTGATTCCCAGTTCCTGTCTGTGAACGGTTGGATGAATTCTGTTGAGCTTTCTGCCCTGATTTCTGGCATCCTCACTTCTCTGCAGAAGTACACTTCTGATCAGTAAACTTGTGCAGAGCACAGTGAGACTCCTTTTGACCATCGACTCTGGGTTCCTCTTGGACCATGCAAAGTGAGTGGTCTGAGCTAAAAATGAGCCTGAAACCACATTGACGTAAGCCGTCAATGTTTATGGACCTGCGAGGAAACAAATCATCACTGGCAACCAAGATCCTGAAGTGGTACTGTTGATGTGCATGTGAGATGATGATAATATCCTTGTGCCAGCAGGCTCACGGTGAAGTTAATTGAGCTTGGCTCTTCTGTGCCGGCTGTGGACTTTGACTCCTCCTTATTTATTGCATTGTTCAGTGGGTAGTCAGGGGAAGGACTAGTGAGGAAAAGTCTTCACAAAAAGTCACTCACAGCTAAGTAGGTGATGTTGAATTTTTAAACTCCTGTCTCAGAGCCTGGCCGGTCCAACAAAACTGAGAATGAGTGGTGTACTTCATCACATCTGCATGTTTGTCAGTCCTGTTGTTCTCCTTTGGATTAGTTAATCTCTTGAAAAAAAAATCAACAAGCGTGTTTAAAATATTTACCATTTTCAGTTGTTTTTACATGGGGAAAAAAGAACAACAAAACAACACAACACCAACCCATACATGCCTCTTCCTCCTCCATTCCAGAATAACCCATGAAAGAATTTGAAAACTCTGAAATGGTGTTCAGTAGATGAAAGCTCGACCTTGCCAAAGTGGCTAAAGCTTCTTTGTTGGCTTCTGGGGGAAGTGCAGAACCGTTCAGCTCAACAGTTTCTCCCTGATGTTTCCACTGGGCCTGGGAGACAGTAGAAGTATTTTCCCTGTGGCGAGCTCCTAAAGCCTTAGTGTGTCATCATGTCCCCCCAGCTACTACAGAATTTAAAGGCACTGTCTTTTTTACCACAGGAAACAAGCACTGCTTTTCCTATTGGTAGAATTTCCCTTGAATGAACTCAGAGTGTTTCCACTTTCCCTGTGTGGATTCATCTTTCCTGGATGAGGAGACTTGGGTCATACACCTGCTTACCTCCTGCTCAGTCTCTGGCCTCCCTCCAGTCCCTTGGCAGCAAGGATTCAGGGAAGATTTGCTGTCAAGGTCTCCTAATTTAATTCCTCACAGGACCCTGTAGCTTCCTATCACAGGGGAATCCTATTTTTTCTGTTCTAAATTTGAAAGGTGTTTTCGATATGATGACATTTACAGCCAAAGCGCATCACCTTTCATGCATCAGCTCCTTTTCTTAGTGAGACAGACCATGTCAGCAGGCAAGAAGAGGGAGGAAAACCACAACAGGCTTGGGACATGCAAGACTGTCACTAGTCTGATATGGTAAATAGACATGAAGACAGACCTCCCTTCTCAGCCCTGCTCACATCGTGTGGTATGGAGCTGAAGGTGCCATGGGGAAACTTTAAACTGCAATTTTTGACTGGAGCTGGTACTGGCTGGAAGTTTTCCATGATCAGACAGCCAGTGTGCTGGCTCTCAGCAGCACGGTAACAGTTTCAAAAGATGAACTCACACAGGGAAGAAGCAGCACCTCAGTGCCCAGGATCCCTCTGTTTTTAGCATAGGGTAGAGCAGAGGGGTTCAGCTGGTGATGTGCCAGGTTTAGCTATGCCGCACCTGAGTGTTTTTCCACTGCTGTAAACTGAAGGTCTACCTAAAGTTTTTAAAACTTTACCCCTATCTTTTTGTGTGTATGTGCCTGGCTGTAATTTGCCTGGGGGAAGGAGGAATGAATGAAGAACTTGGCTTTTAGGTAAACAAAATGTTACTGTTGTAGTGTTATAATTACAAGCATTTTAAATTAGGTATTGACAGCCGTTGAGAGCCAGTTCTTGACTATGCCTGCTGGCAGGCAATGCAATGTCTACCAGCTCCTAAGGGGAGCCTTATTGCAGGCTGTGAGAGTAACTCATTAACCAGTTAGTCTACGGCAGTGTTACTCAACATATGGTCTGCGGGCTGCTGGTGGTCTGGAAGACATTAGAAAGTGGTCTGAGAAATGATTGCACGAGAAAGGCAGAAATAGCCCCACACAGACAGATTGACGTTCTCACACTGCTGGCAGGTACATGCCTGTGCCAGCCATCCGCCCTGTGCCAGCGGGCTGTGCTACCCCTGGTGTGAGCTCAAACGCATGGACCTTCGGTAATTGCATAAGAGGGGAGGGACCCTTAGCTTGATCAAATCAGTGTGGAGCAAGTCTTCCTCCATTAAAGTGGATGAATGCTTTGCCTCTTCTTTCTTGTGTTTTCAAAGCACGGGATGGGCTAAGGGATGCTGCCTCTACGTCCATGTTGCTAGCGGTAATGAATGCTACAGGGAAATGGACGGCGGCAAGCCCATTTCCTTCACAGTGGGAGGAAAGTAGTAATTCAGGAGACCATTAAACTTTAGAAATACCTCTACAAGGTCCCTACAAAGATACACACCATTTGGATTAAAGTCCCATAGGGCCAATTACCTTGGAAGAACATAAGAACTTAAACAAAAGCTGAGTTAGGTATGCTGCCCACCAATGGGTTTGAACAAAAATGGATGCAGTGAGAAAACACTCGTGTGTATTATGAAAGTGAGAACATTTAGAGTAGCTCTGTGCAATAACCAACTTTTACTGTTCCCCCAGGATCAGTGTGTGCAGGAAATATCTGTGGCATGCTTGCTTTTCCTGGAGATGACAGCAACCCTTTGGCAACCACTTTATAATACATGTGCCATACTTTTCAAAATGTTGGGCTGTTGTTTTACGAATATGCTTTGATTTTCTGGTGCCGAAGTCTTTATGCTTTGTTTTCTACTCCTCCTAACTTGCCCATTTCCATTTCAACCTTGGACACTTCTCCCTGAGTGCCATTTGTTAGGTGCGACGGTGTCTCCATCTTTCTCAGCACTAGCATTGGGATGGGGTTTGAGGAAAAAGGGCAGTGAACAAAAGTCCCTTATGCTCCCGGCGTAAAAAAAACCCAAACATCTATGGCCTGTTCTGGTCTATGCCTGGGTGGCTGTGGGCTGCTGGAGGTGGAGAGATGACTTAACACCATGTTGTGGCTGGAGGATTAGGGCAAACAAATTTGAAACCCTTTGTTTCAGTTACTGTTTTCTAAGAGCAGGTTGAGTAATTTGCACAAGACAGCAAAGCAGAGCTCAGTACTAGCACTGGGGTTAAAGTCTGTCCTTTCTTCAGCTGATAGACCACAGTTTTAATTGATTATTTAGCTATTTTCAATCAGACCTGGGCACTGGAGTGCACTGAACTTTTGGGTAAAGGATCTGGAAAATAAGCCAGCCCTAAGACACTGTAGCAACAAGTTCCTGAAGGTGTTTACTGATGCAAATTACTGCATAGTTTTGAAAGTGCCTCTTCCATTTAACATAATGAAAGAACTTTCTTAAGAGAAGGCACAATAAACAGCCTGAGGTCTAACAACTGAACATGTAAGCCTAAATTGTTTTAAAATACTGCTTGCTTAAATAAGAATCATTAACGTTGTAACTGATAATGAGAAAAATGCTCATGCCATTAGTGGTTTACCACTTAGGTTCCAAAAGGATAAAAACAATTTCATAAAAGAGACCACAGGCTGTCCATTTTCAGCCTCAGTGCAGGGCAAATGCTTCAGAGAATATGAAACCCATCATTTAAAATAATAATTTAGTATTTGTGTTTGGAAAGCATGGTCAAAATGCCCTTTGAACACACCAGAGCACAGTGATGTGGAGCTGGGTGGATACAGTCGCAGGGACAGCATTTTGGCTCACCCTGGTGTGATGCTGGGAGCCCTGGCCCTGTGTTGCCTTGTCTGGGTGCTGCAGTGGGTGCTCCCAGCTCATCCTCCCACCAGGAGCAGTGCAGGTCTTCCAGCGTGGCTCAGGGACCCTCACCTGGGTGAGGAAGTCCATCTGGCTCTCCTTCCCCTGCTGATGGTGCAGGGCTGGGCAGGTTCATGAGGACAGCCTGTGATCCTTTCTGTCTTGTCCCCAGAATTGCCTTCTGCAAGAGAAGTAGTTTTGTTTTCTGAAAGTTTGAATCTCAGACAGACTTCAGTGAGCTAGTGAGGGAAAGAAAAGTTTTTGTCTGTCCTAAGGCCTCAGTGAATTTGTCCACCTGGTCCATCTGCTTGCTCCTTTGAGGATGGCCTCTTCCCCTTCCTCTATGACCCTTCTTCCCCCCTGGGCAAACCAGGCTGGATCTTCACTCCTCCGCTCATGTTTGTGGAAGGATTTGCACTGGCTTCAGCCAGGACTGAATCAAACCCTGGAGAAGACCTGGTGTCTCCTCTCCTGAAAGCTAAATTTAGGACTCAATGTGCTGTGTTATAGCCTTGCCTTTAGCAAGGGAAGCTGGAGGTGGAAGTGTCCTCTCAGACTGTCTCTGACTGTGACTACAACTACATGAGTTTTTAGTGATGCTTCGTGCAGCCATATTATATTGAGCACGATGTTTGCTCTTTTGTAAGAAAGGAAATTTCCCCCTGCTCCCTTCATTAAAATGAGTGTTGTGCCTTATTCAAAACAAGAACCAATCAAAGAAGGAACACAGTTGGGCAAATGACAACAGAAACAGAACTGTGCCATGGTGAATTTTTATGGAAATACTGTCTGAATAGTATTTCCATGAAAAAGCAACTTACAGATGTAGGCTGCACTTGCGTGAAGGAGAGTGTAATGCACCACACCCTGAATCTGACAAGATCTATAAACTTCTCATGTATTTTACGTTTAGGCAACAAAGAGGCCATATTTAACACAGAAAAGTTTTCTTCTTCACTGCAATGTAATCGTGTTAGCCCCAGTGGTGGAAAAAATAAACCAAGGGGAAAAAATATGGAAGAAACAACATTTCAAATATAAAGTCAATTAACTAATCTACTGAAAAGGAAATTTTCAGTATCTTAAGAAATCTGACTTGACCTATCAACAGCATCCTAGTTAAGACAATGACTTGGAAGTCTGTGTAAATCTATCTGGTGGTCCTCTTCCTGAAGGAACATGAATGGCTTAATAACTGCAGAAGGTTGTTCCTGTTGATGGCTGTGGGATTTTTCTCATTCACTTTAGTAGAAAAGGGATTAGGGGAGCAATATAAAAAGCAAGCAATGAAGGATGATTGATGTTAGTGTTCAAAAAATGGGAGAGGGGAAAAAGGTAAAAACATCAGCCTACACTTGAAATTGCCATACTTAGATCTACTTAGACATATTTTCTGGAGGTGTCGTAGCCTTTTCAATGGGCTGGTTTCCAAATGGCCTGACCAATTTTAGTGTAGACTTGCTGGCTATCAGCAGAGCTCTTGCAAAGGTTGGTTTTTGGAATCTGTTAGTTTTCCCTTGTTCCCTTGTTTCTGTGATTTTTCATTTCATACCAATCAAGTTTGGAATGTCCTGAGAGAAATTCTTGAGACAGCCTTGGAATTTTTCAGCCTATTCCTGCATGTCACTTTCTGAAATAAATGTGATTTTTTTTTTTTTAAATCTACTATAGCTTATAACTTGATGTCATTGCTATTCTAAGAATAATAACCCATGGCTGTTTAACTGACTTGATTGTTTACATTTCCTTTTGACATTTCCAGAGATAAATTAGAAGTAATAGTAGTAAGTACATTCTCCTATCGTCCTTTCAAAACTTGTCACTGTCAAACAGAATATGACTGTGTAAGGGTTTTAAAGATAAAGGCAGTTTTCAAATGACATAGTGTATTCATAAGGGTCTGCAATGGAGCAGATCGCATTACAGAAAAACTTTGTTTCAGTTAGGTAGCCCTTGGCTCTGGAGTTGGGAGTAGAGGTGAGTGACTGTTATTTTTAAACAATATTAAGTTTGCCAAGAAAAGAAAAAGAAAAAAAAAAAAAGGAATCTCAGCAGGACTGAAATTATGAGCAGATTTGAAGATTTGGTCAAGGCATTAAAAAGAGTTAGAATATGTGCTTGACAAGGCACTGTAGCTCTGGTGCTCCCCAATACAGGTTGTAACCCATGCAGGTTAGCTCCATGCTCTCAGTCAGTTTTGGAGCTGGGGATCCATACTGATTGGGTGTCTCAAGACTGTGGGCAGCACCTTAATATGACAAGCCCTGGCAAAGTAACAGGGGATCACCTGCCAGCAGAGCACCCAGGAGCACATCCCTGCTCGCTGGGTGACAGTGGGCAATATCTCTGTGCTCCTCTCACCAAACCTCCCAAGCTGGCATGAAGCCCATATAAAAAATGTAATAAGCCATGGAAAATGCATCAGTAGCACGTGCTGACATCAGTGGAACCCACATGGGGATGGAGAAGGGATCCTGTTACCCCCTGCTCAGCTGCACAACCCTTTAATCCAGCCGGGAACTAAATGTTAACCCTTTCAAAGCTCTCCCTGCGAGGAGGGAGAGGGCAAGAAAATGTTTCTTATTTCATTAAGGTTTAACCTCAGGTCTGTATAAGCACAGATGTGCCAACAAAAGTGCAAATGGCTCAGCAAATATTGCAGATGGCAATGGCTGTTCTGGGGTGAGTGAATGCAAAGTTGAGTTCAATCTGCTGTAGTCAATAAACTGTTGTTCTGTGCTCTCATCCTCTGCAATGTCAGAAGAGCATTGGAGTGAATTAGAGCCTTCTGTTTACACTGGAACTGATTATTGTCCCGTGTGCAGTTGGAGACATGTTTCACTAAAGGGCAATTCATGGCACATTCTCCTGAAAAGAAGAAAAATCAGTTTATGCCATTGCAGGACTTGCTGCTACCTCTGCTTACCACACCCCCACTCCACACCCCCACCTGAGCATGCTCAGGCATCTCCTGCATAGCCCTAGAAAAGGGATATGACATCTCTGGATTATTACCCCAGTGCTTTTATTTTTCAGCCCACTACAGGAAGGGTTCATAGAGTATATCCAGAAAGATGTTTTTGTTCCCCACCTTGAGTTTCAGTCCCAAGACTGCCAATTAAATTATCCCATAAATCCTCCATTATAGGTAGTAAAACCTAATTTTAGATTTCCTGCCCACTCTAGTGTCCTGCCTGATTGCTACCAGTTGGATAAAGGCTCAACCTGTTAAGCAGACAATTGTAGTGAACTGACTGTTTCTTTCTGTGCCACATGTGGAGAACTTTTTAATATGTGGCATTTGGTCATAATTCTCTCTGGCTATTTTCTACCTCTTAGTTGCTCAATTTTTTTTTTTTTTTAAAGGCTGAAAAGTAGACATCTGTAATTTATTCTTTTGTCAAAAGGTTTTGTGAGAGAAAAGGTTGTTGTTGTGTAGATTGGGAAGAATGTTAACCTACCTGCCACCACTGAAACAATAATAGTTTAAAATTAGTTCTTGTATAATTCCCATTTAAAAGAAAATTCCTGCATTAATAGAGCTAACACATTTCTGTTTAAGTTGAAAATATGTCAGGTCATCTGAATATAAATACATTCTTTCCCTTCTTGTTCAAATGCAAACATATTATTTAGCTGCAAACAGAGCTAATTTTCTTGAGAGTAGATTCTGCCAACCACATTCTCACTGTGAATTTTATTTCACATGCAGCCTCACTAAAGATTCCAATTTTATTATGCCTTTAAACACCCCTAGACTGGTATTTTTCTTCATAAGCTGTACTGAGAACAAATAATAAATAAGGCTGCCACAAAAAGTGGTTTTGTCATGTGAACAAGGTGTCAGCATCTGTGCATTGCCCTGATCTTTGGGCAAAAGGGTACTTGCATTCAATGTGGAGCACTCTCCCACTGAAATTTAGGTAGAAATCAAGAATCTGTCTGTGAGGAATACTTAAACCTAAAGTTCTCCAGGAAATTAACACTTTTCTTTGGCTGCCTGCTAGATTTTATTGTTAACCTGGTAAAATTTGTGACTCACCCAAATCAGGTATTTTAATATTGTGGTGATACCTGAGTACATCTTGCACCTCGATAAAGCACTGTCTTTTTGGATGTGACTGTATTTCCTGCCTGAATAAATTGGTGATGTTTTAACAACTCTGTGTCAAATCAGGAATGTCCGTGGCAGTCAACAAGGGGCTTTTTCACCTCCAGAATACCGTGCCAGGAAGTTACAGGGTTTAATTCAGATACCAAGTTCCTATAATCTTACGGGCATCTACAAAAGGGAAAAATGCTGCTGAGAGATGTCATGCTGAGGAAGGAAACTGCTTCTGAGATTAACGTTACACACATGCTGGACCAGGACTTTCCTCTGGGATCCAGATTTGGTGATCTATCAACCTACTGGTGATACGTCAACTCTATCTACTGGGGTAGGTAGAGTTCAGGTGAGCCTGCGGGTGACAACCCCAGCACATGCAGGTAGCGCTCATGTGGCTGCACAATGTCGTGGCTTAGAAAGCGTACGTCCTAGCTGGCAGGAGGACTGTGAGTGCAGAAAGGGGTTGTCCTACTTAGAGGGACAAACTTTTTTTTTTAGCCATCTGGATCAGCCACACCAGCAGCTGCCTCTGAGTGCAAAGCCAAGCAGCCCCCTTCGGCAGTGCTGCCCAGGGTGGGCTCTCTGGTGTCCAATGAAGGGTGCTCTTTTTTAGCTTTCCCTCACCTTTTAAGAAAGGCAGTATTTTCAAGTCTATTAAACCTTTGCAGATTTTGGGAAAAGCTGGGAAATGATTCCTAAGCAGATGGAAGAAAAGGTCAGGAGACACTCACATATGCACACAAGTCTCTTTGCTTAAAGAAGTGGGCTAAAAATGGATCTGCAGCATTTTCCTTGCTAAACGAATCTTCTCCACCTAGCTGTGTTTATTGTACTGTGACTGTATGTGGGGAGATTATCATTTGTTAAGTGATGCCTGAAGCACTGTATAAAAAGTAAAACATACATAAAGACTAACAAAGAAAAGAAGAAAGGAATTTAGGCCTGCCGGTCACAGCGCTGTTCCTTTAATGATTGCCGAAATATAATGTGCATTTTCCATGACATATTATTTGTCCAGTGTAGAAACCTGTAAATATGAGAGTCTGTCCAGGCAAGAATGAATGGTCCCATCAGTGCTCAGGAATGGAGAATGGACAGACAGTTTGATGGAGAACGTGGAACATAGAAAACAATCACAGATTTTCTGTGCTAAAGTGCAAGGGTGACTGACTGTACTGTTCAGAGTGCATATCTCTGTGAGCTGCTGGATTTCTTGGCTGTGTAGTTTGCTCCAGAAATCAAACCTTGTATCAGAATTGTGCTGCTCGATCACAACTTTCCTAGACACAGCGCCTATAAAGAAAACTTTGAAATGTAATCCAAGTGACTGTAACCACTCAGCAACATCTCTATCTCTGTAGGCAGCATGGGAAAAAAAAATCTTTGAAGCAGAAAGTACTTGATTTATCTGTGGGGTATAATTATGAAACCTAATCATGGTGTCTAAAATGTCAATACTGTAAAATATTTCCTAGTTGAATGTTTGGTATCAAACTAGCAGCAACACCTTCACCTATGCCAGAGTTTCAGCTTTCATATCTAGTACCTTACGCACTTCGATACCTGTTTGTAGTTCTCCGAATTTTTAATTGGGAAGCAGCAAGAAATGAAGACAATTTAATACCAAGTCCAGTAACAGTAGGAATTCTACATTGACTGATTGTACTAGGCACTTTCAGACTTTCTTCATTTGCAAATACTGGCTTTTTCCATTGAGCTTAGAGTTTTGCTGAATATCCAGCATCATGCAGGGGAATGCTCTTAATTCTAGGTATCTGGCTGCAGAATTTGAGCTAGGCATGTGTCAAGTCTATGCTGTCTTGAATATGCTACTGTTACTAGAGAAAAAAAAAGTCTCTCCGGTATGCTAAGAAGAAGGGACGTGCTGGGGTTTGCAATTTTAGCATTACAGATTCTTTATTATTAATAGATTAGTGGGGATTTTTCCAAAGACTCCTATGAGTCACAAGAGCTCCTGTTACTAAATTTCATATACTCATTTATTTATACAACTATACACGAGGTCTTACGGTCTTTTCAGCCCAGAAAGAGACAAGTAGTATAAGTGTAAATGCAGTTTATTGAGTTCTGGACGTCATAAATATCTCCTTTAACATCTGATTTATCTTGAACTATGTGCATTGAAAGAGGTGTCTCAAAATGAGGAAAGAAGGGGCATATGCTGCTCCTTTGGACAACCTGTGTATTCATACCCAAAATGAAACTTTGGCAGAGAGTAGTTAGAATTAAACTGTCACCACCAAAGTAGTTTTACTTTATGTACTGAAAGGTTATATGAGTTTTATAGGTTCATTTATTTTGCTGATTAACAGTCCAGTCCTGCTCTTGACTGTCTCCTGTTTTCTTCATCCCTGTGGCTTTCTCAAGATGAGCAGAAGAGATAAAGTCTCAGACAGATGGAAATGTGAGAACAGGAATGTAAAATGAGGAAATTAAGTATTCTTCATTTTCCCCTCCCAACATATATTTAGCTGGACTTCATGACAACATTTTGTTTTCATACCGTGAAGAAACCATCCAGGCACATCACAGTAATGCAAGACCTCAGTATACCAGTGAGACTGCTATGTATCAAGGTGTTAGCTAGAAGAAATGTGTAGCAAAGAAATTGGGACCAGATAATGGTCTATATTCTGTCAATCTTTCAACTTCTTCGGGTTGTATACTATATTAGTAGGAAGCCTGCATCTTTAAGGTTGTATGTGTTAATCTCAATTTGTATATGTTGCTGCTGATTTTATTTCATGATCTGTTCCATGCCAAATACCAGAAAAATAACAGCTACATTCAAACTAAAGTTTATGTAAAGTAAGTGGGTAAGTGTTATGTATATCATAATAATGTAGGTTAGAGTAATTTTTCTTTAATGAAGTGTAAATAAGCTATTTAAAGTAACTAATGAGTTTGGGTGTTCCTTGTTGTCCATTCTGAGTCTTTTATCAGATGGGTACTGAGCAGATGTTGAAAATCAGGCCTTATTCTTGCCTTGACTGGATGAACAAAACTACTCAGCCTTCTTAGAAAATGTTTACCTGTACTTCTTGCTGCCAAGAATGTTCTGAGAAAAAAAAAAAAAAAGTTATCTTTGTCTCCTCTTGATATCTCACCACTACTGAAGTGTAATGACAAGTATACATTATTTTCTTGAAAACTAAAGATGAGTAGGGAATGTCCCTATCTCATTTCTTTTAGCTATATTAATAACAATAAGCAAGAATTAAGAGCATTCTGAATAGTTGACTGATAGTAACATGAGTGTTTTCAACAAAAGAAAACACTACTGTTTTATTTCCAACATGCAAACAAAGTTGATGCATCACAACATCAAGGCCATGGTGATAGATAAGGGGAATATTGGACAATATAAAAAATTCTGAAAAAAAATAAATTGTTTTGGGTTAAAATGATGAAACAACCTGACCATATACTATCTGTTGGCAAACATGAGGCAAGTTTGTCTTTTCTTTCAAAAGGTCTGCATGGGCACAGCTAGCTGTGCCTCCTCTTTTTAATGAGACAGAAAATGTCCTATGTGCAGGTAGTGCAGAGCTGCCTTTCTACTGTGCTGAGCTATATGGTAACTTCTGTCATGCCCTCTGCCGTGCTCCCTTCCTATATCCCTGCCATAACGTAAAAGCTGTTTTCCAAGATGAGAGAATTTAAAAGGTCATACTGGTTTTAATAACCTGTGCACACACTGGACAAATGAGACTGTATGCTAGTGTTATGCTATTCTAAAGGGTATAGTAAAGAGGAGACTGGCAGAAAGTAGGGTATTTGGTTATCTCCCTTTATTTTCTGACATTACAGCTCGCCAATGTGTTATTCTCCTTTTGCTTTGCCATTCTCTCTTCTTCTTCTCTCTGGTAAGGAACACCTTTTAAGAAACAAATTGTCTCCTTACTTGTCTCTACAGTGCCTCATACATGTTATGCTTTTGCCCCTTATTTGCGTTCTGCATGATGACTGCAAAGACAGGATGTATCCTGAGGGTGTGTTAGCTGAGGAGGGAATCTGCCTACGAAAATACTCTTAGGATGATTTTTCCTGTGATTATGGAAATTAATAGCTATGAGATGGGTGCACTATTTGCCTGTTAATTCACATGAGTGCATGCGGGAAGAGCATGCTGGATGGGAGGGTGTCATTTGTGTTAATTTGCAACAAGCTTGTAAATGGTATCCAAAGTGATTGTTTAAATCTGCAGTCCTATATAAGTGAAGGTTCAGTTAGCAGAAGAATCAAATTTTTCCACAGTTGAGATGAGAAAAGGGCACATTTATAGGGATAGGTAATTCTCTGTAAGGAGTTCTTTTTCTTAAACCCAAATTATTGCTTTTAATTATTTTAACAACCTCCTTTTCTTTATGGTAAAGAATTTGGGTAAATATATTTATGGGCAGTCCTTTTAGTTATGTTTATTTAGTGACCTTTCATTTGTTTCAGACGTCCAGAAAAATGAGTGGGTGTCCACAATTCTGTTTTAGAATATTTAGGATATGAAGTTTTTCTTCTGTATAGATCTTAAGCATTGTTGTGAATTTGACCATTAGAAGTGTTGTCCCTGAGCTCTTTCTGTGCTGTCCTCAAAAATTCATGAATTTGACTCCCTCACTGGTCCATGGAAACATATTTTCAAGGAACTCTAAACATCCAGACCTCAGTTCAAATTCTTGCCATCGTTTAAGTAGAGTGCAGATGTAAAATGGGATCTCTCTCCCCTGTTTAGGATATCCTTGGTATAACATTTAAAGATGCTGTCAGATGGGTCTCCCTGAATCCTTCTGTATGAGTGGGTCTTTTTGAGTAAAAAAATTTGGTCCTGGAGTGAAAAAGACTCTAGCCTATGTGGTTGAAACATGTGGAAAGCAGGACACATGCATACTGGTCTCTGCTATGTTGACTCTCTAATTATTTATGTATGACATAACATTGTCAAAAGGAGCAGTTAAAATACGCATTGTGCCTTTGCATATCCCATCAGATCTCAGAACGTGCTTCTAGGAGTCAGAAGCTGTGACTCCATCACAGGTTGGAGCAAAACGTGCCCCTGCCCTGTACCAAGTGAGAGCAGCATTTGACGAACCGCTGGGGCATGGAGAGGTTCACAAAACTGGAGAGAGGAGCTGTGATAGTGCTGCTTTTCTTTTTCTCTTGGTTCTCACAATGTCTTTCATAACCAAACTGTTGTGCAAAATTGGTTCAAATGTTGTGATGGTTAGGGATGGATGAAAGCTGCATTTTTTTCCCCCTGAAAAAAAAAATCCAAGAAGTCATCATCCCTAAATTTGAAAAAGAAGTGTCTTGCTTGGAGCAGTTCCCACCAAGAAATAAAAGTATTGGCAATATTCCTGTCATCAATACCACATTGTTCTGTATTCTGCTCTGCAGGGTTTCAACATGCTCTACTTGATTTTGACTTCAGAGGATGGAAATAGACTTGTATTTTTAGGTAAATATCTGTCATTGGATTGTCCTGCTTCAGAGCCAGTTCTTTGGACTCTACAGGAATACTTCCACTGTTCTCAGTGAAAGACTTGCTCTTTATTCCTGTGGAAGGATTTTTAAGCGAAGTCAATGAAAACTAAAGCTGCAGAACAGTTTCAGCTCCCAAGAAACTTCTGTGTTGAGACCAGTGCCCATTTTAAGCCCCAGAGTGAGTAACAGAAGGCATCAATTAAATTCAATTGACTTATTTTAATACAAGTTCGTATGCAGACCAGTCCTCTAGTTAATAGCTAAACAAAAGTATGACTGAGATGAAAGAGTATACTTTGTAGCTAGACATGAAGCATTTATCTCCTTACATGGCACTTCATGTTTCCTTTATATTCTGTGGTAAGAACTTCACAGTTAAAAAAAAGTTTCTAGATTAGGGCTAGAAGCTGCCCAAATATAGCGATGAAGACGCTTGAGCCAAGCTGAGGATTTGGTGGCTGTTTTAAAATTCTTTTTTTCCCCCTTTTTAGTAACTCTGATCCTAGCAGAGACATGGGGTTTTGTTGCAGATGGTTGTTATACATACTGAAAGGACTGTATACTCACAATATGCTCCATAAGCTATTAAATGCTGTAAAAGCCTGGCAGGCTTTATAGTTTGCATCCTGCCATTAGAGTTTCCTCTGAAGTCTGTCAAAGGGACATAATTCCACTCTAATTAAAGCTATTCCCCCTTTCCAAATGTGAAACTGGCCTAATTATGACTAATTGTTTCACAAATATAAAATAGGCCTAATTGTTCCTTACCCCTTGACCACTTTGCCCTGCTTACTCTGAGCTTAGCTGAACCCCTGTGGAGGGCTTTTTGTCTCCATTATACTCCGTCAGGACTATGATATGTAGCCAGAGGAAAAGAGAAGGTATCTGGAGCATGTTGTTATTTTTTCATTGAAGGTAAAAACAGGATCTGTGACATCACAGTATGTGGGTCCCTTACTGCCCCACAGATCTCAGAATTGGGGAGAAGACTCTCAAATCATTGCACTTTGTACCCTTCTGAAAATACAAGCTCTTTTCTTCTCCTGCCTTTCGGCAAGGAGAGTAAAAAAGATGTTGGCACCAGTTACTTGAGGAAAGATAGATTTATTTTTGTAGGATGTTTGGTGTTGTGATACTGTCTGGAGAAAATCCTGAGTCATTTTGAAGTCATTTGGCACTCAAAACACCAATTCTAATTACAGCTAATTCATATGTACCACTGAGTCCTTAGGAAATACATACAACTTCTGTATGCTATAAAGAATATCATACCAATGACTAACACCATCTTAGTTAGCTTTGCCTGTCACATGTCTTTCTAAGGTGATGGAATTTTATTTTATTTTTTATTTTTTCCCCTCCTTTTGGTGTATTGATCAATCTCAGAGTGCTATGTCTTCCAGACATACTAGTTTGAGGCAGATTTGAAACCCACTGATATGAATAGGATCTGAGCAGGATCTGAGGTTTTGATCTTTTGTAGTTCCTGCTAGAGATCGAGTCCATTAGCTACTCAGGGGTTTCCTTTGTTAGGTCTGAGGTACACGAATATGAAGCACACAAATATTATACAACCAGTCTTGCAAATATTCTAAAAGTAAAATTCCAAGTTCAAAAATTATGGCATACTACAACACCAAGCATCAAAGAACGTGGAAGTGACAATACAGCTTTGTTTCTTTTTCATCCTAACTATATTCATTAGCAGGTTGAACAACGATGAGTCAAAGCTTGGGGTGGAAAGAACAGTAATTTAATTTTTCAATTCTACTGAAAAAACAAAGTCATGGCTGTTCTAGACCTGGTATTTGACATTTATACACACCTGGCATATAAAAAAGTGGAAGGAATGGGATCTAGATTTAAAGGAAATATTTTGCATCACTCAGTTAAATTCTTTGAACTTCCAGATTTTTATTTTTTTTTAATTATTTTTTTTTCTCTTAGGAGTACATTAATTTAAAGAAATGAAAGACTGACGTTTCAGAAAAAAAAAATAAATCTGAATCTACATGCTACCATGTTCAGAAAAAAAAAAGTTAATTCTGAAATATACAGCTTTTTCTAATGGCTAATGATTTCATAGAATACAAATTGGAAAAAAAAAAGAACATTTTTGGTACAAATTTTCAAGCTGTTATGGGGTTTAGAATTCTTACTAAAGCTATGATAATACATTTGTTGTGACACAGCAAGTCAGTGGCTATGCAGCACTGAGCAAAAGATAAAAAGATTGAATGAAAAAGGTCCAAAGTTTGCAGAATAGAAAAAAATATCATGGTGGTCTTCAGCTACCCAGTGGCGAAATGCCAAGAAGACACATACATACTCTTCTCAGAGGTATATAGCAAAGGCCAAGAGACAACAGTTGTAAGCTGCAATAGTGGAAATTGTGACCAGAAAAATGGAAAAAAATCACCCTGAGAGTTGCCACACACTGAAACAGATGGCTAGAGCAGTAGTGTAATTCGGGTTTGGGAGATATTCAGAGCTTGACAGGACAAGACCCTGAGCAACCTGCTGTAATTGGCTTTGAGCATGAATTTAGGCGAAATGTGTCACCTCCATCCAGCCTCATTTGTTCTGTGATTCTCCTGCCTCAGAGCTCATGCATGGTCCACCACATAAACATGGTGATGCTGCAGAAAGTATATGGTAGAGTCAGGAGGCATTGCTATGTACAGCATCTTGTCCCAACATGAGGTGGGATTACCTTGTGTGCTCTAGAGTTGGGAGATTAACTCTGTGTGGCAGCAACACAGATGTGATATCTTGTAGGGGTGCTTCCATGGGAAAGGAGAAGAAAGGATTTTTTTGAGGGGCAAATGAAGATCCAGAGGTAAAAGTTGGCCTACACTGTAACTAAGTTCCTGTCAACCAGGAAGCGGTTTAAGGGTCACAGTTCAACACCACAGCTGTTTTGCCATCTGGATTAGTTCTCCTTTGCTAGATCTCCGTGCTGGATCTGGAGTTCACCATGTGGGAGACCCCAGGACAATGCTGTGTTTGGTGTCCCAACAGATGGGCCAGTTAGATTGACAGCATCTTAGTGGCTGACACAAAAGCCATATGCTCAAATTGCCATCAGCACTGTTGATTGTTACTGGAATTGGTCAGAATCAGCACAGAATAGTCAGCAGGGTTTCGTAAGAAAAACTGCTGCTTTTCTTCCGAAAGTTTGAATAATTTCTAGACAAAACATTTGTCAATTCTTGTTGAGCATAGGAATGGGAATGAGACTTTGAAATGAGGAATATTTTGGACATAAACACTGCAAAAAAAAATGTAAGCAGTTGTTAGGCATAATGGGAGCTGAGGAAATTTGCAGCGCAGGAAAAAATGAAAGGGAATTATTTGTTGCATTAAAAAATGCTAATGGGTCTTGCTTAAGGCTGCACCCCTGAGGAAAAAAATGTGAAGAGGTACGTAAAAAGTGTATTCTAAACTTGGACTCTACAATTAGATTTGAATAATCAAAATCTCACTTTTTTTATGTGTCTATTTCTCATCATTATTTAGCAGGAGATTCTGAGATGGGATCAGTTGCTTTGAAAGGAGAGAACAAAGAAAAATTTTAGATTATAAAAATATTGAAGGAACGTTTTCTTGTGAGCTAAACAGTTTCGAGTTAGGTCTTTTGTTACAACAGGTCCTAACATATGTCTGAACCAAAAGAAAGAGTGGATGGCCAACGTGGGGTACACGCAGTCTGCGTTAAATTCCTGTGATGAAAGTCCTGTGAGACTTAGTAGGTCACCTGAGTTGTGTCTACAAGCAATTTGGTGTTGTGTGTTGACTACTAGTTTTAAAGAAATGAATTCAGGTAGCAGAAGCAGTTTGGCTACATCAATTTACTACACTTACATGAATTTACCTCTTAATTGCTTTCACCTAGCATTGAATTTCTACAGATCTCCATATTAACAAGGTAATCTGAATGCACAGCTTCCATGTCAGCTGCCAGTCCAGTGAGCCTGATCCCTGCAGGCTCAAGTACAACAGACACCATCCTCAACAGGTTTTTCACCAATGTAGAGCAGCCCAAGTACTTATTAATGCATTGGGACTATTTTATGTTAGACATATATCTCCCTACGTATATTTCCATTTTCTCCTTCAAGGACCATGAGCTGTTGAAATGCTAGAAGCACAAGAACCATATGACTACTTCAGCTGTACTGAGGATACCGGTATTGTCTGGGGGATTGTGAATGGGCCAGCTCTTAAATACCTGAGTATTACAGGTCCTGAACTTACCATTTACATAGGGGGAAGATATTATTCAGGCTTCCTGAGACAATCTGAATTTCTCCTTTATAATTGCAATGTGTTTCTGCCAGTTCTGGGAACAAACTACTTCTGCAGCCGTGTTCTCTATTCAAAGTTGGTACTTCCTTCAGGCACAAACCCCTTCAGAAATGGGTGAAACGTGTGTGCCCACATAGCAGTTGGAATCTGATTCTACATGGCTGAAATCTGTGGTAGTTTTGCTGTTTACTTGAACATAAATGGGATTGGGTCCTGTGCTAGTTAAGTGCTTTTGTGAACCGTCTTGATGGAAGGCACAGCAATAAATGTAATAAGATAATAAACTTTGGCCGTATTTCTATAGCAATGTATAGGCCCATCTGTATGCCTTATGTCAATAAAAAACAACTAATTACAGAATAACTAAATATAAAGGGCCCCTCTGCTTAAGAAAACCCTCCTGTATTCCATTCCCAAACTTCCTATTACATCTACTGAAAGTCTGGACTGTAAGCCACATTTCTTCTATTAAGTTCTGATTTTGAATCAATCCTAAGCGAGAATATAACTGTAGCCTTATCCTTCCAAAGGCATATTAATGTCTTTATACATTGAGAGCAGTCCCATTTGCTCTGGAAGAACTGCTTCCAAAGTGCAGAGGTGGTTGGTTGCATCTGTAACTCTTTGCCATGCTGGGGCCTTCCGAAGTTCTGCTGGAAAAGCACGCAGGAGTGAGCTAAACCTGCCTTAACCCTGTGATCACTTTTCTTCTCCAGCTGTAAGTAAAACATATTGTGATTTTTAACTTAGCCAAATGCAAAACCCCATGCACTGCTTCTGCTGTGCTTTTTGCCTGCTATGAAATCAGACTCAGTGAGCTAAATATATTCATCTTCACTCTGTTTTAAAATAGTGTATGAGGTGGGATATAAACATTTCCTGTGCAGTGTAGAGAAATAAACATACTAGGAGTTTTCAGCTGAGGTTAATGAATGTCTTTTCCATGTGAAATATCTTTCTTCACATTTCTGAGTCAAGCTTGTATCTTTGCTTGGTACAGGTTCCACATTGTGTTGTAAATTTCATGCTATAGCTTTACACGCACTATTAGGAAATACATTTAAATCCACAAAACATTATTTTTCTAAGCACTTAACTTTAGACATTACAGTTTCACAAGTGCCAAGTTGATGTTTCATCTAACAAAATACTTCAAAATCCAGATGCTGAAAAAATGAGACTAAATTTATACATTCAGTCAATATTAGCCATTTATAGACATTCTTCAAATAAATTTGAAATAAAAATAAAAACAAAGCTGTGAAGGCCATAAATCAAAGCATTATTAAAGATGACATACCCTTTGAAAGTACTTTCTTACTAAGGATATATAATATTTCCATTTTTATAGTGCATTAATATTTTTATTGATAAAGCAAGATTCAAATTCGAGCAGGAGTGCCAGTCTTTCTGATACATACTTTTGAAGCACTTCTTGCAAAGCAGGTCAACACTCATTGAAAGTCACTTTCTTTCTTAAATACTTCATGTTTATACAGCTGTTCCAATTTTTATTTTTACTTTCCAACATCTGAAATAAAAGTGCCACAAGTAAAAAGAGAAATTAAACCAATAGAAAAAAAAAAAAGAAGAAAAAAAGAAAAAAAAAAGATTTTATGGCAAGGACGTATAAGAGGAGTAAAAAGCATTTAGAAACATAAAGAAAAATTGGTCTGAAGAATTTCAAACATTCTGCATAGTTTTGTTCTCTAGTCTAATGACCATTTCTTCTGGAAGCTGGCATAATTTACTAATATGCTAAAGAATCATCATGGCATGTATTTGCACTTTGTCTTCTTAAGAATAGTTTAAGAAAAAAATGGTGTTGCCAGTCATGTTATTTGGGTTAATGTTGTTCCCAGTGAAGCCACTTTTCCATTCTCAGGGTGGGGATTCAAAAATGTAGAAATCTTGCAGGGGATTATCAAGAGTCATCCACGCTTCTCCATCACCCTCTCTGTCATGTTTTGCTTATCCCTTCGCTGAGGATTTATCCATTCCCTCTGCTGCTGATATCCCATAAATTGATCCCCCTATTTTGCTTTTGCTGAGTATGTCTGTACATGGCTGTAGAAGTGAAACAGGCATGAATGTCTCTGAAAATAAAGCTGTGCTGGAGAAACATGCTTCAGACACCTCATCCTACTGCTTGGTCCAGTGTTGTTTCCCTTTCAGTCCATGGCTAGGTCTGAACTTCTTCTGGAAAATTTCCACATAGAGGGCCATTTTTCATTCTCCCTGGAACACCTTAAATCCATAAAACAATAAATTGCTTGCATGTGCCCAAATCTGTAACATTCCATGTTTCTATGATTCTATGTGAATGTTCTCCGTGATGGGGATTGACAATACTTCAGTGAGTGGCCTGCTCTTGGTTTGATTTGTCTCAGAAAAGTTCTGTCGAGCTTGATTTAGGGCTTGATACAATCTTTGCTGTCCCTCAAGGCCCATCACTCCTCTGAGGGAATCTGTCCGGGATTTATGGCTCCCACCCATGAATGGCACAAATTCAGCACAGAGAGCATTGCAGGGAGGTGCCACAGCAGGAGTGGGTAGTTAGGTCATGATTGGGATGTACAGGTAGGGACTGGGCAGCTACAGAAATTTCTTCCCACTGATGCTCTGTGAGAGCTTCAAAGAAGGTGTCCAGGGTAAATTCCCCAGCACACAAAAGTGCCTCTCCTGTTTGCATAACCCTGGACCAACAAAAGCGAGTGCATACACATAGGAAAGAACAGCAAAACAATACTGTTTATTAAAACAGTGGTACTACTCATTAGAACAAGAAGTATCCCCCAGAAATCTAAGGGAAGAAAAGGGAGGACAACTTTCCAGTGCAGATTACTGAAACATTTCTTGCATCCCCAAAGTGAATACTTTCATACAAAGGATTCTGTGCCAGTACATTCTGTTCCTGAACAGCATATACATTTCTTGAATATGACAACCGAGGAAATTTATGGAAAACAGAGAAAGCATTAACTATTTTTTATTTCTCGCTCATATATTTCCAAGCTAAGTGGCATTACACTTTATTTCTCCCATATATCTTATTTTATATTCTTCAGATTTTAGATATTGTTTTTAACTGTAGCAATTCAGGGTGATTGTAGGTTTGGCAGAACTGTGTGAATAATGTGCAGCAAATAATGCACACCTTTAATATACTCTGTAATTATTGAAAGTGCATGGTGTATGTCATTTCTCATTATGCAAATTTAATCAAATAGCTATCCTCAAAAGGTCTGTGAGGTGTTCACAAAATTCCCTATGACTTTGAGAAATACTGTTGTTTTCTGCTTATTATGTATATGCCATCAGTTTGTACCAAATACCTAAGTATGGTTAAAAAATTAATGTCATCTGAACGCTGTGTGCAGTGCCAAACAGATTGATTCTTACCTAGCACTTTCCATGGGCTTATTAGAAATAGATCTGTGAACAAAAGGAAAATAGAGGCATAGGTATCTGACAACTGGAAGGCAGCTAGAGCATCCAGGCTAATCTCATGTACATCATCTGCCCTTCAGTTTCACACAGCCACTTCTGACCTGGAAAATCAAGGTACCAGAACTGTATGCGGAATGCCATCATGCTCAAATCTTTCCCAGACAAATACCCTTGAAATGCAAGAGGCAGAAGCCAAGGAAAGCTTTAAGGAACTGGTAACATGCACCACAGGGGATTGCTCTGTAATTTGTTCTTATTGAGCTGGATCTTGTCATTTCACTTTCTAAAGCACACTCATTTTGTTTTATCTTTTCACAGAAGATATTAGTTTTACTTAGCTTGTGACTCAGCCTCAAAATAATTTCTCATTAATTCATTTGATAACAGTGTGTATATCTTTCCACAGCTGTAATTTTAAGTGGAGCGTTGGTTGAGATGTTTGAAACAGACCTGGGTCCTAACAGTGGAATGAATGTAAATTAGAAGTTACTGTTTGTCACTATATATCTCTTCTGATGTCATCTGGCTTTTGTACAGTGCTCTATTTTTCGTTTGAAAGTCGTATTTCTGTAGAGCACTAAGGTCCATAATTATAACCTGCAGACAGAAATTGTGTGGTGGTTACTTTGTGGCTGTGGGTCTTGTTCTTGTGGAGGTGACTTGTGGACATCTTCAGCTAAGCATGGAGTTGTGTTGAGATTGAGTAGTTAAACACAGAAATCTGACAGGACAGCTCTAGCATGAAACTGAAAGGCAACAAAGTGTATCAAACAGGAATTTGACTTGATCTGGCAACTTTTCTGGTGAACTCTGTGGTTTTCCACTTGGAGAGTATAAAGTCTTGAATTCATTTGCTGCTGTCCCCATGGTATCCTGTGCATGTGTGTAAGTATCCTGTAACAGGATAAGCATCAGGGAGAAATCATTATCAAACACCCCTGCATGGTATTATGATAGACAGTCAAAACCTTGAGCTATGGAAAGTGGTTTATGCAGTTAAATGTGTCAGACGTGACTCAAAAGTCTCCTTCCTTTCTGAAGATATTACTTCATTCATGTTAACCACATTTGTAAGTGGCCTGGACTGAAGAGATAGTGTTTGGGGAATTCCAGACTCTTTTATACGCAGTTGGGAGTTTCAGGAATAGCTACTCTGCATTCCACTTTGATATATAATCCTCATTATGGCTTTGAATAAGAACATGGTAATTCGCCAAAAAATAAATAAAACAAGTTATTGGTCAGAGGCGTACTATATAGGGAGTGCTAATAAAAACAAATATTTTTGGCTGTAGTCTAAAGTTCCTACTGTAAATGAGCTAATTTAGGGCTGTATCCTCCCCTGAGATCATGCATTAAACTTAAGATAAGCAGTAGCAGTACAGATATATTTGGGTGGTAGTGTAGAAATGTGCCTTCTCCATAGGCTCCACATTCACAGCGAAGGAGTGGGGGACCATTCTCTGCCTTTTCCCCATAGGTGGACTGACCTCTCCAAGAAAAAGAGCACTGTTCATTCATTACGAGAAACTTAACTCCTTGTACTACCAATTCATGGTTTAACTCCTCAGGAATGTGTGCAGAAGAGCTTTGTATCCCAGAACAAAATCCATCTTCAGTTTCGATGAACTCCAGGAGAGGCAGACGTAGATATAGATGGCAAAGATATGCCTTCAGATAACGCATCCATTTCCACCCACAGATGCAAAGGACCTGGACTACAGCTATTAGTGCAGAGCTAACTGTAAACCCTGGCCATCTGGGCCCTCACAAACAGGTGGTGACACGTGGTTCATTCTTCAGTTACTGACTCGCTTACGGTAATATTCAGCTTGTGGTTTCATGGTCAGCTTAACTCACTCAGAGCCCACAGCTGCTGATGACAGGCGTGGGTCTCCCCTCCCTGCCACTCGCAACCCTGGGGTCTCTGGAGGTGCCATGATTCGCTGGACCAGGGAGCTGGTGATGTTGAAAGGAATCCCATTTGCTTTCAGGTCAACCAGTACCCTGACCTGTCTGAGGGAAATAACATTAGTACCGTGTGAGGGAGAGAACTTATCGGCATGAGCTAGTTGTAAACACAACTCTTAGGTGGCTTTTCAGGAGGAGAGCTGGGTGGAGGAGTTGTGTTTATTTTGAGGGGAAATAAAAAGTAACATTTATTTATTTATTTATTAATATTTTAAGGTGTTTTTTAAACATGAAAAATTTTTTGGCTTTTAGCTGCCAGAATTGAAACCCAACAACCAACCAACCCCTTTGCCCCCTGCTTTTTTTTCCCTACTGACTTTTTAAACAAAGAATGCCATTTTATCTAAAAATCTAAAAAAAAAAATTAAGAAGATACAATTGGAAAATTATCTCTCAGAGAGATTACTATTTATTTAATGTACTCATAAGTACAGATATGCATTAGATTCACAGGTTAGGATCTATTAATCCTAACTTACTAATGGAACAGTAAATTCCAGGTAGCATCAGTTCACACTTGCAGCTAAGCACATCAGTGCACAAACACATCCATTGTGTGCAATCCTGCAAAGGCAGGATGAGTACAAAAAGTTTTAGTTAAGTATGGAAATTTGTAGAAATGCTGGCTGACGGGCTCATCTTTTCCTATTTTCATATTTTAGTTTTCTTGTCCTTTACTGCCCATATTTTTTTTTTTAATTTTTTTTTTTGGTTCATGGTATCCACCTGCAGTCATGAAGTCATATCCTAACAGAGAATATGTACTGTCTGCAGATGAATTGACTTGACAGTAGCGTTTCTTGAATGTGGCAGGATCTTTCCACGGGGTTTTATTGTTGAGGTTGTTAGAATGCAGAGAGATCGCAACAAACGAAGCAACAAAAATAAATTGAAGTGGTTATACTCAACCACAAGCTAAACACAAAAGCTTTAAGCCCATGTTATACAGCTCTGCTATGTAATAGAATAGTGTCAATATTGTCCCTGGGTTGGAAGAGTTGTATTTCACAGATTCTGCTCATCATAGCCCTGGTTTACAACTGCTGAATTGTAAACATCCTGTGATTTCAGTTCTGGGCTTTTCTTCAGTAGATATGACTGGGTTTTGCTCCTCATGCCATTTCCCTCCCCGCATGCTTGTATTAATCTTCTGCTCCTGAGTTTTGCATATATGAACTGAACTGGGTAAACTTCTGGCCTGTCTCAGACAGTCACAAAAGTACAGTTTATTTCAGTGGATGAGGATTTCACCTCTTCTCTTCATACTACTATTAAGAGTGACTTCACACTGGTTTTCAGTTTCTGGTCCTTGGAGCTCCTTGGATCTGTTCACTGTTCCTAAAGTGTAACAAGCCTAAATTTGCCTCAGATTTGCTCTACAAGAGTTCACAATATAACTGTGACAATTTTAGGTGTCCACAAAAGCTGAAAAGCACACGTATGTCAGTCACCTAACTAAGTAGGGAAGCTTTAACGTAAGGCAGTAGTAACTTGCACTATTTCTAAACACTATGAGGAGATATGCAAATTTACATGCCTTTTGGATATCCCAGTCTTTCTCTCTTTTACGCGCTATCTCACCAGTGCTGGTAGGACCCAGATGCCCAGAGAGAGATTTCCTGAAAAAACAATCCAGAAATGGATAGAGTTGCACATTGCAAAAATTCTCAAACAGCTGAAAAACATCAGTTCTTATAAAATATGTGACAAGCACAGCTTGCATGACAGTGGGGGGGAGGGTATGAAAGTCCTGCTGGCACTCACTCAGGACAGTCTGCATAGCTGTTGACGGATTCACCTCCTGTGAGTAATGGTAAACATCCTAAAGTCATGCCGATAGAAATTCTCTGCAATGCCACTCAGTATTATTCATCATGCCGGCACGTGTGTGTGTGTGCGTGCAAATTTCCAGTGCTGTGCGCTGTGCATAGCCTTTCCCTCTGTCTTTTACTCACACAAGTGTGAATTGTAAAGTGCAGGTCCTTGCCACCTCAGAGGCATGGGTACAGGGGTCTTGTCAGACAGACGTTGTCCTCCAAGCGGAGCTTTGCCTCTGCTCTCTCTTGTGCAGCCTGTGCCAGGGTAACCATTTAATATCATCCTTGCTTTCATGGCACCACAAATCTTGCTCAGCATTCTGGTTGTGCTGCTTGTTGTGGATGAAATGGTCCTTTGTTACCTGGTGCTGTACACAATCTGTGGCTTTACTTTTGAGCATTAAATCTTTTGCAGATAAATATTTTGGGCCAGGTTAACCTAACCTGCTCTTTTTTTTTTTTTTTTTTTTTGAATATCATAAGGAAAAGGACCTATGTTCCCATCTGCAAGCAGGGAAGTACCTGGCAGGAGGTGGGGTAACCCCAACATGGAGAGCCAAGAGAGAAGGGTGTATGCCACTCCCCAGACAGAGAGGACATTCAGCCTCCCAGTACTTTGGCAGTATATTGTACATTAAAAAGTCTAATCCTTTCGATATGACTATAAAAAGGAAAAACAATGTAATCGCATCTGGCGAACTCTAGAGCCGTACGTAATTCTGCGCCCCTTTGATGTGTTAGCATCACTCCTAAACTACAAGTTGCATGCGCAGAAAGGCAACAGACCTGAGAGCCTCACTGTCCCCTCTTGCTTGGGGTGCAGTGCGAACACCAGCACACCGATCTCTGGTTCTTTCCTACCATACCATGGCTGATGCTGTGGGGCCTTCCTCCATTTCAGTCATGGGATGTACACGTCCAGAGGAGAGTAAATGACAGTGATTCGTGACGCCAGAGTCTTCAGGAAAACCTGCTCTTTGGCTATGAATATCCTTCCTAGGCTAAGCCCTAATGCAAGAAAGCACTCAAGCAAATGCTTAGCTTTCAGTTTATGTTATGATTTCCCTGTTTCAGTCCGCTGGACAGAGGTGTCTCCCTAAAACTGGGTTTGGTGTCATTTGGACTCTTAAAATTAGAGCCATGCTAGTCAGGGGACGCAGAGCAAAATCTGCCGCCAAGTGCAAGCCCTGTGACGGACGGTCAAGCACAAACATGACCAGCATGAAATTTGGGGTGGGGGTGGAGGAGGTTCTGGCAATAAATACCATCTGGTTCAGAAAGTTAGTACCAGATGTCTGGAAGCGTCCAATTCCAGCCAGTAAAGGTGGAGCTGAAGTAATTAAAACGATATTTCTGTTTGGAAAAAGGAAGAAATACTGTCACGGCTTTTTAAACAACGATTTGCAAAAGTAAGAAGGCAGAAGTCACGCCTTTTGCAAAATATGTCCCCCTATAGGGTAGGCATGAATGAATGTCCAGGAGAGAAACAAGAATACACTGCCAAAGATTGAGCTTAAAGCAGAATTCCCCCTTTTGGGATCGCTGCTGTGCAGCAGGATGGGGAAAAAAGTCGAATGGCCAGAGCAGTTGCATATGCATCTTTCCAACTCATGGTGGCTAACTTTTGCTTGTCTTTGATTCCCATACTGTGTGGTGCAGAGTTGGCGACTGTCTTGCAAATGCTCTCCATCATCTCCTCTCCTATAAAGAAGCCATCTTTTTGGGGGAAAGATGGGATATGCATAAACCTGGCATCATAGAAGCGACTTCTCCTAAACCCCAGGTCCTTCTAATAACTCCAAGCAAATCTGAGCTCTGAAAGAAAAGCTTGTTTCCCTCCCCAGAGTGCCACGGGGCATTTCTGGAAGAGAGTCCACACCTCTAAGCTCAGCACGTGCTAAGTGCAAAACACTGCTCTTGTCGGGCGAACCACCCAGGCAGCCAGAGCTGGGGAGAGGCAGAACTCCCTGTGGTATCTTCAGGTGTTTCCAGCCCAGCTGTGCTGGGAGCTGCAAGTGGGCTGGGAGAGGTGTGGTCTGGCATGTCCTGTCCTTGCCACCATGCTAGATGGCACCCAGTGGAGCAGGGGACAAGC
This sequence comes from Anser brachyrhynchus, assembly GCF_964034855.1. Lineage (NCBI taxonomy): Eukaryota > Metazoa > Chordata > Aves > Anseriformes > Anatidae > Anser > Anser brachyrhynchus. The sequence continues at coordinate 116,424,237 of NC_137694.1, read as the reverse complement.
CCAAGGGCAGGTGGTGCAGCGCTGCTGGGAGGTGGCACGCAGCCCACCATTCTTCAGAAACCTGGGTCAGCCAAGACATGGGGTAGGGGCAAGTGGCACAGTGCATCCTTGTAGGCTGAACAAAGTCACGAGGGACAGAAATAAACTGTGGCACAGTTCCTCAGAAGGCTTTGTCTTTATTCTTTGCTGGTGGTGAGGCACCTTTATGGCAATGCCACGGTGAAAGTACAGGAACTGTGAAAACATGATCAAGTGCTGGGTGCAAAATATTTTTCTGTTCAGTTTAAATGAAATGTAGGAGTTTCCACATTCCATGTATGATGTTTTGAAAGCTTAAAATATGAATCCCATAAATCCAATGAATAACATGACAGGCATGGATTTACTAGGGAAGGGAAAAAGGGACCTGAAAGGCATGTCACTGCTGATGTATATGACTTCAGTCTGAACAACATTGCTGGTGAAAGTTAGCTTTTACTAAAACAAGTGTCTATTGCTTTTGAAGACATTTAAGCTCTGTGGAAAGATATATCTCCGCTGAAAGTCGTGACATCAGTATCCCATTTGATCACCCATAAATAGCCGAAAAAAGTGTATGAAAGGTCAATCGAAATGGGAATTTGGCATGTGTTGGGGTTTCCCTAGTAGGCTGTAGAATTAAGTACTTGATTTTCATTGATTTGAAGGGGAAAAAACCTGGATCCTTTAAGCAGCGAGGGGGAAATTCATTAAGATCTAAATGGAGGTATCTCTAATTGCTATGTGTAATTCCATAGTTTATACATGGTTTCCTTAAATCATGAGGACACTTTCTGGAGCAAACTGCAACTCGGTGTCAGTCACTCTATCAACTTTTTGCCTGAAAAAATAGATAAAGCTTATCTGCAGTTTGATCTGCAAATTCGTGTAGATCTGAGAACAGATAATGAAATAAAAAAGATGATACTGATGAAGCAGAAGATTTTTTTTTCTGATCATGCCTTACCGCTTTAAAAGATGAAAGAAGTTCAAAGTCATGGGCAAAAAGAAGCCTCTTGCACGAGAAATGGGAATTTCCAGGCTTCTAGGGGAAACAGAGAAAAAGATTACTTTAAATGACATTCATGTTCCTACATTTTTCCATATTTTTTCTAGTTTCCTGACTTATTGATCCCAATTTATTAGCACTTAATTGGTGTTCTAGCTACCGAACAGTACTTTAGATTACTCAAACTATATATTTTTATTATTTTAAATTGTTTTAGTGGTTCCTCACCCCCTGCACAAGTAGAGAAATGCCTCATGCCTGCCGTAATCCCTTTGTGCTTTATTACTGGACATGGATAAGGGATCCCAGAAGATCCATGCTCTGAAGTGCTGTTAATTGAGTGGCTGGACCAGATTTGCAGCTATTGTAAATGGGCACAACTTCAGTGAAACGATACTTGCTTATATCAGCCCCAGATCTGTCCCAGTCCTGCTGTATATGTTTCTAAATTGGGAAGAAGAGATTGTGAAAATCCCTGATATCTCTGATGATTAATAGGGCTGTGCAGTGCAGAGCACATCCCAGAGCTCTTATTTCAGGAAAATCCTCCGTTACAGATAAAGACCAATTTTCCATGAGTTTTTCAGGGCTGACTGTTTTCTCCTATCTGAAATACATCCTTGCAGACTACACAGAAATAGAACTGTCTTAGAGCTTCAGCTGTACTGATTTTCAAGGAAGTCTGGGGAAGGAAAGGTGCTTATATGTCTATAAAAAGATAAGAGATTTCTATTGAAAATAAACCTTTAAAATATAATCATATGACTTTTGTTTCTTTGGTTATGCAGCTGCCTTGGAATCTGAGCTTCTGGTAAACACGTTGGCCTGTTAAAGGACATGATTCAGACTGTCCCAGATCCAGCAGCTCACATCAAGGTTAGTTTCCTGTTTACTGTGAGTCCTCAGATGTTATGAGAGTGATAAAATTTAAGAATATGTATACGTAATGCAGGTCTTCTTGTATATTTATAAATTGTACTACTGTACAGCACTGGCTCTTTTATTTCCTGATATTTGTATGTTATTTGTATGAGTCAGTCATGCATTCTTTGTTGCTGACACCTGTTCTGATGTGTTCTGAAGTATGTGGATATTTTGAGGGTAAATCTTTCTATGACTAAAAGCCCTTGATCATCCTATAATATTTGTTATGCTTGATAAAAAACACCTACTTGCAAAATACTGAATTTGTGTCCCCAGTTCTGCTTCATGAAAACCAGTGGCAAACATTTGCTGAAGGAGAAAAATAAACATAATGCAAAAAGTCAAAGCCACACAAACAACCCTTTGAAAAGACTCAGTGCCTGGTTTTGTGTAAATCAAAGGACAAGGGATTGTGCTATAGTCTTAAAAACAGCATTGTTTTGCTACATTTCAGAAGGCATTGCATTGTTTTTCACTCCTTCATTAATATTATTAGTATTACTATTGTTCTATGTTCTTTTTATCCTTCTGTCATGGAAGAATAGGAACCTGCTAGACATAGCTGTCGATGTACTGCTATGAATAAGACATATCTGGGTATTGCCTGTAAACAGCACCTGAGCCTCACAAACTGGCTGGTTAGGGAGATGCTCTAGCTCTGCTTTACTATTTTATTGTCTAGAGGTTTTGTTTGGAAATGGTTGCCTGACTGCTTCTAGAGTTGAACAGCAATTCTTTTCCAGAAGGAAAAAGACACTCATATAGCGGTGTCTTAGGTGGGAAAATCCAGCTGACCCATATTTTTATACATATAAAATACATATAAATACATATACATACAAAAATATGATGAAACTGCACGTTTATCATTCACATGGCTCTGCTGCATCAAAGTACTGCTGGTGTAATGAGATTGCTGTAATCAAAGGGATAGATCAGACATTCTAAGCAAGCTGAGAATGAAAAGATTTCTTTTATTCTTTCTGTCTATCTGCCTTTCTGTTTCTCTGTCTGTCTTTCCTTGAAGCTACTTTTTCTGCAGCTTCTTTTATGGTGTTTCTTCTCATTTAGCCACTATCCACCAGTCAACAACTCTCTATAGAAAAGCTTCATTTTTTTCAACTTATTTTTAACTGAATAAAAATGAAATATTATTTTAAATAGCTCACTTTTCCTGTAGAAAGGTACTGAATGAAAGAGCCTCTCTATATAACTCCCTACAGCATTTTTGGATTGTGTTTAGATACTAGGGTGAAAGGCAGTGGTAGGAGAGCTCGTCTCTTCCCTCTCTCCAAATTTTCCAAAACCCAGCACATTCAGAGTCTTCTGGCACTCGACTGTCTTTATCGAAAGAGCAGGAAAACACTCCCACCACAAGCAGTCTCTCCCCTTAGCATGTCTTGTCACCTGGATTTCAGATTTTGACCGGTAAGAATTCAGAAATTTTATGGGGATTTAGTACCTCTTCATGCTTTCTAAGTTTCCACAATGCCAGAAATAACATTAAGAATAACTCAGTTTCTTGCTTTCTGCCAAAATCGGTATCTGAAGCATTTTTATTTTATTTTATTTTTTACCATGGGAGTTAGAATTTGAGAGAACAAGGCTGGATATGTATGCGTCTTTTTATGGCAAGTAAAAGAAAGCTGCACAGAAATCTCTGTAATAATTCTGTGTTCAAGGGAACCTGTAGGAGTCTATTTTCAGCAGAACAGCACACACAAGTTGTTGCTACACTAAGAAGGGGTGCAAGGAAGGCAGTTACTTTAATACAGTGTTTGGGAGAGGACAACTAGCCAAATAAATCTCAAATCCTTCACATTTCTGTTTATGTAATTAGGGTCTGCTTTGGTCTAAACACATTCTTCAGAAAGCTGCCATGGATGCTGTTCATTTAGACTTTAAAAGTGGATGTAAATACGTTGTTAAAAGTAAGCCATGAGAAAGTAATGTGCATGAGACATGGGAAAGACTATTTGCTGTGATGGTCTTTTCTACCATTAATTGCTGTAGTGTTGTAGAAGGGACACATTGGGTTCATTACAGTCATCCTTGATATGGTTTTGTTTAACTATACTCCATCAGGTAAGTCATATGGTATTCTTTTTTTTTTTTTTTTTTCTTCCTTGAATAAGCAGACGCAGCCTCAGTCATGCACATTTAGAGCTGTAACTTTGAAGATCGCTTTTTAGGAAATGTCAGAATTATTAAGATTTGACAGATTTTAATTTTTAATTTTTCTGCCTGAACATGTGCAGAAAATGAATGTGCAATATAAATGAATATGGCAATATGAATATTCAGACTTTTTTTTTTTTTTTTCAGCAAGGATGATTTCATTTGCATTATCTGAGTTCTCATGTGTGCTATTTTGAAAACAGCCTTTTGCTCTACCAGAAGGAAATGCAACCAGTCTCACAGCTCTTGTGCTCCGTTTCAGAATGAGAAATTATATGAACCTGATTCGAATGCCTAGGCAGAGCCTGTCCAATTTTGGGAATGTTTTGAAAATCTTAATGTGTGTCCTCATTTTGTTTGGGCAGCTTCATTCCATAGCTACTAAAGATTAAGCTTTACATTTTTCAGCTTGAATGAATCATTCATAATTGATATGCTGAATCCGTGTTCCTGCTGCTTCCTAACATGTAGTATTGCCTGGGTCACAGGCTTGCGTTTACCCAGGCATAAGAGACAGAAACATTTAATGTGGACAGGAAAAAGGATGTATATGTTCAGACCCTTAGTTCTAGTTCAGCAAAATATGAGGAATTTTGACCCTGGTCTTCAATCACATGTCTATTGCTTCTGAGTGAGCTGAAATCAGTAATACTACTTGCATCAGTAAGTTGAGTATGTGTTCAGTGGTTTGTGGTACCAGCACCTTAGTTCAATAAGGTTTGCTACTCCTATTGCTAAAGGCTTAAAGTAGTACCCTTAGTATGGATTAATGGCAAACTGTTAAGAAAATAAGGTTTTATTTTATTTAAAGCAAGACAAATTCTTTCTGGTATCTGTAATCAGAATGAACAGATTGCTTTTGGAAAGTCATTTGTGCAGTTTTTCATAGTTGAGGGGGCTTGGCTACAAGGTGTGCAGGTTTACACCAAGGTTTGTGTATCATCTCACTCTTCCAGAATGGTTTTTCTCTAATGAGTCTGGAAATTGGAGAGGAGTCTGCAGAGAGGACTGTTTGCAACTAGCTCTGTCCTCACCTCTGAAAGGGGCTGTCATTTTAATTGGGAGTTATAAAATGTTTGATGTTAAGCATAATCTTAAGGAAGATTTTTGTCTGTGCTGTCAGGGGATCAAGGTCCTTCCATCACCAACAGAAATTTTCAAACACAGCAAAAATAGGTCTCCTATGTATGCTAAGTGTCACTTCTAGAAAACATGCAATTTTTGCTGTCTTTCTAAATGGGGTGCTGCATGGAAGTGCTGAATACAATTTTCACCAGGAAGTTGAGCCTTTGCTTGTCAGTCTGAACTATGTTGCTTTGGGTAGTCCCATGTTAGTCATTTGGAAGCTACATAAAGATCTAGCTGCTTACACTGGCATTAAATAAAACATCTTAACAAGAGTTATATCTCATCAAACTCAAAAGAAAGGTTAGATATGTTTTCAAGAAGTTAGCGGCTAGACTGTCTCTTTGAATGGGCAAGACTAATAGTCCTTTACACACACTTTTCAATGTGATTTTTTTTTTCCTGCTATTCATTAAATTGTAATTCTTAGAACAGTAACCATAGAAACACTGTGCGAGTGCTACCTCGGATTTGCATGTTTTGTTTTTAATGATGTAAGCTTTGTGAATGCTGACTGTTCGATAAAACTTTTATTTTTTTAAGGGTTAAATTCTGCTTTCAGCAGCCTCATCTGCAAAGACCAAATGCTTATTTGGCTTTAGTTAGCTTCTGACATCACTGCTAGAGATTTTATTGAACTGGTCCTCACTGGGAGAGGAAGAGTCCAAGGTACTGCTAGGTAGGCAAGTAAAGTACTACATTTATCAGGAATGGAGTCAACATTGGGGCAAATGAGTGTAATTCACTGAAGCAGTGATGATTTATGCCAACAGAAGATATGGTCCGCCTATATTCATGTGATCCACTTTTTCCATTTCTTGCTTAACTGGGATTTTGATATTTGGGATAAAGGCAGAGACAGGTGAATGGCAACCTGAACAGAAGTGCTTGTGGATTGTATAGCCTGAATTTGCTTTGTAAAACTTGAGAAAAGGGGACTGTTTATGTCCTATATAGCTTAATCAAAGACAACATCAAACACTTGGAGCCAAATTCATCTAGACTGTATCTGCACGATCTCTCTCTTTTTTTTTTTATGTATGTAATTAGAGGTTGTTGCCTCTGAATCTTTCAAATTGTGCTTACCAAGTCTGAAAGTTGTATGTAATACTACAATGAAAAAAAAATCTGATTTCTCGGAAGAAATAAAACAATTATTTCATAACTGTTTCTGAAAATTACTCCCGAGTTTAGCACTTATATGCCTGGGCTACAGATTAGGTGGCACATGCATATTTCCATGTACAGCATCCCATATTGTCATTGGAAGTATTACAAAACCTAGTCCCAGAACTCCTTTATTGGCCAAAGAACATGTTGGATTTCAACTTGTGGCAGTGTATAGATGCTACTTGATGTGCCTAATTAGTTGTGTTATGGTTAAATCAAATTTGTTTCACAGGTATTATTAATTAAGGAGCATATTCTGGGTCTGATAAATTCTGTTATTTTTCCTGGAATTGTGGAGTCTTTAAATAGGATCCAAGATGTTGTTATGCTGGGAGTTTTTTATGCACAATACAATTGCTGACCAAATAGGCAATGGGGACAAGAATGGAAGGAGGATAGAATCACTATTATCCTTATTTACTGACTCGTAAAGGCCAGGCTTTTTCCTCCCACCTCTCTTTGACTAAGCTAAGAGTCTAGTCTTTGTGGATTCATTGCATTGCTCAAGAAAGTCTTTCTTTGATTATAAAATGATATCTGGGCAACTCAACTAAGAGTGAGAGCATGGAAGGCTGAGCCAAAGATACAAAAACATTTGCCCAAAGTCATGTGTAGTAAGCTAATGGCAGACATATTGCAACATAGTTGAGTAGCCAATGCATGTGGAATATGTCATACTACGGTATCATGGCATGTCACAAGTGGAGTCAATTTGATAACATACTCCCACTCTTTCCAAAAAAATATGGACTGATGGCTCTTGGCTAATAAGCCAGACCTCGTATAGGTATGGATCAGTGATGATCCCATGGACGAATTGCCTGCCATGGCCTCTAGCTGTAAGAAGGTTTGTTTAGCCCTAGTGTACAGAGGTGAATAGGCTACCGTGGCTTATCTGGGCTGCAAACTTGCTGCCTGACAGCTGCTTCAGGATAACTGCTGCATGCAGGCTCTCATTTTGTGGGTTACAAATGTCCCTCAGTGACAGATGTGAAAAAGCATCCCTATCAGCTGTCCATGAAGTTGCCATTGCTGAGTAGCTGTAAGTCCCACCCTCTTTGCTTATCCCTCACTGTGTACTTCATTCATTATTCTTGCAAAACTTTAAAAGCTCTTCCTATTTTTTTTTTAATTATTACTATTTTTATATTTTATTGGCAGGATAACAACACTTTCTATTTCACTATGCTTCTTAATAATTATGCTAGCTGTATCATAGTTGTTAAATCTTGCTTGAATGATAGCTATGGTTTAATCTGGGTTCTCATAAAATAAAGCAACTGAGTTTATCATGAATGTGGGTAACACTCCTCTGCGCCAGCACTCATTCACTAAGCCCCCAAACTGCCAGGCTTAAAGTCTTGTATGTTGTTTCCATCCTCTGTCTGTGTACATCAGTTTCATGTAAGAATGCCAGAATCACTACTGTATTTGAACACTAAAATCTCCTTGTATGCAGAAATTGCGATTTAGTTCCCAGAAATTTTGTATTCTGAACTGTAAATGAATGATTGCCGTAAAGCTTGCATTGGTAAATTCTTTTTTCTTTTTCTCTTGAACTCTACCTCCTTCTTTCTGCCTGAGCAAATACCTCCTTGCTAAAGGAAAAGAGAGATAATGGCTTCTGTGTACTGTAATTGATGAACTTTCAGCAATTCAGAGCAAATCCAAAACTGCTGCCAACAGCCAGATGGAAAACCGTGTTAATGACATGTTCAAAGAAAAGTATGTTATTTTGATAGGGGATGGTCTAGAGACTTTAATCTCTATTGTTCTGGGGACTAATGGCATGGATAATTCCTTAAGTGAGGCCATTTTTAAACAAAATTTATCTTTTTCATAAGCAGGAAAGAGCAAACTAAAGAGTACCAAATGCATTTTCAATGCAGTGTTTTACACTAACCCTTTGGTATGTGGAATCAGATGTATTCAAATCTCACTTCTACAGTCTGCCAGCCAGTTAAAAGTTTGGACATTTCTACTGCAGATGGGTAGAAATAATAAAATGGATGGTCTTAGAAACTAGGGCTAGGATGACAAGCTGAGAGTGGGGAGAAGATATGAGAAGTGGGGAAGGATGGACCAGACAGTCTGAGGTAGGGACAAATAGGGATGGACTTGGGGGAAAATAAGAGGGAAGACTGAGGTCCTTTCTCCTCCTCTCCTCTAAAGCCTGAAGCAGGACTGAGGGCTCCCAAATCACAGGCTTGTTTTGCTGCCTGTAAATCTCTTTCAAGCCCACTGTGAAAGGAGGTGTCTCTTCCTCTCCTGGCCATCCCAGCAGATGGGGCCATCAGCTCCATTAGCTCAAGTGACTGTGCTGTGTTTCATAACTCTGCAGCTAGAGAACTGAAGGGAAGGGATGTGGGAAGGTCAGCCCTGGTGGGCTCTGCCAGCATCCTGCTTGGGCAGCCTGGGACTCCAAAAGGCTGCCACGACAGTCTTCTTCCTTGACAAGTGGTTACAGGAACCACCTGCCCAGGGCTATCCTTGCACAAATATACAGTGCAAATGCTGCATATGATTAGAGATTATCTCCCAGCGAGTCAGAAGTTACTATTTAATGTACATTGGATTTGTGTTTTGCCTTGACCTGGCCATAAATATCGCAAGCAATGGATCATCTTTAACTTTTCTTGAGATTATTCCACAAAGCTCATTATCATGAAGTATTTCCTCATATTTAGCCATGCTGCTCCCTTCTTCAAACAGCCTTTGTGTATCTGCTCTGTTCAGATCCCTACTCCTTTAATTTCACATTGCTTTGACTCCTCCTCACCTTCTTGAAGGGGGAGATTTAAAGGGGTGCTCAGGGGAGGTTACCAAGCATCACACAGCCTGTCCACATTAGTTCTGGTCACAGTCTGTTTTGGGTGACAGGGGCCAGGCATCCTTCGCCCATCACCACTGCAGCTGCATCCAGCCCTGCTTCCAGCCCTACTTGTTGCTTGGTCATGAATCACCACGTTGTTATCCTTTTGGTAACACTTCCTAGAACTGATAGGCATCCCCCAAGGGCTGTTGCTCCAGCAGCCCATGGACAGGGAGAGCTGCTTCTGAGCTCAGAGATGTGCTTCCTCTGCACACACTACTCAGAAATGAACCTCTCTTCTCTCTCTTTTTCTCTCCCCCTCTTCTCTCTTTCTCTTTTTGTTTGTCTTTTTGGGGATCTTGTTTCAGACATACTGAAAAACATCCTCCTTATATCTGAAATCTCATTTCTTTATTTCCTATCCTCATTCTGATCTCAAGACCCTTTTGGATTATTTCATTAGTCTCGATGCTATCCCAGAGTTGACTTTAGTGTGCAATATCTTTCACTGATGTGTTGTTTAATCTCTTTCTTTAGATTATTAATACAGACATTACCTCATAAACAGTTATGGGTATTTGATTAGATACATTCCACCAACTTGCTATTTTATCGTTTGCCTTAATTCTTTGCCCATTATTCTGTATGACATTTTCAGACTCTCAGTGTTCTTTCCAAAGCCTGTTCAAAGTCTCATTGTGAAAAATATTTCTTCTCTGGCTCAAACCAGTAGCCAGTATTTGGGTACTTCCAGGCGTGTTTCCTTAGAAAGGGAAATTGATTCTCTACCTTTGCTGTATTCTTGGGGCAATTTTGTTTATTTATCAAAAATGTGAGTGCTGTCCTTGTTGCCCTAGAAGAACAGAAAGGTTGATAGGTCCAGTGCTGTCCCCCTAAATTCCCACATCCATCTTGCCAGTGAGCTCTGTACTCAAGAGGATCTACAGAGTGCTTCCTCTGCTACCAGATCCTACTGAGAAATACAGCTGTAACCTTTGTGCTGCCTCGTAGCCTGTAAAACCCAAATGTTGCCCTGCATATGTACAATACAGTAAACTGTACTGAGTACTACGTTACTCAGGTAATGTAGGTGAGTTTTACCTTACTACATCCCTTATATCCCTAGGCCAGTGCTTCTGTTATTTACAGTGTCTTTTTATTTATTTTTATTTATTTATTTATTTATTTTGACATAAAAGGGATCAACTTCTTCTGTTGCTGAGCCTTGGAAAGAGAGTTTGGCATGTGCATTGTACATTTCATATTGCCACTGGTTACCTTGGATCAAAGTTAAATTTGCTGGCAGTTGTTATCACCTCCTTGCATAGCAGTAATGTTTGGTAAGACACTATAATCTGATATTTCAAATAGAACGAAATAGTGCTCAAAAGAAGGCAGATAAATCAGCAGTGTGCTGAGAGCCTTCTCAGATGAGCTTACATAATTATTTGTCCATACTGCCTTGTTCACATATATAGATTTTCCAGGAACCCAGAAACCTGGCAGATGTCACAGTTGTGAATAACGTGTGAGGAATCCTGCAAACGTGAGAATTCTTGTGTCCAGCACAGCCACCTCTTGTGCTGAGCACTGCGTACACTTCTCTGATAGAAGTTATAAAGAGCAAACCGGGGTGCGCTGGCTTAAATCAGTGGTAACCTGACTGCAGGAGAAATCTGAACATGCACTAGGCTTTGTTGCTACAGCCCCTAGGGAAACAGCTGGGAATGGGAGAGGGTGCTTAGTTCCCAAACCTGTAACCCTTTTCACCCCTGTGTGTTGTGTTTACTGCTTAGTCAGAGAGCCTGGCCTTGCAAATGGTAACACTTACCTCATGCCCTTTGGGGAGGAAAAACAGAATAAGATGGGAGAACTTTGAAATGGCAAATGAGCAGGGAGAACCCGGGGATGTGATGGACAAGATGCCAGCCTAACTTAACTGATTTTGCTTGGTATTTAGTTTAAGCAGGTCCCCTCTTTAGAGAACAGGGACACACCTTTGTTAGGAAGGGGTGGATTGTCCTTGGGAAGTGCCTCTGTCTTTCCACTGTTTACACAGGGAGTAGTTACCTTAAGTGCAGGAGGTCTTTTAGGCAACTCATCATTAGAGGAATTGAATCTCACCTTAAGTGGCATATCCTTAATATATAACACAGAACTAGGGGTATGCTCAAACCTTTCTTAAACAGGCTAGCTCCAAATCCCAAAGCAATATAATGACATCCAGATGATATTTTACATAAATGTAGTAGCTTTTTGGAAAGCAGAGAGCAGATGACTGGCTGTGCAGGAGCAGCCATGTCCCAAACATCAATATCTTTGCACATCAGTGCAGGGCTGAGATTTGCATGGCAGGACTATGGGTGATGCCTGAAGACACTTGGGGTGTGGTCCTTGCTGCTTTGTCAGGAGGAGACAGGTTAAGCCTCCTTCCTCCCAGCCTCCAAGCTTCCTCTCAAAGGAACCTGTTCACCTGAGCACCCACTGAACCCTCCATAGAGAAAATCTGGGTTCAAGGGCTACAGAGCACAGCGTGCTGCACAGCTGGCACCTAGCAGGCACATGTGCCTTGGTCTGGGACAGCAGAGCTTTCCTGCCCAATGTTTAGACTTAGAGGCCCTCAAAATGACCTCACAACGAATAAAAAAAATAAAATTAAACTTGAAGTAGAGGCCAACTGAGAGTTCAAATTCATTCAATTACAGAAACTAAGGGAAGCCGCCTACTCCTTAGTTACAGCTTCAGAAAATCTTTCCAATTCCCTCTGAATTGTCCCAGAACTGCAGCCAGTCGGCTAACAGCATGTGAGCCATCGCAGCAGACATCATTAACTCAGACAGAGGAAAATATACTTTCAGTTATTACATGCTAATAAAGCACACACTAAACAAATTTAGGTAACAGAAGCAATTATATCATTAAACATTTAACTCCAAGAATGATTTTTAAATTGCTAATAATTCAAACCAAAGCACACACACAAAGAGGAAGGGGGAGTAAGGTAATTTGAACAATTGCATCTAATCAGTGCCTCAGTTTAAAATGCATAGCTATAAATGTCAAGATATATAAGATCTGATGCAAGAACAGAAGTGGAACCAGAATGAATAAGCATTCCTCACTTGACCAGATTCCCCTAATTGGGAGGAAGTTAAACACATGGAGTGGGGAACTTTGTGAACAGGGTTATCTCCAGAGCTCTCTTTAGATACCAGGCTATGTGTCTGAACACCTTTTTGAAATTGTCGGGAAGCAGTGGACTGAGGCACAAGTATCAGGCTCAGCCTCATGCTTGTGTGAGCCCTTCCCCATTCTGCTGCCATCACCTGTAAAGCAATATAATCTGGATCATTACTGATTCAATGCAGGAATACTTCTCCATGAGAGGAATGGAGAATTTTCCCTCCTCAGCTGATAAAAAAATGTTTTCTCTTGCTCTTTGAATTCCACTGGAAGGAAGGAAGAGACTTTTGTGGGCTGCAGCAGAAGGTGGGTTTGATGAAGATCAGTTCTTTTGGGATGAAGCTGGGTGGGACGGTCTTTTGGCGGCAGAATTGTATTTGTTTTCATAGTTTATGGCAGGGTTGCTCCCTTTGAAAAAGTATAAATCTTAATCAAATAAAACTGATGTGCTGCCATATTTACCCATATCACTGGTTGTCCTACATCATGTTTTAGCATATAGGTTACATGACAGAGTTATCCGGGGGTTACCAGCTGACACAGAAGCAAACCCTCATGTTAAATTGCCTGCAGATGTCCTCTTCCAACTCCTGTAAGGAACTTTTACCATTTCTCTCTCTCCTTTTTTTTTTTTTTTTTTTGTTAAATAAAAGCAGCAGAAGAGAGGGGGAAAAACAATCTCAGTCGAATCTCTGTGCTAGTGCCTCTGTTTGCAGGACAGGAAGCCTTAAGAAGACAACACAATTAATAAGCAAGCACAACGAAAATCCCTTTAAGGATTTCTATGAACTTTAGTGGAATAAATGAATCGTGGTTATTTTTAAAACTGGAGCTGACTGAATAATGCCAAATCTATTGCTGCCAAGGTGGGCTTTTCAGAAGATTCAGACCTGAGGAGGTGAGAAGATCTTTATATTCTGTTGGTTTTGATTTATATGATATTAGAATCTGTGGCATAGAGTTCTGACTAGGCATCCCTTTTGTTTTGATATTGATCTAAAGAAATCAGGATTTTATCTGAGGGACTGAGGATTTTATCTTCTTGTTCTGTTTGGCAGAAATCTCCAAGTAGATTGTGACATTCTTGAAAACATTCACTGTTTTCATCTACATAATTAGGAATTTTTGTTTTGTTTTCATTGTATGAATTTACTGAAGTTTGTGAACTTTTTGCCTGGCTGTCCCCCTTGGTTGGGGAAATCACAGAACGTTGTTTCTTTTTCCTGGCTAGAGGAGTATGGGCTATTTATGCACAGTTTTAAAATATGCTTTCTGTGAGTGTTACATGTTCCTCTTGCAATACGATATTTCTGGATGGTCAGTCTAGCCAAAAGCAATTGCAAAAGGTTAATGGAGAGCAGAGCTCCCATTTAGACACCTACATGAAGTACCAGCCCTTCAAAAGCTGTAAGTGCCAAACAACTCCCACTTGGAACAATGGAAGATGGTGACTGCTGACAGCTTCCAAAAATCTGGCCTCAAATAGCTTCGAAAGAAATTGATTAACAGTTCCAGCATTTTTTTTTCCCGGTGCTTGCTTAGCTCTTTGTGGAGAATATTTTCTGCACTGGAAGTGTGCACACCAATTCCAGGTAACTTGCTAAAAGGGAAGCTTCTTCTGGAAATGTGGACTTCAGGGAAGCTTGGTAGGTAGGTAGGTAGGCAGGCAGCTTTTTCTCAGGTTTGCTTCAGGAGAGCTTTGGCTAGCAGTATTGGACTTTACTAGGCAGGTAGTAGGAAAGTGCTGGAGATCTACCTCTGTAACTCCCCCATGTGGATGCTTTTTTCAGTAAGAAGACAAAAGTAGTTTTTCCAGTTGCTTTAAACTGCTTCGGAAGTGACATAAACAAAACCAGAAAAGGCCACATTTACATTACTGAAATAGGGATGTCCAGATGGGAAATTATAGTAGTAGTATAACGCTTGCATTCTAGCTTCACGTCCTGTGTAACTTCCATGTGTGGGCAAAGTAGATAAATTTGCTCTTCGCAGCTACATACGCACTTCTTTCTTTTGATTAAACATGAAATACTTTTGTATTCCCTCTTGTGATGATGGACTGGGGTCCATGAGAAAAGTAGGATTAGACATTAATATTCCGGGAGCTGTAAGTTATCTTTGTGGCTTAGTGATTTTTATTTTTAATTCTATCTATTGCAACTTACCAGCCTTTTTTTTTTTTTTTTTTTTTTTTTTCAGTCAGGCAGACTTTTCAAATACAAGAACAATAGGATTGTCCTAAAATGAAGGAAGATTAACTCTGAAAATCAAATAATGAGTTTTGGTTGCTGCTGCTTTTTAAACATGTTAAGCAGGTAGGGGACCAGTATGCTTGCAAATGACCAAAGTCTTCCTTTCCAGTGGTAATCCGTATTCTTTTGAAAAGCTAATAAAAATGGTGTATGAAAGAAATTCCTGGGGCACTGCAGAACTCACCCTCCTAGGGAGAGAGCCAGATGTGCTGGTTAATAACCTAGCAAGCATTCACAGCCAGGGCAGTAACCACTTGGTATCACCTAAGCCAGACATTCTGCTTAGATGCAATGGAATATCACATACTGGTCACATTCACAGCAAAGAGCTGGAAGACATGTGTAGTCTTATTAAAGGGAAAAAAAAAAAAAGGAAAAGAAAAGGAGGGGACACAGAGAAGGAAAAAGAGACTGTGTCTGTCCTGAGAGGCAGCGAAGTAGCAGACACACTCCTCCACATGTGCATTAGTCTGTCAGCGTGTATTCTGTTCTCCAGATGTTGGGGTGGATCCTATGGCAGGGACCATGAGGGGAAAGCTTTTAAAAGAAATCATATTTCAGTGGTGAAATTAACGTTACCAGATTTTTAAAATGCAATCACCAGTGTAATTTTTCAGAATGTTTTAGTAAAATAAGTACTTTTAGATTTAAAGCTTTTCACAGACTTCTTTGCCAGTGCCTCTTCTGAGCACAGGCGTACACGTCTGAAGCTCATCACTTGGAGCACCACTATGATTCCTTACAGTAAATAGCACATTCAAACTGTTCTCAAATTAGTCCTACTGGACTGAAAATCATTTGGGGAGTGGGTCTCTGAAGTCAGATGAGCCTTTTTCAAGGCCCCACCCCTCAGCATCAAACCCTTTGAGAGCTTTGGCCATCTCATCAAAATAATGCTTATGCATAGTAAAAGCACATATATTTGGAGGAACAATCAGAATACATCAGCATCAAATAAGATATATATTTTTTTTAATTCTCAAATTTACTCTCCAAGGCATGGCAGAAAAATAAATTACTTATGGCATTTATGGTATATTTGTAACTTGAAACTGATGGCTTCATGTTACTGGGCGCAACGTGCGCAGTGTATAAACAAACGCTGCACAAAAAGACGAGTCCCAGCTTTGTCTCTCTGACACTTTGCCTCCGTGACCGGGGTCCCACACCAAACGCCACACGTGTGTTTATGCTGAGCTGGTGTTTATATTGAGCTCAGCTCAGCCCAGCGCTGCGGCATTGGGCCCGCTCATGGTGTGAGCAGGGCGGCCGAGGGGAGAGCGGTGTGCTGGGATAGGAGACAGAGTGCGTGCCTGTCCAGCCATGGCCATCACACAGGAAAAAGGAGGGCATCTGCGAATAAACATTTATTCAGATGCATTAAACAGTGTGGTTGTTGTTCTGGTCTGTAAATTTTTCATGAGGCCTCAGGAATGCAACATTTACGTAAAAAAGACTGTGATGTTCAAATGTGACTAAACCTTAGGCTCATGACTGATAGATAAGGAATCACTGCTCTTCCAGCTATCGCAGAAAGCAGAAGATGTGGATATGTGAAAATGTGAAGAGTGGATTTATAATTCTGTTGCAAATAGAAACAAGGCAATTTTTATATCAATATTAGTACAGTGCACTTGGGAAGCAGTCTGGATGTTTTCATACATAATTACGACTTTGGTAAAATTGTAAATTTATAGAGACAGCTGGTGTATCTTTTCCCATGTTGGAATATTATCAATGGAGCAGGTCTTGTGAGAACTCTTAATTTGTAGTTTCACCAAAATCCAGACTTTCAGGTGTAGATTTCTTTGTGGCGTTTCACCATTGCATCTGATCTCAGTTCTGTAATGAATCTCAAAAGTCAATGGATCTCTGCAGTTTGTTCTTGGTTCTGCTGCACAGAGCACATGAGAAGGTGCAGCAGCAACTAACAGAGCTGAAAAACAAAATGTACTCCTTTCTGATACAGCCAGGCTGTAGCTCTGAGTGCCCAGCAGAGATAACCAAGCTAGCAAATGTCCTGCACACAGCAGAGACACACTAGTGTGACATTAATGGCTCGGTACCCTGCTTGGTAGCCATGCAGTGACACTCCACAGGCAAGGAAGATGTCCTCCTGAAGAAGAAAAAGGGACCAAGCAAACATTCAGCTTCACTGAATGACTAGAGAGCGTCTGACCAAGTTGCTAGAAGACATTCCTCTGTGGCCAACAGCAAGGCTAGCATTTTGGATAACATTTCTGTTGCAGCAGCAGACCTGCTGGGCCCAGATTTGGGTTCAGCAGTCGAGGAGCTGAACGTTATCTCAGACACCCATTAACCTCGCAGTCTCCCCTTGGCGCTGCACGCACACGTTGGAGGGGGTTAGGCTGAGAGCTGTCAGGACGCTGTGGGCGAAAGCTTTCAAGGCAAAGCAGCCCATCATCACACACTGCAGTTTGTCAGAGTAAGAGCCTTGGAGCCGGCCGGGTGTGATTCATTCATCCCAGCAAGGTCTCTGAGGCAATTTGACATTATTCGGGCTGATATCATTAATTAATGAGGGCTGAATGTTATTCTTAGACACTGGGTTGAGTATTGGGTAGAGGAGCCTATGAAAGGGCTCTTTGATTTTGGAAAATTCCTATGACACTGTCAAATTTGCTAACAAAATTAAATCATCTGCCAACTTTCCAACTTAAGGAGCACATCCCTTCTGGAGGCCTGACTGAGTCTCGTCAGTGCCTTCTCTGGATCAAGGGATTATTTGATTCATAATAGTGCCAAATGAAAATGATAGATGGCCTCCAAAACCAGGTCATATTAAATCTTTCAGGCAGGCTTTGGAGAAAGTGTTTCTGTTTGTTTGCTTCAGCCCAGACTTGATCCACCCCCACCTTTGTTTTGCTGTTTTAGCTTAACGCGCCCAGGGTGGAAACGAGCCAAAAACACAGTTTTGCACAGCCTAGGTGTGGGTGGCTGGGTTTTGCCTGGCCTCTGTCCCTCCACCAGGGTCCTTTTCATGCACCCGTTGCTAGCTCAGAGCCTGGGCATGAAGCCAACCCAAATGTAGTGAGGTTTGGGTGCTGAGAAACGTCAGCGTTTGCTCCAAGGCAGGGGAGAAGAGCAGCTCCTCCTGTCCTGTCGCTGCCATCCTGAGGGCTGTGCCGCTCCGTTCCCTCCACCGCCCACCTCACAGCCCCCTCTGTGAGCTATAGTGGTAGATACATAAATACAACGCTGTCATGCCTTTACAGACCCATCCCTGGCAAGGCCGAGGGTTCAGAAAGCGCAGCACACATGGATCCTATTGTGGTGCTAATAGTGCTGTGAGAGGAGGAGGGCAAGGGGTCTGTCAGGAGGTCACCCCCCATCCATCTGCCTCCGGGATGCTCTTTGGGTAAAGCAGAAGATTCCCAAGTGCAGCTGGGTCCTGAGGCCATTTGCTCTTGTTGCCTTGGTTTTCAGGTGAGGAGGTGGTACATGTGCCCAGTTGGTCAGCCTGGGCCGCCAGACCTTGTTGGGTAGCTGCTGCACCAAGCCCAAGGCTTTGTGGTTGAACCAGCGTGCATGGTACTTGAGGTAGGAGCTTTTGGGAAGATACCTGGATGGTGATGGTAGCTATGCAACCAAGTGCTCATCTGAGGTGCAGGGCAGGTTCATCTTCCAGCTACATCACACTGTGCTCAGGGCAGCAGCTGCACACATGCATGTGCACAGGTAAAAGCAGACCACGACTCACCTTGCCCAAATACAACACATATAGGCTTACCACAGTGAAAAAAAAAAAAAAGTTATATTTTGTGGATCATTTTGATGATCCTTACGGGTCCCTTCCAACTCGGGATATTCTATGATTCTATGATTCTATGTGGTGATTACAAGAGGTTTGACGGGGTGCCATACATGGTGCTATACGTTCAACAACAGAAAGACCTCAGTTACTTGAATCCCCAGTTTGGTTTCATATGGCTTGTGTCCATGAGCCTGTCTGTATCTGTAATTCTGGCTGAAGGAATGGGGATTTTTTTTTTCAGGGATATGCGTGTGACTTGTTTTAGATATCTATTCTAGAGGCGCCCTTAAAGCATTTTGTTTCCATTGCCAGAATCAACAGGCGAGGTGCTGGAACAAACTGATAAATTAAATAACAACCAGTTACCCAGACCTGATGGTATTAATCCAGGAGCTGTGGAAGGCCTGAAGAATGAACTGCCTAAGCTGCTAGCAACAAAAAAATGTAGGCACTCAAGGAAAGCAGAGAACTTGGGAGTGGCCGTCTTTGTATGCTCTTTTTAAAACAAACAATGAGGCAACTCTGGGAAGCACCTCTGAGCCTTATTGCAGGGCAAAAATAACACCTAAGCAGTTGCTATAATAAACAATGGTGAAGTTATAAATAGACCTCCTACATCAATGATAAGAAAGAACCCAAACTGGATGTATTTTCTAAAGGAAAATTTGAAGTCTTTGTTGTACCAGAATTTTTAGAATGCACACACACACACACACAATTGGATGAACAGTGTTTTTTTTTGTTTTGTTTGTTTTTGTTGTTGTTGTTTTTTAAGCTCAAGGTTCCTTGTCATAGAAAAAAAAAAGAGACATTCAGCCACCCATTCAAAATGGATAGGAAAAAGAAAATACCAAGATAATGGTAAACATTCAGTTTTCAGCTTGGCACCCAGGATCAGCAGCAGGATGTCTCAGATTTCATCCTAAATCTGGCATTGTTTAATACATATATTTATTAATGAGCTGGAAAACAGGAAGCAAGGCCCCCATAAGATTGAGGCTAATATACATGTTTATGTATTTTTTGGGATATTCAAAACAAGCTGAAGGAAACGCAATGTTTCACCAAGACAAGTAGAAAGCACTGTTCTATGACAAATGAGTATGAAAATGTTTATGAAAATATAATGTAGGTAGGAAAAAATGTGCCATTGAATAACTATCACTGGGATTAAATATACTGAATACTTTTGAGGCATGCTGCATTAATGCTGAAAACTGGTCTCCTATTCTTATCAGTTTCTAATTTATGACATAATGTAAACTTGCATCCCATGACAACTAATCTTCTTTAATAACTTAAAGTTATTCTGCAGAAAGTATTGAGCTTCAGGTCCACTTGTATTCCGTCTGGACCAACCAGTGATCTTCTTGGTGCAGTTGCTGACAAATGACAGTAATGGTAATTTCTACCACAATCTGCCGTTGTTGCTACTGTGATGGGACTCTGTGCTTGTGACTGAGCTTGGTGACTGAGACACATCTGTCTTCTCCAAAGAACCATTATTTAGTACTGCTACTTCTGTTGGTTTTGATACAGAGTTTAGTATCAGTGTATTTTTTGAGATACCTTTATAAAATATTTTTAGTTGGCTTACATTTACTATCTCTCACATTATAAAAATCATATAAAAATCATAGAATCCTAGAATCATTCAGATTGGAGAAGACCAATATCATCAAGTCCAACCATCAACGTAATTTACTGAGTCCCATAACTAAATCATGTGCCTTGGGGCTACAAATGTTCATCTCTTATGTAAAGAATTGAGGGAAGTTCAGTGTTTTCAGGAGTAGGGAAACAGAACATGAAAAAAGATTTGTTGCTCAGTGACATACAGAAATCCACTCTAAAACTGATCTAGTCAAGGAAATCTCAGTTTTTCCGAAACTATCGCACATAAGGTATCTGACCGCATTGTCAAGAGGTGTGAAAAATGATTTTAGTGAACTTTAGGGTTATCTCTAGCCCCTGCAATGTGCTGTATTATCCCGCAAAGTTTCTACTTGGGCTTCACATCTGTATTCACATATGGATTGGGAAGGGGAAGAAACTGCAGGCCCTGAGGACTGTCAATACCTTTTGCCGAGGACAATGATACTAAACAGGAGGAAGTTGGGTGAACATCCTTCTTGACAGACCAGCACCATCAGGCGTGGCCTTGAAAACTCACTTGCAAGATGAGAGAATAGCTTGGTCACTGTCCCTCTAGGAAGCCATCTCCTTCCAGAGGAGACTGCCAACATCTTGTGTGGGTGTTACCTGAGGTGTGGTCAATGTGTTTTTTTTGGGACATGAACTAAAACCATCACTAAATAACCACCTGTCTGCTGGGCACAGATTCTAGTTGTTCCCCAGCTGAGCTGGATTTAAAATGGTAATGTGGATGAGCCAATTCCTATTTACAGTTTCCTCAGCTCTTCCATGCTCCCAGATATATCTTTAATTGGAAAACTACAGAAGGCAGTTGCCACACATTTCTTTCAGAGTTTCCATTAGTATCAGTTCATGCAGATGGTGCCAAGTCCAGTTCTCACTTATGTCAGTGAAATCCCTGTGCTCTTTGAATTCACTCAAATCAGGGAGCTCGTGTGGCCAGCACTCACTGCCCAGCAGCATTCATTTTGTAGGAAGCGTTTTATGCCTTACCATCTCCCATGACATCTGACTGCCTGATGTCCCGTAGATAAGGTCAATGAAACCCTCTCCAACTTAAATGCCATTTCTTCATTACTTTATGTCACTGAGGTTTAAATTCATCTCACCCAACTTTAGTTGTCTGAAAGCTAAGCCTATCTTTAGACTTTATGGAAAGAGAGGCATACCCAGAAGGTTTTTAATCCCACTTTAAAGTAGATTTCAAATGAACCTAGGAGAGGATTTTAGCCTAGATATCTAACTTTCAGGCAGCTAAATTAAGGTAAGGATAATCTCACAAAAGGATTTACATACATTGCTGCTTCTTGATTGTGTAGTAAAAAGATGCACTCAGGGGCTTGAAAAGTCTCTTTAAAAAAGAAAAATTGCATGCCAACTTCATAACACTGGGTCAGATGGAAAACAAAAACAAAAACAAAAACAAATATGTTTCAAACTGCTGTGTTGGGTAGTTTTAGCACCCAGCTAAAGGTATGAGAGATCCAGGGATTGTATCCCTGTAATCCACAGCAATGTGGATTTACAAATTAGCAAATTAATTTTTTATGGTTTATGGAAGTGTGGGAGGGAAAAAAACAGTTTATGGCCTCATGGGACTGTGAGTTTTTAAAGTTTCATGACTCAGTTTTGTATGCTACTTTTCTTTCGTCAACACTTGTAGGACTACAGGTAATTTAAAAAGTATTTTTAAACCCATATGTTTGGGGATTTGTTGTAATATTTTGCTTTAATGCTTGGTCTCTCTTTGGCTTTGTCTAAAAATTAAATACACACTAATCTTTATTCTTTCTCTGCCCCAGAATGAGGTCCTTGTAAATGTGTTCAAATTTACAGCCCTATTACCTAAGTTGATGGTATCATTCCTAGCTAGGATTCATGTGCCTCTTGCAGATTTTGCTTTTTGCTGACAAAGAGGCATAACAGTCTTGGCTATTTGCACCATATGGTGAATAACTTAAACTTATACTGCAGCTTTTATCGTGAAGGAATCCCTGAGTGCTTTTCAAACTATTTTTATAGGAGTCACTTCACTCATCACTGAAATGGAGCCAGTTCTAGGGTAAATCATGGCAACCATTCAGTGGTAACTGGAGCCTGCAGCACTTCTGAAAAACTGGGACAGTTTTGAAAAATGACAATATTTTTGATGACATTGGTCATGGGAGGCAAGGTCCTCAGTATGAATAAATTAACATTTTGGCTTTGCTGGTGTCTATAGAGTTGCTTTTTTCTCTGCCCATAGTAAAATGTGCCCTGTCTGGGTATTTTTCACTCTCTGAAGCTTTACTGATATGCAAAAGCCTCTTTCATCTGATTTCCCACTTGTAAATCTTGAAGCAGCTGTCAGAGGAAGTGTCTGACGTTGTCTGGAGGGAACACCAGCGCTGTCCCTCCATGGTCCTTGTCCCAGCTGCTCACTGATCTCCCCAAACCTTCTGCAAAGCAACAAGCCGTACTTGGTGCAGGTCCTGCACCCTTCTCTCTTCAAGATGACAGGAAGAAAAACAGTCTTGTCCTTGGCTTATCCTTATATTCAAGACTGGGCAGAGGTAACAACCCAGGTGGTCTCTGTTTATTTATCTTCAAATAGGTGCAGCAGCTTATGCTAGGTGCCAGGACATAGGATATTGCCTTGGAGAGCAGGCAGCCTGCACGTAGCTGCCTGCCTCGTGACCAAGTGCTTGTGCCTGTGGGCATGGCATCAAGTTCCCAGCTGTGAAGTGGGGAAATAGCATCTCGCTGGCAACAAGAGGAGCAACACTATTTTCCTACTTCATGTGAATGTGATGAGGGTAAACTCATGAAGTAATACAGACAAAGAGCTGCAAGGTAGATGAATAAATTAAACATATGCTGGGTAAAAATTGAGGGGTGAAGAATCCAAGGCCATCTTGGATGCCTAAAGCTAGAAATCACAGCTTTCTTCCATTGCTTAAAGACAGATAAAATTAGAGATTACTCCTGTGTTTTTTAAAGGAAACACCCTTCTCATGCAATCAAATGTCCCTCTAAAAATCTTGGAGTGTTTGCTTAAGTCAGAACCATAGGATCTGGCCCACTGTGCATCACTGTTGCAAACACAGCTCTCTTTGTCAGAGGGAAATCTCACACTGAAGAAATGGAGCAGCAGCTCCAAAGTAACAATTTTTGTCTTTAAGACATGCAAATTTTCATTATCTTGTAAGTACATGGTTTAACTAGAAGATTTCTAAGACAGGTTTAATGTGAACTCTGGGACCTGCTAATGCAGAACTTCTCACAGCATCAACTGGGCTTTTCTGAGAATGTGTGCTGAAAAATACACTAAAAATGAGGACCATGACATAATGGGTGGAGTTGTGTGGAAGAGAGTGTGTGTCTGACAGCATTTTTTCCAGGAAACTGGACAGTGAGCTTGTGATTTTAGTTGCTTTATTAGATATTTCTGGTGATTTTGATGAGCAAAGCAGGCTGCCTTTCTGGTGGGTGAGGTTCAGATAATGTCTAGCCCCTCTGTTACGTACTTTCATGTGGTTTATATATATAATATTCATATTGTTTTGAATGAGATTGATTTTAATGAGAAGTCAATTCTGAAAGTGCTGGCTGTAACAGCAGCACAGTTAAAATTACTGGTTTTGGCATGGTAGACACAGGAAAAGTCTATCTAGAGCCAGAAATCTGTCAGACTTGACTGGGGGTAGCATCTCTTCTCTGTCTCACTCTGTATGTGACTTTTAACTTCAAACCATTATTTCCTCTCTGACAGACAAACGATTTTGGCTCACAGTTTACTTGGATATGGGAGACAAAGATCAGCTTCACACACGTGCATGTTTAAACCTATTGCATATCTTCCTCCTCCCGCCTATAGAGAAAAGTTCTGAGAGGGTTTCCTGGAATATTTCACTGATATGAGCATGAGGGAAAAAAAATGTGAAGAGTGAGGCTTAAAAAGAGGAAGAGAGTCTGTAATTATATAACTTTCATTTATGCCAGCATCCATTTTTATTGATTTTCATTTTCAGGTAGCAAACGAGCAATCCATTTTCAAATATTCTGTTGGCTGCAGTACTCTGACTTTCAGCAGTGTGAAAAGCATGACATTGCTTCTGTAAGCAATCTATATATTTACATTTGAAAACAAAACTCCATAACAGGTATTTGTGGTCATTTTCAACTTCACAATTATTAATATCCACTTGGTTATGCATCACAGGAAAAGATGGTCAAATGCAATCTGCTTAAATACTTCCAGTCTGCTTTTTCATGCACTAGCTAATCTTCATGCTTTTTGGATGCAACCACAAAATGGCAAAAAGACAGAGTAGGCAGTCTACCGGAGAGGTTGTCAAGCCTCTGCCTGTCCTAAATGAGAAGCAGCAGAGATCAGGTATGTCCCAAATCATCCATGCACCAGCAAAGGATCTCAGCACCAGTGCAGCACAGGGCCCAGTGTATAAGCAGTCTTGGGGGAAAATCCCAAGGCTGCCTCTGACTTACACTTTTAACTCTAACAGTCACGTTCCTGAATGCAAACACCTGATGTGAGGATGTGGGGTTGGGCAGGTAATGGTCCCTTTGCAGGGGAGTAGGGGAACACTGAGCAGTGCTGGGGTAGCCCCACACCAGAGCATAGGCTCCATGGCCCAGGCTGGTGACAAGCAAAAATGTTTCTTCTGGGAGAAATGGCCTAACTTCAAACAACTCCTCATCTCTCATATCATGTAAGGGTGAGAAAAACACTCTCCCAGCAAATCTGGATTGCTCGCCCTTCTTTTACGTCAGGGTATTTAAACATATATCTGACTCTTCCCAGGAAATTGTTCAAATGACAGGGTCACAGAAAATCTTAGGATATGGTGGAGAGCAAGGCGGGGTGGAAGGAAAGACTTTCCCTCCTGTTGAGATTGATCCACTATCTCATACAAGGTTTATGGAGCCAGAAGGCTGGATTTAATGACTCTTAGTATATCTTTCAGAAATCATCAGCATCAATAGGTACTGAGTCCCAAAGATGAAATTTTGCAGCCATTTCTACACAAACAGATCATTGCGGATGTAACTGCAATACCAAAATTTTGCAATAAAGTTTCAGCCACTAAGAAATGAGGAAAAAGTTTGTATTTCATTGTGTAAATTTTTCTTCAGTGTAATGTAAGACTTTTGGTCTTTTTTTTTTTTTTTTCTATGTGAAACTATATCTTAAGCCCATATATAGTCATATAAATGGAAATAACCATTTTCAGAGTGAAAGTCGGTGAGGTAGGCTGGTGGCTTCTGTCCTTTTTTGAAATTAGGCAGCCTGAATTTTGCATCTTAGCAGATGACTCCAGAGGGAGAAGAGGGTAGCAGAGGGAGCATTGTCTTCAGGGGGAGCTAATGTGATTAGCATACTTTCAGATGGCTAACAAAAACAGAGATGTATCCCCTGCTTAAAGTCAGATTTAACCTTGTAGGCCAAAAATTTCAAAACTGCCAAAATAAGTTTGCTTTCAACATTCAGGATGCTTTTCAAATCTTTCCCCCTCACACACACTTGCATTTGCCATAATTTTATGTCAGTGACTTCAAAATGTGTCAAATGGAAACCTAAAAATATGCACATTTTTTTTAAAAAAAAAAAACAAAACATAAAATGTGTTGATTAACAGTAATTATTTCTGAAGGGTGATGTAACACACAGCTTTTACTGGTAATTCCTTTTCTGTACTGAGTTGCAATTACAGTAACTAATGGTGCAACTTTTTAAGGCAGTTTGTGGAACATCCTACTGAATTTTAACTAGCAGTGGGTATTGAAAATAATGACCTTCATAAGTGATTAAAAATGAGTTTGTGGAGTGTCAGAATGCTGAGCAGTTAACATTATTTAAAGTATGCAAATATTTGCATCAATGCCTGCATTAATCTAGGTATTTTGACACATAATGAAACAGCCTTAACTTGAGGCATACATTATACAACTGCAATAGTCACTGAGATTCTATAACATCTTGATGACCTTCCAAAATCCAGCCGATGTAAACTTTGTTAAGCTTGTAGTAGCAATGATGTAATTTGCCTTGTAAACAGCTTGAGAGATTTGGATGAAAAACTTCAACCTTGGCACTTGAGGTTTTTTAAACAAGACACCAAAAAATGTATACACAGAAAAGTCACATATCTCAGCTTTTTTTTTTTTTTTTTTTGGTAGGATTCATTTCACCTAACTTCAGACATCTGTAATGTCTGCATTCAAGCTACTTATCTGAAGCTCCCTTTGTATGAGCATTCCTCTCTAATGGGAGTGAAATGGTTATTTCAAAAAGCAAAAAAAAATCTGAGCTGGGAATAGTCATTGGAAATTAACCAGAAAAATGCTTCATACAGAATGCAGTCCTTCTAATTTCCCCCAGAAGCTGCTTTGGAAATAGTGGCCCACTGAAAAGGAGACATCTGGAAAAGGCGCGGAGGCTTTTGGGAAGAGACGGAGGGGAGGGAAGGTTTCTCCTCCTTCTCTGTTGCTGTAGAAGCGGAGCTGTCCAGCAGCCCAGGCACAGGAAACCGAATTGTCTTTGGGGTATGGAAGCAGCACTGCCTGGCTGAGAGTAGAAACGCAGATGTTGGGAAACTCTTACCTTTTCCATCCACCAGCAAGGAAACACTGTGCTTGCATGCTCTGCAGCTGCAGCTAATATCACTTTTGAAGCCTCCTTGTTTGTAGGAGCTAAGAAAGTACTGAATGTGTCTGACATCATCCACAAATGTTAAACACAAGGGGAGCTGGGTCGACCGAAGTTCTTCTTTGAAACATGTTTTTTAAACACGGCAGTCTTCAAAGCTGGCTTGCACACCCTGTGCTGTGATACACAGCCTTTTGTTTTGCATAAGTGTTTGTTTTAATGAGGTAGTGCAATGCAGCTCATCAGAATCAAAAACATATGATGCACCCTAGGCAAGAGAAAGGCAATAACTACACAGATTTTTGAAGAGGGCTAGTCATACCACAGGCTACCATTATAGCAGAAAAAACAACAAGAATTTTAATATAGCTGTCTGGCCAAATATATTAATTTAAATTGAATGGCTTTTTCTGATATTATAGCTGTGAGGCACAATGTTCTACTGGCAAGCATCTTCAAAACCTCTTTTAGAAGATTTGCTTCAAATTATTTCTGTGCACCAGATCTTGATGGTATGTACATTTGGGAGTCTAACCAAAGGAAAAGCTTTTGATTAAATCAATGACCTTTCTTAGAGGTTGAATGAAATGAAGACTGTAATACGAAAAGCTACCTCCTCCAAATAGTGTTTTATTCAAAATATTTACTCTAAGCTCTCTCCCATTAAGTTTGCTGTAACTTTTTCACAAATGTTCATATCCTTGTGTCAGCACAGAAATACACTGTCTCATTAGCCAATCCATTTAAATAAATTCTAGTTGTTTCCATGATCACTTCCCCAAATATCTTGCTAACCACCAATTTCCATTCTTTGCCAGAGAAGACTGCTGGGTGCTGTTTATTCTTGGAAACTTGGTCTTTAAAGTGCTCATACTTTGTTGTGCTTCTTCAAAACTTGGGAATGCTTGTTTCCCTCAACTAATTGCATCTCTTCCCACTTGGCAAATTTGGGAAATTTTCCTGCTGATGTGGGAGAAGAATGAGTGTGATCATTTCTTACAAAATATTTTCTGTACTGATTTCATTTGATAAAAAATGATGTCATCTTATCCTGGCAAATAGATTTACACTTTTTTTTTTATTATTATTATTATTATTCCCATGAAGCAGAGGTCTGGGAAGCCACCAAAGCTGAGAACAATGTGTAACATCCTCCCTAGCAGTCAATGTTAGTGAAAGTCAAGTCCCACAGGGAGATCAACAGCTCCTGTGATATTAGGCTGCATATTATTAGATTAGGCCTGCTACATATCCATCAGAAATTTCACCAAAAGGCACAGGCTCAATAACAATTACTATGCAAAGCTAGTAGAGGAAAAAGATCACTTTTCTACTTACCTGGACTGCCTCATCTTCAGGTGAACGTGGGGCAACCTACAGGACAGCCTTTACACAGCTTGAACTGGTCTCTTTGAAATTCTTCTGGTTCTGTCTGGGGTGAACATTGTTTCCTTGCAACCCAAATTGTCTTCTAAATCAAAATAAATAAAGAAATAAAATATTCAATGACCTGTTTAGGGAGAGATTTTTTTTTGGACTGTGTATGTCTCATGCACCATGAATGACTTGACCAGGATTTGACAGTCTGGCTCTATGACACTAACACAAAATGTATTTTAGAACAGAAAACAGGACTTTGCTATGCACTTTTTAGAAATGCATTCTGATGTTTTTAGTTCCCAGAAGACCACTGCTTTTCCCAATGTGCTTTCCATAATTCTGGAACCATAAAAGTTATTTAAAACAATTCTGATAAAACCATTTAAGGAAAACAACCTGCTAAAAACATGATCAGTCCTCCTGATAAATGTGCCCTTCTCCCACCAATAACCTGTAATACCTTCTCTGAAATATCTCTGTGCTACCATTCTATGCAGCTGACAGTGCGTGAGTTACAGGGAAATAATTTGGGCCAGAGAGCTTAGTAGTTACATCTTGGTTTCCAGGTTGCATCAGTTGTCTCACCAGGAGGGTCAGGGTGGAAATATTGCTTGTGAAGGACCACTCCTGACAGCAGCATGTCACCACCAGGTGTGGAGGTAGGCTAGGGATAGTGCTACTGGACTGATAAGTGTGTACTGTAGATCCCAGCGTGTAGTTGGACTTGAGGAACACTTGTACTGTTGCAGCAGACAGGACACTGCCCACACCCCCTAAAATGGACAATGTAATTGTTTTTTCAGTTAAGTCCATGCTGGTTTTTGAGAGAACATAGTTTCACATTGCTTAATAATAGTGCAAATTCAGTTTGCTGGGTTTGTTTGTTTGTTTTGGAGGGGAGGGGTGCGTTATTTACTTCCTTTGCTTTGAGCTTTCTCCTGGACACAGGTTGCTGTTCATATTTATTTGTTCTGCACTCAGACCAAATTTCAAGATCTGTAAAGTACAAATAGGCTTTGTAACCCGTGGGATAGACTACAGAATTGTGGTCAGTCCCCACAAAGACATAACTGCCCACTCCAATTTAATGGACTAAAAAGTCTTAATCTAGAACTAAATTATAATGTTCAGGACTAGTGCTGTTAGCTGCTCTTGCACATGGGTAGCACAGGGCCCTAATCACTTACATTCAATCATGCTTAGCTAAAAGTGTTTCAAACAGGAGCTTTTCTTCTCAAGAAGTAGAGCTGTGCTTTAGCATGATCAGTATTGTTTCTTTAGCACAACTAGCTAAACAGTGATTTCCTAAAATGAAAAGTTTATTTCTTTATGATGCCAAAGTAACTTGCTGCAGGTCTAAAGACTGCTTCCACACCCAGACAAATTTTGGTGAATTTGTTCACTTATCTGAATGTTTCTCTGAGTTTATGACTCTGTTGTTGGTCACCAGATCTGGTATGGTTGGAGTTTGGCAAAGATATTTTTCTCTTACATGTGTTTGTTTACCTGATTTGCTGTTACGTAAGTACTGGACAATGTCCAAGCCTGTGTCAGATTTTGCTGTTTTCCAGCAAAACATTCTCATTTATAAGCCACACTGTTATGAAGTAGAGATGTATTTTTATTTTTCTTTTACCAAGGCCTCCAGTTGTAACTCTCCCAGGGCCAGATCTGGAGAGGGGCTGGTGCCTCAGAGCAGCCATTCTCAGCACAGCCTGGGACTGAGCCCACAGCATGATAGCCCTTTTATCTCTGCTTAGAGGTGAAGGAGGCAATAAACTAAGCTGATTGATGGGTGCGATCTGAAATCTCCCGCAAATCACCTACTGGTAGCACAGTGCATCTGTTTTGTTCAGCTGATCCTTTAATGTACACATGATGTTTATGACTTTGGAGAGGAGGATAGTTTCCTTCTAGTCCTATTCCCTCAGGTTTTTATCCTTATTTTCTAGAAACTTCCTTAATCACATTTAACATTCCACTAGCTCCCAGTTGTCTTTTCTTCTAGTTTTTGCATTTACCAGTAGCAACTTATGTTTCTACCTGCACTTGGCTACTGACCTTGGATTCAGGAAATTAAGTACATGCTTAACTTTGAGGATATGTTTAAATTTTACTAATTTTAAAGGGATTTAAGAATGTGCTTAAGGTGAAATCTAAAATTAACTGTCCTTCCTGAATAAGGATGTTCTCTTGAGTCAGACCCTGCATGCAGTGCCTTAGAATAGATCTTGGCTGTCCCTTGACTATGTTAGACATGCCGGATGCTTTCAGAAGTGGTTAATCTGATGAAAGAATTCATCTCAGAGTCATAAAGAAACCACAAGTTTCCTCCACTTTCAGCCTCTTTGGTCTGCTTCTTTGATATCCTTGGTCAGCTTCTTGTGCTGCAAGAGCATTTGCCTGGCAAGTTTTGTAGTCTTACAGTCGTACAGGCAAGATGCTCACTTGTAAGAATCTGCTGTGACTTTAATTTCTTAACTCTGTGCAGATAACCCCCTTTGTGAATACAGATTCAGCTTGTGTACTAACATTTCGAAAGTGGAAGTTGTCAGATGAAGACCAAAACCTCCAAGACTCAGGAAACAGACACATGATAGTAAAACACAAATACTGAAAATATAAAGAAGGCAAAAACTGCAGGGGCACCTAGACTCCCATTACTTTCTTCTTCCTTGGACAGACAACACATTGAAAACTCTGAAAAAGGAAAAAATATAGTATCAATGCACAGCACACTACCATGTACATGTAATATAAGAGATACTATGCTTATGGCACATTGTTGTAAATGCTACACAGCTCTCTGAATATATAGAAATATTTTGGTTTTAAAATGTTGCTGAAGAATGTTTCGAAATTTCCTAATTTTCTTACTTTTTATTTTTTTTTTTTAATAATCCAAAACAGTTCATGGAATTCAAATCAAATTTACAAATAACTCAGAGGTATCCAAATTGTATTTTATAAGGAATGTTCTATTCACTTCTCCCCAAAATGGGGAAACAGTATTCCCATGATGATATGTTTACAATTTTCCTCAAAAAAAGTTATTTCAATAAAGTCTTGGAAATCTGGAGAGGTCCCAGTTGACTGGAACCTGGCAAATGTTGTCCCAGTTTTCAAGAAAAGCAAGAAAACAGACCCTGGTATTTACAGACTTGTAAGTTTCACTTCACTGCCTGATAAAAATTATGAAGAAGATTTTTCTGGGAGTTATTGGAAAGCACTTGAAAGTACAATGAAGTCATTGGTCATAACCAACACAGTTTCACAAGGTGAAAGTCCTGCTTAAGGAACTTAATTTCTCTTTACAACAAGGTTAGCCATCTAGTTGGTCAAGGGAAGCCAGTAGATGTGATTTTTTATTTTTTATTTTTTTGATTTTTGCAAAGCTTTCGGTACTGTCTCTCACAATATCATAGCGGACAAAATGTCCAGCATACAGCTAGATGAGTACATAATGTGATGGGTAAGCAATTGGCTGATGGGTCAGGCTTCAATGGTTATAGTAGATAGGTTTACGTCAAGCTGGTGATTAGTCACTAGTGCTCCCCAGAGCTCCATTTTAGGGCCAGCTCTCTTCAATGTTTTCACTAATGATGTGGGTGCAGGATTTGAATGCAAACTAAGTAAGTTTGCAGATGATACTAAATTAGGAAGAGCTGTTGACTCCCTCAAGGATGGAGAAGCCTTGCAGACACATCCTGATAGTTTAGACTGTTGGGCAATCACTAACCTTATGAAGTTTAACAAGAGCAAGTGACAGATTCTGCACCTGTGGAAGGGCAACCCTGGGTAAATGTACAGACACAGGGACAGGAGGCTGGAGAGCAGTCCTGCAGTAAGGGATCTGGGGTTCTGGTTGATGGCAAGTTGAATATGCGTCCACAGTGTGCCCTAAGAGGCAACAGTGCCAACTGTATGTTGGGGTGCATCAGGCGCGGCATTTCTAGCCAGTCAAGGGAAGTGATTGTCTCACCCTGCTCTGCACTGGTGCAGCCTCACCTCGAGTACTGTGTGCAGTTCTGTGTGCCACCATATTAGAGAGCATCCAAAGCAAGGCTATGAAGATGGCGAAGGGTCTAAAGGGCAAGATGTGTGAGGAGCGGCTGAGGTCCCTTGGTTTGTTCAGCCCAGAGCAGAGCAGGCTGAGGGGAGGCCTCATGGCGGCCTGCAGCTCCCTCACGAGGGGAGCGGAGGGGCAGGTGCTGAGCTCTGCTCTCTGGGGACAGCGACAGGACCCGAGGGGATGGCATGGAGCTGGGACAGGGGAGGGTCAGGCTGGGTGTTAGGTAAAGGTTGTGCACCCAGAGGGCGGTCGGGCACTGGGACAGGCTCCCCAGGGCAGTGGTCACGGCACCGAGCTGCTGGAGTTCAAGAAGCTTTTGGACAATGCTCTCAGACATAGGGGTTGAGTTTTGGGTGGTCCTGTGTGAAGCCAGGAGTTGAACTTGATGATTCTTGTGGGTCCCTTCCCATAATGTTTGTTAATGTGGGAGATCTATTTTAATCTGTAGATGTTCAGGCTTGAAAATGGCAGGGCAACTTAAACTAATAAATAAATAAAATAGAATAAAATTAGCCCAAAGGAGAAAATCCTTCAAAAGAAAATTCCCCTGCAGCAGCTGAATATTTTGTTAAGAGCTGAACACACTAAAATCTTCATCCAAATTGAAGAGTCAATAGTTTTGACTTCTTTTGTACAGTCTTTGAAATTAACAACATGAATTACCATGTATGAATCTGGCTATTCATAGTGCACAAAGTTATGCTGTTTGGTACAGGAAGACTGCAAAGGTAAATCATTTGTTTTCCAACCTTGCTTGAACTAACACGTATAGTTTTATGTTATCCTCTTCAATTTTATTTCAAAGGACAACTTCTAGAATGGCAGCTTAGTAACATCAGACTTGCTGTAACTTTTACATTTTTTATTTTTCTAATAGACGCTCAAGCCAGAAAAATATCCCACGTCTTGGCAGTTGATTAGAATCATTTACTATAATTTTTGACACAGCAATTGTATGGTTTTGTGTCAAATAATTCATTCCAAAGCATTCCAAATTCTTTCCTCATGGAGAGAACTATGGGGCTGGCAATATCTATCTGGACTTGTTTGGATCATACTTGTGATATTGGCAGATAAATAGCTTTAGTTCTGCATATGCTTGGCTTGAACAAAGCCTACACAAACATAACTTACAGAGAAATGCATTCTTTTACAACATTATTCTTGTGTTTTATTTGTCCTCCAATGGCAAACAAAGCTTTCCCAACCCCCAGATCTGGGGCCACGATTGTCCGGGTATGCAGCAAACATATCAGACCCTGGAGGAACTTATGGTTGAAGGTATTAGTCTAGAAAAACATCTGATTGGATATTATATTACAGTTCAGTTGCTTTTAATTCTTTCTGTGGCACTTAATAAGGACACAAATAGCAAATGAGAGGCTGAGCTGAGGATCAATTGACTTAATGATGAAGCTACTGTCTGGCAGGTGGCAAGTCCTGCTGGTGGTGGAGAGATGTGAACTGAAGTGCTGTGCCTGAGCACATGCTGGGCTACTGTGTAAAAAGGGGGGCCTTTTCCCTCCTTGCGAAACTTCAAGAATCTTACTTTTTCCTTCACTTTCATGACAAGTGTCCTGAAAACAAAGTGTTGAAACCGCTTTAAATATCTGCTTGAGGGAACGTTCAGTGTTTACAAAACCTGCTGTCATTTTTTTTCCAGCCAAAGCTATTTGCCAAGTTTGACCTGAACAACCACATGGCTTCAGCTGTCCCAAAACCACATTCTTTGGCAAATGACTGCATTGCCAATAAATAAACACAGTTTCACTGAACTGTAATGGGAACATTCCATATGGTAAGACGTCTTTGCAAGACTGAAACTTCAGTTTGGCCTTGGAAGGGAACAAATACTGTGCTTGAGTGCTACAATATTAAACCACATGGTTATCTTAAATACCTGTGGCTAATTGGTGAAGCTGATATACAGCTTAACTCCTTATGAAGTACTGGCACTAATAGTAGTGTCAGCAGCTCAGTGTAGGAAGATCAATCAATCTAAACAAGACAGTTTTTAAAATGGCTTTCTTTTTTTCTTTTTTTTTTTTTTTTTGGTTATCCCTTAATCAAAATTGTCTCTAAAAAGAAGTATTATTAACACAGAAATGAATAGTCCACTTAATAAAATCAATTATTTCTACTCTGATTGCATCACTTCTATGCACAAGAGAGCTAATAATTAAGTCTGTTGAAGACTCTTTTCCATGTCAGACAGGAAAGTCTAGTTTTTCTGGAAATTACCTACAATTTTTCATCTGCAACTTAGATCTCCTAATATTCTGAATATCTGTTTATCATAGTAAATCACTCAGTTGGCTGCCCTACATTGGTCATGTAAACTGGTGGCTTCAAGCATTTGTGCCTGAACTATGTGAAGGCATGAAAGGCTTAGTTCCAGCCAGAATGACAATTTTCAAAGAAAGTAGAAATTAAAAAAAAAAAAAACATTTCCAAGCCTGCAAAACTACATCCATTATTTTTATTTTATTTTTTATTTTTTTAATTTTTATTTTTATTTTCTGTAGTCTTCACTGAATTCAGTGAGAATATAGTATTCAATTGTAGATCAATGGGACCACTCTTTGAAGGACTTAAGTTAGTGTCTGTTTTTGCCAAAGAAAAAAACAGACCATTAAAAAGAAACCCAACAGTTACAGTTGCTAAGGGGCAACAATTCAGGTACCAGTAGTATCCTTTATTTAACCTAATTACTAAAAAGCTATGAAATATTAACAAAGAAAACATAAATCTTTGTTAATTTACAGTCTAAGGTGAATTTGTTACTTTACCTCTTCCTTTTCCCTCCTTTTCTCCTTCCCCTTTCCCTTTTGCCTTTTCTTCTTTCCTTTTCCTTAATGCCAGATTATTAAGAAAGTGGCACTGGTACAAATAACATTTCTTAACCCCTCTCCTAATAACACATTTTGCCAATCAGAAGCCAAACAAAATTTTCAGCTTGACTCTTGAGCCTCAGTTAATAAAATAGAACTGTGTTTGGGACATTGTTTACAACTGCATGGGTGAATAGAAGGTTATCCCTCCATCAAGACAACCATTCAGCGTAGGGACAGATTTGACTGGAGGAATAGTCTGGGACAGGTTTGCCTCAAGCAGATCCTGTCCAGATTTTATAAGGAAACAGAGCTCTCTGCCTATCTAGAGAAAGGGTAGAGAGCTCACAGATAAATGAGCTTTATATGAGATTGTGTAGCTCAGCAGAGAGGTGAGGAAGAGAGTGCTGAAGTCCTGTGGCCACCAAGGAAGAGTCAAGAGGATCATTTTGTGTTGCATTGGGTGGATTTTGCATTGCGTCTGGTTGCAGCTGCCTGGCACATGGGTGCCTGCATGGACCCAGACTGGCTGTAACATCCTGACTACTGCACAGCATCCATGGGTGATGGAAGGGAGTGGAGTCCTTTGCAGTAGGGAAGAAGGGCAAGGGGGCAAAGATGCAAAGGAAACCAAACTGCCTTAATGTCACAACTCCTTTCTGAGAAATGCAATATGGTAATTTATATGGCCTTATTTTAACAAGGAACTAATTCTATAAATCAGTCATGGTATGTTTTGGGAAATACTGGCCTAATTCTAGCTTAAACTTTAATCTTTCAGTTGATACAATTTTCTGATAAGATGGAGATAAAGAAGTAGGCAAACCATGGATTTGAATGCCATAAATTGGAAAAGTTTGGTGTCTTCTAGGGCTGGGCCCAAAATACAGATCCTTTTAGACTAAGTGGCCCATTCTGTTGGACTAATGCTACATACAAAATTTCATTTCAGTTTTACTGGATCCCAGATAATTGGGAATGGTTGTTGGGAAAGTCACAGGCCACCAAGGTAATGTAACACACATGTTTTTAGCAAGTTTTTCACACATGTCTGGCAAGCCTTTCAGAGTAGAAGAAGGCTTTAGGGATTCTTTTGTGGGCCTTAAATTGTGCATTAAATCCTATCAGCTATTGATTCCTTCCCCGTTATGACTTCTGCTCAGTTTGGTTTATTGGACAGTACTTTTTGTGTTTTGTAATAAGACCTAATTAGAGCCCTTTGACACTCAGAATTTCTAGTTTGCAGGGAACTGTAATAATGTGTAATTTTGTTTAATCCTCAGTGGGTTGAAACCTCTGTGCTACTGAGGGAAAGGGAGTTTTGCCATACATGTCAGTGGAAGCAGGACGTTTTCTTTATTTTTCATAAAACACCGGGTAACCAACAAAGTGCTTTAGACATGGGGAGTAAGATTGTGATGATGATTACAAATCCCAGATCTGTAAAAACTCTGAGTTAAAATTATCTTGGGAATTAACTATATACATTGTTTTTTTTTTTTTTTAGTGTTGTTGGTTTTTCTTTCAAAGTGGTAAGCATTTTATGCTCACGGTTTTTATCCATTGAAATAATTGAGAACACTTTTTCACTCTTTCTTGTCAATGTATTTAGTCCCCAAGAGAAAACACGTTGTTTTATCATTACCAAGTCCTTCAATTTCACTGTAGTACTTTTAAGATAATCATCTACTTTTCTTGTGGGTTGCTGTAAATGTCTTTTTCTTAATGCACTGAGCTTTAGAAATGTGGTCATACAGAAATCAGATCAGGTAGGACTTTATCAGCATGGTATTTCTCGGCTATTAGAAATACTTGGTGTTTGTCATCAAGCTTTACAGACCCAAGGTACACTGCTACTCTGTAAAAGAGGCACATTTCCTTCTGGTAGTAAAAAGTTTTTTTTTTTTTTGTAAACTGCTTGAATAATGCCAAAGGTAGAGAGTTGCCAACAGGCCATTCCTGGAATCACCCAGTTTCCAAACAAAAGTCTTTTCTACCACCCAAGCAATCTTGCAGGATCATCACCGCAGACACAGGGTAAAGCTCCAACACATGGGATCTAACAGAAGAGAGGAGTGAGGGTTTTCAATGCTAGAGAAATGAGTGAGCTGTTTGTAGCATATAATCATAACGTGCTCTGAGGCCTATCTTCTGCTCCTAAGAAAACCACATGAAACTAGTTTCCACAGGCAATTTTGATTGTTATTTCCTCTCAACATATTTGCTCTGCTCTTCAAAAAGGTGATAAATATTTTTAGTATAATTGTATAGTTGAGATTCAAAATAGACAGTGACTTTTTTTTTTTTTTCTCATGAGGCATATGGTATTACTGAGAGATAGAGAGAGGCAGAAATATCAGGCAATTATAGAAATGTGTGCATTTTATCTTTTTTGGACCACACATCCTAGCCTTGGGAGTATTCCTGGAAGATGTGCTGTCAGATTTACCAAGTGCTTAATTTCTATTTATTTTTTAAAATCTAATTGCAAAATAATTGCTCAATGATTATTGTGTTAATGCTCCCAATATTTAAAAGGGCCAGCTAATGTATCTTGCTGTTCTGGACAGCAAGGGGGAAAAAATAAAAAAAACAAGTTACCAATGCAGTGGAAGTAGTTTCCTTTTACTGTACATGTATGCAGCATACATCTAGTGTTTGGAAACAGTAACAGGAATGATATCTCCTGCTACTTCAATTTCAAATTTGTCCTTCATGATTTTAACAAAAGAAGAGTGTTCTTGGAGAACTGTAATTAGTGCATTCCTTCATCAGCCCCAACCCCATTGCTCTTCAATCTGTGGAACCAGGCTAGGGATTCTTTCTTCAGACAGGGCAGTTCTTTCTTTCTTAGCATGAGATATTATTGTGAGATGCCTGGTATGGGCAAGATTAGCATGAAGATCTATAAAAGGCCTGAGGTTTCTATTTGTATCTGTCTGTCTGTCTGTTGGGGATGGGGAATATTTCTGGGTGCATGCATGTATCTCAAGGTGGTCAAAGGGTGGCAGTTTTCAGTTATTAAGAATGATCTGGATTAGCCCCAGTCTTTCTGGGTCACTAAGTTTCAAATGCAGATATTTCACATCTGTTTCTTGTTCACAGCCACTAACAAAGAAGTACAATACCGAAAGAGTCCCAGTTTCAGAAGTGTGTCCGGTCCTTAAAGGAATTTGACTGGTTACATAGAGAGAGGGAAAAAAAAATAAAAAAATGCACAGCTATACCTCTTATTCAAATCTGCAGATTAGGCAAAAACCCAGAGGTGAAAGGTCAAATAAAACAGTTGAAAGCATTTTCTATAGACTTCCTGGTTGAGGAGGGAAAAAAGAGCACACAGTCCTCCAAAGCACGCTATAAACGCCAGAACAGTGTGAGAGACACTTTAATAGGTTCCATTCTTGATGAAAATCTCAAAACAGCCTCACTAATACGGTGTAGAAATCCAATATGCCAGACATATTTGCTGCATGCAACGCCCATCAATCTGGGGATAGCAAGACCTTGAAGGACAGTGTTCAGTAATAACCAGCTCAAACTATTGTGTAGTTCAGTTAAAATTATCTAAAACAGTTGGAAAAAAGTAATGAAAAATGTTGCACTTTGCCCTAACATTTATTTCTTTTTTTCCTAGCAGAGACTTTTTTGGTTGTTGTTGTTGTTGTTGTTGTTTTGTTTTGTTTTGAAGTGCTTTCTTTGTCCTGTGGTAACATTGCCACTTAACCAGCTTTAAATTAGCATCCGATATAAAACAAATAGCCTTCATATTGGTGGAAGCTTTCAGACAAAAGTTTCAGCACACTTTGATTGTTAATCCATACAGCACACCTTTGGCATTCAGTGGTATGATTCCTAACATTTCAGAGATGGGAAAATGAAGGGAGAATCAAAGGAAAGCTGGGATGAGGTTCATCTCCCGTAAGCAGAATTTTCCAAAAGCTGGGTGTCTTATGCAGGTTCCCATTGTAGGCAACAGGTTCTTTAGGGTGTGATTCATCTCACTTTTTTAAGTAGCTGTTGTAGGTGAGACTGAATGACTTGATGAATAAAATTGTATCGGGGGCTGCAGAAGATGTCTTGGAGAACTAGTCTGGACACCTACATTTAAGATGGCTGAAGCCTGCTGAAAGGAATCCCACTGCAGCAGACAGTGGTTCAATTCTCTGCCTGCAAATGAGTATGTCAGCACTTCCCTCTCCCACTAGGCTGTTATGAACTACATATGTTGAATATTACAGATAACTCCAGTGTTTTAATAATAGTGACCGTGCCAATGTAATTCAGGCAAACAGAGCTCCCATTTCTTTCATCTCCCACTCCCGTGGTATTTGTTATGTAGAGAGTAGAGCTGGTCTCCAAAGATAATCAGAATGGACAAGGTGGTCAAAAAGTGGTGAAGTTATCAAAAATATTTAGGGTACTGCAAGATTAAATAGCTTGAGTCAGAGTTGCAGACTCAGAATCGGTAAGTGTACTACTTTGACTTGAAAACTTCCAGCATTTGATTTCTGTAAAAATGTGTCAATTGGAAGACTTTGCTACTATCGTTCCATGAAGTACAGTTAAAAAAATAAAAATAAAGACTCTCCAAATCAGGCTTTCTCCCAGCTTTTCACCTCAGACAGCAAACGAGGACAATTCATTGCTCTGGCAGTGGTGGAGGTGTCATAGTAGGGAGGGTGAGGAGGGGGTTAAAATGTGAAGAGACTACTTGGCTGAGTGGGTTGGAGCAGCTGGAGATAACACATGGGGTGACTGAAAGGACGTAAAAACGGGAGAGTGCGAAGAAATTCAGTAGTGACCAGTCCTGAGGGCAAACCCTGTGATGGGTGCCACGGCAGCAGGAAGGGACCTGTTTTACCTGCCTCCGTTAAAGCATTCCTGCTGTAACAAGAAGTCAGTTCAGAGCCTGGCAAGAGCTGTTCGTGCATCCTGTCGCTTTGGAGGAGCCGCTGCTCTCCTTTGCGGGGCACGGAGCACCCTCTAGTGACCGCAGCGGCAGGAGCCGGCCCGGGCTGGGATGCCCGGGGCTCGCTGCCCAAGGGCACGGTCGGGTGCTAAAACTGGCGAGGAGCTGTCTCTCCTCCTCCACCGTGGTGCCGAGGCTGATCGGAAGGCAAACAAGAGGCATGAAAGCTTGGAAATGATGCTGAAGGAAAGGATGCTTTTTCTGTAGGACTCGTGCCTCATGACCCCAGTGGCCAGGTAGTGATAGTATTAATAATGCAGCTTTACGTGGGCTGCTTGCTTTGACATATAGTGACTGGAGTTTGGCAGAAGTGCTCAGAGTAGCATCATCCTCCTGGAGTTACCCTCACAGCCGTGGGTCACCCTGGAATCAGACCCCATTTTTTTCCAGGAAGGAGCTTGTCCTGCACCCTCAGTCCTGGGTGCCGGATCAAACCCCCTCAGATGTGGAAGGAAGAAGTCCCCATAGCATCCCTGGAGCTCCAGCAGCCCTGAGGATGGGGGATGACAGTCAGTAACCCCCCCAGAGCATTGCCCAGGCTTCTGGTCCTCAGCACCTGGGGGCAGGTTGTGAAACTCTGTTCTTCTCCTGGGCACCCCTGTGTGTTCCCCTGCTGGAAGACCATTTATGAGAGCTTTCTTTGTGGGGAGGGGAGAGTTTCCCCCTCTGTGAACAGATTTGCTGACATTTTCTTCAGAACCAGCTGAAAGCCATGAATTAAAGGGAGGAAGTCCCGTTGAAGCGTGTGGTGAAAACTTGATAAGAGCTTATTTGGCCCTCACACACCAAGCGGAGCATGGCCAAGCTGAACAAAACATTCAGAGCTACATTTAAGCAAAATGCTACGTCTTTTTAGAGGATTAAGACCTTTACAGTACCATGAAGTAGCACTAATTTCCCTAAGTTTCTTAAAATCTACTTAAAAAAATAAAAGCAATGCAAAGTCCTTTATTGAAGTCAATTTTTTTGACTTGTAACCAGGTTCTGCCTAAAGTGGAACATCTTTTTTTTTTTTACCTGGAATACTGATAAAAGGAACAGAGTTTGCTTTTATCCTTTCCTTGCCTTGCCTTGCCTTGCCTTGCCTTGCCTTGCCTTGCTTACCCACAAATGCTGTATATACACACACTAAGTGTAACAGATGAGACAAATGTGTCCTCAGATCACCCAGATGAATTTAAAGAGAGGTATTTATAATGTAAAGAAGTATGTACAGTTAAAGGG
Source organism: Anser brachyrhynchus (assembly GCF_964034855.1). Lineage (NCBI taxonomy): Eukaryota > Metazoa > Chordata > Aves > Anseriformes > Anatidae > Anser > Anser brachyrhynchus. The sequence continues at coordinate 116,383,013 of NC_137694.1, read as the reverse complement.
ACAAAGGCCATGTTATTAGCAGTGCTATAGCAGTTGAGAGACTGAAAAGGAAAGAAGCTCTCTGGGCAGACTGCTGAACTAGGGTTGTGAAAGTAAAAGACCTAGTGGCTTCAGTGAGGATATTAGAAGTTGCCTCTAACCTCTTGGTCAGCCAGGGCTGGGAGCAACATTCTTGGTTTACCTCCCAGACAGCAAGATGGATTGCAGAGCTGTTTACATAGGGAATACTGTAATATATTTCCCACATCCTAACACTCCAGCACATATGATATAAAAAATATGAGAATTGATTGTTTTGTAAAGTTGTAGGATCATTTCTAATAGCATGAAGAATGGTTGCTTCAGAAATATTTTACTTGTCGTTAGGTGAGTACACACATACAGGACATACCTCTGCTACATTCCATAAAGGCTTCAACGAGCACAATTTTTTTCTTTGGATATTCATCTTCTTATTTTAGGACCCAATCTAATCGCCTCTTTTGCATGGTCAGACTAAATCTGTCTTTGGTCTCCAGTGCAGAAAAACTCTTCTTTAAAGAGGGAACTCTTTAGTCCTAAAGATGGAAGGCACACAAAGCAGTGTTTTACCCTGTCTGTATCCAGGAAAGAACAAGTGCACAGCTGTAACTTTAAAGCATGTGTAAAAATCTTGTTTTGATCAAGAAACTTAAGCACATATGTAGTGTTAAGCAGATAAGGCAGTGTTTTGTTGCTGTGGTTTCTAGATGCAGGCTTGAATGTAAAAAAAAAAAAAAAAATTCAACAAAAAGTAGCCCAGACAAATTGAGATGACAAGCTTGAGGGAGAAATTATGGAGAAAAGCAGTGTTGGGTTGCTTGTATGCCTTTCTAATGCTCTTTAATACTTTTTTATGTTTTCATTTTGTTTGTTGACAAAGACACATTTTTTCAAACTCATACACCATTATTACAGACAATAGCGCATAGTTGCCTAACATAACAAAAACATATTTTCTTTCTATTTAATCTTAACAAAATGCAGAAAAGAGAATAATAGTAGAAGTGTTTGTACTATTTTTCTTTTGCAACTGGATGATGGTGATTTGATAACCCAATATTTTCCTTTCTTTACTATGCCAAAGCTCTGCCTCACAATTGGATCAACATAAGCGTAAGCACTCAGAAATCTGCCTGTGGGTATTGGCTTGAAAGTCAAATAAACTTCATTGAATTCTTTGGCACAGAATGTGTGCCAGTTTAAAATGGCAAAATCTTTACCAGGCTGTGGGCTCTGCAAAATTCATGTAATAATAATAATAGAGCTCAGCAGAGTCTGATATTGCCTGATTTATGCTTCCAAAAGCCCTACAGAAATCAACAAGAGGTTTGTATATATGGAGACAGGCTGGAGAAGAATCGTTACTAAATCCTGCTTGTGAATGAATTTGTTAGATCCCACCCACTGGAGAGCTGGATACTTCAAGCGTCTCAATATATTTAAGAAAAAAAAAGTAAAGTATTATGGGCTTAACTAGAGTGGAAGTCACCCAACTGAAACATTGTACAACACTGAAATTTCAAGAAAAAGGTTCTAATCTTTTGGCTGACTTATTCATTGTTTGGAGATGAAAAGGGAGGAAATCAACATCCCCATGAAATACAATTACTGTAAATTGCTTTCTTTTCTTACTGCTCATAATGAGAATAGGAAAGTTACCAGAAGTTACCTACTCTGCAGAAGCACAGTAAGTTGATGAATGTAGGCCTCAAGAAGACATTCAGCAGTGTAACTCTGAATTTATATATGAATAAATGAATATATATGAATAAACTCATAGAGGACATAAATTATTGCACAGCAGTGCTGACACTGGATTGCTCTGAAGGGACCAGAAATCATCTTTGCAATGGAAGAAACCAGAGCTCCTTGAAGTGAGCTATAAATTCAAGCTAAACTTGTACAGGGGGATAGATCCTGTGACATCTCAGAGCCCAGTTGAGGGTGTAAAAGCAGGGCACCTGCTGCCCTCAGTCTCTCCATTAGCATCTGAAGGGTGCTGAGGCTTTCCTCAGCCCTGTGGGCTGGCTGAGGAGGCCCCAAGGCTTCGAGGCAGCTGGAGATGAGCAGGGAGAGAGGCCCAGCTAGGTGACACACTATAACTCTGCCAGCTCCCTATTGCACTGGTCCTGTGCTTTTTGTGCAAGCACAAACGCTGTGTCCTGGGATTTCCCAATACGTGGTCCTCAGGGGACCATTTCCATCAGCAGGGGTGGATGGAGCTTTTTCTCTGCCCTGCCTCGTGTGAGGTGGACCAGTGCCTGAAGGACAAATGCCTTCGTGCCAGGCAGGTAGTACTTCATGTCCTCCAGATGCTGCTCCGGAGGAGTACATGGCCACCTCTCACCTTCTTTGGGTCAGGATAGTAGGAAAAGAGTGAACTGGGACTTATGGTACTGCCACCTCTGTCAGCGTGTACTGTTTGGAAAAAGTGCATACCAATTGCTAGCAGTCAAAAGCAGGTTTCCTTTTCTTTTCATAAAGAGCAAGAAAGGAAGGCACTGGGAAAAGATGAGGTCATCTACCTCTACTAAATACTGCTACTACAAGCCATCACTATTTCTTACACTTTTTTTTTTTTACCCCATCAGAGTTCCTGGTCAGAGGGCAGGACCCTGCTACAGTGGGAATTGTTTACCCAGTGCTGCAGTGCTTTCAAATAAAATGTCCAATGGTTTGATGTTGCTATAGCAGGTACTGAAAAATCAGAAGCCGGTTACAGTCAGAGCAGCTTTTAAAAATTACAAGACTAGTTAAGAAGTAATACATTCTGACCTTTTTTTTCTTTACATTTTTGAGAGTCCTCTTCTCGAGCTTTGTCCCTCAGCTGAAAGCTTGCAATCTTTACATTCTCTTGTCTTTGACAAAAACAGAAAATATTGCAAGACTTAAAAGAGCAAGAGGGTTGTGCCAGTACTGGATCTTTGTGTGTGTGTTTTTGCACTGCCTGACACTGCCAAAACACTTTGCCTTTCTCATTCCCAAACTCTTTCTTCTTCTTTTTCTTCTTTTCCTTTATTTTTTTTCTTTATTTTTTTCCTCTTTTTTTTTGGAGTTCAGCACTCCTAAGCAAGGGCCTAGGGTAGGGACAGTATTTTTTTTTGCACAGCTTGGAGTTTTGGGGTGCCCTGTAATGGCCAACTGTTACAAAAGGACAAATAAATATATAACAGTATAAAAAACAGCTATCGTGTTCAAACCAGGAAGGGAATCGCAAGTGAAACCATCTGATTTTCATGCATGGAGAGAGCAAGAAAAGCTGTGAACTAACTAATCTAAGAGCATGGACAATGTAAGACTGTTTAAGGTATTCAGACATTTGTTTAAGAAATGCATGTCTTTCTGTGGCTTCCTTTCCTCAGTGAGAAAGAGGTATCGAGAAGAAATTACTGTCACCAATCTACTCACGTCTTGTCTAAGAACAAACGTGCTAGATCTGGTAGGCTAGAAAGTGTCAATAGGCTACGGATCCAGTTATGAGTGTAATGGACAAATATAGATGCAGTGTAAGCCGGCTAGACTGCATTAACATATTTGGAGATACACCCGCTTATACCCAGTCTGGCTGTGGCCCTGAATCAGCAATTCCCCAGTGAGCAGACTGCTTGAAACCCGTGCCGAATGTGGCCCATTTCAGCTGACATCTGCATCCTGCCTCAGAGTGGCATGTAACACTTACTGCACATCAGATCACACCTGCCTAGGCAGTCACAGGCAGTAGACTTTTTTTGTTAGGAAAAAAAAAAAAAAGATTTTAGTCACATATCATCAAGAAAAACAACATTGTTTTAGGACTCTTATCTCTTCACTCCCAAATATCCTGTTTCTTCGAGCTGCAGTGGCCAGGACCAATAGAAACCTCTTCCTGCCATTGGCTGACTTCATTTCCCAGAGTTAGCACAATCTCATCCGCTCTAAACAACCTCATCAAAACTTCTTTCTGGTCAGAGCGAAGCAATAATTATTATTAGCAATTATTAGCAATCAATAATCTTGATCACATTATGGCAAGCACTATTAAGGTAAGAAAGGCGTACCTTTTTGTTGGAATTTTTTTCAGTAGCGTGTTCTTTGGTTTCCTTTATCAACCTAGATAAGTTAGAATTGGGCAACACCCCCACTGCCACAATAGAGGACAACAAGATTTCCTTTGTACTGCCTAGTAAATTTCCTTTTTCCTACTCCAACCATCCGCAAGGCTTAAAAACTTCAAACTCGGAAAAAAAATTGGTTTTTTTAAATTCACTGTTCAGTGCTGTGGATTGCATATGCGAAGCCCTTTTATGAGAGCTTCTGAAATTTCTTGTAGGTATCATTCTGACAACTTGGATGTGTTTGCGGACTGCCAGAAGGGGAGAGGGTGTGCACCGAAAGGAAAAAAAGGGTTCCTAAGAGTACTAGCCTTTTGGATACTTTTAAATGTTTCTCGTGTTGATGGGGACACAAATACTAGCAAGCGGGAATGAGAGGCACCAGCTCTTCTTTCCATGTCCTGCAGAAGTTAATGATGTGCTTTTCTAGAAACTCTAAACTGATACTCAAGACTTTTCGTAAGGTCATTTTAATAGTGGTGGCAAGATCTTGTGTGTGTGTTCTTTTTCTTTTAATTTTTTGGACAATAAAATTCTCTTGTAGGCTTATAAATTTACCTCGGTGCATGTTTTGTGGCTTTTTTGTTGGTTTTTATTTGTTTGTTTGTTTGTTTTGTTTTAAGAATGGCTTTGCTGAGTTTTTCAGGTTGTGTCACTTAGAAACTGGAGTAAATCTAAATGTCTATCTATTGAGCTTTTGCTTCTTTCTGTTTTGCAACAGATAGCAGTTATAGATATAACAATAGCTGTGATTAATTGCAGAAGTGTAACTTCAACTAAATGTTTTGCGATAGTGAAACTAATTTTGCGTAAAGAGCAAAACAGCATGTGAGGTACAGTGAGGACTCAGCAGCACTGTATTATCAGATTTGGGATCAAGGTATTTGTTCTCTTCATGGTATTGTGTATTTTTATACTTTTCTGATTATGCCAGAGATTTAGTAAGAGATATGGAATGGCAGCGGTGCTGGCCATTAGCTAAGTGGAGCTGAAGTTTGATTTCTCAGTAACTTCTGCGTAGTTGTTGACATTTTAAAGATCATAGGATGCTATTTGTTATAGTTTTTAAATTCTGAAAGTCTTGCCTGAAGACAATGTGGTTAAGAAGAATAATGAACCTTCTATTTTTGTAATCGCTGATGCTTCTGAGAGGCTATCTATAGAAACACAGATCTGAATCTACTCTGCATTGCTGTCCAGTATCTGTTTTGCTAAATAGCTCCTGAAACAGCTGAATTCCCTTTGGTTTCACTGTGTATTTCAGAGCACACAAGACAGGACAGGATCAGGCTCTATATGAAAATTTCAAGGCTCAGGGAGGCAAGTATTACATTGCTGAAAAAAAGCTATGTACTGAGAGAGTAATGTGGATTTTGGTGTCTATTAAACAGAATGCACTCTCAATGCTGATGGGAATTTTTTCTTCAAAATAAAGGCACAATGAGATTTGATACTACGTATACTTTGAGGAGCATATATATATATATGACATTTTCTATTTGTTTAATTGTAATAGGTAAGTGATTATAAACAATATCTCATCATTGCTATTTCACCTCCACCTAACAGTGTGATGAGAAGACATTGTGTGCAGTTGTGTATTGTGCAACCTGTTAATGCAATGCAGGCAGCAAAGCCTCCTGGGTGGAAAAATGTACATTTTTGTCTCCTCATCTGGGAGTGTGAACCCTGCGGAGTGAAATCTGCACCCCAAATTGTTGTGGATTTCAGCACCCAAAGGGTTGGGAAGGCCTAGTATTCTGAAGCAAGTATTTTATTTATGCGAGTGTAAAGTGTAAAATGACTGGAAAGAAATGACAGGTGCTTTGCATTCTAGGTGCAGGAAATGTACTTTGACATGAGGCTAAGCCAGTCCAAAGAGATTCAATTCCTCTTCTATACTGAGTACATAAAGAAGTAATTTAACTGAGAGGTTTCTGAAATAAAGAATTTCCATCTGAAGGCCAAGAGGGTGCTTGTGCTTTTGCTAAACAGTTATGTAGTATGATTTCGCTGACGTTTCTGAAATTTCAAAATAATGGCCTGTGCTGCTTGCCAGCAAGGGGCAGCCCAGCCACCAGGCTGTGGCCAGGGGAGGTGGGAAGCCGTCTGTGGGAGCTCTGCACCAGGAACCCACTCTTGCCTTTAGGGAAGCCATGGAGTCATTACTTGTGAAAATTGGGTTGTGGTTGTTCATAACCAGGTAGAAATTGTGCCAGATTTATACACATGCAAAGGTGGCCTCCAGTAATGCTGCTTAGTTCTTTCTTCTCCTATCACAAACCTGCATTCAGACCCACAGGACCAATGAGAAACTGGACTGGCTTAACTGGGGCTGGTTGCTGAAGCCAAACATCCCTGTAAATTTTGGGGCCCCTCCTGCTCTCCCGTGATGTGAGCCGGCAGGTGAGAAGATCACCTCCCAGATAGCTTGCCACAAGTCGGGGGGCCACCTCACTCAGCCAGGGACCCCACTGTGTCACTGGAGCACAGTTGGCTCCCCAGGGAACAGCTTAAGAAATTGCAGAGAGAAAACGGGGGGTTGCGCCTCTGCAGGCAGTGTTTGAGTTTCTGCACACAGTTAGGAGGCTTGTATTTCTAATGTATTCACTTCCGTCTACCTGATGTAGTAGAGTTAATCTCACTGTGACATTTTTCTGGCATTCGAAGGCTTGAAAAAGGGCTTTTTCAAAAGGGGGAAGCCTAGCAGTCAGGATTTCAGTGCTAAGGTGACGTGTTTTCTTCTGGCACAAGCAGCACCTGGCAGATGTGTGCGGTAACACAAAGGTGCAGAGCCCTGAAGCTGAAGACTATTGAATCAATACAGCACTGCTAATTATAAGCATCCCATTAGTTATAGTAAACAGAATTTTAGAAAACATCATGAGCTTCTGAATAAGGCATCTGTCTTTGTTTCTCTGTTTTGTTTTGTTTTGTTTGTTGTTGTTGTTGTTGTTTTATAATGAAGCAAAAATTACTCAAGCTTTACCTTGGAATGAAGTAAAAATACTTATCCTGAAGGTCGTTTTGGTTTTTGCCATTATCCAATAGTGAAGGAAAAAACATGAAATAGAAAAATACAACTGGAATTATATTTCCTTGCCATGTAGCAGACCTTGTTATATTTCTTTTCCCTGCTTGCCAGTACAATTACACTTATTTTTAGAAAAGCTATTTAGTACATTATCTTGACTTTACAAAGACTAATTGATTACACATGGAAATATTTCTTTAATTTACTACTAAATATGTGCATGTTACCCTTTCATTATTGATTTCTAATGTAATGTTTGTGTGGAAGCTGTGCTTTCTGGGAGAAAAAGTCTGTGTCCTTGATAAAGGGCAGGAGAATCATTGTGGTTTCTAAAGCTTGAAAGTGTATGGAAATACTGATTAAAGGAATATATATGTATAGTGGCAAATTTTTTTGTGAGAAATCTTAGTCTGTGTTTCTCTCTATACCATTACTTTTCTCTCACTTTCTTTTTAAAGGTTAAGTACTCATTCAAATATTTCCAAATCAAGGGAAGCTGAAAGCACTTAAAAAACCCTGTTCTTGGCATATGGAAATGTTCAAGTCTTTGTTTAGAGGACTGCATCTGCACTGAGGTTAATAGAACTAATACAGCAATTTGTACTTATGTTCCTTGCATTAAAAATAATAAAAATAAAAAATTGAAGATTTTTCTGTTTTGTTCTCATCTCAGTTAGGAAATGATTCAATGGTGTACTTTAAGACTGTAAATACTTCAATTGGCTTTGGTGTTATAGCACTACCTTCTTAAAGCCAAGCACACATCTAAGAGCTCCGATGAATCAAAAACAAGAGTAGAAAGAGTGCCTTAAACCACTTAGCCTGATCTTCTTAATTCAAAGTTTCCACCAATTTCAGGAAGATTTTGTTCCAATAAAGGCGGTAGAGTCAGACTGTAGTTATTTCCAGGTAAAACATTATTTCTGACTTAAACATAAATGTAAAATTTTGAGTAAAAAATAGTCATACAAGAACAGATGATATTTGGGGGATTTTTGTTTTCTTTTGCTTTTAATCATCAGTCATTTAACTCAAGCTGGTTTGTGGCTATATATGCCAAAACTAACTCCAATATAAGGATCTTGCTTTCCAGAAGTAAGTCCCCAGGCAAGGAACAACAGCTGGAATATGTGTATGTTTGACTGTCTGGATTGGTTGGCTTGTTTGTTTGTTTCTTAACAAGAACTATATTATCTCTTAACAAAATGTTTTTCAGTAAGGTCCGTGAGTTAAAAAAGGTTTTCAGAAATAACATTTAAAGAATCTAGTGCTCTTGGAGAATGAGTTGCTGAAAGATAAATAAAAAAGTATTTCTAACAAATGTTAATGCCAAAAGAAGATATTTATTTTCCATGTGACAGTTTATAATCCAGTAAAAATATATAATGCTGTTCACTCACAAGAAAGTAGGCTTCATAACGTAAGCTTCTACATCAAGCCAGCAGAATTATTTTGAAAATCAATAAAGTGGAGAAAAGAAATAGAACAATCAGGTTTGTATTACTTGTATTACCAATTTAAGCAAAGTAAAAGTGATATAGTAGGGAGTATCACATGCTGTTCCAAACCTTGTCAAATTAACAAAAATAAATAAATAAATCCATTGACTGCAACATGAATTCTATCAGATTCATTATTAACTAGTTAAAAATTAATTTCCTTTGTTAGATAATTCTACAGTAGAGAAATGCCAACATTTTTTCGCGTTGCCAGTAATAAAGCGCCAAGAGTCTGACAAAATATGCATGTGTTCTGCTTGTCATCCTGCTGTCCTGTTTGTGTACTATAGAATAAATTTTCCTGTGTTCAAAACAGACAATACAGAAACTCCAAAGCACTTATTAGAAAAAGGAATCAATTATTTCCTTAAAGGATGTATCTGTCTTTATGGTTGCAGGGTTTATTTAAAATATTGCTAACAAGCCTGACTGAGGTTGGATAGTGCCGTGTCCCTCAGTTTATTCCCTGACTCCCCTAATCCCCCTCACCCCACCCTTAAAAGAGGGACTGTATAAACAGCTCACCTCACTGAACAGAGGGAGAAGTTGTTTCAGGAACCCTGGTTCAAATCCCAGTCTGAATCAGGAGATTCAGGCTGCAATCCTGTATCACAAGGAAGTTCTTTCTTTCCTTGCCGTGCATGCTTAGGTACCAGGTTGATGATTTTTACTGTGCAGATAGTAACATTATTAGAGCCATTAGACATTGGTTAATCGTTGATAATAACCAGGAAATATTAGTAATTTAAAAAACAAAAAAACAAAACAAACAAGCAAACAACAGCAACAACAAAATACTACTGTGTTCAAATAAGTGATTACCAGCTCTGGTAATTATCATGTCATAAATCTAATTTGTTTCAAAATAAAATTAATAAAATGACAATCAAAACATTAAAAAGAAAAAAAGAATGATGAGGTATAGCAATTTTTCTAAAGCTAGTCTGAAGGACACACCAAGTGACCATCTCTGTACAATGGACCAGACAAACTGTCTTTCAATTAGATTTTGGAAATTAATAAATGCAAGGGAGGCATATGATTCAATGTCTCCCTTCACTTGCATGGTATGTTTATTTGGAGTGTGTATTGCAACTGATGGTGTCACTAGGCTGATGTTAACCCTTTCACACTAGGAAAAGATCCAACTTGCTGAGTGAAATGCATATTTTGTCTGTTAAAGCAGTGCCTGAAAGATGGGAAGGAAATAGAATAACAAATTACAAGGACTGGGTATATGCAAATACCTGAAGGAAGGAGTGGTGAGTAGCTTTTTACAGGAAGTGGAAGAACTACCTGACTTAATACAGATCAGAGAGCAAGATACAGAGAAACAGTGTTATAACTGGGGAAAAAAGCTACAAGCATGTGGACTTGCACTCCTCTTCCTTAGGTTATAGGAGCTGTAATGACACTTGGAAAGGGAAATGTTTCATGCAACAAATCCCTAATTACAGCTGTGTGGAGAGAAACAAGTGGCAGCATATAAATTCTACATGGAAGATTTTGCATAAAGAAAATGCTAGCCCATAAGATTTTTTTTTAAACTTCATTCTTTAAAGTTGAAAAACATCTTTTTTTAGACTATATGTTTATTACCTCGATAAACAGTAAAATGCTGCCACAGCAATTACCTTGATGATAAAGGGTCTGTAGACAGATACTTCCTGCATTCATTTCCTACTAAGATAAGTTGCCAAAATCAGGGACTACCAATACAGGAAATGCTTTCAATAGGAACTTCCTATCTGTTAATGTCTAATTCACTGAAAAGATCTAAGCCCTTCTTGCTTAATATAAAGGTAATGTTCTACCTGTTACTATTTAAATATTTAAGCTACAGTACAACAGATCTGTTTGTGTAAAAGTTTAGAACCAATACATTGGACTACGAAATACCTTTTTTCTCTTTTATTCTGCAATGGTATTACAGGTGGCCCTGCATTTTATGATAATGCAAATTGAGATGGTTCAACATAGTGTTATTTTGTCAGATTAAGAGCAAGCAACCTTCCCCCATATTCAAGCTTGTTGCCTGCATCCTTCCCTTACTTGTATGCATAATCAAATAAAACATATGTTTCACTAGCACTTGAGGTGTACTTCTCCAACAAATAACATGTTCTGGATATTAAAGAGTCACGGCCATCTCTTGCAATTCACACTGACATATATATTCAACCAAAATAACTGAAATGGAAATTTTGCTTCACTGCACACAGAAATAAAACCATGACTAAGCTGTACATTTAAACTTCTGGTAAGAACAAGAGAAACCTAGAACAAAAGAAAAGTAAACGAAGACAGAAAACCTCCACTGTTAAACGTAACTTCAGAGTAATTGCTTTCAGGCATGTGAATAGAATGAATGAGGATTTAGGAAACCTGAAGTGAAACTGGCTAAAATGAAGTCAAAAATATTTGGCCAATGGCTTGACTAGGGACAGGCTTTCACCCAAGTGATTCATGAGCTCAGCCCAAATATCGTTCATTGTTCTGCCAATGACTCCCATGGTTTCACTCCAGGTCTCTGCCGCTGTGACTGTGATCAGTATCTCGGCCTTTCCCTGTAGAGTTGAGTAGTACTTAGCTATTGTGGCTTCTCATAGATCATTCCTTTTCATCTCTGAAGAACAGATCCATGTTCAGTTATTCCCTTAGGCTACTGTGGGAGGGGCAGATGTTTAACTTTGTGTTTTGGTCTATCAGGCTGGGAATCAGGGTGGATTTAATGACTCTTTAAAGAATGAAGTGAACACATTGCTTGGAACACTGGCTGTCAGACAGGAGATTTGGTCCTGTGGGGACCTGACCCAAAAGCCCAGTTCCTGAAGATGGGTTCTTCCAGTTGAATCTAGTTGTGATAAGTAACTTCCACGAGGCCATGGGTGAAGAAGCTCTAGGATGTTGCCCCTTGGCTTTGTGTTCACAGCAGTGTTGGGGAAGTACATACTCCATCCTGAAAGGAATGTCCCTGGGACGTGATTAGCCAGCTCTTATCTACTTGCATACATTTTTATTATTGTTAGTCTTTGGCATATTCACTTCAGCTTTCCTCATGCGTAAGGTATTCCCTTGGAAATGCTCGATTTTTACTAATCAGAGCAACTCACTAAAGTGGTGGCCAGACAGTTGTTTTTTTTTTTTCATGATTTCCATGCAGCCATTACCTTTTAAAAAATTTTCCTGTGATTTGTCATCAAGGCACAGTTGCATGTACCGTTTTCATGGAATTCATAATCTGATTGTTTAGTCTACATAAAGAGGGAAAAAGAGGGGGATCCTGTGCCTTTAATGTTGTTTATAACGGTTGGACAGAGCTTGTCAGGTGAAGGTTAATTGCTCTCCAGTTAAAGCAGTTCTCTGCACAGATGGGTTATCAGGGCTGAACATTCGTTACAAGATTAATCTCATTTCCGACAAGACTTCCCTTTCCTTCAACTGATTTTTGCTCAGCCATTGGACCTGTCACCAGCCGTTAAAAGAAGGGTGGGTTACCTCTGGGATATTAATGCTTGTGTGCAGTGAAACAATGCAAAGTGTGTGTCATATCGGTAGGGAACATCTTTAGGAGACAGCACATTTCAGCACTGTTCTGAAGGTCGAGATTCATAAACAACAGAAACAATCAGGAACATTTGTATTAACCCTCCTAATGAACACAAACTCCAGCCGAATCATCTGTAGGCTCCTTTTTTCATGTCTACTCTACCCAAAATGTGATGTGTTTTGATTTTCAGAAGTGTGTTTTTATTGAAACTTTCAGTCAGCATAATAGCCGCTTCTGAGTATGGAACACAAGACTATGCTTCTATCTGGTTGGTTAACTAATGGATGTTGCCACCTCAGTTAATTCTTGTTTCGGTGATAGGAAATATAGCATGGTGGCCACTTGAAGAAATTCAAATTTCATGGGGTTTCTGTTGGACTCTACATTTAGTCTGTTGAGTTTTCCTCTTTTCCTAAGTTGGAGTAAATCTGAACTGTATCAACTATATCCAATGGGCTACAGAGGTAGAAGATGGATGTAAACTGAGAGAAGAACTGGACACATCATGTTCTAAACAAAATTTTTGCCTTACTAAACAGAACTGCAGCAGGTCTGACATTCCAGGTTGATCCTGAGCAGTTGGGTAGAGTGAGTTCAAGGAGGCTATGACATGAACACAAAAGTCTCACTGGAGTTCTCGGTTTATTTCAGGAGTTCTGATACAACCAAAATAACACAACTTGGCAAATGTCTCTGGCTGCCAAGTTTCTTCCATGCAGCTTTAGTCAGTAAATTCCAAAACACTAAACAAATACTCAAGGCAACAAACAGGGTAGCTCTTATGTTTCCGCAGAGTTTCCTGTCCTGGCTTTGGATCAGCACAGTTCCATCTGTTTAAGGTGCTGAGTCTCTCCATTGACTTCACTGCACTTTGGATCAGGCTGGGTTGCCCCAGCCATAAAAGCAAGCTCTGTGAAGGGTCACAGGCAGCACAGTATCCATCTAATGGTCATTATAGATGTGATCCAGTAGACCATACAAACGCATGCCAGACTGAAAGTGTTGGAGCTGTTCCACTGATGTTTTATATTAAGAACGTGCCTACCCTCTTCATCATCCTGGGCTCTGCAATGGTGAGGTGACAGCCCCCACTTTCTTTTTATTAAACTTATAAGATGAATTCAGCATATTTTATACACCTGTAAGGACAGAGGTACCTGCAGCAAGTATAGCATTAGAGGGCTTAAATAGTAAGAAGCCTTATGTCTAGGTAGATGTCAAAAAATCTTGTTATTTCTACTAATTTGGAGCGAAAATATAGGAAAAGGATAGAGACAGATCCTGTCCTTGTCTGATAGATACACAGCAAAAAGTCATTCTTATTCCCATGCATAAGGGGCTGCTACACAGTGAGAAGAATGAATGTATGTATTGTTAGTAGTATTAGTCAAGAAAGTTATTCTCTTGAAAATGTTTCAATGAAAGTCTTTAATGAAACTGTTTGTTTTATAAACATTTAGCAGAACTAAAAAATTACACAAAAATAGGTTTTTTTGGTTTTTTTTGTTTTTTTTTTTTTTAGAAAGGCACATTCTATCTACAAACCCAATATTTTCTTAATTTTCTTTTAATCATCAAAGTAGTCTAATAACTTTACTGTTGAATTCGTAGTGTGTGGCTTTTGGTTTTGTTTTTAATATCGGTGAGATTAAAAATATTTTTTCCGTGATTTAGAATCCACAAGTTTTAAGGAAATATACTTGTTACAGTTATAAAGCTGAAATGAAAGGTAGACAGAAATTTAACCTCTGGATGTCAACTTCATAAACTATTCAACAGTATGTATTCAGAGCCAAAGAAATTCAAGTAAGTGGATTCCATTCCTGGCTCTAATAAGATAGGAAAAGTGCATAGTAAATCTTTACAATCCCAACTAAATCACTGGTGCTTTCTGCCAGAGGAGTCTTTAAATGGGCCAGGTTGAAATTTTCCAAAAAAAAAAAAAATGGGTTCCTCAGGTTAGATTGTTAAATCTCTGCTTAGAGCTCTGAATAAGGTTCTTGATTTTCTAAAGTGCTGAACCACTCAAGAGTTCCCACTGCTTCTGCCCAGTGAGGCTTTGGATGGATTTTTGAAGATGAATTTACTCACAATTGAAAAGTAACATTATGCCAGTTATCTGCTTTCAGTGATGTGGAAAATAAATAAATAAATAAATATAAATATATATATACACATAAATAAATAAAAACTATTAGTCAATAGTACCTTTCCAGAAAAAATAAAAAAAATAAAAAATAAAAAAATTAATTGTTTAGAACTTCTTTCTTAGAAAAAGACTTTAGTTACTAAAATAATATAATTGTAAGTTGAAGAAAGACAGTCACTCAAGAGATTAATTTGGATAAAGAAGCTTTGCTGTACTCTTCTTTCCTATATCTTTCTCCCAATCTGTAGACTTAATCAGCCCAAATGCTCGAAAGCTGCAGTTTTCCAATTCCTCTCTCATATTTTCCCTCCTTCCTTTACAACACTGAAACAAAGGCTGTTTTTGTTTTGCAGATTAATAACTCTTCTCCCTTTAAAAGTCTTCAGACCTTTTTTTTGATGGTTTTACATTAGATTTTTATTCACGTGGGTATCAATGACACACTTCAGATAAAATATTGCCGGTAACATACTGCAAGTCTGTTGCAGATTTGATAATGATGACTGTTTTTAATGCATTTGAATAGACATTTATAATATTTTGAAGTATAGCACAATCTTTAAAATTATGTGCAAATCACTGGCCATCATTCTGCACTATTTTTTTCTCCATAACAGTGCCAGATCCTTTCAAATTAGCATGTATGTTACATCCCAGTGGTCCCCAGATTCACTTTTTTTCACACCTGCATCACACACTTAATCTAAGCTTTTAGAATCTAGACCACAGCAAATTCAGTCCCAAGTATGTTTCTCTTCTGAGCATTCATAGGGCTGTTTTCCTCTTTCCTAGAGGTTTTGTTTGGCCTCAATCTCTGTAAGTCTCAGATGCCTCTCAGAGGATGCAAGTCTTGCCAGCTCTCACAATTTTTATCAGGAGCCTTGTGATACTTAGTGGTTTTTTAAATATCAGTTTCTTAAATTTTATGAATGCCTGAAGACCTCAGTTTCCATTTACAAAAGACTCTCTGGTACTAAAGATTCTACACCAAAGGCTTAAAAGCCAGGAGGCAGATTCAAAGTACATTGCTATTAAATACTGTGTTTCTAATGCCTGACTTTAAAACTTCAAATGCTTTTGTGTGACAGGGCTGAACTCATTATAAGGCAGAGGCCCTGCAGAAGAACTACATACACCACTTGGACATGGCTTACCCACTTCTTAAGGGGGCTATACGTGGTGTTACTACTGCATAGGTCTTGACTTGTTAGGTGTGGAGGTAGATCTCATGCAAAGTGAGAACCTTGTCTAAAGATTGAATGCAAATGAACCCTCGCTAGGCTGGAATTTTATAGCATACTTTTTAATTAATAAAAATAATGAACCAAACACATTTCTGATCATGTTTCTAGTTTGTAAACTGGTATTCAGATGGATTCTTGCCATCAGATGTCTGATACTAAGGCTTGCTCCTGAAGCTGTAATTACTTAAAGCTATTCATCTAACCTATGGGATAAATATAATTTGTGTTATAATTCACATAACCTTCATCTTAGTGTTTTTTTTTTTGTTTGTTTCTTTGTTTTCTATCAGAAAATATTTGATGTTTGTAATCATCACAAGTATATCACAGGTAAATACAATGGACCTCTATATACTAGTGGCAATTTTCCCTCCAAATATTGCAATTTATGGAGCTTGAATGCTTTAATGACACTGTAGAGGATTGATTGAAAGGTCTGGTAGACATTTCAAGAATGGTCAGTATTAAGTGTAGTGTCTGTTAGCCCCAAGGCATTGTTTTCCTAATTTTTTTCTGGCTGCTCTGCTCTTCCCTTCCCTAATGAAAAGATAAGGATTCCAAGAAATTCAGAAGGTCCAATAAGAAGGTCAGGAAAAATGTTACAGAAAGGTTCTACAGAACAGCTTCAAAACACAGGTTGTGAGTAGTGGGACACAATATTCAAATTAAGGTGACAGGAAGGAATTTCATTATTTTTGTCAGTAAAAGATATTCAGAATTCAGAACGCAAGAGGTGATGACATCAGCTTAAAAATAATGAAATTCAGGAAATAACGTGTTGTATTTTTCACTTTCTTATCTGCTTTTTAAACATAGAAATTCACATTTTAAAGGCTTTTTCTTGTTCTCATTACGTCAGGCTATGATTTTATTTTATTATTTTATTTTATTTTATTTTATTTTATTTTATGAATTGAATTGAATTGAATTCAATTGAATTGAATTGGAAACTAACAAGTCTTAGGTTTTCATTTGAGTCTAGAAGTTAGGTGCAAAGGAACCTAAGGTTCAGTAAGGACATGAAATTTGTCAACTACTGCTGTTAAAAAGCAAGTTTGATGAATCCTCACAATTAACTCTTATAAAATCTTGGTTAGATAAGATAAACCAAATAAGTTTAGGATGATGCTGGAAAAGAAACTTCTAAGTTTATTAATGGCACTAAATTAGATGCTGAGCAGAAGCCTGAACAATGCACTTTCATCCAAAATAATTTACAATCTACTGCATAAGCAATTGCGGTGATAATAGCGAGTGGAGGTCAATGCTGATAAAAACAATAATGGAAAGAGGGAAAAGAAAATCTGCAAAGGAAATACTTTCAGTCATGAAGTATCCCAAGGAGGACAAACTCTGAGATTTTTTGAAACTGTCAGTAAGCGTAGCATACTGAGGACACTAGGAGGAAAGAAAAACAAAAACTTTGTACTCTGAATTTTCATAACAATGAGCATAAACTCTAAACCTCAGTACTCTGGAGACCAATTACAATCACCATACTTGTGTAAATAAATAAGAATGTGGCCAAGCAAGGGAGGACAGAAGCCCAGACTTCCAAAGAGCTATAGCTTTGCCAGCAAAGAGGTCCTAGGCAAAACAGCAACAATGACCCCTGATTATTCCAGTGATTTAGAAAAATGCACGGAGCACCAAAGCTCAAAGTATGAGCAAAATTTTTCATTTGCTTTACAGAACAGTGGGCAGTTGTCAAAATCCTTTTTGTGTGCAAAGACCAAGAACATCTTTTATTAATTATGATTGGGCCTAAACCATGGGCATTATTGTACCCTTCAGGTGCAGCCTGGCAAAGATTCTGTGCAAAGGCCACTGCAATACCTGGGAGCTCACTACCACGGAAGTGGATGTGCTGCCCTCTGCAAAGAGAAAATGCTATTCTTTCCAGGAAAGTTGTGTCTAGGTAAAGATGAGAACTTTCCTACTTGTTCTAGAGTGTCTGGTGCCTAGCAAATGGCAGAACAAGTCACCTCTGTGTTCTAAAGGATGCAATGCCTCTGCTGGTCTTAGCACAGCTGTGGAAGTAATACACAAGAAGAAGTCCTCGGTTTAAACATGCAAATGCATTCTCCTTATTACACGTCATTTAGAAAAAGGCTTAGCATAGCATGTCAGGAATTCACATAAGACTACTTGGAAACTCAGCCGGCCCAAAATGCTGATTCTATCCTCTTTGGGTGATGGAATAAATTCAGTGCAGAAGCTTGCAATTGAAGCATCCATTCCTCTGAGCTTCAGTGTCCTATTTTTTTTCTTTTTTCTCTTTTTGTATTCCTTTCTAATTCACTTTCTAAGCTTTCTACAGCCTGTCAATTCGCTTATCCATTGTAGAAAGGCATCTCAAGGCGAAAATGAATACTGTTTTAAAGTTAGATTTATATTCTGCTCAAAAAAAATTGACCATTATTTCTCTCCATACACTGAGATTTACCAAGGTTAACCAATGGCCTCTCATATAAATTGCAGTCACTCTGGATGTCTCCTTCACACCAAAGTCCTCATGAACATTACCTAGTTTTCAGTTTCTCTGGTTGACTTTGTTGCAGTCCATACCTTCCCAGTGCTCTAGCCACCAACAGAATTCTCCAGTCTCACAGACTTCAGCCTATTCCTTGGTCATCCACCTTCTTTCCTTATCTAAATTTCTTTATCTCCTTTAGGACTGCTTCATCTCTTCCTCTGTTTCCTTCCTTCCTTCCTTTCTTCCTTTCCTTCTTTCTTTCTCTTTCTTTCTTTCTTTCTTTCTTTCTTTCTTTCTTTCTTTCTTTCTTTTCTTTCTTTCTTTCTTTCTTTTTCTTTCTTTGTTCTTTCCTTCCTTCCTTCCTTCTTTCTTTCCTTCCTTCTTCCCTTCCTTCTTTCCTTCCTTCTTTCCTTCCTTTCTTTCTTTCCTTCCTTCTTTCTTTCTTTCTCTTTCTTTCTTTCTTTCTTTCTTTCTTCTTTCTTTCTTTCTTTCTTTCTTTCTTTCTTTCTTTCTTTCTTTCTTTCTTTTCTTTCCTTCCTTCCTTCCTTCCTTCCTTCCTTCCTTCCCTTCCTTCTTGCTTTCCTTCCTTCTTCCCCTTCCTTCTTTCCTTCCTTCTTTCCTTCCTTCTTTCCTTTCCTTCCTTCCTTCTTTCTTCCTTCCTTTCTTTCTTCCTTCCTTTCTTTCTTTCTTTCTTTTCTTTTCTTTCTTTCTTCTTTCTTCTTTCTTTCTCTTTTCTTCTTCTTTCTTTCTTTCTTTCTTTCTTTCTTTCTTTCTTTCTTTCTTTCTTTTCCTTTCTTTCTCTTTCTTTCTTCTTTCTCTTTCCTTCCTTCCTTCCTTCCTTCCTTCCTTCCTTCCTTCCTTCCTTCCTTCCTTCCTTCCTTCCTTCCTTCCTTCCTTCCTTCCTTCCTTCCTTCCTTCCTTCCTTCCTTCCTTTCTTCCTTCCTTCCTTCCTTTCAATGAGATTGCCTTTTCTCTGCTTTATATAACACTGAGTCACCTTCAACTTCTAAGCATGTGTCCAAAGGATAGAACTAGTTTCAGTCTGTCTCCTACAACCATCCTACACCCCTTTCCACCAGAAATACGATTTGTCTCACTTGATGAAATAATGTTGAGTGACCTGCTTATATGGAAAGAAAAAAAAAAAATCCATCAGAATGACAAAAATATAGGAGAAAAATAACCAACCAACCAAAAAAAATCATAGCCCAAAAACTTTCTGTTTCTGTGATCAGTAGCATGCTAATCATTCTCGTAGTTGCTGGCTAGGTACAGTTTTTCTTTCTTTCTTTTTTTTTTCCCTGTTTTTATTACCATATTGTAAGGCCAATGGGAACAGAGAGTTATGTAGCAGGAATGAATCAGAGCAAGTTCTGTACACACATGGTCTGGTGGCTAATGATTAGGGCAGAAGACTAGAAGGCAGTCTTTTTCAGTTATATCCACACATCTTTGAGAAATTTAGTGTGACTTGAAAAAATCACTGCATATTTAGAAAAAAAAAAAAGGGAAAAAAAAAAAAAAGCTGATCTTTAAGGTCCCTTCCAACCCAGGCCATTCTATGATTCTATGATTCTATAAAAACAGCTGCTTTTTATTTCCAGGTTCCCATCCTGAGACACTTTCATTGTGATTTTCAGAGTTTTTCTATTTTCCACTGAATCGGTGTCATTACTAACCTCTCAGCACTTCTAATCTGGCATGAAATGGGACATTGTAATACTCAGCTGCTAAATTTGCTAGGCTGTTACATAGCTCAGTTAATACTGAAGTTGTTCTGGTGCTTTCAAAAATATCTATAGATTTAGGGCTGCTAGCTCTTATTTACAAATAGTTCCATTTATATCAATAAGAATGGTCATATAAAAAAATCAGTGTGAAATGCAAAATTTTTAGCTATTAAGTTTTGAAGTGATTAACGTAGTTTGCTTTGCAAGAATTGATGACCTCACTAACACCTAATAAGTATCATGAGAGTTAGGAAAATATCCCCAAGGATTGTACTAGAAATACAGAATCAGGAACTCTGAACTTTGAAAACGGCATATATAAAAACTGAATTTTCAATTAACTGTTTTTAAAGATTATTTGTGTGTGTGACAAATGTAATAATTAGTGTACTGAAAATACAAACCCTAATTATACAGAAAGTAGAATACAAGATGTGGCAGGAATTTAAAATATTTCTAGCAAATGCTTTCCCCACAGTTGTGACTGAATACCGAAGCATCAGAGGGTAATAAACAGCCTTAAAACATGCCTGGTCAGTGATGAAATACTTAACATGAGGAAACAAAAATCTTCCTGAAGCCTTAGATCTGTTTTCCATATTCTTACAAAAGAGTTGGTTTCTAAAGATGTGTTTTAGATTACAGTCTTACTGGGAGTATCTCATAAGAAAACAGTTTGGAAAACTTTCATATATTTAAAAAATATTCGGAAGAGATACTGTTCTCTTAGTAAAATCAATTACAAGTTTCTATTAACTGTGATGAAGCAAAATTAGTTCCCATTGAGCGATTTAAAATCAATTTTTATTTGGTAAAGGTAATGTTGGAAATCCTCAGCAATCAGTTTATATTCATCTAGCTGCAGAATTATGGTCTGGAGAAATTCATGCTTTGGACAGATGTGTAGTTCAAGCCTGGATAACTGAGGCTAGGTACCTACATGTATGTGAGAATCATAACTAGTAAGTTGACTTGCAAATGTACCAAGCACCCACAACTACAAAAACCTCATTAGCTGGATATGTTCAAGTGAATTGAATGATATATTAAAAAAAAAAAAAAAACGCTAAGAATTTTCCTTGGTCAAAATCCAGTCTTCACTCTGTCAGGATCTCATAAGGAAAACAAAGCATAAAAAGCCCACCTTCCTGCTCTCATGCCAAGTGTTCTTATCAACTTACTGCTGTTTCAGCTCACCTCAGCTGTTGGCATCTGCTGACATTATCAAAAGCCAAGCCCCAACATTACAGAAGAGCAGGAAGGTTCTGCATATGATGAGTGAGAGCTCTCCTCCCATCAGTGGAATATGTTGCATTAGGGAATTTGCCCAGCAGGATCATGGAGGGATATTGCATGGACATCTATAGCTGGAAGGGTTTGGGGCTGAAAGGGGAATAAAGGAGATTGCTGTTGGCACTGAACACGGCATTCGCTCTGGCATGTTCTCCCCACCATGAGGTCCAGGGATTGTCCTGGGCAGCTCAAGGGCATCAAAATGTGTAGGGATCAGTCCTGTTCCCCCCTTGCCACCTTGATGTTGACAAGAGAGGGAGACAAGTAGAGCCAGTGAAAGCAACTGCAGAAGGAGAGAGGGCAGAGATGAGTCACATTTATGGTTTCAGCTGGGTTTGCTCCAGTTTGTGCTGAAGTGCTCTTTGCTCTGCCTTCCCCCTTTCTCAGTCTTTTCTCCTCACTGCCACTCCATTTTTTTTTTTTTGCTGGTCTTGCATAGTATTTATTTATTTATTTATTTATTATCTTCTGCATAGCTCATTCAAATTGAAGAATAACCCTTGGCACAACCACGACGTTCACTTTGGTCACACTATGCTCTTAAGTTGTGCTATGTATCCATTTCCCTCGGCTTGTGTCACCCCTGTGTTAGTTGCAAGCATTTTGTAACGAGGTCTAGCTACTCCTTTGCCCTAGTTCAGTACACAAGATAGCAGAGTCTGGGGTTGCATCTAGCACTGTATAACACTCACAGTTAGTAAATACTATTGAGGCAGTTGAAATACCCTTTTTGCTGCAGTGCCATGGAGTCCACAGTAGGAAATCAGCACATCATGGCATACATTTTGGCCTGTATCTCCTTTGTCGAGTACTTCTTCCATGGTAATGACAGGTCTTGGTGACATGAGGTAGAATTTGGACTGTAGGTGATTGGAAACTCTATGTTTTTGCATATTTTATCAACAGAAGGAAACCACATTTTTTCCCTGCAAAAGCAATATATCCCTACCCAAAAATTTGAAAGCCAGTCAGATTCATGATTTGGGAAAATGTGATCCAATTGTTCTGTTGCTTCTACAAATGTTTCTTTCTTGCATAATCATCATGGACAGCAAGACTAAAACAGTTTGTTCCTTGCTTATTTTTATTCCTTCTTTCTGCTTTTATATCCTTGACAACCCAAATACCGAAACAAGATTTAAAAATGGCACAGTGACATTTATCATTGACTTTTATCATATGTGTCTCAACAAGTGATATGTATTGTACCTGTGGGAGTTTAGTGTATGGGTTTTCTTGGTTTACTGAATAGCAGGAACTTTGAAGATTGCTCAGGTCAGCCACGAAATAAATCAACAAGATCTTCTTGTTTTCCCTTCTTATAGAACAACATGTATCATTTTGCTTTATTTAGTCCATGCTTTCTTTTTTATTAGATTGCAGAGAAACATAAATGGTGTCTGTTTACATTCCTTACTGATTCAGCTTGAAATTATGACCAAGTATGGCTTGAGTAGTCTATAAAAAGATATGGTAGTTTCTGGCTGTCAGACATATAAAGGTGTTCCTGGAAGCTCAAAACCCAGAGTGCAAATCAGTTAGCCTTCTGGATGATTTTGAAACCTCAAATCCTTTGAAATAGTTGGCAACCTGCCTATTGCATATTTACAGTTACACAACTCTTCCTCTCTGAGACTTTTAAAAGTTCCTCCTTCCTTTTTTCTTTAAGTCCCTTGGCAGCATCAAAACAGCTTCTTTCTCTCTCTCTCTCCCCCCTCTCTCCAGCCCTTCCCCCTCCAGCTCTCACTCTCCTTGGTATGGCATATTGTTCTGTGGAAATGGGTTGTTTTGAGTTCACACTTTGTTTTCCTGATGTTTTTCTGGGAAGCTGGACATGACACAAAAGATATGGGAGCAGCTTGTAGGAAATGGGTTTGTTTGGGGAAACAATAAAAGAGAAACAGCCCGCATACCTCTCTTGTATGTACATTTGAAGGCATAGCATACAGTATATAAAGATATTCTGGGGGCCATTTTTCAGTAAAGTCCAAAGAAAAGTAAATCCAAATCTTTTCTTTTAACATATCTTAAGTCTTCATCCAACCAGCTTAATTTCTTATAGTATAACCTGTTAGTCACATGGTCTTATTAGCAAGGTATGGGGAAAAGCATCAGCATCTTGATGTTTTCTTTTGGTGTAGTAAATGCAAATCTCAGTGTTCTGGTCTTGAGATTGTCTTCACTTCAGTTGACTTTCTTAGTTCTCTTCTCATCATTGGCAGCAGGAAGATTTTTTGGTTCTCCTGGAGTTGATGGTGTCACAGAAAACTCAGATATGAGTCAATATTAGAATTGCAGGGAATGTCTTTAGTAAGAATGATAATGATGGTAATCACTAGCTTAGAAGAGATACTTCTACAAGGATAAAATGCAGAATTTCTCTTGTTCCCAACTCAAAAATATTGCTACACACAGTTTCCTTTTCATCTTCACATGTACAATTAAACATAACTGGATTCAGCAGAAAACATAGTCACAGAGCCATGACTGGTGCAGTGAAGGTAGAGGTTGACTAAAAAAAGGAAAATTAATGAAAAAAAAAAGTTTAAAATTTGTA
The DNA here is from genome assembly GCF_964034855.1 of Anser brachyrhynchus. Taxonomy (NCBI): domain Eukaryota; kingdom Metazoa; phylum Chordata; class Aves; order Anseriformes; family Anatidae; genus Anser; species Anser brachyrhynchus. Next base: position 116,359,369 of record NC_137694.1, on the reverse strand, counting down.
ATTTTGAATTGGTGTTATTCTTTAGAATGACATTGTTTAACATCTGTAATAAGTTCAATTAAAAAGTAAAACCAAAGGTGCCATTGGGACTAATATTTATTTATTTATTTATTAATGACAGCATTTTTTGTGTGTGTGTATGTGAGGATTTCTTATTTTTGTTTGTTTGATTGATTGATTGTTTTGTTTGGCAACAAAGAATATTCATCTCAACTTTGTCATCAATGTCAAACAACATTTTTCTTCTGATCCATTCTGACTACAGTATATCAAAAAACATACCAGTCTATTTGATTGATCTTATAGTTAATGCTCAAGCTAAAATGATGATTTCCTTACTTTACGGTGGTCCAAGAGAGCAGGTTGAATATGCTTAAAGCTAAGCACATGCTTAACTTTGTCATTATTTTACTAAGTACTTTCCTGTCTTAATCTTAGCACATGCAGAAATGTCTTAATGCTATGACATACAACCCCATATTAATTTCATTAGTCATGTTTTGTAGCAAATGACTAAAATAGCATGTGCTGAATTATGAATCAAGATATTCATTATAAACAATTATAGGAAAGTATGTTAGGCTATACACTATAAAGGTTATCATGACAGGAAGTTAGATTTTATATACATAGTCAGCATTCTTGGAAAGTTAATTTTGAATTCAGAAAGATTACTCATCTAAGCAATATTCCATATGCTTGTAAAATGGGGAATACCATGGGACACGTATATATTCATTGCATGCATGGAAGATCCAGAATAAAAGGTGGCTGTGGAAAAGGAAGGGAAACTGATGTAAACAAAGGACTTCTCTGTTACAATGTTGTGCAAAAATGGAGAGAGCTCTTGATGTAGTGATTTTTACTTTATTTTCTTTTTAAAAAAAAAGTAATAGCCATTTGCATTTTAATTCCAATTATCTAATGGAGAAAATTCAGTCAAAAATATCAAGATAAATACATTTGGAAGTAAATGAAAACATTCTTATAAATAAAGATCGCTTAAGCAGTGTTTGTTTGCAAAAGTTATCAAGCAGAGAAATTAATAAATGTTGAATGTGATAAATGTTGTTTAAATAGGAATGTGGGAATTTAAAATATGTATGAAGGGGAACACATGTGAGCATCAAAAACCTTTGCATCCTGATGTAGCAGGCAGGAGGACCTCCAGCTCCAGTGTTCCCTGAGGGGGAAGCTGAGCTGCAGGAAGGCGGCTTTACAGATACTGATGAATGGTTCCTCTTTCCCCTCTCCAGGCTGATCCCTGTGTATTTCTCTGCTGCTTTTTTTTCAGTTTTATCCCTACTGTTTAATTCTTTCATCAATACCTTGGTTATAAAGGTTTCTTCATTCCTTCACATACATCTCTCATCAATTTGCTGTTGAATTTGTCTATGTTATATAGTACACATTGGAGAAAACTATTTTAAAGACTGAATTATTTTTACTTTAAAATTTTTGTTCTGAGATTGATGATGGGATTCTCTAAAAATTGTCTTTACATATACTTGTGTGTACATATATAATGGACATATATAATTATATGCGCAAATATATATATGATGTGTCAACCCACCACAAATATGAAACAGTATAAAGGCAATATATAATTCTGTAATTTAGGGTAAGCAATAGGAAAAATAGCTGCAAATGTTACCATCTTGTTATAACACTGGAGAAATCTTTTGAATAAGGCAAAAAAAACTGTGTGGCATTATTTTGCTAAGATTTTTCTCAGTAAAGTTGCCAAAAACAAGATACTGGGCCAGTTATGTATTCAAGGCAAAACATTTAGTTCTAGACAGATGACTGAATCTGATAAACACATAGTAGTTCTTAAAGACTTTGCATTCAGACTGCGGGCGCTACCTGTGAAGCCAAAGATGCTAATGGGAAACACAGAAAGGATAGGACAGGATAGCATGTCTGGAACGGGATTGCTGTCTTATTTTGGGCAGCTGTTTTGGCCCTAAGACTCTTCCTCTAAATGATTCTGGTCAATTAGCAAAAGTTCATAGCAGGTGTGGCATGAAACCTCAGTTCACTTCCGATTAGGCTGTAGGCCATTTTACAAATCTGCCACCTGTTTTGCCACACAAATAATACTTAAAAGATTGCTGAAAGAAAACCAAAATAGATTTTTTTTTATTTTTATAACAAAGTAGAAGGTTGCCTGCTCCTTCAGACTGAGAAGGTCTCAAACCAGAAAAGCAGGGTAGAGGCAACAGACTAGCTGTCTACCAAAGCAGAAATGGAGTTTTATATCCAAGTTTTCCAAAATTTACTGCCATTTTGGAGCCCTACAAGTTAACAAACAAGATTAAAGGAGGAAAAAAACTCAGGTTTTCAGAATTCATAATTGACAATACTATCAAGATGAAAAGAAAGAAAAGTCTATTGTATTGACTGAAAAATAGTCATTCAAACTTCAGTGTAACAGCTCTGTGCCTGGATGGAAGTGCTAAAATAAGCATACAAAGCTACAGTTTCTTTAAAAATGTATATACAATATACAATCTGCAGGATACAATTGTATTCTTTTTAGCACTGACGAATTGTTTGACATAATCATTGAGGAATACATATTCTGAGCCCAGCTGATCATTGTGCTGCTTGAGCACTGCTGTCCTGTAAGGTCTGTGGGCTGTGCTGGAGCAGGTTCTGTAGTAGACCTGGCCTGTCCAAGTAACCATGATGGTGCCTAGACAGTATATAAGCCACTGGTGAAAGAGCACTTGTCTTTTTCTCTGAAATACTTCAAATCTGAAGTGTCAACCCATTTGGGCTGAGAGTTACATTTGGACTCTGGCCACTATTCAGCACTTGCTTTTTGCATGGACAACGTGTTTGTCCTCATTGCATCAGAGCCATGGATGTCCGACCACCTAAGAGATCTTACAATGTTAACATGAGCCCAAGCATGTGCAGGCTGCAGCCCCAGCTGCCTGAATAGCAAAGCTACCAGTGTAATAAATAAAAAGTAGCATTGCCTCAGTCTTTAAGTAGTTTAACAGCACTCTGCTCATGCAGAAGGAAAAAAGGAATGGGGTTCATTGCTGTATAGCATCAGATTGCTTTATTACCTAGGCTTCTAGATACAGTTTTGTGAATTTCAAGGTCAGCTTTCATTTAGAGGCCAGGCGCAGTTCTTTGTTGTTAGCACTGCTCTTGCATAGGCAGAGCCACTTCAAGACTTACCCTTCAGAGGCATTGTTTTGAAGTCACTCGGGCATTGCATGTGCACTGAACCAGTTGCAGGATGAAGGCTTTCATCATTACATTTGAATAAGCCAACTGCGCTGCTTTAATGATATCTAGGGCATGTGACATATATGAAATAGTTTCCTATTTCCATTTATTTACTCTTTTTTGGGGGGGTTGAACTATGCATTTGCTCTTTACTATGAGATAAAGATGTCAGGTGAAATAATTGATTGTGAAATGGCAATTCTTTCAATCAGATGTTCATGTATACTTTGTGATCTCTGAAAGTTAATGGTTCGTCAACTCTATTTGGTGTGATAATTCTGTGTGGGGTGCAGGGTAGTCCCAAATATGGCACTGAACTTGGCATGAAAGAGACATGTTTTCTAAAGCGAGACATATTTTTGTCATTTTTACCAAAATTTCCCCATTTGCAACAGTGGAGCAGTAATTTTTCCTTTTTTTATGAAGCACTTGAGGACCTGGAGGTGAATGCTTCATGCTACAAATATTGCCCTATGATGAAAGGAAGTGACAAAAATAGCCTGGGTAAAAATAGGGTTGACTGACCTTTCAAGAATGACAGCCTATATATTAAATATGATGATAAAGTACTGCACCCTGCATTTGAATTTATAATGTCTCAGAATTTGTTCACTACAAGACAGAAAGTTAAACCTTTGGGCTTAGCCATGAGGGCTCCATTCACATCATTAGTGCTAGTGAAGTCAGGAGAATGATTTACACAAAGAGGGCTGCAGGATTGCTCCTTACACATCTGTGATTTTTTCCCAGAAATAAATCTAGCCTGTAATTTCATAACATCATTTTGATGGATGCTTGATTATTCTTTTTTTCAAGTGGGACCACAGCAGTGGCTTTCCTTTGCTTCCAAGCATCCTTTGTATTTGTCTCAGCAAGAGGTGAAGATACCAGATTAGTGGTAGCACCCTGCCTGTGTTTGGATTACCCTAGACTATCCAAGTGTTCATTGCAAATAGGTGGAGGATGTTAGCTGAGCTAGCAATAAGATTCTCATGGGTGGAGGTGAGGACAACATCTGTCTTTCCTATCTTGTACTTGCCAAGGCTTTTGTTGTTCCTGAACTCTCTCATGAATATAATATGTGGATTTTTGTCTGATCTAATGAATCCAAGACTTAGAGATTTAGAAGGAAAACATTTTCCAGATGTGTGCTGCAATTCCTGACTCAGGTGACTGCATTTTAAGTAGTAACCTTTTCCAGTATGTTCCACACACCATATTGAATGTCTTGAAAACCTCTTCTTTTGCAAGTGTTCAGAATAGAGATGTAAGAGCATCATGATTAATAAGCTATAGCAGGGCTAAAACATTAACCACAACCACTTGTCTTTTGTTTCACTGATTATTGCTTGGTGCAGTGAATCCAAGGCTCAAAGACTTGGCCTTAAAGCAGGGCTGCAAATTTAGGCTAGGAGCCCTTTAGCAGTTCAGCCACAGCTTGCTTTATTGTGCAGCGATGCCTGCTTCAGATGTGAGCAGAGTGGAGTTTCAGACTGGAAGACTGCCCATTGCTCTGTGAGGTTCTGGTGTCCAGCCTCTCATGTGCCGTGTTTTCCAACATGGAAATGACATTCCTGGCCTGTTTGAAATTAGCCTTTCACTCCAGATAAACTGCATCAGAAGAGCATCAGAAAGTGTAGTTCGGGGAAGAATAGAAAACCATCAAACAAGAGTGAAAGTCTGGAATGGATATACCAAGGTGCATACTATGTCCTTTCTTGGACACTTTCATCTGTTCTTTCTTTCAGTTGCAATTGTTTTACAATTAAATTGTACGCAATTTCAATAACGAATGCTATCAAGTTGCAAGGGATACAGTGTACAACAAAGCATGGAAACAACAGATCTAATTGCATGGTCTTAATCAGAACAGTCTTCCCTCAGAAAATACAGGTCCTCTCCAAATGTAAATGTTTATCAGGAACTTGATGGAAAATTTGTGGGAAAGTGGTGAAACTAATAATTTCAATAATGCTGAAATATTATTTTCTGATAAATAATTTGATAAACTTCCATTCCAGTAAGTTCATTCAAGTGTACAACTATTATATGAATATAATCCATAAAAAGAATGTTGTATTTACAATTTTAGAATAGAATGTTTTAACACCTGCAAAACACACACCCCTGCTTTAGAATCCATCCTTCTAATAAATGTTTTGGTGAAAGTTTTCATATAACAGCTTCTTTATCTAATTTAAAATGAAAATAAGTCCCAGTATGTCAAAATTCCTCATTGAATGGAGAATTGATTTTTCTGACCAACTGTAGATATCCAACAAGCACTAGGAAACAGCCTGTGTCTGAATGAATTGTAGCTGTGTTTACACATGCATTATTATGAAATCAGATTAAAGATGAAATAGAAGTTGTTTACATTAATTAGGAGAAGTAGCATAAAATCAGTATCAAAAAAAGAGATTATATACATGCACAGCCATATGGCAAAGCTAATTAAAAATTTTTTATTGCAGTGTCTCTGCATGTGCCTCACAGTCAGGGGTAACAATTTCATTTTGAAGTGTGGGAGTGATGACTGTACAAGCAAGAAATGCCTTTTGCTATCTGAAGCACCTCTCAATGTACAAAATGGGTTGTTGCTATATTTGTGACTCCTTATGCATCCTTCTCTTCACATGTACTTCTTGCCCATGGTCCTACTGTTTTGTAGCCAATGTTCTTGATTGTACTAGTGTGCTATTGTCTGCTATAATTTTTACATTGCTGGGTAGTAAGTTCTTGATTTTAAACATTCTTGAAGCATTTTTTGACCACCAAGACACTTCATAGATTTTTTGATAGACAATGAGGATAAAGAAAATCTACTAAACCTTTTCTGTTACAGGGAATAAGCAATAAGCAATGGAAATATTCAAAGAAATTAAAAAAGAAAAAAAGAAAAGAAAAAAAAAGAGCTGAATATTCTTAGATATACATACATACACATGTGTATATAGATATACACACACTATACATACACACAGTGAGTGTACTACCTGAACTCGTGATTGAATTTTATTGCCATAGAAATAAATGAAAATGCTAATGTCTAAAGTAGAGGTTTGCTTGATGGCATGCAGGGAGAGTACAAAAATGTATTTCATGCACAAGCAAGCATGTTTCCTAATTAGAATTAACTTGAGAAAAAGCATCACCAGGTTAGAATGGCCTAAAAATTCTTTTTAAAATCCTACTGAAGTATTTTTTTCCACAACAACCCTAATAACAAACAAATTATGCTAGACAACTGCACACCTCATTATCTCCGTTAATGATTCCTTAATGTTGATCAAACTCAAGAAAAAAAAAAAAAGTCTTTGTCCTTAGTTCCTGACATTGCATATAAAGGACAATCAAGCTTGCATATACTTCTCATGATGGGAACTACTTCAATCACATTTCCTGTAACTTCGTGTTTCTGGGCCAAGTAATCTTGTATTTGATTAAGTAAACACCTTTGTCCTAATGACTTCATGCGTACTTTAAAGGCGTTGCTCTACCTATTGTTCTACAAATTTGTCAGTCTGTTAGTCTATTTTTTTTAACTTAGTGAAGTATAAGTCAAAACTAAATAGAGAAAGACATTTTGTTCTTTTATCATTTGTACAGAAAGTTCAGCTGAGAAGGTTTTTCATAGTACAGAGGATAAAAAATAGAATACTCTTAATGAAGGAACAGATTTTCATGTTTTGCTTGTGACATCGTGAAAGTAAGTATGTGGAGAAAGAAGGAAAATCCGCATCCAATATTGACCTCATATAATATTAGAAGTGGTTTGACTTCACAGGCTTGCATGAAAGCCTTTCCCACCTGCCACTGCAAGCATTCTGTGTGGGTTTCTTCATATTACATTACCCCAGACACTGGTTACTAGAAATTAAAGATTTCATTTCTGAGGTGTCATGAGAATATGCTATTGTCATGAGAAATCCACAATGATGACCCATTCAATACTAAAATTATTCCCCCAAAGGTGCAGAACTTTGCAAGATGGAAAAGAGCCTTGTTATACAACTATTTTATAATATTTATTAATGTTTACTTTGCTTTATCCCACTTACTGCTTGATGTTGCCAAACTGCTTCAGTAATAGCGTTAATATGGATGAGAAAAAAAGATTAACATGTAAATGAGTAATGAAGAGAATTTACTAGAAATAGAACTGACATCCATATGTAAAAATCCCTTGCCAAACATTGTCAGGATTAATGTCTTTGTCTATGTTTTTAAGTGGCCAGACCATGCAGCTATTCTTCATGATGGTTAATGCTAACAAATTGATATTACATTTGGTCGAAGAGATAGCATTTAGAATTACAGCAGAAAGCACATTTCTAAGTTCCTGTATTTAAGAAAGAAAGACCCATTCTGCCTTCTGTCAGCTATTCGGTACAGCTGTTAGAGCTTTCCTTTTACAGCTTATGTAGGGTTAAGACTTGAAGGCTTTAATCAGTAATGAGAAATCAAGGATGGACAAGATGAAACGATGCATACAAGAAGCAGCTGGAGGACATTTTCTGTTTTTTTTTTTTTTTTTTTTTTAATACAAAATTATGTCAGTTATCAGGCATTCTTGTGTAGCTGAGAAATGTTTCAAATTTCTTGATGCTATTTCTATGCTTTCCCACAGTACGTGTTTCACAAGAGGTTATATCAGGTTGCACTAGCCTCTCATTGTTCAGCATCACTGTGTCTTGCAAGATCAGTGGATTCAGAAATACCCAGGACAGAAATCCTCAATTTTTAAGATCACTAGGCCAAAAATTCAGCAGTTACCATTTCTCGACACACAGCTCCATCCCATGTATTGCAGACAACTTCTCCATGTGCGTAATGATATGCAAGGACCACATATATCATCACCTTGTAGTGCTTCCTGGTAAATTGAATTCAATGGGCCTGACTGCATTTGCAAGAGAGGACATTAGGTATGACTTTCTGCATCCCGCCTGACAGGAGAAGCAGCAAAACTGATGCTAAACATAGTTTCCACGTTTCCCACATACAACCTCAACCTTACTTAATGTATGAGAAGAGAGAAAAGATAGTTAAGGAGGAAGTAAGGCTAATTATAGTTTAGACCATACTCTCTAGTTATGCTGACTCCTCAAAATTATGCAAAATCTTACTTAGTTGATTAGTTCAGCTTGTGTAATGTGCGCAAGGGAGGGATGACACATGACCGAGTGTCCTTCAAGACAGGCCAGCAAAGATCAGTGAGGACTTGGAGTAAAACATCAGAGACCTTCACTATCATAAAGTACACAATAATAAGACTTCTGGACAAGGACAAACCCAATGGCACCAAAAGTTGGCAGAAACCCAGTTATTCCTACAGAGACTTTACAGAGCTCTCAGCATGCACTAACTGAAGGCTAACAGGATGGATTTCAGATGACTAAATCAGAACAAAACTCTAGCTAGCAAATTGCAATTTTATTGTCCGAGAATAACAAGTCATTTTTTCCTGAAATACAAGGTCTAAATCCTTCTCCTGGGTTCATTTATGTTTGCCTTGTTTTTGCTGTAGCCTTTCAGATATTTGCACAACCCTTATTAATTGGGTTCATATTTCTGGTGTTCCCTGTCCAGCCTCAGTAAGTTAAAATGTGTACTTTCCCTCTTTGTGCAACATAATGTGCATCCATAGTACAGACAATATTTACTGTCACTAGTGATACCAACAAATAGAAACACCATATTTTTTGGTTTGCATTCATGATCCTACTAAATATTCTTATATTACTTTATATTAGGTTGAGTCAAGTTTAATAGAAACAAGAATAAAATTGCTTTGCATCTCTTGTGTGTGGGAGGATAAGAAATACATTCATTATGTAGCATTTAATGCCTGTTTTGAAAACGTTTTTACAGAGTGAAAGATTTCTGCAGAGTGAAATAATATTCTTCCTGTTGTATTTGCAATCTTGTTCCTGCTTTCCCCCATATATTTCACACTTACATGTATTTACTGTGGCTAACTTTTCCAAAATTAGCAACTCATTACCTAATTTTTGGTTCGTTTATTAGCTTTTCAGTGGGACAGAATAGAGGGAACTATGCAGTAATTAGTCTTAGGTGCAGGTAATGTTGTGATCACTTGGCCAGACTATATGTGTGTGTATATACAATATGATATGAGCGTATATATATATATATATCTTCGTGAAAAACTCACACAGACTGTTTAGAAAGATTTTTTTTTCCATCCAACATAACATTTTGTTTTTCTAGCTTATGTGATGCGACCCCTGCTACTTTAACATTCAAGTGCATTAAGTCCTCCTGCTGTTGTTCATTACAGTGTAGCCAGGGGAGCAACCTTTAGGGCGCAAGGGACCAGCAGCCATCTCACCTCCCACCTCCTTGAAAAGCAGGAGCTTTCTGCAGGCTTTCCCAGGAATGTCTCATCAGAAATCTTAAGACCACCAGCAGTAGGAGTTTTTAGCATGTCTGGGCAGGCCAAAGACCTCCCTGTCAGGGAGGCAGGACAGATGCGGTGTTATTGTGGCACCTATCCTGCCTCACAGATGCCCTTTCACACTACCACCAGAGGCAACAATCTGGGAGCTGGGCACAGGCTATGGAAGGAATGTGCAGGGCAGGTGTAATAACCGGGGAGTTAAAACTAAAGGTGACAGGTGAGGACTCACAAACCAGGCAAATAAAAGGAATAATAAGTGTAAGCTGCCCTTAAAACAAAGAAATGTGACTGCTGATTTTAGGATACCATGTGGCTGCTGCCACTCATGCAAAGTCCTCTTCCAGCAGCTGGGGAGGGCCTGAGCATGTCAGCAGAAGGACACCCATTGCTCTACCTCTTCTCTCTCTGCCCTCTCCTCTTTGTCCTCCTCTGCTGATGGATCTGTGCTGTTTTATTGCTCTCATCCCAGCTGAGGTGTGGACCTGCACGTGCAGTGCCCTGGTGAGTGTATGGCGGTGCACCTGGCTCCTACATGCCCCCAGCCTCTGCACCCATGGTGCAGAGAAGGGACCATGGCCAGCTGGTCCCTTCTACCATGACGGGGGGCTGGGGGCCATATGCTGGGGCCTTCAAGTTCTGCAAGCTACAAGGAAGTGTTTCTGTGAGAGGTGGAGATGCTGTCAGTGGGCATGGCGTCCTACAGGAGCTTGGGGCCTGTTGGTTAGTGGCAAAGCCTGGGACGATCTGCCTTTTGCTGCAGCTGAGGGAAAGAGCAGGATCCCTGGTTCAGGGGTGACAACCGGCTGTGTCTTGGCACCCTGTCCAGGAACAAATTGGCCCTGGTCCCAGAGGAAGGAAGAGAAGCTCCCTGTGAGTCAGCAAGGTCTAGCTCCTGGTCACGTCCTGACAGCTAGCACCTGTGACAGAGCTGTCCCTCCATGTCCACACCTGGAACACGAGGGGCCTGAGATACCTTCCCTCCCTGCCCTCTCCTTTCTCCTGTCACCATGGTATGCTTCCTTGGCTTTTGGCTGAGCATGTGTGTGCCTCTGTTCCACTGCTTGCAGGAGGTGTCTCACCAGGCATGGAATGTGTTGTCCCTCCCTGATGTGCATCTGGCATGGTGAGTCCTCACCTCTGCCAGCAGGAGAGACATGCCCAAAAAGCAGTAGACATTTAAGCAAACAACCAGCTACTTGTCTTCTCATAAGATGGATGATCACCTTTTTTCTTGGGGGATATTACAACATCTGCTCTGAAACACTGTCACGTTGACTTCTCTTCTCTGGTTTGCAGGAAGCGTTATCAGTGGTGAGTGAAGACCAGTCCTTGTTCGAGTGCGCCTACGGATCACCCCACCTTGGAAAGACAGAGATGACGGCCTCCTCCTCCAGTGAATATGGGCAGACGTCAAAGATGAGTCCGCGTGTTCCCCAACAAGACTGGTTATCACAGCCCCCAGCCAGAGTCACCATCAAGATGGAGTGTAATCCAAACCAGGTTAATGGGTCAAGGTAATAAGGCCAGTGTTACCACAGCTGATGTACTCTTTTCTTGTGATGGGCGCAGTTCACTTGTCTAAACTTACAAACTGAGCACCATTTTAAGTGCCCCAAGACACCAGGCCACCAGCTGCTGTCCCAGTAAACCTACAGGTCTCCTGTGTGTTGCAATTCACACCTGTCAACCCCTTTAAGATGGTGGTGCTACAGGCACAGCCTTCTTGAGAGCTTGTGCAATACCTCTCTTTGTTTCTTCTGACTGTGGATAATTTGCAGTATAAACTTGCATTGCAACCTGGGTGAAAGAGCATATATTAAAGTTTGGAAAATATATCTGTGGTGTGGTTTTGAGCTGTTATATTGATCCATCTAGGGCTGTGGAGTATGTGATTAATACTCAACTGAAGTTGTCAAATACAGTAATCAGGTCTGATGCTTTTGCTTTAAATATAACCAAATAGATAACCATAGGAAGTAAATTCTTGTAATGTCAGAGGGAGCAAACTATTGATTTTTACTTTTAAATTTGCCATAAGCATTGTGCTGAAGAACATAATCATGGAGTTGGATTTTAGAAGAGTTTACGATGAAGAAACCCCACCTGTATGGAGGAAAGCAAGGGAGTAGAGAGGAACAAGGAAATAAATTACTCGGCTCAACAGGCAATAGCCATAGCCACAGCATGTCAGTGTTTTCTCAGGACTTTTTTTTTGTGGATGTCTCTGTGAAGGACAATTGTATGGATTAGGCTTAAAGAGTAATGTGATGGCTTTTGTGGATATTGACCGGTGTCTCCCCAAAGCATAGGAACCCTCTGTATGATTTTTGCCATCTGAAAAATCACAATGATGCTTGCTTTTTTTTTTTTTTTTTGATTTTTTTTTTTTAATTCAAGGAAACTATCCAAGCAAGTGCTTTCCTGTTTAAAATGCCTGACTGTCAGAACAGTTTTCCTTCAGTGTTGCTGAAGGGCAGAGGTTCAGAAGGAGTCAGTTACTCACAATAGTTGGCGATGTGCCAGTGAAGACCATGCTTCACATCGCTCTGTCCCAAACACCTGCCTACTAATCCCATCTCCCAGCATCAGATGTTTAGATAAACCTCAGCCATGGGCACACTTGCTGTGCTAAAGTGATGAGCACCACAAGCAGGACAAAGCTGGTTTGACAGCTTATCACACCTACATTTTTCATAAGAATGAAAATTGGATTTTCATAAGGATGGAAAAGGATTTTTAATAAGGATGGGAATTGTTCAGAAGTCAAATCAGACTTTCCAGTGAATAGGCAAAGATTTGAGATATGTAGAAATAAACGGTGAGCTGAAGTTACAAAAAATCAGGGAAAATCTTTTAAGCCTGCTTATTTAGAACCACTTTTAGTGATTTTGTTTGTTCTTTTTTGTGCTAATCAATTACATCAATATAATAATAAATGATGTACTGATCCAAAACTAGTTTCAACTCTTTCTCAAACTACCACTAAATATTTGTTCTGGCATTTTTGCAAGATTACTGGTCACAATTTTTCTTAGTGTAAATTCCACAAAGTGCATTAGGGTAGATAATTAGCGTTGATCATTAGGGGTAATAATTTTTAATATTATGCAGAACTAAAGCCAGTTAGACACAAACTCGTAGTTTCACATACTCACAGATCTTAAGGAAGGGTCTAGATCATACAGATTCCCTTGAAATTTTTGGTCAATCACATTTTATAAATAATCAGCAACAAATTCTGCATTTGTTGTGCTGGAACCCTGAAATACGTAACTAGTCTGAATATTGGAGGAACTAGCCTGAATCACAAGTTTGTCGCTGTTGTGGTAGCTTAAGTAGAAAGCTGTAGGCAGCAGTGCTGTCTTTTATTAGCCTGGGGAGATACCCGAGCCCAGAGAGGCCCAAAAGTGTCGTTGTGTAGGGACGTGCTGTTGAACATGCAGATGGAAGAACTTTTCTGTTCAGAGCCTCTGCCTCCCTCCCAGGGGCCATGCCTTCGTTGGATAAAAATAGAAGTAACCAAGGCAGGGGGGAACCACAGTGCAGCCACCAGAGCAGAGCACCCCAGCAGCAGGGCTGGAGCCAGGCTCCCCATCCCTCACCTGAACTCTCAGCTCACGTGTTGCTGCCTGCCCAGCGGCATGGCTTTAGCAGGGGAAACAGTAGCTGCATGAAGTATTTGTGCATGTGCTCTGCACCGTTACTAGTGAAAGCAATGTCTACCTTTGCAAGGCTGAATGTTGAGGGAATTGTCTTTAAATCATCCTTTTTATACCTGCTACCAGGTCCCATATGGAATAATCATGAAGCACGATTTTGAATCGTACTTTTCCAGCAGAATTGTTATTTGTTATAGTTACGGTGGCACCCAGAAATTGTCATGGCATCTGAAACCCAGTGAAACACTTTTGCACCATACCAACTGCCTTTGCAGCCTGTGACAAATGAAAAGAAGCAATTTTTTGTACTTTCTCTCTCTCTCTCTCCCTCTCTCTCAAAAAAGAAAAGTATTAGGGCTACCTACTTCATCATTAGGACTTGCAGTTTAGTGCAAATCAGCTGATCAATGCATGAAGACTAAGTTCCTCATTTTTGTTCAGGCAGCATCACTCATTGCTGCTTCATGTGGCTGTCATTAGAAAGTGAACTACTCAGTGGTGACCATTGTTTCCCAACATGAACCAGCGTGTGAACTGGCATAAGGGTTCTATTGCCATAAGAGTCCATGCAAGCTACTGCTCTGAACTACAGAATGTTCTTGATCAGAACACTGGTTTTCTAAAGGGCACATTCTGGTTGAACATATAATGGCAAGAAATTTAATTATTTCTATGTTGAATTAAAAATAACCTGCAGCATTTGAAGCAGGTTTTCATTCATTAATCTTGGATTTGACAGCCTGACCTTTGACAGAGCAATGCAGAGTTGGTTAACTGTAGAAAACCAGGAAAACTCATGCTTCACAAGACATCATGCTAAAAAAAGGCATTTATAGACTACCAAATATAAGAATAGATTAACAGAAGAAAAAAATAATTATGTGTATATTACTTGATTAACACACAAATAAAAATTAAATTACTCTATTTCATCGGAAATATATTATTTCATAAGGCCTAATACATGCATGAAAAAAAAGTTAATATTATATTTTTAATATAGAAATAATTTTACCAAATAAAAGTTATAAATATATTTTGACAGTTTAAAAAGTCATATACATATGTGTATATAATGTGCTTAATGCTATTACGCTTTGGGAATCGTAATGTTTCTTGGTATGTGATATTCCTGCCAGTTGTAGGAAAAAAAAAAAAAAAAGAAAGTGTATAACTCAAGCCTTGCATAAGATGAAAACATTTACCAGCAGTATATTATTCCTAAATAATTATACCAAATATTCTGATATAATATTGCTTAGGACTACTAATATTGAAAATGCTCAATGTTCAATGCAATATATAAATATTACAAATATATAAATGTTACAAAATATATAAATCTTACAAATCTGAAAACCATTTGTTCCTTCTTCAAGTCCCTCTGGGCTTTTGCCATGTGTATGTTGGTCTTTCATTGGTTTCCTGGCAGATTATCTGCTGTTTGTCACATACATAATATTGGACACAGTTTATATGTGCAGATTAGCAGTGCCCTTCCACTTGCATTTATTTTTCTGAATAAGCCTTCCCCACCCTGCCCATTTGCAGTCCCTATATTGCTTTCCCTAAATTAAATTCTAATTTCTTAAAAAAAAATGTTTTATAAAAATATTAAAAATGAACACAGGTAGTGGCTAGAGAGCTTGGAGCATCTTCTCATTTTTAATAAAACTGTAGCTGCTCACTTTACACCCATTTTTAAAATCTGGGTTGTCCAAAAGGTGTCTAAAATACCATGGCCATATTGCAGAGCCCCAGAGGTGCTACCTCTAGGATCTGCAGAATACCCTCCCTAATTCTCTTTCTATTTAGGAGCTTGTCTGAACAATACCATACACAGAAGGTGCAAACCAGGGTACCAGACCCCACAAAATGGCAACTAGAGAATAGTTACCTTCATGATTATTTTTTTTGCCACCCCCCTCTTACTCCTCTCTGTGTTGGGCTGCTTCCTGGCCATATATTCTGTCATCTGGAACAGGGTATAAAATTTTAGGAATGTGTTGGACCTCTTACACACCAACAATTTACACTTAACAATTTCTCACTCAAATGAGAAATGTACTCACTCTGATAGGACTCTCCCCAGATACACTTTGGCTGCAATTGCCCTACGTTAAATCTCAAACCATAATGGTCTAAAAACTGGTATCCCTATGAATTCTGAAGAAATAACTTCAGAAAGAAATTAAAGGGTTATTTTCAGTGTGCTGCAGAGGGATTAACTACACAGTTTTCTTTAACAATAACAGTATTTTTCATACTAAACTCTGCTGCACAGCACCAGAAAGTATAGCCTAAGGGCCTACCTTAAATTAAATAAAGCAAAAAAAGTTGAAATTAAAGATGTCATTACCTTGCGTATACAATGTAGATTGTCACACATAGTATTAAATTCAGTTCCTTCAAATCTGCTATGTTGGTTCAACCATTATATTTCTTCCAGGCACATAAATCTAATGAGAACTTTTGTGCCACCATATAGTCAGTCTTTCACCTGAACGTAATAATATTGTTTCCTGCTATTTAGTGTTCTTTAGTCAGACCAAAAGATTCACCCTGATATAGTAAGGCACTATAATATAGATCTGGAGATTGCCTGTATCATGCTGTTACTAACTTTTCTGTTTATTTTTCTTTATATATTTTATCAAATTAAATATAAGGAATTCTATTGCAATGTCTGAATGCAACTCATGCATTTAGCATGAAATTCACCTCTGTGGAAATGCTCTAATGAGGCCTAGGGTAGAGCATTTAAGTCTGTGAATTGTTCAGTGTGCTGTGATCACCCTCACCCATATATTCCCACTCATGGACATGGACATGCGTGGGAATATGCAAAGGTAGCTTGGAAGATCTACATTTACTGGTAGGTAATCTTTCTTTTTAAGGGAGGCTGAGGTGGAACATACGGTCTTATTCAGGCCTCAGATAAATTTTACTTGCCAGGAGCAGTGTGATAATTTAACTGAAAATGCATTATGAATGTTAGCTGCAGTGAAAGCGCAGCAAAAGTTCTCTAACATCAGCTTAGCTGATACAGAAGTTTTAAAGAAATGCCAGAAATAATCAGTTGTCATTAAGATTTAATCATGTGAAAAATGCTTTTTTAAGTGCTACCAACTGTACCTTAAAAACCATTTGAAAATGAAATTATCATTTAGTATATCTTTTATGCTGGATCTTTTGGGAAATACCATTTTTCTTTGCATGTTTCTGTTCTATATTTTCATCAAAGAGCCTCTGTGCTGGCTGGATTGAGTGCATATGACATGCAGGAGGACTTTCAGAGTCCAGAGGAGCCTCTTGTTTTTTTGTTCCCCTCCTGCTCCCCTTGATGTAAGCTCTAATCAATGTAGCTATTTTATGCTTTACAAACAAGCAAATTAGAATGGGTTGCACTTGAGGTACCTTGTGTAGTCTAGCCACGTGCCAGCTAATTTGCCCAGGCACGAAACAGGTTGCATTTATCCATATGGAGCTCTGTACTGCCACCACGACAGGACCATCCTGCTCCCAGGATGCAGGCTGGCGTGCTTTAAGCTAGGTGAGGCACCTCTGTATTATGCTCCAGTCTGTGGGGTGATGCTGGTGGATCTAGTTAGAGCATTTCCACACCTTCTGCACATCCAACACATTGAGAAACTGGGCTGATCTGCAGCAGTTACTCTGACATCACTTGCTTTTCAAGGGCATGGCTTTTTCCATCACTGGAGCACAACCTAGCTGAGGCTTAGTATCATCCCTCCTACATCTGGTGGCATACCACCGGCATGCAGCCCTGGTATTGCTGGTAAACCTCAGCTCAGACTAAACAACAAGCGTGGTCTAAGACTCGTGGCAGTCAATGGGATTCTCTCCTCTGACTCCAACAGGGCTTGAGTCAGCCCCTACGTCAGTCCACAGCAAAGCTGGGAGATCTGTCTTAAGAGGATGATTTTCCTCTTGCACTTATTGGAGCTGCCTATATAAAGTAGCATTAATCTTGGATAACAATCTTTTTTTCCCACTGATTGGGTGGTTGGTGGAGTGGCTGCCCACCAGGCTGGAAAAACTACAAATTTAGGATCTCCTTCATGCAGGGCTTTATGTGTGATTACTTCCAAGAAGTACCTCTTCACTCTGAAAATCCACCAGTTTAACATTGGTGTGCGTGTGTGTGTGTTTGTGTGTGCAGGGTTTGGCTCTGTTCTGGAAACAAACGTTGCCAAGGAGAAAATTAAACCATCTCTCCAACTCACCACTACTGTAGCTACTTTTTAGCAGCTTTTTTGGTACTGGCAGGTGCTGGCTAAAAGCTTTCCACCCTGGGGTGATGTGCTCATTCTTAATTGGCATGGTTACATTTTGGATTAACCACTGATGCTTAAATTGTGTGCTCAAACTTAGGAGGTTAAGACAGAGATGAGGATAACCAAAATTTCAAAAGTGCTAAGCAACCAAATGCTCTCATCTGGGTAGTGAAATAAAAAATTAATCTTCAAACATTGACATCAGACCCCACAAGAGTTAAAAATCACCATCATTATTTCTGACTGTTCCTATCATTATACTGCTTTATTTCAAGTACAGTATTTGCTGCATTTAGAGCATTTAGAAATGGTGGTTGTGGTGCTCCCCCATGCTGGCATAGCACAGGCACTGACAGTAAGTAGGACATCTCTAAACCAGTGCATTTGGAAATAAGTCTCCTCCTCACCCCCTTCATTTGTAAGTGTTTTATTTTGATCAGGGTAGGATCGATGAGGGTGCTCAGTATTTGAAGCTTGGGAACAACATTTTAAAAACAAAACAGAATGTGAGTAAGAAGAAGGGAGGTGGCTAATCTTCTTTGGCTTTACATTTCGCACCCATCAGCCTCACAGCCCAATAATACTAATCACGAAAATCAGCAGACATTCCACAGACACAGGGGATTATGGTTTCTGTGCAAGATGTCACTTCTGTTTATGCCTGGTGTGCTTTACTTCGCTAACTTTCTATACGATCCCTGCCCACAAAAGAAGGCACACGCGGTTTGGGAAGGGCCTTGTCTCCCAGTATTTCATATTTTATGAAACCACAAATACAACAGTCTTACAAGCTCTTGAAATGAAATACAATTTGAGAAATGTAATCCATTACCATTATAATAGAATTTCTATAAAAATAATAAAAGAAAAACAAGAGAAAATAGGTCCTGAAAGTTATAGGCCAACTGGGAAGTCATTGTGGCTTTGGCCGAGCTATCACCATATCAGACTTCAGCATTCTCCCAGGCAGCAATCTAATTGTAAATTATGTATATACAGAACATCATTTCTTAGCTTTGACTTTTAGTGACCCCATTCCCTTCTTTCCCTTTCTTCACTCCAACCTCACACATAAGAAATATTGAAGTGTTTGCACTAATGGAGAAATGACAACGTGCAGTCAAACTTAAACCAGCTGTTTCCCCGCACTGTGGACACAAAGAGCCAGGCTGGTAATATTTATAGCTTGACTGGCCTCTAGTGAGCCAGACGCTGACTGCCTTAATTTGCCATGATGGCCTAAAGGCTTGAAGCAGCTGTGGATTGCAAGATAGCCGGGAAAGTTAAGCAAGAAATAAATAAATAAATAAGTAGAAAAGATTGCTTCAATTAGCAAAAGTTGTTATTTGATTGAAAATGAACTGCTGTTGCATATACAGCTCAATAAACAAGCATCTTTTGTTTTGCTTACAGAAAGCCAGCGAAATGCATGTGTTGGCATGTGGCATTTACTTTCTCCTTTTGTTGAAGGAAGTAACGAGGCACTCTACGTGTCACATTGTGACATCCTTTAGTGACCCCTGGCCTTGCCCTGTGCAAGACAAAGCTCCTACAGAGCCTGGGCAGCCCCCACCACAATGCTATCAACCCTCCTTTGGATGCTGCAGTGGGATGTTAGTGTGGGGCCGCCCCGAGTCCGGGTTTGTTGGGGCTATTGAAGACCAGTTTGGCTGCCCCTGCACAGCCCCACATGGAGCAGTTCACCTCTATGTTTGTGTTGCCCCATGAGGACTTCAGTTTTTATTTATTTCTTTTGTCTTCTCGGGCTTGCTTTTGACACTCACCTTCTAGCAAAGTTGAGCAGACTGTCACTGTGGCTTCAGCTTCAGCTTTAGCCAACTTTAGGCAGCAGTGCTGATCCTGAGGGGCTTGCTTCCCTTCCACCCTGGCCTTTGCTCTGGGTGAGCATCGCCTATTACACAGCCACCCCAGGTGGGTGGGGGAGTGACTCAGGACATAGCTAGGCACTGAGTTACTTATCCACCCACCCTCCTACCCACCCATTTATTTACTTATTTGTATATTTGCTGGGGAAGCAGCTCCCCAGCCAGGTTTGCTAAACAGTTGCATGAGGGCTTGTGTGTGCACCCCAGGGATGCTTTGGCCTACGTGCATTTTTTGGCATTTTAATATCTCTGTTATGCCATAGTCCTCTGTAGGGAATTTTGGGCTGCTTTCACATGAAGATTTGGCAGAGAAAATAAAAAACTATGCTTTCCTTTCAGCAGGGTGGCTGTGGTGGTGCACACGTAGCAAGTTTAAGGGCAGGTGCCTGCAGACTGCCTGCTATGCTTGCAGGGTTTGGCAGTGTGTACATGGCCAGGCAGCTGCATCAAGATGCAGCAGTTGATTGGGCATGGTGGAAGCCAAAAGCAAGCACTGGGGCCTCTGATATTACCGCTGACAGCACTTTTCAGTCTCACTTTGCATCCATGGGGTTGGTGTCAGAGAAGCAGCCCCTGGAGCTCTGCAGAGCTGCTGGTGCAGCCACCCTCCTGCTTCAGCAGCTGAGGAGTGCAGGGTCCTCCTCACTCTTGGATTGTCCATAGTGATTGCTGCCAAAGGAGAATCCGAAGAGGAATCCAAAGAGGGGTCCTCTTTGTATGTTGCTGTGATGGCAGGTCTCAGCAGATGTGAATTCCCCTGCTTCACAAAGGGGAAGTGGGTGCGTAGAAGGGCAGGGAGGAGAGTCTAGGGCTGCAGATATGTAACTCTTTGATTTGATAGTGTGAACTAAAGTGTGACAGGTGGGCTTTAAGAAGCAATGATTTACTTCAAAATTAGAAGTCTCAGGGAAGTTTTGTTTTTCTTTTTGTGGGCCATTTTTTCAGTGATAACCCACTTTTGGGGAAAACACTTACCAATTTCACTACAACTTGAGCAGTTGCAGTGAGTGGAGGTGAGCCTGAGCTTGCTTTGCAATATGTTTAATACGAGCTGACATTCATGTAATACCATTTTGGCTGAGTATAAATTTACATATGTAGGCCTTAATTCTGCGAGGGAGCTGGCTCTGTACAGCTCTCCCTGTTGTACGTAAGGATGGGGTGGGGACACCTCAGCCCTGCTGGGGCCGTTCCCCTCTTTCTCAGGTTGTTGGCATTACAAAATGGGAGAGGAGAGGCAAGGAGAGGGATCTGTATCCTGCAGGACAGTGTCAGGGTTTGTCTGCCAGAGCCTCGCAGAAGAAAAGTTCATGGTAGTTCAGCATCTCCCCTGTCCTGACCAGCAACAGGCTGGTAGGAGGACCACCCATGGAAATCTCTTTGAAGGTATTCTGTTACATCTCTACTGTCCTGAGACCACTTTTCTGTAAGTAACTCTGTAAGGAAGTTATCCAAACTGTGGTTCTTAAATTAACTTAGAAAGACACTGTACAGATATTTAGAGAACACAAATTTTCTCTTTTATTTTCCTCTGAAATTCAGAAGTACTAAACTACAGGGATTTACATTATAGGAATGTCACCGTGATCAGGTAAAATTTTGCTGGTTCCTAATCTCTGTTTTTCTTACACCTTGCATTTTAACACAACACAGGTGTTCTATATCACATGGGGAAAATAGTAGCAAAGTGAAGAGGAAAAAAAGTGTTTCATACACTTATTTATGAACTCACATCTGCTTTCATCAGAGTCAATGGTTGGCAAAACTCCAGTCGGCTTCAGTGGGAGTGGGTGCTAAATTTAAACATCTTGATTCTAAGTAACACTGAATAAGGACAAGGCTTCCAGTTCCAAGGACCCATGGAGAAATACTTTCTTCATCAGACATTTATCACCCATCAGAGCTGAATCAGCTCAAGACTGGACAAAATGCTTTTGGGTAGCATGACTGTAGTCTTTCCACTTTTTATTTATTTATTTATTTGGGTAATTTCCAGGTGTAACTCAGTATATTTACAAAGGGTAAAAATAACTTGCAGCTGAGCAGAAAAATATCTCAGGTTTCATTTCAGACGTGGAGACAAGGATGAATCACTGCAGAGCTGCACCTTTTGCACAGGGCACATGTTCTGAAAGCTGCTTTTCCACTGCCCCTGCTCCCCTGGTGGTTCAGAAATAAGGCAGGTTCACAGAATATTTAAAAAAAACACTTTTGAATACAATCATTCTCTTGTTGTTCTGGGCACTAAAAATACCATTTTCTGGTGTCTGCTTGCATTTTCACTTTTGCTTTCTATGTCATAGAAGTCAGTTCCAGCCATCTGACTTAAGCTTTGGCTCAGTGGTACACATAAGCACACACTCAATTTGAAGTACTCAAGTAGTCCTGTTAGCTCCTACGGAGCTGCTTACATGCTTGAATTAAGCATGATCTTAGAAGATTTGCTGAACTGAGGATTTGCTTGTCCACCCAGTACACTAACACGACAAAACTCTTGACTGTCTCCTTCTGGATTTTAATGAAAAGTTATGACCTATTTATGATCTTCTTTCCCACCCTCTCTCTGTTTATATTCAAATCAGAGAATCAGCTCAGCAGCCTTGTCAGGTTGCCAAAAGCTGTGTGCTACTAGTGGATCTTTCACATCATTTACTGTTCCATGTTTACAATAGTTTTTTTTAATGCATGATTGTCTGTGGAAGTGGTTTAGGCCAATACTGATGTTGTATTTCATGTCAGCATCAAGATTTTGATATTGCTGTATCCTGAGTTACTTTTCACGGAAAAACAAACTAAAGTAACTGGCAGTTAGGCCAAAGGATGCTGCTAGCTCTCTGTTTCCCCAAAACATACAAAAAAAAAAAGTCAGTGAATGAGCCAAATTGCCCTTTCTTTTGTCTTGGTAACATAACATAACCTTGGCAGTCAGGGTGGGCATCTGCACTGGTACAAATGAGGGCCATGGATCCAAATATATATGTTTAGTATGTAGACTCACTTACGCATAGATGCCATTTCTATTTGTTAAAGGTAAACAGAAAAAGCCAACGTTTTATTCACAAGCAATCATCTCAAAAGCTCACTTTCAACATGTTTATGTCTGAAAGAAAAGTTATTTTGTTTTGCTTAGCTCCATTTAGACAGAAATAAGCTGCCTCCCAGAACTATATTTATAGGTATGTACTGGGATAGAAAAATTAAACCTTAGAGAATAATGCCCAAGTATTCTGATTCTGTTGGAAAGGCTAAATTTACCACCACTCAATGACAGGCAAGACTACATGCTGACTGTATCTTCCCTTGTGGCTATTATTCACTTCTGTGGCTGACAAGTACTTATAGGACCCTTACACAAGCCAGATTTCATATGAACTGTGTTAAGCAGCACCCAAAATACTTTATACCTGAAAAAGGTATGTGCAGCCAACATATCCCAGGCAACATTCAGGATGCTGTTCCTTCTCCTAAAGAAGATGACAGTACCTCTGGAATGATTTCTGTGATATATTTTCTTTTTAAACTGAACACCATCAGTAGTTTTTTGTTTGTTTGTTTAATATGTATGTTAACATAACATGATAAAATACACAGTAACAAGGCACAGAGAAAACTGATATGCTTAAAATGTATTTGTAGTATTTAAGATATATATTAAATCTTTTCAG
Organism: Anser brachyrhynchus; assembly: GCF_964034855.1. Lineage (NCBI taxonomy): Eukaryota > Metazoa > Chordata > Aves > Anseriformes > Anatidae > Anser > Anser brachyrhynchus. The sequence goes on along the minus strand of NC_137694.1, from coordinate 116,336,188 downwards.
CTTTCAAAAAGTTAGTTATTTTTAAAAACACACATATGAAACAATAGCTGCATTAGTTCCTGACCCATGTGCTGAGCAGACAACACAAGTGAGTCACTTAGGCATTGGATAAAATATCTGCAACATCCTCTTGCTATATGTTGAGCAGACAGTTGGCCAAACTGTATATTATTTTTCTTCTTTTGTCTTCAAACAGTAGTTTAACACTTCTGGGAGAGTGCCTGTAGTCTGACCATCGGTGGCCTTACAGTGACATTACTGCCCAATGTTTGCATCAAGAGCTGGGGTTTCCAAGCTGGGGAGAGCAAGAGGCTCTTGGTAAAACCCATTCGGAGCCAGGGGATGACGGCAGATCCTGAAACACCCTTCCCAGAGTCTAAGTCCTTGGAGGGTCTCTCGGTCCTCTGGACTGCAAATTAGTTAGTTTTCTAGGAACCGAAATGAAGCATAACAACCTGACTTACTGCTGGTGTAGTAAGACCATAGTGCAATTTCAGCAGTTAAATGGCAGAACTGAAATAAATGTTGTTAGCAATGTAGTATCACCGAAGAAACCCAAACTCAAGTAACACCCTCCTTCCCTTACCAAACAGCCTCTTTGCATTTAAAGGTATTCCCTATGGCTCTGTCTTTCTTTTGATTTTTGTAACAATTTTTCTCTCTCTGATGAAACACATTGTAGACATTAAATTAAGGGACAAATATGTCTGTGTCTGCCAGGAAGAAAACTGTGATGCAATTAAAATGCCATTAGGGAACCCACTGTGGGATGTTAAACCTAAAGACTCTATTCAGAAAGTAAAGCCAAAATTAAAGAGGTGTCTGGTTGCAGATCCTCTGCAGATTTCCATTTCTTGACTATAGTACCATGGAGACTGCGTTAGTCAGGAGCTGAAAGGTTTTTCCAGTCATGCGTGTGGTATTTTGAATCTCGGATTTGGCAAATGTTACTTTTCTGTAGGCCATATGCAGAAATAGGTCTACATTGCATAACACAAAGTGCAACTGAGTGTGGTTCACATGAAACAATGGCAGTAGTGGAGGTGGAAAGCTGTCCAAGCCTAATGAGAACTATTTATATTTTTTTCCTCTGATACCTTACGAGCATCACTATGTTTTCCTGAATTGTCTGTGAGATGCTTGGAGAGAGAAACACAGCTACTTGCAGCCATCAAGCTCAGCAAGCTCATGAAAAAGCCTCCATTCTAGCCCAGTTTCCAGAAATAAGACATTAGCATTTATAGGTTTGGAGACAAGGAGACCAATACCCCCAAAAGAAATATGCTGTTCATAAAGGCTAGTAATTTTTTTCTGAAGCAACTGAAGGATTCAGCAGAGTCATTGGGTAGTAGTCATTGGGTGGAGTTTACCAATGACAGCCACTCCTGATGCTCCAGTCTCATTTTTTTCCATCTTGTTCAGCATGATTCTTTGCTGAGGATATTAGTAGGGACTGAAATAATAATCAAAGCACACCTCTCTTCTTTGTCTAGGAACTCACCTGATGACTGCAGCGTGGCAAAAGGAGGGAAAATGGTTAGCGGCTCAGACAATGTTGGGATGAACTATGGAAGCTACATGGAAGAGAAGCACATTCCACCCCCAAATATGACTACCAATGAACGAAGAGTTATTGTGCCAGCAGGTTAGAACCTCTACACAAAAATTTCATGCAAATGAATGCATTTTCCCTCAAAAAATCTACTAACTTCATTTAAGTAGATCTGAAGACAAGTGGCAATGTGATCAGGAAGAGCAGTAATTTCCCAGAGCTATTAAGAGAATGAGCTGAAAAATATCACAATGAAGCCATCTCGTCAACCTGTTCTTCCTGTTTCGGAGGCAGAACTGGCTAGTGACAGGCACTCAGATCCTATCGAACTTATCTCACTTCTTTTTGGAGTATTTCACCCTCACCTGAAGTGAGCAAAATAAACAGCAACTTCCATTTCCTAACCCCATGGACTGGCTGGTGTGGAGTGTGTGGGAAGAAGTTGATCAAAGGGCTGGAGCACCTCTCCTGTGAAGACAGATTGAGAGAGTTGGGATTGTTCAGCCTGGAGAAGAGAAGGCTCCCGGAGGACCTTATAATGGCCTTCCAGTACCTGAAGGGGGCCTACAGGAAAGCTGGGGCAGGACTCTTTGTCAGGGGATGTAGTGATAGGACAAGGGATAATGGCTTTAAACTAAAAAATGGTAGATTTAGATTAGATATAAGGAAGAAATTCTTCACTGTGGGGGTGATGAGGCACTGGAAGAGGTTGTCCAGAGAAGATGTGCATGCCCCATCCCTGGAAGTGTTTAAGGCCAGGCTGGATGGGGCTCTGAGCAACCCGGTCTAGTGGGAGGTGTCCCTGCCCATGGAAGGGGGTTAGCATTAGATGACTTTTAAGGTCCCTTCCAACCCAAATCATTCTATGATTCTGTGAAGGAGAATGGATCACTGTACCACATAATTTCCCTGAAAATACCAAATGCAGTGTGGTCCTCAGCATACTAAAAACAGAATAGCTTCTGTGAAATCAGACAGCGCATGAAAAACATTTATCTAGGTTACTCCCTCAGTTTGGGCAGTGTAATACATTTTAATGAGCAAACTGACAACTCCACTGCAATTTAAGAGCATAATTGAGAAATTCTTGTTTCTGGTGGAAGCTTGGTTATGGGATTCAGCAGTTAGCTGAACTCCTGTGCACCTCATCTTCCACACAAAACTCTGCTGGAAGGTTTGTTGCCTAGGTTTGCAAAATACCGTAACTATTTCTGAAGTCCAAGCATTAGACCATCTTGAAATATATAGGTGGTCATACACCACTGGATACACACATGACAAACACCTGCAACCTGCAAACAGAAGGGAATGTTTTGCTACTAGTTCCTCTCCAACATAGATGTGCCTCTCAGAAACATTTCTGCTACTACTATGTTGCTTAATATTCTTACAGTTTTTCAGTTGCTAATATATGCAAGAGTCCTAACTGTGGCCAATTTTGCAAGCTGTGATTATTTCAGTTATTTGTCAAGATATGTGTGGACAAATATGTTGCAGTATCCTCTGTAATGGTGTTGACAGTTCTTCTCTGAAGCACAGCAGAGTGATGCACTGAATAATGAGGTGTCCAGCCTAGCTGGAAGCAGACCACACTGAAACTCATGGCGTATGAATGTTGTTCTAAAACAAACATTTGTCTTCTTGCTGGCTGTCACTTCTTTCAGTCTTTTACTAACTCTCAGCACGGTTAGCTCAGCAAGATCTTTTTTTCTCAGTGTATTTCTGGAGCTGTGTTTTGAGGTGAATTAGAGTGACATTCAATGTACAAGAGAGTCACAGTCACAGCCTTGCTATTTTGAGAAATATATAGGTAAAAATCAGTAGTTTTGTTTGGCTACCACATAGGCAGTGTGCTACTCATGTGACAATGCTTAGCAATAAAAAAGCAAAATTCACATTTCCAACTGTGGTAACTCATTAGTTATGATAAATAAGATACATTTAAAAATAGGCATAATGAAAATATTTTGGTAAGCTTCCAGATGTTTGGTTGTTTACTTCAACCCGTACTGAATGCAGTTGCTGGAATTCTCTGCTGTAGGTGTGGGCGATCTCAACCAGACCCCAAGGGATCAGACTTTAATCCCTGTAGTTTGCTACATATTTCACACCAGATGGAGGGGTTATTTTAAGTGATTTCTGGTGTGCTTGTGAGAATGGAGAAACACCCTGAAGCTCCAGATGATCAAGTACTCTGACTTTCACTTCTGACAAAATTCCAAGAGAAGCTTCAGAAAAGGGGAAGCACTGAGGAGTAAAGGATTGGGAATGAACAGTATGACAGACTCCGAATAGTGTCTAGTCAATGGAAAGAGGTCCCCACCTCCTTCAGATCAACCTGAATAATGGTAAGAAGAGATAATATGGCACAGAAGTCAATACACAGAAAATATATTTAGGCTGTCTTTCAAGTTCCAGCCCTTTTGCAGACTTTTGTGTAATGGATTACAGCCATTTGACCTCTCTGTGCTGAAAGGCAGAAACTCTTGAGGAATATGTGTCTCCTTGGCTCTTACCTTTTCCCTGCAAAAAGTATAAAGTCTTCATGCCAGGAGGTCTGTCTTCCGTTACGAGGATGTGCAGAGGTAGAAATGAGTAGTTTAGAGGGAAAAAAAAAAAAAGAACAACAACAAAAAAAAAGAACTTCAAGTTAGAATCGGAGATTCAAATATGGCTCTTGAAGATTCAAGGTATTTGGGCTTGTTCTTGTTTTGTTCCCCTGGTGGCTTTGCCAATACTTCTGGTAGTAAGTAAAAACCCATGCAAGTGTAGGAACATATAGCAAAACAACACAGAAATCTAGGAAAGGAAGTGCAGAATATTTTAATATGACCCACTCTGGTTTATGAAATAACACTCTAGCGTATGAAATAAATAGCCAAATCTGAGTGCTTGCTTAGCCTATGGTAGGAAATAGTAATATTGATTTGAGTGGAAATTTCTCTTGAATAAGGGTACAGATTCAGCTGAGAGCTTTGAATTTTTTTTCAGATGCAGGTTGTAGTGTTGTTAATAGACTGTCTTAAATGATTTTCTGAATAGTGTTCTTTGCATGAGGACAGGAGCCTGTGTTAATTTGTGGATAGAAATTCAGAAAAATGGCAAGATGAAAATATTAAATGGAAGAAGGAGCCCAACAGTAGAGGGCTTGCTGTTAATAATCAGGGTTTACAGCTCTTCACTGGTATTTTTCAAAGGACAGTTATTCTCCTTTCCACCCAGTAGAACAAAGTAATTCCTCATGTATCTCCGCCAGTCAGTATGCAGGGGATTAAGGTCTCTCCAATTTGGTTTACATTCTTTTTGCACTGATCTAGCACATCAACGCTGCCTCCTTCCAACTAATTTTATGCTTTGTAATAACACTAGATCCTACGTTATGGAGTACAGACCACGTACGCCAGTGGCTGGAGTGGGCAGTGAAGGAGTATGGTCTCCCAGACGTGGACATCTTGTTGTTCCAGAACATTGATGGGAAGGAGTTGTGTAAAATGACCAAAGACGACTTCCAGAGACTCACCCCAAGCTATAATGCAGATATCCTCCTGTCACATCTACACTACCTCAGAGAGAGTAAGCCAGTTTTCTGTCATTGTGCATATGTGCTTATGTGTATAGTTGATACCAGCCTTTATTTTTATTGATTTTAATGGTATGAATACATCCTGATGGGTTTTCAGATGTCTCTGTTGCTAATATTGCTGATCCTAGGAACATAACAAGAAGCCTGATCCAAAGCCTCTTGATTCTGAAGGAAAGATTCCCATTATTTTCTGTTGGCTTTCGCTCATGTTTGTTGAAGATAAGAGTTAGGCAATATTTCTACGTGTCCATCTCAGACAAAATTCAATTGAACCCCAGCATATTTATCAGTACGCTCTAGGAAGAAAATCAGATGGGACTCAGTGCTAATGTTTTTTCTGGTCACATACTTGTTTCTTTCCATTTTAACAATGAGAACACTAAATAATAGTGCAAACATTGATTTATAAAGCAAATTCCAGGCATGATTTTAAGAACTAGCAGCAGTTTGCTCTACTCTGAATAGGATAAGAAAGATTTCATTGAATTGAATAAAAGTTCTGTAAATTTGTGGGGAAAATATATATATATATAAAATAAAAAAAAAAAAAAAAAAACCAGTCCCTGGTGTCCAAATGCAAATTACTTCTAGTGTATGGCTAGCATTTCAAAGGAAAAGAAGGGACTAGTGAATTCCTGACTTGAGCACTTTTATCTAAGCTTGAGGAAATTTTGCAGGTGTGCCTCAGTTTAAAGAAGTTTAAAACCATTAACATGGTTTTAAAAGGAAGAAACAACAAGCATTGCAACACCAGTGCGGTGCAGTCTTCTCCACACGCACACTATCAATAATCAGCCAGAAATATTCTGCATTCATAATTTTAAATAAATGAATGCTGTTGTTTAAGCTATAACACACATACCTCCCTGCAAACTGCAGACTGAAACTCACTGTTGGTAGATTCACATTCAAACAATCCTCTATGGGAAAATATGGTTTTAAAAGATAATTCTCATTTTTTTTTTCATTTTGGTGTTGCTTTTTGTTTTGTTTTGTAGCTCCTCTTCCACATTTGACTTCAGATGATGTTGATAAGGCCTTACAAAACTCTCCACGGTTAATGCATGCTAGAAACACAGGTAATGCTGGCACTGCTCCCGTTGCTATAGGTCATCTTCTAAAAGCACAGGATTCCTGTTTATGGGTTGCTTGCTCAAGGTGGAAATAGTAAACAAGGCGAGAGATGAGCGTATCCTCTCCTTGCTGTGTGTGTGTTTTATGCACATACACATAGAAAAAAGGTGGGGTCACTTAGGGCCAGATGGTGCAAAATGGTTTCCCCACTGATAATTTCTTGTGTTCTACAAGCTAATGGGGTCCCTAACACATGGTAAACTGCAGGCTTGGGGCCTTTGTCTCTGAAAGTTTTTTTCTCGTTCTGTCTCATTTTACTGTCAGATCTATACCATGAATCCCAAAAACTTTGCTGGAGCTCAAAAGTGCTTCAGCGCTTGCCTAAATGCTGTGGTATATGGTGACCATTTCCCCTCCCATGCAGTATATCGCATACTTAATAAAATTGTTATTTAGGCAGCTACCCCATCTCATTTATCAGCTATAATATGTGTCTTGTGTTGGGATCTCCACTAAATTCGATGCTAGAATCTCCACTAAGTCTGATCTGAATGTAAAATGATTTTTGTTAGTACTCACCCTCTGTTAAGTTGGCACAGGCAAGTATAGAATGTAGGTAGGAAAACAATACAACAAAAGCCTCAAAAGCATGTCTTTCAAGCTTTGACTTAAAATATTTACAAAAATAATTCAGAATAAATTTTATCTTTCTCTAACGGTTGTGCAACAGAGGATGGCATGGAATTGTACATATAATATAGTATGCATATTGATTAAAGTTGTTTGGAATATTGCATGATCATGCCTGAGGGTATTAGCTGCCTACAGTGACCAGAAATAACAATTATTTATGACAAATGAAAAAGATAATACAAAGGATAACACAAATGAAAAGTAAAGTGAAATAAAAAATCAAATAAAAAATAAAGGCAATATTTCATATTTCACTTTGTTTTCACTGTGGTAAATAGCAGTGAGTTTCACAGAGAAATGAACTAGATCAGAAGATTTCTCACTGAGATTAGATGAATGCTATTTGACATAAAGTCCTAGTGTGGGCTGTAGGCCTCCAACAAATCCCACCAAAAGCAACAGAAATTTTTTCCATTGACTTTGATGGGGTTTGGAATAAGCCCTAAGCCCTTTTTAAAAATAGATGGCCTCTATAGTCTTTTCCATCTTTGGCTTCCAAAATCCTAATTTGCCAAGCAGTTTCTACATACAGTCATCCAAGTGTTGTTCAGCAGTTCCGTGTGTTATCTTTTTCTATATGTGCACTGACAACGCTGTTTTAAAATACAGTTCACCAAAACGAGATTGTCTGCATTTATGCCATTGATCATTGCCATAGGAAAAATTGCATTGTTCCGTTGGCATAAGAGCTTTGGAGTGGGGTTTTCAAAAGACCACAAAAGGGTTAGGAACAAGTTCCTCATGAAGTCAGTAGTAACTACACAGACAGTTCCTAATGATCCTTTTCACATTCCTAGAAATGGCAATTAGAAGTCTGTTGATGTAAAGCAATTTCAGTTCCTGAGATGTGAGATACCATTTTCTATTATCAAGCTCAATATTTTTAGTGGAGTTTCTGAGGGTCTGACCCAAAGCCCACCAAGGTCTGTGAGAAGATGCCACTGACATTAATAGGCTTTTGCCCAGGCCTGCAGTCTCTGTGGGAAATATGAACTTGTTTGGGAAGTGCATGTTCTTCCAAGCATGAAGAGAAGGCAAAGAAGTCTTATTTCAGAAGATATGAAACAACCTGCCCATGTGGTGGGGATGTGTCAGGAGGGCAGAAGGGATTTCTTGAACTTGATTCTCGTCCCCCTTAACATTGATTTTGCATGGACATGTATCCAGTCATGAGAGGATTTACACAGGTTAAAAGGCTATCAGTATTCATATAACATTCCTAAGGTACAAAATATTCATAGTCTTCATTTAGACACACTAGAAGAGGGAAAGTATCAATGGAATTAGGGACTGTGAAAATGAATCTTTAGATGTTATGTCTTCTTCTTTCTCTTTAGGAGGTGCCACTTTTATTTTTCCAAATACATCAGTTTATCCAGAAGCAACACAAAGAATTACAACCAGGACAGGTACGAACAATGACAACCTTTTGTACTATTCATTTGATCCCTTGAAACATCTCTGTCTTTTACTCCTTCTATTTTCTCTTGATAAATGATAGGTTATATTATGTATGCACACATATTATGTACACATTTATATATATGTCTGCATATATAACACTGTGTAGAGTAAGATGATTAAATAGAAAAGTTAAAATCTGTGTCATCCACTTATCTCTGCCTTTAAAGCAATGCAGTCTAGAGTTCTAGACACCAGAGAATCAGAAGACTAGAGCTGTGTTCACTGGTTTTGTTGCGTGATTCCAGTGCAGTCACTTTTCAATGTGCTTTAGCTCCCTGTCTGTGAAATGAGTCAGGAATATCCTCCTTTGAAAGTTGAAATATATTGGGAAAAAGTACTCTAAAATATTTCTCTTGCTCTCTGTTTTTTATTTTATACATCTGATCATGAATTTAAGAGATTGAATAAGTAAAAACAAACCACAAGGAAGTTCTTATTGTTGAGAAGTGTGAGGTTCATGGAAGTATTGTGGGTGTGCTGTTTTGTGAAAGGCTAGAGGGAATAATTACAAAGATGAGGACATTGCTATGAAGTAAAAAACTTTCTTTGCATCACCCTTCACAACTAATGATGTTGGAAAACTGCCTTATCTGGACATTTGCTTTTTCAGTAATAAGCATAAAGTATTGTAATACATTGAGGGGAGTTGGAACAAAACACTGAATTTAAAGGAAACCCATAAATGAGCCAGAGGCATACATCCAAGTGGTCTGAAGGGACATACACTTGAGTTGACTGAGCTCTTTTGAAAAGATACTTTCTCACATTAAAAACTTTGCTTTTCTTTTTAATAAGACATGTTTTATTTATGTTTTATCAATGCTGTAGGGCATAATCCAGGAGAGTATATGCAACTAACTATTTTGTGTACATTTATATACAGGTATATATGCCTGTCTGTAGATTTGTTAATGCATAAACAAAAAAAGATAGATAGGGAAACATTTACCAGACCAACACATGAATAAATACACCCTGCCCAATTTATAGGTAAAGAAACTCTTCTGCTAGAATTATTCATCTGTAGCAATGCTGTAGTGAATAAAAAGGAAACCACAGATCCAATTTATATATTTGGCATTTGAATTTCATAGGGAATTTACCAAGGTTCCCCACAACTATTTACAATAAAACTTACATTAGCGTATTGTAAGAAACAAAATATTTTAACAGATCAAGAACTGGCCAATTAACCTGCTACCAAGTCTAAAAAGTAAACAGCTTAAATCATGGGTGCTTTAGCATTGCCTGCATTATAAATATTTAATAGTAATGGGAAAAAAGACATAATAAAATTTGGTATAGACCTTGGAGCTAGCATGAGATTTTGACATTAGTCAGAACCAAATATTCCTCCAAAGGATCCCTGTGAAGTAGCCCAGAGGTCTTAGTTGAGATAAATGAACTGGCAATATGCTAACAGCTGAAAATACAAATTCACAAATTCAGTATAAAGCACAAGTTTTTTGTATATCTTACTGATCTGAAATTAACCTTCTTCAATCATAAAAGAAGAGCTAAACATAGGCAACTTTATTTATGGCACAATGAAAGCCACTGCTCTAGTTGCTGGCTGAAGTGAAAAAAGTAAACAAATGAAGGAGCATAGTGGAGGGTTGCATGGGAAATCTGATTGTACCATTAAATAAATCAACAGTGTGGCCTTGTACAGAAAACCGTATGAATCATCCCTTATCAAAAAGGTTATTTGCAGAATTGGTGTTTAGAGCAAGCCATGGGAATATGGAGAATCTTTTGAACCTATTGAAAAACATAAAAGTTTGAGATTGTTCAACTCATGGTCTGGAGATGAAAAATCATGATATAATTATCAAATAAAGAGTGTCACAGAGTACCTGCTTTGTCTGTTTCCCACTATTAGAAAAAAATATTCAGAAGAAGTTAAAAGTTATTTTCATGAAACATTAAAGCAGATTGTGTCTCTCGTGATCACAAGTTATTGTAGCACCCAAGAGCTTTGAATGGCTTAGAGGAATCTGGACATGAATATGAATGAGAAGACACATCGTAGATGTAGAAACAACTACTAACTATGCAATGTTATACTAGATGCCCAAAGCTGTCAGTAGTTTCCAATGAAAAGGAGCATGTGGCATCAGAGCAGAGGTACCTGGGTGTCTGATAGCAAATAACCATACCAATTGAGAGGATTTCAGGTGGAGGCTAGAATGAGTCTGTTATGAAAGAATACAATTTTTTGGATATATTTCCAGTGGTGTTCAACAAAAATTGGCTTTTCTATCCCATGAGAAATTCTATGTTTTCAATATTTTTTTCATCCTGACTTGTGATGGAAAAATAAAGTACTAGTTTTCTCTGAAGTAAAAGATTTTTTTAAAATATTTTAAAAATTTGTTATTGTGAAACCCCTTCTTTCAGCATTTTTATCCAAATAAGACATCCTGACATCTACAAAACAAAACACTTTATGTTAACATTAAAAGCATCTTTCTGTATTGATGCAATTCCTTGTGAGAATTGTAGTTTGGATATAGCATGCCTCTATTCTTCTGTGAGAACTGGTGTATCCTAACTAAGCATTTCCTGCAACAAAATATCACATGATTTTTGAAAGAATTATTTTATCTTTTACAATAGAGAGCTGGCAAACATCTTCAAGGTCGGAATGTTCATTCAGAAAGAAAGATTTTTTTCAGAAATTCAGTTTTCTGTCAAGAAACTATTTTCACAGAATCACAGAATCACAGAATCATGTAGGTTGGAAGAGACCTCCAAGATCACCGAGTCCAACCTCTGACCTAACACTAACAAGTCCTCCACTAGTTTACTGAATTATTCCTTGGCTTTCCTTTCTGTTAAACATTACATGTCAACTAGACTGCAAAGAAGCTTTTCCATAACAAATCACATTTCATCAAAGAGCAATAGCAGACTCTCGGGACAATCATTTGATGACATGAAAAAGGTCAAAAAAGAGGGTGGGGGGAGGAATAAACAAGTTTAAATGGAATTAACCAAATCCTGGGATGCAATTTTGGAGAAAGTAATTAAGCATTGCCATTGTTAATGTACTACAATAGCAAATAGGAAATGAGCAATGTTTATAATGAATTACAATAACAAAGGCATATTACTTCAGTCACCTTTACAACAGAACACAAGGTTTCAGCAAGCTCAAAGTTAACACAGTGAAGCTATCAGGAGCTCAGGAAGACCTAATATGGGTTTGTCTACGTCTCATCGAACAGAAGCATTCCCATCAAAGATTTGTCCAAGATAAGAACATGTACTAATATCCCATGAACAAGAACAGATCTGCTTATCTAGGATAGCAACATGTTTATCAAGGTGCAATACTGAACTAAGAATGAAGTTGGAATTTTATGCTGTTTCAAGCAAGGCTGATAAGTGGATTTTTCTATTAATGGAGAGGGTGTAGTCAGAAAACCATCTTATGATGTGTTAAAAGGCAAAAGTTTTCTCACAGTACTAAATTTGTACCACATGTATTTCAGCGCTGTAAGTGCCACTGAGTACAAGCAGACAGCACCACACAGCTCTCTCAGTGTACATACGTCTAAATACTTAGAGGAGAGGAGAGGAGAGGAGAGGAGAGGAGAGGAGAGGAGAGGAGAGGAGAGGAGAGGAGAGGAGAGGAGAGGAGAGGAGAGGAGAGGAGAGGAGAGGAGAGGAGAGGAGAGGAGAGGAGAGGAGAGGAGAGGAGAGGAGAGGAGAGGAGAGGAGAGGAGAGGAGAGGACACAATACCCACAAGTATGGAAGTATTAGAATGAGTCCAGAGAAGGGCCACAAATATGATCAAGGGGTTGGAGCTCCTCTCCTCTGAAGCCAGGCTGAGGGAGTTGGGGTTGTTCAGCCTGGAGAAGGGAAGGCTCCAGGAAGACCTTATAGTGGCTTTCCAGTATTTAAAGGGGGCCTACAGGAAAGCTGGGGATGGATTCTTTGTCAGGGGTGTAGTGATAGGACAAGGAGTAATGGCTTTAAACTGAAAAAGGGTAGATTTAGATTAGATATAAGGAAGAAATTCTTCACGGTGGGGGTGATGAGACACTGGAACAGGTTTCCCGGAGAAGTTGAGGATGCCCCATCCCTGGAAGTGTTTAAGGTCAGGTAGGACGGGGCTTTGATCGGCTTGGTCTGGTGGGAGTGTACCTGCCCGTGGAAGGGAGGATGGAATTAGATGATCTTTAAGGTCCCTTCCAACCCAAACCATTCTGTGATTCTATTATTCTGTAAGTACCTAGTCTTGTTTAGAAGATCCTGGACCTGTTTGAAACTCCAAACACTGTCCTGCAATTGGCACCATGGCTGAGCTGTTCCCTTCTGTACAAACAGAACTTGGAAAATCCTGGAAAGGTGACTAGAGTTCTTCTGAATTTCTGAGAGTTTTCAGGCGATAAGGTTTCTCCAACTGCATCAATTGATAGCAGGTGTTGATCTCAACCTGTCCAGGACATCAACATGATTCAGTTCCACACCCATTTTCTGCTAAGAGATGAATGCTTTTACAATTTTTTTCTTCTCCAAGTATCTGAAAAATGAGACTCTGGAATAGTTCTCAAGAAACCAGGGAGAAAAGGGCACTAGTTATTTAAATGCAATACAAAGATAAAATGCATATGTCAGCAAAAGCAAAGTTTTTGAAGTGTAAGATTCCAGGAAACGACAGGGCTGGGTAGTGCCAGTCTGTTCCTCAGGCCAAACAGACTAAATAAATTACAAGCAATTTGGTTCTGAATTTCATATTACACTTTATTTCCATTTTGATATTCCTGCTTATAGTGCTTGGAAATGGACAGAGAGGTACATCTGGTGTGCACAGAGCCAGTCTGTGACTGTTTCTTTACTTCCCAATTGCTTTCATTTCCAATATTTTCTAAAATAAAGCACAAGCAATGTTAACAATCATTATTTGCACCACTTTAGTTCTATGAGGAGGGTATTGCTACCTTGCTGGAATCCTGGGCCGGCTACATAAGTCTATGATCTTGCCAACAATTTCAGCTAATGTGTTTAAGCCAGCCATAGAAAAGCACAAGCAACTGCAAAAGATTTCAAAAGCCTAAAAGAACGTCTGAATTTCCTTCATATACTTTATCAAGAAAGCTTTTATGTTTTACTTTTAGTTCTTTATGAATAAAGCTTTTATAGTTTAGTCTCTTCGTTTTATATACTAAACCATTTAACTGAAATAAAAGTTATGCCTATGCGGAAAAAAAAAAAAAAAAGAAAAATGAGAATTTAGTTTAGACACATAAAATTAAGCAGCTTGTTCCAAGAAGCAGAAAGGTATATTTAAATAGATGAAGCAGGGAAAAAAAAATAAAAAATCAAACAAACAAACAAAAACATCATTTTTTGAAAGAAATAGAGAATATGTGGAATATGTGTATATAGCTGTTCTTAACATTTAAGCATGTTCACTGTTTTCACATTCTAAGGTTTTAGAGATCTGTGAGGATACTGGGATGTGGGAGGAACTGTGGAAGAAAAGGAATTATTAAATTTGAAATGACTAGTAAAAGAGAAATGAGTGGAAATGGTAAAGTGCAACAATCTCCAAAAGTGCTAGATGATGAGAATTAGACCAGAGGGTGCATCTGGGGAAAAGAGGACTTGCAAGCTTGAGGAATAATATCAAGGAGAGAGCATGATAAAGTACATGACAGCAGTGAGAGCCACTAAGAACACAAAGATATAACAATAGTTTAGGAGAATCTCCAAAAGACAAAAACAAGACTTGGTTGCCTCCCATGTCCCTGCAGAAAAGGAACTCTTAAATTCAACCTATAAACTTTGATTAATCTCAAGGGATAACAGGAACAGACTAGTAAAGTATTGCAAAGTAAATCAACTGAAGTCTATCTTCTTATAATAAAATACTGTTACATACACAGTCTGGAAGGGAATGTCACACAGTTTATTCTTAATCTGAGCTCTGACCTCTTGGGAGACTTTTCCCACAAGGCTCTAGTATAAATTGTCCACAGTGCACACTGTGTGTCATTCCTTGGTGCCTTTGGCTGAGGAAGGTGTTGCAGGAGCTATCCAATACAAAGTTTTAGCAGCAGTTTAGTTTATTATACTAAGTAGATTGATATAGTTAATTGATTATGATGACAAGAGTCACAATGACTAATCTACTGCATATTTAAGTTGCTAAATCTTAACATAAATCAGGTTCCCTTAAAGACTAATGTTTCACTCACCAATAAATGTAGTTAGTAGGCATCTCTTGACCTCAAGGAGTAACCTTGAGAGGTGTCCCAAACCAAAGGGAGATCACTGCTGTGCAGCCTGCTGTTCCAGCACGGAATGCTTAGATTAGGCTTTCTCTGACTGCTATATGTATAAGATAAAGTGATTGGCTTGCAGTCAGGCTTAGAATCTTACCATGTTGCTTTCAACCTCTTGATATAATTTGTCATTTATCCATGAGGGATTTCAGTGAGTCACCTGTTCTAGGGCTCTTTGTTCATGGTCATGGCCATGACCACCCACTTGGTGTTCTATTATTAACGAGCTGTCCAGTTCAGGGAACAGTCACATCGAGGCCTACTGTGGTTCATAAGCCTGACCAATGCTTATGTCAAGTGCAGGAATTGAGCATATCCATCAGACAAGGTGACCAAAGGGAGTATGCTGAGCATTTGGAAATGTTGGACTCTGTAGAGTATTTGTGCCAGATATTTCAGGCATCTAACAAGAATAGGTACCTCCGAAGAGCACTACAGAAGACAATGTGATACTCTTATTTTTAGAAATCATACAGACAATATAGGGTTTAACAAGGAGTATTCTTCCTACTTCAGTGATTTTTCTAGTCCAATGAATCACATAGAAATGTGCCTCTTATGGACAGGTAACACTTTATACCATATCTGCATGAAGGACTGTATTTTTCCTTTGCAGATTTGCCTTATGAGCAAGCCAGGAGATCAGCATGGACGAGTCACACCCACCCCACTCCTCAGTCAAAAGGTAAGAAACATCTGCATATGTCCAGTTTGTGGTCCCAATGCACATCTGTTGCAATCTGGGTAGACCCTGAGGTGAACTGATAGCAGCTACCTCAGCTCTCAGCTCGGAAGGACTTATACCTGTGCCTTGTCTGGAAAGCCTGTTAGCTGTGTATAGGCAACACTGGGTGGAGTTACTGGGGCAGCCTCATGTTCCTTGAATGCAGGCTTCATCAAGTCTGTGACCATATAGTCTCACAAACCTAAATCCTACTGTGACCATCATTGAGTGGTGAACAGCAGGAGTCCCAGGCATGTGGTCTGTCACATGTTTGTTGAACAACTTCCAGACTGGAAAAATAACTACATGGATTTCTCCATTTTCAGCTACTCAGCCATCATCCTCAACAGTGCCCAAAACAGAAGACCAGCGTCCTCAGTTAGGTGGGTGTCATTTTGTTTGAATTATGCTTGGGTGTGACAGGGTTTGTTGAACATGATCAGAAGGTCATCTCTCTCCTACCAACCAGAAGCCAATTGCAAGATCTAATTCAGTGCACTAATGAGGTTTCCAGCTGGTGACAAGTAATTCCCTAGACCTGTGTATGAGCTGGCTGTACAGCTGGATCTTAGATGGAGCCTCCCATGGCTATTAAAACTTGCTTTTAGTAATGTTTAGTGGCAATGACAATCTTTCAGAGTGAAAAAGCTGTTAAACAAAGTACCTATGTTCAGTTTAGATACACAGCTGGAAGGTAAAGATGTCAAAAGAAGATATATTCCACAGTAATTGAAATGCTAGCAGTTGGAAAATATGCATAAACAAAGAGATGAAAATGGATTATAACACATAGAAAACTATTTGAATTTTACATCCTAAACTCCTGAAATTAAACAGGAAAAAGAGAAGGATTCCCAACCTATTGAGAAACTGTGGGGAGAAAATAGGGGTTTATTGAATTGTAGGCTAGTATTTCTGCAGGATGGGTGAATTTTGTGGTTTCAAAGCAGCTAATCCTTGGGGTAGGACTTAAGCCCTTACTGTGAAACTAGACTGTAGAACTGTCTTAGACAGGTAGCTAGAAAGCAGTGCAGTCTGAGTCAGTGGTGGCTTTTGCTAACAACAAAAGGGTAGAAGTAGGAAATACAGGAGATTTGGAGGATATTCTTAGCTCAGAAGACTCTGAGCCTGTTTTTATCACATGGATTTCAAATCATTATTCTGGTTTTTGTTATAGCTGAATAAGACTGTGCACATGACTACGTCTCGTTAACTTACATGCATGCTGCCTGGGAAGTATTAAACTGCTTTTTGCCCAGATAGCATTTTATCTAATCTGGCCTCCCAACCATGAGAATCTTTCCAGAAATATATTGATGATTTATGTAAGTCCTTGGGACCACTAAATGGCTGTGTGTGAGCTGCACAGATTATTTAAATGTATAAGAAATGTAACCTGATTATATGCTTGGCTGTAAAACTGACGGCCGTTTGAGAGCAGCTGTTCAGAGATGAGACAGCCCAGCAACATGGTTGTTACACAGGGGCCTACAGGCTGTGCTTACTGACCATTGCTTTGTCTTTCCTACAGACCTACTTCTGTCACAGTCTTTCCTTTTTCCTGTTGTATTTCAGTTCAGGTCAAAATCAGTTTTCATTTCCACAAGGGATCCTCATTTCCACATGAGGAAGTCATTGAGATGTTATGGGATTTGGAAAACCCCAATTGCAAAGTTGATTCAGGAGATCCCTCGCTGGACTGTGATGTTAAAGAAACAACCCAGTCACATTGCCTGGGTTCAGCCATGCCCTCTCTGCCCTCTTTTGGAGGCTGTTTTGGCACAGAAAGGAGTAGTAGTGACAAGGGGAAGACAAATGTAGCCCCTCAAGATGAGAGATCTTTGTCCTTTCCTCACCCCATCCATGCCATGGTTAGCAGTGGGACTCGGGCCTGTGGGCCTTAGCATATTGCAAGAGTAAATAGTTCCAAAGGGTGTCTGTGTATTTGTGTACTTTGTTTAAATGGGAAACAGAATACTTCTAGACCAGATTTACAGTGTGTCTGAACATGTGTTTGTGCACACTAATACAGGGAAAAAAAAAAAAAAAGTGTATACTTGCAACTGTTCACTTGCACACCTAATTTTAAGGGAAAACATGCAAATATTGTGATGCAGGGAAAGGAACAACTTTTGTCAGTGTTGGACCTGCTGTGTCATCAGGTGGCATTCAATGACCTCTACAGGGTTAAAAATAGCACCTAAAATACGTGACATTGTTACATGATTTAAAATCTTTCTTTCACAATTTTTTAGATCCTTATCAGATTCTTGGACCGACCAGCAGCCGTCTTGCAAATCCAGGTGAGAGTGGGTTTTGCTGATTTAGGAGCATTTTTCTTCTCTGATAGTGCCCCCACTCCCTTTTTAAGGCCAGAGTCGGAAGGTGATGTGACAGACTTTGCCGTTCTTCAATATGGCTCAGTGGGAGCTGATGATACCCAACATGTCGCAGGACTGGATTTCTAAATTACTTAAAGGTGGGACTGAGCTCACAGATGTCAGTCCCACCCTTAAGACACAAACTCAGGTGTCTTAGTGTATGTGTCTAGATATGAGTTAGGTGTCTTACTTACCATGATAATCATTGGAGATGTAGTTAATATAGATGTTTATCTCATCCTAGAGTAGGTGGTTATATTCAGTCAAATGCCTCAGTAGATTCCAGTAACTATATCAATAGGGGTTCACTTCTGTTGCCTAGACATTAGGAGTTTTCTTAGGTGCTGTAAGATATCCCTTCTGGCCTCCAGGTACTCCTCCAGAAGGGCACGAGTCTCTTACTGATTTGTGTCATATGTGCCATAGATTCTGTTAATCCACATTTCAATGACACACTGACCTTGCAAATAAAATATCTTTTGGATGAACAACCCAAACCAACAAATATATATAGGGAAAATGGGAAAGCAGAATCTATTTGCAAAGAATAATTGGATTAGACACCTCAGAAATGTTAGCCCACTCTAAGAAGAAGGTAACTGGGTGCATTATGGACAGGGCCTTGTAGTGTATTTTAGCTGAAGATGAAGATCCTTCCTAGTGAGTTAACACTGATTGTGAACTGTGCAGATTTCGCTGTTGCTTCCCTGAGTCCACAGGACACACTGTGGCCATATACCACTGTAATCAAGAACATGATCTGCCACAATAGATTGACATTATTTATGCCACTTCCTACTTCCCTTTCTTTAACAGCCGAAGGATGCAGTGCTCCTTTTTCCACACTGTAGGTCTCCTCAACCACCAGTAATCTTACAACAACAATCTTACAGCCTCTCCAAGCACAAATTTGCCAAAATACTGCTCCATTTCCTTTCACTTTATCCCAAGTGACATCAGGCACTTCTAGATTAGATTACTTTTTAGACAGCTTTTGCATTGCATAGGAAAGTAGTTAAATAAGTATTAAGAATGGGGCTTTCCAAATGGCCTCAAGTGCTGGGTTTCCAGGTGACACAGATCTTAATTGGGTTGGGGGGGGGGGGGGGGGGCGGTGGCTACTTCCCTTTAATCTGTTTGTAAGTCCCAGGCTTTTATAATTTTGTCAAGTGTGTATTTGGTAGCCTTCATTACTGTGGAAGACACTAAAGTGATCTGGATTGGGATACTTTTTTAACATGTGGGTATGGAATTTCTACACACCATCATTCCTGTGCTTTAACATGTTTTGTGTGTTTATAAATTGGTGGAATTAATCTCTCATTAAAAGGAAATTGACAGCAACCATTTATTTTCATAGGACCATATATTACATTTGGAAGGCAAGTGTTTATGTTAGAACATATGTTGGATTGCTTATTCAAAAATTTGTGTTTTGTCCAGTGCTGAACTGTTTATTGATTTTCAAAGGCTAATCCCCTTGTTATGTTTCGTGTATTAAAACTTGCATGCCTTGCTCATACCATGGATTCTTTTGTTTGTTTGTTTATTTAATGCATGTTAATGGAACAGAAGAAATTCATTAAGGACAGTTTGGATAAATATCATTTAAATGAATATGGGTTTCAGTTGCACTGAAGTATAAACTGCTAATGGATTTCAGATGCTACTCTAGCTTGATATTATAATTTACCGCTATAAGCTTTCTAAAGAAAAACTTGTTTATTATACCCACATATCTGGTTTGGGGAAAAAAAAAAAAAGAAACCCAACCAAATCCTGGTCAGAGATGTACTTAGAAGTTAGCACATGCAAGCTGGTTGGCAAATTCTGCTGACATTGTGCTTGTGAAACAGATTGCCTTGCAAGCTGCTTCAGCTGTATTTTGCATCATTTAAGTGCTGCTTTATTAAGAAATGCTAAGCTTTTAACATGAATATCAGTGTCAAGGCCCTTCACGATCTACTTTCAATTGCCTAAAATGGTCAAATTTTGTTCCTATAACTGGGCAACACGCTTCTGCAAAGTTGACAGCAGACTAATTATTTTCCTTTTAAAATGAAATTGGCAGAGGAGGGAGAAAAAAAAAAGTTTTATGTCTTAACTTCAGTAATCATTTAAACTCTTGTTTGACACAGAACAATGATGAGAATGAATTTTATGGACCTTTTCACTGTTTTTGCAAATGTTTTGCCCTATGGTTGTATGCAGTGCAACAGCAAGCTAATAAGTTTCCGTTCTGCATTTCCCCAAATGCTGCAAATGGGTGATATGGTTTGGCACAAGTCCAGCTTTCTCTAAACTTCTCTATTTTGTGTAGGCTTATTCCATAGCAGAGAACATTTAGTTGCAACATAATGCTGTGAGAACAAGCAAATGTTACGCAAGTAAAAGCTGTTTGTCCTGAGCTTTAGAGATTAGTTTCCTAAATGAGCACTGTATGATTTCCCCATCAATTGTCTACACTGAATGACATTAGCTAACTATTAAATCTCCATGTAATGGCATTCTGCCACCCAGATGAGAGAAAACATGACACACAAACATTATCTTTAGGATTTCATGAGATAGGGCTAGGAGAAAGGGGACTAGTTAGGGTAAGAAGTAGGAACTGACATTGCAACATTTCCTAATAGGGTCCTATGTGAGAGCCTGAAAGAACTGGTGTCTTAACTTTATTATTCACTAGTCCTGACAATTCCATTCTTTTTTCCCCAACAGGGAGTGGGCAGATACAGCTATGGCAGTTCCTGCTGGAGCTCCTCTCAGACAGCTCCAACTCCAACTGCATCACCTGGGAGGGCACCAACGGGGAGTTCAAGATGACCGACCCTGATGAAGTGGCTCGGCGCTGGGGGGAGAGGAAAAGCAAGCCTAACATGAACTATGACAAACTCAGCCGTGCACTCCGCTACTATTATGATAAAAATATTATGACTAAGGTTCATGGTAAGCGCTATGCCTACAAATTTGATTTCCATGGAATCGCTCAGGCCCTCCAGCCTCACCCCCCGGAGTCATCCATGTACAAATACCCGTCAGACCTCCCCTACATGAGCTCCTACCATGCGCACCCCCAGAAGATGAACTTTGTAGCTCCCCACCCCCCTGCTTTGCCTGTAACCTCATCCAGCTTTTTCGCTGCCCCTAATCCATACTGGAATTCACCAACTGGAGGTATCTACCCGAATACCAGGCTGCCAGCTGCTCATATGCCTTCTCATCTTGGCACCTACTACTAAGTGGGGAAAAAAAGAAACACCAGAAAAAGGAAACAAAGACACTGCTCACTGGGACACAGTCCCTGATGAGCTGCAATGAACTCTATTGGAGTACATGAATTAAAAGTGCCTAAAGAGACAAGTGAAGGTTTGGCTGGGGAAAAAAACAAACAAACAAACAAACAAAAAAAAACATTTAAAAATAGATGTCAAAAAGACTCTTTGTAGTAGGGTTTTAAAGGAGATACTCATGAAGTATTAAGATACTAAAATGTAATGTATATGGGCATCGACTCTGTGGACCAAACAACAGTAGACTATTGTAGGTAAAAGCATGAAATGATAAGGAAAACCTACAAAAGCTAGTGGTCTTAAAAGGTTGATAAGCTTAAGTGTAAAGTTTGATATCTTGCTAATGCAAAACTGGGACTATACTACAGCAATATAAGGATAAGTCTATAGTGACCTAACACAATATATGAATCATTACAAAAGAGGGGGGGAAAGGGGAAAAAAGGAAAAAAAAAAAAAAAGAAAAAAGAAAACTACCTGTATTTAAAAACTAGAGACATATCAACAAAAGAGACTGGTTTAGTGTGGAAGGTGATTTGGAATATAAAGGCATTGTTTTGGTTAAAATCACATGCGTTCCATTCATCAGAGTGTTATCAGCTACTCAAACTGTGAAGACAACCCAAACTTTAGGATTCCTTGACAGTATTACAAGAACCCTGAGCCAAACATTGGAAATGAGAAAGTGCTGAAGGGCAAGTGTATGATTGTAGATCAGAGGCCTACACCTGACAGAGGAAGAGGAAAGGAGAAAGAGGAGGACAAAGGCGGTGAGAATGGGAGAAAAGAAACTTCTTTACCAGTAGAGACTGAAGAGACTGAAAACTTAGTAGTGTTGGGACTATGAAGAAATACTTGTTTGGACTTGCAAAACGTTTTACTCAGTATCATACCATTCCCAGTATTACAGGAGGAACAGACTTGTTTTTATAGTAATAAAAAAGTGAAAAAGGGAAAAGCAGAAGAAATCAGAAATCAGAATATGCATCTCTTTTTTTTAAAAAAAAAAAGTAAAACTGGAATTGTGTTTGATATTTAAAAGTTACCAGTTAGAACCTCATCATTATTAAGGGGGTTTCTTTTCTATTGGTTAAAGCAAGAGACAACCCTTGACTGCCAAAATTAAAAATCATCTAAGTATTTTTGTTAGGCGGGCGCCAGTTTTTCTTTATTGAGTCGCGAACGCTGTGCGTTTGTCAGAATGAAGTATACAAGTCAATGTTATTTTTTCCTTTTTATATAATTATTATATAACTTATGCATTTATACACTACGAGTTGATCTCGGCCAACCAAAGACACAAAAAGGGACAATCAAAATTGTGGCCTTGAATTTTAACTCTGTATGCTTAATGTTTACATTATGAACATATTAGTACTTAGAATGCAGAATGTATGTAATAAAATAAGCTTGGCCTAGCATGGCAATTCAGATTGACACAGTAGTTTGTATTTGCATTTTCAGTTCCTGACACGCTTATCAGAACTTCTTCTCACCAAATTAAATTATGTTAGGCATTTTGTTTTAAAATTTTGTTTTGTGAAATCTGGCAATCATGAAAATGTAGGAAAAATTAGCAATGCTTAGCATAAACTAAATGTGGATAGGTGCTATGTATATTCTTTTCCAGACTATTCTGCAAAAATGTTTGCAAACCTTTGTAACAGCGTCTTGCCATTCCTGTCCTAAACTTCTTTTGCCCAGAGATTGCATGCCCAGTTCTTTGACAACTTCATGGCCAAGATTGAAAATGAAGTCTAAAGGAGTCCTTTAAGGAAGAATCCTGTTACCCAGAAATTATCTTTCATTGGCATCAGATTATGTAGCATAATCTCAGCCTGAGATGTATCATACTGACACATATGTTGAATTACCATGCCCCCTTCCTATTAATACATACTGTATCATTATTAGTAAATAAAGTGAATAATGAATAATTTCCATTATTCCTCACTTTAGAATGGAGTGTATAGTAGCTTGTTAATTTGTCATTGCAATCCATCTTGGCTGTTTACAAAGGGCAGGATGTTTTCTTTCTGTTCTAGATTTAGAGGCTTCCCACACTGTACCCTGGGCCCCAAAACTACATCTGGTGCCTAATGGCATTATTCCTTTTTTTTGTTTTGTTTTGTTTTTCCCCAACACCAGCTGAAGAACTGGTCTGGAAAATTAACACTGACATTTATGAGTGGTTTTCCACAGCAGGCAGTGTTTACTGCAGACACCCCAGTCAGCTTAAACCTCCAACTATATCCCTTTCTTTTGCTGTTGTTTTGTCTCTTTTTAACAAAATGGGTGTGGTTTCAGGTTTTATAGCAAATGTTCTGCATATCCATTTTGTGGAGCATTAATCGGTGCTCTGCAGTGGGAGCCTACTTGCCAGATTCCTGTGTTATGGATGTCTTGGTGGCAGTTTACAAGCACAGGATTATATTACTAATATTTGAGACCTGAGCAGTGGCATCGTAAGCCTTGTGATCGTTTGGGAAATAAGCATTGTAAGTCTGTATCTCTTAAAAAATAAAAACTTACGGAAAGGTTAGAAAAACTGAACTCTTGGAAAAGGTTAGTCACTACTAAAGGTTAGTCACTCACTATTTTAGAAAGGCACACCTCTGTGCTGGCTATAAGAATAATAGTTTGCCTTTCAATGGAAATACATCTACAGATGCTTGCTATCTACTTTGTGTGTACTTCTAACTCAAAAAATGGTAAGTGCATTGTTGAACCACCTCTAAATTAAACACTTAAAAATCCAGATAAAACAACCATTTTTGTTTAGATTGGCCAGAATATGCCTGGAGGCCTTCAAAGTATCCCCAGAGCTCACAGAGCTGCCCACAGGATTTCCAGATGGTATTGCTCAGCGGCTGTCATGTACAATGGCAGTAACATCCTGACATGGAAAGGTAGGGTCCAAGTCTTCACTGGGACAGGGATGGAGTCACAGCAGGTGGGTGTGATGAAGACCTCTCACAATTGAAGAGCAAGATCCTACAGCAGGCCCCAGGTAGCTCACTGGCAAATTAGTCCAGGGTGTGGATCTTAGTGCTATACTTACAGCTTGCAGCTTTATAGGGGCTTTGGAATACCTGGATTTTACAGCTCTCAGGGAGAAGATGGAGAGCCCCCACTGCTGCTAGGGAACTGGGTTAGGGTAGGTGGCCCTGCTGCTGGTGGGGTCTCCCTACAACCCTACAGCAGCTGCCTCACAGGATCTGCTTGCTGTGGGGCAAGCACCAGCCCAGTGTCCAAAGGTATTGGCCGAGGCAAAACAACAGGCAGTGGATCCATGGCAGTGTCTCTGCTCTCTGCTGCTCACTGCCTGCTACCTGATCTGGTCTTGCTAGACCATGACCCTCTTTCATGGCTAAAAAAAAAAAACAACAAACAAACAAACAAAAAAAACTGCACAACCAAAACCAGCGTCAGGATGGCTGAACAAGTCTGTCTTCATATCACAAAAGACATTCACATGAGTCTCAGGTAGACTCTAAAACCTCAGTTGAAAGTGCTGTATCTTTGCCCTTTAAGCACCTGGATGCATGAACAAAATGACCCTGATCAGTCCCCATTTGTACAAGCTGGTCATGCTGATGCCTTTGTTTAAATTAGGACTCCTTTAAAAGTTAGTTATCAGTCAAGTCTTATTCCTTATTACTGCACTCTGTGGACTGCTCTGAAAGCAGCAACTTTGTTTTTGCTGAACTTTAGTGGTTAATGTATGCTTATCTTTCACCAAGAAATATCCTTCTGTCCGAGAAGCTGCACTGTTACATGGAAAGTGATAGCGAAACAAGGTTTAAAAGTAAAACCAAGAAGTTCTTATATTGCTGTTCTTGACCAAGATGTTTTCCCTGATATTAAATCGGATTTAGTGAATACACCAAAAATACATTTGAAGGATGTATTTTATAACACTTGTACTGGGACTCTGATCAACACTGATTTTCTCAAAGTTTACAACAGCACAGCACCAGCCATACTGAACACCTTAATTCCCCTCACTTTCCACCTTCAGAAGACTCCATGCTGGGTATCTCAAATGCTACATGCTTTATAAACTGTCCACAGCAAAATAGAGATCGTCAATGATTTAGACTTTCTTCTGCAAACTCATGTTTCTTAGACTAGCTAAGAACTAATTTTTTTTTTTTAACTGTATGTGCATTGAGGAAAAAATAGCAATACAGCTTGTATTTGTTATATTTAATATATTATATTATATTCTTAGTGATCCCATTATCTTTTTCCATGGCATCTTCTCAAGTTTGGTCACATGAGGGAAATGATTACTGGTAAATTGGAATGACACCACATCTGTCCAAAGGACTCGGTTAATTCATGCCTGAATTTTAACTGTCTCTTGAAGCGATCCTGATGCAACACAAGCACTTAGCTCCCTATCTGGTCTGTTGAGGGAGCCTTAGGATATTTTTACAGCGGATCCTGCCTATATTTGGGACCTATGTTAAGAAGACTAAACACCACCATGGAGGCTCAAACTGGACTGCGACTATTCTTGGGTTTTTCTGAGACCTTGCTTAGCATCAGCAAGAGGAGTCCTTTCATGAGCAACAGGTAAACCAGTTACTTGGCAGCAACACCTTGGGGGGGGGGGGGGGGGGGGGGGGGGGAGTTGAAAGGGAGCACATCCCAACAGAGCTGCCCTTTCTCCCCTTTGTTTTCTTGACAAAGGGTATTTCTTCTTATTTCACCTCACTGGAATTGTCACCAGATTGGATTGTTTGGAGAACCTGTCTCACTTGAACTCAGCTGAGAACTCACAGCCCACAAGGCTTTGAGGAAGCCATCCTTCAGCACTTGCCATTGCAGTGAGAGAAGCAAGGGCTAAGGAGGCCGTGAAACCTTCTTCTTGGTTAATCAACACTATTCCCCTCCCTCCTTAATGAGCACTGCCTATACACACACCTGGTCAGGTTATGCTGCTCCCAGCTACACATTTCATCATGCTTCTAATCTTCTGGTCATGTCTTGACTTCTGTGCAGACCATATCAGTGAGGTCACACCTTGGTATCAGCAAGAGAAAAAAGGAAAATGAGGTCTGAGTAAGTCACATCATCTTCAGGAAACATGTGAGGTTGCTCAAAACACTGTACTGTCTCCCTGCTTGTTTCCAGGCTCCAGCTACAACCTCCGAAGCTGCTTGGCTCCACTGCTGCCCCTTGGCCATTCCTTCAAGGCACTAGCAACTGAGACTACATCAGATGCATGACCCAGTGAAAGCCTTGCTTGAAGAACAGGACCACTTCACCAAGGTGGTGTCTCTTCAGGCTGCTGGCCTCTAAGAACTATATGCCTTTACTCTTCTGCACCTCTGCTGCCAATGGAACACAGATAATGGGGTGTCTATGGGATGAGTGTTGGCCCACCAAATGGTGAGCTAGTTGATGAGGATATTAGGCCAAGTGTTATGTGGAAACTGTTTCAAAACTTAATGTCCTCCATTGTTTAAAACGGCACATATTTTCAGGAAAACTAAATATAGCATCCAGGTTGGTTTTATGAGATGTACTTTTAAATCACTGGAATGAGGATTTCTCAAAACCAGACTCAGAAAATTTCTTGGGTTGTGCACCAGAACCTTGGGCTGTATATATTTTATAAAAGAATAATGGGCAGAATAGTTTTCAATGAACAATCTTAGAAGAAATAATGAGAAAGTTTACTCAGGTAACCCTATCTGTCTCCTTCACTATTACAGAACTATTTTCTATTGTACATTTATTGATGTTTCCTTAACCCTCTACTCATTTGAATAGGTCTCAGCTCTAGGGTATTTCCACCCACTCCCTTAACACAAAGGCTAATACATCTCATTGTCAAAGAGTTTTTATGTTTTCCTGCTATTTTTCCCTTTTGCAGTTTCTTGTGGTTATGCTCCCCATGCATCACACTCCAGAGCTCCTAGCCTGCCTCAATGTTTACAGCTTTGCAAATGTTTGTAGTTTTTTATCACACTCCCTTTGACTGGATGCTAGCCAAGCTTAGACACATTTCACTTAACAAACCTATCCCTCTTCTCCTCTGATAATTGCTAATGGACCATTTTTTATTCCTTTTTTTTTTTTTCTTTTTTTTATTTTTCCCTGCCTATATCCATGAGCAAGCCTGATATGTTCTGTCTAAGTGATTTCCATCTATGATTTCTCTGACTGCCACCTCTCTCCTACTGGACTCTTGGCCCAGTTAAGCAGCTAATGTGCTGGAAGATCTTCCTTGAACAGCTAAAAGACCATTCACCTCTTTAGCTCTGAATGGACTTACATACTTTTCCCTGTTTGGAGCCATTTTATCTCCTGGACCAAAACCTTCTCTTCTTCAGATATCTCCACCAACACATCACTAGGAAGGTTTTTCCAAACTATTGTTGTGAACTGGCTGCAGTTATTCCACCACCTCATTTTGTCCATCTGTGCAGTGTTTATTTTGGCCCTATTCTTTTGTGTCCTGGTGAGGCTTTAAGCTGTTTCAGGCAGAAAATACACATCCACAGAACACCCAGCAGCGTGTTGCTTAAGACTACATGATCATGTGTAAGGTTTCCAAAACAAGTTCCTATACATTTCCAATTTTCCTCATAATAAAGGTGTCATTCTACTCTGTTAGAAACTTCAAAGCTGCTCTGTAAACAATTAATGTAGGGTTTTTAAAGCAGGCACAAGCACTTAGGCTAAAAGATTGCCAAGGTCCTTTTAAACTTCAAAGCAGCCCTAGCAGAATATGAAAGATAATTTTAAACTTTCAGACAAGTCTTTCACTCAAATCTTCTGTATAGTTTTGTACAATTAATTACCAATTTATACCAGTAAACTGGCTGTGTAGACTTCTTGGCCAACTGAGACATCAGCACAGGACTGCCAGGAATGATGTAGGACTTCAAAGAGACCTGCACCTTTCTGGAAAAGAGCTGGGGAGCTTGTGAAGCTCTCCAATATATCTGCAACAACACTGGCTGCTGAAATGTTCACTTTTTGAAATAATGTCCCCTTGTGGGAGGGGGAGAGATATGTTTGAAAGCATTACAGTAGCCACAATACAAGGGGAAGAAAAAACAGGGGAAAGTGAAATTATTCATTAATTTTATGGATGATCCGCCCTCCCCTCCCCCCCCCCCCCCCCCCCCCCCCAGCTGTATAGTTCTCAGAAATACTAGTGTGATACATCAATATGTTTTGGTTTTCTGAGATGGGAATGGCATTCAGATGACCCAGCCATAAGCCGAATCCTATTGTGCTGGAAATGATAAACATATATCGTGACTAGTAGATGCTGCTTTGAAGTGCTCTTTTCTTTAAATACACAAGGCTAACAAATGCTGAAAGAGAGGCTGCATTTTTTACTAAGACTAGCAGAACAATTTCCATTTCAGTTCTTCCTTGAAGGAGGGAGGGATTGTTTTTTTCTTCTAAAGCACTCTAAGGATAAATCCAGAAAATGTGTAGAAGGTGCCCAGATATTGTGATGGGCTCATATTCTCATAGTTATAGACAGCTCACAGCCTGGATCTCCAAGGGACTGAAATGTCTGCTGTTGCCCTGAATGACTGCTAGTTATGACCACAGAAAAGTTATATCTGCCTCTGTACGGCAAGTAAGTTGTAAACCTCCCACCATGAGTTTACAAGAAAAAACAACAGAAAATTAAGACTAAAGCAAGTGACACACAGCCTTTGGAACAGAGCAGCACCAAGGAAGGGCTTCAATTTTAAAACAGGTGTGAAAATAAAGGTCTTTCCCTCAGCTGTTTCTAGAAGATTAAAGTGAAGGAGGCAGGAAAGTGGGCATACAAAAGTGGCAGGAAAGAGGGCATACAACCAAGGATGAATGGGAATGACAGTTGGAGCTATTATTGTTTTGGAATGGGTGAGGAAAAATAGGAGTGGGAGACTGAAATAAAGAGAGAAAGAAGAAAGAGTGTTATGAAGTGCAGTCAGAGTGGGTAGCAAAGTGCCACGGCATTACGGTCTGTATTAGCAATTTATGAAGTGGGTATACGTAGACGTTTTAGATGTTCTTGCAAGGATTACTTGGTGCTAAGCGTTAGACCCAATTTGATGATGGTGGCATAAGATAAGAACTGAGTTGTCAGTAAATGAGTAGCCCACCAGGTGATCAAAATTTGGGCTGACAGCATGAAGGCAGCAATCCAGGAGGCTCTACCATGTACAGCCTGGGAGAAGAGGGAATTGCATATAGTCAGGGGATGCGAGGAACGCTTCAATGCCTGGGGAAGACCAAGAAAGTTATTTTCCTGCATAGGAGTGGGAATTGAATGACGGATGTGAGGAATACGGAGAAAGAAACTGAAATTGGATATCAAGAGGTTAACAGAAAGGGAGATCAAAATGAAAGAAAAGGAGACCACAGATCCTGGTGATTTTAGTGGCTCAAGAAAACAACAACAAAAAAGTCTTAAAGAGAAGATAAGGCCAGGCGTAATTTCAAGTGCTGAGCCCAAAGGAGATGCTGGAGAGGCACTGCAATGTCTGATATGGTAGGAGGAGGCAGGTTAGCACATCTGCAGTAAAGTAACAGCTGAAGCCAACTGAGCTGAAGAGTCAATGGAATTTGTAAATGTTCATTTCTCTTTCTACTCTTACCACTTTCGTATAGTTTCAGCTAACTTTTCATTATAATTTCCACAAACATTTCATGTCACGGCTTCGTTACAATGTGGACTGCACACTGAACAGTTGTAAAATAGCCTTGCCAATGCTGGTAATTTACACTGGGAATGTAATATCCAGTTCCAATCACTGACGAGTGCTATGCAAAATGAGCTAACCAGCATTTTTCATTTCTTTAATAACTTACCTCAACAATTAAATGTATTGCAATGCTAAATTTACGGTACATAATAAATCATTCCAGACTGTATAAAAGCATCAGACAATACATTTCTGTTGTTTTGTCATAAGCTGTACAAAATGCTGGCTTAGCACTCTGTAAATTGCTTTGTTCACACTTGTTATTTTAATTGTATACCAAAAAACAGTAGAGTTTTATGCATTCAGTGTTGGGTCTCACACTGTGTGCCAGATCCAATATGCTCTCCTTTCCTACTAGATGCAGATCACAGTGAAAGCTTTTAGCATAGTAGCCTATGAAGTGTGTAACTAGTGACTACTTTAACATTTTCGCCCTTCTATTGTAACTGTTGGAATAGCTTTATACAGAGTTTAGATGTGGCAGGTGGTCCTAGCTAGAATTGCGTTTCCATATCCATATGATTCCTTTCCCTACCTTGGCTAAAAGCTAAGATGTTTGGTTTGTGGTTCAGCCCTCTATTTCTGGAAAATCTCTGGTGGGCCTAACAGTAATAATAATTATGGTATAGAGAGTCATTGGGCTCTAGCACTCCTTTTGTCTTCAGTTTTGGCACGATACAACATAAAAGTAGAGAAATGGTAGGAGGAAGGACAGCTTTATTTAGTCAGAATACCTGGCAAAAAGTAGTTAGTTGACTGATGATGGGGTTTCCAAAAGACACGAAGTAGTTTAGGGCCTCAAATCTGATAGACCTATGATGGGATTTGTGTCCCTCAGTCTCTCAGGTGTTGCAGAAGTCCTTTTCTGGTTCATTGCTTAACATAGCCATGTTCATCCTGGCAGACTTGGATTTGAGTGTATAGCCCTGAGGGTGCTCACAATTTCAGATACAAAGACACCCTCCAGCAAATGCAACCACCAGAGGGTAAAATGCCACCATACAAAATGATCACTGATAAAGAAAAAATTGTTCACCAGAACATCTTTCAAAGCTGTTGTTGATAACTTTTTGTTCCCATGGCAGGGTCTTGGAGTAGTGCTGAAAAGAAAAAAAGCTGGGCAGTGATGTAGATTTGGGACTGTGTTTGAATGCCCTTGATAATGAAGCCTACCGTATTGGTCTGACACCTGTCTGTCAATGTGCAAACGTAAACTTCTCTCACCAGTATGTCCACCTACACAGACAGAAATACAGGTCTTATGGCTCTTGGATGTCAACAAAAAATGCTATGCCTCTTCTAATGCATTCTGTGAGGCTGCTGGGCCCTCCTACGGCCTTCAAGGCAGTAGCAGCCAACAGGCACCTGGGCAGTCCCTTATTTCCAGGCAGCAACACTCTTGCAGACTGTGAAGGTGCTAATGAGTTTCCTGAACAATAATGTAATGACACACTAAGAAAGGCCTGGGTGCTTGCTGCATTGTCTGACTGCCAAGTGATCTGGGTAGGGATGTGATTCCTGGTAGTCCACACAGAGAACTGACAGGTCTCCAGGGAAGGGGCAATGCTCCCACACACCTGCCTGGTCTCGCTTGGTTTGTGCAATTAGACATATAATGAGGTTCCTAGAGACTCACAGGCTTAGCTCCGTGCACCTTCTAGAGAAAAACGTGACAAACTTTTTCTAGGAGTGATACACTGTGTTTGACTGTTGAAATATGTACAAGTGTGCATGCTGAGTTTAACCTGTAACTACATGCCTCCACTTTGACCCTCTCCTGTGATGCAAAGTGATTGAAACAGCTCCTGCAACTCCTCCTGTTCCTTAGCTCCTGCTTTGAGATCCAGAAACCATGGCTCCAGTGGCAGCTGGACACCCCTGACTGATCAATCCCTACAGGTAAGGTGGGAGTGCAAAGAACCACACATTTTTCTCTTCAGCAAAGGCAAGTTTTCAACACATTATCAGCGTCATTCTCTGTATCTTATGTCAGTTGGTGGTATTCAAGGACAAGGAAAGCTTCATAGACTGCCAGTGGTCAACAGGTCACATCTGCCTCAGCCTCCCACCTAAACCTATAGTAACACCATCTCCCGGATTGCTCTGCAGTTTTCTCTTCTCTGAGCTTGGTTGCTGTTTGTCTTGCACCTTTTGTCTGGAGAGGACGGGGCTTTGGGTTGTCCCCAAAGTCACAACAGGTTTGTATCTTCAGCAGCAGCTGCTCCTCGTGCTGACCAGAGGCCAGCTCAGGTGGCTGTGCAGGGAAGAGGAGCCCTCGACAGCCTGGCTCCCAACTCGCACAGTGCCTATACATGCGGCACTGGGGAAAGGCCACTCTCCTGGGCTTTGGCCCCTTCTTGGTGTCTGACTGTAGTGCAGTCCAGAAAGCATCCTGAGAAATGAAGCAAAGATGGAGAGAGGGAGAAGGTGCTTCACACCTCACTCTCTGGTCCACCCTGCTCCTGCCAAGGTTAGCCTGGGGCTGGCAGGGCACAGTAGGTGGGGCACCAAGTCAAAAACTCCTGTTTTCTATCCCGTGAACCAAAACCTAGGGTTTTTCATCCTCACAGTCACCAGACACCATCAGTACCTTGTTCCTGGTATCCCCATAGAGATTGTCATGGGTGGGACAGGCCTGGCACCCTGGCATGGTCCGTGTTGCCTGCTGACATCCAGCAGCCATTGTGCTCCTCCTGTGGTGGGCCTCATCCCCTCCTCTTCTTCATCATAAGACCTTTCATAGAATCATAGAATCATTTCCCACAACGAGCCATTTCTTTGTGTGTGAAGTTTCCATGCCCCCTGGTAAAACTGCTCAAAAGCTTTCACCACAACCTTGTATTTCCCACGGTAGTGCTCTCCTGTACTGCACTGTAATACTGAAAGATCTGAAGGGTTTTGCCAAGTGGTTTGTAACCGGCTTCTTGAGGGCTGGTTTTGCAACACAGGTCACATTCAGCCTCTTTGCACTCTCCCCTCACTACACTCCTCCTGGGCTACACCTGGGTTGCAGAGGAGATCTGAAGAGACAGGACCTCTTTTAGAAGCCCTCTGTACTTCAGGTGCTCCCTGAAGTTTCTGTGTAAAGATCTGGGCCGTGGTCCTCAACACAGCATGGGGTGAGCTTCAGTGTTGTGTCTGGTCCTCACAGGCAGCCAAAGGACAAACAGATCTGTGTGAGAGAGGAGACAAAGGCAGCGTGGGCTGGGAAGGCACCACAGCATGAGTTCTGCCTGTTCCACTTCCCCGGCGTGACTTCATGCTGCTGCCCTATTGCAATATGGGTGCTATCCTGCTGCTCTTACTGGGAAGAGCCTGCAGCTTTCCTGCCCCTTTGCAGGTCCCTGGAGTAAAGGTGACGATGTGCTTGCCCTGCAAAGGTCAGGTGGCTCCTGACCCAGCATTCACTTCCTGCTGCAGCATTTTGTCCCCAGAGCCCTGCGTAGTGGGTGGTGAATGCCACACTGTCCCATGTGGCCTCGGACATCTTCCTGCTCATGAAATCCAGCCCTGGTTTGTCTCCTCAAGCTGCTGCAATGGCGAGGCACACAGGAAACCAAGCACCTCTGACTTTGCTCTACATGTGCCTCAGCTCCAGGGACAGCCTTTTCTTTTGGGGATGAGACCCTGGTAGCAAAATAACAACTCTGCTCAAGTGTGTCAAGGCATATTCTGTCAAGGCATATCCCTCTTTCCCCCAAAAGATGGCACTAGGATTCACCAAAAGTGAGCAACTCAGCACCCTAAATACTTTTATCTCTGTGAAAAATGCCACTGAGACCCTCCACTGTGGTGCCCATCTCTCTCCCACATAACTGAGGGACACCTCCAGAGTGTGCTACCACCACATTCCCAGGGCACACCCAAAGGGCCTTAGGTTACTGGAAACAACAACAGGGTGAAAAACGAGTTGCCACCTGCTAAGAGTACTTTGCAGGAGGGAATGTCTTCTAGTAGGAAAAAAATGCCATCACATTACATCTACCCTGTAGTTTATTTCTAAGACAATGAGGAAACATATACAATATTGGAATTAATCTTCTTGTATAGTGGCATTATCTGCTGTTGTAAAATTAACATCATTCGGATTTTTACTGAAAAGTTAATTATTTTTTCATTCTGGTAACACAGCCCATAAACCTATGAATAGAGAGTTTGTCTGGTAATTTAGGCACATTTTTAAGTTTTTTTGAATGCAAATGTTTGTACATAATGATAATTAAAGAAGTATTTTCATGATTAAAAGAATAAAACTAATGAAGAGAGATTATTTTTCCTTGTAATTCTTATCATATATTGAAAAAAACTTTTTATCTGTCAGTGAAGCAATAGTTTTTTTTTTTTTTCCTCAAAAACAATCTCCATTCCAAGGTAATGGACTTCTTGTATTCATTAACATCTCCAATAGAGCTATCACCTGAATAGCTGGGATTTTTCTTTTCGTTAAAGAAAATTAGAAGATCATAGCTCTACAAATGAAAATAAGTTAAAGTGGGCAGATAAAGGGTTTCTGAAGAAGGCAGAACTCCAAGGCTGAAAACGCTGTCTCAGTATGTTTAAATATGAAGAGAGTGCCTCACCAAGGAGGCTTACCTCCTTGGGCAGGTCAGCATCCTCCAAGGACTACTGGGTCCAACAATTGCCTAAATAAATATTTTTCATTAGCAGTAGCAAGTTCAGTAGTGACACTTCCTGAAAGAAGGTTGTCTGGTTTTGGTTTCTTTTGCAAATGCTGGTGTCTCATGAAAGACAGACATCTGATTCCCTTGTGCCTCCATTTTTTTTGGACCAGAGGCTAGCATGCACTTATTCCTACTGCTAGCAGAAAGTTACCTTTGTTTTCTGCATGTTACTGCCCCTAAAGCATGATTAAAAAGCAAAGTGTGAAAGACAGTTACACTGCTGAACACCCCATGTGACCATCCTGGGAAAGGTGAGATCCTCACAATGCAGTTGTTTTTCTAAGTACATAAGCTTGGAGGTGTCCATTGAGCATGCCAGCAGCCCTGAGCATTAGACTATGATCTGTATGTCCTGCTCATTGCATTGCCTGCTCCTTTTGTTACGTGTAGCAATACGCTTTTGCTACTCATATCTTTGCGTAGGAGGCTGGCCTGTTCACGGGTCTACAAATGGCCAGGCACTGTTGTAGCACAGCTGCTTACGAAATAGTGAAGTGGGAACGCAGCCTCGGAGAGGACTGCTCTGGGCTGGGTTGCCCGCTGTTCCCCCTGTCCTTCTGAAGGACAGCAGCTTGCTGCCTTTAGTATACTCAGGAGACCCCAAGACTAAATATAACATAGCAACATAACATAAAACATAACATGGCATAGCATAGCATAACATAACACAAAACAATACAGCATAACATGGCATAACATAGCATAACATGGCATAACATAATATGGCATAACATATAACAACATAACATAACATGACATGACATAACATAACACAAACATAACATAACATAAAACATTGCAAATGGAGCCTGAGCGTGGAAAAGAGCTGTGTAAAGAGAAAGTATTTAGGATGTTTTGGAACAAAATGCATGGGTGTGGGGGATTTAAGTGTTTTTAAATGTCCTGACACTAGATGGTGCGGTGGGTTAGAATAATCTCCTCTCTGCAGGAGACCCTGTTCTAAGTGCGTTTCAGGCCTGTCCTGGGTTTTGGCAGGACTGAGCGTGTTTGTCAGCCCCGCTCAAGAGGCGCCACGGTCTGAAGGAGCAGTGTGGTTTTGGGGTCAGGATGGAGGTGCTGTGCGGAGGCGTGTTCAGCTGTGTGCAGCTCTGACTGCAGCTCCACTTCTCCTTCTCTTGCTTTCATTAACAGCAGCATTGCCGAGAAACTACAGAAAAGAACATAAAAATTAAAGAAAAAAGGAAAAGCTAATTATACAAATTAATCATCCTAAAGAGAGCAGGAGCTAACCTATAGTGCCAAAATAGGCACCGAGCTGAGTTGAGCTCTGCTGCAGGGACTTTCTCCCTATAGACTGTATGCATGTGTCCAGGTCCCACTGACCAATGGGGCTGGTCGTGGGTACAGAAGTCAGCACATGTGCATGTGCATTGACATACTGGGGCACCGACGCTTCCTCTGGCAAGCACTGAGATGTCACTGTGGGTGCCTGCCATGCTTGCTGATGTCAACGGTAGCAAATGGGATTCAGAGCTGTGCAGGATGGCTTGGCACCTTGCAGGCAAAGGGCTTTAATGTGGTTTCTTGGGTGTAACTGAAAGCAGCTTTTGGCCCAGGGGAATGAATATTTTTTGCCTTCGTATATGCCCTGATTTTTGCAATTGTGCCATTAAAAGTGTCTTCTAGAGAGCAGTAATTAACAGAGTATATGTTTTAGTTACTTCTTCTGAAGCTGTTTACTATGGTTATTCCAGGCATGATTTTTCCCTCTTCTGAAAAGATGTAAAGATTTTTTTTTTTTTTTTTTTTTTGCATCGATACGTGCCGGCAGCATTTTGGGGGTCAGAACAAAGAATCTTGGTAGGATTTCCTACATGGCACCATGGACTGGGCACACCAAGTCCTACCAACTTGCACTGAACTCCCTGCTATTGAGTCACTTCAGCAGTTTTGATCACTCTCCCACTACTCCAAGAAATATTTTGAGTGCAATTTAAACCTGCCCCGGTGTTTGATACTTACATGCTTATTAGGCACTTCTTCAGCTATGTGCATTTGTGGTCAAAACTGGGAAATCAGGAGAAAGCAAAAGGTGCCTACAGGGGCTCCAGCTGAAGTGTTGCCTTATAACTCATGAAGAAATGAAAAGAAAGAAAAGGGAAGCATTACAATAACTGAAAAAGTCCTTCAGCACGATTCTACCATGACTATTTTTCCTTAAATGTGTCCCTTGCAGTGTAAACATTAGCTTCCCAGAAAAGTAAACTTTCTTTTAGCACAAGAAGTAGGTTTTAAAAGCTAGAGCTTCAAAAGTCTGTGAATATATAGGCACTGAAATGATGTATGATGTATGGAAAAAAAAAAAAAAAACCTTGGGGAGGGAAAGAGGTATAAGATAATGATCACTAAAATGGTTATGAGCATGATTTCACCTTCAGGAATGCTTCAGCAGGAATTTGAGATTTTTTATCGTTCATGGAGAGGGACAAAACCTAAACAATTGGCTCAGAAATATATTTATGAAGAAACAAAATGTTTGTTTTGCTGTGGCTCCTGGATTCACAGTTTTGAGACCAGTAGGGACGAGTTGCTCATCTCGTTTGGCCTCCTGCATTAGCAGAAGCCCCATCCAGCTACTCCTATAATGAACTTGACACCAAGGGGGACAAGTTCTTCATTTTTCATGAATATGCAAACCAAACTAGAAGAATTCTCTCACCTTCATCAGCTTTAGCACAAATGTGTGGTTCTGCTGGATTGTCAGCCACTATTGTGTTTGTTGCTCTTTACTTCCTTTATTTGTTTCTTGCCTGTAGCAAATATTATGTTTTCCCCTTTATAAGTGTCCATCTTTCAGTCAGGGAGTAGGAAACAGTCCCATCACTGAGGTGACTCATGCACCTTGTGGATAGTGAATCACCATTAGAATGAGGTGAACATGTGGCATGTAAAGCAAAGGCTGGAACGCTTTCAGACAAAAACATTCAGAAAATACTGGTATACATTAAGGAAATCAAGGGAGGGGAAGAGAAGCAGCTTGTGAATGATTATTCACAAATTAAAGGACTAAACTAGCAATTCCCAAATGCTTGTGGCCAGCACCCTCATTACAGGCCACTCATTCTGTGTGACCCCCAAACCAGTTAGAAATACAGAAAATTCAGCTGATCTTTGTCTAGCTTTAGTCCACAACCCCTTCTCAGCAGAACACACTCCAAGTTCGGGCACCAATTGGCTAAACTTTTATTTGCTGTAGCATTACAAGTGCCATTAACAGTGGTACACTGCTACACACTGCCCAAAATTCACTTTGTGCCCTGAAGATGAAGCTCTGCTGCCCTTTCTGTCCCCAGGGGTGGGCTGGTGCCAGTAACACTGGCTCTCCAGCAGAAGATGCTGCCGAGCTCTAATGGGGGTTCCTGCTTCTGCTTTGCTGCCCATCCATGTCCAGGCTGAGAAGGAACAAGGCTGATCCTCAGTAGCTCTCAGGCAGACTCATCCCCTGACTGGAAACAGGGCAGTGAGATGCCTTGTGTGCATGATTAGTGTGGTGGCAAACAAATCCAGCTACTCAACAGGACCTGAGCATGTGAGCTTGGAGGCAGCATCATGTTGTGACTACTGCTGGGCACTCAGCAGTGCTGAGTACAAGCAAAGCTCACTTTTGGAGGTAGGACAAAAATCAGATACCCCACAGGGGCTTTTGAAACTCCATTCTTAAGCAACCTGGTAAAAGCCATGTGGGAAGCACTCTGAAATCATAGGAGCTATATCACAGATCCCAGAACAAGCATTCATGTTGGATGTTTTATAGGTTAGAGGTAAATCCTCTTCAAGAAATTTTTTTTCTTTTTTTTTTTTTTTTTCCTCATGTGAAGGTAATGTGGGGTGGTTGTTTTGTTCAGAGTTGGATGCATGATGTTATTTTGTTGTTGCTTAAGCTAAGAAGTTCATGTGTTAAACACTGTTCCAGAGCTGTACCCAATTGTGTCCAGGTTAATAGACGAGCCTTTGTCAAGGACATTGTGCAAACACATTTCCACAAGACATTATTGTCTGGACACATGAGCAAATATTTGCCTAAAAATTGTAATTGACTATTGTTCAAGAACTGCCACCTGCCCCCTGGTTTTCTGGCACTCTTGTAGAAGGAATTATGCTTTGCAGCATTGACTTCAGACATCATTTTTATGGGAGCCAACTCTTGACCAACAATTAAGTAAACATTCAGATTGCCTATTTTTTTTTTTTTTTTTATCTTTTCCCCAAGGCTGCAGGATAAAGGAAGTGTTACGAAGAAAAGGAGAAAAGGCAACCAGCCTTGCCTTAGCAATAGCACTGTGGAGAAATGATATATGTGGAGAACTATAGCCTAATATGATGGACACGCTGGCATAGTCATGGACAAGACCAGGCAGCAACACAAAGGATAAGTTCATCTGTGTTGTAAAATTCATTGTGTCAGCTGAAGCTAAGAGAAGTGATGACAGTCATGATGCCAGGGGATGGTCAGACAAAAGAAGACTGTGCAGCTGTCCTGTTATATGAGGCACACAACGTGCCAGGTGGCTTGAGCAGGAGTTTTGCATCTTCAGCAAAGCTGCCCCAAAATGTACAAATAAATGACTTCAAAGACAAATACTTGCCCACTCACTTTAATCTTAAAAATATGATTATCCAGAGATATATTTTGGAAAGCTGCACTATGTTTCAAAGTGGAAAATTAAATATTTCTGTCTACAAATCCTGAAGCTGAATATTTTGATGGCTAACTGTTGTCATCTCAGCCCTTTTTTGTTGAAGTTCCATGAACGTAATAGGAATTCACCAAAATATTTGGTCTATTTAAATTGATATTTTTCTGGCTTAAACACTTCTGTCAAAATGGTTTCCTCCAGTTCCACTCATGAAAACTGTCTAATTATCCAGGCTGACATTTTTTTTTTTCATGTTTATATCATCTTTATTTCAAATTTTTTCTCTAAAAAGAAGCAATGTCACTGCCAGTTCTAGTTGTACCACTAGTGTTTTGGAGGTAGTGGCTAGCTAGGAATATGTGATTACACTAGATGTATTCCTTTTTGTTTTGCTCAGTGTAAAAAAAAAAAAAAAAGCTTTTCTGTCAATTATCAGAAATTAGGATTTCTTTTTACATCTCTCAGGTTTCCCAGCTGACTGGCCCCTGTGATCCTGGCTGTTGCAATTCAGCTGACCTCAGAGCTCAGCAGACAAGTTTCTTGGATACCCTTCGGTTGTTTCTTC
Source organism: Anser brachyrhynchus (assembly GCF_964034855.1). NCBI lineage: Eukaryota > Metazoa > Chordata > Aves > Anseriformes > Anatidae > Anser > Anser brachyrhynchus. The sequence continues at coordinate 116,296,490 of NC_137694.1, read as the reverse complement.
CTCTCAGACCTCCACTACCTGCTGAAATTCTCCTGTCTTTTCAAAACTTTACCAAAAATAATCCTAATCTTGACCCCTTTGCTTTCATTTCTCTTTATCTCATTTCAGAAAATAGGCCCCATGAAATGTCTGCTTTGTTAAGGCCTGACTGTACCACCAAAATAGTTTTTCTTCACCCTTGTACTTTCTTCTGTGTTATGTCACAGCAATCAGCTATCGCAGCTCTACAGAGACTTAGCCTGTGCATGAGATTATATACATGAGATGTTGTGGCATCTCTGTGGCCATCCTTCCCTTCTCCATCTTTGCTAAGAAAACATGGTTATAATGTAAGGGACAGCTGGCTCTATCTGAGGATGACAAGGGTGAGAGAAGATACCTGTGCTTGCACTGTGGGACAGATTCTGACCTGAGGCCCTTAACTTCCCTCATCTTTTCCCTTTGATCTATCTCTGTACTTGTGTTGTGGTAACCATCAATGCTGTTGACAAGAAGAGTAAAATAATGTTACCAAACCTTCCCCAAAATAGCCTCCTCTCCACCACTCGAGAAGCCCTGTTTCAACACCAGCTGTCAACTGCCCACAGCAGGAAATGCTTCCTCCGGTGTGTTTTCCTCCTGAGGGACTGTTAACTCTGAAACATGCCATTGTGCAGAGCATGGATTCAATACACAAAAGGCTAAAAACTGCACAGCATCCTGTCCTTGCTATTCATAAAGTGAAGTCCTTCTCCCACTCTGTGTCATGGTGAGGGGCCAAATAGAAAAATGCTGGTGCCTAACCAGTAGTACCATAGTTGTAGCAGCCTAACATTCCCAAAAGCTGAGTCCTATTCCAAAGGTGAGCTTGCCTGAAAACAGAGCAATGGTTAGAGAGCTGATGGGCCAGTCCCTGCCTGGGAACAGGAGGAAATGAGATGACGAGCTATTTCCTTGCAGGAGTGCTGCTACATATCCAAAGCTGAAGGGAAGAGAGGTACCGAAGAGTTACAGTGACTTCTGCTAGCAGATTGTTTGTGCCACCAACACATTTCCATTTCCTACCTTAGAAAAAATGTCATGGCTGTCTGTTGGCTTTACTGATGTTGGTAATGTCTCTGCTGTCCTGCTCTTCTGGAGAAGGAAGCAGAGGTTAGTGAAAGTGGGCCACAAGGAGCTGCTTTCAAGCTGCCAAGGGTGTGAATGGGGTAAACACCAAGAAATGTCCTCCTGCTGCTTTTAGGGGTAAATACCAAGAAATGTCCTCCTGCTGCTTTTAGACAGAAGCTTACCCTTAGTCATCAATGAGGCACAGGTGCATAGCTTCCCAGCAGTCTGTGCCCTCTCTCGAGCCAAGGTAAATCCAAGAGAGTCTTTTCTGCCAGCTCAGGAGCCAGGGGATGTTTGAGCAAAGGTCTAGCTGATGAAAGAGGAAATCATTTCTCGATGCATGCCAAGGTTATAATTGGGGGGATATGCGCAACTGGGAAAAACCTAGACTTTTCTTCATTTCTCATGAGGAAATTGAGAAGCTCAGTAGCCAAATATCTGTTGGGAGAATCAAGAGGAAGCTGAGGTGTTTATTCGCCGAAGGAAATGGGAGGGCTCGGCTGCCGCAGTGGTGTCATTATCTGAGCGCAGGACAAGCACGGGACCGATAGGCCTGCGGTGACTCTCATCCTGTTGCCCTTACAGAGCAGGAAGTTATCATACAGCCCATGCTTGGCCCGCAGACATGGCCCGACCCTCGGTCCTGCCAGTGCCCATGCTGTGCTTAGAGGGTCACAGTCCCTGTGGGATTTTTTCATTTTATTTTTTTTTCTGAGCCACTGTTACTGCATCAAAGATCATGCATTTCTCATTGTGTGTGTGAGAATTGCTTCTCATCCATGCCCTCTGCAGCTGTCTTATTTAGCTTTTCCTGTTGACTGGAGGTTTGATTCCACTCTAGAGAAAAAATAAAAACACCAGAAATGCCTCTGTGTGAATCTCACCTATCCTCTTCTTCAGGTTAGTGGAAATAGTTCTGTGAATTTAGCAAACAGTGCTGTCCAGGGTGTTCTACTACCCAGAGTTTTTGTTTGTTTGTTTGTTTTTATACAGCTTTTGTCCTCCCAGAAGTTGCACATGATTCCAGGAGTATATTAAATCACATGATTATTATATGGTGCATGTGGTTTGTTCTTTCTTTCCCAGAAGAAAAAAATTACTTCTGTAATTTTGTGCTTTGATTTAGTGCTTTCAGCATTTTTAGGATTAACTTTTTCTGAGTATCCTTATTCCCACATGCTTATATTAGGGCTGCCAAGGATTGAGATAGTCCACCATTACATTGGGCAGATCATTTCATGGTCTAGGACAAGCTTCCAAAGTGACCTTTTCTCTCATACAGGAGAACATTAAATTTCTAGGGGGACATTACTGGCAGCAGAGAAGCTGTCCTCCACCTCAAAGCTGGAGACAGTCTTTCAGAAATGCTGGGCTCAGGCCTGTGACATGTCTTTGGCAGCTGGTATGGCCAAGCAGAGTGCAAATGGCCATGTCACAAAAGAATGGAAACTCCTAGACAACTGACGTGGAACAAAAATGCTATTTATTGGTACCATCTCACAATGCGTTACACACACAGAGGACCCAGGAGCTTCCTGAAGTTATGAGTTAAATGAGTCTGCTGCAGTTCTTCAGCTTTAATCCCAAGCAGCTGGCAAATAGTTGCAAACTCTTCTACATTCTGCCCTTGGCCAACCAGCCAACTTTGCCCTTCAGTTTGGCATTGGGTCAGATATTGTGCTCTTCCCTGGTTATACCTGCCTGCCTGGTCTGAAGAACAACAATGCTTATCCATCTCTGGGACACTTCAAAGATTTGTTAAGTCAAATGTAAATGTTAAAGAAAAGACAGACAGCTATCTGGTGTCTTTTGTGTTGGGTTAATGCTCCTCTGAGAAATAACAGTGCTCTTGTGAGTATAGAAGGGAAAAGGGCGAGCATATGTGGTGTGATTGCCCTCCTTTGAATGGGGACTTGGAATGACAAAGCACCTGTGATACTGGGCCTAGGGCACATCACTGAATTGCTGCACTCATTTTTCTGTCCTTATTTTTTTTTTTTTTTCCCCAGGACAGCTCAGCCTTCAAAACCCGTGAGACAATGCAGAGATGGTGCCCACAGAGCTGAGCCCAGTGTGGTGTGTGCTCTTCATCAGGTCTTCCAGGAGACGTTCCTGTCAGACCTGCCAGCTGAGCAATGCCACCTTCAGCACAGGAAAACAAACAAAGAAAAGCAGACCATGTTTTTACAGCCCTGTATGTAGCTGTACCACTGCCCAGTGCAGTAAGCCTGTGGCTTACCAGTGAGCTGTGTGCATTTCGGACAAGGATCAATGCCCAGGGTCACAGACCTTGTTCTTTATGCATGCATGAAAGATGTGTTGCCCTTCATCAGCTGATATATGCCCAGTGCTACAGAGCCTTTCTAGGACAATCAAATCATGCTTTTAAAGGATCTGCCTATTTACGCAGTAAAACCAGATCACATTATCGTAGCTCCTATCAAAGTCCAGGGAATATGTCCATAGAGCAGCATGGCTTGGCCTTTAAACAGGAGACTTCTTACAAAATCAAACAATGCCGCAAAGCCAGTCGCTTGTAAATAATTTATTTTACTTTGGTAACCATGGGAAAGGAGAGAGCAGAGCAGGAAAAGAAAGGGTACCTGTGTTTGCAGCCAGCAGCTTAGCAGCCACCAAGATTGGTATCAGCCCTGGAAAAATACCTGAGTAGGGATCAGAGAAAAAGTTGACAGCGACTGTACTTTGTGTGCAATCTGCCATAACAAAATGGGGTGCAAATGCCTTCCAAAGCAAACAGCAAACCTTCTCTCTTTAGAGACACAGAGCCATGAGATGGGTGATGGCAGCAGCTCATGGCTGGGGTGGGTGGTGAGGAGCGCAGGGCAGTGGGAAAAGCTGTGCTCCTGCTGAGGAGCAGCTGCAGCCAACATCTTCACCCACACTCCAAACCTCTCTCACCTGTCCTGACCTCCAGCTCTCCCTGTGCTGGGGAAGGGGGACCCCTGGTCCTGCTGGATGCAGTTTGATGTGCTTTCTGTATTGCCCATATTGCTCTGGTCAGCCACCCTGACTTCAGTCCCGCTGGAGCAATGTGGTACTCCTCAACAACAGGCACAGCCGATCCAAAGCCAATGACTTGTACTTAAATGAATTCCACTGCAAAGAAGAGAAGAAACAAAAAACTTGAATCTAGACCCTTCTTAAGGTTTAACTGTTCCCTGTTCCTGGGAGGGTCCGTGTCCCATCGTGGTTCCTTAATAAAAACAAACCTGCTGCTTACATGTTGTTACCCAACCTCTTATGTCCCACCAGAAAGGCCTTTGAGTTCTGTAATCTCCTTTAGATCCTAAATTCTGCTGAAATATAGTTTTCAATGCACTGGAGACAAGACCTCTGAACCTAGTTGCTGATTATATTTTTGTGCAACCTTTAATTGTCTCATCCAGAAAACTGGTGGGTTGCTTCCCTGTTTTCCACAGATCCCTTAAAATTAAAATATATAATATTTGTTCCTGAACCCTGATACAGTTTATGTAGTCCTTCTTAACAACCTTCATAAAGTCATTAAGTTTGTTAGCTAATAATACATAGTTGGGAGTCATAAAATTTATTTAGATTAGATAGTTTAACCAACTATGTGGAAAGTGATTAAGCACCCCCAGCCTGGATTCTGATAAGGTCATAGGAATTCCTTAAAATACAGGAAGTTTACTGGCAAATCATTTTTGTTTTTAATCAAAGTAATATTCCTGCCAGCTCTGAGATATTTTGCCATAATGCGTTGACTTTCAAGAACAGCATACTTTGTTCCTTTGTTCCCGTCAAGCTGCAGTAGGCAAAGCTGTTCACGTTTTTTGTTCCTCCTGAACCAAAACAAGTCACTCAAGAGCCACAACCGGCTGATGTCCCAGGCATTGCACAGAGACCTTTGGAGGCAGAGGGCTACTGAGCCCTGCAGTTTGTTCTGCTCATCGGCACTGGTGGTACGTCCCTGTGTTGTGTGTCAGGACAAGCCCTGAAGTCACCTTCAGGTCACAACTCACCTGCTGGGGTCTGTGCTGCTGAAGTGTGCCCAGGTGAGAGACAGATCAGAGCCACCTGGCAGCTCACCTGGTGTCAGGTTGCTTTGGGTGACTCTCTGAGTGCCACTGCTCTCATTTTTTGGCTCTTGGTTGAAAGGAAGGTTTTGCGATTAAAGCAGTTGCCTGGAAATCAGTGTCCTGGTTCAGTGTTGAGCTCTGCCACAGACTTCCTGAGATAGCGTGGGAAAGTCACTTCATCTCGCTGTGCTGCACAGTGTCTGGCTGTGCATGGGGGAGGGAAAGATAATCCCTCATTTCTTCCTCCCTTTGTTCATCTTGTCCTTTAAGACTGTAGCTTCTGAGGATAATGACTGTTTCTTATAGTCTGAATGAGTATCTAGGGTTTGGTCAGGGCCTGTAGATGATACTCTCATACAGACAATAAATAGTAATAAAGGTAGCCATGAAATTGATGTCTCCAGTTACAAACTAAAAGGATGTGAAGTAAATGTCATGTAGCTGAACTCCTGTGTCTGTGGAAACTGCTAGTTTGCTTGGTAATCTGAGCTCCTATGGTAGGTCAACGTGGTAAGTTCTTTTAACACTAAAAATGTCCCAGTATCTGAGCTCTTCTGAAAACCTCACGTCCTACAGTCAAGTGATTATAGTGAAGTCTCAGCTTTCACTGAAAAACAAGTTTCTCTACGTCCAGTGGTCCAAAGAAAAGCTTTAAAATATTAATTCTGAAGAGAGATGGAGAGATGTGGGGGAGTGAGAGTGAGAGTAAGAACAAGAGCAAGCAACCAAGAAAGCAAGGAAGAAGAAAAAGAAATAAAATACATAATTTCCCCCCCTTTTATTTATTTATTTTTTAAATGTCTCGTGATGTTTATGCCACTCTTAAGATCTCTAGTGGCCTGATTCATGGTTTCTGAATGGATATCTTTGGCAGCACAGGAATCTCATTTAAGACTTTAAACAATTATATACTCGGCCTCCAAAAAAAATGCTTGTTCTTTAACAAATACTGGAGAAGTGAAAGTTTTGGCTTATTTCCCTTTTGGATCAGCAATGGAATGAATGGAAAACTGGTGTGGTGTGCTGCACAGATAAAAGAGCAAACAAAATTGTTTCTAGCAATACTGGAGCACATCAGCAAGAAGGATCTGACGCATATTTCATCTGACGCTGCTGGTCTGTGGGCAGGTCTTATTGTTCCTGCCAAAAAGTGCATTTCTTCTATATGAGAGTTGCCACCCCAGGTAGTTTTCAAGACCCCATCTTCTTTTTGAGTGTGCTGTCAGATGTAGTGTTGTAGGTTGCTAGAGAAGGAGGTCTCCCAGTATTGAATAAAAAACCCTGAGACGTGATAAGCATCACCTATTTGGCCTGCTAGTGCAAAATCAAGCTCTAAGAGTAAGCAGCAATGAGTATTTATGATACCAATCTGCCAGCTGGCACAAGTCCCTTAGCCCAATTCCAGTACTGGGCATTGTCTAGACATTGCATGGAGGCGAGAAATCACAGTATCTTTTGAATATCAAGGGCTTTGATCCCCACAAGCAAACCTGTTACAGTGGATACTGTTCAGCATCAGAATAAGAAAATCATAAGGCTTGCGAAGGCTGGATTTAGGGCTTGACTTCAAGGTCTTCTGGTCATACCATAGAAATCAGTGGATATAAAGGGGATACTCTGAGTCCTGCAGGATCTGTGTTCTGCTTCACGTATGCCCCAAATCCCAGGACAGCAGCTGTATGGGCAAGAATCATCAGACATCTCCATGAGTTTTCTGCTTCTCATGTATGAACATGAACTCTGTTTCGGGGTCAGCTTTGAGCCACAAACCAAATCTAAACTTAATCTGGACACAGACTCATCCCCCTCACCCGTTCAAAACACTCAGGAATTCTAAAGGCAAATTTTGGAATTTTCCATGGTTTGTGATAGTCTCTGTGGAGCTGAGTGTGGGCAAAACAAGCACGAAACAAGGCTATTGAGGGCCAGATGAGTGGAAATAGTTATTTTCTTTGCGGGTAATACCTTGGAAGCCAATGAGGCTGCTCTCTAGGGAAAACATGGGAAATCAATGGCAGAATCTGGCTCTGTGTCTCTAACCTCCTGAAACTACAGGGTTCAGCAAATGTGCAAGAGGCAGAGCTAGCAGAGAGCACTAGGTGGGCTGCTGCTAGGCCATTGAAGACCTGTTTTCTCCAGACCTCAAAAATTATGGGGGAAAAAAGAAAGGGACTATTAGAAATTTCTGTTTGAGATTCCCATCCTTTGTATTGTCCTCCTCTAGAAGAATTTGCCCTGTGAGCATCCGCCAAAGTGCAACAAACTATCCAAAGTGGATAAAAGCTCTGGTTTATTCAGAGGTCCCACACAAAAAGCTTAGCCAACACCCTAAAATCAGCAAGTATAGTTGATTCCTACTTGGTGGGCTGTGTGACTGGTTACGTGGGCACAGGGCTGCCTCCCTGCCCAGGAATGCCTGTTACCCCATGAATCCTCAGCTGTTTGCAACTCAAATGCCACTTAGACTGTTTTTTCCTGAACCTATTTTCCAAAATTGTCAAACTTCAGACACGAAAAAAACCAGCAGTGGAACTGGTTTGCAAAGCACCAGGCAAGTTTGCCTAGCAACTGCTTCAGATATATATTGTACTTAGAGAGCACAAATGTTAGAATTCCTTGGCTGCTTTCTGGAGTCCTGGGTTTTTACCTTGGCTTCAGATCTGGATCAGACCAGAACTGCTTGGGAGTGATTTTCCTTTATCAGCTACTTTACAGATAATTTACTAGCAGTCCAAGCTGCATATTTACTTTGAAGAGCAGAAACTTCATCTTACAGATAAGATTACTCCCCTTCAAGTAAATACTGGGCAGAACACAAGAAAGGCATGAAAACTGAAAAAGAAACAGGAAAAAGAGAAAGAAAAGCAAAAGAAAAAGGAAATGGTTGATCAGGTTATTAGATAGTTAGCTCAGGTTGAAGTACCTTCAAAATTGGTTGGAAAGGAGATTAGAGAAGGAAAAAGTTCATGACTTTATAAGACCAAGTGCAATACTCTACGCTGGCTTGGGATCCTTGCTGCATTCACCTGCCAAGCTCAGTAGTTTTAGGGACACTAAACGCTGAAAGGTAATTCAGAAGGAGTCAGGAGAGCTAGTGTAAACACTATTCAGCTAAATGGCTGAGTAAGTACCACTAAGTGGCTCTTCAGTGTAGCATCAGAAGTCTGTAGCCAAAACTCTAGATCAGAAAACTTAAAGCCCTGTCTATAAGCCTCCTCTCTGGAGGGGATGCTGCAGTACAGGGCAAGTGCCAGGCATATGCACGGATCCTGTTAAGAAGTTTTTGGAGGAATGAGCTTTTCTAACAAGCTATGTTGGAGAAGATGCCGTGGGAGGCATGCCAGGGTTGGGAACCTGGAAGAGAAACAGAGCAATGACGAGCTGCATCAGCTGCAAACCTGGGTGCCGTGTTTCCATGCGGCGCTTGGCTACCCTGGTGACAGACACGTTATAAATACCTCAAGACAGACCCATTTTGGAGGGGTGTCTGCAGCTGTGGGGAAGCTGCAGATCAGAAATTCCAACTGACTGGTCACAGGCACGAAAGATATTTCCCAATGCCACTCCACGCTTGGGGGGGTTTTCTTAAACAGATGAGACTTCACTGGTCTCATTAAATCACTGTTAGCAAGGCTTGTGAGGGCTGTATTGAGCCTGAAAACTGATTGCTGATGTTGTCAAAGCCTATATGATGTAATGCTTGCCCTTGGAGCAAAATAACAAGGCTAGGAGAAAGCTGATTGTGGTTGAAGAGGTAAAGGCTTGAACTGGCTGTTTAATGGAATCACTGGGTTGTGAAATGGAGGGCCAGCAGCAAGAGCTCACACGTGCACCTAGCCAGCAGGCCACACAGGCTAAAATGTGCTTGGAGGGCTTATGTCACCCATGGACATTACTCAGCAGAAGACTGCAGAGAGGATTAAGTCACTACTACAACCTCAACTTATATTTGGGGAGATTAAACATCCACGTTGAATAGCACACTTTAAAATTACATTTAACGTTCAGTACAATGTCTGAACAATCCCCACCCATTTGTTCTTGTGCTTTGTGCTCCTGAACAAGGGACCATCACACAACCTACAGTGCCCACCTCACGGGGCTCAGAGATATTAACAGCACTCTTCACCACACAGGTGAGCCAGATTTTATCGTGATTTATAAGTCTCCCAGATCCAAAACCTTTTCAGGATAAACTGATATTATGATAAATGTAATCATGAATACCTTTATAGTCCGAAATCATTTCTATTTTTGAAAGGTAAGCATTTATAGCTCTGACATTTTATCTAACTCTGTTCCAAGCACTACAATACGCAGAACAAAATCAAGGCTTTGTTCCTGTTCAAACAATGGGAAGTACAGGAAATGATGCAAAACCACACTGGAGCATACATATTCCCCTTCATGAAGGCATGAATGAGAAATCACCAGGCTGAATCATTTCTGTCTGATAAATGACTGTGTTAATTAAACTTAATCACTCTAGCATAGCTCCTTATACAGCTGTTAAATTGTTACCAGTATGCTAATGATCACATTTACAAAAAGTAATTGGGCTACCTTTTTATTAACATTATTAGAGATTTCCACCCATCACTAACTTGTTCCTTCCACCACCACAGATCTCTCAGATTTGCCAAATGCCAGATTAACTATTTACGGGGCTGCTGTCTGCCTAAAGGGGAAGAAATATCCAGACTGAACTGGGGAGCAGGTGTAATAGTCATTTTTAATAGGGTTTTTCCTCCTCGTTGGTCACTGGTTGTGTTTATAATTAACAAACAAGAATGAAATAGTGAAATATTCATTTGCTTCCCCATAAATGCCTTTTTTCTCCACTATCAAAAAATTCCTTCTGCCCAGACTGATATTAACAAAAGGCCTATAAGTGCTTTTGGGGCTCTGAATCCCCTCACTACCTCCCTTTTCCAACAAGTAATGTATATTTTTTTCATATATGTTTTATGCATTCATAAAAAGCTCTAACCCACTTGACATCTGTTATCTGGATTAAGGCTTTTCATTCCGCTGGCCAAAAAGGGATGGAAATCTGTGGAGCATTTCATTTGCCACAATCCACACATGATGGCTATTTGTCAGGTTGCTAGTATGAACAAATCCAGAAAAATAAAATAAAATAAAATAAAATAAAATAAAATAAAATAAAATAAAATAAAATAAAATAAAATAAAATAAAATAAAATAAAATAAAATAAAATAAAATAAAATAAAATAATCAGTCATTCTAGGAACTTAAATACAAATCCAAAAAAAAATAAATAAAAAAAAATAAAAGTCCTTCTATATAATGCTCTCCCTATATATTATTTTTGTCTGTGCGATCTTGCAATTATAAATGTTGTCATTACAGCCCACGTCTTGCTTGCTTGAATAACTGAGCAAGGGATTTATCACCAAGCCTTCTAGAAGGTAGAAGACAAAATGTAATGCTTCGTAGGTCTCTGAATTCAAATGTCTGAACTGAAACTGGTCAGTATTGAGCCAGCTCAAAATCACTGCTACATTTACTAGAAGTAGTAATGTCCAAAGTTGTTTCCGTCCTGCTCTTTTACAAGTCATGTGATTTCATTTCTCCTCTATCAGCACTGTAGTAAATGAGAACCAGACTCGTAATCATACAATCAATTTTATTATATTGCTACTGTGTGAAAAGGAAGGCTTCAAAGATTAAGCAGCATTTTAGATAAGGAGGCTGAACATGTAAGCAAACCATGACTGCTTCAACAGCGGCAAAGAGGGAACATTTAAATAAATGATTGTGGAAAAGAACAATCTTACATAGTCAAAATGTAATTGGAGGCATAACATGGCCGATATGCTGATGGCCATGAAAATTTAATTTACATTCTGAACCACTGAATGAATTATGCAGCCTCTGATCATTGCAGAACAAAGTTTATAGGCCAGATTCACTGTTGGCACAAGCAAACAGAGTTGCATTGGCTTCCATGGTGTTGTCATCATTTGTTCCAGCAGTGAGCTTGGCTTGCCATCCCTTCAGTGCAGATCCAGAGTCCTTTCAAGTCAATGGAAAGGGCCCTTGACTTCAAGGGACTTTGGATCATGCCTGATGTACCATGTGTTTTGCCAACTGGATTAGTTATACTGCAGAGCACCATGTACATACACATTCAGTGTCGTGACACGTACTGACCCAGGAGTAGGACTGGCAATGAATCCCTAGCAGTGAGTACTCTATTTCTGTATCCCAGGGCTGCATTCGGCACTGGTCTCTTCACATTTAGAATATTTCCACATAGTGTCCAGCCCCTCTGTTTGCTTGCAATTTAATTCCTTCCAGCATTTTATCCCATCACCTCGGCACATTGCTCTGTAGTAGCTGCCTGAAAATTGAGGCTGTTTTAGATGAAGCTTCACTGGAAAAGATGTGGTTATAGGCTTACATATCCTTGCCCTGCACCAGCTGTCTCTTCTCTAACCCTAGCTGTGAACATAATTTTCCTAAGAAAGCTCTCTGGCAGAAGTTAGGCAGGAGAAGAATGACAGAGAGCATGATTGTGCATTTTAACCATGGGTTAGTAGTGTTTAGTTGCAGAGCTTGCTCTTGTCAAATACTGTCAAACCTGGGTGGGGAAGGTACATGTGAGCCATGCAATGACTCCAAATATCACATAACTGAAGAAATGCAGAGGGAGTCCAATGAAGCACAAAGTGCTTCACAGGTTCTGCTTCCTAGTGACTTGGTGGGGCACCTCAAATCACATCTCTGGACAAGTTCAGGATACATCACTGGGTGGCTCGTTCTAGTCCTGGAGACCGAGCCACAAGCCTCAGTACCTGCAGTCCACCTGCGCTATTGGCAGGCTGAGGGAGAAGATGGTTTTTATTTGTCCATCTCAGCACAACAAATATGTGTGAGAGAAGTAAGCGAAGGAGAGAGAGAGACTGAGTAGACATATAGAAAAATGAGAAGAAAGAGTATGCTAACAGGCATGAGTGGCAGCACAGTCTGATCAAAAGAACTGAGGAGAATAAAAAAATTGCTGGTGACAGTGGTGTTTATCTTGATGGATGAACATCAGTGTGAACTTCAACTGTCTCCTGGGTGATAAGAGGATATGATAGAAAATCTGACATATGCTATGTCTCAGGGAGCATCAAATGTATTAAAAAGATTTACATACTTAATGTGACCTAATTGCAGCCTGAACTGCGATTGAAACTGATTTTCAGCCTGAACTAACTAAAACTCAAATCTCCATCTTCCACACCTGGCACTGACATTCTGGGTTACCCTTTCAATTTTGCTATTCTGCACCTCAGTTTCCCAGCTACAGAGAAGAATGACAGTAGATCATGCTGGATGTTTTAATAAGGAACTAAACAACCTCCTTCTCTACAGCAGAGCAAAAGCAAAATAGGTAGCCACTACTATTCAGCAACTGTAATCAGGTATGAGATGGATACTTGGTAATGGGATGTTGATATCAGATTGCAGGTTTAAAATAGACCCTTTCAGAATATGAAAACCCACAGATGGACTTGTGAAACACCAGTTCTATAACTGATCATGGATTAGCAATGAAATCTAAGTTCAAATTCCAGTTAAAAATCTAAATTTACGGTTATAAAGTATAATGTTTAAACAAACCTGAATCTGACACCAACTTATCATTGCAAAACAGAATTAGAGCTGGCCAGAGTTCTTGTGGGTTAGCATGAAACTACTGGAAGTTTAAAGCTTTTTCATGTTTTGTCACAATCTCGATAATGGGCTTATTATGGGGGTTGTAAAATTTCATTACAGCACATTCATTTCTTGAACAAAATGAGACTCATTTTTCCAGTGGAAATAGCCTGGTCTTCATGATGCTCCTCTCTGTGCCAGAGAAGAGGTTCAGCTGGTTTCTTGGATCAGCTCTATGGCCTCTTTGCAACGCCAGAATGCTGCAGAAAGGGAAACTATGGAGCCAAGAATTTGGCCTCTGGATTTCAGTGACATTAACACCCAGAAAGAATTCCTGGGAAGGACTACTTCCATGAGTGAAACTGGAGCCATTCCTCACAGTCTGGGACTTGTCTGCACATGAGAATAAATGCATCTGGAATAAGAGAAGCTGTAAATTTAAAATGGGAGTGTGGTAAAATGGAGTAAGTCATGTGGCAATGCGATTATTTCTTTTTGCTTTCTGGTGGAAGCAGTCATGAAAGTCAGTTAAGTTGATGCAGGGAAAGACACATTTCAGTCTCCCAGCATCCATGTGTACTATCGTTCTGGACTGAGTTACTCGGAGCTGTTAAATGACTGTGCTGGAATAACTCCTCCATGCGTAGACAAGCCCTCTTTTTCTGTAGAACTGAGAGAAGTCTATCCGGGAATAAATTCAGCTAGCTTTTCTTCACAGAACTAAAGATCTGCCTGGGTCTGCAAGTTGAGTATAAATATAATTGCCAGGATGAAGCAATCAGTGCTTCATAACTAGATGCTTTGCAGCCTGCTAAACTTTGTCAAAGTATCAGCTGAAAGATTCAACCATTTTTGCCTGGATCACTGCTTGTAAATGTCTTATTACCCCAAATAAATTTTGAGCCGCTGTTCTACCTTTTAAGCAATAGGCTTGAAGGAGAAAAGATCAGCTGTTTTATTTATCCAGGTATAGGTCAAAATATGGTTTAGGGCAATTTTCTAGGGGAAAGAAGGAAAGAAGGAAAGAAGGAAAGAAGGAAAGAAGGAAAGAAGGAAAGAAGGAAAGTGAGAAGGGAAGAAGGAAAGAGAAGGAAGAAAGGAGGAAAGGAAGGAAGGAAGGAAGGAAGGAAGGAAGGAAGGAAGGAAGGAAGGAAGGAAGGGAGGGAGGGAGGGAGGGAGGGAGGGAGGGAGGGAGGGAGGGAGGGAGGAAGGAAGGAAGGAAGGAAGGAAGGAAGGAAGGAAGGAAGGAAGGAAGGAAGGAAGGAAGGAAGGAAGGAAGGAAGGAAGGAAGGAAGGAAGGGAAAGAAAGAGAGAAAGAAAGAGAGAAAGAAAGCAAGAAAGCAAGCAAGAAAGCAAGCAAGAAAGCAAGCAAGAGGAAAGAAAGCGAGAAAGAGTGAGAAAGCGAGAAAGCGAGAAAGCGAAAGAGACAGAGAAAGAGACAGAGAGAAAGAGACAGAGAAAGAGACAGAGAAAGAGACAGAGAGACAGAGACAGAGACAGAGACAGAGACAGAGACAGAGACAGAGACAGAGACAGAGACAGAAAGAGAAAGAGAGAAGAAAGAGAGAAAGAGAAAGAGAGAGAGAAAGAGAGAAAGAGAGAAAGAAAGAAAGAAAGAAAGAAAGAAAGAAAGAAAGAAAGAAAGAAAGAAAGAAAGAGAAAGAGAGAAAGAAAGAGAGAAAGAGAAAGAGAGAAGAAAGAGAGAAAGAAAGAGAGAGAGAAAAAGAAAGAAAAAGAAAGAAAGGAAGAAAGAAAGAAAGAAAGAAAGAAAGAAAGAAAGAAAGAAAGAAAGAAAGAGAAAGAAAGAAAGAAAGAAAGAAAGAAAGAAAGAAAGAAAGAAAGAAAGAAAGAAAGAAAGAAAGAAAGAAAGAAAGAAAGAAAGAAAGAAAGAAAGAAAGAAAGAAAGAAAGAAAGAAAGAAAGAAAGAAAGAAAGAAAGAAAGAAAGAAAGAAAGAAAGAAAGAAAGAAAGAAAGAAAGAAAGAAAGAAAGAAAGAAAGAAAGAAAGAAAGAAAGAAAGAAAGAAAGAAAGAAAGAAAGAAAGAAAGAAAGAAAGAGAAAGGAAGGAAGGAAGGAAGGAAGGAAGGAAGGAAGGAAGGAAGGAAGGAAGGAAGGAAGGAAGGAAAAGAAAAAAGAGAGAGAGAAAGTGTGCTTTACATTTAGATGCAGCTAATTTGAAGAGGAAAGTGAGTCTCAGTTCTGAAGCATTAAATGTTTAGGGAAGGTGTTTATCTGTTTCTCTCTTTCTTGCCTGTCATTTGGTAAACGTTTCCCTATTTTTTTTGCCAGCCATAAGCTGTCACAATATGCATGCAATTCTTCAGTTTTATAGATGCTTTGTGTTCATACAGAGCTGGTAGGGATGTAGTTTATTATTCACTGCTGTTTCTGGGCGCTAGGTTTGCAGAATAGATCCTCTCAAAATGAATTCACAGAATAGAGGAAAGGAGAGAGAGAGAGAGGGGGAGAAACATGGGGACCTCACTTAAAACAACGCTTAACCATTCTGACCTTCCCTGAGTGCCTAGCAGTCCTGTTTCAGGGCTGAAGTGAGATAATGATTCTGTCACAAGAATATTAGTCAGACGCACTTTGGAAATGAACATTGCCTAAACCTTTGTTTTGCACAGGAAAACAGCTATATATCTAAAGCTTTACATGAAAACCTACTCTGACTTGCAACAAGAATCTTTCATAGGCTATGAATATATGAAAATATGTTCTTTCCAAACTTTGCCTACCATCAGGGTAGCATTTACAATACTTTCTTCTGAAAATAACAATCTGTTTTTTTCCAATAAATAGCAAGATTGGCCATTTAGCATGATTCACCTAATTCATTCCAGATCTTGGACTTTGGTATTTATTTTGAGATATTTCTTATTTTGGAGCAGAGTGAAGGGTACATTTCACAGACCGTTTTACCAATTTCATTGGGTAAGGAATGAATAACAATTCCATAACTTGAAAATTGTTGTTTAACCACAGCTGTTAAGTGAAATCTTACTCTGCTGATGATTCAAGTACATATCTTTGTTGTAAAGGAAAAATAAATAATTGTAATCCTAACAAGCACCAGATAATTAGATGCTTAATATGAGCAGAAGAAGGGAGAAGACATTGAAATAGATCTATGGGAGGTGAACAATTTGTAGTGCAAAAGCAATTAATGAGTACTGGAGTCATTTGACCCCATTAAATCTTTTCCTCAAATACCTCGTCCCTTTTTAACAAAGAGTAAATCAGACTACTGTGTTTTACTTCAAGACTAGTGTTTTCCCAAGAAAGACTAGGTATACAGTGATGGTGTCTGAAGACAGCTTTGAGTTGATGCCCCCATCAGACACTTTTGGTGTGCATGAAAGTCAGCAAAACAGAGCACAAATCTTGTACCCCCACAGTCCAGTATCTTAACACCAGCTTAAGTCCATGTGCTGGTTTTGGTGTCATCAGAGCCTGCCACACATTTGAATCTCAGCTGGAGCCACGGTAGTGCCACACACTGCTCTGTTCTGCTGTTGGTTCTGAGGATGCTGATCCTGAGCAAAGAAGCAGAGCAGGCAGGTAGAGCAGCACAGTCTTAGTCCCGTGCAAAAGATTCATGACAATGTGGCTGTCAGAGTCATAAATCTCATGTCCTAAAGAGTTTTCCTCTCCTCAATACCATTAATGTCAGCTATCATGTCATATTTTGTGTGGATAAACATTTACAGGGGATAGTAAAGAAGGAATGAATTTAATAGTTGTGTGGTATTGCGAGGTGCACAGCGATCAGTGTACAATTTACTGTTATGAGGAGATGCAAAATGCATACATGTACTGTGCTACTTGTGGAATTACATTGTTTTGCTGTGTGTACTGTATGCTAACAGGACAGGACAGCTCTGAACAGTCTTTGCTGAGAGAATATATGACATCCTGGAAGGGCTCCGAAAGCCCTTTCAAACCATTTAGATACAGGATGTTCAACCAGTACCTATTGCATTGAAAGGGCTCTGCTCTGGTAACCTAATATTTGCAGAGAGTATCTGCTGGAGGCTGAGCAGCCAAGTTAGGGAAACATTCTATTATTTACGTAATCCCAGCAACACAGGGGTGACTGGGACATGACCGTTTTGCAGCCAGTGTATGTAAGCAAGAGCTAGAGCATACACTATGCCTTTTCAAGCTTCCCTCCACTATGGATTTCATAGAGTCATCACAGAGTCTTACCTGATCTCTTGCAAGATCAGGCTGTCATCAGACTAACACTGAGCACATTCAGAAGTCATCAGGAACGTTTGTTCAAATACAAAACGCGCATTCACTTTTCCCAGTCCCTTGTGTCACCTCAGCAAATTGGAGAGGTGGGTTTTTTGTTGGTTTGGTTTGGGTTGGTTTGGTTTGGTTTGGGTTGGGTTGGGTTTTTTTGACCTGCTATCCTATAGAAGTGGCAAATATTCGGTTGTACTGGTGAGTGTGACTGTGCATAGGTGTTTGGTGTTTCTTTTCTTTCTGTTTTTTCATTCTGCACTCCCCTACTTATATCTTTAAGACCTAATAGTTATTTGCCCTGCTACCTCTATTCAGAAAATTGGAGAACCACATTTTTCCAGAGACCTTTATTCCAAACCTCCTCCTGCTGTCATATTTTTGGCTTTCCACAAACACTGGCATCATTTTGGAAGATGAAAAGAAACACTTATGAAGAATGGTGGATCTGACTCTGGCATAGCCAGCCTGCAGTCTCTAGGGGTTCATTTCTTCCCTTTCTAAGTCATTGCAAGGAAAAGGAAGCAGCAGAATTGAAATTATGTGTCCTCAATCACCTACTTCCACAGAAAGAAAGAAAGAAAAAAAAAAAAAAAAGGAACAATGAAGTATTGAAGCCACAGCCAAAGCAAACAGTTCAGAAACAGTCCATGAGCTGAAATATGTTCCCATTCAGATGTGGTCTGTACAAGTTCAAATAATTAAAGTGACTCTAAAAATGATGTTCTCTTCACTGATAACACACGAGCAAAAGAAATATAAACATATCATATTCCTCAGTAAATTAATATATGTATATATTTAACTTACCATGGTTATTTTCTTCTAAATGATACAATGCCTGGAATGAAGGATTTACTTTAAGGGTGTGCCCATGCTCTTAGGGCACACAGAGCATAGGCCTCTACCACTTTCTTTGGGTCCTGAAAGTTTAGATTTCAGGTTTAATTTGGACTTGTTTATAGAGTTAGTACGTTTGAGAAACCAGCATAATCATCCAACTCAGCAGATCCCAAAGCAATATCTTCAGTTTGTGAGACAGGGAGAGTAAGGAGAAGATGCTACTGCTGGCTCTGTAAGGATCTGCCCTACTGGAAATGTGGGTGCTCTACCCACGAAGACATAGAAACAAGCAGCCAGAAGACATGAAGGCTCTCATGCACTCAGTCACCAAGTGGGCAGAACAGTCTCTACATATGTGTAAGGTAACTTTATGATGACCACGGTAGCTTTGCTTTTTGGTTCTCCATCCTTTCAGTCCTCAGCTGAGGTAAATCACAACAGTGGTGTTTACACAACTGGAAGAACTGACCACAGGCAGTGAGAGGTGGTGGTTTTGCTGGTGATTTATATCAGATCCACGTTATGACATTTCTCTATGGCAGTTCAGTACTCTGCAGCTAAACATGTTGTGCCAGGGTACTTTCTGCTCTGTCCTTAAATTTAGATAGGGCAATGGGAATTAAGCTTACATGAAAGCAGGAAGGAGAAGTACAGCTCACTGCAGAGTAAGACTGTTCTGGAGTTGGAGTGAATGACAGTGCATTATATAGTATACTACTGTATACATGTGATACTATCGCACAGTCTCTCACTACCTGATGAAGGCTGGATTCACTTTATCAAAGATTTCTGGTGTGTAGTTTTATTTTATTTTATTATTTTTTTTTTTTTTAATTACAATTTTGTAGGACTGAAAGTTCAGAGAGAATCACTTCTGTGATGTAATACTTCTTTCCAACACTTTTGCTTATGATGACTATTCCCTTCAGGATAACTTAATGACTGGATCGGATTAGTGATCCCAACAACTGTACTCTGGGATTGGTGTACACAAGTACATAAGTCCCTGCCTGCTTCCTTAGGTCAAAAAGTTCAAATCCTAAAAAATTACTGCTTCGTATCTGTTTAAGCCTAGAGCAGCCAGGTCTTTAGGTTTCTAATTGGCTGCCCCAGAAGTTCCCACACAACTGCATTGCTACAGCTGGATAGCCACAGGACTTCCTGGATATGACAATCCAGAAATATACAGGCTTTTTGGGACTTGACAAATGTGTCCACTGCAGGGTTCAAGACATTAGTTTTTTTTAAGGTATAACCAAGAAAGTGCAATTACAAAAAAAAAAAAAAAAAAAAAAAGTTATTGAAATGGATAGAATGCTCTAATGCTCTCCTGGAAGACACAAATTGCCAGGTCTATTTCCATGGATGGGGATAGGATAGGATAGGAGGGAGGGTATCAGTTCAGTTCATCACGTACTCCTGGAGAAGAGCCAGCTCACTTGTCGTTGGTGAAATCTGTTCTAAAGTCATTATACTGTTTAGAGAATGACTTTTGGAGTGACTGTGTAACTGTGATATGATCCTACCTAGATAAGAAAGAACTAGAGTAGATATTTGATTGTTGAACTATGGAGTCTAAGATTTGGCAGAAGAAGAGTTAAGACGCCTGCACACTTTCACCTCAGAACATCCCAGAGCAGTGTTCTTTGAGTTGCAGGACATGAACCTGAGGTCTACAAAGTGACTACAAAACTTCACTGAACAATCACAATTCCTGCCAACAAAACAAGCAATCAGATAAAATGAAAGAAAATTGAAAATGAACAATCAATAATTTAAATGTTATCATCCTCTATAGGTCGTTGCAAATGAAAACTTGTATGACAACACTGCATAGTATCACCTGGAAATTCCAAAAATGCTAGGCAGGCCCTGCAATTACAATGATTTGAGAAACCTTACTTGAATGGTAGTAGGTAGGGAACCTTTTTGATTATGGGTTAAGTCTCTCTCTTCAGGCAAGTACCTGGATCTCTGACTTCTCACAAGTGTACTGGGTCTGGCTGGGATGTTAACTTTCCCTGCAGCAGCCCATACAGTGCTGTGCTCTGCACTTGTAGCTAGAAGAGCAGTGGTATCACACCAGTGTTGTGTCTGCTGCTGAGCAGTGCTGGCACAGCATCAGGACTCTCTCTAACCCTCCTAGGGGGTGGGCAAAAAAGCGAGAAAGAAACATCACCAGGGCAGCTGACCTAAACCAACCAAAGGGATATTCCATACCATATGATGTCACACTCAGCAATAAAAGGTGGAAAAAGGAAGAAGAGGGGTGGGGTGGGTTCTCGTTGCGAAAACTTCTGTCCTCCCGAACACCGGCTACGTGCATTGAGGCCCTGCTTCAAGGACGTGGTCAAGCATCGCTCATTTGTGGGAAGTAGAGAGTAATTTCTTTCCTCTGCACTTCCACATAGCCTTTACTTGTTTTGTTTTGTTTTCTCCTTCCCCCTCCCCCCCCCCTTCCCCTTTCCCTTTTTTCTCTTTAGTTAAATTGTTTGATTAATAATAATCTTTCTTTAATAATTATTATTTTTTTCCTTTAATTAAATTATACTTATCTCAACCCATGAGTTGTTCTTTACTTTACTTCTTCCCCTCCTCATCTAAGGAGCGGGAGTGAGAGAGCAGTTGTGGTGTTCAGCTGCCTAGCACGGTAAAACCACCACAACAAAACAGCTAACAATTTAGGTACAGGAGAGTTTTAAGCCTCTTATTCAGCCTCACCTCTTCCCACCACCTCCCCGCACCCCCAACACCCCCACAGTCTACATTCCCTCCTTGGCATTCACTTTTGGTGCCACTGGTAGGTCTGCACTCAACTTGCCGAGTGCTTCTTTCGTAATCAAACTAAATTCACTTATAGTTTACGATATTGTATTGTAGATTCCACCAGGCCATACAGGGCTGCAAAGCTAGGCCCAATAAGTATGATGATACCAAAAGTCCTTTCATCACTGCAGGCCTTGGTGGCTCTCAGGTCAAGACATGGACCTCAGACCCCAAAATTGTGCTTAATACAGCTTTTCTTTGCCAGAGCTTTAGAGAAGTAAATCCTCTAGAACTCGTGAGGTTGACAAAGTGGTACAAATCAGAAAAAAAAAAAATCTAAGTCTCATTAAGAAGCCGACCTACACATAACTGGTATGTTATATGGACACCACTGCTACCTGGTTTGCTCCCCTTTATCTGACCACTGTAGTGATGTGCTGAGTTCCTTGTTTGTGTGCTGAATGTAGCTGCATATGCCAAGCATTCAGCTCTTTCAACATCTCCAAGGTACCACACCCTCTCCCTGTGCCACAAAGAGATCAGGAGCTGCTCAAATTAAATTCCTTTATTAATGGAATGGTTTTAATAGACCAAAAATGAAATGGATGAAAGGAATGCTTGTCCTTTATGGTTGCCAGAAAAAGTAAATATTGTCTACAGACATTATACAGATTTCTTTTAACCAAATTAAATAAGGTCTACAGCAAAGCAGGCGATCTATAGAAATGTATTGTTATGCTGCTGTTACAAACTATCTACATTGAATAAAAAAATGGTGTCTCAAAGTCAGTTTTAACCTCAGTTGATTACTGTCATGATTTTGTGTAGCTTGCCCTCATCTCCCCTTTTTTTGCTATTATACATAAATCAGCCATTAACAAGGTTTTAAAAAGTGAGCGATCAAAAAACAGGTTGTGTGTAGCAGAAACAGAGAGCTCCCTTCCCCACCACCCAGCACAACTACTCTGTCACCTTCCTTTAAGATTTAAGAAGGAGTTTATCACTTCCCTGCAGGCTTTTCCCACAGTTAAAGGTTTGTCTCTCCAATCAACTTATTTTCCATGCCAGAAATTCCCACAAAGGTAATAACTGGTATGAGAATATACATACTTTAAATATACATATTTTAACAGAGCATATTTTCTTTTAGCAGTACGGTGTGCTGTCTCTGTGAATGCGTTCACAGTAAAACCAAGTCAAATAAATATTTGAAGGAATCAGCACAGTGCATCCAGTTTCACTTTCCAAACAGAAAGTGATGTGTCTGCTTTTAGTGGTGGTATAAAGCAGAGATTTAATACAAATCCAACTTTGCTAAGTCAAGATCATGAACAAAGAAATCCCAACTAATTACAAAATATTTGATTAACAACTCATCCAAACAAAGGGATAGGTTTACTCTACACCAAAGCTATTTTCTGAAAAGGACTTCACTGCTAGCTTTATAACAGACATAAAGCACAGAAAGAATGTTTTCTCAGTTTGCAGAAAGGATTAATCAGGATAGTTTGTCCACTCAATCAAACATTACTCTGCTGTAACAACATTGTTCTCAGTTCCCTCTCTCTTTGATCCTCCTGCCTGTATTTCTCCTCTAATTTTTGTTTTTCAGAGTCCATACTATAAAAAGAAGAATCTGTGCTTCTCCTAATCTTCTCAAACTGACTGAAATCTGCAACATACTTTCCATTTGGAGAGAGGGAAACCACAGGCACGAATTCGTAACCCCAGTGGATCTCCTCAGGGATGTAGGAAGTCCTGCTTTGACAGACGGCACTGGTGGACTCCACTGTGGCGTTCAGGAGCACCACAAGCTCAAAGTCCTTCTCCTTGAGATTTTGAGGTGTGAGATCTCTTAAAGGACTGCTTTCATCCAAAATATGGTAGAACGTTAAAGGCAGAATGAGAAATGGACTTTCTGAAGAGGAGTCAACATTGAACTTGACACTGGCTTGATTCAGCAGGATTCTCTCCCCTTCTTTGGTTTCGTATGTCTGAAGAAGCTTCCCAGACAGCTGACACTGTATCAGAAGGCTCTTCCTCATATTTGCTACTCTGATCACCAGGCAAAGTTCTCCGTTGTGTTTAGTAATGACAGCACAGTGGCTGAACTTAATAGTCTCTGCCCTTTTTTTAGGTCTTGCAATTTTGGCCAGAAAGGTACCTGTGATGAAGATTTCAATCAAGGTGGTGATGACCAGTTGGGCCACAAGCAAGAAAATGGCATGCGGACACTCCTCTGTAATGAAACGAAATCCATAGCCAATGGTCGTCTGTGACTCCAGAGAGAAGAGGAATGCCCCCGTAAGAGAGTCTACATTCTTGACGCATGGCTCCCTCTTTGGGGTGAACTTGTTTATTTCTAAATCGCCATGAAGGAATGCAATGGCATAGTAGATAACTCCAAAAAGGAACCAGGTCATAACAAAAGTAGCAGCAAATAAGGTGAGTTTGTACCTCCACTTCATGTCTATAACTGTAGTCCACAAATCTTGAAGGTAGAGTAGATAAATGCCATCAACTTTGTCTATCCGCACGTTGCTGTGACCGCTTTTGGACATCACACGGGGTTTGTGTGCTTTGAGTGCAGTGTCGATGCCTCCATTAACCAGTGGGATGCGGGACATATTAATCTGTGTGGCTTCCATTCTCACGGCTTCAGTCCTAAGGAGAGAAGAAAAGAAGACTGTTACTTAAAGAAATCAAAACACATAACTGTTTCTGAAAAGCATTTATAAATGTTGATGATACAAACATAATTTAAACACAGCAGTAGTGAATAAAAACAGCTGGAATATAAAGTTACCATCATACAATATCTGACATTAAAAATAATTTGATATTATTTTTTTTTCCAGAAAACAAAAGAAAACAAAACATTCTTTGATTCTGGTGACTGCCAAATATGGAGAAGTAGGTTTACTTTATGATAGCCTGCAAAAGAAATTTGACCAAGCTGAAATTTTATATTAGTACTTTATTTCTGTAAAATACTTTTTTTTTTTTTCCTTACGTTTCTCTAGAGAAGAGGCTCTTTTTGACTACTGCAAAGGTTTTCTTTAGTGCCCTGAAGAGAGACATCTGATCAAAATTAAAGTCGCGTCAGTGCTTGGTTTAGAACGCAGATCCAGTACACCACCTCTGTCTCTTCCTGTGACAAAGGCAAAATGAGCCAGACCAGCTTTCACTGTGAACAATTAACTTCCACAAGTGATTTACTCAATCGGATCTGGCTCTTTGTTGCAAACCTACAACTGATCTACAGGGAAACAAAGCAGACCTGAACACATCAAAGTTGAGTTTCGGAACGGAATATTTACACCTAAAAATGCTTCGAAGCTGTTTGTATTCTATAGTACTCTGACTTTAAGCAGTCTAAGGAAAAAAAACGGAGGCGATTCACAAAGTCAGCATTCTTAGCTGTGGGCCCTGACCTGCGCGAACCCAGCAATCATTGGACCACCCGACTCCTGAAGTTTGTTTACTGTTCATCGGTCCGGATGGAGAGTAAGTGTGCGGACACTCAGGACTGAACAAAGCCCACAGAGTGAAGCAGAACGGTGCTTGTGCCAGCTTGATGAGGCAAGTAACAAGACCCGGCTTGCAGGACTAGACAGTGGTTACATAGAGCAAGGACAGTGCATGTTATAGTCGTTTCCAACAACAAAACTTCCTGCTGAAAAAAAAAAAAAAGTAACAAAGAAAAAAAACATCCCATGCATCCTTTGTGCTTTGGCAGGTCATACAAAAAGCATTGTTTTGTTCCATTGTTTTCCTCAAAAAGCTCCTTAAGTAAGTGATTCGTTTTTTTGAACCACCAAAAAAATTAAAAAGTAAAAAAGAACATCTTCCTTATAGCTACTTAAAAGAAATTTGCAGGAAATACAAGATATATTTGTGTTACACACATGTGCCAGCCCAGGACATCAGTGTGATTGCTCACTGAAGTACCTTTCCTGTTATGTTAATTAAAGAGAATTTTTGTTTATGACTATACCCATTACAGTGTTGCAGGTTTTCTGGGAAAGGGTAATAAAACTTAACCCCCATTAACACCTGCAGCTCATTCCAGTTTTGGTTTAACCACCACCATTTCTCTTTTGTCATCTAAGTGCCATTGCCATGTATATATATATCTGTATCTATAAGAAAGGAATTTATCAATGATCCCAGTAGGAGATTCCTTATGTGACAGTCAAATCAACACGCAGTGCACAGCATGTCCGGATAATAAACAGGAAAAAACCTTCAAGTGATCTGAAAAAGAACAACGGGAGGAAATGGGAGGGGGGGGGGGGGTAAGAGTAGGAAGGAGCATACAAGCAACTGCTCTTTAGGCAAACTCAAAATCAAGCACTACTGTCAGTGTGCGGTAAATACATGTAACCTCCGATGGGAAGCTTTTTAGTAAAATGCATGCTATTTTGTGAAGAGGCCCCATTCTCCACACTGAGCCTTACCCTCAGTAAGCCATAGATATCAAACATATGCAAAAATCTGTCTTAAAATAAGTTCGCCTCTTCCTCCCAAGAACACTTTACCTTAGCCATTACCTCCAGACCTAAACATTACATTGTCAGTCTAAATTTCCATGCCGCAGATTGCTAGGGCAGGGGATGGCTGGCCTCTCCAATATAGTGCTGGGAACACACATCCCTTCTCAGCCTACCTGGACGCCTGCTCTTTGGAGCATACTCCCCAGGGCCGCCAGATCCTCCTTCTCTGGTGACCACCAGGATGGAGACAGCCAAGGCTCCACCTTCGCTCCTCAGTGCTCTAGCTGGTGGGCTTGAGCTGATGTTGCAGGAATAGTGTTCACGGTCTTGGCAGAAAGCAGAGATCCCTGGTTAGGGTCAAGGGTGGCCAAAGACAAGGGGCACGTGGGCACTTGGCACTTGCCTTGGCTCTATCATGTCCTGGAAACCTGGGCTTGCATATGTAAGATGTGTTGGGCATGCTGAGCAGATCAGGTCCGCCCCACATGTGTTGTGGCACTGAAACTTCCTTGGTGTGCCAGACTTGGTGCGAATACACTGCACTATTCATCTGCAGCATCAGCAAGATCTATGGTTTCAATCCATATGATGGCCTGGTAAGATTTCTTGCCTCTTCCTCTTGTTTTCCCTGAAACGAGTTGCTCCTCGTCTGGGAGCCCTGACTAGAGAAAAACCTGACATTGCACACTGCCACGTTTCCAGGCCTGGTGAAGGGTACCTAACATCACAGATGTACCAAAGTGTTGTAGTAAAACAGTTCCTCCCAAAAGACGGGAGGTAGAAAGGTAATTGCAAGGCACAACATCTTCCCTGGGCTACCTCAACAAAAGGACAGCTGCAGAATTTACCAGGACAGGCTTAACCCAAGAAGTGTGTCTTTGCTGCAGCCCAAGGCAATGTCTGGCATGTACCGGACTGTTTCAACTCATAACCAAAGACATTTCTCACGGTGCATCTCTAGTGCATCCATGTGCAAAATCAGTCTCCACATGTAGGGACATCATGGCTGAGCTGTTAGAGTATGGCTGTATCAGAGCTTCTCTATCATCTTCTATACCCTCCCCAATCTGTATTTCTGTATGTGACAAAGCTACTTGGCTTTGCAGTGATTTCCTGAAATGGATCCCAGCCAATTTCTGGTGCTTTTTTTGGTTGTAGGTATTTTTTGTTGTTTTTACTTCCCATTTTTTCTCTTACATCACTTTTTCCTGTGTGATCCTAAATTCTTCTAGTGCTCTTTTCCTCCCCTGGGAAATTCATGTTGGTTTCCTTTCCCTGCAGAAATACTTCCCTTCTTTGCCACGCTGATACGGGAAAAGAAGATCTGTCACACTGCCTCACAGCAGCACTGCCCCTGCTCCCTGCCCTTACCACTGCAGACAGCAGGAATTACTTGGGGGAAGAAATTCTGATGCAACCACCTGTGGAATAAAACCAGGCTTCCAAGGAGATTTCTCCCCTGCCCTCCACTTCCCCACTGCTTCCTGAGTGAATTCACCAGTGCAGTATCCAAGAATAAACTGTTAATGGGTGTTTGTATGTATAAAACATATATTATAACACCTGCATTACTATTTACGATCCCGTACCTTCCATAGGCACCTCAGATATTCTATTACTAAACAATCCCCAGCAGAAAGATTTTATTTTTTTTCTTCTTTTTTTTTTTTTCCCTAGTTTTCCCTCTAAATCAGAAAGCGTATCTACTGTGGTAAGTTAATATAAACAAACAAGCCTGAATAATAATAGTAGTACATATTTTTACATCAAGAGAACATCTTCTGTCTGATATTTAACTGATTTTCTGCTGATAAAGTATTTTTTGTTACTTAAAATAAAAAACTACACAAACTGTAACTGCAAATAAAAGTGAACTGAAGTACAGCAAAGGAAACATACTTCAAGAGGGAAGAGAATAAAGTAGTCTCAGGTTTGTCTAGCACTCTAATATCCTATTAATTACCTCCTTTCCTCGCGAGCCCTTTGGAACAGTCAAAGGAGACTCCCCATCGGAGCACATGCTGGTAAAGGAGTTTAGCACAGACAAAATCAATAAAACGTAGAGCTACATACCAAACCACCAACTCTGAATACCTTGATCTTAAGGTAATTCCAGCAGCCAGGGATATAACAAGTACATTAACACTGCTTCCAGAGACCACATTATCAAGAATTTGAAGCCAGCTTGCATACACGCAAAAATGTTCCTATTGCATGAAGCCAGATTTGCTTGTGCAAGATCTCTTCTGGCAGACACAATTGATTAAAAGTGTACGGGAGCATGACTTGTTCGAATGGCCTCAGATGTTTTCTTGTTTTCAAATCAGATATGCTTTGCCACTTGAGCAACCCCTTCACACCCCTATACACTTCACTGCCACTTTGACACAGGGGCAAAACTTGAACTGTTTTTTCAACCAGCATAAACCATTAACAGGCTTCGAATAAAATAAAATTAAATATATATATATAATAAAAAAGCAAACAAACAAAAAAAACAAAGCTCAGGAAAGAAAACATTGAAAAGAACTACACAGTTTTACAGTCTTTAGATCTTTCCTAAGTTTGATGTGGTTCAGTAGGTTATAAAAGTCCTTCCTGAATTCTCAGTGCTCTGCCTAGCATGAACACCTTCCTTTGGGCTATCCAGGCTCTTGGAGGCAACCAGGCTCTGCTGTGTGCTTACCAACCATCAGAATCCTCCTCTGTGTCTTACTTATGGAATACAAAATTAGAGGACAAAAGGACAGGGACAGAAGAAATGGTTGCAAAAGGAAACTTCATCTCCACTACCAGCTGCTGCATGCAGTCATACAGCTGGACACTGCTAGCTTGGGTCCTTCAACAAAGAGTCCTTCAGCTCTTGGACTGACCAACATTTATTTGTGTAGTAGAGAGTTAGTGGTGTTAGGCCAGGATTTGGTCACACTGTGAATGATGCTGCCTTTAAAAACAAATTAACACCTTTTCATTTTCTTTCAAGAGAGGACCAAGCCCAGAGAACTGTAAATACACCCTCAAGTCCAAATCAGCTCCTCAAACTGTATATTTAGCTCCCCACCTCTCCTCACAGCCACCCATCAGTGTAGGGCAGCCCTGCAGATGGTGACACTCAGGAGCAGGTGACAGTGGTGGCACAGCAGAGCCTGCCTGGGGGCCAGAGGGCTGCAGACCTGATCGCACTGGAGGTCAGGGTGAGCAGTGTTGTGTGGGAGCTAGCAGCATGCTTTTCATTGCTCACAGCACGGCCAGGGCAGCCATTGACAGACCAATATTTAAGAAAGTGAAAACCCAAATCCATCTTTGTCTCTCCTAGGCTGCCTGCCTGACATCTGGCCATGGAAGATGAATTAAAGCTGGAGAAGTATCATGGTACATTGTTTCTGAGAGAGATTTGTACAGGAATCTTGTTCTTTCCAAGGGCAGGATGTAAGGCTTTGCAGTAACTATTGATTTACGCAGATGAGCCTTGGAAACTAGGCTGATGCAAGCAAATAGGAAAACAACCAAGTAGGGAGTGAGAAGGCAAGAGATGACTCAAATCTTATTGAGGTTAATAGAGAAACTCCCCGTGATTTCACAGGTCTCTGGATCAGGCCTCCAAGTGGAGAAAAAGCACATACCGCTAGCTTCTGAACAGCTAGCACACTGCTAGTGAGCCGTCTGTCCATCCTTCCTAAAATCCAGCCTCTGCCATGGGTTCTGCAGATAAACAGGGGACTTGGCTGTGCACCGCCTTCTGTCTGGAAACCTTCATGTGCACCAAAGTCTTCTTTCAGAAAGAAGTAAGTAAACTGATCCATTTCTGAAACTCTTATTTATTTTTTTTTCCTCTTTGGTAATACGGTTTATACAATGCTGTTGGAAAAGAGAGACACCAGAAACCTGTTCTGCTCTTTTATTTTTAAGAATGCCTTTTCAATTCTTTTGAATGTCTCCCTTACTGTATACTTCCACTTCAAACTCTCCTTTTTCAAATACTTCATTAGCACAGCTTAGCATTCAAAACCTGCCTCCAATATGATGCTTTTCCCACCCACTAACCCTTTCCCCGTTCTTGCTGTGCAAATCTTACCTGGCTCTTTCTACACGGACAAGTCTAAACAGACTCTGGGAGCCTGTCCTTTCCATTTCTGAGGAGCTGAGTGCCAGAACTACCCTGCAAGGCTGACAGGAGCGTTATTGTTGCATTATACTTATCATACTCATACTCTGTAATTCTGTGCTATATCACTGACCTCTTTCATCAGCTGTAAAAACATTAGTTACTCCTCACTTTAGGCCTCTGACACAGGTAAGCATCTCAGCAACACCACACTGGAGAAGATGAACTAAAGAGAGGATGGGAGTGATGTCTTATCCCACTCAGCAGTAGCAGCCAATACTAGGACCAGGACTAGAAGAGACCCTAATAACTACAGCTGTCCTGTTTTCTATGATGCTTTCAGGGGCTTTTAGTAGCTAGGTCCTGTCCTACTTTCTCCCTGAAGTATTTCTCTTTACCATGAAGTTATGTCTCATTATGCTATTTTCCTCCATTTTGAGAAATAGCCCATTCCTCTCCTCTTTCCTGCTCTCTGTGAATCAAAAGATTCAAAGTAGTTATGCTTACCACAACACTAGAGATGTGTGTAGATGGTCAGCAGAGTTGTTTCTCACAAGACTGCACACTGGTTTATGTGCTACAGATATCTTACTTCAGGTTCACAGCACCTATTCTTGACCTCTCTATTACATGGTTCCATTTTCAAGGGCTTCAGTTTTTGCAAGGCCTCAGCTGTTTGGGCTGAGGCTTTTGTCAAGACTGGTCACAAGCAAACACACGTTCTTATTAATTTGTTTACTTCATGTGTCAGTCAAAACAAAATAGCCATTTCCAAAGTTAATGCCGAGACTATATGCTTTGGGGTGTTTCTACACCTATGTTAAAACAGTTTGGGTGTCTTTTTCTTTGGGAGTCCAGAAGCAACATAAATATTCTTTGGTGCAGACACTGAAGCTCACACTGTCCATGGCCAGCTGAGCACCCTAACAGCTTGATCACAGAGTAACCTTGATGTCTTCTTGCTTTCTGTCCTTATAAATCCTCATCCATGCAGTGGTGTAGCTTAATTAGGAAGAGTAGTCTACCCATCTCCCTAGTTCCCTATTAGCAAACTCCCCTACAAGGGTGGAAATGTGGGAATGATTCGCCCCAGGCATGGGGATGAGTTTCATCTCCACCTCCTTCAATGGTCAGATTTTGGAACACAAATGGCAGCAGCCATGCAGTGCAGGGAGCCTTCCTGCGCAGGAGGGAATGGGAAGAAGAAGAGGAGGGGACATGCTGGGAGGAGGTTGAAGTCAAGCCAAGGAATGCCTCATTTCTGGCTCATCTTGCTTAGACACAAGATAAACACTGAGACATTTGGTGTCCTACAGGGCACTTTGTGACATGCCTGAACTCATAACTGTTGGGCGCCCTTCAAAATGAGTGCCAGAAACGGAGGCACCTGCACACTTCAAGCACTTCCAGCTCAAGACAGAAGCTGGGCAGGGATTTTCTGCAAAATACTTCTTCACTTAGTCAACTAAGGCCTACCTAAGTCCTACTTAAGTACTTAATTCATTTTTTGGGAACCGGCTTGTCCAAAGCCAACTGCTTTGGCTCCTATGAGAATGTGCTCTCTGACAGCTCCTGCTGCCTTTCTCCTCCTGACAGGCCACCTGGCTACAGCATGCTCCCATGCGCTTGGTGGCCAGGGAAATCAGCACAGAAAAGGCACCCAGAGAGACTGCTCTGCTCCTCTCTCAGATTTCAGGTGGTTTAGCTGCTTGCCCTGAGGCATATTTTACCTTTCTTTATGCGTATCTATGTACTACTTGGTATCAGTCACCTAGGTGTAATCTCTCTGCATAAGCTCATGTGCCAAGACTGTTTCATGTTTCTGTACACAACAAAGAGTGGCTCTGTTTCCTTGTAGTATTTTAGTCACATGGTGGTGACTTTTATAACTGTATAGAAAATTATGAGCCTGAACCCATCTACTATTCACATTGTAAAGTCTGACCAAGCTTACAGGGAAGGGAGTCCCCTTTCAGGTCAATGCAGAGCACAAAAGTACAGGACTGGGCTACCACCTAAGTTTGCCAGGACTGTTATTCCCTGCCCACTATTTGCTGGTTATGTCCTAGTTTTCTCCTCTTTCACAGCATCACAGCAGGTAAAGGGCAACACCTTGATTTTAACCTCACCAGTACTCACCCACTGCTTCACAAGTTGACAAATGCCTACTCAGCCATGGATTAATAGTAATATTTGTAAAGTTAAACTCACAGCAACTGACCTGCCAACCTGCAGGTGTTTTGAAATTTGCTGGTTTTGTTTCAGACCTGAGAAAGGTTTTGTGGGACAGAAAGCTTGTCTAGTTTATTTATTTTTTTTTTTTTGGTGTGTGTTTGTTTGTTTGTTTGTTTTTCTCCCAATTCATTTCTTAATCTAATAAAAATCTGGTCTCACAAACAAACAAGCAACCAAAACCAAAAGCACACAATTACTGTAGATTTTTAATTTAATTGTCAGCAGGTGGCTGAAAGCAAGTAGCAATGTGCCTAGTCATGGTTATGCAAGAAGCAGGGGGGAAAGTCAACATTCTTCTGATTGTTCACAAAAGCTAGCTAAAATGTCTTCAGTCTGCCTTTCACCAGAGCCACTTCTATCTGTTTCTCATCTACCACAGCTGGTACATTAAAGGTATTTATCAGGCAGCAGGGGGATATTTCAAATCATTTAGAGTGGTTTGTGCCTCTGGTTCCTTTCTTGGACTACAGATATTGGAGCCTCAAATGCAACTTGGGGCACCAAGTCCCAGCACCAGCCTTGTCTCACTCTGATGAGCAGGGACATCAGCTCCTACCTCTATGTCAACTGTACAGTATGAATTCATCCAGCAGCTCAGCAGCTCTCTTTTTAATTACCATCTGTAATGCCAGTTCATTGCACAGTATCCCAGTCAAGTTGGGCTTTGTTTTTCAATTAGTCATTGCACACCACGGCTCTCATAGCTCAGTGTAGGTGTGGCAGGGAGGTGAGGCTCCCTGCAGTGTGTCAGGCTATCTGCTATGGCAGATTTTTTTCATGTGACCTCTACATATGAAAGCTGCATTTCTTGTAA
This sequence comes from Anser brachyrhynchus, assembly GCF_964034855.1. Taxonomy (NCBI): domain Eukaryota; kingdom Metazoa; phylum Chordata; class Aves; order Anseriformes; family Anatidae; genus Anser; species Anser brachyrhynchus. Next base: position 116,264,160 of record NC_137694.1, on the reverse strand, counting down.
ACCACAGCACTCCTTTAGCCCATACAATGAGAGATTACGTTGTTGGAGGAACAACCTTAGTACCTCATAAACATCTCACTGTATGTACACAATTGCAGACACTCGTGAAATAAACGCTTGTAATTTTCCATCTCTATACAATCATTAAATTTCAAAACTTAAATATCAGTCTATGCAAATAATTTTCCACTAAAAATAAAAAAAAATCTGCTTCTTTTAAATATATAAAAATACACATGCTATTGAAAATCTTGGTAGGGCTGCCTGCAAAAGGCAAGAAAACCAGCAAGGGAAAAAAACATAGCACCCACAGGTCAGCATTTTGGATAAATTTCTCTAATCTTGTGCCTTATGTGGACAGAATCAAATCTAATTGGAGAAATAGCCCACCTTGACCCAGCAGGAGGATGGACCCTGTTATAGAAAAGCTTTTCCTCTGTGACCATTTCTGTGTTTCTCTTCCTGTACTGTGTAGCTGCTTTGTCCTGCTTCATCTATGCAGAGCAGTAATAAATACAGAGTAACCTGTTAATTAAGCCAGATTTATGTCTGGTCTCTGCAGGACCAGGACATACCAATGAATTTGGCCTTGTGATTTTTGTAATAGTCTAAAAGCACATTTCCAAGAAAGAGGGATGGGTTTGTCATGGTTTCATCTTTAAACTTGTTACAAGCTGATTTTCTTAAGAAGCTATTTGGTTAAGAAGAATTGCCCTACCTGTGTGAACAAGTTCATACAGTAGAAAAAGTTTTCAAAAAAGTGACGCTTCTTTCACGCTAGCAAAATACAGCCTGTGAAACAAAGTATGTACCTCTCTCAACCTAACCTAATGATTTTTAAGTTGGATGTCTTTCTCTCGTAGGCAAAGCACAAATGATGATGCTGGCACAGCAGACACACATACAGACTACTTGATTATTTTTTGATAATGAATTACTTTGTTGTGAATTACAAAGTCTGTCCTGCTTTCTCTTTGAGGTACACAACAGCTTCAAAATTGTTCATTTCTACTCCATTCTTTCTGCACTACAAAGATTTTATATTGCACCAAGTACCCATTTCCCCTGATTGTTTATACCTGATATAAGGAGAACAAGTTTTACTTGATTTCAAATGATTTTTTTGATAGATAATTAACAAAAAACCAAAACATTACAACTTTTAAATGTTGAAAAGAAAAATCAGTTCTGTCCAATAAAATCAGGACATATACTATTTCACAGGAAAATATATATGTGCACTTACATAGAAATCACAGGGTCATATCTACTGTTTAAAATAATACTTTATGGTATGTATATTTTCATAAATGTGGTGGTTATTCTGTAAATCACAAGCAGTTGCAAAAGTGAAGTATTAATGTGGGAGATTTTGATGTATTTAGAGTCAGTATTGAATGCCTCTTCATTAGCATATGTTTCTCTTAGTGTTACTCTTTCCTTTAATAAAGTTTCTAGATTGTGACACAGAAGAATGTCACGTCACAATGTGACATCCACAATGACCAGTAACCACAACCTGTGGATATGGTCTTGGAGTAAAGTCTTTGCTCAATCAAGTTTCCCTTGAGCTTTGCCAATGCAATGCCCAAGAGGACATACCACTGTCCCTGGAAGACCACTGGTGTTGCCCAGGGGCTCACACACCCCATCCCCATTCCTGGCCACATTCCCATCCTGACTTTGCAGCTGCCCCTGGCCAAGCGCTGCCTCCTCACCTGCCTTGCTGACTGTGGTCTCAGAGCCCAGGGCTGATAGAAATGGTCACAGGGGTCCCAAACATCCTCAAAACACTGCATGGGTGTATAAACAAGGGGCTTTCACCTGCTGCTTTGAAGTGGTCTAGGCCAAATTAAAAACAATAATGACACTTTCACATTGGTGGAAGGCTGCTTATTTTCAGTAATGTCTAAGAGCTTCATTTCATGGCATTTTTTTCTCACTTTTTATTTTTTTTCCCTGACCAGTCCACGGATGTGGTTAATTTAAGGTTTAAAGGCTTTTTCTCATACACACACACACACACATACATACACACACCCATATATGTTTTCCATTGAAGTCTGTGCTTTTTCCTAGACCCACCCAAATTCCAGTACATAGCTCACTTGTGTGCCAAGCTTTCATACTCTCCATGCACTGAATGGAAAAATACCCTTTTTTCCACTTCTGCACATTTTGGGGGGAGGAGGGGGAGGGCGGGTAAAGGAGATGGAGGAAAGGCCTCTAGAGGAATTTAGTTATACCTGTTATTTCAGAGCAAAGACATGAGATTCCCAGCATCCTTGGAAATACTGTTTCCACACTTGGATGGAGGTACATGGGGTCTGATCCCCACTGCTTCCTTGGACCTCTGTGCTAAGGAGATTTAAGTATTAACAGTGATAATGTAAAAGTAGTATAAACTGCTGGCTGGCTGGTGTCTCTGTTCTGTTTATATGAAGTGCTCCAGTAGCGCTCTTCAATGCATTGATATTTTATGAGAGTGATGAAAAAAAATCAAAGTTTTATAGTGAGAAACGTTAGGGAGTTTTATATGGAAATGACAGTGTTCAGCTGTATCATTCTACACTCCATTTAGTAGGGTATTTCAGGCCTTGAGTATCTTGGTGAAAGGTGGTATGCTGAGACCAAAGGGCTCCTCTTCTCACCAGTAATATCCTGGTAGAGAGAAGACTGTAGGACCCTCACCTTTCTACTCCTGACTCTGTTTTCCATCCTACAAGGGCCACAGTTGTAGCTCATGGGGTGGTGAGAGCTACCAGGTCATGGGGAAGGGGCCAGCAAAGCCCTGTTCCCTCCCTCTGTTGCATCTGCAGGGTGAGCCCCAGGGTCGTAATAACATGCAAGCACTATGCAAAGACTTTTGTATGGCACTGTCCTCCATGTATATTCTCTGATGTCCAATTACTGTTGGTCCCCCTTGATTTCTTCTCACTAAAGGCATTAATAAAGTCTCTCTGGCTTACAGACCCACCTAGTTTCATAAAGCCTGTTGGAACATCATTTCTGAAGCCTCTGCTCGTCTACCAAATTAAGCTGAAATTAGCCTGTGGATTTAAATATATGGACTGTTTGTATCCCTTAGTCGTGAGGGAACTGAACTGAAATTAAACTAGGTTAAGTATTTAGCATTTCTGCCAAGAAAATGTTATCATTGTACAGAACATTATTGTCACTGTTATACTGAAAATAAATAAATAAATAACAACTATAATTTTTTTTAAAGAAAAAGATATTTCCTAAGCCAGTAGACTAGGAGGTTACTTAGTCCTAGATTGTATGCCATGCAGATAAACTCAAAAGTAATCAGAGGGAAAAAAATATTTGTTTTCCTCATTGCTTTCCCAAATTACTCAGTCCCTGCCAATTTCCATGACACAGACCCCTCAGTCTGCAGCAGAGACTGTGGCTTCTGAAAGAGAGGAAATAGCATGAAAGTATTGGTGCACATCAATGTTTTGCAATTTTCCCGCCAAACCAAAAAAATCAAAACAAACAAAAAATGCACTGAGATTGAACAAAAAGAAAAGTTTTTCTGGCCAAATAAATAACAATAATAATGATAAAAATAATAACAATGCTCTTCTGGACTGAAGACACTATTTGTTCAAACCAAAACAAAACCTGTTACTCTGATTTTATGTTTGTATAGATATGTGTGTATGTCCAATTTAAATCAGGTGAGGAACAAGACCTTGCTTGAAATGAAAGATCATAATATCTATCTTCTACAAAGTCAAAATAAAATTTTATACTTTTCAAAATTGTTTTCAGACTTCTTTCAGCTTAGGCTGCTTTATCTTGTTAACATGAATGCACTAAATCTTACATCTGACCTAAATCTGCATTTTCAGCTCATAAGACTTTTGGCTGAAAAATCCCACTCTTCTGTAACTGGAAAGGCCAGCTGGGTTTCCTGGCTGCTTCAGTGACAAGTGAAACTTGTGCAGTGAACTACAGTCCATCCTAGCCGAAGACAGCAGAAGCAATACCAGCCTGTACTGCTGAGCTCTGAGGATTTAACTGTGTAATTCACAAGTCATTTTCCTTTGTCTGATAGCTTCTTGGGAATCTCCATGAAACCTCTGTGGTGCTACATTACAACATGCTGAAAAAAAAAACAAACAGTGATAATGTGCACAAACAAGAGAAAAAGCTCATGCTGGTTTTCAAAGTCACTATATTTCCTTATTCTGAAAGGAGGTTATTTTGCTTGTTTATTTACACATACCTTATCTTTATGACTGTTCCTTTACGATCCCTTGTCATCTCAAAAGCTCAACAATCTTTTACAGTTGGAAACCTGGGAAAGTCTAACTTTGATCACTGAAGTAATTAGACTGAATAGGACATTGTTCATGTTCTGTTGGGAACAGTTTCCTAAGACGTTCAGAATACCGCAAACTTATTTTTAAAAGTCTACAATATTCAGCAACTTCTACCTTGTGTTTTTGTAGGTTTTCCAGATGCTATGAATTTCAGAAATTGCTTTGATGTTTTCCAAGCAGCCTGATTTATGGGAACAAAAATACCACCATTCCCCAGTTTCTTTCTGTCACCCTGTTACAAGGCTTGATACATCAATGGAAATATAGTCTGGCTGAAGAGTCCAGGCATAAAGAACAACCGGGGTATGAGGAAATCAACTACATTTCCCATAAGAGATCATTCATTCAGTGGAAAAATCAAACTTTTTGATCTCTAACCTCCTGTACTTTTCCTGTAATATTTAATTTTAAAAAGACACAATTTTCTTTGTAAAACACTGTGTAACCAGACCCAGCAGACACTTATGTGTCATTTTAGTACTATTGACTAGAATTCATATTTAGTAGATAATTGTTGAAGATAAGTGATTTCAAAAAGTAGCTAATTAAGATTATGAATATATCAAATTGCAGCAGCATGTTTCAAATGAAGTTAGGATATGGCATTGCTAGAAAGTCTCAGAGACTGTTATTCCACTAGGCAGCTGACAGCTTAATCGCAATACTGAAAACTCCTTTGACTGCCCCGGTGAAACCCTGTCACACCCGTTCTTTCCCAAAGCCCATGTTCTGCCTGAGAGTGCTTCTTCTACTCCACTCACAGTACAGTTCAGACACCTTGTCCGCAGGCAGCTTGATGCCATAGCATCTCCAAAATCCACCTTTTCTTCATATCAGTCAACCAGAATTTCAGTTCTTTAATTAGCCATTTCCCAATGAGCCTCTTGTTCATAGTCTTTCTCATCTGTCTCAGGAACAAGTCACTCAAACTTCTAGAGTAAAAATTGTATTTCCTTTCTAATATTTCTACTGTAATTTTCCACTTCATTCATGGAAACATCTCTTTACTTCATACCCATAAAGCTCATGCCCTAACATTTCCACAACTACTGCCCTACTATTCATAACTTTGTTTTCTTCTGTTCTTTCTTGATAGCTCACTGCTGTGTCTTATGAATGCTTGTTCCTTGGGATTTTTTGTTCCCTTCATGTTTTAGGCACTTCTTATTACATGCCAGACCAGCTTCCCATTTGACATATATGAAATTCCACCACCACCACCTTCCAAACAAGTCCAGAAAATACACCTGCTTTGAGACACATTTCAACTTTAACAAACATCTGCTAGTCATCATGTTCACCTAGCAAGTAATATATCTGTGTTGCGTCATGCCTCACTTGCTGTTAGATTCGAAATCATTTTAAGCAGATCTAAAGTTTTCCTGTTCTTTGTTCAGCTCACTGCAAAGCATATTGTCGACCTACAGCATGATGATAAATAACATGATCAGATTATAAGATATGTTCTGCATCAGTATTGATAACAAGCGATTTGTTTTCTTGGAGGCACCCCTTCTTCAGGAAGGCTCCGACTACCACGCTTGTGAGGCCTTGGATGTTTCTTCTTTATCTACCAGTAAGTTTTGTCTGAAAGAAATTTGGATATTTGTTTTTCTTAAAATTTGCCTGGGAATTTGAGATAACTAGAAACCTCAATGTGAGACACTAGTTCTGATTTGGCTGCCAAACATGTACAAAACTGAACCACTGGAAAAGGTACATACACTGTAAGATCAGTTATTGGACTCCCTAGGCTGAATTCCTCTCTGTTCACTTTAGAAATCTAAAAGATTTCTGTCTAGTTAGTCCTCTAAATTACTAGAATCAATGGAGAAAGCTTGACACCTCCACCCAGCAAGTCTATCCCTTCTTTCTCTATTCCTGGACATGCCCATCTCCCTGCAGTGCCTGAAGATCTGAGACCAGATCTCTAACTTTTAGACAGCTGAGATTTACCTTGTCCTTGCACCTGCATAGCAAGTCCAGTGCTTCTGAGAGGTGGCAATTTTATTGCTTGTATGGAAATCAACTGTTCCAGCATACGTGAAGGTACACCCACACTTCCTGGTAGCACCAGGCTTACGTATGTAAATTGTATCACATATGTGTATACCTCAACAAGGAATATCCTAAAGAAATATATGTTAATCTGACCCATACTGATGAAAACTTGAGGGTTAAATCCTATGACAGATGTGTGGTGTGGAATCCAGTGTAAGATTAAATAACTTGGTGTACTTTTCCATCATACATATAGTTTAGTGTCCTGGTTCCAGTTAGGACAGAGTTAAGTAGCTCATAGTAGCTGGTAGGGTGCTATGTTTTGGATTAGGATGAGAAGAGCGCTGATAACATGCTGATGTTTTAATTGTTGCAGAGCAGTGTTTACACCAGGCCAAGGACTTTTCGGCTTCTTGCTCTGTCCTGCCAGCGAGCAGGCTGGGGGTGCAGCAGGAGCTGGGAGGGGACAGACCCAGGACAGCTGACCCAAACTGGCCAAAGGGGTATTCCATACCATCTGACGTCATGCTAAACAATATATAGGGGTGGCTGGCCGGGGTGGGGGGGCCGGCTGCTCGGGAATAGGCTGGGCATCGGTCAGCGGGTGGTGAGCAATTGCATTGTGCATCACTTGTTTTCTTACACATTATTATTGTTAATACTATTACCATTATCACTATTATTATTATTATTGTTATTATTATTTTCCTGTCTTAATAAACTGTCTTTATCTCAACTCACAGGCTTCACTTTCCCGTTTCTCTCCCCCCATCCCAGAGAGGGAGGGGGGAGGGTGAGCGAACGGCTGTGTGGTGTTTAGCTGCCAGCCGGGTTAAACCACAACATTTAGTTATCATAAAAGAATGTATGTTATGTACTGAAATAGATGAACAAGGTTCTTCTGTAAAAAGCAAACTATCCAGGACACTGAAACAAGGCACAGGGATATGTCAGCTCTGTTTTACAGGTTCTTGCCAATGACATTCTGCACCATATGTCAAGTTGCTTGTCCATGTCATCAACATATACACTGTCACCACAACCCTTACCAAAGTAAAGAATCATCCTGCTTGTGCTTCAAAGGGCTTCCTCATGTGTAATGTTTTTACATACGCACCTCCAAAAATGATTTCTGGGTCTCCCTGCAAACAATCTATATCCCACATCTATTTCAGCTCTGCTTTTTCACACCCACTAATGTCCTGCATCTTTTTCACCACTGCTTCTTTCAAAGGTTCCTCTTTTCACAGTGCTGATCAAATCTGCCCCTGCTTTTCACCATGCCTAAACACCCGTTCAGCAAGATAGAACTAGTAATCAGCTGAAGAAGAAAAGAAGACTAAGCCAGAGCCATTCAGTGACATGTCATGTCTTCAGGTGAGCAAAGCTGAAGAATAGGGCTAATTTATTTCTGTTAATAGCATCTGTAGTTTTGGGAACACAGCAAATTCTGAAACTTTGACCATTGTTTTCTTCTGAAGCTGGGGAATGGGAAGCTGATCCTCATCCAAAGAATTTTGTGGATTCCAGTGTTAATGTTTAAGTTCATATAGTATTATTAGTAACATGCTTAAATTAGTTTCTAGTGAGAACACAAAGGTCATTGACTTCTGTGACACTTTCAGTCTTTATTCAGCAGCATGGGTGGTTCAAAAGTTTCTTAAGATCATTTAGATTAATCAGAAGCAAAAGCTTTTCCTTGATTGTCTAATCATTATTTACAAGATCTAAACAAGTAATGTAGCATTTAAAGACCCCCCCCCACACACACACACTCACACACTCCTTATGTTTTAACTATTTGCAAACCAGAAATGCATCTGCAAAGGCAGAACCCTGCACCTAGATGCAGTAGGAGGATACATCACTGGGATCATTCTGCTGGACTGTTTTCTTGGACCTTGGCACATAAACATTATAAAATAGTCTTAAAATATTATATGTTCCTTATCACCTGAGACCTTACCTAGGGGAGGGAGATTTACTACCAATAAATACTATTCTGAGTCATGGTCAAGGCCCAGCTATGATCATTTCATTCTGACAGAAAAAGAAATCAACACTAAATTTTTGATATTCTTCTTCCAAATATATATATAGCAGCTACATATAATATATATACATATACACATATATTATATGTAGCTGCTACAATAGAACAGACCAGGAATGAACTGGACCAGGTACTTGTTAAAACCTGGGGTGAACCACCCATAATGTTGTGGCCTGTACTGAGGAAAGGGAGTGAGGTTTGTAGTCTTAAACTTGTTGACAGAATTAACTCAAGAAGACCAAAGGTAGGAGATACATTATTAAGATTCCTGGCAGTATGACAGACCCTTAAACCTGTAAAAATCTAACTGAAATACAACATAATCCTCTGAATTTTGCTTGTTGAAATCTGTCTCACAAATGAAACCAAACAAATCTTAACTTGGAGCTCATGGTGAGATGCCACCAGCTGAAGAACCTCTACAGTTCTCATAGCAGTATTAAAAGGCACAGTGCAAACAAGAACCAGACCTGAAACCTTTTGTTTGCCCATTATACATAGATATAAATTGCACTGTTAGTTTTCCCACACCTGCCTTAGTCGTGTTCATTCACCTCTAGTCTTCTGGAAGCATTTTACACTGCAGGTTATTTCAGTCTTTGACTCTTTCTTATGCCTTGACAAGAGATTTTCGCACCTTTTACTTAGCATATTTCACAACGTAGTCCACATATTGAAGGCCAGCACCCATGAGCTGATGTTCACTATGTTAATTTATAACTCATAAATGGAGTCTCTTATGACAGATGCCTTTCTACCTAGTCTTAGATAAAGAGGGGTTATAATTTAAAAACAGAAGACCAGGAACAGGCAAGAGACCAACCACCATGTACCACAGAGGCCACTGAGTGTGCCTGTTAATGAGGCCCAATGCAGCAATAAAATAAAATGCAGCCTTAAAAGACTCTATTTTTTTTTCATCTTAGGCTTTTGCATGTTCAAGAATGTTTTGTCATTTGCCTAATAAAATGAATCATATTTGCAAGTGGTCTGTATCACCCAAACACCTCCTCAAATGTGCTGATTACCTTCAGTGTTTGAAATAAGCCCAGCCTTGCTCAAATGCTGTGAAAGTTGCAGAAAGCACACCTTTTACCCATTGCTGCACTAGCTGTAGTTTGGCTGTTTATTGTGGAGAGAGGGGACTGTTGATTGGTTTGGTGTTTAAGTGTTTGAGGAAGGAAACTTTCAGGAAACGTTATTGCTGGATAAGGCAGCAGGAAACTGAAGCCTGTTTGCTTGGGTGAGAGGCAGGAGGGGGGTTCAGAAGAGGACAGCTGGCATGAAAGTTAGCAAGAGTAAGGGCAGGAACAAGGGCAGGAAGCTTTGAGTAGGATAATCACTAGGCACAAGACAAAGGGGCATTTAGGGAGAATGTTACAGATGATCAGAAATATACAGAAACATTTTTTGGTTGAAATTTTCCTTGGAAAATTTACTTAATGATCAAAATTTTTCAAACAAATATTTCATTTATTTGTTTGTTTGTTTGTTTATTGTCAGACTGTGCAATCCAAGTAAGGAAAAGGGGACATTTTCATCATACTAAATTTTCTGCTCTTCATCATTTTATGCTAATAATGTGCCTGTTAAGTCATCTAAATATGTGTACCATTTCCTATATTGCTTCATTACTGATTACAGTAATTTATTCAACAGACAAACGTATTTATCATATAGCCTCAATTCAAAAGTGCTAATTTTAGATAAGGAAAAGTTCAAAGTGTAGAACTAGAGAGGTATCCTGTAAGCTATGATCTAACTAAGAGTGAATCACCTCAGTTAAAGAAATGGAGATTAAATTAATCTAATCAGGCCATACTGTTGTTCCAGTTAAAACTTATTTTACCTTATCACTTTTGATTTACAAAAGAAAGGTGGCATACCTAGCATCTCTAAGCATGGACAAATCTAGCTGACAATCTCCATGAGAAAAACAAACCAGAAAGGAGTCAAATGAGGTTTTAAAAGCTACTAAGCTTCAGTTCCCAAGCTTTAGACTTCTCCACCTTAAGAGCTAGCTAAAATGCAGTATGCCCTCAAGGTCAAATTTCAGGGGCTAGTTTGAACCTAGTGGAATAAAGACATCTCTTAAGCAAAAAGCTCTCCTGGGAAGCAACAGAAAGGCAGCCCTCTCCTATACCTTGGCAGACACAACACAGGGAGGGCAGGGGATTTGTGAATATCAAAATGTATAGATCAAAATGAATCACTGTAAAATGGAAGGATGGTGTCACCGGCCACTGACACCTGCAAAGTGGGACAGATCTCCTGAGTGTGGAGGCCAAGGGACTTCTCAAGCCTTGGTGACTAAAAACTTGCAAGGCTTTTCAGTATCACCAAGGGTGTCCAGCAGACAGACAAATTCTGCGTAACACCATGATACTTCCCTGAGATACATGATGGGTCCAACCTGTGTCCCAGCAGTCTGGTTTCAGCCTTTCACCATAGACAGCCCAAGGACTGCAAAGGGCTCTGTTAGAAGATGGGATTTGCCAAAAACTTTTCTCCACTCAGGTAAAAATGACTGCAGATATATTTTCCCAAAAGCGTGATAATACTTAGAGCACTCATGTTGATTCTTGTTCCCTTTCTGCCTAATCATGACCCCTAACTTCCCATGAACCTCAGAGATTGCTAGTCATACAAAGACGATTTCATACTCTTAGGAGGTGAGAAAGATGTTGTGGTTACTACTTGCCATTTTTCTTCCTTCCTCCAGTCCAATTAGTAATGTATCCACTGATTTTGGCTGCTATCCATGTGCATTTCACACCATTCAGGATAAATAGACTTAGAATGAGCAGGCAGTTCAATTAATTTACAGCCAATACAAGAGAGCTGCCTGTTTGAACTGTGCCCTGTTTATTCCAAGAGCATGTACACGCTTAATGCCAAGCTATTTACCATGTTAATGAAACAAATACATTGAGTGCTAAAGAGAGCCTCAAGCCTGTAGTAACTCATTCAGGTAAGTCATTTCCAAGGAGTTAGGGACAGCTAAGCAGGAAGGTAGCTTTCAGACATTTTACATTCAACATTTAATGAATCTGTTTGGACTGAAATGTTTGATTTTAACTGTTTGATGTTCCAGCCAACGTTTTTTGTTTTTTTTTTTCTTTTTTTTTTCTAATGTTTATATACACAGGAGATCCAACAAAGTAAAGAGTTTTTAGCTTCATAAATTGGAAAAAAAAAAAAAAAAAAAGTCACCCTATAATCAGTTTTGGTTTTCCTGGAAGCAAAGAGAATCAAAATTTATTTCAAAACTTTCTGAGGTTGAGCATGCAAAACAGTTAAGTTTCTGTTTTTCTTGGCCCCTCACAAGAGTACCATCTGGTACTTCACAGCTTTGGTCTCTACCTGTTCCCAAAGAACACAGCCTGTCCGTGTGAACTGTGCGTCTTAGGAGAAAGAAACAGGAGAGGAGGAGAGAATAATATTCCAGACTGCTTTAATGAAATCTGGACAAACAGAAATTTCAGCTCCAATCAGGGCTGTGGGTTGATGACTTGTTTGTTTCATTGCATGAGGAGCCAGGATAAAAAAGAACTATTTGTTTTCATTTGAAACTCTATAAAAAGTAACAGAACTGAAGTATTGTATGTACACTGGAAGACTGAAGCCCAAGTCATCTGCTGCTGTTTTTGTCTCTAGGCCATGCCTCATTTACCAGGGTGAAATTCTTGGGGAAGTTTTTGGTCTCGTCTACACTCCACTCTACAAAAGCAATGCCAGTTTGTACTGTACAACCAGCTGCACTAAGTTACTTTTCAGGCTTGTTTCCCCCCTTCTATAAACTGATTATTAGAGAGTGCAGAGAGCATAGTGACATTTTACAACAAAGGAAATAAAAAAGACATTTCTGTAATAGCAAGTTGCCCCCTTTCCCTCTCAGTTTTGAAAGAAGAAATCACAGCTAACAATAACACAGGAGAATACAGACAAAAGGTTTGGCAGTTAGGTACTCAGGCACTGTGATCAGAAAGACCCTAGCAATGCTTCTATCTGCAATACAGCTAAAGGCAAGTGAGGAAACAAGGCTAGCTGAAAAGTAATGTAGACACTCCTGGTTTACAAAGGAAAGATAGCTTTGTTGCTTTTTGCAGTCAGCAAGTCATGGAGGAAAAAAAAAAAAAAAAGGAACTTATCTGTAAATTTCTTTAAAGCATGATCTCTATGAGAAAATAAAAAGGGAGGCAAAAACAAGCTACACTGAAGGAGAAGGGAATTTGCACCACAGCTCGGACTCTGATTACTGAGGATAAGCCAAACCTGTTGTAAACAAGTAATGTGAATACACATGCAAAAGTTGGAAGAAAATGCATAATGTTCTCCAACTCAGACATGTTTACATTCCTTATACCTACCACAGAAAACTTACATAATCTTTTCTTATAAAGATAGGTAACAGGGACTGGATAAAGTTCTAAGCAAATTTTCCCAGTATGTCAAGTAAAACTGATTTCTGCATTGAAAAATGAACAGTGACTGAAAGACATGTCTTTAAGAGCCCCCAAAGTGCTATATGTTTCTTTAAGAAAAAGTCTCTGACAAGCAAACATTTACAAAGATAGATCCAGGATCTGTCCCCCTCCCCAGCACACAAAAATATCAGCCACACACATTACAAACCTCACATTCAGTAGTTTGCACCAGTGGAAAGACCAAACCATGACAGCTTTTGCCATATCATCGCTAAACTGCTGTATCTCAAAGTTCACAAGAAGGAATAAGCTTATAAACAGATTTTTCTTTTACAGCCAGTTTCTAAATCCTTAAATTACTAAAATAAGAAAGAAATAGGAAAATAACCTACTCATTAGCTTTCAGTTCCGCAGTTTCCAAAAAACATGTAAAGCATGTATGTATTTTTGACAAATACCTCTTACCTGTAAAAGAGCAATGTTCAGATTCCTTACTAGATGTTATCGTCATGACAAGTCAAACAATCTTTTTTTATAAAAGGTTGGCTGTCTTTTCAATAAAGCACATGTACACGGTTAAAAAAAAAAAAAAAAAAAAAAAAAACACCCTCAGAGAGTCTCCCTTCCCTCACTGTCAGTCAAAAACAAGTTGGAATAAGTCTGAGTTGGAATTACCTGAATAAAGAGACTGGAGAGAGAGAGGGAGGAGAGGGAGGGAGGGGGAAAGAGAGAGAGGAAAAAAAAAAGTCTGAGAGGAGACTCAGTGATGTCAGCAGTATGTCTTAAGGAAATCTACAGCTGAGCCCGGCAAACCTTATAACTACATAGCACTCGACACCCAGTTACGTGGTAAGCAAATACCTGCTTAAGAGGAAACTGATGTACTTTTACAGAACGTCAGTTAATCTTTGAAGAAACTTTAGCCAAGCTGATCAAAGTCCCTTAAAGGCCTTATTGCCTAAATAAATAAGGTTACAAGTGGTTGTATAACATTAAGAAAAGAGTAAGAAAAATTAAAAGTCAACATTATTGATTACCCCTTTCCTGCTGGCAAAAGCGAGTTTGAAACTCATCTGAAACACGTTTGTACCATGGTTGTAACACACAGAGCTGTAGCAGCCACGGATGCAGTTGAAATCCCTGACCACCAAAGTTTCCAGTCTGTTTAGCCACTACGCTCTTCCTCTTTGATGACTTATTCTGGGTTGGCTTCAGTGTCTTTCTGCTCATATAAGATCAGATTCTAAAAACACAGATAGTGCAGATTGATTTGGGGGAAAGCTCTTACATCCTAGATATAGAAAACACAGGTAGTTCTGATAGGATTGGGGGAAAGCTGGACACCTTTAACACAGAGAGGAAGAGATGTGAGGGTTTTCCAGTCACAAAGCCTGTACGCTACCTTTGGTACCATGCCAGTATTCAACGGGATCCCCAGAGCTGAATGCAAACAGCAACAGTGAAAGGGGAGACACTACAGCACTAGAAAGACTAACATGGTTGTCCTTGGATACTATTCTGTGCCCATATTCCCAGAGATACTGCTTCCAGGAATTAGATATTTCAACAAGCTAGTCCAGCACAGCTGTAGTTCCGCATCACCCGCAAAGACATCCCATGGCCCAGCCATTGCTGGGTTGCCTTCACTTCTTTTTGCTCAGGGGAAAGGAGATCAGCACAAGGTGAGTGGATTACAAACAAAATCCTTCCCATCTCAGATTCATAGAGAAGACATTAACAAAAGTAAAATCTCTCCTTTCCTCAACAGAATAGGTAAACAGACATTTAAATGTCATTAACAGCCATGAATAATGTCATGATATGCAACCATAGGAAACTGGAGGCTGGAATCCTGCTGTCATGTGGTAAAGTATGTAGGCATTCAGGCAGTGCCAGTAGGCAGCAGCTGTTTTGCATTTAAAAAGACAACAGTTAGATGTGATTTTTTTTTCTTTGCCAGAGACTAAAGAATTTCACACGACTTGGATTGTTCCCCAAATCCATGAACCTGTTGCACTGGTATCTCTTTCTCTATATTTACTATGAGGGAGATGGCAACAGCTCCTATCAGTTTTCATTACAAAATAAATGCTTGTGAATATCTTTTTCTGCTTTCAGATAGGCTCTTCTATTTGCAGAGCCCTCTAAAATGTCATGGATGAACACCTATACTAGAAATTCTTTTTCACCATCCAATTACATTATGTTTAGCTGTAACTGAATTTGCATTATTAAAACTCCCCAACTGCAACTTTCTTTTTCTTTCTTCTGGCAAAGTTTGAGAACCTGCCCAAATCATAGCTGATTATGGATACTCTAATGTGCTAGTCCCCTAGTCCCACACATCTCCCAAATCAGCATCCACAGCAACACGGCACGTGTGAAATCAGCTGTAGTGTAAGGGATCATTAGGAGAGGTTAATACTGGGATATGCTCAGAATGAAGCTTTTCACATTTTGTGCAAACACACCACAGTTCAGGTTTTAATTACTGTGCTGTTTTGCTAATACCCTATGGATCCCTATCACATTCCAGAAGACAGAGCAGTGGGACAAAGGGATAAAATTTAAGTTGTATATGCATTTCTCAGTTTTGCACATTTGACTTGAAAATGGCAATACCTTTCTTTGAACATAATTTTCCATTCATTTAGCAGAGAGCCCATGAGAGACTGGGGGTCTTAACAGGACATGACAAATACAAAACCTCTCTCTGAGGAAGCTATGGTGAAGCTTCAGGAGATGACTGAGTTGATCTCACTGCTAATGTGCATAAGAAGTAGTCTTCCAACTTCCCATTCCCCACTTTCCTTCTGCTTTAACTGTGCTGTTCCTTACCAGTAAGCATCCAGAAGGGGAGAGGAAGAACAGGACACAGGTTGCCATAACCTAGCTGCCTGGCAATAGCTGCCTGTGCTCAGCCCTTACTTGCCCTTTGTTACAAGCAAAATATCTTAAACAAGCTTCATTTCTCCTTGGGTGACCACAGGCTCCTGGGTTGTTCCCACACCGCTGCTTAGGCAAGCTAAACCCCTGGAGAAGTTAGTTTGTTAGTTCATGCCCTCCAAAATGTGTAAACTCACATGTTGTTTCTTCAGCTTTACCTCAGTGCTAAAGTCCATAAGCCTGGGCCTTACAGTAAGAGGTAAGTGTTCAAAAGTTTGGACTAGATAAGTTGAAATACTTATCCAAACTTACTCGATCAATAAAGCTGAGAAGGATGTCCCAAGATGACAAGAGGTTTGCTTGGGGCATTTTCAGCTCTTATGTTGGCTTTGTGTAGAGTGAAGTTAGGAAAAGAGACAATAAAACTAGAATCCCTGGTAGAAAAAGTTAGTCCTATGCATCAGACCTGTTACTCCAACTTATCTTGAATCCAAAAGTCAATTCTTTTACTGAAAAAGTGCTCTGGACTTCTCAATTGTTCAGTGCCCTCAGGACATAAGCATGTGCCCACCAGGCATGAGGAAAACCACAGTGACACTTCAAGTCTTACCTATTTTTCTCAGGATCAAGAAAATAAAAAAAATTTGCAGTTGCTGTGAACTCCAAATTCATGAGATAAAAAAAAAAATCATGTGCATCATATAAATAAAGAAACATAGAATCAATGTGTTGGGTTGGAAGGGATCTTAAAGATCAACTAGTTCCAACTCCCTGCTGTGGGCAGGGATGCCACCCACTAGACCAGGTTGCCCAAAGCCCCATCCAAAATGGCTTTGAACACCTCCAGGGATGGGGCATCCTCCAGGGATGGGGCAACCTGTTCCAGTGCCTCACCATCCCCACAGCAAAGAATTTCTTCCTAACATCTAGCATAAATCTCCCCTCATTTACTTTAAAACCATTCCACCTTGTCCTATCACTGTCTGCCTGAGCAAAAGTTGCTGTACAGAAAAACGTGTTGTTATATAAAACCAGACACCAGACTAGAAATGAACCTTGCACAAAATAAATTCAAGATGTCCTGAGCAAACATGTCACCTAAGAACAACTAAACACCTCTTTGTACTTTTATGCACCTAAATATCTGTGTAAAGCTAATACTTGTCTCCCTAGCCCAGATCTTCAGAAGCACCAAGGAGCACAGCTCCCAGAGAAATCACACTGGTGCCTAACATTATGGCATATGTGGTCCCCTCAGGACTCAGACTCCCACTGTAATATTGATATAATAGAACAGGCAAACCTTATAGCCATTTCATGACAATTAAAGTAAAGATAGGGAGGAAAAGCACAAAAATTTACCTCTTATAATAGTGCGTTTATTTTTAACGCACCTTCTAAATCAAAACAATTTGGTAAAATGTTCAATTCTGCTGGCTCAAGGCCAGAAGCATTCTGCCATGATTCATGGCACTCCTCATTCTGCAGCAATTTCAGTTCTGAAGCCCAAACACTGCTTTTATGTTTCAGTACTAAACTATTGGAACTTAATGTTTTCTGCATGTATCAGCTGGCTTTCCACCTTAATCTACACAAGCTATTTTTTCTATTTTTATTACAGGCTTTTGAAAAATTACATCAATAATACCAAGGCCTTCATTTAATAGAAGTGTTAACAAAAAGCTGGTTGGAATGCTGCCTAAATTGTCTATGGGCTCATTACTTCAAAATCTGTCTTGATTTGAAAGCAGATACTATAAAACCTATGCAGCAGAAACTATTCACATCATGCTAACAAAATGTAACACACAATGCAGAACTAAGCCCAAATACCATTTTCTCAAACATTATTTGAATTATACCTAGTCATTCAGTATGACACGCCTCCAGGACTAAAACTACCTCTGCTAAAAACTGGTAAAAAAATATACATTGCTGTGCACATGAAAGAATTTAATTAAAAAAGTAAGAAAGTAACACAAAATTTATTTTCTTATAACCTTATTAGAAGATCCCCTACAGCTAAAATTTTACTGACTTTCTTGCATGGAAATAGAAATCTATACTTTCCAAACCACAACACTTGAATACATGAAATCAAAAATATTTAATCTAAAACGAGATCTTGTTAAACACAGAGAAACCCTCTGTGTGAGAACTTTGCACTTTCTTTACTGTATGTTTAATTGTTTTAAAATAGTCTCCTTTTTTGGGCTATTTTTCTGGTGTGCGTTAGAGTATTTACTTGTAACTAACTCTAAACTGTGAATCAAACCTTTCGTCTGCTTCTTATTGACAGAGTTCTTGATAAAACAGACTTCACTACACATATTCCTCCAAATTAGTTAAAATTTTGGACCTGAAGGTGCTTTAGGAAATGCAGTTCTCCAAGCATGTAGATGCAAACAGGCACATGAAACTTCCCACTCCAAAGAAATCATTACCCATGTTCTCTCACTGCACGTGTGCATTGGTAGGACCCTTGATCGATATCTTTCTGTGTTCTTTCTTTTGTCACCCCTTTGTTGACATTGCAAGAGTGGCTGTACCAAGGAATTCGCAGCACATTACCTAGCCTGCCACAGTTTAAAGCAGTGGTGTGTGTACAAGCCCTCCACCATATGTTCTTTGCATTATGAAAGGTTGTGGCTGACAGTGTTGTTCCTAAGGGAAATTTATGCACATGAAAAGCATATAATTGGAACGGGATTTTATTCCACTTGACGAGTTTCACACGGAAGGATCTGGCTGAGAAGAGCCCAGCTCTGTTCTCAATGAAGCAAGCGGTGATCTTCTTGGAAACCGTGTTGCCGCAGCAGTTAGTGCTTTCAAAAGCTTCAACTTCAGCTCAAATAGCTTGGCTTTGTAAACAGAGCAATTGCTGAGATGTGGCTTATCTATTCACATTAGGGAAGGTGTTCTTTATCTGACTGGCTCAGGATTTCAGAGCCTCAGCAAGGCTGCTGTCAGGGTACAGAGAGAATTTTGATGGTGAACCTGATCTTCAACATTTAAGCTCCTGCTCAGAGGTGTTGCTTCTTGATGACAGAAGTACAGACATACTACTTTACCGCCCAAGATGTCAAAAGAATGACCAGGTGGTAGAAAGTTCTGGAGAAAAAAACACCCCCTGAGAAAAGCCACTCATTCCCATGCACTTTTGGCTGCATTCTCCCTGACTCTGGAAATGAGCCTCCTCTGGTTTTGGTTCTAGCCCAGAGACGGGACAGATTCATAAGCAGGAATTCAAATTCAAACTGACTTTCCACACACCAGAGTGAAAATGAAAACGGGCTTCAGAGCCAAGAGGGATCTATTTATTTATTTATTTATTTTAAATTCTCAGTCTGGTCAAGATGTTAGGAGCAGCCAAAATTCACCTCAGATTCCTGGAACCCAGCCACATGTCTTTGCTTTCTGATACTCTGTGGTGGGTGCATGTTTGGTTTGTTGCATTGTGAGCCAGCAGGACACTTAAATCTCTCTGTGGGAATAATCTGCTCATATTGCTGGTAGCACCCCAGCAGGCAACTATGCTTTCTGTACCACTTCCATACTCCTTCTTATAAGAGCAAGAGCAGACAGCTCTACAGGTCACTCTAATATAACACTGGTTTTGTTGCAATAGGAACAAATCCATAGTTGTGGAGAAGAATGCTCTGCAGCACTCAATTCTGGAAATTGTCCTCAGCTACAAGCAGGATTTCTGGCGTAAGAAATGACCAAGGGTTATGGTCCAGAATAGTTGCTCCAGGGAATTCTGGGAGAAGCAGGGCTGGAAGCAGTCAGTGGCAAGAACCATTGACCACTAGAAAAGGAAGATACTTCCTCTGATCTAACATTTTCCTCCACATCATCCAGGATGGTCAGTCCCCCTGGTGTTCCTGTGGCTTCTCCTCAAGCCATGATTCTGGGGTGTATGAATTTTAGTAGTTACAGTTAGAGCCACTCTGATGACCAGAAATCCTTCTGGGAAATGTTGGAAAGCCCCAGCTTTTCAGCCATTGGATCCCTTCCTTCTATTGATGTGTTTTCTATGGCATGAAGAACATTCCTCAGCCAAAGAAAAACTCACATGTTCGACATATCATTGCTATGTCCCATCACATATCTTCAAGATCACATCTCAGACAACAGAAAGGGGAAGAGACATCTCTCCCAGTCAGGTTTCAGTTACTTAGGGTCACTGAATCTAGAAAGTCCACTGTGAATTCTCCTCCATGAAGACACAATCTCTAATTGTCAAACACATTTCTTAGCACTGACAGTCTGGGTTAGAATCCAGCAGCTGGGTTAGTTTTTTCCTCACCTTTGAAACTCAGCAATGTTTTAATGGAACTCCCCTTTGGAGCAACTTAAGTTTTTTTGTTTGTTTGTTTTTTTAATTGGAATTTTATTTTCATGAGCAGCAATAAGGGCTGTGTGAGAATACCCATTTTGGACTTCCTCTTACTGAAATTCTTTGAGCTGTATAAACCTGGAACTATGTGGGACAAAAATATGGCAGTACTATTACCAGCTTCGGATGCCCAGGCTAGATGACCTCTCAGGAAACAGTATGAAAAAGGCAGGCCAAATTAAAAGAGTGTTTTTGTGCATTTAAATGAGTCTTCCTGGAAAATAACTTTTGGCTGACTGAAAAGAACTGAAATGTGTGGTTTGCCAGACTTTATCAAAGGGGATTATGAGTTGAGCCTACAGACAACTATTGAGGTTGACAGAACCTACAACACTACTGGAAGTGCACAAAAGAGGGTAATAAAGGGAAGGGTACAGAGTTTGAGGTACAGAGTTGTATGTACAAAGACTATCCCCAGGCTTATTCTGTCCAACATAGATCATGGCATTTCTACTACAAAAAAGATTAGGGAAATCATTTTCCAAGAGCAAAGTGCAAACATTTGTCCAGACAGTGCTAAACAGACTCAATTTTAAGATCAAATTTTGTAGAAAGCAGAGTAGTCATTATTTATCTACTGAATGCAGCTTTGAGAGCAAGACATATAATTCCATGATATTGCACTGGAAGAAAATGATTGCTTCAAGACAAGAAGATGGCACGGGAGTGCTGGCCACACCCATTGTCGCTGTGATTTCACCATAGTTTCCATTGTAACCTCCTATTTTCATATACCATAAGCATTGCAAAATGCTGACCTTTGGGGCTGCATTTTTCCATTCTTGCTACCTGCCCCAAAGGTGAATTCTTTCGTAAAGTCTAAGCAAAATCTTTTCAGGGACCACGGCTATTACTTTTTGGCTGTTGTCACGACAGCTTGCCTGGGGCAGATTGTATAGCAACTGCTTTGTTCCTCTGAGCTACAATAAATCCTACCATCCATCATGTAAAGCAGAAAATTAGAAGCACAGAAAACAATTCAGAGCTCTCCTGATTTTAGTGTTTGCAAGTTTTGGCTGTTTAGGCTTGCAAATGGCAACAGATAAAGAGAAGAGAGATTGAATGGGGAGATACTGACCTGAGCAGAAGCTTCTTTTAATGAGAACTGTTGACACTATCATATTCATATCGGAAAGTTATAGTCTTCAGGAACTCTTGTGTTACAGAGACAACTATTGACTAGTGTTAGGTAAGGCCTTCAAAACATGGCAACATAACAGGAAACAATCTATTTTGTCACTTTGAGTATCTCCTGCTTGGCATACTTGCTTTTCTCAAGCTAATTGTTAAGAAGTAAAAGGACGTATATTTCCACCCACTGCCATAAGTTAGCTGGTTTCCTAAAAGGTTAAGTAAGTCGGCACCAAGTGCATTAGATTCTCTACATTTCTCAAAAGCAGACTATTTGTAGGAGTGTTAAAATGTGGATATTGATACTGAACTGCAGGCATCAGTGCTTGAAAATGCTCTCTCAGGGCTTTAAAGACCACAGAGTGTGCATGAGAACAGAGATGATTAACAGCACCGAAAGCCAAAGACAATTCTGAAACAAAAGCCCATGTCTGCTATTAAGACAGCACCCAGGTGGCCTTATATAGCCCCACACATTCTCCTGATTTTATCATTCACGGAAAATATGTCTGAAAGATGCTGTACCAACAGGAAAAGCCAGTCTCCCTATAGGCCACAAAAAAGACTAGAGCTGTCCAAAGGTCTCTGGGAGTGCAAATATATCTGTTTCAGTAGTCCTAGTCCATGAGGATGCACACTCCACAGCCTGCAGCTTTATTTGGTGCCAAGTGGCAGGCAGAGAAAATTTGGTCGCAATATGATCTTTTAACACTGCTGAGTAGTTCATTAATATTCAGATCTCAGTTCATCTCCTATGGACTGGTCTTACAGGGATTTCAACCACAGATTTCAAGACACAAACTGCATGAAAATCTGAAATAGGCTTTCTAGAAGCAAATAGGATGGCTTCAGTAAAACATAGACATGACCAAAGACAAGTTATGCTGAAGCTTTAATTTATGCATCAGCATTTTTGCAGGGAACCTGTCAAAATTTCTTTATATGCCTTCTTTTCCTACATCTTCCAGGATCTCAGCAGACAGCAGGAACTGAACAGCATTGCTGCTAGTTCCTTCATGGAATCCAGTTTAACTACTTCCCTGCACAAGGCACCAGCCCACTTTACTGAACCTATTCAGACCAGCCAGTTCAGTCCGTTTCTTGTTGAACTGACCTTGGCTGCATTTGCATGACTGTCTCTGACATTCTGTTATCTGTTTGATTTCTGCACTATTCCCACCGTCATAATCTTTTCAGGTTTAGCTGTTCCCATGCCTTGATTTCACCTTCTGCCCTCCTTCCAGTTTCTTCATTTGTCTTCAAATGATTTCACTTCACATCTGCTCTTGTTCCAGTTTCAGCCCTTTTGTGTCTGTTTATCTACTTTTGTTGACTATGTTATTCCGCCTATAAAGTCATACTGTTCATGCGCTGTCTGGATACATGTTACTTGACACTAAATGTTACTCTTTAATGCAATACTTTAAAATCTCAAGCACAACGAAATGGCTAGCAAAAAAATGAAGCTTACAAGTTATGCAAAATAATCTGCTTGTTCTATAACCTTCTTTTCCAAGCTGCAAATAATTTATCTACATGACAATCACTGACAAATAATTTCTCTAGTTTGGTATGGTATATGAGAATATCTGTCAGATATGCAATTGCACCTGCATATAGACCTTAATGCCAGGCAAACAATGGCTTTGTTCTCTAATACATCTGCTATATGTAATACCTGATTAAAAACAAAAAGAGGGATGTTGAATTCACACTGTTTTGTCATTCACTATTTTTTTTATCTGAAGTAATTTCTTAACCCCCATAAATCCTTTTGGCACTGTTGTGCAATATTTCAAGAACAGTTTTTATCAGTGCATTTATGTAGAACTCTCTGTGACTCTTCTACTTCTCATAACATACCTCAGTTGAATGCCATGATAAATCCAGAAGAAACAATGACACTCTTTTGCCTCCACTCTCCATAATTTTCCCATTACTGCTGGAGTAGATATCTGGAACACTGCAACATACCCTGATTTGAAATTATGCTGTATCTTCCACCTACTCTGCAGTTATCTGCAGCCTGTTGACGTTTTCATCAGGCCAATGAACTTATACCTCTGGATTGCTTGGAATGAAAGTAACTCTTTTCCTCAGGGTTCACACAGCAATTTTCTTTATTCAGCTACCTCATACCTCCACTTACTCCAGTATACTTTTCAGATTTTTTTTGCTGCCTTGGTAGAATTTGTTCTTCCAGATTCTAAAAGGCCAGTTGCGCTATTTATCTCTTCTTGCAAGGCATCTGCTTTTAACTCTTTCTTGGAGCAGAGTTTCCTGATGAAGGAACTGAGCTAATGCCCATTCAAGCATGTCTACTGTGTTTGCATTTCAGGATGGACTGCAAGCTTCTAAACCTCAGTACAGCAGGCTTCAAAATATTCCCTCCATATTATTTCACCCCACACTTTTGTGGTATATGGTTCGCTTTTTTATTTTTTTTAAACTAATTTCTGCTATCATTGACCCAAATGTATTTCCACAGAAATTCACCTTTAGCATACTGCTCTTGTGCCTCATTTTCTGGATCCTCCTTTAGATTTTTCTCTGCCTGTCCAGCCTTGGGGTGATTTGCTAATTTTCTGCAAGATACTTTCACTTCTTTTGTTTTCCTTTAGAATTTGATTGTTTACATTTTCCCAACATTGCCCTGGTTTATTGCTTGTCTATACTGCTTTTAACTATGTGTACTGTCCAATAATTTCCTTTATTTTTTTTTTGTATTGCTTCCTCAAATATTTCCCAGATGATCTGTAGTGAGATTTCTTCACCACTGCAAATCAGTAACCTGCAATGTCACCCAAAAATGCCCTAGAGGACTGCCTCCAAGAGCTATCCTTTAGCATAGTCCTGTACTTGTTGGACACAGGAAGTTGGAGGTGCTTTCCACAGGAGAACAGAAGCAGAAAAGCACTCTGTACTGATTGAATCTATAAGGTTTCCACTGAATAACGTCAACATGTTGCTACTGAGCCAGGTGTAGATGAGGGACACAGACTGCAGGCAGGCAGCTCAAAGAGCCACACAGGTGAGTCTGCTTCTGAGGACAGCTTTGATTTCCCATCTGATTGCTGAAGACTTGCTCACTTTGGACAGCAAAAGGACAACACTCGACAGTCAACATCTGGTCCTGGCCATTCAGTGGGCCCTGACGTGGCTTTCCATCTTGCTGGACAAAACAGGCTGGCCAAAAAGGCACCCACTCTGTCCAGAAGAACACTGTGAGCCACTCTGATTTTTATGGAGCTTGGCCATCAGGCCTAACCCATGGAAATCGCTCTGGATTTCCAATAAGTTGAATCTCCAGGAATCTGGAGCTATCAAAATGGAGCGAGACAATTTAATTCCAGCATTGGCAAAACAGTATTTGGACTCAGCACATTACAAGATGTCCTGCCAGTTCTGGTTTTGGGCACACACTCTAAAGCAGGTGAATCCTTCCTGATTTGTAGTTCCACAGCAAATAAAGCATTTCACAGAGCTCCAGCAAAGATGAAACTAGCTGGCTGCTAGAAAAAGAGGGCCAAGAGAAGTGGTCCATTTCAGAAGAACTACCATACTTGCTGCCAGTGGTTTCTGAAATGAAAGCCAATTAAGTTAACTGTAGTCTATATCTATATCTGCATTGAGATATGCACCTGTGTGTAAAACATAAATTTGTATGTACACACTCATGCTAGATAATATATGTATTTTGTGTGTATGTGTGCACATGGAAGCAGAGGTGCTTTCTACAAATGAACTGGTCACACTTGCCATGGTAGACCAGACACATCTTCAACTCCTGTGACCCCAGATACCATGGTGCTGGAGAAGGAAGGGGTCCTTTGTTCCTCCCAGGTTTCTGGAGCTAATTCACTTCAGACTCTCTCATTTTTACGTCTCTGCTTCTGACTCATTTGCCAATCAAAGTATATCTCTATCTCCCTCACTTTTTTACCATCATGTTAAGAGTAGGACAAGTTTTGTGGACTTTGGCAACTGAGTCATAAAAAATGAACCTCAAGAGCTTTGTTATACAATAAAGAGGGTTGGGCTGGATGGTGTTGCCAAACTTTAAAAAGCTTCTGTAAAAATGTACATTTTTTTGTAGTGCTACAAAGCCCATATTTACCTAATAGACTGTGGAAAGTCTAAAGGAGCTTCTACAAAATTTCTTGTAAATAATATTTGTTTTAAGAATTGATATGCATGCCAAAAAAAATATACTGCATTTATCAGCTTGGAACTATTACAATCTTTTTGGTAAATAATATCCTGTTTTCTGAAAAGCCTAAAATGTGTATCTAATCCAATTGTGTCACCTCTCATTTCCTTCAAAGACGGGGAAAAAGGCAAAGCTAAGTCTGAAATTCTGTTTTGAATTAACTGCCACTTTATCTCTAAGCGACTTCTTTGTGCAAAGCTGTTACTGCAAATACTGTTTCAGAGATCATTCAGTCATCTCCGACCCCTGCAATGCATAACTACAAGGTAGTGAATGCTATCAGCACTATCATCTTGCACTTATGCAGGGCTTCTCATCCAAAGTGTTCCAGCTTCTTGCAGAGGGATCCTCTTGCTGGGGACCAGCTGCACCCTTCAGGGACTGGTTCATAGTGTGGATGTGACAGGTAGAGTAACTGGGTTGTAGGAAGTCAGACACTTTGACTCCACTTTAATGTGACGTGACTAAAGCAAATAACACTCTCTAAGGTGAAAACCAGTAGCAAGTGCTCCATAGTGTCATACAGCCATTGAAAGCAGGAAATGAAGAATATCTTGGGTGTTATTCTCTATTCCATTCATCTCTTTTTACATCTCTCTAGCAGTATGAAGAGACCTAAGTGTAAGAAGGGTTCAGACCCTCTAATAGAGAATGCTAGACTACAAAGGATACTTGCATAGAGAGACTTGGTTATCCCAGTCGTAATAGCACCAATTCTAGTCAGGACAATCCAGTGTGGTAAAAGCTTGAATACTTAAATTGGGTTGATTAAAAACACAATTAATTTTCTTCATTAGACTAAAGTCAATTTAAACTCATTACACTATTCCTTGTTGTCAGTCATTCCAGCCCCTCTCTCTCTCCACTCAGCCATGCACCCACAAATACCTTTCCATACCAGTCCATTTACTCCTGGTCCCTCCTCCTTGTCTTACTCAGCAAACAGGATCTCCTCTTCTTGAAGGCATCTCTTGATTGCACTGGCAGTCAGCTGCTGAGGGCTGAGAAGCTCATCTCACCTTTGTTCTGCCCAGCTCTGTTATTTCTTCTAGTCAGACTTGTTCCCTACTGGTCCTGTAGCTTTTTTGCTCTCAGCTGCTGGAGAAGGTTGAGGTGGTGAATCGGAGAGCAAAGAAGAAAGAAGAGAATTTATACTTTGGTATTTTGGAAGCTGGAATCCAGGGAGAAGCTTAAGAACGTGACTTGAGGCCAAAATGCTTGGCTCTCCAGTTACAGAGCAGAGCTAGGCAGGTTTATTCCTATCGTAACATTGTGGCCCATGTCTTGTCGAGAGCTGCCAGCATTGGTGAAGTGCAGAGGGTTCAGAGGAACCTCTCCTTCACTCGTCTCCTCTCTGCAGCACTGTGGGAGGGAAGGGATAACAGAAGAATTAGCAGCACAGTGAGAAATTTGTCAGAGATAGAGCAGTCTACTGTGGAACATAATACATAACACATTACGAGACCGTATGCCTGGAAGTTATTATGGGGACATCTGGAGGTTACGATTCCTCCTGTCACTGTCCTCCTCAACTGTCCTCCCTTTCCCTCATTCCAGCAGACTTGTGGCCCTGAAATTGTTAAATTGGTCTTTGACTACTATTTCATTTATCCCAGCTGCTGAGTTAGGAAAAAAAAAAAAGAAAAAAAAAAGCGGCAACTCACTGAAAACAGATGCTGCCTCTGTACTAAGCAGATAAATTAAATACATAAAGAATGGGTTGTGTATAATGTTGATTCTTTGTAAAGTTTTAGTGTTTTTATCCTTGATATTAAAATTCCAAGAACATTGTATAACTTTAGTTTTGATCCGTCTGGATTAGTGAAGTATATCATTGGCATTACTTATGAGTACTGTAAATTAAATGGACTAACAATTTACCACAGAAATTATAGTAAAGAGAACAACAACAACAACAACAAAAAAAAACAACACATCCATACAACATCCATAACTTTAATACATTGGAGTAAACCCCCCGCTCCCTCACCTGTGCACAGACCTGCATACACACAGATGCACAGGAACGTGGTTCCTCAAAAGGATGCTGGACTAAAGCCCTTCCAGTACACTCTCTCAGAGCTTGCTGGCTGTCCAACAGAGATGTATCCTACTATCTAGTTAGCTGAACTGAGACAAACACTCACCTTTCTTTCAGTACACTGCAATAGTCAAAGCTGATCCTAAAAATGAATAGTCATTCATTTTTTTGTTGGAAACACCTTATCAGTGTTTACAGTTCTATGGAAATGCAATGGCGTGCGTAACACAATAATATTGAAAACTCAAATGTGAAATGTCTGTGTTTTTCAGGTGTCAAATTTAACCAAATTATGATCTTTGAAACTGAGTCTACTTTTAGGAAAGACAGGCGGGGAGCTTGCGGTCTGCCAGGGCCAGCAGAATTTGGAATTTGGTTAAGTTTCAAGATTTTGTGCCTCAAGTTACATTAAGCAGAATATCTGTATGAAAGCATATTAGTGTCTGCATTGATGTATGCTGATTTTCATCTCAGCAGTAGGAAAAAAAATAAAAATTAAAAAAGAGGATTTGGCAGCAAAACCACTTTCAGACATAGTTAGGGAGATGTGAGTGGAATGAAAAGGAGCTAAGGTCAAAGTCAAAACATGACAAGTGCAGAATTTCATGCAGTACATGTTTATATAGGTTTCCATCCCCTTCTGTCTCCTTTGGCACTTGTGATAATCTTCCCCAGGCAGAAGCAAGCAATATGCCACAGACATCCTGGCAATCACTCCTTCTGGGCATCCAGGTTAGAGTAGCTGTTGGGTATGAGGGCAAGGGGTGGTGGGAGATTATCACTCCACAAGGCAACCACAGATACTGCTTAAGGATAGTCTATCTTTGTGATCTTTCTGTTGTATCTTCTGCATAGGACTTAGATGACTCAGTTATTGTTTTGCCCAGTCTCTGTGAGGAAAAAAATATCTAAATGTGCAGATGGGGAAAATGAAGTCTCTCACACTTGCCTCTCACAACAAAATTTGGGTAAGATCTGCCTTTGCACTGTTTTCCTCAGAAAAGAAAGCCCCATGCTAAAAGTCAGTCATTCAACTAGCTTTAATTTGCAGATAGGCACCTATTTTTCCATCTCAGCCAAAACACTGTTGTGCTTGTTGCTGATGTCAGAGACTTCAGAAAAGCCCCAATGAGCACCTTGTTGCACAGTCTGTAGTAAACCAGGGGTAAAGCAATAAGACAAAAACAGGAAACCTTGATCTCCAGATGAGCTGCAGCGATTTCTGAGATGTTGGAGTTCAAGATCCTGTGAGGAGGAAGCAGGGCAAAAAGTAGGACTGCACCCCTGGATTTCAAGAGATCTAACTTTGACCTATTCAGGAATCTAATTGGAGGAATCCCCTGGGACAGGGCCCTAGAGGGAAAGGGGGCACAGGAGACCTGTCTAATATTCATGTACTACTTCCGCCAAGCTCAGAGAAAGAAGCTGAGCAAGGAGGGCAGGAGACCTGCGTGCATGGGCAAGGAGCTCTTGGGAAAACTTAAACAGAAGAGGAAAGCATACATGATGTGGAAGAAGGGACAGACCACTTGTGTGGAATATTGGAATACTGTCAGAGAGTGCAGGGATGCAATGAGGAAGGCTAAGGCCTGTTTAGAATTAAATTTAGAAAGAGACATCAAGGACAGCAAGAAAGGCTTCTTCAGATTCATCAGCAGAAAAAGGAAGACTAGCAAAAATGTGGGTGTGCTGCTAAATGAGGTGGGTGCCTTGGTGACAGCAGATACAGAGAGGGCAGAGTTACTGGATGCCTTCTTTGCTTCAGTCTTCACTGCTAAGGTTAGCCCCCACTCAATGCCAAGCCAAGAAACAAGAGAAAAAATCTGGAGAGAGGAAGACTTTCCCCTATTTGAAGAGGATTGGGTTAGAGATTATTTAGGCAAGCTAGACACTCACAAATCTATGGGCCCTGATGGGATGCACCCAGGGGTACTAAGGGAGAGGGCGGTTTTGATTCCTAGGCCATCTTGAAGGTCTCTTACAACCTTAATGATTCTATGATGATTCAAAATAGTAGTATGGAAGCGATTACAGATGGCTAATTTCTTATATTAGTACTGAGTTTCTGTATCTTAGTAATTTTCTGTTATTACACGTAGCATTGTGTGGTAGGTACCATCCTATTCTTTATTATTATTATTTTTATTGCAACACAGTCATTTTGGTACATGGTAACTTCCATGTGCACCAGCCTGCTTACACCAGAAAGCACATGCGCAAAGCGCACATGGGAATTAGAGCTGAAGATGCAACTTGCTTCTGTTCTTTCCATAAAGGATAGAATGAAATTACCTCAAAACCAGTGTTAAAAATAAACCCAGGGCACAGGATGGGAGGTGGAGGGCAGTCCCTGTGGCCGAGGGACAGCCTTTCTCTCTGGCAAGCCAAATGGCCCAGGGGAGCCAGCCCCAAAAAAGAGGCCCTCAGCCCCCGCAACCCTCCTCCTTCTTCCATGTGAGGGCATCTTCCAGGCCACTCCCAAGACAGCCACCTTTGGCTATGCGTGGGCCACTCCATCACAGAGGCTTCCTGAGGTCACAGTGGCCACCACTGCCCCACCTTTGCTGCCAGGCCTATCAAACAGGACCCCTGCAGGTGACCCACCATTCGCTGAGCTTCTAGGCACTCTGACAGCCAACTTGTGTGGCAGGAAGAAGAGCCGAAGCAGCAAGGCGAGCAGCAGGCCTCCTTGGTGTGCGAGGACAGCAATGCAGTCCAAGGAAGCACTGAGAAGGAATGCACCTAACATGAAGGAGAAGTGTCATCGACAGAGGGGTAGTGCCTGCGGCACAACAGACACCAGTGCCCAAGGGAATTCTGGTGCACAGCCCACAGACACTTACAGGCGGTACCATTGGCACCGCAACGACGCGGGGAACAGGCCGCCCCCTCAGCCCTACAGCAACAGGGGGCCTGGGCCTTCCCAGTGGCACAATGGTGGCATTGGGCAAAGGCAGGAGCGTCAGCTGGACAGCCGTGGGGAGCAGAGGAGTGCCTGTCGTCCAGAACACAGTGTGGGACCCAGCCATGGCCGTAAAACAGACAGCAGCATCGAACCCAGGCACAGAAATGAACTGGACAGTGGCATGGGATCTAGGCATGGAACTGGACGACCCCCTGGTTCAGCACCCTGGCCTGAAAGCATTCCGAATGGAAGGCATCCTTTTTGGGCAGTCCCTGGCAAGGACTGGCTTGTCCTTCTGCCAAACACTGTGGAGCCCATGGAGCCAGATCCACCAGAAGATGTGGAGGAACCAATGGAACTGGATCCACCTCGGCCAGACCAGACCTCTGACTACCATGGCATGTCTTCGCTCTCTGCCACGCGAGCACACCAACTGCATCGCAGGAGTGCCCGGCAAGCTCCCTACTCGTCGCACAGGCTCCATCCCAAGCATTAGCTTGGGGCCGCCAAACACCATGGACATCCTGCAGGCTCACCTGCAAGGTGTCCCAGCAATAAAGAACTCTGTTGCCAATTCTCAGGGGTTGCATGAGTGCCTCTACAACTACCTGAATGGAAGGTGTGGGGAGCTAGGAGTCGGCACAGATAACTGATGATAGAACTAGAAGGAATGGCCTCAAGTTGCGCCAGGGGAGGTTTAGGTTAGAAATTAGGACACATTTCTTCTCAGGAAGAGTAGTGAGGCATTGGAACAGGTTGCCCAGTTAGGTGGTGGCATCACAGTCCCTGGGAGTGTTCAAGGAAAGGTTGGACGTGGTGCTTAGGGACATGGTTTAGTGGGTGATGGTCGTGGTAGGGGGATGGTTGGACCAGATGATCTTGAAGGTCTCTTCCAACCTTAATGATTCTATGATTCTACTCAGGTGTGACTCCTGTAAGGGACTTGGATGGCACCAGACTGCCAGATTTTAGGTGCTTGGCTCAAGTGGAATCCAAAAGTGTAATCTGTGACCTCGTGTACAGTGTGTTTTAGGTGTCCAAAACATCTTCCACTTAGATCTAGCTAATAGGAAACTATGAAAGCAAGCCTGTATCCAAAATTTAACCCTTGGGAACACAGACACTCAAAAGAACCTTTTTGCAGACTTCTTCTGAGCACAGACATATGCTTTCTTTGTGGGAACTAGGCCAGCCTTTTGCACTGATTGGAGATGGTGCCTATAGTTTTACCAACTATCAGCTGATACATTCTCTCCACCAACAGGTGGGACACCTGAATGGATATCCTCAGTACAGCAAGGCTCTCATTGGGGTTAGGCCCAGACCATGCAAAAGCAGTCTGCCTGGGGGAGCACCAAACCTGGGCTTCCACTCTCCTGCACAAGCTGGCTGTTGAAAAGAAAATTACCGTATGATAAATTAAGGCATCACAAGCTCATCTTATGAGGAAGTCTGATTTTGTCAGTGTGTAATAAGCATCCCCAATACACACTGACATTAATATTAACCTTGAGGTGGCATAGGTACAGAAATTATCTATTCCATGATTAGTCTAGGCAGGAACTCACAGTTTGGTTGTTTACCACAGGAATACATTAGCCAGGTGTACAAGCAGAGCTGTCAATCAAATGAGTTGATCCAAACAGATCAGAATTACATGCACAGCTGAAATTATGGACCACCAAATCAGTTTGCTCCCCAGTCACTTCAAAAATTACCCATTTCTTATGTAAAACTTATTATTTGCTTGTATTCTCCTTGTAGCTGTCACTGGGCATTTTTTTATTATTATTTTATTTTTTTCTGCTAAAAATACATGTAATGAGACTATAGCTACATTGTGAAGACATTCTGACAAAACCATTAACTGCAGTGGCTGATATAAAATCCCTTCCTTTTGTCTAGCAAGCAAACTCAAGAAGATAAAAGAGGCTTCAACAGACAACTGAAGTCTTACAGTACTGTTGCTGACAAAACCACGACATGTTTTGAAAAGAGCAAAAACTATGTCAGTCTTTTGGAAGACATTAATCCAATAGTAAAACCTATGAGTGAAAGCATGTGAACAGTCAATTCTGTTATCACAAGGACAAAGATGCAATCCTTATTTGTCAGATAACCTACAGTGTGCTAACACAAAATCTGTCCATGATGCAGTGGAAGCCACCGTGGTATCATATTCTTTGACTCAAGAACAATGTTTAACACATCAGTTAGTTTCCTATTATATATGAACTATATTCTGGCTATTTTTTAACTGTTCTTGGTGAGCAAAATCCTGAAAAGGCACATTGAGGGAGTCATTAAGCTAGGATGAATTCCTACCCTTAGGTAATAATTGCCCTCACAGTTCTGACATCCATCTTCGGGTCCAGAGGTTAACTGAGGATCTGACTAGCTTCTTATAAATCTGTGGGGACAAATCCTCTCTGGTGGCTCATTCACTGGCATGCCTCCATGAATCAAGCCACCAGGATCTTCCCATTATCATAGGGACTGAATGGAAGGTCATTCAATTCAGTGGTGAGCGAGCACCACTGTGGCAGAAGGTGCTGGAACAGTCCTTTATCTCAGAATGAATTAGCACTAGGCAAGGGAGTTAGGGATTGCAATTGTCAGTTTAAACTGTAGCATAATTTTCATTTAATTTGACAGCTTTCAAACTATACATCCTGTAGCCTTTTGTAAAAAAGCAAGACCTGACTGTCATACTGGGTGCACGGATATGTCTCTCAGCAATACCAGAAATTATTAGAAAGTGTGAAAGAACAGCTTGAGCTAAGAAAAAATGTATTAGGGTAGAGTGATCAGATTTTCGTAGCATCAACATGAAGATCAAGGTCAGAATACTGAGCCAAACATCCTCAGCTATCTTTTAACACAAGTTTTTTTTTTATTTTTTTTTTACTTGTAGCACTGCCATAGCAAAACAGATGCTAGAAATTCTCACTCCAAAACTCTTTGCTTTTCATCCAGTTTTAAAGCCGTGGTGACATTCCAAGTTAAACTCACAATGGAGAAAGAAATATGCTGGTGTTTTCATTGTAATATGAATTTTCCATTGAAGATGTGGTTGAATTAGCAGTTCATTTTTTAACTATTACTTTAATTTGTTCTTTGTGGTCAATTGTTTTTTTTCTTCCTATAAAAATCATGCCTCAGTCCTATGCCTTTTGAGACATCTCCACAGAAAATGTCTTACAGGGTAGGGAACTGTCTAATTATATGTCTGTAAAGTAGCTAGAGATCTTCATTTGTGTGGAGTAAAACAAACAAGAGAAAATGTGGAGGAATGTGCTGCTGAATTAATGTGGGCATACCAATCTTGTTCCCATAAATGGGCAATAATAGTAAGGTGTTGGGAATGATTCTGAGTCTAGACATCCATTAAAGGTTTTGTATTTTCAACCCCTCTTTTAACTTGTGCCTGGAGCAACTGATGTATGTGTTCACACACTGGGACATAAAAAAAACAAGGCAGGAAGAGACTTTTTTTTCTTTTTACCCTTTTTAGCACATGGAAAGTAAAGAGGATTTTGAGATCTTTAGTTTAAAAATTTCAATGCTTTATTTACCTCCCATGTGCAATGCCTAAGGGATTCTCCTGTCCGGATCAGTGGTGGGGTTTCAGAACCTGAGATACAGAAAACCCTTAGGATGATTTTAAATTGTGTAACATTTTCCAGGAGGTAATTTGTAAGGAATTCAAGGCTGGTAGGTCTTCTTTAGCTGGACAATCAATGCAGAGTTGTAATCTCATTGCCAGTATCAGCCAGTATGCGAGAAGGATAAATGCAGCTCATGATCCCTGACAAATTTTGACTGTTCCTGTCTTTTACGCACAGTAGAAGCTAAGAGTGTTAAGCCATGGCATGCCAGAGGGAGAGGCAGCTGGCTGTAGGAAACACAGAGAGGCCTAGCTCCCCATCTTGAAGCTAAGTAGGAAAGTAGTGAATCTGTCTCACTGAAAAGCTGTGGACTGTGAAAAGGAGGAGGAAGGGCTCT
The DNA here is from genome assembly GCF_964034855.1 of Anser brachyrhynchus. Lineage (NCBI taxonomy): Eukaryota > Metazoa > Chordata > Aves > Anseriformes > Anatidae > Anser > Anser brachyrhynchus. Next base: position 116,229,771 of record NC_137694.1, on the reverse strand, counting down.
GGGTAGTAAAATGGCTTTTCTCTCTGCTCACATTAATAGTCACCTATCTCCAACGAAGGAGTATTGGACAGAAGCTGCACTTTAGCTCCTTCCAACCTGCCATATCTCAAGATATGGCTACTATACGCACATTCTATGCCAAGGCAATACGAAGAAATCTCAGGTGCCATGTGAAGACCTGATAAAATAAAAATTTCTGTTACATTTCATGAAGTGGAGGCTACTCAGGATCATCATCAGCTGTTTGATGCTCAGAGTGAAAGCACAGGCCAGCAAACCTTAAAAGAGCCCAATGTTCTTTCCTCAGGAGATGCTTTCCCCAGGGTGTGGAACTTTGTGCTCTTTGACGAGGCCCAAGGTAACTAATGAAACAAGACATTTTAGTGATGGCTGCATAAAGTTGCCTGGCTTTTCTACTTTCCTGCCTAAGGCAGCACCAGAGGAGTCCCAGATAAAGTCACCTGGGTGGTTTGACTGGCCATTTTCACAGGTTTGGTCCTTTTTCTCTTCCACTTACCATCTATTTCACAGACGGCTAAAGTTCCCTGCAGTCTACAGTACTGCTTTGGGAGCTTTCTTCTTTCAAGTTATACTTGTGCACACTCCGTAAGCTTTCCTTAACGTGATTATACTGGAGTTTTTAAAGTATTCTTAAATTCAATTTGTGCTTGAAAGCTATTTCCCCTTTCTTAGTGTGCAATTGCCAAAGAGGAGTGTGAAGGAAGAACCCTCTAAGGGCCTGACTACACTTGTACCATACCTGAGCACAGAAGCTGATTGTTAGAAGCCTGGCACTAATAATTTACTGTATAGGTACAGAAAAGTTTTTCAGCCAGACCTGATACATCATGTAAACTGGAAAAAAAAATAATTAAAAAAAATAAAAATAAAAATAAAAACAGAACAGTGTTCTAACATGATAAGAAAGTACAATAATTCACGAAGTAAAAAACGTCATTGCCAGGTTAAAAATAAACTTAGTGAGACAGACATCTGCTACCTCTTCTACCATCCATTCTAAGGGGTGAGTTTCTGTATTTATAACTGTATATATAGATATACATGGCACCAACAAAATACAGTCTATTTTGCCTTTAGAAACATAATCCATCTTCCATTCTAATACATTTTAATATGCCCTAAGTCCATTGCATCTTAATCTAAATTCCATCTGTATCAAAATATGCCTTGATATCAACAATGTCAAATCACCTTGACTTGTGACATGCTGTGTTTATTATTTTTGACTCCTGAATGCCAATCAGAAGTACTTCTGTACTCAGGAGTCTCTGATCCTTTTAATTTTCTTTTAGTTTCTGCCAGTTCCTTCTTAACAGTAAGATTTTCATGACTTTTCTTCTGAAGGGAATCATTAATTTCTGGGCCTGTTCATCTGTATTTCCTACCCAGGAATCCTCCTCTGGCCCCTGTAGTCCATAGCTTCATCTCTCAGCCCTCTCTTTTAGTTTTCCCCCAAGGAAGCTGAATTTAATACAGGTTCTTTTCTATTTTAGTGTAACTCACTCAGTATGAATGATCATTTATACTGTGCCCTTTTGACTGGTGATTTTTACATTCTTTGACTGCAAATAAGCACAATTGCATTCAGGGAGCAGTGACTCAACCCAGTCCAGCCAAAGGGGTTTCCTGTATAAAAAAAAAAAAAAAAAAAAAAAGGCTCCAAGCAGAGCTGTAGATTTTCAACCAATTGAAATACTGATTCAGCATCAACAGCATCAAACTTGAGCAAGTGCTTCGTGTGCACTGACATATCACCTTGTTCAATCAGGCACAGAAGCATACAATCCTCTCCCACTGAGGTTAAGTTCATAGAAATATACGCTTAAATGCTTTGCTAAATAGGTGGATTTAAATACATCCTTACACATTTATCCCTATCTGGGCTTCCCAATTTGTAGAAAACAACTAAATTTGAATTTGTCAGAGGTGCATGTGGGAGGTTCAGAAAAGTCTGTGGGCAGTAGCTATCGTACTCAGATCCCACTGGTAGGAAAGGTAAATAAAAGGTACAGCTGGCGGGTGGCAGATCACATTGGAGAACACACTTTATAGCAGGAGTGATCAGAGACGTTTTATCTCACTTGCAATGGCAGCAGCAGGGAGGTGCTGAGCCAATTGCAAGGTTCTCAAGGTTCCAGAGTGTGTATGAGGGAGTTCCTGAGCTGGGATGCATGCCATTTGGGATGTGTGCATGGAAGTGCTGGTCAGCAGGCCACCAGTGTCATGAGAGGTCCTGGTGAGAGCTGGGCACAGATGGCTGGAGGCGTGGTCAGTTCAAATGGCAGGTGGGCAAGAAAGCCCAAGGCATCTTGGCTTGTATAAGGAATAGTGTAGCCAGCAGGACCTGGGATGTGATTGTCCCCTTGTGAGGTGAGGCTGTACCTCGAGTACTGTGTTCAGCTTTGGGCCCCTCACTACAAGAAGGACATCAAGGCCCTGGAGCATGTCCAGAGAAGGGCTATAAAGCTGGTGAAGGGCCTGGAACACAAGTCCTGTGAGAAGCGGCTGAGGGGACTGGGGTTGTTTAGCCTGGGGAAGAGAAAGCTCAGGGGCGACCTTATTGCTCTCTACGACTACCTGAAAGGAAGCTGTGGGGAGCTGGGGGTCAGCCTCTTCTCACAGATAACTAGTGATAGGACTAGAGGGAATGGCCTCAAGTTGTGCCAGGGGAGGTTTAGGTTGGAAATGAGGAGACATTTCTTCTCAGAAAGAGTAGTCAGGCATTGGAACGGGTTGCACAGGGAAGTGGTAGTCACCATCCCTGAGAACGTTTAAGGAAAGGTTGGATGTGGTGCTTAGGGACATGGTTTAGTGGGTGATGGTCGTGGTAGGGGGATGGTTGGGCCAGATGATCTTGAAGGTCTCTTCCAACCTTAATGATTCTATGATTCTACTCAGGTGTGACTCCAGTAAGGGACTCAGATGGCACCAGACTGCCAGACTGCCACAAACGTGGTGACCACTTGTGGAGAACAGTTAGACTTATTAGTGTCACTGATAAGAACTGGCCTTGGGCAAAGGGGAGTTGAGGAGCTTGCTACTGCTTCTCTCTTATACGAACTTTTTGAATGGAAGTCTGCAAACTTGGTATGAGAGGCTGCTTAAGGATGGAGCTTTGCAGTGGCGGCACAGCCCTGTTTTGGCAGCAGAACAGAATCATCATAGAAATGTAGTCATGGAGAAGATTGTCTTGGGGGATATCAAAAGGCACTTAAAGAACAGAGCTATTATCAGGTGTAGTCAACATAGGTTCATCAAGAGAAAGTCCTGCCTTAGCAATTTGGTCTCCTTCCATGGTAAGGACATTCACTTGGTGGATGATCCAGAGAGATGCATGCAATCTCTCTGGATTTCAGTAAGGCCTTTGACACAATCTCTCATGGCACTCTTCTGGACAAATCGTCCAGCTGTGAGATAAACAAGTTCACACTACACCGGCTGGTGAATTGGCTCAATGGCAAAGCTCAAAGGGTTGTAATAAGTGGGGCTACAGCTGGCTGGTGGCTGGTCACCAGTGGTGTTTCCCAGGGCTCACTTCTAGTCCTGTTTAACATTTTTACCAGTGATCTGGATGCAGGAGTGAAGTGCATCTTCAGCAAGCTTGAAAATGATACTGAACTGGGAGGTGCTGTTGACTCCCTGGAGGGATGAGAAGCCTTGCAGAGGAATCTAGATGGATCAGAGCACTCGGCAATTAGCAACCACATAAAGTTCAACAAAGGAAAATGCCAGGATCTATACACCTGGGACAGAATAATGCTGGACAAGGTACAGACTGGGAGACAAGTGGCTAGAGATCAGCTCAGTAGAAATGAAATTGGGGGTGCTGGTTGTCAACAGGCTCAGCATGAGCCAGCAGAGTGCCTTGGTAGCCAAGAAAGTAAAATGCATTTTAGGATGCATTAAACGCAGCATAGCCAGCTGGTCAAAAGAGTTGATTCTCCTACTATATTTAGCATAGGTGTGGTCTCACCTTGTATACTGCCTGAAGTTGTGCTCTCCACAGTATAAAAAGGATGTTAAGGTCCTATAAAGCATCCAGAGGAGGGTAACAAAGCTGGTAAAAGGGCTGGAAGGCATGGCCTATTAGGAGAAGCTTAAGGACACCTAGGTTGTCCAGTCTGGAGAAGAGGAGGCTGAGAGGTGACCTCATTGCTCTGCAAGTCCCTGAGGAGGGGAAGTGGAGAGGGAGGTGCTAGTCTTTGCTCCCTGGTCACTAATGACAGGACATGCGGGAATGGCACAAAGATGCACCAGGGGAGGTTCAGACTGGACATTAGGAAACATATCTTTATTGTGAGGTGGAAATATTTCTTTTCTGTGAGTGCACTAGGAAGCACTGGAACAGGCTTCCTAGAGAGGTTGTTGATGCCCCATGTCTGTCAATGTTCAAGAGACATTTGGACAATAACCTCAATAACATGCTTAGACTTTAGGTTAGCCCTGACATGGTTAGGCAATTGGACTCGATGATCTTTGAAGGTCCCTTTCAACTGAACTATTCTATTTCTATTGCTATTTCTGTGTGCTGGCTCTAAAGACTTGAGGCTGCTCAGTACAAATCCTGTGTACTCTCAGTGATCCTTGTATGAGAAAAGATATCAGGGTTTAAAGAGAGACTGTTGAAGCCCTTCTTCCCCTGGTTTTAGCAAGCTGCTCCAATAATCTTCAAAAACCCTTTATTTTCTTTATGTTGAAAAAAAAACAAACCAAAAAACCACCACCTTGACATGCCAGTGAATTAACATATCCTGCTTCTTCTCATTGCTGCATCTGAGAAAGATGGCCATGTATCCACTACCACTGGGGATATTTTCCTTTCCCAACTTTTAGCATGGATAGTGCTGAGCACTTCCAAGAGGCTAGCTCACCTGACTCTTCTGTAGTCCTGTATGACAGTATTGCCATTACTAGTCACAGGCTGTACGCTGTATTGAGTATCTCCTTCTGTAAAAAATAGATATGGGCTAGTAATGATTAGTTTCTTAGACCTTCAATAAATTTGTGGTTTTACTTCTACATAAATTATGCTTTCCTTTTGCCATTAGCAAGATTTTGAGGGTAGCTTTGTCAGTTTTGCAGGTCTGAGTCTTTTACTTCCAGCAAAGACTTCAAGTCAAAGTGGAATGAGAGCTACAAATTTAGATGTGTTTCATGAGAGCCAAAAGGTTGTATTAATAAATACATGCTCAGACCAGGTTTGCTTTTCCTAGCAGAGGCCCAAGTGGCTAGGTCAGAGGCTACACACAGTGGGTGGCAGGGTGCAACTTCAACACTGAGTCATAGCCCCAGGCACAGGGCTGCATGGGCACCACCAGGCCAGGTTGCTCATGTCAGCAGCAAGCAGGAATTAAGAAGGGACACTGTGTTGTGGGAAGGGGAAGTCCACAAAAAGCCACAGCTGGACAGTGAAGGACTCATTTCGGCTGAACTTTCTATCCTTCATGCACCTGGATTTGCACCAGAGTAGGCTGCGCAAGAAGAAAGGTCAAACAGGAGCAGATAAAGAGCACTAAATTGTCCATGCCAGGGACCTGGCTATCCCTAACAATACTGTCAGGGAGTTAAACTTCAAACTAGCCTTAGTGTGGGCCCATGGAGCAAGTGCCATAAGACTCCTGTAAAAGCAGAGCAAACAATTGCCTTCAGCAGCACTCTCCTTAGCTGATCTAAAATGCCAGTATGGGTGATGGCACCTCCTGACTAGTCCTTTAGCATCATGACCATTTTTCTAAGAGAATTACCTTTCTGAACTACTCCTGGGGTGATCTGTGCTTTCTCTTGCTTGCTGCCCTTTGAGGTTGCAGTCCCATTTGTTCAGCTGCCTGACTTCGCTAGTATCCAATTACACAGGCTCCCAGGGCCATCATTCTGCTATTCCAACCACTACGCTGGAAATGGCTGAATATCAGTGATTCCTTCTTTGTTTGGAAACTGAGAGTCAGTGGTTTGATTTATAATAATAAATGACTTCAAAGGGCAAACAGCATTCAGCTTTCAATCAGGAGAGTATATGCAGCATTTTGGCAAGCAGTAAACATAAAATTCTTATGCTTTGCCAAAGTTTAAAATGTATCAAACCATATCTGTGTTACGTGATTGGAATAGTGTGTGCATTTTAAAACTCTGCATTGAGTTAATAGTCAGTATTTTAATCTTGAAGACTGATTGAGGAGGAGGTTGTGTTTAAATTCCAGACAACTTAAAATTCAGATCCTGAGTCTGAGGAGAAATCAACGTCAAACTTTTTGGATAGAGTGCTTACTGGTGAGTCTTACAAGCAATGGGGAAATTAAAATACAAACCCAAAAAAGTGTCTCAGGAAGCAAATGAGTTGAGGTGTCATTTCAGACAGAAATCTCTAGTCTGCAGAAGCAGAAAGCCAAAACTAAGTACTTTTATAACATTAAAAAAATCAGTCTACTGGTGATTTGTGATTAACTAACTGAGCACTGAGGCATAAGAACTCAGTAAAAAATGTTCAGTTACAGAACAGCTAACTGTTGGCACGGTTATTTTCATTTCTACAAAACTACCGGATAGCAGTGATAATTATTTGCAGCATAAAGTACTGTATAAGCTTCAGCAAGTTTACCCTTACAGCTCCAATGGCCAGTGTGGCAATAGACAGTTAAAGGCTGGGCAACCAAACCTGCCCAAGTCCCTTGTTGGTGTCACATCCCCTCACACAGCCAGACCACAGAGGGATTTGTGACTGGCCCCAGGAACTTCTGATTCTCAAACTTGTCCTCAGATAGACAGCCAACCCCCTGTCTGAAATAAATCTTGCTGACTTGTGTTCCCATTTATTTCTCTGTGTGTTCTGGTCATTGAAGAAACCAAAGCTTTCAGTTTGTACAGTTCAATGGTAAATGTACCAGCGGTGGTGCTGAAATCATTTTGCTGATATTTAGCACTTACTTCAATAACTTCTTTCAGAGGCTGTGGAAGAATTTACCTCTACATTTTTCCTCACGGCTTCTTTTTCTAACTCATATACCCTCATTCCTTTTTTCAAAGGCATAGCTGGGCAGTCCCAGATAGATAGATGTTGTGATTATGCTTTAGACCATGGGTAGTTCTTCACCAGGTTATTTCCAATTGTGCTTCTTCATGTTATTGCAAATCAGTTGTATGCTTGTCATCAAAATGTAGAGCAAAGACAGTTATTCTTGTCTTGAAGCTGTAAGACTTCGACCATGCTCATGTCAGAGCTAATTGAATGCCTTCATGGAGACATTTTGCGTATGTGTAGTTTATCCATAGTTTGTCTGAAGGCACGATTAAGGAGAGCTCTAAACTGACACTTAGTTGAATCTTTAATATAACAAGTCAATCAACAAACATTAGAGAAAAAAGGTTGTAAAGACAAGAGAGGGATCCATGCTCCTCTCAGTTAATCAAGCTGTACACACCAAAGAAAACACACCGAAATTGGTCTAAGCCAGAATGTGCCAAGGAATGCTATATCTCAGCCCAAGACTTTTATAAGGCCAGATATATTTACTTGGAAGACATTCTATGATTTGCTGGGATGTGGTCATTAATTAAGCTTTGTTTCATAAATACATCTTTAATTTATTGGCCTTAAATTTAATACTAGCTCCAAGATAATGTACTGAAGAGTCTTTTATACATAAAAATTCTGTACAAAATAACAAAAAATCAAGAAGTACAATGTAATCTCAGAATTAAAAGGATTTTTTCTTTGCTTGTGGTTAATTACCTCCAGAACTGCCAGCAGTATGCTATTTGGACAAAGAAGTGAAAATTTGTTTCTTCTTCTATGAAATAAACATTGCATTAATGCCTCCTGACTATAGAAATAGGCTTTTCAACCTTAATTATAAACAATTATTTATTCTCAGCTAGGAATCTATTATCTGTTCGGTAACGACAAGGAACATCACTAACAAATAGACTGAACCCATACTGAAATCTTCAGTATTAATGATAGAGCAGGACAGAGTGCATTTTGATTTTGTAAAAGGAGTCTGAGATTTTGTAATAGGAGTCTAACATTGATACTCTAGTTTGAAAATGTTACTATGCTATTATCTCTGTGCTTTAAAGGGGATGTTTCCTTCACCAAGAAGGAAATCATATTTCATATTCTGAAATCATATTTCAGAACAGGAGGTCTTCTAATAAAAGGCTTGGAGGGGGAGGAGGAAAATGATGTCTGCTTTTTTCGTTTTTATTCTTCACAGAAACCATAGTTTTCACTTTAAACATAGTGGCTTCTCTTCCACCAAGCAGTATTTTCAATTATTTGCCACAGAAAGTGCTACGGGTCATAACAAAGACTGAGGTCTAAGCGTCTTTATCATCCATCAGGAAAGCTGGTTGGTAATTTTCTGCCAAAAACATATTTCTGTGGGGAAAGTTTAAATTTCCTAGTGTTTTCTGATTTTCCAGTGGACCATCCCAAATGAAATGTTTCATTGTGGGTGACCTTGAGCTATTGGCTACAAAAGGACCTCCTTCCTGGCAACCACATACTGGCTGGAGCCCCGTATGAGAGGGGTGCAGTAGGAAGGCCTGTGAGATCAAGGAAATCACAAGTGAGATGAGCATGGAAACAGCCCACTTGTGAATGCCAACAGGGCTTAGCCATGGGATAAGTACTCAGACCTGTCAAGACTTCTCAAGATCTTTAAGTACCAGGGGATCATTTATGTAAGAAATGACAGTTTTTCTAAGAGTGGTCTTCAATTTCCCAAAGGACATTGGGAAGGAAGTGGACTCTTCCCAAAAGGTCTTTGGGAATACCTTAAGTTTGCCCTACCTGTCTTGCTGTGTGACTCCAGCTCTGGGTGACTGGTCTGTGCTCCTATACAACTCTGGTATCAAAGCAGAAAGCAGCTTTCCAGTTCTGTAGTCCAGTCTCTTACTTACTAACCCATGTCCCATTTACTTATTTCTCCCATTTTTACACAAAACAGGGAGCTACACTTATGTTTGCACATAAAAAGCATGAGAGACAGAAGTCTCAGTTACTATTCAGAGAAGTGAAAGCTCCATCTTTGCTTTCTTTCAACATTTCTGAGTCATGTCTCAACCTGAGGACTACAGAGGTGGGTGTCCAGTCCTGATCCAATACAAAGAACGATGCATAGAAGACTAGACAAAATTGCACCTTTTCCCTGATGATTCATATTAATTCTTAACACAGTTTTCAAAAGATGGGTTTAAATTTAGTCATATTAATAATTGTTGTAATTTTCAAAACAATTGCCTCTTGTCATGTCTTCATAGATATCTTTCCCCAGGACGGCTCTATTAAAGAGATGTTTCTCATGCATGCAAGAGCCACTCAATGGACCATGTTACAACAAGCAGAATTTTCCTACTGATTTTTTTTTTTTTTAATTCCAGCACTTTGCCACACCATTCACAGTACAAGTTTCCTTCTGGGTGTGAGAACAGACCATGCAATGGCAGAAAGCATGACCTTTTCAGGATTTTAGAATGTCTTAGGATTCATCAGTGTCTTTCATTTTCTGTAAACTGTCAACACCACTGCTTTCAATTTTGGTGCGTGACCCTTGTTTTCCTGCATTTTGGACACCACAGCAAAAGAGTGACAAGTCACAGTCTGTAGTATGTTCTCAGTAGCCTACTGTATATAATTACTATGATTCTGTGTGTTCTTTTAGTCAAAGGCTGTCTTCTAATTCTGCCTCTATGCTAGTTCTACATTGATAAAAATAACAACAGGAGTCACTCAGATTTTTATTTTTATTTTTTACTTTGCTGAATAACAGAGACTAGAAATAGTAAAAATATATACCTGTTCCATGTCCTTGTCAACTCAAGAGGGATAATAACAACACACTCAATAATACCCAAGTTAATTTTATAATACCCATTATTAAAATATGATTAACATAATCCACATTCATAGCATCTTAATAACATCAAAAGAAATACCCTTCCTTTTCAAAGCCTTTCCCATGTGAAGCTATAGATAAGCAAGCAGACCTTCCTACCACCGTTCTTTATTTACAGGTACCTTAAAATTTGCTGTAGCCCCTTCTGCATCTTGCAGCCTCCCCAGCCACTTTGCTGCCCCTTTCTGACTGCAGGCCCCAGACTTTGCAAGAAGCTACACCCTCTCCCTGTCACTGCCCATAACTCTGCTGGTCAAGGTCCTTACACATTTCCTCACAAACTGGTTATTACTACTTGGTCTCTATTCTCTGGGAACCAATATTTGCTGAGGTAGCCTTGCTGCATACAAGGTAAGCTAGGTGGAGTTATTTTTCCCCCTATATAACAGCATCTAAAGGCTTCCCTGCATGAGGCTTGCAACATCTATGCCATCTTCTGGATGTTCAGTGAATCAGATTTATCCCAGAGCATGTCTGGCAGTTGCATGTCCTCATGAATGAATATGTCAATCTCTTTAACAAATGCTTGTATTTCCCAAAATCAGTAAGGAACAGATTAATGATATTAGGAGGGGGACAAGATTTTAGAACTAGGGTCACGTCTTCAGAGGTGTTTCTGTTTACTGTCTGCATACTAGGCAAAGTGTTTGTTCTATTGATCAGTGGACTGCCACTGCTATGCTGAATTTATGTTACTGAATTTAGCAAAAATTTTCTCATCAATAGGGAAGCACCCTTCCCTGATTTAAGCATTTATTAAGTGCTTTTTTTAATGGACTGAACATCTGCTGGGAGTTTTTGTCACTTCCCCCCCCCCCCCCCCCGAAAATGCTCAAGTAATACTTTTCAGTTTTTTCTCACCCCTTTTATCTGGGTTGCATGTCACAATTTCACCAAAACTTATAGCCAGCCTTCTCTCAATGGGTTTAGAAAAATCGTGTCTGAATGATGCAAAATTTGTGATTTCCCTAGGTGGTGAAAGACCAATCTCGCTTTCCTCATTCTTCTACCATTATTTATATATAAATTGAAATTAGAATAAGCTTGTAATTTTCTTTGATGAGAACTTGTTATAATTCTTCAGCAGTCCCTCCCACATGGAGCTCAGAATTAGTGAGGACTCAATCAATAAACTAATAATTTACTGCATATTTTTTAAGTATTTTGTTAGCAACAAACTTAAATGACTTGCTAAATCACAGCCTGGAGAGTGAAAACTTAGGGTGATAATTTCAGCTTTAGACAGATGGACAATGAATAATACTTATTACTTAAGGTTTCCACTTAATCTTCATTGTTTAAAGAAGTGCAAATAATTCATTGAAAAAAAAAATGGAGAAACAGTAGGCTATTTAATTATTTTAAATGTTGTTTTTAACAAGTGGGCAAATCTAGATTAATCATTGAGGCTGTGAGGATGTGCTCCTGCAAAATAATGTATTGATTTTAAAGTCAAACAGTATTTTTTAATATATATATATTTTAGAAATTAATATGAATATAACATTTACTCCAAAGTGAGACTTCTTGTGACAGTCGACTATCTCAGATATTAAAAAATAAACATATAAAGAAATAAAGTTTTCATTGCCAGAAAACTTTTACAGTAACTTAGTGTTGAACGGTACTTTCATAGATGAATGATTCTTACAACCAGTTGAAAAAGAAACAAAAACCTGTCTTTAATTTTCATTTTCACTCAATTGTACATTCAGATTATGTCCAGGAATGAAATGTTGAAGTTCCTTCATTAGAGTTATGCTTTTTTTCCACATCATTGGAAACAGAGGGCATTGAGATGTTACATTTTTATCATATTTTGTTGATGAAAGAATTCAGGCTATATATCAGAGACAATGAATGTCTGAACTTCTAGGTACTTAAACAATCAGAACATCTTTGAAATCTTGTCGACTTTACAATGGTGGAAAATACTAGCCTCATACACCAACCCAGGGGTTGTGTGCACTCATTTGACTTCTTAGGATCTCCTGTCCTGGAAATGGAAGAACCCAAGAAGGGCTCTGGGACCACTGTAATAGAGACTAGGGACATGGTCCTGGCAAGCTGATTGTGCACACCCTAGGTTATTACCTTCAGTCTTCTGCTGCTTCTATATTCACGGTGGTTTCTCCTTAAACACACGTTTCAGTTTCACTTTCTTGTTGAACAAATTCCAGAAATGAGACAGATTTATATTCCATCTCATATTCACCTGGAAAGAATCAGATTCCTATATCCTACTTATTCTACTCTACAGATGAAGGTAAAGATGCAGACATAAAAAACTCCCGACCCAAATCCTGGATCTGAAATGCAAGGGTGGACAAATACAATCCTCAGGAGACTCTAATGATCCTGATGATGAGCTCACTGTTTTTCAAGCAAAAGCCCAAATGTTGCCTCCAAGTAGCAGTCTGATGGCAGGCTGACCCCTAAGATTAACACATTGTGCCTTTTATTAAGGAGCTTGTCCAAGGTGTAATTATAAATCAGGAGTAAAGAATTCAGACATTCTGGCTGTCCTTCCCAGCATGTGCTGCTCCAGCCATGCTACAACCCCTCTTAGACCAATTCCTGATAGTATCTCAAGGTTTTAGGACTATAACAAAGTATTTTGCATGAGGTACATCAGCTACAAACAAGAGAGCTTGCTAAAATAAGGCATATAACCTAGTTAGTATACTTGCCAGCACTGGGGACAACTGGTTGAAGCTATCAGATATAACTAACAAGACAGAAAGATAAGTAACCGAAATCTAAAGATTATCTGAAAATTAAGATGAAACTATGTGACTGCAGCATGTGTGTTCAGGATTTCAAGACACTTGAGAAACTCCAGTTTAGCTACCTGGCAACAGTTGAAGTAGAGAACAAATTTCTTTATTTTTCTTTATTTTTCTTTATTAACAAATAAAGATTAAGAACAAATAAAGATTTCATTTCTGAAGCATCTGCTTCTTTTTATGGTATCATTTCTTTTAGAGCTCACCTTTGTGTTCACATGCCGGGAAATGAGACTAAAAAGTAGAATTCAACGCAACATACACCTAGTTTGCATAGGTGCTGATCATCAAGTCTTCTTTTACAGAGTAGAGCACAGACAGGGATATTTTGAAAAGGTGGAGCATGTAGATGTATCAGCATTCTAACAGAGTGTAAGCAACAAGATCTAATAATTTCTCCTCTCAGTTCATATCATGTTGGGATTTATCTTACCTAAAACATCCATTTAACAGCATAAATTTTGATCTGGGCTCTCTCCAGAGGCAATGTGGACAGGGAACTCCAGGGGGCAACCCACTCCACCTAGTTTAGTCATCTAAATGGGGAAGGAGAAAGACATAGCTGATGATTCATAATAAAAATAAATAAATACCACACACCTGATTATACCTCTTAAAAGAATGTTAATCCCCATGATAATCCCCATCTCTGAATTACAAAACATCTTCACCTAAGGTGAAACAGGCACTGTTAGTAATTCAACATTCTGTTTCATGTTGCTCTAAGATTAATCTGTTTCCCTCCAAAATGAGTCATAAGCTTCTGGAAGGAGGACTGTAAACAAGACCATTCAATATTCAACCTTCCACATTGTTCTGTAAAGAACCATCTCTAATCTAATGATCTGGTCCAGCATATTTATGGTGCTGCTCCCAAATCCACTTGTATTGCCAACAGATTATTTCTGTCTATGTAATGGGGCTGTCTATTATTTGCTGCTTATTCATTACTTCTAAAGTAATTGATGCTAAACCCATAGATGTTCGGATGAAAGCTCTGATAGATTTGCTCTAGGTTTGCAAACAAGTGTTATAATCCCCTGAATATCCATGTATTTTCAGTCTGTGTTAAAAAGCTGTGCAGCTAACTCAAGTATGTTATACAGCAAAGGCCCATGTTTTTAAGACCCATGCATTATACATCAGTCTGGTCACAGTTGTCTAAACAAAAAGACACAAGTATTCTCTCTAAGTTCCCACACTACGGGCTTGGTCTAGTGAAGAGGTAGGCATGTCTTCACAGGTGTTGTGGTCAAATAAACCACATGCTATGCTGAAAAAAAGTTTTGACCCAGTTTAATCTTTCTTTTGGCTTCCAATGCCCAGAGCACTAGCAACCCATGGGAGAGAGAAAAAGTGAAATATAAGTGAGTGGGAAGCAGGGGGTTGGGTTTAGAAAGGTTTATTCTTGTGTCTGGTTAACCACAGAGATCAAAGTCACATTGAGCAGTTACTGCTTTCTAAGAAACCAAAGTACATGAAGGGGTATCACGCATTCATCTTCATATATGGATCTATATGGCATGTGTGGTTCTACACAGATCAAGTTTGCTCAAAAATTGCCATTATTGTGTAGCAAATGTGAGATTTTAAGGTAACAATCATACCGCACTTATTTCTTGAATGTAAACATACATATATGCAAAGCACTTGCTACATCTCTACTGGTAAATTCAAAGTGCCCTGGCCTGTTCTTTGGCACTGGGGCTAAAAGTCATGGAGCAGCTCACTTTCATACTAATGAACTCAGCCTCTCAGACAACTCAGCAATATGCAAACTATTTATTTGGAGCTGCCTCTCGGCATGGAGCTCCCAAACAGGGACTAAAAGACAACTGGGACAGCTGGCTGAGACCAAAACCACATTAGGGAATGCTCTAAAAGTGATACTATACAGGAGACAAATTTATGGCACCTGAGAATGTCTTCTGACACTGTTAATTTACTAGTAGCAATGCAGCATCTATGAAAAGCACATGGCCAGTAATCTAAATAGAATACACCAGACAGATTTGATGTTGTAAAAGGGGTTGTGAAAAGAGATAAATATACAGTAGGAGTGACACTCAGGGTAGATTCAAAGGGATTGTTTTCACCTCATTTATAGCCTGAACTTCTAGTATAATTTCCTTGCAATTATAATGATTTATAATTACCTTTCAATGAAAGATGAAATTCTGGCTAGCAGGCTGTTTTAAAGGGAAGTGAATTTTATATGCTGTAGCACACAGACTATTTGACAGTTCATTATAGGTTAATACAGACAGAGTTATACCCAACTCACCTTAGCAGCTTCTAATGTATTCCCCTCTGAGATCTGCAAACCTGGCTAGATGGCCAGACATGCTGTAATAGCTATATTGTATTTAAAACAGCTGTCCCTCCTCATTACCCAGAGCCAACAGAATAATTAATCACCTGGGTCTGCTGTGCTGTTGGATGTACAGTTCCCAGCTTAAATTTCCATTGGTTTACTAGAATGTGGAAAAAGCAACAACAAGACTGGGAGTCTGCTGTTCTTATCAGGAGCAGACTTCTATGCAATAAGAAAAAGGGTGGCATATTTTATCATGAAAGGTTTATAATTCAGCATGCAGATATACATACAGAGGTGAGGTTTTATTAAGAATTTCAGCCACTGGGCAAGATTTAGAGAAATTCCTATTTAGAAGCTACAGGGCTGAGGTTCCTGAGGACTTCTGGTGAGAAGAGGGTCTTAAAGCACTGTTATTCCATTTCTGTCATGGTAAACAGTATCTGAAATGACACACGGTATGCAGAACAGAGAAGGGAAAGCGGCACCTGGACTTCCCAATTTCCCCCTCTGCTCTGCTTGCTCGGTAGCAGTCAAACAAATGAAGTATTCCTATTACTTTTATTCTAAAAGCTAGCCACTCATTTATCTTTCCATAGCAAGCACAAAAGTCTGTGTAATCTTGTGGAGAGCTGAAAGCTTCATATTTTGTTAAATGACATTTTTCTCTTACCTTTTTAGTCAAATCATCTGGAGGCAGAAGAACCCATCATTTCTACAAATGCTCCCTCCTTCTGCATTGACTTGTAGCTGGAGTATAAGGTTATTCTTTGCATCCATACTTAAGAATTTATTATGGAAGAACTACATAGGCACAAGGACATGCATATAATATATATCTTTTATGCACAAATACGCTCTGCAGTGACCAGAAAGGATACAGAAGTACCAACACAACCATTTACATGTCCCAGTATACTTATTTCGAGGTCAGGATATAGCCCAGAAGTGGCCCTACACAATGCCAGCACATGTTGATGCAGTTCCGTGACTTTGTACACAGCTATATGAAATAGAGGCTTGAAAAATTGCCATACCACAGATGAGGGACTAACACTGTTTCCTTCCACACTGAATTATACCTGTGCAGTTGTACTGCAATTGACAAGGACAGTAAGGGCTAACCAGACGGGGAAATTAAAGAATCAACAGACTCCATCAGCCACACATCCGTATGCAGACAACACTGTCCCGTTTCAAAAATATAACTTCCATTTCTTAGTTGTAGGAAACAGAACATGACTTTGAAGCCAGTGGCATTTGTCAACAGTACTCTGATAACGCTCTTAGCAAACCTGACTCAAGTGAAGTAAAACTTACAATCGTTTTCAATAGTATCATATTCCTCCTCCCCCTCAATTTCCTGCTCATTACGAATTGCTTTTCTACCTGATAAATAAAATCAATTGACTGTGCTCTCTTCTCAGTGTATTTATGTACATGAAGAAGACTGAGAACAAAAATATTATGTGAACCACCCAGCTGCAGTTTTGCTTGCTGCTCTGGGGCTGTCAGGATCTGAACTGCTGTTGGAATCACTGACAGAGTTCTCGTCAGAGAGGAAAGATTACTTATATCAAAGCAAAAGCAGTGAGGTATGACAATCTACCCAGAGTGCTTAGATAGCACTGTTTACCTCTAGGATAAAGTTTCAAAGGCAACTTATAAGAACGAGTTGTGAGACTAAGAAAAGAATTGGGTAGGTTTTGAAGTTTCTATAAGCCACAGAAATGACTGGAAAACAAGTCTTAGCTAAACAGTAATGGGTGTGAGAATGGATGGGACACCAGCTGGTGAAAAACATTGGTCTGTGTTGGCTTTATCACGGACAGAAGCAGCAAAGAATGTGTTGCTGAACCCTTCCAGCTTCCTGAAAATTTCAGCATCCATGTGCAGATTTTTGTTCAACGTAGTCTGCTTTGACTGAGAGTTCACCAGCATCTTATGGGTATTACTATTACTACTAGTTTGCTCTTAGGGTCTTTTGCTGAGGTTTCAAAGCAATGGCTCATGGCAGACCTGCCACCTAATTATACATTATACATATACATGACTCAAGTTGAAGAACATTTTGGCATTTTGGCTATGCAGTTGTTTTACAAACCAAGATATTTTTTTCTTTTCCTTTTTTTTTTTTTTCAATAGCTCAGACATGACTATTACATTTTTGAAGCAATGATAATAATAGTGCCGAATATTCCTCCATATATTTACGCTCCAGAGTTTCCAAAGATGAGAATAAAAAAGCCAACATGCATTTCTTTTAGTCTTTTGATATTTTCCCCTCTGCACACAAAGTGCTAATGATCAGTTCTTAAATAAATGACCTGAAAAGCATCTGGCAAGTTTATGGCCAAGACAAGCATTGATTCACTTTCAGCACAGAAAGAAGAAGAAAGACCAGAAGAAAATCTACAGAAGGAATAAAGAAAAGATGTACTATTGAAATAAAATAAAATAAAATAAAATAAAATAAAATAAATAAAATAAAATAAAATAAAATAAAATAAAATAAAATAAAATAAAATAAAATAAAATAAAATAAAATAAAATAAAATAAATAAAATAAAATAAAATAAAATAAAATAAAATATAAAATAAAATAAAATCAACCTGAGAGAAGCAGTTGCTGCTGTCCAGGCAAAGAAAGAAGTATAAATAATACTCACACAGAAGGAGACTACTGCAGAGTGAACTGCAGCAGGCACTGAGCAAAACAAAACTGTTAACTGAGAACTAGGAAAAATCCACATAGGTCTATCTGTTCTTGGGAAACTACCTGCTACTGCCAAGGATGTCAGTGTTAGAAATCCCTCTATTATTCTGGCTTTGAATATCTCCCAAGTACTTTTTCAACTGGTGTTGACAGTGACTTGTTTGCTTCAGTCAATGGGATGAAAAATTTTCACCACTAATGCAGAAGGCTTGCTTAGAAGAACAGTGCTTAGTGCCCTTAATACTTTTCAGTCTCCCTCACACTAATATTTAAACAACTCTTCTGTGCCAACTCCTGTGAAGACAGGGGAAGCCAGTTGCTGACAACCCATGTCCAACACGTTATTTTGTGGTACAGATGGTTTCTGGAGTTTTGCTTGTACCATTGATAACATAGACTCAATATGGGAGGTGACAGAGCAAACAGACCTTTGGCCGCAACCACCGTCTTGCAATGAGGTATTTAATTCATGTTCAGTAGAGATTTGGAGCACCATATTTAACAGCAACACTCTTTACTGACGCTATGGGTCAGCAATCCACTTGCCTTAGGAGCTGTGGCTTTACAGTGCTGGTACTGTTCTGGTATAAACAGCAAAGGATGACTTTTGTAAAATATCTTTAGAACAGAAGGCACTCCAATGAGTTGGGCAGCTCTTCCATCAGCCCCATATATTCAACTGCAGAGGTAATGAGACAGTTGGTCACCCTGAGAATATAAGGACTTGGTTCTATAACAATAACAAGAACAAATAGCCATCTTAAAGACATAAAATATCTTCAATATTTTTAATTTTTGATTCCACAGATAGAATCTATAACCCTGGTTTTAGTATCAAGACCCTCCCTACAGAGTGCAAGGAGACAGAGTCCTGCTGAAATGGTCTGTTTCTGATGTAACAGCCTCACAAAAGATGTGTCATGGGACCCCTAGCCACAGTACAAGGAGCCTGGATAACTCCCTCCTGCATAAAACAGCAGAGCCAGGCTAGTTTCCCCACATCCAGGTTTTTCAGCAACTCAAGTCAGCACATTTAATCTTCTGGTGGACAAAATGATCAGGCTGTGATGATAATAAGAAGAGCTGCTCTAGCACTGCTTTGGGACCAGGCACTCAAGTAGCTATTTATAGATGAGAGAAGAACAGCAACAGGGAAAAGGAAGGAAAAATGGAACTGGCTGAACATGTGAGCGACATTTTTCATTTTTAAATTATACATCTGCAAAGTGATCTCAGGAGCTAGAAACTCACATTCTGTTCTCCAGACATCTGATTTCATCAAGAATTTTTAGGGATGTTATAATCCCTTCGTTCGCAGTTGTGGTTCAAGAAAAATGGCTAAATATATACATAGTGCTCTGGATCTTCAAAGCCCTTGTGACCAGTGGTGCAATGACCATTGCTATAGTCTTTCAGTGTAGGAAGCAAACACTGGCCCCTTTTCAAGGATTAAGAATCACATGGAGTCCTGTCCTCAAGACCAGCTCTCACATTTCAGGTCTCCCAGGTCCCAGTGAGGTTCCTATGAGTAATTTAGAGCAAATCTGTTTTTTTTTTTCTAAACTGCAGATGATGAAGCAGCTTTCTAGAGAGCTATTCGGAGTGGGAATTGCTGAGGCAACAACTGAACTGCAGGGCAATTTGCTCTAGTGAAGACCTAGACTAGAGCCACCCCAGTGGCTCCTGCTCTCTCACCTGACCCCTCCAACACCTCTGCTACCCCTTGGATATATTCCCTTCTGCATCTTGACCAGTGCAAAACAATAAGGAGCTATATTGCCTGTGTTCAATTAATTCTCTGGGACTTAGTATGATCTTGCAGGCATCAATTAATCAGCTGTTAACATGTTTTGCCTAAAAAAAAAAAAAAAAAAGTGTCATACTGAGATCTGAGTCAAGGCTGAAAAACAGCTCTCCTTCCCCCCTTCTGCCCACTCCTTCTCTCCACACCACTTCGGGTTCCCAGCCACCTCTTGAGCATCTCCACGTTTCCATCCATTTCGTGCTTTAGACATTCACTGTCTACTGCATTCCCTGCAGAAATGGGCTACTCTGAGGTGGACACCACTTTGTTTCCTTCTGTTGAACGTGGTTGGCCCAGAGGGATAAAATGAGAGAGGGAGGGTGAGAATGACACGCTGTATCTGAGGCTGGACTTCCCTGGGACTTGTGACAGGAGGATTCCCCTCCCCGCTCCAGGATTCGAGCACCCTGCGTATGACTGGTTTGCAATACAGCTGTCAGCAGCTGCACCAAGTGCAGGAGTGAAGAGAAGCACGATTTTTTCCCCCTCCGCTTTGAATGCTTTGGCATTTGGGTGCCTAATCCAGTGTCCCTGTATGTCCCCTTCCCAAGGATGTGTATGGCAGTGGGGTTTAGCCCTCTGCAGCTCCCGACTGCGGAGCAAAGGGGACGGCAACTGCCCGCAATATTGTGCGGTGCCAGCACCGTCTCCTCCCGCAGAGAGATGCCATAGCCGTTTCCACTAGATGGCATCTCTGTCCTGCAAACACCTCCTGCTCCCACAGCGTTATCTAACTCTCCTCAACTCACACGATTCATAGATCCTCTTTCCAGCGTTTAGCAATTAAATACAGGCAAATATTTCATTAGCTTACATCAATTTATCTGCCATGGTGACAAAAAACAGTGCTGCAGACTTATGGCATTGGAGTATCTTCCTTTCAAACATCCCTTCCTAAACACTGGTATTGCCATAAAAGACCTGGTAGCAGAGAATTTGTTCTCTCAATACTTCAGCACATTTTTTTCCAGGTGTGCTTTCTGATTAGGGAAATCTTTTCAATGCTGATAGTGAATTTTTGAGATTTGTCATACTTATGGCGTAATCCATCAGGTCAAACTATCAAAACAAGACATTTATTGATACTGCAAAATTCCATCTGTGATCTGTGTTATAACATGTACACACTATATAGTCTGGGACATGGTTAGTGTCGTGAATAAAATCATCTCTAACAAACATCTCCAAGTCTCCTGTACCAAAGACTCATCAGAACCTATGCTGACTGAAACTTGTAATAAATGCCCCAAATGATGTGTCTGGAGTGAAAAGGGAGTCCTACTGAAATTGGATCTGCAATAACTAGTTCATTTGCTGATACCAGGGGTAAAAGGAGCCTGTCTTTAGTTAACTGGTTTTGCCAAAATACTTGCAGCTTTTCTGTGACTGATAGACAGAACTATCCTGGAGCAAAAGGCATCTGTTCAGGTGAACACCCTTAAGGACACCAAGACACCACGTGCCTGCCCCTCTTCTCTATCACATTTTTTATGTACTTTGGATATCCATGATGTTCACCTAGATTATAGAAGAGAAGTTGCTCCAAAGAAACTTAAAGCACATTCCTTAAAATTACCTGTCAAGGTAGGATAACACCAATGGAAACAAAGCCCCAGTGCTGTCACACAGAACTTCTCTTCGATAGCAGTCAAGTGGCTCTGATGATAAAGTGACCTATTTATTTATTTATTTGTTTGTTTATTTTAACTTATATTACCATCCTATTCAATGGCTTCTGGTTCAAGTCTTAAATTACTTACCCCAATTCCATCCCTGAGCACTTCCTTAGTGGCAGAACAATATTTCTGAATTTCTGTACTGACTTTTCTTTTGAGGCAAATGAACCAGAAGAAATGCCAGGCATCAGCCCAAGAGCTGGTGAAAAAAGCCAGATTTCTGCTTAGGGAATTCATCTGTTTCTCCAACACTCTTCTGGTGTCACTGCAGCCACTGTAATGGGGAAAATGTATCAAAGATTAGATTAGGTTTGTTTTCAATGGAAGATACCATTAAGGCGGAAATGGTGATAACAAGCCAATATGTCATATCCATTGAGATTCTCAATATTTTTGCAGTATTTGACTAAGCTAGACTCAGACCAGTTGCCCCTATTAAACTGAAAACAGAGAATAGTGCATATGCTATAATAATATTAATCAAACGAGAATTTAAGCTGTAACTTCCCTGATGGCTATTGCATGACATAATTAAGACTGGTATGGCTAGAAGAGCAAGGAAGCCATACAGATAAAAATATACAACACTGTGGTAATGGGGTAATAGGGTACTGGGTGGGGTAACAGATTACTGAATTGAATGCTGGACAAGTGTCTTTTGATATCATGGCATTTCCAGTGATTTAAGGATTGTGTAGTAAGCAAGAACTCTGGCACTGCCTAGTTCTTGCACATGATAATTAGAGTTACAGCAAAAATATTGTAGTAAGGAACTAATGCTATCCAAACCTCAGATGCCAGGTGACAACCCAGGCAACCTAGGTGAGTTGATGAGGCATTGGTCTGGAAGCCTCAGGGCCTAAGTTTAAGTTTCTCCCGTGTCTCTGGCAGACCCTCTCCCCTCAGGTATCTCTTCATACACCTCCATGCTGTGGTTTCCACCAGCACCTGGGATGTCCAGCACATCCCAGGCCCTAAGTGTGACCTTTGCCTGACCAACATCTCTCACACAAGGGTGTCCTCCTCATGAAGTACCCGCATTTTCAAGTGCAGAGTGGACAAAGCTCACACACCAAGTCATTTCCCAATTGCAATCTCAAACCCACAGCTGGTACAGAGATGGCTACTACTATTCTTTCCTGCAGCTACATTAGTTCACATTTGGGGGGGGGGGCGAGGGGGAGTAGTGGCTGGGGAAAGGGATTATTCAGCCAGTTTATTGCTAAAAATTGTCATTGTTTTTACTATTTCCAGGAGGAATCAAATGGATTAGGTGAGAAAAAAATATAACCATTGAGTTCAAAACCTTGAGGGGCTATCTGAATTTAAAATCCCTGCAAATCCACTCTTTGCTAATATATCACTAGCATCATTGCTCAAAGAACATTTGCTTTAAAAAAATAAATCTTTCTTCTGTGGGGAATCTCCATTGTAATGGTAATGCTGTTTTGATACAGTTAAAAGCATAGGCACTTCTTCATTCATATGCATATTTCTTCTAAATAAACAATATGTCAGGAGATTTCAGGTATGTTCTTTTGTGAGAAAAAATTGCACCCCAAGCCCACTGTAATTGGTTTGACTTTCTACTGGGGTAGTCAATTCTTTAGAAAAATTAGAAGTATAATGAAGGAAAATGTCACCATCTGTCTGAAACTGGCGAAGAGTGAAAAGACCAAAAAAAAATGCATATTATTCCCAAAAGTAATTTATCATTTTGACCCAAAGATGAAGAAAAATTACTATGAATCCAACATTATACTAGTCATGAAATCTGTGTGCTCAAAGGCTTTGAACCTTTATGGTTTCTTCCAGACATTTGCCAGCACTTGCTGATGTCCATGCCAGCAGGAAAGCTCTGCAGGTGGAAGATCAGAAATGGCAAAACAGAACACAAGGAGCCTGATAGTCCTAATTCATAGCACCACAGTGGCATAGCCCCTGGAGCATACAAGGAAGGTCTGTACGCAGCTTGTTGTGGGATGATTTGTGTAGCCTGCTATGCCCAAGTAAGCTGCAAAACTCAGGTGGTACTTTTGCAGAGAAATAATCAGTGTAATTATGGAAGACAAGTTCTGATCAAATAAGAAGAGGTAAAAGCACTCCATAACTCTCCAGAATTGTCTTCCCTTTCCAGTGCATTAGGCTTTGTTTTTTCCCTTTTCTCCCTTTTCCTTGCCCTACCTCTTTTTTTTTTCTTTTCTTTTCTTTTTTTTTTTTGAATGTTTAGCCTTTTCTCTTCTGATTACAGCCTAGCTGAAGTAATAAACCTCTCTGTCAGAAAGCCCTGGTAGGATTTTTATGTCTTGTCACTGGTGGCACAGTATGTTGCCAAGGTAATAAAACATGCGGAAACTTTTGGAGTCAATGAAGTCCATGCACATCTTCCTGTTCATTGTCAGGATCTCCCTTGATTTCTTCGACATACCAGAGCTCCGTACCTCTGACTCCAGAGGCCATTTCTGCTGTAGTGCTGATGCCTTAGAAAATTGTTTCATTTCAAGAAGTGGTTTCATCAGGAGGAATGGTCACCATTCTTGCTGCAAGATGTGCAGCTGGGAACAGTTATACCACTGGAAATCATACTCAGCTTTACCACGTGTCACCACTGCATGTTGTGACCAGTCCTCTGATTTTATTACCTTGCCAGTGCTACTGAACCTAGACAACAAGCAGGTAATTTCAGAACTGGCTGGAAAGTCTTGATTTCACAGGATTTCTGCTTGATTTTCTTCCTTCTGTTTATTTCCACTTTCTGAAGTTAAAGCTAAATATATGTACAGAATTGAAGAGAGAGAGAGAGAGAGAGAGAGAGAGAGAGAAGAGGAAAAATAAAACAGAGATCAATATTTTCTCACTTAAATTCCTCCCAGTCCAAAAATCCCACATTGAAATAGGGAAAATACTGGGAGTCTCAAGAACAGTAGCACTAATATATAGCATCTGATATTCATAAGATCTCACTGAGCTTCACACAGGAGGTAAATTCAATCCTCAGTGTTTTATAGATGAAAAAAAAAAAAAGTACAGAAGAGAAATAACTTGCCCAAGATCTCACAGCAAGTTTAACAGCAGGACTGAGACTAGGACACAGATACTCTGTGGCATTTCCCACCAACTCAGCCAACTTGGCATCATATTGTGCTTCCATTATTGAGCTCCAATCACCCTCAGACCCCAAATATGATTCAGCCCAAATTTATCACACATAAGTTATCGCTGTATGAATGTTTTAATTCTGACAAGTTTTTAGTCACTCGTAACTCTTTAGTGCTTCATCCTTGCTGTGTCCATTTCTTTACAGCTCTGTTTCTAATTTATATCATAGTGGTCAAGATTTGTATCAGTGTACATCTGCTATCCATCAGGAATTTTGCCAGAGATGATATAATTCACAACCCACAAATCAAGTCTTTGGACTCTTTCTAGAAGCAAGGAAGACAAGACCCCAACCAGCAGGTGGGAAGGGCCATTTGGCACACAAGGTTACTGCAGCCACCTCTAGTCTGCCCTGAGGACACCCCATGAGATGAGCCAAAGAGTACATGGGGACTCCAAGTCATCACTGTCGTCATGATGGTCTGGCTCACCTAGCAGAAAATAAATAGTACCAAGCAGGAGATGATCTAGCTGATGAGCATTTTTGATGCAGCAGTCCAGCCCAATCTGTGGGAAGCTGGTCTTTGCTACTGCCCACAGCTGAAGCTGTCTTGTCAAGTCACACAGGAGAGAACTGTGCCTTTATGTTCAGCTGCTTCGCTTGCACTCTCTTGTTTTGCTGCTTTGCTGCCAACATGCTGAATTACTTTAATCAGATATATAGCAGAGACTATGGCTATACTCCCAGAGCACTCTGGGCTTGTCCTGCCCTAGAGCAATCACCTACGATCACTGCAGTCAGGCACTTAGAAGCAGAAGTAGGAGTACATGACTTTTTCTTGGCAATTTGTTAAGGGAATTAGGGAGCAAGGATAGAGGAGAGAGCAAGACTGAACAACCCACAAGGAAGCCACAGAGGAAGAGAAGATGCACTCCTGTCATGCTCTTGGGCAGACATTTTGGAGGTTGAGAAGAGCAAAGAAGCATGAACTCTGGATTTAAAGCCAGTTCAAGCTGTTTACAACTGCAACAAATCTCTGCTAGCAAGCAAGGGAGTGGCAGAAGCTCCTAGACCATATCTGAACCCATTATAAATCAGGAGAGTTGTGTTTGTGTCTCTCTAGACAGCAACATATCACAGTCTGCCTCCAAAATGGAACCCACAGAAAGGAGGAGAAACTAGGACTGCATGCTGTACTGGGGGTAATTGGCATTTCTTCCACCTTTTCACTTTACTGCCATATCTGTATGTGGCCACTTGAGGTAGAGTTAAAGCAGGAACTATCGTATTAGAAAGGAAGTAGGTTTTCCTTCAGATTCCAGCAGGGAAGGTTTGAAGAAACCTAGCTCAAGAAGATTATTTCAGGCCTTCAACACTCACTGCAGCATTTGCTTTCCCATGTGTTCCTCAGTTCACAGAATCTCTCTTCTTTATTCTTTTCTCATCTCTTCTTTGAGAAACTCCATCCCTTCCCTGCAATGAGCTTAATATTGCTCAGGACAGACCTATGAATCCTGCAGGTTAGTCTGTTTTTTCCCTCCACTTTCATGTTTGATCTGAAATCATAGCTGCTTTAAAAGGTGATCCTAACCTAAATTTTGAGCAATGTTGAGCCTCAGATTGTCAATCAGAAAACAGAAATGCTCGTCCAGATGTGTGCTGGGAACTTCGTAGGGTTTGGCATTCCCTCTTCATTGTCATGCAGACTTCTCACAGTGCAGGTTCCTGCTTTAAAATCTCACCTCAGCAAATAATAAACAAAAATAACAATATTTCTTAGCAATAGTATCATTGAGGTTGGCTCCTGGGATGTGGAGATAATTTCTACATCATTTCATTTCCAGAATAGGATTGAGAACAACTAAGTACGGAATGAAAAAAAAAATCAACAACAATTTACAGAAGGGAATTCTTTTGTCTCACACACAACTTTGTTATAAGTACAGTTGTTTTGCTCTTAAAAAAAAAAAAAAATCTTTACAAGCACAACTCCAGAGGGGTGTAACCATATACAGACTCTGAGGAGGGGAGTTTTAGGGGATTAAGTTTCTTCATTGTTTGGCAGACTGAAGAGGGGTTGGCAAGAGGAGTTTTACAGACTTTGCAAAGCTTCTGGGGATACAATAAATGGGAGAAAAGATGAGTCCAAAATCACCTATTATACAAGAACATCAAAAAGGTATTTCACAGGCAGAACAATCACCTGTTCTGGTGGGTTGACCTTAATCAGCTTCCAGACAACCTCTCACTCCTTCTCCTTCTTCTCTGACCTTGGTATTTGCAGGATTTTTTTTTTTCACAGTTTTGTTTCCTCACTCCTCTCTCACAGTTGTCACACAATGATTTTTAGCCTTTCTTAAATATATTTTCCCAGAGGCACTACCAGCTTGGCTGATGGGCTCAGTTTTGGCCAGCTGTGGGTCTGTTCTGCAGACATCTGGAGCTCTTTCTGTGCAGCACAGTGGCTGCCTCAGTCTCTTCTAACAGAGTCAACCACTGCACCTCACCCCTGCTGCTAAAACCTTCCCATGTAAACACAATACACCTGTAAACTCTACAATGTCGGAGAAAGTCAGCAAAAGCTGAACAGGTCTCCAATACTGGTTATGAATGATCTGTTTTCTTCTACTTACGTCTTTTATCATATGTATATATCATAGCATCCTTTCAGAGCAACAAAACCTTTACCTCCAGCCATTCTGCTAATTGACACTCAGGTGTCCTTAGTGCTAACCTCTGCCCAATGTCAGGGTGCAGAACATTGCCCTCCAACAGACAACCAAGAAACAAGATAGGTTGCTGTGGTTGGTAGAGTGTGTGCGCTTCTGTATACATTCATACACTGTCTTCAAGAAAGCCCAGAGTTTCTAAAACTGTAAGGGAGATAATCCCTACAATTGAAGGTTACTTTGTGCTATGAAATAGAACAAATTGCTGGAGACAGTAGCAACTCTCCAAGTCCAACTATGTAAGAGATACTACAGTGAAACTGCTGCTTGGATTAGCAACTTACAAGCTGATCCCATGTTCAAGTAAAATGAATTTAGAGTTCATTTTAAGGGCAACTATCCTCATCAAGCAAGCAATGTTCATTTTAAAGGCAACTAGCCTCATCAAGCAAGCAATGTACAATAAAGCGAAAAGAGGAAGGGTAATCAAAAGTCATTTACTCTCATCTTCAGCAATCTTAAACCAATTTTATTAACCATTTTCTGATCTACTGAGATGTATTAACCAAACTTGTACTAGAGTACGAACAAGTCCCAGTAGTTACATTACCCTGCCCAAACTGTTATAGACTGATCATTGGTCAGACAATTAAGGATAATTAGGTAGATTTCTTATGACCATGTCACTCTTAGTTTGTAGGTTAAAATAAAATGAGAAGCATGTAACATGGGAAAAAAAAAAAAAAAAAAAGGATATAATTCTGTTTGTTTTTTTGGCAAAAACACAGTCAGATGAATGTATTTAGAGAGGGGGAGCTGTCCATGAAATCCATGGGATCTCAGACTCTCCCTGGTGTTTAGCAACCTTTTGCACTGTAACAGAATCCAAGTCCAGCCTTTGTCTGACAAGCAAAGTGGAACCAGAACAGGGGAAGAAGAAAAGACATGACTTGTCCAAAGGCCACCCAGCTTCTTGGCTGTGTTGGGTCAGGCTTGCAGACTAGGTTCTCTTCCTCCAGTCCCTCCTGTGGCCTTATTCGTATGCTTAGAAAGGGGGAAAGGAGGATGGAGTTATTTGGCTATTGAACTCCCATTTCAGTCAAGTGTGACTTTCCATTAACATTATATAAATCACCAGGATCTAAGCCAGATAGCTCTGAAATAATGTTCAGAGTAAATTGTTATGCTGGACCAAAAGGCTTCTATGTAATGTAAAAGATTTTAGGAGGAAATGAGGTGATTCCCTAGACAACAGATCTGGATTTAAACAGCTTAAGGAAGTTCAGAATTGCAATTTTTTTCTTACTTCTTATTTCTGGCAAGTTCCAAAAAAGAGAAGAGAATCATTTTGGGTGGAGGGAGAACTTTGGATAACTATTTAAAGAAATATGCATAATCATTTGAAAATTAACAAAATTAAACTGTATTGTAGTCTCCCATGCTTGTTATCTTTCATTGGCTTCATTTCAAATTTTTTCTGCTTTCCCAGTGGAGTGTGTTTTTCTCTTTTCTCATCCTTTGTACTTAGAAATAAATAAAGAAAGAAACCAACAAATCCAAACAACATTTGAGCAAAAGAAAACTCCAGAGTCAAGCTAGGAATGTTCTGTCCTTATGCAAGCCCCAGACTAAAACTTCTGCAATTGCTACTGTGGGAAATGAAGCAGAGCTTCCTTTAACATAGCCTGTTTTCTGTACAGAGGTAATTGTATTTTCTAGAAAGGCTAAGGCCAGTGTCTCCCATTAGCCTGGAAAACAGTTACCATTCCTGGAAAACTAAAAATAAGGCCACAAATGAGAGATATGACACAGAGACTTATAGGTGCTAAGAAAAAAAAAAAAAAAAAAAGACTTAACTGACTATAAATACATGAGGGAAAAAAGGGCAAAAGAAAAACTTGTCTGTCAACATTTTAAAATAGGATTTAAAACAGCAGCTGAACAAGGATGTGTTACTCTCAACATTGTCCTAAAATTCGGTGCATCTTCTGCCCATGATCCACACAGAGGGAAAGTCCCAACTCTTTTGAAGTGCCCTAGCCCTTCAAGCCTGTTTCTGACAGAGCTCCCCAGGTTAAGTCCCAGAGCTCGCAGCCCCAGGCCAGCTCAGACTCTGCTCTGGATGTGCTCCCTTGCATGGCCAGTGGGACAGAGGGGACCAGAGCTTTTGGACCAATAGCACATAGCTCTAGTATAACCCCCAGTTTCAGGGCTATGAAATACACCTACACAAATCACAAGTGAGCACAAACATGCCTCAAAAAATAAGCTATCCTACCCATCCACCCTGCAGTATCTCACCTAGCTGCATCTAAAATCACCTAGATTCTTTCTTTGGGCAGTAGATACGTAGAAATAATTTTAGTGTCAGATTCATTTCACCTGTTTTTATTTAAAGATGGGAGGAAATCCCCCTGGAAATGTCAATTTCTCTCACTTAGAGAATAAACTCAGATAATTGCCCTACATGAGACATCTAGCCTGCAACTGGGCAAAATAAATCCCACCAACAATTATGATCTTAAGAAGCCTCACAGAAAATCTCCTCCCCTTGTCTGGGATCTCCAGGTGTAATTAAAACCATTCCCCATGGTTGTGGGAGCAAACTATGCTACAGAAAAAAAGGTATTCAAGAGGCACAGCATATGGATGTTTGTAAATCACACACATATAATGGCCAAACCATTTAAGTGTGTAAACCCCTGCACTGACAATGCAGATTTTCATTAAGGTCTTGTTTACACAGGGAGACCTCTTGAGATTAAATGCCAGGTGAAGAACAGAAGCAACATGCGGAAACTGTTTACATATAGTCAACTTTTCACTTTTCCTATATTTTTAACATTTTAAATATTGTTGCATACAAAGGCCTATGGTTTCTTTTCTTTTTTTTTTTGGGGGGAGGGGGTGTTTTTTTCTTTCAGAGCCTATGAACGTATTTTCCAACAATTTTCATGGGAAAAAAACATAAATATGAAGGCACTTGAATAATTTTCAAAATTCAGTAGGAGATGTTCACTTAACTCAGCATCCAGCTGTTAGGTCTAAGCTTCTTGGCTGAGCTGAAGAGAAAGCCAAGAGTAGTTGAACACTACGGTTATTTTCCTGCCTACCCGAGGGCAGCTGGAGCATGGACTCTTTCCCATCAGCCACTTTCCAAGTCCCTTTGGCTGAAGGGGCTGGATTCTTTAGCTGTGTGTCTGCTTTATGTTATCAAAACAGTGCAAAGAAGCCAAAGGATAGGGCTTGCTCAGACCTTCTATAGATGTTGGGTGCAAAGGGTTAAGACACTCCTAAAACCACAGTCTCCAGAACAAACAAGGCACAGGCTCAGATGCATCCAGGGTACAGTGTCTAGTGTCAGTGCAAGTGCAGAGATCTGCATGAAATATTCTAGGATGGGCAGCCCTTAAACCTGCATGCTCCAAACCAATAAATTCTTTTTGTTGTTGTTTTGAACAGACATCAAAAATGCTTTCTTTTTTTTTTCTTTTTTTCCTTTTTTCTCTACACAGAAAGGACATGGCAAGACTGAGTAATTTGTTTAAAAGCAGCCTGAATTACCCAGAGAAATATGATACTATGGAAGAACAGCACAGTACACAGCACAGCAAGCAGATAACATGCAGAGATGCAGATTTTATTGAAAAGCTACAACCTACTGCAGCAAGCTACAATGACAGAAAGAGGGAGAGAGATCTTTTCTTGTATTGTTCACAGTGAAAGCTGTGTACGGAGGGCTGATCTCTCCCTTCAAGGCTGAGCACTTTAAAATGCCAACTCTGTTAACCACTTCACAGCACATAAGAAAAAAAAAAAACATGGAAAACTTTGCCAAAGGTAGGACGCGTGAGGAAACAACTAGTTAAACTGCCTCCTGCTGCAGTCAGTGGGGTGGGATCAGACATGGGCAATGATGTGAACCAGCACCACTGGCAGAAAAAGACCTAACTTATTTCTCCTTAAAATCAAGAAGTCATGCCCGACAGAGGGTCTGGGGTGAGGGGGATGCCAAATTCAGTGAATGTGGCACATTTGGTATGACCTCATTAGTCCCTTGGAAATTATGCTTCTTCTTAGCCAACAGAGGTGGGAATTAGCTTGGTTTTGTGTATCAGATAGTTAAATAGGTATATAGATAAGGACATACATTTAATCACAGAAAGACAAAAATATATTACTTTTCACCTACTTGATTTCATCCTATTCAGGAGCAATCTTGAAGGAGAAAACATCATGCTCTCCTGCAGCACAACAGAGCAGGAGCAAGCCCCAAGTGCTCTTTTGGACTGAAAGCCAGAAGAAAGCTGAATGTGTTTTCTCTGAAACATCTGCATTGCCAGCACTGGAAAATGCTCAGGATTTCTAAAAGCTGCCATTGCAGATAGTTTGGCCAAAGCTGGCACTTGAAAGACAAATCGTTCAGAATCAAACAGATACAGTCCTGAACTTCCAGACTAGCTTATCCCAGAAAGCTGATGGATAAACTGAATATCAGAGCATAAGTAATAAAAGAAAGGTGAAATGGAGATTTAACAAGGGGTTTGCAGAGAGGCTGTCCGACACACCCTCAAACCAGGGATTAGGCAAGGTTTAAGAAATCCATGAACTTGGTGATGTGTGTCTGCACAATTGCAACTTTCACCCTAATCAGTCTGGCAGTTATAGAGGAGACAGTGTCCTGCCTAAGTGAATATATTCAAGTGCTGCTGTAATTCAAAATTTCACATACACTGACAAATAATTTTGCATACTTACCAACTCTGTTTAAAACAAGGAAACAAAACAATACATCTTAAAAACTACAGTGATCTGATTTTCCATATGTGACCCACTATGCAGCTTTTGTCAGACATAGATGGATTTAATAAATATAGCCCTGCCTGTATCAGTATGGAGGCATACATACATGTCTAACTACTGCAGTCAGCTGCAACTACACAAGTGCATTCACCTCCCCACTGTATTTCTATAAAACATATATCCATATATAGCAACAAAAAACATTACAAATACATAAAGAACTATCATTAGTCCATACTTAAACTTAGTAGGCTAAACTAATTTGAGCAAACATTCAAAGATAACATGCAAAATCAGAAGTGTAAGAGTTATATCGCTGTTTCATTTCTGTAGTATTCAAATCATCTTTTTTTCCCATCATCTTCCATACTGAGTCTCTCTCTTCCCTTTTCCAATTTTTGTACAACCTCCTGTGCCATCTACATAGCTCCCCTTCTCCCCTGAAATCTCTTTTAGAGTTTCTTCTTTCTTTCTTGCATCTAGGTACTCCCGAAAGCCATGCAAAGTGCTTTTATTCATGAAAAGGGGTGGGAAGTTCTAAAAACAGCTATTAAGCCAAATCCAAACCTACAATTTCACAACAGGCTTGAAGCAAAGCTAGAAAAACAGAGTCTAGAGCGCAGAGGAGGCCCCCGGTCTTACAGCAGCACCAGTTCAGTCATGTTGCCTGCCTGAGACAATCAGTCAAACCCTCAATTATGACACATAAATATGTATCTTCATGTGCAGCACTTATGCAGTTGACTTGTGAAGCATCAGCCATCATTTATAAATGCTAATAACACCTTTCTGCAGATTACTATATCATCTCTTTCCGATGTTTTGAAATTTGGTGTGTCCTAAACATTGGTGTTTATTTCCCTGCACAGTCCACATCTTTTATGGCTTTTAAACACCCTTCCACTTTCTTTACTTTACTGGACCTTTCAGAGAAGCATGTTGCTTTGCTGTATCTCTGTATTATACAACAATATCTGTTTCTATCACACAGTGGTATGGTACTCTGCCTTTATTTCAAGACAAACAGGTATGGATATTGATGCTATTATTTTGGCTACCAAGGAGCCCTTTAATTGGAGCCAAATGCACAAACAGAATCAGCTGGGAAACATGATATATCACACAAACTACTTTTTCAGGGATGTGCCAGGTTTGATGCAGGGACATTGCCATGCTTGATGCAGAGCCAGCTAACTGGGCATTTAGACCAGATGGGCAAATGGGATCTCCTTAGAAAATATACTCAGGTCTCAAGTGTTTATTTCAATCCACATTCCTCACTCATCCTTATGGTCCTTACGGTTTTACTCTGACCTAGGTCAAGCCTTAAGAAAGCCTGTAGTTTCTTCAAGCAGAGCTTCTCAGTTATGCGGAGGACTGGGGCTGGGCAGGGCTCACTGCTGAGACCTTAAATACTGTGTGGTTGCAGACGTCTTGAGTAATAGAGGTCTGAAGAATTAAACTCAAACTTGCCCAGAGACAAAGTAAGTATAGTTCCAATGGACTACAGAGGATGCACATCAAAGACCAGCCTGACTCTCGGTGGCAAACATTCAGAGCCAGAAACTGCTTTGTTCTGGCAAACTGAGCCCCTCTCTGCCTCTTTGCTCTCCCCTCTGCACAGCTCTGAACAGCAAGGTGAGAAGGAAGACAGGCAACACATGTGTGCTAGCACTCTCTGGAGCGGGCTTGCTCTCCCTGGGGAAGCAGAGCCAGCTGAGCTCAGGTTACAGCAATCCCCAGGCTGCTGCAACCAGACACAAATCCTTCATAATTGGCTTCCTGGCAATCCCGGCCCCAGCAGACCTCAGCTGCAGCAGGGACTCTGACCCCAAATGCCCTGTAATTCACAAAGTATTCCTGTATCTGAAAAGTTTCAGGTCTCGTTTTCCACTGTTAACACTTTCTTGCAGAAAGAAATGCTGTCCAGGACAAAATTAAATGTATTAGCTACCCACAAGCTATTATTTCTTTCAAATAATGCTATAAAGGAAACCTATAGTCTGTTGTGATCAATGAAATTCATGCCACCTGTACTGCAGTGGAGACACAAGAAAACAACCAAAAAAATCTGAAGGCTGAAGAAGAACCTATGAACACTAATTTGTTTTCATATTGTTGTAGTACCTGAGACAGAGCTAGCAGCAGAGAATTGCAAGAGAGTTGAGAGATGAAAATGAACTAGTTCCAGCCTCCATGACAGATAATAGCTATGCTCAGTAAACATTTGTGATAAATGAGGGAATGAAAGCAAATCAAATATTGCAGCAACATAAGCTCTTCTTTTCTCAGCAAGGGATGCCTAGCATTTTTATGCCAAGCCCACAGGCTCCTCAGTGGCATCCAGTGTGGTTCCCCTTGTTCATTCATGTGGACAAGCAACAATTATTGACAATTAGCATCTCTCCTGATGAAGGCAAATTAAGTGCTGTGGAAAAAAAAAAAAAAAGAACAAAAAGAAAGAAAATGAACACTGGCTAAGCTAGCATGTATATCATTTAGGTGCTTTGTAATTGGAAAGCTACCTGGGTTTTGCTTTTTGGCTTATTCAACAAAGCTCTATTAAATGAGGCACGAGGTGAAATACAGTAGTGATTAACACAATGTCACACTGTGACAACGCACAGTACTTTAGGGAGGTTGGGAATTAATAGGTAGAGGCCACATTCACAACACTAATATCCAATTTTGAAGTATGATTTCTCTGATTCATAGACCAGGTGCTCCAAAGGAAAAAGTGAGAAGCCCATACCTTTGGTGACATTACAGTCCTCTAGCATTCAGCTGAAACAAGTTCACAAGGTTTCATTGGTGTACTCCCAGCACTTCTGTGTTGTGCTCATCATCATGGTTTCTGAGCAGCTTTCTGATACTATATCATAGTATTAGAGATGGGAAGAGAGGAAGCAAGAGCAAAGGGAATAAGCTATGCTAGAAAGTGAAGGGAGTACCGCAATAGCCATCCTGGGCACTCAGCTGTCTTTGTCGATGTTACTAGTGGGACTCAAGGTCACAGGGGCTAAGGGAATGCAACCCTCTCACATTTCTCTTGCATCAAGAAGAGGACATGACATACATCTAAATGCAGGGGAAAGCACTTTTCAAGACATTTTCCTTCAGTGAAGTCCTACCAGGAAATGCAAGCACACAGGTGCTTAGGAGGACTATGGCTTTACATCTTGCTGGGGGTGGTGGGCTGAGCCAGGTCTCCCTGTCTTACTGCGGTGGTTTGTACCTTGCTGGGCAGCTGAACTCCACCACAACTGCTCTCTCACTACCCCTCCTTAGAAGTTGGAGAAACAAGCAAAGGCCTCATGGAAGCACAGAGAGAGAAACGAAATTACTCTACTTCCCATCACAAGCGATGTGTGGCCACGTCCCAGGAAGCATGGCCTCAATACGCATAGCAGTTGTTTGGGAGGATGGACATTTTCACAACGAGAGCCCCCTTCTCCTTCCACTTTCCCACCTTTTATTGCTGGTGTGACATCATATGGCATGGAATATCCCTTTGGTCGGTTTAGGTCAGCTGCCCTGGTGATGTCCCCTCCCCACCTGTTGCCCAACCCCAGCCTGCTGGCTCCTGGAGGGGGTTGGAGGGAGTCCTGATGCAGTGCCAGTATTGTGAAGCAGAAAACAAACACTGGCGTGATACCAGCACTGTTCTACCTACAAGTGCAGAGCACAGCACTGTATGGGCTGCTGCAGGGAAAGTTAACTCCATCCCAGCCAGAGCCAGCACACTTACTGGGATCTGCAGAGAAGCTGCAGCCCTCTCCTAGAAATATGTGAACAGGCAGCACCACAGCAGAAAATCAAGACATAGAGACATTCCCATAAAGACCTTAGATTGGTGTCTGATAATACACTCCTGGCCAGAAAGCTGTTAGATGTTCCTGCCATCAATTCAAGACTCCATCTTCAGACCTTCTCTAGACTTTTTTATTTTTCTTATTTGCTCAGAGGCGGACAAACTCACAGAGGAGAAAGATTAGACAGCCCTTCTGGGTGAATTTATCTCACCCCTAATGTGTGGTCTAAGCACCAGGCAGAATAACAAAAGAAATCCAGGAACTCAGGACATGAAGACGAGAGCTAACAGCAAAGAAGTGGTGAAAAAGACTTACATGTGCAAAGCAAAACAAGCTGCTTAACTACTTTCAGCACTGGTTCATACCATCCAGGAGAGCTCACACTCCCAGCAGCTGCATCTCAGCTGAAGTAGTAAACTAGCAGATGACAATCTGAAGTGGCTCCTGAGCCTTGGCAAGTGTCTTATAGCTGCAAGTTCCAGAACTGCCAACAGAAGAAGGTTTTGGAACAAGATTACTGGTCATATGTGTGCCAGTGACCAAAGCTGTTCTGAAATGGTCTTTCTCCTGCAGGGAACAGCTTACCAACTGCAGCTGTGCACATCTTGGCTTGGCTTGTGCACATATATGCATGTTTCAGACATAACAGCAAGTTAAAAGAATGCAGGGCTATGTTTTGGGACCAAAGTATGCAGTGCAGACCCACTTGTGAACCCTCACCTCTATCAAATCCTAATTAGAAAACATGAGAATGCCACTGCATAAACAGAGAAAGTTAAAGCATTAAAGGTCCTATGGAAGCATACCCTACTAAAACCAGAGCAGCAGCGCTGCCCAAAAGATCAGGTGGACATACTGCTTAGCTAGAACATGTTCAATTCATAAGAACACAAGAATGTGATTGTGTGCTCTCTCCCACACACACACCTTCCCAGCTTTATTTCCCGTAACACTGCTCAAGTGATAACCACCAGTGGCAGTCATGATGGATGCCATCTGGCTCACAGTGGCTCACAGATTCGGGGGAGATAGATAATGACTCAGGCCAAATTTGGAAGAAACTAACATCTGCATTTGGTATGCAAATATAACTGTAAGTCAATCATCTTACTCCATAAATAGTGAGAAGCCCCAGAGCCCTTTGTACTCTCTTGCATGGCAGTGGGCTTCACAGCAAGATCTCCCCTTGAGTAGGGATGCCTCTCCAGGTTAATCCTGCTGCAGAGATCCCTTCCACCATGACATCAAGAAATTCCTTGCCACTGCAGATTCTTGGTAAGTGACTAATGGTGTGCTAAACTTTGTAAGCTTCATGAAGATTATATCTTTGATTGTGCACATACAGTCCTTTAGGCATGAACCGCTGACCACGTCTAGGACTAGGAGTGGATTCAGCTGAACCTGAACTCCTTATCTCTTCCATTCAAGTAGTTTAGGAAGGAAAGGGGTCCACTCTGAACCTCATGACTCAACAGGAAGGTCTCCTGGACAAGCATGTTTAACCCTACATGGTGAATAACTGAGTGTACCTTGCCATTGAATCTCATTAAGTCACTAATTACAATCAAGCTTTGTTAAATCACTATATTATATCAATAAAACATATTGTTGCTTCTCTTTTATGAGTGAACTGCAGTACTCCTTCTGCAACAAGGAGAGAAAGCCTATGCGCTTCAGAATGACAGAAGCACTCTGACCTTGGAAAGAAATTTGGCTGTCTATATGTGTGCCCAGAAGACAGAACATAGGTATTAGATTGCTGGCAGTGAAAAGCAGTATCCTGTACCATAAACACCACAGAAAGCACAAGCTGCCCAATTTACACAGTGCTACTGCACTCTCTACAGGCTGAATCTGTTTATCAAAACAGCAGCATCCTCTGAACTTGGTCAAGAAAATGATATTGTAATGTGGTTAGCTTCACAGAGCGTACTCCTTTACTTAAGTCCAGAAAAGCATGGCCCATGCAAGTGGAAGAAGGGACAAGAGGCAGGCTCCAGTACCTCCATGTCCCTTTCCTCAGGCACCATCTTCTCTGTCACCCTGCTCGCTGGAGGAAGGAGTTCTGCTGGATCATGGACTTCAGCAGCATGAGCACAGCTCTTCTGTAGGACATTTATGGGCAGATACCACCAAGATCAGAGGTCAAGACAAGATACATCAACCTCCAGTCTCAGGCTCTAGAGGCTCTAAAAACCTGTTTATGGGAAACAAGCTGAAAACTGAAATGAAAAATGTGCAAATGTTAACAAAGCAGGTCCCCTTTAGTAAGAATGTTCTGCTTTCACAAAATGCCTCTTCACTCCTGCCCAAGCATGACTATTTCAGCTCCTTCTTGTCCTCAGGGCTCTGTTCAGCTCTGTCTGACCGGTGTGTCCTCAGGTAATCTGAGCATCATCAGCACAGCCTTCAGTCAGTTGTATTTGCTCTCAGTTTCTATAGATGACAGGGTAGGTAGGTGATCTTCTTGATTCCTGTTTCTCTAAACTCTATAACGCTCATACAGGCTTGCAAAGGCCAAAGTCACCTCCAGCAAATGGTACCCGTGCTCCCAGCTCACAGTCAAAGGCACCACTGGCTACAGATCCCCTGATGTGATTCATGTACTGGGTGACCCACCAGACCCCCTCCTTCATTGCATGTCTTGATGTGCTGATATCATGCTAAACACCTGCAGTGAACAAATGGAGCACGACAAACTCACTATAGGTATCAGGAATGTTTTCTGTTGGGTCCTGGAAGAGGGGTAATCATGGATAAAAATCACTCCTCTCTCCTACAGGCTTCTTTATAGATCTCTCAGCATGAGAAAAGAATCAAGGGAATACCACAATACTGGTTATTTATTTGACATGCAGTCTTTAAATGCATTTTCTGTTTTGTTTCAGCTCTAGATGCAATAACAAAAGTACAAAGACGGCTGAATCAGCATGAAAAATACTATGTTGAGTCAGAAAATGGATTTCCATTTTAAACAGGAGATAGAATTTATTATATCTAGTAAAATATAGAGATGATCATTATCAATTCAGTATAACAAAACACCAATTTCTGCTTAGGAGATAACTAGTGGGTTTATGCCCATATTTAATTCACAGACTAATAATTTCCTCCTTACTTATTCATAATTATTGAGGAATGGTTGCTGCCAAATTCAGAAAAATGTACCCCCAGGAGTTTGACTTTGTTCATTTGGGCTTTTCTGAACATGAAGGATAATCTTTTTACTAAAAGATGAGCCCAGTTCTTACTAAATGGAGGGCCTCACTAACCACAATTCTCATATTTTCTGAGAAAATTAGTGTCAGGTATCTAGGCAAATTCTTTCAGAACAAAATCCTGTTCCTTAGTTAGACTAAGTCCTTGTGATGTTCATCGACAACAGAAGCTTATATAAGTTTATATGGCTCAGATCTGGTATGCTGGGACATATGGTACTATCCTTTTATAAAGAGAGGTCTTCACTAAGATGAAGCACTCTCTCAAAACTGATGGCATGTGTTTTGCAGATTTCTGTACAGTAGCTGGTGTTGCCGGGAAGCTTAAAATACCACCTCTAGTGCATTCAGAAATAACAACAGGTATGTTGGGGGGTGTTCATTGTACCTAATTTTAGGCATATAACCTTGCTTTCTGGTCTTCTCAGGACATCCTGGAGTTAGTGGATAAAGACAGGCTTCTCTCAGGATGACCCAGAGTCCCTAAGTTGGGTTTTGACTTGTACCCACTCCCCCATCGTAATCTTCCTTGCTTTGCAAAAGACAACCAACTTCCAAAACTAAGTCTCCTCGCTTTTTTTCTATGGCTTGCTTGCTTCAGGGAAAGCTTCAAACCTGTGTTTAGCAATATGTTTCTAGATACAGTTGGGCAAAAAAATATTTTTTCTTCCTTAAAAAAATGCATACATACGCAAGTCTCCTTCTGCAAGTGTAAAATTAGTCTTCTTCAGGTCTTTCAGGAAAGACAAGAGACCAGCTAATCACTGGCTGTGGGATGCAGAATATCTGGAGTTGACCTTCTTCTCTACTGTACATGTTCCAGAGTGTCTACTTCCCATGTGAAAGCTTGACCCCTTCCTTTAGGATATTTTGGAAGAAAGAGATGCATTTTGCTCTTGGTATCCTCTGTTGTACCTCTTGTCTTCTGTCCCCCAGATTCCTTTCTGGACTGGAGATATGTAGGCTGATGAACACGTGTAGTTTTTTGAAAGCAGTACAGGCCTGAAAATGTCCCAGTTTTTCCCACATTTGACAAAAATACTTCCAAAACCTGAAATACTCCAACCTGCCTAATTCTTACATCAATATTTAAATATTCAAGCCAGAATGTTCCACTTTTCAGAAGTAGTGAACAACCCAAAATGCAGTCCAAGTAAGGTACATAATATTCTTAATTTGAACTCATCTAGGAAACAGAAGCCTGGTACTTCACTTGTCTTGGGAGAGAAAAGGATGTTTGAATGTTGTTAAATACAAGAAATCACCAGGTACGGTAAACCGTTGTAGAGACTAATTTGCTAAATAAGAGGTCTCTTAGTTTATGAAAACAATAGCTTTGAAAGATAATGACTGTTTCTATTCAGCTCACATTAAGGTATTTGATACAGTTTTACATCTCAAGACATTTAATACAGTTTTTATTATGCCACTATAGTGTTAATGTTATTAGCTTCATCTATTCCTACTTGCTATTCAAACCCCCTAGCTGACAGCTTAAACCCCTCTGAGTGGGAAAATGTATGAGGCATTATATATGAAATGTCTAATAACCATGTCTACAGAGAGAGACAATAAATAGCATTTTGATGGATAGTGAAAGAATATTTTGAAGATACAGGCTTATGAAATGAGTGGGAGTGGAGGCTCATGATCATATTTGATTCTTCTGAGGTTATGACTGTGTATTCATTTTTACTTTTAAAGAGGCAGGAATAGCACTGCAGAGTGTAAGCAAATTAACTTCTGTAATCACTTCAGTAAAAGAAAATGCTGAGCAAGTTTACTGAGATTTTGATCACTAAGTGCAAATGGTATAATATGTTAACAGGTCATCAGTCTGTCATTTAAAATAAGCAAAACAATTCCAGGTGTTAAGGCTAAAATGAGGCCATAGCATTGCATTATTTTTCCATAGGAAGTAGGTATTAAGCTATTCTGATGTCAAAGCAAGACGAACTGAAAACATCTCTCTACCTCATATTAAAGATGCTCAGTAGGTTTATTAAGGTGCCAAAACTGTTCCTGGTAGTGAACTGATAAACAATAATCTTCCTTGCATCCTGATTAAAAGGTGAATCAATTAGTCTTCCTTAATGGGATTCTGATTTACAACAAAACCACAGCTGGTTTACTTCAAAATAAGGGAATACGGAGCCTGAAAAGCACTCTGAGTGGAATGAAATGCTGGCTTTCTCACATTTTTTAATCCTTGGTCTACTTAATGGAACTAGAAAAGCAAAATGTACTGATCTGACCAAATTCAAAGTCCTAGAAATATATGATTATCTGTATCACCAGAAAGTGCATTCCTAATACACTAGACCTGCTGCACTCTTTTAAGACAGCTAATCAAAATGCTGGGAAACACTCGCTCATTAAAAATACCAGTTCCAAACCGTTAGGATCTGGACCTGTTTTCTCATTATCTTGTAAGTTCTATGCACTACATTTAGACAGAAAGGTTCAAATAAGTAAGCTGCCTTTGTCTAAGCTTCGCGCTGCTCTTTGTATTAGAAGCCACATTTTGCTTGCCTTGCTGAGCTGGTTCTCAGCTTTGGATCAATAAAAGAGCTCCTTGCTTCCCCTCAGTACTATCATCTCATGTAATAGCTAGACTGACCCTTAGTCTTTCTCTCCATCCTCTCACAGCTTACTTTCCATCTACTTACTCTTTTTTGTCTCTAGTCTGTGTAAATGTAGTGTATATTTTCCTTAACTCTTTTGTGCACCCTCTTCTGCTGCCACAGAGCAGAAGGCCATGTACGTTTTGGGTTGGGCTTTCCCTTATGTAGATATATACCCTGGTTCTGTCCTATATATACCACATATATACCCTTAAATTATCCACATCTATATCGTGTGCTCTTTAACATGACTTAACTCTTCCACATGAAGGTAACAAATCCATCTCCAGGAAGAAAAATTATTTCAGTCTTCAATACAAACACATATATTTGTTTGGGTATATAGAAGATATTTGTGTCAGAGCCAACAGTAGGTGAAGTGAAAAAAAGAGGTTCGGTCCATCTTTATACATACAGAAAGATGGCAGTCAGACAGTTTTTACAGAGTTAGAGTACTGTCCCTCCATGTACCTTTCCATTCTCAGAGTTGACTCACAGCCCACCGCTGCAGGAATCCATCTTGATTAACATTAGCTTGCCCCTTGGCTCACCAGGTATGCATGTCAAGGAGTCTCACAGAGCTGGACAAACTGAACCAGGGCCAGAATGGTGAAAAGATGCTATCATCTCTTTTTAAATGCTTATGAGATTTTCTCAGAAGCTGGCAGGCAGAGAGTTCCTGGCTGGTAAATTGATTAGTATTAGTGAATTAGTTCATTAGTGTAGTCAGAGTCAGCCCACAAACACTTCAGACACTCACTACTTTTGTCCATGTGTTGGTAAAACTGCAAGTAAAGTCTAGGCAGAACTTTTCCAAAGTACTTTGACTTTCAATTCCTTGTGGACATCTCATGCGAAATTTATGATATTTTGTGGCCTAGGACATGAAATTTAGAGATGTGTTCTGATTTTAAGTTCTAGATTTCAGTATTTTGCCTTGTATTTGAGCACATACCAAAGAAGTCTAGGACACTGTTGGCGTTATATGTACAGAGAGGTTCAGTCTAATGCCGCTTTGTTCCTTAACTTTATCTAACTTCTTGTAAGCCCTGCAATATTGCACAGAACAAACTCTGTGGGTAGCTACAAACCCATCTACCTATGCGTGCTGCTTTTGATGACAAACACAGTTAAATCAGAAGGGAATTAAAATACAAAACAGTTTTCTTTTAAAGAGAGGGACACCCACTGATGGAACACTACCTAAATATTAAAAATAGATGGGTTAGAAAGGAACATAAAACAAGGGACAACCTAGCTTATATTTTAATTATCAGAGATACACTATCATTGCCACATCAACATTGGAGTGTTGCTATAATAGCACAGAAGTGACACTGGATGTGGAGGCTGTAGCACGTATTCATATCAAACAGATACTAGATGGGCATACTGAAACCTAGGTGTCCCCAGCCCAAATGAGGGCACAGGTCCTAGGCATGCTTTCCTGACTCATTGAGCTGGTTGTTCTCCTCTGCCAAGTGGAACAGCTTTAAATGAAGAAATAACTCACTTCTTTTAACCTGCTAGCAGCCTTGTGGCTCAGGGTAGCTCCAAGGGATGAGCTGGAAAGTCTGAATCCCTGAGAGGAAGGAAAGCATGCAACCCAGTCTCTTCCTCCTGTGTTCCCTAGCCACGAGCAGTGGCATTACACCCATCTCTATTACTTCCAAGGATGGTCATGGCTCTGCTTCATTTTAAAAAGACAAAACATTGGGAATTACTTTCAGAGTCAGCTCTCATGAGGAGAGAAACATCTCTCAGTAGTGCTGGGTAAGATGTCTGTGTCCCAAGTTTGAGACATACCCTTTAACTAATCTTTTTTTAATGATGAGCTTGGGTTGTCTGTGGTCTATGTTATGACACAGATGTTGGACTTCCCAGTTATCTGTGTTTACAATGCAAGGAGCTGCAGTGCCTCTCCCAGGTTGAGGGAGTCTGCAAGAGTGGGGAAAAGCATGGGACCATGATGTATCCTGGCACAGCTCTCCCCCTTTCTGGGGAGAATCACTGGCTGCTGCTGCCTTTTCTCAGTGAGCATGACAGTTTCCTGATTTCACTCTGCTCTTGCTAGTATAAAAGCATTCAATTTTCAGTGGGGACAGGGAAGGTCACGCATGCCATTGATGAAGAGCCACAGCATGATATTTAATAGCGTAGAGAGGGCACTCCTCTTCTCACTGCTCATAGTAAATTCCTTCAGATACATTTCCTTGGCCTATATACTGGTTTTTTTTGTTTGTTTGTTTGTTTGCTTTTTGTTTTTTGTTTACAGTTGGAACTGTTTTCAGAACCTGGATATAACCAATACAGTTAGCATTTCCTTTGCTATATAGTGTGCTCTCATAAAAGAAATCCACTGTGCTTGGATTTTTACAGAAGACACCTTCCATTGTGTGTGTTTTAAGTACTGTTTTACATCATCTCTGGGAGAAATACAACATTTCCAATACATGCTTATTAGCTTCATTAAACAAATAATATTTCTTGCATACACAAAAGATAAAAATTTGACAGCTGAGTCATAGAGACTACACATGCTCTCTCATTATTCTTTGAGTGACAGCCAGTCCTTTGAGGAAACAAATCCTTTTGTGACAGAATCTTACAAACAGTGGGCCAGAGAAATCCTAGCACAAGCTTTGGTCAGTCTACATTTTAACGCTGTTAGTAAATAATTGGCCATTTCTTTGCTGGTGGAGCTGCTATCTGGATGTGTTCAGCATAAAATTAAGGAGGG
Organism: Anser brachyrhynchus; assembly: GCF_964034855.1. Taxonomy (NCBI): domain Eukaryota; kingdom Metazoa; phylum Chordata; class Aves; order Anseriformes; family Anatidae; genus Anser; species Anser brachyrhynchus. The sequence goes on along the minus strand of NC_137694.1, from coordinate 116,185,595 downwards.
GAAGTGCTATATGCTATGAATTAGTCTGAATCTGGTAGAATATAGAACTCTCTTAGGGCTATGCTAAATGGCACTTGATTCCGCGCCCCCCCCCCCCCCCCCCCCCAAAAAAAAAGGAATTTCTAACCCCACATGATCACCCTTACCAGAATGTCCATCCCTTGGAGTCACTAGAGCCATACAAGGAAGCAGATGACAGAGTCAACCCAAGCAATTCTTCTTGGCAAGTTATTTTAGAACAAATGAACTTTGAAGAATAATGTACTTGCATACTCCCACCTCCCAGCAAGCCCTCATGAGTCATGGGTAGAAATAAAAAACAAAGAATTAAATGTAGTTTGGGAGGTTACTAGAGCAATTTCTAGCATATATAAACTACATCAGATAACTTCATAGAGTTTTGGAAGATTTTATTCTTAAAAGATGAAGACTTACTAAAGCAGAAGCTAGCAGTCTCTTCCACTGTGTATGCTTAAACACAAATTAAGAATCCAACTATGAGGACAAAAGAAAGGTAGCCTAATAGCAAGAAGTGTTGTGGTTGTCTAGCTTGGGGTTGGTTCAAAAGGATTGCTTCAAAAATCACAGTAAGGGTATGTTCTACACTTGTTTCAACAGCCACTCACACCTCCATTTAAAACCATAATTAGAGATAACACAAAACCACTGTGCATTTCACCCAGCTTTCTAGACATGTCACAGAACAAATATTAGCAGTGAAATTGCAATGTGACTACAACTTCATCAACCAGATCTATTACTAAACCTCATGAAAATTACAGTCAGAGTCTTTACAGTTTAGTTTTCACTAGCACTAGTTTAACTTCAATGACTGATTAACCTTTCTGGAAAAAATCAGTCCTCTTTAAAGATGTAACACTCTCCCCCTAAAGTGAGATCAAATCCGTTCAACACTCCCACTCACACTGCTCTTGAGAAGAACCAGGGAAGAGAGGAGAAAATATATTTTAGAAACATGGCCAGACATTTCTTAAACAAGGTACGGTGACATAAAAAGCAAAATCTTTCAAAAATACTCTGCATATCACTTTTAATAACAGCTTTCTCTTTTGTATCTGTTATCCATTCAGATCTGTTTTTTCCAGAGCAGAAGAGGAAACATTGTTTTTCGGTCTTGCTAGATGCCCACACAGAGGTGCTAAGATCCATGATGGGGTGGCCATTAGGATCACTATGACTAAATCCCCCAAGAGCAGGGTTCCAGAGCAAAGCAGAGAAAGGCAGAGTTGTGGTTGAAGCAGAAACCAGGGCAGGAGTTCTGAGATCCAGGTGGAGAAGGGAATCAGAGGGGGGGCTCACCATGGGGGAATGACCCATCCTCCAAGAGGCCTCCAGGAGGAAAGGCTGGGGATCATTGCTCCTCACAAGGCACCACTTCTGCACTGTGATCAGTCAGACATGATGAAAAGTTTAATTAGAGTTGTTCTAAGGTCAGGACACCAGTCAGAGTAGTTAAAAAGCAATATCCCCTGTGTTTCTTGTTGATAAGAGGGAATCCTACTGATTACCATAAGATCACAGAATCATGGAAGGGTTTGGGTTGGAAGGGACCTTAAAGATCATCTAATTCCAACCCCCCTACTATGGGCAGGGACACCTCCCACTAGACTAGGTTGCTCAAAGCCTCATCCAGCCTGACTTTAAACACTTCCAGGGATGGGGCATCCACAGCTTCGCTGGGCAACCTGTTCCAGTGCCTCACCACCCTTACAGAGAATAATTTCTTCCTTTTATCTTATCTAAATCTACTATTTTTTAGCTTAAAGCCATTACTCCTTGTCCTATCACTACGCTTCTTGACAAAGAGTCCCACCCCAGCTTTCCTGTAGGTCCCCTTTAGGTACTGGAAGGCTGCTGTAAGGTATCCTCAGAGCCTTCTGTTCTCCAGGCTGAACAACCCCAACTCCTTCAGCTTGTCTTCACAGGAAAGGTGCTCCAGCCCTCTAGACATCTTTGTGGCCCTCCTCTGGACTCGTTCTCATCTCTGGGGTTTTTGCTGCTTCTCAGCCTGAAGCCCCACACAAGATGAATGCAGTGCTGATATTTGCATACCAAAACTGCAATACAATGTAACAAAGCTCGCAGACATGGACTAGAAATACTAAGCAAAAGAGGTCCACAGGTAATATCACCTGAGATGGGATGCCGACCTTCACATTCACATTCAAAGTCATAGCATCCCCATTTCTGTCCACATCACTGTACAGCCAAAGTCTGCTTTGTGCTTTGCTTCCTAGCACAAACGTCATCTCAGTAGTGAGTATTCATTTAAGCACTTTTCAGTCAGTGGCACTGCACCAGTCTGGCATGCATGACACCTTGTGATGCTAAACATGGCTTAAGATCTTTTCATGCAGACCAGGCTCCACAGGGATGAATAGGACACTGCCCTCGCCTCTGCTGCCTGTGCCTCTGCCCAAGAGAACTTTCTTCCCCTCCATTTCTTCCTTCTCCTCCTCCTCCACCTTCTCACACCCCTTTCCCTCTGTTCAAAACAGGCAGGACTGAAAGCCCTCTCCTTCCCCAGTAGCTACCATATAGCAGCACTGTGAGGCCATATCATCAGGGACTAACAGCTTGCAAGGGATCACACTCAGTTTGCCCAGTGCCAGGCCCACAGGAGTGTCATAAAGAAATGATCTCCAGAGAAAGACTTGCAAAAAGCCTCTTTGATGTTTAGAATGAGATACAGAGTCAAAACAATAAATAATGCAATTTTGTCTTCATTCAGTGAGAAGTAATATGCAAAAAAAAAAAAAATAGTTATGATTTTTCTTTTCAGATTTTTGGAAAATCAAATCATCAAGATTATTTTAAGTAGCCCCTGAAAACCAACTTGAGCATCAACTACCCTTTAAAAAGAAGCAAAGCAAGAGTCAGCAAAAGCCTTTCCTCCAGTAGCTCGTGGTGTGCTCTCTCCGTTGCCCTGACAACCAGCAGGCTCTTGGCTCTTTGGCAATTGCTGCAGATAGAACAACTTTTAGATTTCTCTTTGTAATGTTATTATTGTTATAAGACACACACATTAAAAAAAAAAAAAAACAAAAAAAACAGTTGTGTCAAATTTAGCCTGTGCACCCAGCTAAAGAACATTTAGAAAGTCTGGTTTTTAAATAGCTCCTAATGACTGGGGCACAGTCTAATTTCAGAGCACTGTCAATCAGAAAAAATTTCTGTAGGTGCTTTGATTCTTCGATGGCAGGAACCCTGTAACTACCTAGACTGTCTGATGTTGAAATGTGAACTCCCTGTCTGGATTTCTGAGTCTGGACTGTATCTCCTTCTCCTCTGAGGCTAATCCCCATTATCTTCAAAGGAAGCAAGTTGATATTTGTCCTAGTGATCCCAGTGACTACATTTACTTATTCTGCAGAGTTCCTGCACCCCGTTTCAATCCTCTTTTGTAATAGATATCATTGAAAGCAATCACTTACCCATACTTAGAAAAAATATATGAACCTGCCTTTGTCATAATCTAGTTTTTTTTCCTAGAAGATTAATTGTCACCTAATGTCTTGGCCATAACAACCCAGCCCCAAGAATCCAGCAGTGGATATTTTTATAACTGTGAGACTTGAACTAAAGTGAAAGCCTAGCTTTTTCCAAAGTACTAATAAATTTAAATCTAATTTTCACCTTTTCTTTTCCCCTTTCATCCAAGCTTTTCTATTAAACTGGAAGTCTGGCTATCATCATCTTCTGGCCATCTAGAAGAACAGTTATTTTAAGGGTTTATCCAAAATAGAAATGTTGCCAGCAATACACATAATAATCTAAATATAGTCTGAAAGCAACGCAAAGTAATGTTGCTTGTGTTACTTCGACTGTCACCCAACCCCCACTGGTGTCTCCCCCCTCATCCAGGAGAAATGGTGAGCCAGTAATCAAAACACTTCTGGGACATGCTATGCTCTCAACTGTTCTGGTGTAAAACTGGAGCCATTCCATCAGTTTCACATTTTAGGTAACTCCACATTTATACTTCTACGCATGAACAATTTTTGGCTTTCTGTGTGCTTTTATCCCATTTTGTCCAAATATACTCAAAAGTACAGTCCCTTCACCAGTCTAACGTATTAATTGATACTGATTTACCATGTGCATTTTAGACTTTTGGCCAGAAAAAGCAGACATGAATCATCTGTGACAGCATGTCTTCTGCTAGCACGCGATTATCTGCAGACCGTTGGTATAGCCAGTGAGCGGCTGCCTTTTACATCTCTGCAGGTCTTAATGTTTAGATGTTATGTGTATGGAGATTTCATTTCATTCTCACCCTCTCCTAAGTAACCCAGTCACTCACTGTCCATGTTCATTAGCAGGCAAGCAGACATATCATGCTGTCATTCCTCTCACTCCTATTTGTAATCATTATATTCTTAACAGCTGTACTGTTTATTAAACAGAGACTTTCATAGATCATGCAAAAGAATAGACTAATAAAAGTGATCTTTTACTCATAACTTTTAAGCTACATAGTTACATGCTTGATTTAGAACCTAAAGGGTTTATTACACGGCAGAACAACAAGACCAAAAAGAAAAAAAAAAAAGCACACCAACAACGGTCTTTTCAGTTCAAAGTAAACCCCACAAAAAATGTCCTTTGCGTCATGTTCACCCAAATATATTATCTATCAAAACATCATACTATTGAAAGGCTCATGGCCAAGAAACACAGAAGAAGAAAAATAATCTTCTGGTATGTTTTAACTAGGCAGACATTGCAATGAGAGTACAGTTCAGAGTTCAGTCTGCAATTTGTCCCTTATATGAAGTCAGATTTTTTGTAGGATCCAAGGTAGAGTTAGAGAGGGAAGAAATGTACCCAATATCAAGCCATATACACAGCCCCTCTAGTGTCAGCACTACATTATAAAGATTGACAGGCCAATTACAGCCACTTTGCATCTTCTGTGCAAAGCAAGTTTGGGGCCACATGATTTACATCACATTCTTAGGGATGTTCCCCTATCCCTTTATGGCATGGGAGCCTATCACAGAGCCAAAAGAGGAACCCAAACTTAAGGCAACAATTGCAAGGATCATCAGAAAAAAGAAAAAAAAAAGTTAGGTTGAAGGAGAAATAATCACATCTTTGCTCACACCTTAATGGAAAAAACATACAGTGCTGCAAATTCCCATGCTTCTGTCCAAACTGATAATGGTCAAGAAGCACAAGGCATCCAGCTACCCAGACAAAACTGCCTCCTCTCTGGCTTCTAGGCAAGCAGAACCTGAAAACGAAATACTGGCCAACCGGTATGTTAGATATATTTTTAAATTAAGTGCTACAAAAATGTTGCTCTGATTGTAAAATGAAGTGATAGAATTAGTTCTGTTGGCAGTTTATTTTTGGACTTAGTACAATATGCTAAGAATGAACACATTAAATTTCCTCTAAAGCTTAATTTTCCAGTGCATTATAAAATGATAGAAGATAGTATTGCCTGGTGATATGTGTTTTCACTACCACAATGAAGTAGTAGTGAGAGGCACTTTCTTACTCAAAAACACTGTAAGGGGGGTGGGGGAAAGGGCCCCCAGTGCCCTATTCTCGTTGGAGGTTTTCACTGCACAGAAAGCATGGTGAGAAAACCATGACTACTGCATCCTTTCAGATCAAACAGCCCTGTACGAGCTCCTTATAGTTTTCAGGAAAATAAATAAATAAATAAATATGGATGTATGGGGAAATATTTCCATGAGGAATCATTTCCAAATTCCTCACTGACAAGGGTCCACTAGTAAACAGACCTTACCTTACATACAGAGACTTTTTATCTATTCATTCGTGTCACTGCCCCAGAGCCTGGGCAGGAGGCCATCTGATTTTGTGCATCCCCAGACAGCACAGCATGCTGCAGATTGTCTCTTGACAGGCTCCTTTGGGCCACCCAGTGTGCCCTGGACTTTCTCCACTGGCATCCCACTGAAATGTTGGCCAAATTCAAAATCTTGGTTCCCTCGGTAAAGGTGATCAGTCATCTGGATTTAGCATCTCCAAGTTAGTCTGTAACATGTAGGTGAAACTTTTGGTAAGAAATTCTGTTCCCTCAGCTCAATGGCATTTCTTTCATAAGGGTGAAGACATGGCAACTTCCATTCACAACCACATACAGACAGCAACATAAACACTAAAAAAATAATCTCTTTAACAATTTGCTGCCAAAGTACTATACAAAAGTACTGGACAAAACAGAAGTCAATGAAACAAGGAAAGTATTTAAACACTGTGGTAGTGAGGGATGGTGTGAGAACTTTGACAGAACATGTTAATAAAAGCAGATATGTTAAGAAAAAGAAGGGACATGACTTCAGTTCTCTGGTCTAGGAGGAATACTCATGTTTTCAAAGTAGTTTCATCACATTTACAGAAATAAAATGAATTAGGGATTGAGATGGGTCATTCGAGCTTGAACCTTCCCTTCAAACCTTAGGCTAATGAGGCATATTCCCCAGAGTTCACTGTGGATGAGACTGATTCCTTAACAGACTCTGGATTTGCACCAGACCACATTGTCACAAGGATGCTGAAAGTGTAAACTACAGATATATAAAATAGTTAAAGGTTCTTCTGAAGTGCAAACAACCAAGTCTGTTGAGCACATACTTCCTTTTAAGTTTCCAGCTTTAAGCACAACCTTAAACTTAGACACAAATTTAATTACTTTGCTCAGACAGAACCCTTGAGAGCTGTTCACCCAAATGTGAAGTGCAAAACAGAGTTTAATAGACACATTTTCAGCCTCTTTTAATTGTCAGTACCATAATTCAGTTTTCTCTCAATAACACGCAATGACATTTTCACATCAACACTGCATCCTACAGCTTTCAAGAAAAGCAGAACAACAAAATACCTTAAAAATCACAGTCCCCTTCAAAGATAGGTGCAGTTTACAGAGAGAGATTATTATCGTCACCACCATCATCATTATTGTTATTCTTATTAACTAGACAGCTGATATAATCAGAAGAGAAAAAAAAAAAAAAAACTTTCAGGCATAAATTCTCCTTCTTTCAAGCTATCATTTCCAATACAAGGGCAAAGACATTGCAGTTCATTACAGAGAAGAGAAAAGAAGAAGAGACAAGGGATGGTGACAGGACTGTCTTAGAAAAAAACAAGGCCACCTATAAAGGCAGAATGAAATAAAATGCCAGAAGAGACAGAGGATCTAGGCAGCACACTGCACCTGTCTCCAGTTGTCAAAGAAAGTGCATCTTGTAGCTAACAGCAAGTGTAGCATCCATCAGCTTTGCTCAATGTTTGGGTTCAGGGGGTATAAAAGCAAAATCCTGCCTTGTAGTGCTTAGGTAGATGACCGAACCACCTGCAAACAGGCCTGATCCTGATCCCAGCTGGGATCATGCTCAGTTATCATAGATTATTGAATATTAGCCTTATACTCTATTGTCTTCCCTGGAGAATAATATAACACACACACAAAAAAAATAATAAAATTCCCTCACAAAAATTGATCTACTCTGTGTAGTTTCCTTCACTTATCATTGAGCACCTGTATGCCAGCAACAGTTAATACCCAGCCCTGATTTACCCTTTGTCCTAAATTTTTCTGTTCCTTTTCAGTTAGAGATGCCAAGGCTCATAAAATCAGAGATCTCTACAATTAGTTACTGTATGAACACAAGCCTCTGTACCGCTTTGCTCACTGCCCAATTCTCCCCATCAAAGCAATGATCAGTAAGGTAAAGCAAAAGAGAGACTATAAAAACTGTGTGCATGTGCATATATCTCTATGCACACATGAGGTGGGAACAGTCATCAGCTTATTATGTGGAAACAGCTGAAGAGAGAAGTTCAGAGCAGGACCTTGACAAACTCATCCTCAGTGATGGGTTCTTAACAGAGCCCCCAGGCCATTTTCTGCCCAGCACATCACCAGCTCAGCCTTTTAGCTAATGCACTTCCATGTTATCTCCAAGCGTGGCATCTCTTGCTCTGCTTGGCATGACCCCTGTGAGAGATGCTCTCAGTCAGCCCTGCTGATACCACTGAGCCCTGCTTGGCTCACTACTGCCTGAGAACACTAAGTACATACATGGTTTCTGAGGTCTGGACAGTCTCTCAGGAACTTTCTAGTCCTCTGTCTCAGTGAGGGTATGAACACATCTGCTGTCTCTCTGTTCACATAAGGAAATGGCTGCCTGCAAAAAACTTTCCTCTTGCACATTACACAGCAGTAACCTCCAAGCTTGGACTCTGTTTCCCACTCCTTTATTATATACTTATTTTTCTTTTGGGTGGCTTATTTGTCATGACCAGCTCTAGCATCCCTTAGGCAAGGCTAACCCATTTCTATTTCAGAATTTGCAGTATTCTAGCTGCCTAAAGATACACAGACATGCAGGGGGTGACTACAGCCTTTACATATATGCACAGGAGTACAGTCAAACTGAACAATTAAAACATATGCCGGTGATTTAATCAGATGAAGAAACTTCTCCAGCTCCACTGAAGTCAATGGGGACACCCATTCATCATTCCTCATGGGCATTCTAGGACATTACACATTGTCCATATGCAAGTTTCCACTATTGTGCAATGACACTGAACATCAGCTGAGGATCTATCCCTGGCTGTCCCAGTCTTGCACAGAACAAGATGTAAATGATCTTCATTCATTTCAAGGAGCCACAGAGGGTATTCAGACATCAAGAAGTTCAGATTTAGCCAAGGACACATTCCTCTCCTCACATGCTTGCTGTAGCACTTTTAAAGATTATGGCCACTCTCTACAGTGAGGTCTATGCCTTGCATGATCTTTTGTAGAAAAAGTATTCAAAGAGAATTCCCAAAGTTGCATATTTTGCATTACCTTCCCCAGTTGGCAAGGGTGAAATTAAATTTGAACTAATTAGTCAAAAGTGATGAAAGCCTGAAATTAACTTCGCACTGCAATTTAGAACTAGTAACATTTGTGTCTAACTCACCCATTAGATACCGTGAGCTATATTCAGACTTAGACACCTAAGTGTAGCATTGTAGCGCCTAAAACTTAGACTTCTCACCCCACCAAGGTGATTCAAATGATCTAAATTAGATGCTTATGTAATCTTGGAAAAACAGAGTTACAGGTGCTTCTAAAAGCCTTCAGAGGGTGTTCCAGTAAACCTAGATTGGTAATGCAGAGCCTGTACTTTCCTGTGAGACAATTCAGTGGTCCTACAGGGTGAGTCTTGCAATTCAAAAAGCTGAATTCTGTTTCAGCCTGTTGCATGGAGGAAGCAGATACCCTTTACAAGTTAGACTACTAGAAAGTGTAACTGCCAGAAGAGGACACTTGGTCTGCCAGCCTCATGCAGCCTGAATCCAGGAGTCCTGCTGACATACAAGTGTTTTATCTCCAGTCAGACAGTTGGCTGCTGGACCGTTTATTGCTAGTGTTAGGGGATGCAACCCTATGTCATGCCATCTGCCAGCCAAGGCACACACTGAACATTACTTTGGGCTATATAGGATAATTGGGATTGGGTGAGCATAGCACTGCACCTGAAAGAAGTAAGTCACCTGTCTTTTGTCACCTGGATGTTGATTGAGGACCAAGTCTGCACTTGCCAACCGCCCTGGACAGTCTTCCACTCACTTTATAGAGCAGGTTTCTGCAAAGCACTGCTGAATCCTGGCAGATAATATATGCCCCTTCCTTTCTATATTCAGCTTCAGTCAATGTTCCTGTTTTTACACCAATATGAAGAAAACAAAATTTTTTGGCCGTTATACTCAAAGCATGAGATTTTGCCCCAGTTTTGATTATCACTAGGCCCTGTACACTGTGCACATCCTCATCTCTGGATTACCCAGGGTCTCAGTAAGGATATCCACTTCTTTTTATCAACATTTGTGCTTAGTTTTGCGAACAAACTTCAGTCCCATCAACTCCAGTGTTTAAAATGCTTAACTAACAGGAATGAAGATAACCACATGCTTAAATCCTTTGCTAAATTTGTCTCCCAGAGAGGAAGAGGATTACGATTCATGTTCATTGATTGCATATGATTTTAAACTATTGCAGGTTCTACTGAACTTTCTCATTAGCAAGCACAGCAGGCCATTCACTTTGAAAAGCACTATTTAATTTTATTTTTTGCAGAATGCAGTTTTATATTTTCAGTTAGTACATGAAGTTGAACCTGAACTTCTATATGGACTCAACTCAGCTTTATCCACCTATGAAATCAGCAGATTTCCATCTGTTTAAGGGAAACAATAACGACTATATTCCAACATGAAGGAAATTAGAAACCTCCCCAGGCCTTAGTTTAGTCAGTTTTTCTTCATGTTCCTCACTGTTCAGCAGAAAGTAGTGTGCAATATCCTGAACTGTCCAAGGTATTTCAGGACTATAGCACTGAACATAATTGTAATGGTTAAAATGTCTACTTAGCAAGCCCTAATTGAATATGCAAATTGAAAAACTTACATTAACATCTCAGAAATGTGTGATTCTGTACCCACTAGTGTTTATTTGCAGTTTGAACAGTTTGTTTCTGGAAGAAGAAGGAAAAAAAAAAATCTTTCAAGCTTGTCCATTAAATTATTCTACCAGCTGTCACCTTATTAAAAGTCTGCAGTTAATAATAAAACTACTTTAAACCACACACCAGAAATTGAGAATTTAAGAACAAGCTTCCTTCCCCCAAGGCTTCCTTGGAAAGGTTCTAAGATTCACTGACAACCTCAAATACACATCTCATCCTGCCAATATTCCCGCAGCACAGCAGAACCTAACAGAACATGAGTACAAAATTTCAGATCTGAAGGTAAGGAAGAATAAGATGGATTTGTTCTGTGAGAAAAACTGCCCAAACACGGCACAGAAATTCTGACAAAAACTGAAACTATAAAAAAAAAATAGTTTTTTTTCCTGCATTTATAAACAAGTGGTGTAAATTAAGAAATAAATCAGAAAGAAATAGAACACATGATTTTGTAAGACATGAAGGAAAAAAAATGGAAGAGCAGTATAAAGCAGAAAATGTAATACTCTCTTGTGCACTATTGAGCAAAACATCAAAATTTAGATTAAAATGTAATTTGAGGTCAAGAAGGGTCAAGAAAGTCAAAATTTTTAACCAGCCTTAATCATCACAATTCTCCAGCAGAAGAAAAGGGACTCCTAATGGAAAAAAGAAATGACAGTAAAAATCCCATCTCACATATGTACAAACAAAAATTTACACCCTCAGAAATAAATCATGATGTTAAACTAATAAATTTTGTATCACACAAAAGAAGATGAATTGTGGCATCAGGTTAGTAAGACGATACAATTTAAGGTATGGGGCTGTTGCTAAAGCCCTGCTAATGTGAATTTTGCTAGCTCTGCACCTCTAGCTTATTGGGTTGCTATCTAGAGCTCATCCAACTGGAATTGGCACAGTTTATGTCCATTTGTTCTGCGCAGGAAACAAAAATGAAACTACTACTGGATTTGAGCCATGACTATCTCAAGTGTGGGGCAAATGAGGTAAACACCAAACTGAGACCCTGTACATAAGCGATAGTGAAAGTCTGGAGCTGGGGAAAAGAGACAAAATTTCATTTCATCACACTACCATCAGCAAGAAGGAGGGGGAGAAGTTGCTACGCTTCTCCTATATTTGTGAACTGGGAAAGTGTACCACTGTGATCACAGTCACTGTGATAATCTCCAATTTAAAAATACATAGTTTGCATTTCCTTGCAAGGAGAAAGAAGGAAAGAAAGAAAGAAAACAGAAGGAACTAGCATGGATGATGTTTTGTGACATGCCTCTGTGACTGTTGCTGGTCAGAAAGAATAAAGTTTCAGAAGAATGACTTACCTCAACCAAAACGAACAGTTTGGTACTGTCTAGGTGAAAATAAAAGCAGTTAGCCACTAGTTCAACCACCAACATACAAGCAAATCAGACTACCTGCTCATACATTTTCCACTAGGCAGTGATAAATTTTTGTTTATGGATTTGTTGTTTGTTTTGTATTTTTCAGCCTTTTAGTCATTCCTCATTTCTTACAAAACTCATCAAAAAATCCAAATTGTGTTCAGCTCTGGTAATGAATGGGATTCATTCTTCCAGTCTCTTAGAAGTTGACAATACTCTTGTTCCAGCTGGTCAGCCCTCAGTGATGTTACATAATGAAAAGTAGCACAAGACTGGCATCAAAAAGGAATTTTCCATGTGGATAACCTAAAAGGAACAAGGACATTATATCCCACAAGCCCTGTCTATCCATTTTGGAATCACCCCCAGAACTTGGCGTTCATATATTTTCATGCCCAAGAGAATGATCCCAACATACTTCTAGCCGTATGTCAGTTCAACTTATTATATTAGGTCAACCCAACTTCCACTGAAACTCATAGTATAATGTTCTTATCCCCATCACTCCAATTTATTCCACTGCTTTTAGAAACCATGAGTGTTTTATTGTATCTGAATGTCAGTATGCTTGCTAAAGGCCAAGACTGACCTTTTCCAAGACTCCTATTGACTATCACTGGATCACAGACATGCTGATGGAATAAGACTCCCTTTACTCACATTCAGTCCTGAGAATAACATTTGCAAGAAGAGTAACCACAAGGCTTGGAACAGAATGAAAATTAATACAAAACTATATATTTGTAGTAATGATGACACTAAAAATGTCTCATTTTCAGGATCACAGATTTCTTTAGACTATACTTCAACCAACAACTCTTCTCTCAGTGGCATGTTTGGTCCATGGGATTTTGTAAAAAACTTTGTGTTTTTTTTTTTAACATCTTTGGTTGCTGCAAATGCTTATCTTGATAAACTGGAAATTTTTGAGACTAATTAACTCTGTGTTCTTTACATGGTAATTTTACTACTTGTTTGTCTCTAACCGCTTCCTTCAATTTTAAATAGATTGTCTGATAAATGCACAGTGATGTCTGACAAGCATTAAGCACTAATCGCTCATTTGCAGCATAGATCAACAACATTCAAATTTAGTGATTTCAGAGGGTGAAATAACTGCCAAGAAAATTCAACAACAAAAGAACAAAGACTGAAAAAAAATAAAATTAGCTCACCAGTTATGCAGAGAATCACACTGTAAGATGCCTGTCATCGTCACGGCCCTGAGTACCCCAGAAGGCCTGACAGCCAAACTCACACAGAACACACATCCAAAAGCCCAGGAACCCCATTTCAGATAAGCCTGGGGACATCAGTGCCTGCCCCAACAATGACACAACAGGTCCCCAGACCTGACTCTGGCTCTGCGTCCTGGGTTGGATCTCAGCCCTGTGCTGCAGTAGCTCACCTCCCAGATGGATCGCAATGACAGACATTGCAGCCTGTCCTCTGCTCTGTTTCTGGTTCTGTCTCTGTCCAATGGATAAACTTTGGCCCCACATCATCTCTTTGTCTCCAGCCCTGGCCCTGGGTCTGACCCTGTCTCCCTACTGGTCCCTCAGTATTGATCCTGGCTGTGGCTTACCCCCTCACCATGTCAAGGGCAGCTGATGGACCCTGCTGCTGCCCCAGCTCTGCCTGCTGATCTCACACCCCAAGGGCAGCACTGGTGACACCTTCCCATCCAGCTCCCCAGCCCTGCAGGAGCAGCCAGCCGTAGCTGTGCCCTCATAGACATTTCTAGACCTGAATATACGAAGCCTGAACTGCATACCTTTTTTGAACAGCAGAGAGGATCAATTTAGAAGCCATGACAAATAACTCCGTTTCTTTTTCCCAGTAAAGTTTTTATAGCATTTCAAAACCCAGCAGCACCAGGTCTTTTTCCTCACTTCCTCTTACATTGTTCAGCATTTTATGTGTAGCAACAGGCTGAAGTTAGGGTACAATGTTGTGATAACTAATTCCTCCAAGTGTGCGTTATATGTATTTGAGTCTCACACAAATTTGTAATAACAACAAAAAGCAAAATTAAAAAGAAGGGGAAGATCTCCTAAGACTCTTTATAAAACAAGACATTTTGGGAGTTCCCTCCCAAACCATCTGCACCAAAAGCTTGTGTCTGCAGAATTTCCCAGAACAAATTTACCAGCTACCACTCCTTGAGCTCAAGGCCATTGGTTTCTTCAACCTCCATTGTCTCCAACACAGTCAAATGTCCCTCTTCATAACAGTTGGTGAACAGGCAGTTTGTAAGACTCCATGGTCCTCAGCCTGGAGTAAGGAGGTGCTCTTCATACTCGAGTCACAAAGCAAGAAGAGCTGCCAGGAAGCACTGAGGAAAGACTGGGTGAGGCAGAAAGGAGACTGTTGTGCCTTGCTTGCTACCCTGTAGTCTCCTTCATTGTAGTCTCTGCTAAGAGCTGCATCTTGAGAAAAAAAAAAAAATGTTTACTGTTTTGTTTTCATCACTCATCTCGGTACTGTATTTCATCACATCTCATAGGCTGTTGTAACTTTAGACTAACATCTTTATGAAACAAACCTTATTTTTATTTTAGTGTCACTACTGGCAAGATTTTGCTTGGTAATATCACAGTACTACTACAGTCAAAAAAAACCAAAATATTTAAATTAAGTCTGATAACCTACAAACATGTAACAGAACATATACCTTTACTCATATGAACTACTACTTCACTAAAAGTTAAGTTTATAAAGAAATACTTAAATCAAATAAGCGTATTTGTTTTCCCACTAAAAACCTTCTTTGTGACATAAAGTCAGTTACTGTGAAAAATAGAAATGATTAAACTTTCAATAGAGTAATGGAATGACTAGATTTTTAAATACACACAGATTTTCATTTTCTAAATAACAGATCTAAAATTAGGCTTCTAAGCTTCCATACATGGGATTTTTCAGAAATAACTGGGCTGATCTAAGTGTCTCACCAAATTAAAAAATAAAAAATCCTAGTAAGTGCAGTTTGCTTCTCTCTCTTAACTTGTCAAAGTTATTTGAAAATGCTAGCAGACACAGATGTGACATGAACAATGTTTATCAATTATGGTTTTCTTAGTATATTTTATTTTTTCACTGTCTTTTCATAGGGAGCTTGAGACTGAGAAGTACAGTATTTTATATCAAAGCTGAATTTCTACTAGTTATTTAAACTTTAATAAAACAGGTACAAGACAAGAACATTCACCACTTACAATTTTAAAGTATAATTATAAATCTAGCTTTACATATTAAAACTCATTTTCCAAAGTTATACACGCTGGCATGGAGTTTCTACCAAGCACCTGACATAAGGGAAGTAGAAGAACAGTTTGCTAAAGTGTTTTCCATTGTTCTAGGTACATTTTCTCTGTACTGACCCAACACCAAGTAAGCCTAAGTAGAAATATACCTATTATTAAAGAAAGTTCCAATACAAAGATGTGTGACAAAAATAATATATTTTTGTGTTTCTAGGTTTTCATTAAAACTATTTCCATTAATTAAAAATGTGGATTTCCACTGTAACCAGGTATCTCCAAAGGATGAACTAGATTCGGTCACAAGACTGTCATTAGCTGTTGTGAAGTAGCAATGCACTCCCCATGATCCAGGAAGTCTTGTAATCCAAAAATGGATGCTGACAAGACAGGTATTGAGTCCATGCAGTTCCAAATCTTACCTGTTTCTGAAGAACTGCGTAAATGCTCCATGCTGGGACCACCCAGCTGGGATTTAGCTATTTTATGACACATCCAATCTGTGCTGATAAAAGAAACAGTTCTAATTTGAGATGGTTACACAACCAGAGTGGACAAAAAATAGCCTCAATAGACACTACAGTATCTCTTCGATAGCCTTTACAAGTTTCTTGTTAAGAAAACTTTTCCTTTACAAAAAAGGTAAAGAAAGTATGTAATCTTTTCAATCACAAAGTCCTTATCAGAACATAAATATTTGCTTTCTGGTATAAAACATTAATTTCTGGGACAGGTGGGATCAGTTCTTCACTGTTGTCAAATTGAATTAGCTTCATGTGATACACCTGAATAAACATACCTCAAAGGTAGCCACAGGCTTCTGAGTGTACTTGCACAGGGGACAAAGACCCTAAATAATTTTTTTCTTCCTTCACTTCATCCCTACTTCTTAGTCTACACAGAGTACCTTTTCCTGCTTCCTAGTGGAATATACTGCAAAAAATAAATATTTCTAAATCAAATTTGCTTCCTTTAAAGACTGAGCAGCATAGGAAGTCATTAAGTATGTTCAAGTTTGAAAATTACATATTAAAAGCAAAGAGTGTTACTGTAGAACAACTTCTCAGTGTTTTCTCTTTGATATGAGTTTCCACAGACAAAATTCTTAAATGCTTCATTGACCGTCTCAAGCTGTCTTGTTCTGTGGTTAAGGCTGGCTGTCTTCTAAATCACCGAATGTCTGCCATCTAGAAGTTAGGCTGCTTGTTCACACTCTTGCCAAAGTCAACAGAAAGCTAGACAATGCCATAAGGCAACACATTCCATCCTCAAACAAGTGTCTCAGATTGGCTGTATTACCACCAGCAGCTGCCTCAGTGGGTAGCCTAGACAGTACATACAGATAGATGCCTCATGCAACCTATGATGTCTCAAATGGCATTAGATGCCTACGCTTGGCACCTACATCATGCTCTATTTGGATGTCACGTATTTAATGTTTTGTTTAATCTGTTACCCCTGTATACATGAAAATGATAGCTACCATGCATCATTTCCATGGATAGAACTACCAGGACACATTTTGTTTTAAATAGGGATTGTCATAATATTCTAGCTAGTGATATAGGTGAGCATGGACAAACACACTTTGTGAACAGACCTCGGGTTTTCTGCCCCCCATCTCCTTTCAAACAATCTCTAGGTAATCTCACAAGAAAATTATTAACCAATTCTTTACTTCTCTTACATTTTACTGTTGGAAGGACTAGCAGTGACACCATTGTGTTTGGGACTGATATCATCATTACTTGTGTTGCAATAGTAATGAAGTCATCATCATTGTCATCATTTAATTGCCTTAATACCTAGAAACTTCTGTTCAAAGCAGTAATCTGAATGTATCCTGAGAAATTATTTACCGGTGTCAGGATTTAATGCAGTTGACAAAATAATTGATCAAAATCAAAAGACGGTAATAACATAATACAGAGATAAGTATATCTTTCACCTGAGTATTTTTAATTTAGTGACTTAATTTAATAATTTAGGAAACTGATTTAATACTCTTTGCTTCTGATTTGTAAATCCATCAGTATGCTTTAATTATTCCATTTGATTTTCCATTTTCCATTAATTTCTGTCAGAGGAACACTGCTGTAAGATTTCAAAAATCTAATCTTCTATTTACTTTTGTTGATTCATAATTTAAATTTAAAATTTGATTTGCTCTTTGATAACTTAATCTGGTTCCTAAACAGATAATATACAGTGCTAGAGTCAGATCTCTTGCAGTAGGCAATAATCTTCCTCTCCTTTCAGAAATCACCTTTCAATCCTCTCAAAGCATTACCAAAATGAATAGGCTGAGGCTAACTTGTTTACTCTGAAATGAGCTCTCTAAACATCTAGATAGGAAAGGAAAGTTCCTCCTGACACGTTGCTGATTCCTGCAAGGATTACAGAAGTACTGCACAATTGGTTTTACAAGCCCCAAGTCTTCAGCATCCTTATTTACAATTATTATTTTACGCTATGTTTTACTTCAGGCAAGTGAACACAATCACAAAAATATCAGTTAAAAGCATTAAGTCAGATGATGTTTACTAAATAAAACAGAGACAAATACATTAACTATGTAAAAATGTAGGTTTATATGTAAAGATGCTATTACAAAGAAAGAAGCATCTGGTGAATAGGAGAGTTTTGATTTGCTAGAATTAAAGTCAACTGAACCATTGTGAGACCTGATTTACTAAACTCTCAGAAGTAACAGCACCTTTTACAAACTCAGTGAGATTCAATTGCAAAACAAATTAGCTAATAGGGAACTTAATTAGCAATTTCTTACACTCAAACATCTAATAGGAAAGAAAAAAGAACACACAGCTGCTGCCTAGCCCTTCTGTGAAAAAAGTCAGCACTATATAAATGAGTACAAGAACCAATCACTATAGAAAAGCAATAGATGTTATTACTTAAAAAACAAAGTATATCTACTGTAAATTCAGAGATACTTACACAGATTAATCAAAGGTGAAAATACATGTGCAGTAAACTGCAAACAAAAGAGAATTCTGAACAATATATAAAATTCACAGTCCAAGAGATGTATCAGTAAAGTTTCTCAACACTTAGCAGTCAACACGACCCCAGTACCTCCACGTGGCATATTTTTCTAAGGCATCATTAGATAGATAAATACATTTCAAGAATTCTGGCCCCTTTCTTTGGGAGTATAACTCACAAGGCTAAATGAAAAACAGTACCCAACAAGTGCTTAAATTAAGTGTTTGGATCCTTTCAGAAATACCTTTGTGGATTGAAGTAAATCACTCATCACGTGAAGAAATGTATTTACATTTCAGAGGGAGAGAGGAAAGTACAAAATAAATGCTCCGACCCTAGACCCAACCAATGCAAACATATGTAGTGTTTAAACAGCCAGTCAGTTCTGAGAGGTTATAAATTAATATCTTTATGGTCACTTTGGCTACTGTCCCTTCAGAGAAATTCAAGACAGCTGTGGAGATACTAGCCCTCTTTCACATCTCCATCACAACAACATCCATTCAGCCTCTCTGGCCTCCCCCCAAACAGAACATTGTCAATGATTTTGGAGGCTGCACCCTGCTCTTACCCCAGGGAAAATAAAGGGCCTGGGTATCTGTGCAGCCACAAACAATGGTAGGTCACAGCCCACCAGCAACTCAGTCCCTATCCCATTCTCCAGTAATGTCAATCATCAGTTTTCAACTTGCTGTTGTACATAAATCCCTGGTTATGAAAATAAAATAAAATAAAATAAAATAAAATAAAATAAAATAAAATAAAATAAAATAAAATAAAACCTTTAATCTCTCTTCTACCAAACAAGGTACATAGAGGAGGGAAAGGAAGGTTGCACCTTTGCTCCTCAGGATGTATAAAAATCCAAACTGCTCACAGAGGTTGTTACCATACTTAAATAACATGTTTGAAACACTTTGAATGGCAAAGAAGGAGCTTAAAAGTATAAACATAATTTGTATTCTTAGAAGATGTCTTCTCCTAAAGGCTTTTCAGGCTTAGATGTTAAACATCATCCAATACTTCAAAACATCATCCTGCTCCCACAGGAGCAATTGCTCCTTCTGCAGATTCCTCCGGGCAGTTCAGTGCCAAAATATGAGATTTACACATGGGACCACAGACCAGGGGTGTCCAGTCATGCAATGGGAGATCATATCTACTACATGAGCAAGGAGGCTGTAGGGTTTGCCTGCTGGAGGGGAGTGCAGGGACATATGGAGCACAGTGCCACAGTTTCTCCTACCCATATGTACTTACGCACCAGGTGCAGCTGGGGGACAGACTGCAGAGCTGTTGGTCAAGAGTGTGTGGATGGGAGCCCTGAGGGAAGGAAAGGTAGCAGCAGCAGCACTACTGTGTGAGACATATCATTGCAGTAGGCAAGTGTGAGGAGACAGGTGCTAAAGTATCTCACAATCACTGCAGGAGACTTAACAGGCTTATTTGCAATCTGCAGAGTATGGAGCTAAAACAGAAGGTGAAAGAAATCCATATGGGAGCCTTAGTGTTGTAGGGAGTTATGGACCAGACAAGCAGTATCAGAGAAAGGCCCAATTCTTTGAATCCCAACAGACTGAGAATCTACAGCCTTCACCATATCAACAAGACAAAACAGGAGTAGGAAGACAGCTATGCCCAGCTGTCTGCTCTGTACACATCCTACCACCAAGCACCACACACAGATGTTGGCAGGTACAGAAGACTACTGCTACAAGTGGCAGTAATTGCCACTGATTTACTGTTTCTGTACAACTACATTTTTGTCTGGCTCAAGTAGATAAAGAAAAGATCTGCTTTCTTCTGTTCTCTAGGGACCTGTAAAGAGATCATAAACTGATTCCAGATATAGCTCTAGGATGTCTCTATTCATGCTCCAGAGCTTCCCAGAAATCTACACACTTTTCAGTGGTTTCTAACCATTACTAATTATCCCATAAGTATTTAATAGTCCTTTCCCAACTGTTCAGTAAGTTTGTGTCATGACATGGATCGATGTCCCTTTGCTTTGTTTTCCTATTTCTCACACTCAATCTGAAAAACACTGGATTATGGATATAACTTCTATTTACACATAGCAATGCTACATCTGTTATAGAATCTGTTTTGTTTCCAAAACAGAGCATTCATTAGAAATATTTCTACAGACTATACCAGTTATTTTTGCATGTGATACATGAGAACCCTCACAAGGATCACTGTGGAATTGTATACATCCACGGGTGGATGTTGGTTGCAAGAATATTTTAGTGAATCTCTTTGCAAGCTTGACGGAAAAATGCCAAGGACTTCTTACCTTTAGAGGATGGCACCTCTGAATTACCTATCTATTTAAGGTCACTATTCTTGTTGCAGAGATATTGAAGTGCAATAGTTTTCAAGGTGTGGAATAATTATTTTTCTACATATGCCCACCACCAGGTACCTAGCAACTATCCAGGCCAATTAAAATAAAATTAACCTGTACAGGTTAAAGTCAGCACTCACCATCAAGTGACTGTGAACGGCAGAACACTTTTTAGCATATTAAGAATTTCTAAAACTATAGTGTATCTTGTAGCTGACAGAAAAAAAACAAGTTACAGAAAGAGAGAATACACCCTCCTAAGTGATCATGTAGGATTTCTTTAGAAGACTATGTTCCTTTACACTTGAGAGGAGATTCTTTTGATTACAAAACTATGAACTAGCAAGGATCAGTAAGAATCTAGAAACCATTTAAAGACTCATTTGCTTTCTGCCAAGCACAGGAAAGAAAAAATGTTTTTGGCTTGGAGGGGAAGAGAAAACTTGAGGAAGAAAAGAAAAGCAGAAAACAGAAAAATACCGTGTCACTAAAGATAAACGTTTAAGTTTTGGCATCTCATTTGTCTTGATAACTTGATAAAGGAATATAACAGCTACTTATTTCCAAATTTAATTTGTACATATTTGTTGATAGGGATATGCCCTTTCAACTTTTTCATAACCTACGGGAGACAAACATCCTTAAAACTGATCCTCCAGCAATTTCAGAAGCCAACCTTCCATCTATAATTAACAGTTGTTTTCTTCTTCCCAGAGTTCTGACCTATCTTCTATATGGATTTCAATAATATTGTTTATTAGGCTCTTTATTATGTCTAATATGTCAGACAGTCTGTCATAAACAGCTTAAAATGCAATAATCAGGAAAAGAAAGTCACTAGATTTATCAACAAGTAAATACCCAGCCACAGGCAGATTTAAGCATACATTATTTCATCATACTTTCCAAAACAACAAGACTGGCAAGGAGATACATAAGAACTTGTCAATTATTGTGATAAACAACCTAACAGATATGATAATACAGTACATTAATTAGTCTTTAAAGCCTGCCAAAGACTTATATGAGTGACAGCTAGTCAGGTTGCCAACTAAAGGTAAGATGAGAATGAGAGTTATGCACCTGAATGTTATTTTTTCCCTGGTGAAGAGGAAGTTAAGGAGAGATGACTCATTAAGATAATCTGCAATTAGGAACAAACCGGGTTTCATAAGAGTAGATGCAAAGGCCAGTTTTGGACCTTATGGTGAATCCCACTTTTTACGTTTTTCCATGAGCAGCAGAACTAATGAAACTGATTTCCTAGAAATATGTGTTCTTCTTCTCCTGCTCATTGTCATACTCCTTCATTCATACTCCCTAGCTCTTGCATGACACCCTGCTAATGTGGGAACACAAGAACAAATGTTGATAATATGACTAGAAACCACAGGTGGTCAGTTAATTGCAAATGTTTTGCCTATCATGGATATCTGTTAGCAGCTAATTGATTAACAGTGTAGAAATGCTGTGCCCTGCCACAGAGGGGCAATAGTTGGGGTCTATCTCTTGCAGATGGAAAGTTTCACCAAAGTTATGAAATTTTAGTTATCTTAATGATTTGCAGTTCAACTTGCCCAACCAATTTAAAAGATATTAGAGAAAGGGTTTTGCTGAGACATGGATCATACCAGACTTATTTATTTTGGAAAAAAGCCTAAGAAAAATAAGTGCAGCTTATTTCTGATGGAATATAGGAATATATATTACTGACACATTGGGATTCTGACATCTGATTTGTATATTTGAACAAAGTTCAAGGGAAAGCAGAGGGGGGATTGGTAGAAATCATTGGTGATCTTTAATACCCTGGTGCAGCAGGTGCTCCTCATTCATCTGGCAATACATTGATGTACCAATTTAGGTATCACCAAACTGGTGATATATACTGGCTACTGAATTTTGTCTACTTAGGCATTTATTGCACACAGCAGGATGAGAAAGGCTTATATGCTGAAGCTTTACTAGGGGAGCCCATCACTGATGTCCTACATCACTTCCCATGAGGGCCCACCATAACAGCAGTATCAGAGCTTGCAGGTACCTTTGAGCCTTACACTGTCAGGACAACAGCATAAAACCCACAAGGAAAATGTTACTACCACCAAGTCTACAGAAAAATCTGTCAAAGAAGCTTAACTGAAAGTGTACAAAGGCATAAGTGGAAAGTGGGCTGTTAAGTTGCAAGTGAAAAGCCTTTAACAAGGGTTAATTCACCTAAGAAACTGTGCAGCACATTGAACTGTTAACATTTAACTTGTCATTTGTGGAGGTTGCTCAGAGCACTTCAGACTATGAAAGTCAGTAAACAAAACCAAACTCTATTATTGCTTTCTGTGGAGTAGTCTGCTTCCTAGCAGCATAAGTCATTGTCAAGAAGTGGATATGCAGTGCACCTGCAGCTATAAGAAAGCTATGAACTTCTTCTCTCCTTGAGCGCTGATTTCAAGGTGCCAAACCCACTGGTTTAAGCATCTCAGAGAGTATGAATGTTCTGACAGTGGTATAGCTATGGCCAGCTCTATATCATGCCTCTACAGAGCCTGTCTTTTCCCTGTCAGTCTTAGCTGTGTCTCTGTGTTGTGGTCACAGCTTGGGGCAGCATCTAACTCATGGTCTGATTGCCAGGTGGCAACGAAGCCCATTATCCATGAGCCATGAAGAAATACAGTCTAACTCAAAGAGGCACAGGCTCAAGAAAATTGTTACCTTTTCTCACAAGTGAACCATCCCACTATTCCACATGAATGTGAACATGAGTTGTGGACTGGGGATGTAAGAGCACAAAATACCAACCATGTATTTAATGAACACATGACAGATGAGTGAGTCTGGTGTGAAAGGTCTGCATGTCTCACCTCTCTTCTCAGATGTATAGGGGTGGATGGGTTTACGCCTGAGACCTGCTGTGGAAAGCTCATTAAAATGCATGTAATATGAAACCACATCCCCAGCTCATTTACCACAGGTGGAATTATTTTTTTTCATCACTGCTGAGGATCTGGTAATATTGCAGAATAAATGAAGGGAGATTACTCCAGGTTGTAGTCAAACTGGCTGCTCAGCTCATTGTGGTCACTCACTAGCATATATGTTGTTTGGTCCTGGCTATATGAAGCAGACAGTCCTCTGGTGCATATAACACTTTCATCTATGCAGGTAATGTGATTTTCATGACCAGAACATGCCCCCAGAGCCACTGCAGCTGCAACACGGGCAGACCCAGTGCAGGACACAGACAGTCTCCAATCCAATTCAAAAAAACAGGTGGTCCCAGTGAAGGTCTAGAATGCCAATATTTCTCTTTATTAAATTCACCTGCATTTATGCCCCAGTTAGGTTAGCGGTTTCCTTTGCCAGGTCATTAGCACAACTACAATATTTCACTAGTGACACAGAAAATGCCTGGAAAGGCTAACAACCTTGGACAATAACTTTCTAGTGAGCGAAGATCTTTATGCAGGATAAGGGAGATGTTTTAGATGAACAGGAATGTGAAATTCCTGAAAGATCAGTTAATCTGTAGAAAAGCTAAAGAAGGAAAATAAATAAATAAATAAACAATTACAGAAATCTTTCACAATTTTACAACAAGAAAATATTATAAGGAATGCATTTTAAATATCTGAAACAAAAGGAAAATTAGGCATATTATGTATACCTTTTCCACCAGCTAACCCTTATGTCTCCATCTTGCAGAGTTTTCAGAAAGCATGAGGCATCTGGCAGCTGCCAAATGCTTCCCTATTGCACTACCTGAGTCTATAAGCCATGCAGGTCCCTAAACCCACTCCTACTCAGGGTACCTATATCTCGGATAAGTTTTCTGTGTGCCACAGATCGCTTGTGCACAGTACAGTGGCCACAAAGCCAGAGAAAACCTGGAGAACCACATGCAGATTCAGTGTTTGTGCCTCCAACAGTGCCCTTTCCCAGTGCACCCTTACTAGATGACCTCTTGCTGCAGCTAGTTGCATCAGTTTTTTGTCTACAATGTGATCCTTCAAGCAAGTTCATGTGCATGTGCACACTTCCTATCCAGTACTGCAGGAGAAGGAGGCTGAGTCTAGCTCAATTTCTTTAAGATGACTGGCTCAAGGTGACATTTCTTGTTCAAATCAAAACCTATGAAGGAAGTCAAAGTAAAGAAATCCTTCCAGCCTATGAACCCTGCAATCCTCCACAGGCCTCCATGTAACCCTCAGAAGGGATCCAGTTCTCAGTTCCTTCTTGAATGAGGTGCTGGCCAGGCTGTTATTTCTAACAGAAAAAAAAAAAAAAAAGGAAAAAAAAAAAAAAAAGCTGTTTTTGTATGCAAGTTGGACCAGACAAAAAGACTGCTGTAAGTATGTCAGTCCTGCCCCTTGAAATGGAGACTGACCTTAGATCACTCCTGATTCCTCCACACACCAGCAATACAATGTGCCATCCTGGAACACAATTGCCTTGGAAGTAAAATGTTGTAAAACAAGAATTTCAGCTGAAATGCTTGAGGGGGAAAAAAGGAATAGCAGCTTCAGAGTTGTGTAGGGAAATAGTGGCAAATGCTGGAAACAGCTGTTGTCTTTTGGAAGTAGTTTGGTCTGGTTCTGGAGAAAGTAGAGCTAGTCCCCAAGCTATCTGTCAAAAAGCTGCTTGTACCAGCCACTTTCCTCTGGCTGCTGTTTCCTCTCACCAGAGCAGAACCACCTGTGCTTGGTTCAGTAGGAAACTGTTTCTCTGCCTCTTGCTGCCCGCTGCTTGGGCATGGACCCCAAAGTCCTCATTTGGTCTGCAGCAAGCTCTCCCTGCTGGGTTCCTTGTCTCAAGCCTCAGCCGACAGTCATGCTGTCTTCTTCCACCTCACCATGCAGGTGAGAGCCCTTTGGCAGGAGGATATCCCAGGGACACTACAGAAACTCAGATCTAGCTGTGGCACAGAGGGGAGGAAGCATGCCACTACAGCCAACAAAAACGGGCTTGGGGGATACGGCCCCCTCAGTCCTCCACATCTTGTGGCATGTTGTGTTTCAGAAGATGGACTGTCCTGCTTCCCATGCCTAGCATCCCTTACACACCACACAGATAAAATGTCACCATAGCTAGGAGGGCCATGCTGGACAGATTTCTACCTTTGCACAACAGAAGAGATGGTTACAGGCTGCAGAACATAACAACAGTGTCTATGCTGCATACTGTCAAATTGTCAAGTGACATCTAAGCTACTGGTGTCATTTATCCCACTGAGATGCCCCAATATGGGGCTCAGCACAGACCAAATCAGGCTGTTTCTTCTCCTTCATATTTGTATCTCTGTATTTCTTTCTGGCACCATCTTCTGAATGGGGCATAAATAAATTAAAAAAAAAACTTCTAATATCTCCACAAACCTTCTGTGACTCTTGTCCTCAGTTTAGGAGATGTCTTTGGCCGCATATTCATTGAGATGTGTGCTCATTTTGTGGTGCACCCCATGTACCCTGGCACCCCACAATGTTCCTAACTGGATGCCAGAGCTTCTTCTCTGCTCCGTGCCCAGGTTGGATAGAGCCACTGACCCCCACCACCCTTACCATGCATATCCAGTGAGGGCCTAAGTTTTGCTTGTTCCAAAACTCGTCTTCCCCGAGTCTAGTGAGGCAAATGCACTGCTTAAAGTCCTTTCCCATCAGGCCCATCAGTACAACTACTTTTACACCGCTTCCTCCTCCTTCCTTCCCCACTGCAGCCATCCAAACAAAATGTCATCTCCCTTTACATTTTGGGAAGTGCTCCAGTGAAATAAATGCACACAGCTTGGACAGCAATACTTTGGAGGTCCTCTCAGCACTTTGATGCCATGGACTGATGGGCTATTTGTCACTTGCCGGCTCACCCAGATAGAAGCTGAGGCAGTAAGATAATGTTGTCCCCCATGCTTGCCTGTGCTACGGGCTGTGTCCTTTGGCAGTGAACTCTGCAGCCAGGGTGAGTGTGCTGTCATCCCACTGCACATTGCAACTTGTAAACTCTTTTATGAGAAATCTCTCTGCAGTTCCCTGCCAAGTTACAGGGATAATCAGCAATTCATCACTCGCAACAGTCCACTATATCTATAGCCCATCTAACAGTTTCCCATTCTGCTCTGCTTTATTAATCCCTGAGAGTGCATCAAGAATTTGTCTTGGATCCCTTCCCAAAGAGGAATGCTGACTGCCAAGAGGATCTCCTCACATATGGGCCTCCAGTCCCCTTACACTCACACATGCATGTTCCCACATGTCCAATGAATCAAAAAGCTTAGAAAAGAGTGGGTAGATTCTGTTGAGGTTACTGTACTCAGCTGCACTTGTTGAAGTTAGAATTACAGATTTATTTTAAAAGCATCTACAGCTGAATTTAAATTTGATTTCCTCTGGCAACAAAGTTAATGGGGTTTTTTTTCCCCCCTCACAGAGCTGTAGGCTTCTTAGCCTTAATACTCAACAAACATGAGATTGATTTCCACGTAAATTGCTTCCTCACTTGCCCTCAAGCTCTCCCTCTGCATCGCCTCAGGCATCATTTATTTTTCAGCCAGTCCCTTTTAGAGAACTTTGAACCTCTCAGAAAAAAAATAAAAATAAAAAAAATCTTACATTATAGTGCCCCAAAAACTACTGCACAAGTTATTTCATGGCATTATCTAACCTGTTGATAAATTGCTGCACAGAAATATGTAACTCCAGCCATGGGCAACATCTCCTCTGTAACTGTGAGAAGCAACTTGTAGAAGAGGACTGCACTGTGCAGGTGCTCGTGCTGCATGACATCCACAGTGCTAATGGGCTTTGGTCTGTGAGGCTCTTAGGCTGGTTCTGATGCCTTGACAAGTCTGGGCTTCATATCACAGGACAGATTTTTGCAGAACAGTTAGTTAATTTCCCCCTTTTTTTTACATAACAAGACCAGGTCCACACCAAGCTTTGGTTAGTCTAAATTTTTAGTATTAGTATTGCTTTTATTGTGCAAGGAGATTTTGTGATGACATTTTCACCACTTTAGTCTAGGACTAATGTTTTTTATTCTACATTTACTCCAAAACACACATACACAAAAATCCTAATTAATTCATTTACTCTCGGTAATCAAACTTTCTGTAGTAGGTAACTAAGTAGCTGAATAAATTTGAACGATTTCTTAGGGACATTTAATATGAAATATTTTCTATACAAAATCTGTTATATTCAAACTTGAGACCAGCAGGAAGTAGTTTTCCTATACCACAAGAATTTTTAAATATAAATAAATAAATAAATAAATATTCTGTCTGTCCTGTGTCAAGACACAGTGAAGAAATAGAAAAAAACAACTGCATAAATAGTAATAATAATAAAAAAGTCATCTGAAGTCATATTGTGTAGCTTCTGAGTGATTACAATGTTTTGTTTTTACTTCATTTTATTGTCCTTTTTTTTTTTTTTTTTTAAAGTTAGTGTTTGAAATCTTTTGGGAAAAAACAAATCTGAATCATCACCTGGATACCCAAAAATAGTTTTCTGGATCAAAACAGTCAAATGAGAAGGTGAGAACTTTGAAAGCTTTATCAAATATATATATATATATATGTATATATCTCCAGGTTACTTTTTGCTACCATATTTGCTTTTGAACATGGTTGGGGAATTTGGGAAAAACATGAAAATAAGCAAAAAGGAAAAAGAAAGAAATGTTCAATGAATTGCTGACAAGTTCTATTTGAGATATCTGAAGCACTACATCTGATTCTATTCTGCATCACATCACATCAATAATCTGCAGCCAAACCTGACAATTTCTACAGAATTCTATGAAGACCATCTTTCTGTGAGAGGTTGGTTGGACTGTGAAATGTATAGGAACCAGAAATTTATAGGAACCAGACCAAAAATGCAAAAAATACAGGATACAAAGAGCTGAGTCAGTGGAATATATCTTTGCTGGTTGAAACTTTTTCAAAAAGATGTCAGAAAAGTATGTTTGTCTCAGCAGTCTTTATACTAAACCAGGAATAATCTGTCCTCCAGACCCAGGCTGAATCTACCAAATACATATCATATACTCAGTTTAATTTGAGGAAATTCACTTTGTTGTTCATATTACATCCAGCTGAAACTGAGACAGCCAGTTAGTGCACTGTCCCGCATAAAGAGCTTGCATGGCTATTTTAGGTTGAAACAGTCAAAATGTGAGTTAATATTGCATGTACACATCCTCTTTACAGAGCACATGATTTTAATAAAATGCATCTAGTGTTACAGCACATTGTCAAATCCCAAGCTGAAAATTTGGATGCAAATGTCTAATGATCAAACACAGGAATGAATTCACAAGTCCTGTGCCTAGCATTGCAAAAAATAAACAAATAAATAAATAATCACCTAGAGTGGATGCCTCACAAAAATATTCCCTTAGCCCCTTTGCAATGAACAGGGAGTGAAGGACACAAAAATGTTCCTTCCTCTTCTAATTCCTAGAATGTGAAATGACAGTGGAAGATTTTTGCAGCCATGCACCAGGCAGATTTAAAAAAGAAAGTCTGTGTGTTTCCCATGGGAAAGAATACACAATTTCCAGTCAGATTGCATTCTCACAGGCCAGGCAACTCCAGGAGTGAGCACAAGCACAGGGTTAGAAAAACAAATTCAAGTAAAATGCAAAGTGTGAAAAGAAACTGGAAGCAGTTAGAGGAAAATCCTGTCCAAACAGGGAATAAGGGTTGAAAATGAGCTGTACTGTCTGCTTGGTGGCTGTGTGGCAGAATGGCAGCTGCTCTCCTTCGCCTCAGCGCTGAAATAGGCTGAAGGTGATACAGGAGAAATTGGGAACCCCAGGAGCCCGCAGTTGTTAAGTCTTTGCAACACAAATTAAAAGAAACCACCCATTAAACATGATTAAAAATTGTCACCAATACTTAAGAAAGAATTTTTATGCCTGGAGTTCTTTCAGGGATGTTGTAGTTAACAAAGCCCTGTGGCTGTGACACTGGCACCTGACATGAGAAAATACATAACACCATGCCAATGAGAACAGAGGACAGAATTTGAGCCATTTAGGCATCTTCTGGTTAATCACTGCCCAGATATGATGCATCTTTTGTTGGATCCCATGCCTACATCATGGCAAAATGTCATTATGTTCTTCACAATGAAGTGCCAAGGTTCTCATAGAGTCCTATGGATATTTTGCATGCAAATTCAATAAATGAATGGATAAAGACAGTTAGGATTGAAGATATCTAGGGATTTTCCATAGTTTCCTTGAAAAACAAGGTTCATGCAACTGTATGGTCGGTCTGCTGGTCACCTCCCTCCAATCACTTCTGAACGTTTCACATGAGATCACTCACATTTAGTAGCACTGAGCAACCAAACAGTGCATCTGTGCTGGTAGATCACCTTATTCCTTGCTGAAGAAGTAATTCACAGGCATATGTGTTGCATACCTGTTGGGAAGCAGCTTTCATCAGGTTAGACTTGACTCTGTCACTTTGAGGCAGATTTGCTACCATTGAAACCGAACACCTTCAAGCCTAGTGTGCAGGGAGTCTTTTGTCAGTTCTCAACACACACATACCTGCACAATGTATTTTCAGCTTCAACTACCATCGTATCCTGTAAAAATGCTATTTTGGAAGGCTAAATCAAAATCCTGACATTATTTCTGGAACTTTGAGCTGAAAAATGACAAGAAATTTAACATTTGCTCCTTAGATGCTCTATATGGGGCCCAGAGGAGACCCAGCCAGAGAGCTACACAGTACATGTGGCCAATCCACTCCAGAAAGGACAGAAGCTGCTCTGCAGCATTTGGCCTCTGGGTCAGGGATTGCTCCCTGGAGCAGCAAAGCAGAGCCATTTTTCAGGAGCTGGGAACAGAATAGACATATTGAGACTAGTGTTTACAGCACAAGAAGAAATACGTCAAAGAATGCATTAACCACAGACTGGCAACATAGTCTGGTAACAATCGAATGCTGCAAATGAATATGATGCCCATAAGAGAAGAAAAGGTGAATGGCAGGTCATTTTCAGGTGCTCTGCTAAGACTGAATATCTAGGACAGACTCACTGCATGCATTTTGTGGTTAGCATTCAGCCTTAAGTTTTGCCATCCTCATACTGTTTACGGACTAAATTCACAAATGGAACAAACCATGACAATGAGCTTTTGCAAGAAACGATGATCTGTGCAAGAGCTTAATGAGACAATCAACTCGTAAGGTCCCAAAATACACTATTACACAATATGTTGCCAAGTAGTTAAGTCAGTGGCTACTGAAGGAGAATAACTGGAGGACTCTTTTGCTAATGAAATAAGTTATTATTTCTCCTTTGTATCTCCATATTAATTTATTGAAAGAGATTTCTAGCAGAGATGTCCCCTTGAGCAGGTGTGAGCGAAACATTTTTCTTCCCAGTCTGTCCTGGTGGGGAGAAGTGCTGGGATTTGACTCATCTGCCCAAGAGAGGATACAAACATCCCCAAGGATGAATGTTTCCTGCTAGTCTACAATCTGTGTTAATTTCTTTAAGTGTGACACAAAAAAATTCAGCAAATATGTAATATCTGCTGGAGTGATGGTAGGACCAAGCGGGAGACCTGCTGGAATTTGCAAATTGTCTGTGACAAGTGAACACAGAACCATGTTTCATGGAAACAGTGAATTGGACACTCGCCTGATTCAGCAAAGAAGCTGTCTTTATAATTTGTCTTTCACCTAAATTTTATGTCCCCTAGTTTTATTTCCAACAAGTTGGCTTTTGATAGACTGATTTTTTTCCACTTGCTCCAAACTTCATCTCCCTTGAAACAATTTTTTTAATTAGAATTTTTATTTATCAGTTGTCAAGTATAAAACCTAATTTGATTCAGATTTGAAACCTAGTTGTAATACAGAACAAAACTGAAGGATTGAATCAATAGCAAAATTTGGTCAGCTGGTCTTCAATTCACATTTAAAGAAAATTTACTTTCCAGTCTGTTGAATGTTGAGCTGGCATTTGAGCAATGAACACAATGCAAGTAAGGTGTCATTTTAAAAAAGAAATTATCAGGAGTCCAAATCTCAAATAATAACAACAACAGTAATAATAAAAATAATTTTAAAAAGTTGCTTGTGCAAGTCAAAGTCCTGTAAAGGAAGAGAGGATGGTGGGTAAGGGCAAATATTTTGAACACATTTCTGACAATTGGCCAAGCTCTCTTTACACAGCTGGCATCTGTCTCCATGGCCTTCCAGGACAAGGGCTAAATACAATCATATGCAATCACTGGGATCCATACTCCTGAAATATCAATCAAATTGAAATATTTGGTAACATTCTGAGGGTGCTTTTCATTGCTGGAATGCTGGCAAAGCTGATTAGGAGGACTGACAGTCAGATGTCCCAGATTAATCTGATTCTTTCACTCAGCAATGCAAAGATGCATTGATTAGAACTCATCTGAAACCACGCAGAGCCCTTAGGTGCTCTTGTTCAATAAGTCTGCTTAGGGGAAAAAGGTGAGTTATTGCACCTTAACCTTATGTAATACTACTTCTCTTGATGGAAAGAAAACAGCTCTTCCAAGAGCGGGCTGGGAGAAGAACAGGACCAGCTATGTGAATTCATTTCATTTAAAAAGCAGTTTTTATAAGCATCTGAGTACAAGTTTCTGATTCTTCACTGTACAGCAGGGAATATAGTACTTGGCAAATCAAATGGGAGGTACGGTTGGGACTGATGAGAAGTGGTTGAAAGGTTTCTTATTTGGTTTTAGAAAATCATTGTGGATTATGCCAGCAAATGCCCTCTCTCTCTCCTCTTCCCACCCCCCCCCCCCCCCAGTTCCCCTGCTCCCCAAAGAAAGAAAATAAAAAAACTAATACAACTTTTTTTCAGAAAAGTGTTAAAATGGTTGTGTTTGGTAAGAAGAAGGTCTTTATTTAAATTCAAATGAAAACTATTGGTGATTGGACTGATCTTTTAAAATTACATTTTGGGCTTCATGAAATTTTAAATAAAGACAAATGACAGCAAGCATTTTTACTGCAGTAAATGAAAACTATATACAGAATTGACAGTCTCCAAAAGCTTTGCAAAGTGCAATATCTGGAATTCACCAAGTCTTAAGGAGAAAACAGGAAAAAATAAAATAAAATCAGAGAAGAAGTAGTAAAACTAAATGGTGGGCAAGGATATTATGCTACACCTAGATAAAACACTTGCATGAAAAATTCATGTGTGACAGATGAAGCTACACTACAAGACTGCTTAGTACAAATTACAAACACAGAAGAATTAAGAGTAGCATGGCACAGATGTTTTAATCAAATAAATGAAGTATGCAACAGCCTGTAAAATCCATTCAATATAAGCCTGATTTAAACTCAGTTTTGATCACTGGAAAGATGACAGTGGACTTCGCATCAGGACCCAGGATGCCAGCACAGTAATTTGAAATATAAGCTGAGACAGTATTTGAAATGTGTTTTGAATAAGACCAAGAATGATTGATACTATCTCTATAGAGCACAGTCTGAACTGTGGTTTTGGAGAGATGAAGAGGGAGTGCCTGTTCAGGTTGCGCTGGTTTCAGCTGGGATAGAGTTAATTTTCTTCACAATGGTTGGTACGGTTCTGTGTTTTGGATTTAGGAGGAAAATAATATTGATAACACACTGATGTTTCAGTTGTTGCTCAGAGGTGCTTGCAGTAAACCAAGGAATTTTCAGCTTCTTGCACTGCCCTGCCAGCGAGGAGGCTGGGGTTGCACAAGGAGCTGGGAGGGGACACAGCTAGGGCAGCCAACCCAAACTGGCCAGAGGGATATCCCATGCCACATGGTGTCACGCAGTACAGTAAAACGGGGGAGTTGGGTGGGGGGGGCTGCCATTGCTTGGGGACTGGCTCAGCATCAGTCTTCTGGTGGTGAGCAAATGCATTGCGTATCACTTCTTTTGTGTATCTTTTCTTTTTTTCTCTCTCCATTTCTTTTCTATTAAAACTGTCTTTACTTCAACCTGAGAGTTGTACTTTTTTTCCCCTAATTCTCTTCCCCACACCACTGCAGCACAGAGTGAGCAAACAGCACTGTGGTGCTTAGCTGACTGCCAGGTTGAAAGACAACACAGGTGCACAACACTGCCAGCACACCTGCCTGCAGTGATGGGTGGGAATCCAGAGAGCAGAACCAATGATGTTACTGTGAAAGCAAAGCGTTCAACAATGACATCTCCACCTGGTGGGCAAACATGAATCCATTGCTATGCATAAAATAGAAACACCATGTGTATTTTAAATGAAAACAGGCAGCAGGGTTACTTTTTGCCTAGTACTAAAGATTTTCAATGGAAGAATAAATAAATTCTTTGAATAAAATGAACATCATAGGCTACTTTGAGTTCAGTATCAGTAAGAGACTTGAGCAGAAACCTACAGACTGTGTTCCTTTCCACTAAATGCCACCAATACCATTTCTCCCATAAGCTCACGGATTCTTCTGCAAAGATCCAGCACTATGATTGGATGCTCCAGGTACTTCCAACCAGTGCACAAGAGGAATGCAAGAAAAGGCTTATAAATTCATGATGCTCTTTTGCCAAAAGCCTTTCCTAGAAGGTAAAGTTCAGAGATCTGCCTTAATGCAAAGTATCTTGCTCATGAAATCAAATGGCAGAGTTCATTCAGAACCACAGTTGCTAGGCTCTCACTCTATCAGCTAGTTTTACAAAATATAATTTCCTTTTGTTACAGTTTGCAGAAACAGTTGGTGGCAAATATTGAAAATAAATTGGGTGAACATTCATTCATTTTATTAAAATGATGTAACTACATTTTATGCCACTTTAGTAGGAAAATCCTAAAGCAACAGTGAGTTTCATAGAACATTAATTTTTCTAGGATATGAAATAACTCTGTCTTTGTTGCATAAAGCTTAAATTGGCAGCATGGGAAAAACATCAGTACGAGGCTTAATGAGAGAGCTGATGCTTTCCAAATGCCTCTCACTTTTTCCAAGAGTGTTACATGCTGGTCTTCCAGGTTTACTACTAGCAATTTTGTCACTTTATCCCAGTTACTTATACTTGTTTCTCAGTCACTCCTTTCTCTTTTTCTCTGTTTACTCTCATACTCTAAGTATGACATCAGTTTTAACCTTTGACATGGTTAAATCAGCCACTAAATTAGTTGTTACAGCTCACTTTCTGCTGCCTTTACCTTATTAGACATATTGACAGTGCAAAATTAACAATTTCACATTAAAAAGGGGGATGAGGGAAACACTGAGGCTTCAAAGTTAGTCCTTGTGTGTAAGGAAATAACAGAATTGTGGTTTTCTATTTTGCCCTAATTAAGCCTTTCAGTATGTATGCATGATGACAAGTACCTGGTCATGTACTCCTTTCTTCCCCGTGGGAACCTTATCTCATTTCATGCACAAAATGGATGATAATTGCCCAATGGATTGCTCTACAATTGCTTTTTACTGCTGTAATTCAGTCTGTGGTGCAACCCTAATTTACAGCCCACCTTGCAAAATCAGCATTGAAGACTAAAGTGTTATCTTTCTGATTGATCTGTCAATAGGGCTCATGACAGATATATGGGAGATTCCTTCCAGCATGGAAAAAAAAAAAAAAAGTGCCTTCAGAGCTCTCCAGTGACATTAGGTAGGCCTTATTCTTCTTCCTTATACCTGGACAGCTGGAACAAATAATCTTCTGGAGGTGTTTGTCTCTCTCCACTGACAGAGAGAGAGTTTGCATGATAAGCGTAACTTTTAATAGCTTAAAATTAGGCAAGATTTATTGATTTGACCAGCATTATTGTGCTGATTCTGCAGTGCAGGTAGAGAGACGCAGCAACTCTCCAAGGCAACATGCAACCTTTTACAAAAGAAATATCTTTTTCTCTTCAAATTGTCTCCATCCTCCTTCAGCATGCAGCTTTCAGCTTCTGCTAGTGAGGTGAGTTTCTTCCCTACAAAGGTCTTCTCTGCACTTTACAGCCCACCAACAAAAATGATCAGGATCGCTGATGGATTAGGAGCCGATTCTTCTACTGTCTCTGCTGATAGTATTCATTGCCAGACCCTTATAACACTAAAGTAAGTTATATGCATGCTAAGATGTGAAATTTTAGGTCCCAGCAAACTGCAACACCAGAAATACCTCAGGGTGCCAATCATTGATACAGACTTATAGCTCTGCCAAGGCATTCCCTTTCATCAGTGTCCCCAATAAAGGATTTAAGCCACCTGTTTTAAATCCACTTACTTAACTTTGTAGTTTGGAGGACCATGACACTTAGATGCTGTCACAAATTTATTTCAAACTCTTGCTGAGGCAGTACTGGAACAACTGCGGAGTGAGCATTAGAGGTGGCATTACCATTAGCAACAGCTGAAGTGATGCCTGCCCACTGCCCGTGCCCCACACAACCAAAGGGGCAGGGGAGGCAGAAAGAGGGAGAACAGCTAAACCTGGCATCCTGCATTGCATAGATAGTAGCTGTCTCTAAGACAAGGATGACAGATTTCTACCTTTATGTCCATCTTGACAATAAATGATAAGTTTATACCTTTTTGTCAGAGGGCATGACTTTGCAAGATAGCAGATTCTTTCATATCCTGTGGTACCATTTGCACTATTCAGTTGATAAAGAAGTCTCATATTTGCATTTGTGCAGAAAAAAAAAATATTATTATGACTTACTTGCTCAGGTAGAGCTTTATAGATGCTGTCTTAAGTTAGTATCATTTGCTTATTGGCTGAAAAACACTATTGTGCAATGCAGTAAAAATCGTAGGTACCTCTTAAGGCATGTAAGCCTGGAGGGTAACTAGTGAGCAGGTATTGTTCTTGTACTTTACACAAGAGCAAATGCCATCCCATAGGAATTAGTTGATGTGCCTTGAATGTTCACAGCAGATGTTGTGAACTCTTTTTTCCTAACAATATTCTCTATATTTCAGTGAAAGAGCACAAATATTACATCTCTTTGGCTCAAAACACTAATGAACAAGCAACAGAAATACTCCTTATAATAATTCAGTATCCTTTCCTTGCTATTATAATTCTGATTTTAAATTAGAACCATAGTCAGGTGATGTAGTCCTTTGAGATTACAAATTTCAAGCAAAAATGAGTTATTGTTTCCTGTTGCCATTCTTAAAAATTACACTTTCTGGAGCAGCCCTATTGCAAAATATTGGGAAATACATGAACTGTTAGCCTTTATATTTGAATGAAAGTGCTAGGCTAATAATAAGTGGTGAAAAAGCTGTATTTGTTCTGCCCATTTAAGAATCAAGATAGTTATATAGGGCATGATAGTACAAATGTGTTTACAAAGCAGGAAAGGCTTCAGAAACAAAGGAAGGAAAATATAACAACTCAGGTTGCAGCTGAGGTCTCGTTGAATAATCCACTCAAAAGCACATCAGAAAAACAATGATTTGGTTGATTTCAATGGTAAGAGGATGGGATATGGCCAGACAAAGGTCCAATGCAGAGCAGTAAACAAAGGGTCTAAGCTGAATGGAAAATCTGCCAAGTTTATAACAAACCTTGCTGATTTGCATGTGCTTTCTACTGTTATCAGAAACCTGCATTTGGAAATCTGATTGATCATAAGTACTTGCAGGAGTTGCATGACTGTAACATCCATGTTGTTGATCACATAAAGTATATCACATAAAAATTCTGTGATACTTCTCTACACTTGGCGTAGGTACACAGGCAGTTATGGCAATCCCCTGTCCAGCATCTCTGTGTTTTGTAGTCACCTTTCTCATTTTCAGCCTGGGTTCTACTACAGAGTGTAGCCCATTAAACTCAAAACAAGAAAACTGAGAAATACATGTATATGAAACATTGTTCTTCCTCTCTGATCTTTCTGTAATTCAGCTATTGTACTGTGACCATCACTACACTGCAGTACCTGCTTATCTTTAAATAAGTATATGCTTATTTTTAAGTACATGAGGAATCATATTCATGTCAGTGCATTCCCATGTCCTAACTTCCCTATGTTTATATTGCATTGTCCAAAAGGAGATTTAAGCCACAGAAAGAGAGAAGGACTTGAAGTTTTCTCTGTAATTTCACATCCACCCAGCATACTGGGAACATAAATGCCTCTCAAGCCCAGTGGTGAAAACAAAATCTATCTTCCTGACATGTTGGGCAATAGGATACTCACTGAGTCTTGCAGCAGGACATCTTTACTGCAAACAAGCTGTATTTACAGAACACAAGAGCTCACTTCTGAAAATCAGAAGAGAATACTGGATATCCAGAGTACTTCTCGTACCTGAAGGGGACATGGTATGAGTTTACATACAACTTTTGAGATTTTTCTTTCAAGTAATTATGGACATGTTTCAGCAGTCTGAATGTCAAATCATTCTTTGCCTACATTTGGATCTATGGGTGTTTACCTAACAGGGATTGTTAACAGAATGGGTCAAAAACCCAAGGAAACACATCAAATCCATGTAACCTGAAGCTCAAGCAGTTTGGTAAGTACAGGGTTACGTATACACAAGTGGACAGGCAGAGTGCAATGATGGACAGAGTGGTTCGTGGTCTGAATGCAGCCACACCAGTCATTAGTATTGTGCCTGTGCAATTCCCTTCATCCCTTTGTTTTTTCCCTTAAAAAAAAAAAAAAAAAAAAAAAGCGTAAGTCAACAGAAATAGAAAATCCCTATTGGACAGTCCAAGAAACAAGGGGAACATCTCATGTAAACCTGAAAGAGGAGGGATAACTTTTCTTGCTTTTTGCAGAGGAAGGAAGGAGAGCTGTTCTTTTCTCCTGTCTCTCTTACCTTCACCTCTGAGGGTTACAACATGTTTACAGTACATAGTTTCTGTGAGGATCAGTTAGCTAATATTTGTACAATATTTTGTTCATTGAGATCACTATGTAAGTATTACGATTAAAAGAAAAAGCTTACTGCAAATGTTACCCACAGCAAGTGGGAAAAACCAAAAAATTCAAGACGGGATGTGAGTCATCTGCCTATAATGATAGCCCTGTGAATTCTGCTGCTTTCAAATAGAAGCATCAGATATCAGATCAAGATTAATAATTGTAGCCCTGTTATGAGGAAGACAAAAATGCAGAGTGACTCGGGTGTAAAAGAGAAGAGGAAACAAGAGTCAGCACTGTCATAGATGTCTCCAGAATAATCCAAAGTCATTAAGAGTTTGCAATCACTTTCCACCAAGCATAAACAATTCACAGAGTTAAAACAAATGCTACATAAACAAACAAATGTTGAGATTTTTTTAAGATATAATGATAGGTTGCTCACAAACACATTCAGGCTTTGCTAGAGGATACTGGCTGAGAATATAAAACATGTTGCCTATTTACATAAAGAGCCATTTTTAGTTTGAATTTTAAACCCATTCAAGTCAATGACATCTGCCAATTTTAGAAACAGTCCAGTCAGGCCTACCAAACAGAGAAGCAAGCATTGGCTTGCCTGGAATATCAAATAATAATCGAGAGCTCAAATATCCAAGCATTACTGTAGAATAACAATTTAATATGCATCTGCTGATCTCTTATATCTCAACTCATACACTACAGGCAGAAAAGGTAAAGTACTGAAGTACTTTGACTTAACCAGCTTTCATTGAAGAAGCTAAGCTTGCATAAATTACATCCTGTTTGGCAGGGTAAATATAAAGCATGCATGAACTACTATCATGTATCATCTGTTGTATAAAGATCTGTTGCCCTCTGATAACCTATTTTGCTACTTCTTCAGTGAGTATAGCAAAACTGTGTTTAATTTGGTGTAAAATCTGTCTTAAGCTTTTTTACCTCTGCTCAGATACTGTTATTTTTAAATAAATATAAAAATATTTTTATATACAATATAAATATGAAGGTGAGTTTTGGAGGAGTAGTGATTAGGTTTGCAAGCAGTAGTTACAACCTACAAGCTGTACAGGATATTGTAGTAGGTGCATCTTTATAGTTTACGACAGTGAAGGAAAGATAACCTTTGTGGGTCTTCACGGAAAACCTGGGACTGTCATTTAGTGTACCCACATCCCCACTATGAAGTCAAACACTGAAAATAAGAAAAAAAAATCAGTATTTAGATCACTGTCATTTTCTACTCCTGCTTCAGGATAAACAGAGAACTGGAAGGAACTCTGCAACTTTTTCAATGTCGAGCAACTTGAGTGACTTGTGTTACTTCTACTCAACAATATAAACTTTTTTTTTTTTTGAGTTTTTGAGTCTGTCTCACACTGTCTTAAAAAACATACAAGAAATCTTGTAACTGCAGCTATTCAGGTTGCTCTCAGGTGCTTCGGTGCTCTCAGCTCTACTATGAGCACTTTAGATACCAAAAGTAGTTGGCAAGACAACACATACTTAAACCTGCGTTTTGTATTGTATCCTCTATGAAAGAGTTTCATTTCATATACTTTAGGCAATTCTTTAGCGTCAGGCAAGAAAAAAGTCTTCAAAGCATAATTTGTCTCTGTTCAGTGGTGATAGGTGGGGCCAGGAATGCAGCATAGACTAAACAAGAACATGAATTGAACAGGTACTGTTTGCAGTTTTGGGCACTACAGTATAAGAAGGACATAAAACTATTAGTGTCCAAACGAGGGCTATGAAGATGGTGAATGGTCTAGAAGACAAGATGTCTGAGGAGCAACTGAGGTGCCTTGGTTTGTTTAGCCCAGAGCAGAGGATGCTGAGGGGAGGCCTCATAGCAGCCTGCAGCTCCCTCACAAGGGGAGCAGAGGGGCAGGCGCTGAGCTCTGCTCTCTGGCAGCGACAGGACCCAAGGGAACGGCATGGAGCTGGGACAGGGGAGGGTCAGGCTGGGTGTTAAGGAAAAGGTTCTGCACCCAGAGGGTGGTCAGGCACTGGGACAGGCTCAGCAGGGTCATGGCACTAAGCCTTCTGGAGTTCAAGAAAGATTTGGACCATGCTCTCAGACATAGGGTCTGATTTTTGGGTGGTCCTGGGTGGATCCAGGAGTTAGACTCAATGATCCTTGTGGGTGCATTCCAAATCAGGATATTCTGTGATTCTGATTCTATGAGCAGGTGAGTCAGTTGACAGTAGTGTAATTAAAATTTCCTGATACAAAATTATCCAAATAGTTGTCTCTGTGTAGAAGTGAGTTAATATATTAAGACTATTGTCTTATCTAACCTGGTTAAGTACCATAAAGTAACACCCACACAACAAAAAACCTGAGGACAACATATGTATTCAGTGGACATGTAGAGAGTTCTTCCAGGAACCAAGAAATCCAGTACAGTGTTTTTCAGAAACATGTAGAGCGGCTGACCCAGCTTTATGTCACCAGGCAGCAACACAAGGCAGTTTTGAGGTTCTGGCATTGTACTGGCAGTGACCATTTCATGACACCCATTACTGTGCAGCATTATGAGAAGGAAAGATAAACATGTGTATATGCATACACACATCTGCAACAGATATATTTGCCCATTCTTATCACACTATTCTCATTTAAAATGCTCTCAGAATTCCAAAACAGTATATCTTTTTCCTTTACAGAATGGAGGAAAAAAGTAAATTGGACTCTTTCCAGTCATCTCACAAGTCAGATGGTAGATGCCATGTTTTTAACCCTTCAGTTACTTCTAGAAAATAATACTTTCAAAGTTTAGTTCTGTGGTATTTATCTAATACACAATGGAAAGAGTAAAGACCACTTTTCATCTGGACAAAACATCAGCTGATTAGACATCTCAGTGCTGAGCTAAGCCCCAGATTTAGGTTTTAGCCTGCATTTCAAAACAAATATGCAAAATGTAGTCCTTTTATAGCAGTATTTTGATAAGTCTTCATTCTCCTAATCACTCACATTGTTAGAATGGCACTTAAAAGAAACTGAAGCTAGCAAGCTAATAGCAAAATCCATATAGGCCATTGAATCACCAACTTTATGAGTCACCAACAGTACTGCACACATTATCTAAAGGTAATGTTTGGCAAATTATTCTATTTTAACAGGGAAACATATGCTTCTGCATTGACTGACTAGGTGTTGTTTTAACTGTAAGACATCAGTCTAGTGCTTGCCCATTGCCTTCTTCCAGTTCAGACTGTGCTAAATGAGCTAAACAAAGTTAGTAGGGGGCCCAGTGATCAGCCTCCAGTTCATGGACTGGTTATTTCTCGAAGAAATCCTGTCTCCAGTTATCTAATCCTATCTGCAGACATGGGTCTCCTGGCTTCCCTATTTACACCCAAAGCTGGGGAAGAAAATCTCTTGAAGTCAATTTGAGCGATAATTTTGGACAGACTCGGCTAAAAGTTCCATAGTTTTTAAACTAAGATTTTTGACTAGGTTGGATAATATATATATGTATATGTATATATATATATATTTATAAAATCTCACTACTTCAAAGTTGGGCTGTGTTAACTGTAAACTTTATTTTCAAAGAAAATGATAAGTGCTGGCATTCTGGAGACACAGATGCCAACTAAATGACTAAATCCTATAGAAAATGGGCAGAAGTTGGGTGTTTTGTGCCCCATATGACATTAAATATCTCCCACTAAGCCTTTCTATTAAGCAACCAACAAAATATCATGTTTTCAACTTATTTACCTGAGTCTTCTTACTAAATTTGTTGAAAATGTTGATCTTAGTATTGGACATTTTCATTTGTTTCTTCTTAAAATTATGGAAGGAAAAAAAAATCCACAAGAGCTTATCCACTGCTGATGGTTATTAACCTGAGGGAAAACTGAAGTGAAGTATACTTTCTGGACAGTAGTCAGCATCTATATTTTAGCTTACTTCTTGTTCAATTACCTGGTACACAGCTTGTGGGCAGCTGATTCACAGCCTCTTTGTCTTGTCATGAGTGAGCTATTCTGGGAGCTCCCTGTGAATGAGACCTATCCTTGCCCTGCCTTGACTGGTGCTGAGTGTCCCATCTGCCCTCAAAGGCAAGGGGCATTCAAAACATCTCATATTTTATACATTGATCCCTTCAAGTGTCAAAAGAAAAAAAAAAAAAAACCACATACTTTGATCTGTAACCCGCCATAGCTTTCTTTCCATTTGTGTTACTTGATTACGCTCATGCCCTGGAGCACATGATAAATGAGACTGTTTATCTTCCTGCACATGGGATATTGATAACACTCTTAGTAATATTGCAGTGAGACTTTCTACTACAGTTATATTGTCCAGAAACAGAGAAGTTACTTCTGCTCTGCTTTACAGGTACATTGTACATCTGTTCAAAATGCACTTTTTACCCTTTGGAAATCCCTCTTTTCCTCAATAAATCAGCACAGTTCTGGACTACTTATTCATATTAGGGAGAGAGGGAAGGGAGGTTGGCCACCTTGATTTAATTTCCTCACTGAAGTGGAGCATATTTTGATTAAGGGAACCACAAGGAGACGTTCTCTATAGGGACCCAATATCTGAAATTTAATTTCCTTCTTACTTGCCTATATGTTGTTGTTGGAATCAACAGATGGAACAGCTAACCAAGTGATGAAAAGACCTACCTGAAGGTGCTGTGACTGCAATTTTCATTTCAAAAATCCTGCTAATGTTTCATGGATTTTGTGACAAAGAATTGCAGAATTTATTATACAATACTTTTTTAAATAAAATGTATGAAGTGCTTTTGAGATGCAGGAGGTCAGCTACCTGTGCAAAGTAAATTGTACAGCAGGGTAGGAAAAGGAAAATCCCAGATCGGTGTATTTTATACTCATTTAATAACTGTTACTTAGTAGAAATTCAGAGCCAAAGTTCATACCAACACAGCTGGAACATTGGACTGGAGGGCCACAACCTTTACAGGAGAGATAGGCTGCATCAAAAAGAATGTGACCAGCAGGGCAAGAGAGGTGATTGTCTCCTTCTATTCTGCTCTTGTGGGGGCCCACCTGGAGTACCACATCCAGGTTTGGGGCCCGCAGCTAAAGAAAGACGTGGACCTGTTAGAACGAGTCCAGAGGAGGGTCAAAAAGATGATCAGAGGAATGGAGCACCTCTCCTATGAAGAAAGGCTGAGACAGCTGGGGATGTTCAGCCTGGAGAAGAGAAGACTCCAGGGAGACATCATTGCAGCTTTTCAATACTTAAAGTGATCTTATAAAAAGGATGGAAAGGGACTCTTTATTTGGTTAGATAATGATAACACAAGGGGGAATGGTCTTAAACTAAAGATAGATTTAGATTAGACATCAGGAAGAAAGTCTTCACTGTAAGGGTAATGAGACACTGGAACAGGTTGCCCAGAGGAGCTGTGGATGCCACAGTCCTGGAGGTGTTCAAGGCCAGGTTGGATGGGGTCTTGACCAACTTGATCTTGTGGATGGCATCCCTGCCTATAGCATGGGAGTTGGAACTAGGTGACCATTAGGATCCCTTCCAAGCCAAGCCATTCTGTGGTTCTGCGATTCTAGCTGTAATTAACCAGTGAGGCATTTTGACTTGTCAGTGAACAATGGATACAGATAACCCTATTTGCTTTTGATTGAGTTGGCAACATTATAAAGTTGTCTCTTGCCACATTTTCCTTCTCTCTCTTCCTTTACTCTCCCTG
Source organism: Anser brachyrhynchus (assembly GCF_964034855.1). Taxonomy (NCBI): domain Eukaryota; kingdom Metazoa; phylum Chordata; class Aves; order Anseriformes; family Anatidae; genus Anser; species Anser brachyrhynchus. The sequence continues at coordinate 116,141,514 of NC_137694.1, read as the reverse complement.
CGTGTTCAGCAAGTGTTATGCAATGAAGTTAATGGTGACATTAATAATAATAATAATGACAACCAAAAAAAAAAAAGATGTATTCTAAGTCCACAAGAACTTCTCTCCATGGGGGGAGGCAGGCCTATCTCAATCCAGATAATTTTGTCCCCAGAGAACCATTAAACTTCACAGCAAGAAAGGTTCCATTTATGTACCAGGGTAGGGGACCAGGCTATATTCTGTAGGTACAACAGCTCTCTCTCTGCTCTGAGGTTCTGTGAAGTTATGCTTGACAATGATATATTTGGAGCTTTCATGTAAGCTTGAATGAAATAAAAGCAACCATAGCACTTGGTATTTTATATACACACATGCACACAGGATTATTTATAATCAAGATGATTACTTCCAATTTGAGAGTATCTTGCTGTACAACATGATGCCATAAAATGTATATGATGCCTGGGTTGTAGGAACAGCTGGCACAGTTAGTGGAATAGAAATTTATTCTTTGAACCCTTAACAAAATAAAGCATGTAAAATTTTCAAAATTTTGAATTCAATGATCCTACTCTTGTGCTTCAGGACTAGCACTAATTTCAGTGCTGTGCTGAACTGGAGTCATAACGCTTATTGCCAAATCTCATTAGTCCCAATGGGGCCTAAGGAACACAGAAAATACCTTTCAGTAACTTAACAGAAGTTTGATACCACAGCTATAATAAAGAGTTTGCCCAAATTTACAACATTATTGATAATGCAGTTGAAACAAACAAACATACAAATAAAGCCCCACAAACCATAAAATACGCAACTACAAAAGCCAGTATATTAAGTCAAGCAGTAAATATGAAACTTGATTATTTATATAAAGTATTTAGAGACAGGAGATAACTCCTGGATAACCGTTTCAACACTTATAAAGATTGGTAAATTGGAGCAAAGAAAAGAACACAGAGCTTTAACAAGTCTTCCCTCCTGATAGCTGGATTATACAAAAAGAAATTCATTATCTTGTTGCTCTCTCATAAGCATTATGACTCTCTTTTCTTCTAGCTGTGAAAGTAAATGTAAAAGCAACTCTCAAACAGAGTTTCCCTTAAGGCTCCTAAAATAAAAACAATACTCAGGACAGATGTCAAATACATCCTCAGCTTTTATGTTTATCCATTTTTCTAGTGATGTGCATAGTAGAGGCACATATCAGAAAATTAACTGTACAATATTTCCTTTCATATTACAAGCAAGTGCAGTAAACTGATGTAAAACATGCAGCTGAATCTCACTAATTTACACGAGTGGCTGGCAGATGAATTGTGAATTACCACAGATTGCAAATTAATGAATAATAAAATAAAGACAAGCAGCGAGCAAGCATAAATCTTCACATATTATACTTCATTCATTAATACTGATAGCTACCCTTAAGTTCTCTTATTTATAATAATTCAGAGTATTGTCCTGCTAAGTGAAGTGTATTAGATTTTGTACCAAATCCCACAGTCCAAATCCAAGACTTCACGGCAACATGTCACTTATATGTTTTACAAAGGTATAACAGAGACTACTAGATTCTTTCTGAGCATAATAAAATGTGCAGATTTTTTTTCTACCTGAGTTCTGAGTAATATGAAAACCAATTGCTCCAAGTCATCTCCTGAATAAGGTTGTCCTTGCAAACTTGAACAGGTGAGCCCAGCTGGTAAATATGGTAAGAGTTACTGCAATTTATAAAAATGAAATCCTAGTCTAACAAATTTAAGCAGACCTAACATCCATATACTTGAAACAGCATATTTTGGACATATGCTCTGCTACTGATGATTTTAAGGTTTTGAGATTTTATTTTTTAATAACACACTGAAAAATCTGGTTTCTGTCTGAGGTTTTTACATTGCCCCCACTGCACAGAAACTAAAGGTCTTACAATTACTTTCCTAAGTATTCATTTTTCAATCTCTCCACCTATCACTTCATAAACTGCATGCTCTGCCTCTTGCGAGTCTGACCTGCCTTTCAGCATTATTAAAAATACTCTAGATTTAAACTGAATCTCTGGAAGACACTAGGTTCAAGTTCACATTCATAAAATAGAGCTTCCATATATGATCAAAAATATTAAAGAAAAAAGATTTGCCTGGGTTTTGCAATCTCATCGTTAAGGCAAAAAAACACCTGTTGCATCTTAGCACTTTCCACAGTGAGCAAGTGTGGAAAATGTCTATACAAAGGCACTCACATACTTACTTTGAGAATGATATAATATAGATGCAAAATGCTTATCTTGCTAAGCAAATGTTGCATTAAAGGAGTTTTGCTAAGTATTTCTACAGGACTAGTGTTTCACCCAACTTATTAGTTTATTTAAACTGCAGTCCTTTTTATTGCTATGTTATTCCTTCTCCTTAACTGTTAAAACAGTATATAATAACCACCATGTTTTATTGTTTGTGAAGCTTGCAAGGGGTGGAATTTTGTTTTGATCTATTTTGTTTTGATGTATTTTTTTGTTGTGTTTAGTTGTTTTGTTTTGATTTGATTTGATTTGGGTTTTTTTTTGTTTGTTTTTAATTTTTTTGGGGGGGGGGGGGTTGTTTTTTATGACTTTTTATAAGACCTAATTTGCTTTCTTCATTCAGAGCTTGTCTTGCCATTTGTGGAACTATAGATAGATCAGATCCATGGTTTATCCAGAAGTCCATTATTACAATGGAAACTATATGAGAAGCAACTAGCCTAGACCAAAGTTCCATAGTTTACAAAGCCTGTTTTCTGGCAAGTGATTCCTTTTCAGATTGTGTCCTGGTACATCCCATCCCCAGGTATTTTGTAGAAGGATGGGACTTAAAGGCAGTACTAGTTGCTGTGAGAACACTTCTGCCTGAGAGAATAAGAAATTCTCAAGAACAGTCCCTGTGTCTGGGACTACAAATTTAATGCCTTTGCTAAAGCAGGAAAATTGGCAAATAAAAATTATCAATGTGCATGAGGTACTTAACAGGCAATGAACAGGGTTGGTGGAGTTTAAACAGGAAAGGATATGTCTAGGACATCATTCATCTTGTCCTAGGGTTAACATCTCAAATAGATTGAAAACAGCAGTATCCATTCCTGAAAATATGCAGCTGTCTTCACTGACTACAGAAAGTCCCAGGTGAGTAGTACAGATGCAGATGTCTATATTGGATTTGTTTAAAGTTAGGTAAGGGAAATTCCACCCTGAGGGTTTACATGACTTTTAGATAAAATTACTGAATAAACTCTCTAAGAAGAAATTGCAAAACCAAAGAAAGAAACAATTGTCATTCAGAGTTCTAACAGCTATAATTCTTTGGAAAAGTTCCAGGAATCTTTTCTATTATCATGATCTAAACGATCATATAAAAATGTGGTTCTTCTCATATTTACCTGTTGTTCAGGGATTGCATGCATCGTTTTCCCACACCCTTCCTTCACTTTCCAGGCACAGCAATAACCTCTCAAACATCTCTCTGCAACAAGCATTACTTTCCATCATGGAGTTCACTGTTCTCTTTCTCTTCAGCCAAGGTGCTCCCTTACTCTCCAAGACAATCCCTTCTCCACTCTCCAAACTCTTATTCACTGAGCTGCCTCTTTTTTTTTTCTTTCTTTTTCTTTTCTCTGTCCCATATCAGTCTGTGCTTGTCCTTCTGCTTTTTCTCTTGTGTTTCTGTAACAATTTGGAGCTATATTTTACAAGATAGTCTTTGACTACTTCGGAGTTTTCTGAATTTCAAACTTCTCTGGCACTATATCATGCCTCACAACATTTTAAAACCAAACCAACTAACTGATATCCCTGGTTAGCTAGTTTCTGCTCCCTTCTGTGCAACTGCTGTCTAAATACAACAGGATAAACCAGCATCTAACCACAGACTTAAGAAGTCTGAGGAACAGATTACTTGGTACCTGACATTTTGGTCTACTTGGTCAGTTTGAAGAGACAAGGCACTCTCTTAAAAGAAGAGGCCTTATCTCCACTCTTTCAGATGTTATAGGTCATACTGCCGTTATTTTTAACAGCTTCACCTAGCAAACTCCAAAATATATATTTCAAAATTTCTTGAATTTTTCATTAAACCAAAAAATGTACACTGTGATTGAATATGAAATGGGCTCTAAAACTGATATTATGATGAATTTTTCTTCTTTCCTTAGGTCTTGGTATTTGTGGGTCCCAATCATTTGAATATAAAGCTAATGAAATCCCCAGCTGGAGACAAACAGGAGTCTTTTCATGTCAGCTCCACTGTAAATATTAGACATTTGCTGATGCTTAATAGTCCAAACCCTGAGTCAGCTATCAAAACTCCACAGCTCATAAGGGATCAGGCTGTGCTTAATATCTCAGCATTCATATCTGAATTGACTTACAGCTCACATTAAGTAAATATATTCTTAGCTCTACCCATCAAACTCTGTTAAGAGGCATAGAAGTAATGATGAAACCTGTGCAGTAACTTTAGCTTTGTTCTTCATCTGACTTATTTACTGTTGCAAGCTAAAGTAATTTTCTGAAAGACTGAGTGAAAAATCATCTCTTAAAAATTCAAGGCAAGATGCATGCAGCATGGAAGGAAAATGTAAAGGGATGAAATGAGTCAGGGTACCATAGTGAAAATCTTTTGCTGTTGTGCCAGCAATGTATAACATTGTTCCCAGACCAATGGAGACTCTAAATTAATGTTTGTTCTTCAAATGATACTATGAAGTAAGTTGGCAGTTTTGGTTCAACTGTCAAATATAAAGGACTCCATATCACCCAGGTCATCACACTGTTTAAGACTGGCAGCCAGATTTACCTTAAGTCAGCAAGAGGGGAAAAGGTAGAAATATAGGTCATGAATGACTTAACCCTGCAGACAAAAGTGGTCCCTCAATGTGACAACTGCTGGGGAAGCTGGAGAGGTTGGGGTTTTGCTCTCTTTTATGTTCCCTGAAGAATGAAACAAAACAAAACAATAAACAAAAAAGCAACAAAATACACAAACACATTAAAATAAATAAATAAAGAAAGAACTGTGAGGATATAGGTATGGGGCTTTTCTATCCAAAACAAGTTCAAAATTATGATGTTCTTAGCTGAAGCTGAAAGACAGACAAGAATTTCCATATCAACCCTTCATTTACACATTCGTATCAAACTTGAGGAGAAAAAAAAAAAAAGAAAGAAAGAAAAAAAAATCAAGAAGAAGTCTGTATCCAAGATAATGAATTCTATCATACATCTTTAATTTAGATTTGGGGAGATAAAGTTTAAAAAATATATCATCTTCAATTATTCTGCAGGCAATATAGACACATAGAAATTCTACACCCACATAACTCATTTGTGAGGCCAGCAATATTTATGACTATAAAACCTTAGCAGAATTTATAAAAACATACACTTTTCTGAGCGAAACTTCACAACTATTTTTATTTTCTGATAATTTTGCTGCAACAGCAAAAAAAAAAAAAAAAAAAAACCATTCTGTGAGCCAAGTTCTCAGCTTTTGAAACTTAAGTCAGTGGCCATAAGTGAGTTTAAATGACCAAAGCACGTGGTTGAGAGAGTTAACCCCTTCAAATCAAGAGCAGCTCCATAATTGTGAGATATAGCCAGGTAAAGTCTACTAAAATGACACCTCTGTTTTCAGAAATATTAGACTTTTTCTTACTGAAGAGAAAGTTGCCCTTTCCAGGTCAAGTCATTTATAGTATTAAGAACAAATACTTTTTCTATTGCTGCCTTAGTACCTTCTGTGTACCTGTTAAAGCAGGTAAAATCTACCGCTGTACTATGAAAAGGCCCTAGTTAGGCTTTCACACTTCTTAGGGAAAATAAATAAATAAATAACTTTTAACAAGTCATGGATCCAAAGACTTTATTTCTTGGTAGAAACATTCTATGTTTATTTTTAAGAAAGCTCTCAATTTTCTGCAGTCCCTGTCAAATGAAGAAAAATTAACATACATTCTCATTTTCCTAGTCGTATTTAATGATACATTGAGATTTTCTTAAAAAGGGTGGCTATAACTCTCAGGATATTTGTAGATCCACTGCTCCCTGCTCATTGGTTCTCTGTCCTCTGAAAGAATTGTAGAAGTATGGTATTTTCAGATTTTAATACAGAAGAACCAAAACCAACACTTCTTCTACTTTGGAATCCATAGTGCAGTTGTCATTTACTCTGCTTCAAAGAAGATGTCCTCCATTTGAGGATACAACTTAGATCTGTAGGAAAAGGACCAACTATAGAAGGAAAAGATGATCTGTTGTAAGCAACCCTTGTAGACAACTCCAAATAAACAACATCAGTTAGTCTGACAGAATCCTGAACAGAGGATGCAATGAAGACAGAAACAGACTATTTTCTAAACTGATGCACACAATTCCAGATTCTTTCAGTGAGGCAATCAGTACCCTCACAAATGAAAATGCTCAAACAAATATTAATGAGTACACCATGAGTCCTTCTACAAAATATTTAGAGCTGTGTTATTTATCACTGCACGAAGTCCCTGCATGGTGAAGATCTAATTCATAAAAACTAACTTTTCTAAGTTTAAGACGAGGAAATTGCCTTAAGTTGCACCCAAAGAGGTTTAGGTTAGATATTAGGAAAAAAATGTTCACTAAATGGGTTGTGAAGTATTGGAATAGGCTGTCCAGGGAAGTAGTTGAGTTACCATCCCTGTAGGTCTTCAAAAAACCTGTAGATGTAGAGCTTAGTGACATGGTTTAATGGTGGACTTGGCAGTGCTGGGTTGAAGGTTGGAGTAGATGATCTTGGAAGTCTTTTCCAACCTAAATGATTCTATTATTCTATGCTGCACTTTAGCCTAATCAACTGTAAACACAAGTGTTAAAGTTATTAATATAGATAGATGAAATATAGTCGGCATTACTGGTTTGAATAACTGTGGAAACTGGAGTGCAGGACTTCCTATTGTATTTCTCTGGAAGTAAGCTTATACAGACATACTCGCATACATGGAAAGAAAATAAATAGATAGATGATAGATAGATAGATAGACAGATAGAAAGATGAAGAACATGTCTGCTAATGTGTTGGTCGTCCAGCTTCTTTGCTAACATTAGGTTTATATATTTATAGGTTTATTTAAATTTATATATTTATATTTCCCCAGTTACAAGTATATGCACACTGCCAGAGTGACAGGCAATATGCTTAGAATGGTTTGTGTAATGATGCTGTTGAAGATGCTACTGAGCAATAATCATTGTGCTTTGGTTGAATTTCAGACAGTATTTGATGATGAAAAACACCTGATGGATGTGACAAAAACTGACATACGTGGTTTTTTAGAATAAAATATTTCTTTTTTCTGCTATTTATCAGAAAAACACATAAATGAGAATTAAGCGTAGAGCTGTTCATAACCATCCAATATTTTCCTGTCCAAAACTCCGATTAGTTAAAGCAAGTCCTTTACAAATACAGGTTTACAGATTCCAGGAAAAATTATTTTTAGAATAACAACAGAAAAGTCTCACAAGGCATGCTCTAGAATTTAAAGAACAAGATAACAAGTGTACCCAGCATACAGTGTATGAGTGTCTCTGTACAATACAATACTCTGTACTGTTTATTTGATTACCGAAGGATACGCACAACACTGCAAATCACAGTACCATAGTACCACAGTATCGTAAATGTCATGAAGCCCAAGATGTCTTGATGAATACCTTCAAAAATTCCTTTCTAACTATGAACTTTGGACTTTTTCAATTCTGCATAAAATAATGCTGTGAATATTTAACATAGTGTCACGTGTCAGGGATCATACTCAGTAGGTACATCATTAAAATGAATGGATTAAAATGGAAATGACAAAACGAGTGGGAGGAAGGGATGGAAGCCAGGTAGGAGGGTAGGAAGCTAGCTTTCAGGAATGATCTCAAAATATTCTTTGTTTTGGTCAATCTTTTATGGTTTAAATGAGTAATGAATTACATTCCTGAGAGATGTGAATAAAGTAAAATCCATGGTGATATTTTTATAGGCATACTGAAAAGAATTATTAGTTTACATTCTAATCTTTAGTAAGTATTTTAGTAATACAATCTAATGAATAACAGAAACGGCTGTGTTTTCACACCATAATTGCATTACATGTCATTCACCCCGTTGTCTCCTTACGAGATGGCGTACTGTTAGAATTTAGTGGATATATAAATGATGGATTTGGACTGAAATAAAATCAACCTTAACTTGTGAAATGCACTTTACATTCCACTGCTGGTTTCAGGACAAAACTCTGAAATGTAAAAGCTGGAAAAGCAGCAGAGGGAAATCACCAAGAAATATTATAAAGCCATACAAATGAATCACTAAGATTCATGCGCTCCATATTCTATACTTTTTCTGCACGCTCAGCTCTCATTGATATAGTAAGAGTGGGAGAAATAAAATTACTATTTATGAAATTTGTGGAGGACACAAGGAGTGTTAAATACTGTTGAGGACTGATCAGTTATATAAAGCAATCTGAATTGCTTGTTAAGCTGAACCTGTTCAAGTATCATATATGTAAAGAATAGAAAAAGCAAAGTTGTAGAAGCAAAATTTGTGGTGTTCAGCCAGCAAAACTTGTAAGACCTTAAGAATAGGCACTGGTGTTTTAACTGGCAGAGCTTCTCAAACGGTCTCAAAGTCAGAGGATTCACACAAGCCAAAAATTCACACATCAGCACTGAACGGGGTGGAAGGGGGGGCTGGGGAGGGGATAAAGTTAACATGATGTTTGTGTTGCCACAGAGAGAAGTAGCAACAAGATGATCTTACAATGACATTGGTAAGAGTCACATGAGTTTGTTATTACTAGCTCTGTTGTCCACATTGCAGAAATTATAAATGAAAAACTGGGGAGAACTATGGGAAGAATAAATATTCCCAATAGCTGTTGAAGGCACTTGCAGATTGAAAAACAGAAATTTGACCAAACGTGGTAGTTAATGAATAAGATAACAAACTGACCCAAGTACTCTTTCTAAATATCTTGAAGTTGAGAAAATGACAGATAATAAAGCATTATATCCTTTATCCAGTCTAGTGAAAATGGGTTTTGTGAATGTTGAATAAATAAATTCACACCAGATATAACACTATTATTTTTGGCAGAATTAATTAACCTTGTTTGAAAAATGTCATGATGCCTTCTACTCACAAGGAGATATTTTTTTTCTATTATTATTTGGAACATACTCTTTAATTAAACACTTAAGACTTACGCAAAAATATTTGATAAAAGTTATGAAAGAAGTAATATTAATTTTGGGGTGATATTTCTGAACCTTAAAATCTCAACATGGTATTCATGGACCAAAGTTATTTTATGTAATCTCATATATAGACAAAAATCAAGGCAGAGATGCTGCCTTTTAAGTAAATGAACTATGTCATCTTTTGTCCCACTATAACAGCATAGATAAAATTTGTTTTTTTCCTATTTTCTGATATTTTATATTTAAAATCCATTTATAAGTGAAAAAATAGACAAGACAATGTTTATATCTTTTTCTCCCTTAGTTATTATTTATACAGTCATCTCCAGTGCAATCAATTTAATCTTAAGTACAAATGGTATCTACCACTAAAGCTACAGTATTAACCGTAATTAGGGTTTCCAGTGGGATACAGACCTTTATTTCCCTTAATTTCTCAACTACAGAAAAGGACTGGAGGACTTGGCTGTTAATCCTGGAAAAATGAAAGCCATAAAAAAATGTGATTCATCTCACAAATAGACCTATAAAACCACTATTAGGCTTTTATCAATAGGAACAACTTAGTGTGGGTTGTACATGTGCAAATGAGCACAAAATCACAGCTGGTATTTCTAATTCTGTCCAACCCAAGTGATATATAATCTCAGAAGTATCTGAGATAATTGTACAAACTAAATCAAACCCAAAAACTGAATTCCCAAGTGGAAAAAATCTGTAATGTGTCATATATAACTATTGAACCATTTACTTTCCATTTGCATACTCTAATTTTTCTTGTCACATATTATAATTATGAATATAATAACCAAACACGTGTTTACACCTCTCCCATCCACCACTCCGAACAAAACCTGCTGAGACAGTACACAAGCTTGTTGCTCTAGCATCCTATCCAGAGGGATCATAATAAGCCAGCTTGCAACTTCAGTAGGCTTTAAAACAGGAAATTATGCTGAACTACAAACAACCTTGTTTAAAAGTATTTTGTGTGAGCAGAGTGGATACCACACAAGAAATTGCATTACATGAGAATTTTGAATAAATTCTCTTTCTTTCACTGTTTTACCCCTATATGAAGAAAAGCATCACTTTTCTCACATATTACAGTTCAAGACTGACCCTGTTCAAATAGCGTGCAGTGGTTATAATTACAGCTTTAAGTCTAGACAGGAGATAGCCTTGTTACGGTGAGTGTAATTCACACAAATTTTGACAACAGTGGAAATGAGAAAACCTCTCTTCTAATGTAACAACCCATATTGCAGCATTTCATCTTTCCACAATGCAGAATGTAGAGGCTTTTCAGGACAAGAGGGACTTGGAGACTTCAATAAAGCCTCATCCACACGGTAAGAGGAATTCAAATCTGTGGGGATAGAAGGGAAAGGGTAAAACATTGTAGCAGTGTGTACCAATTCAATTGCTAGAGCTCTGTTTATATTAAATGCAATCCTGTGAGCAATTGACTCATGAGTAGCTCTCATGTTATATGCAAAAAGTAATTAACAGAAAAAGCAGGCTGTGCATAAATTCTTCCTCAATTCAAGTTGTGAAAATTGCAAGCTCAATGCTGAGTAGAGTTAATACAGTTTATTTTGTTTGAAATCATCATTCAGGTCATATCTTTAAAACTATTTTGTTTGTCTGATTGCTTTTAATCATATATCAAGCAACTTGTTCTATGAAGTTATACCACAGAGTTTGGGGCACAGATTCTATAAATACCTTCAAAATTCTCATACCAACTGTGATATCTGTCTGATATGTGTTTTACAAGTACCACTGCATATTATACACATATATTTAAGTACATTTTAATGCATTAAAAACAAATGCATTATTTCGTCTTGTTTTCTCCTATTCTGAAGATGTACAAACACAGAGTGAACTGAAGGATGACTTCCAGGAGACTCACTCCAGCCACTGCTTAATTGCTATTAGTTATAGTCAGGGCACTGTTCTGCCCTAGGGTATTCAGACAGGTCTCCTTCCAAAAGCATTAGGAGTCACCAAGCAGGGGAACTGGCTATAGGACTTTATTTATAACTGAAATTGAGAACTGAAACTGTTCCATGGGATAGAGTGCTTACATTTTTCTCTCCATGTGTGTTCCACTAGGCAGGGAGAAGTCTCTCGTTTAGCACCTCTAAATAAAGATGCTGAATAAGTGACAGTTTATTTATGAAATATTGTATCATTTGGTATAACTGCAGCTGGCACAAAAATCCGTTAAACATATGTGACTGTTTGCAAACTTGTCCAGTGAAGGTGAAAACAGTAATATGTTTCTTCTTTAACCTTTTTCACCTGAAAACATCAGTTGTAAATCACAAAGTTTTACAAGTCATATTTAAAAAGAAATCTGCATAAAATATGCATAGATAATATGCATTATATGATAGCATTCACATAATCACTTGTCACAGTACTGCCTGTTTTGTAAGTGGGAGTTGTTCATACAAGTGTGTGAGGTGCATTTCCATAAAGCAGCACGGCCCCACCCCTGTGGCTACATAAGGGTGGCTCTAGGGCTAATCTGTTAAGCAAATTGGTAAACCACAAATACACCACTTACTTTAAAAATTGCATTCAGGGACAAATTAAGTGTAAAGCACTTGCCTGAGAGGCAAACTCCAACCCTGTCCATTGCTGACGCAGGGCACCCAGACATGCTCTTGCCTGCAGAGCAGGTAAGCTCCACCGTGCTTTGCTTAACCCTGCTACCTGCAGTATATCACACCTGCTCTCCCAACTTTGTCACATGCAAGCCTGACACAGGGCAAATGAGAGAGCTGGTGTCCTTCCTGTGTGACTGCTAGGATCACCAGCTGGCAGAGCAGATGGGATCTGTCAACAGTTTGAACCTATGTAGACTACCTGCCTGACAAAGATGGGTCTGGGGGGTTTATCTGCCATCTGAGCATAAAGCCGTGCTTTGGTCTGCAGCATTGTGTACGGAGACATTTTGTGACTGAGCAATTCCTTTGTAAAAGGTATGATTTTCCGATGGTCATATATAAAATGAGAGACAGAGCTGGAAAGAGAATTCAGGAGTTCCAGACCAAAGTATCTTAATTTATAACTAACAGAGACAGAAAGATACAAGGGGAGGATGAGAGTGCCTCTGTCAGCCTTCAGGGAAAGTCTTACTGACAAAGAGTAGTATTTCACAATTTAGCATAAGCAAGTTTGATTTCTGAAATGAGCAGGCATTCAGAAATGATTACCTAAGACACCCTCCATATTTACATGTCTTCTGTCCCCATGTTCCCAGCAGTTCAGCACATCATTAGAGTACTGCCAATTTTAATGGTTGTTTACCAGAAAATGGTACAGTGGGAAGATGGTTGTGTTGGGTAAACTGCTGTCATTCTCTCACAGGGCTGACATGGAGTCACAAGCACAGAAGGTGCACAAGATCAGGATGCCTTCCTCCATTTCTCTTACAAGTCAGTACTTCATTTCTAACAATATTTGGACACCTCAAGGCTCAGCAATAAGTTTGAAATAGGAAAGAGCCAGCACTTACAGGGTGAATCCATGGGGTAAAAAAAAAAAAAAATTTAAAAAAATTAAAAAAAAAATTAAAAATGTCTTCCATTGAAATAAAAATGATGCTGCAAATTACAGCAGCACTATACCAGAGTTAGGAGAATTGAAGCTGGTATCTAACCTGCCAAGTTTCATAGAGAATCAAAGATCTAAGTACTTACACAAACAGGAACTTTACACATCTATACATTAGTGTGCAAGTTCATGCTCCCCCTCCTCCTTTTTTAACCATGAACACAGACATAAAGTATGGGTGAACTTCTGAACCTATTTTACTGCAGAGCGCAACATGACTGTTAGGTAAGAGGGAAAAAATCTTACGGACAGTCAAGACCCAGTGGTCTGAGAAACCTCCCCCATCAACAAGCAAAAGAGCATTTCAGAGATACTACATAAATCTTCTGAGAAACAGATAAGAAAATGAACAAGGTCATAAATCCTTAATATTTAACTCCTCTCAACCCCACAGAAGAAACACTTTTTCAAAGAGGCAACCAGTAAAATCAATCAATATAAGCCATAAACAGATGATCGTGTAGGGAGTGAGGGGAAATTCTGACAGTTGAGAGAAAATAAAAAAAAAAAAGAGAAAGCTAAGAACTGCAATGTCCTGCTGATCTGCTCAGACAGGAGAGATAATATCTTGGAACAGGTGACACAGTTTTGTATCCCAAGTAATTAGGAGATTCAATATGTATCTATCAATAAATGTGGGTTGAAAAAACACTCTCTAAGTTGACAATCTTTTTTTTTCCTGCTGAGTGCAAACAGAATTGGCTTATGTGATACAAATGACACCACAGAGCATTTCATGCAATTATAGCCAAACACTCCCTAATTAGTATCAGCTATTAACCTTCAGTCAGTGGATCACTGAGGTCAAGACTGGGGATTTATAATCCAGCCAATTTACACCTATCTCCCTGCAGAGTCAGGACTGCAGAGTGGCCTCTCAGCAAAAGCATTTCCTATGCAAGCACAGAACCTTTTGCAAAGTCATTAGGCCCAATTAAAATTTGATGCAAATTGTACAGTTGGCCTGTCCACAAACCAAGGTAGATTTCCTAGTTAGCTGGAGGTAAACTAAGGCTGGCTGAAAATGTTCCAATCAATACTGTTTTTCTGCAGGAAATATGTTTTTTTGATAAATAAAATTTCATGAAAACTATCTGCTGTATACAGAAAAGAATTTGCTTTTGTCAAAAGCTAACTACCACAGATGTTTTGATTCATTTTAAAATGTTGTCATGAAAAATCACTCATTCTGATATGCCTGTGCCCCTGTTCCAGACTGTGAGCTGGGCCAGTGGAGTCTCCCAGGCTGTGCCACAGACCTAGGATGCACATCAAGGACTCAGTAAAAAACTATGGTGCACAAAAGAATGATTGTTGCAGTCTATTAGCCCACCCACAGAATGGTGGTGACAGGAGACATCTAAACTGTAACATCTACTATGTACAAATACATCTGTTTTCAGCCAAAGTTTTTACACAGAACAAATATCATCTCAAAAAATCTTATGAATGAGTAAAGCAACATGGGCAAAGACACAAGACATGCTGTTTAGGCAGAAGAGTGCAAAATTGCCTCTCAAAAACATCAGTAATCTCAAAGGACTTGATCCAAACTTATTAAGTTAATGAGACTCTTTCTATTAGCACCAACTGGCTTTCTATTTGATCCCACGCAGTAAGATGGAAATTTTATTCCTTTTAAAAGAGCATTTCAAGTGAAAGGGCCTTTATACTCTTACATAACAGAAGTCGTACTTCTGCTATTTAACCAGAAATCCTGAGAGTCGAGCTCAGTGTAGTGTGTTTCACTCCATGCAAAATTTCGTAAACATTTTGATGGATAGAAGGGAGCCCAGAAGCCACAAAAACTGTAGAGCTTACTTTGCTTGAAAATGAAATATTTGCTTTTCAGTGTTGGAGTTGCAGTAGACCCAATGTAATTTAGACTCTGGCAGATCAGGATGAATACACGAAAATACTGGCAGCTTAAACTGCAAAGTGCTAGAGAAGCCTAGAATGCCCAGGCTACTGCCCACTATTTGGCAGGGCTACGAAAGGACTGCAAACTTATAGCTATCCTATTTCCTTTTTTCTTTTTTTTTCTTTTTCTTTTTTTTTTAAAAGACATTTATATTGACCCCACTCTGAAATGTCAGAATGCTGGGAAGCAGAACAAAGCTGGGAAGACACACAGCCTAACGTCCAAGAAAGGGCAGCCAACATAGGCAGAGAAGTTAGAGAGAAAAGCAGAAAGAAGATATTACCAAAGGAAAAAAAAAAAGAAAAAAAAATAACAACAACCAGCCACCAGCTACCCTGGCAGTCTCTGCTTGCCACTCAAGGAGTCCTGACTGGACTTTTACATGAGTATTTGAGAAATAGACCCATGGACACCCAGAGGCAAAGCCCTTTCTGCTGTGTGTCTTGCTGGATGGGAGAACAGAAGTCTGCACTAGAAACAGGCAGATGAAGCTACGTACAACAGGAGCTTCCCCATACGGGTCATAGCACTGAAAACAGCCCACACGTGGCTTCACAAACCTAATTAGATACTGCACAGGGAAACAAGAAGATATTTCCGTGTATAAGTTCCTTGCAGCCTTTGGCTCCTATCCAGAGGCTACCAGCAAGGTTGCCAGCAACTGCCAAGCGTAGCAATGGTGTCATCAAGTAAACACCTGTCCACGGGACCACAGCTATACAGCTCACTCAAAAAGGCCGCCAAACAACAGATGGTAGAGACTTTTGATCACTACTAACACGGATGGGATTTGAACCAGTGAGTTAGAAGTAAAAATATCTCCAGCTCATTTCTTATTCTCTTCAGCTATTTTTCCCCCTGCTAGAATTATATATTATGTATTACCTTACATTAAGTCCTGGGGAAGGACTTGATTAAAAAAAAAAAAAACATCCTTCTCCTTGCTGTGTAATACAAAATAGAAATGGCAAACTTGGATGCCTACTGTTTACATTTTACAGTAAGAGGGCAATTTCACACTGCCTACTACTGATGCTGCAATATTTCCAGACCCACTTTTTTGTTGTTTGTTTTAACTCAGTTCATGCCAGAATTAAAATTAGAAGACTCATCAAAAATGCCATGTCTTCTCCATTAGAAGGGGTTTGTATCAGTCCTCTGCCTGTTTTTTTGTTGTGTTGTAACATTGATTTACTTGCAGAACCAGGTCAGCTCTGTGGATGGCCTAGATAAAACAGCGGGGATTCATCCCTTACCCAGTCCCTGTTGCCTGTCAGCCAGCCTGCGACTGTGCCCCTGCCCATGTGACTGTCTCCACACGCAGTTGCAGCTCTGGCCCTACAAACCCAACCATTTCCTGCAGAAGCCTTCAAGATAAGGAATCTCTTTGTACCTAAAAACATCCAGCCTGCACTCACCTAGACTTCCTTTGCCATCTGCAGAAAGTCAATGAATCAAAATCGAAGCAGAAAGCTAAAAGTTAAAAGCATCTGAGCTGATTGCTGAAAGCATACGTCGTACGGCAGGCGTGCTGCAGAGATGTGTGGGTGGCCGGCTGCTTGTCTGGCTGCCTGCCCGCCGCTCCTCACATGCTGGCGGTACACCTCCAGGAATCTGCCCTGCAAGGATCAGCTTCAATGGCACAGACTGCACACTCTTCAGGAGATGTGCACAGACTCCTGGGTTTGGGGAGCTTTTGGGTCTGTGGTTATTTAGGCTTCTGTTTATGAGCCTGTTGTGTAATAAAAAATGTGCTAGGGGAAAGCGTAGCTTTTCCATATCTCAGACGTTATTACTTTGACAGAAATTAAATTATAAGCCCTTATCACCACTTAGGAGTGGAAAGCGCTGAAGGCTACAAACCTCCTGGGTGAACTCCTAACCCTATGGAAAGCAAGGGCAAAATTACTATTGGCATTAATAAAACCAAGTCCTCATTCAATACAGAGGGTGGGGGTGCATTTTCACAAAGAGTCAGGATTACTTATTAACTGACATGCAGAGACTGCGGCACAGACTGCCCATGGTCTCATCAAAGCTTATGGAAATATTCCTAAGATTCTCACTTCCATTGAAACTGCATGTACAAGCTTAATAAGAATCTCCTAAACCCAATATGTGTTTTGGTTTAGATATAACTTATTTTCAATAGAACATGCTTAAGCAATTACATGTTTTTTGCTGTTTTCTAAGGTTAATATCCATTTGGGAAAATGAAAGTAGGAGTGCATTATTCTGTGTTTTATTAAACCACATTAGTTACCAAGCTTTAAGTAGCCTTCTCAGTAGGAAATAAATCTCACCACACTGGCTAGTAAGTTTAGACTACAGATACTGTACAAAAGCAAACTGGCTGTGAATGCATTATTTCTAATACTGTATTTCTTTTATTATGTATCTGCAATAGCTGTCTTTCCTAGAGGCAAGATGTAAGAAATGTTTTGTTGTTTTCAAGCAGAAGTAAGGATGTAAGTTTTGCAACCTAATTTTTCCTAATTCATCCATTTGCTTATTCTGAGATCTCCATGGAACTAGATACATAAATTTTACAAAATTCAGCTGCCTGTTTCTTTTTGCCTGAGCACTTTCTGGCAAAGGCAGATTCTCCAGTGATGCTAATGACTACAGATCCTTTGGCACACATGGAAATACAAGTAACTCCAATGGAAATCTGCTCCAGGTAACCAGAATACCATTTTTCTTAACATCTGCTAGATTTCACATTAAGTTTTATCTGGGTACAAATTATTTAAAGAGAACTGATAGCTCTTTTTCAATCCAAGCTTTGAATTTAGACCTTCACCTTTCTCTTTGTCATTCATGTCTGAATAGGTATAAGGTTGCTTTAGAACATGCAGACCTGCCATAAGTTTATCTCGTCCTGACCAGAAGTCTACTGTGCTTTGCCTCGAGATTTTTCCTAGCTGTGTGCTGCTCCTTCACTGACTTTTCTCAGTTTTTCTCATGTAGCCACACTTCTGCTCTCACAAAACTCCCTGGTGATGTCCTTTTGACTGAATGGAAATGCAACCTTTTTTCTAAGTTTGCCCTCTGAGTTCTTCTCCTGCTTCTCAAGAAGCAATGCCACTCAGTCATCTTTCAGTCTTCACAGTGTATCTCAGGATAGGATTCACACGAGCTAATTCCAGCACAGGTACCTAATGCACACTGGTTGTATGAGCACCCTTGAGAGCTTCCAGAGAGGGAAGTATCAGCAGGGGATAATTTATCTCATTGTTACTGTAAATGTATCCTGAGCTGGCCAGGTAGATGTGTCTCCACAAAAAGGCTGAGAGGTTTAAAACTTCAAAAGGCAAGGAATTAGTTAAACATGAACTACAATGATGAAGTTTTACTTGGAGAAAGCTGTTACATGACAAGGAAAGACATAAAAATAAAAAGCACTTAGTCATCACTCTTGCACTCTGTTCTTCTGGTTTCTAGAACTCAACCAAGCCAAAGATCCAGACCATCCTGCACCATTTTTTCCTGCTGCGTCTGGGTGCCCACAGCATTTGTGGTCCTCAATCCTCCCAGCACTTTCTCAAGCTCTCCTTGAACAGCAAGTCATGAGCACCATAATGGGAATTTTTCCCTGCCTCTTTTGCTTCCCATACTCAGTGATCTCCAGCATCTGCTCCACTGAGAAGGCTTTGCAGCTTCCCTTAAGAAGGAGCAAAACTCTCCCTTGTAGGGTTCCTCCACACCCACTCTTCATAGAGGAATGCCACCCTGCTGGGAACAAATAAAAAAGCCCAAATATCTTCTGTCACAACAGGATAAGTCTATGACATGAAGAACAGAATGGGTCTACTTCTCTGCAGATCACAGAAAGAGCCTTTCATTTTGCTCTTAAATTTTAGATTATTATTAATCCAAAATGGCCAAAGATACCAGTGCAAAACCAATGTTTAAAATATCTTATAAGATGGCAGGGGGCATAGCAGCAGCTTTAGTGTTTTGTTGTTGGTGGTTGTTTGTTTGTTTGTTTTTCTCAAACACACACAGAATAAGCGCTAATTCAAATGTTGGTTAGACAAGACACATCAAATCTGTTTCTGCACACCATCTTATCCCAGGCCATAAGGTGATGTGAAGATGAGTGAGTGTGTGTCCTTGTGGCCATATTTAGGACAAAATTCTCAGGATATGTGTCAGGCAAGGAATCCCAGGAGCACAACCAAAACTTTCAATACCACTTTACCCTATATGAAAGAGCTGAAGGAGGGAAGGATCTCATAATCTGGCCTATTACCACGAGTAACATGTTCACCTCTCGATTTTCAGCACTTTTTCATTTTGGGACAAGTTCTTTTAGCTGGACTTTGTAAGGGACAAATAAACAATTGCTTGTTCCTATTCTAATGCATTATCCACACACTGTGAATCACCTCATGAAAGAAGCAGCAGTATGTGTATTTCCATTACATTTAGTTTCTTTTGAGGCAAGAGAGAAATGATACACCAACACCACAGCTGGTGTGTCTCTGTTTTCATAGACTTGGAACAAAAAATCTTAGAGGTTAATCCAATGCCTCTCTTCAATGTATATTTCACTTAATTCAGAATTTACAAGGAACAAAAACCAAAATGTAGTTAAGTTGTAGGAAGAAGGGTATCAGCTTTTAATTAAAGTGTTGGGGCTTAGAATTGCTAGTGCTGAGCTATGCAGTAACAGTTTATGGCTGACATGATACAACAAATGCCTCTCACATAAGTCCATTTTTCCAGATTTTTAAAATTAAAATTTTAATTTTAAAATTAAAAAAAAATCATATTTGTGTTCTTGCTTTACAGAGGCCATATATTTTAATTAAAAATCATTTAGAACCAGTAGGTTTCTGTAGCCAGACATTATGCTTCTGTTCATTTCACCAAACTCAATGCCTATGCTTACAAAAGACCACTCTTAAAAGAGGGATGTGTGCACTTTTACTCCAGGGTATAGCCTCTTTAAGATTCATTGGTAAACAACAGGTGGATAGAATCTGGCTTCCTTCAAAACCCCTCAGCATGTCCTCTGAGTATATTGTTTCTGTGTCAGGGCATCTGTGATTGATATGAACAGTCTGTAGCAGTTTAACTAATTACCATGTTTTACTTTGAAATTATGGCAGGAGCCAAAAACCTTAGGATAGCTGTTTCTTATCCCTAAATCCAAAGTAAAAAGATTTCCTTTTTTTTATTATCATTATTATTTTATCTTTTTTTTTTATTAACCTCAAATTGCACCAATATATTCATAGTGATTTCTGAGATCTTTTTTTTTTCTAAATTAACATTGCCATCTTCAGTTTGTTTCCTATCCACAGATTTGTTTTTATTGACACAGATCTTTTGCACTTTTAAACTCAGTGTCAATTTACCTGTGTTCTTTGGAAGAGATAACTGTGATGGCAGAAATAACTCCAGTATGACCAAAAATGAAGGGATTGATGAGTATCTCAAACTCTTTTAATACAACAAGAGATACAGAACAGGTAGAGGCAATATCAGCTTTCAAATCTAACCATTTAGGGCAAGGGGTTTCTTGCTTAGCTTGCTGTGTCAGCCTGAACTGTACCATGTTTCAAAACATTATTATTTTGTAGGAGCATAAGGCTTTTAAACTAGTTATTATACACTTTGGAGCCTTACCAAAGACACCAACCCCCAGACAAAATTGTAATAAATAGCGGTAGAGAGAAAAGTAGATACTTCAAAGCCTAATTAAGTATTTTGATTAGTTCATACTTGCTGCATTTTGGCTGCTGTTTATAATTAATTTTATTATCTGATGTTAGTCAGTGGTGGTATTTCAAC
Source organism: Anser brachyrhynchus (assembly GCF_964034855.1). Classification (NCBI taxonomy): domain Eukaryota; kingdom Metazoa; phylum Chordata; class Aves; order Anseriformes; family Anatidae; genus Anser; species Anser brachyrhynchus. The sequence continues at coordinate 116,120,926 of NC_137694.1, read as the reverse complement.
TACTTCTTTGTTTACTTAATTGGGCAGTTTATAATAATCACTTTGGAGAAATACATTTTGCTCTTTGCTTTTATAACTGATCACATTTCACTAAGCCTTTTTTGCCCTTTCAGTTTCAATACCTTTCATAACACTGGCAGAATTTACCCCAAGCAATAAACAAGCTTTCAATTTGCAGTGGCAAGGTACTGAGCCTCATTTCTTACCTACAGTCAAAAACAGACCTTCCTTTACCATCAGCCATTTTTTTCCTGCAATATGCAACCTATTTCCCTCTAGCACCAATTTGCTATTTGTGTTCATAATAGTGAATTCTTGCACCTATGAAGAGGCCCACAGAAAAGGAATGTCAGTCACTGAGCCTTGCCATCAAATGACTGCAAGATCAGAGTCAGTAGCACTTTTGACTTTTAAAGTTAGTTAATTCCTTTCTCCTATTTAAGCAAGCCAGTAATTTAGTAAGAAGACAGATGAGCAGATATCCAAAACTGATTTATATTGAAATATGTTGATGATGCAAATTGAGGCAGTATTCTCTGTAAGACAGAAAAACTGGGAATATCATAGTGACTTGCATGACCTTGAAGACTAAAGTAATAGGTATGGAATGAGATTTAATAGTACAAAGTGAAAAGTCATGCTTTAAGGAGAAATTCCTGCTGTCAGGTACAGACATGATTGGACTGACAAGAAAAGAGAGAGAATTGGCTGTATCCTCCTCAGTCAGAGGATAACAGAGCCACCAGTGCAATATAACCATAAAGAAGTAAATGTGATCGTACATCATATCAACTAGGACATTTCCTCTAGAGTGAGGGAAATACTGTTTCTGTTGTGCATGACACTGATGAGCCCTTTTCAGTAATACTGTCACAATTCTGGTTCCTCCTGCACAAGTAAGATGAATTTAAACTGATATTGTACAGAGCAGGACCAGCAAGCTGATCAGGAGAATGGAGAGCTTGAGGTATAAGGAAAAGATTGCAAGAACTCATCTAGTTTACCTTATGAAAATAAAGACTAAGAAGGGATTAAGTTATTTGCTATAAATATATTGGATCAGATGAAGGGAAGGGAGGAAGAGATGTAAATATGGCCTTAAAGGTATTGAAAAATTCACTACCGGAACAAAAATATTTCAACTAGATGTGTAAAATTTTAAAGTACAATGCAAAGGTGGATTTCTAAGCATCACAGGAGTGAGTAATGTTTGAGGAATTATAGCAAGAATTAAATAAATAAAACACCAGAATGATTTTACAGTAAACTACAATCACCGAAAGAAAGGAATGCCATAGGAAGGATCCAATGACCTTGCACCTTGTTTCTGGGTCTTCAGTCCAAAGCCAAAACAGGTTAACACAGCTGAGTTTTTATGATCCATATATCAGTAAATGGGAGGCTGGAGTATACAAGGTAGGCAGTAACTGACAGTAAAGACTAGATGCAGTGACTGAGAAACAGTCCTGGACTGCTCTATAATGTATATAAGGAAGACCACAGATGCCATGTTTATCCTGGCCACCATAAGAAATATTTACCTCTTGAAAATTAAAATTCATAATTGATTAAGAAATCCCAGGCAGAGAGAGAGAGAGAGAGCGGTGAAAGGAGTCAGTTGTGATAATAAAAAATAATAAATAAATAAATAAATAAATAAATAACGTTGACATAATTCCACATAAAAGGAATAAAAGGGGTTTAAAATAAAGCAAGATTTGATTAATTAAATTGGCATGGTAAAAAAAAAAAAAACACTGTTTCGTATGATTCATATGTATACTAGAACTTAAGTAGAAAGAAAGAAAAATACTCACAAAGATATTTGTTCTCCCATCATGAAGCTACATATTGCAAAAGACAGTTTGCACATCAAGTGGGATACTGTGGAAAACATGCTGAGATTTTTCTTCTGCATGCACCAAAAGTCCAAGCTTGACATTGCATCTCTGTGATGGTTGCCAAACAGTTTTATATAAGCAGTTTTTATAACATTCTATGATGAGCTTTAGGATTGCTTTTTTGTTTTGTTACCCTGTTAAAAAAGTACTTGATTGCAAATAGGAAATTTGCTTTGTTGTGTCAGGTATGATCCAAAAATACCAGCAACGGTAAACTTTGCCCCGCAGAATACAAAAGATAGATAAAGGGCAAAGGGGATAAGGTTATTTCAAACCTCTCCATAATAAATCTTGGCCACTGTGAAACCTAACTCCATATTTATAACCATTCCCTATCTTGACATCCAGAAACAGGAGTGCTAGCAAGTGAAATAGAAGCCTCTGCACAGTAAAGCAATCTTAAATATCAGACAGGTTTTCAAAACAGCTGTGCTAGGTTTACCAGATTGCATTATGGAAATGTTAGACACCAAAAAATCATGCATTGATGTGTAAATAAGGAAAAAATGGGGGTGGTAGGCTGGGAAAGAGAATTCCCTCTGGTATTCTTCCTGCCAGAAAACAAAATCAGACAGCTTCCACCCACTTGTCTCTCCTTATCTCCCCTATAGTTTCCAATGGCTTGCTCTGCAAGATTTCCCCAACTTCAACAAGCCATAAAACCTACTGAGCATTCTAAACTACTGCTAGATTAGCAAATTTTGACCCTTTGTCAATATTATCAGGTTGTGTGAACCAAAACTGTTTTAACTGATCTTTAAGCAGACATTTTTAAAAACCGTTTTTCTTACTGCTGTGCAAAAAAGCTCTCAGTGTCAGCATATGGTCTGAAGCAATATCTAGACTTACACTTTCTAGGCCAGTGAGATAAATTGTAAAAATGAGAGGAGGAGCAAAGGAAGCTCTATGCAAGGAGACTTCTCCAGATATGCCAGATGATTTGTTCCCTTTGTACATCAGAACTCCCTCAGGCCTGATCTGTATGTGCTTTTTGCTTTGCAACAGTGTCTAAAAGCCTTGGTTCACAACCAGCTAGCCATAATACTGTCAAAGGGTACATCTTAGACACAAAACCAGATGCTTTCTGATGCATTCAGGATAATTTTGATATCTACAGGTTAAGCACCATAATTTTGAGAACTTTGGACAAAATTTGTCTTACAGCTAAACAACAATCCTTTAATAAGACAAAATAAAACTATTAACTTTGTTAAATAGAACTCAGAATTCATGTATGAAACACTATTCTGTGGCCAAAATTCTTCTGCAGACACATTTCAGATTCATCTGTTCACCCCTTCCAAAGGAAAGGAGGAACATATACCAAGAAAAGTAGACATTTCAGAACCCAGAGGGAAGAAACAAGAGCTCTGGCTCAGTTTCAGCAGACTTCAAATATGTCATGTTGTTTGTCATGCATGGGACTGCATTTGCAGGATGCACACAGCAAGCAAACCCCACGCATGCAGGACTGGCATAGGTGATTTTGTGCATTGGAAACTGTCGTGCAGGTAGCAAGTTGATGGCATTGCCTGCACTTATGCATGTGAATTAGATAATGCTAGCATGAAGTTATTGTCACGAGTTTGCAGGATCAGGTCATGGGAATAACACATGCTTTCTCATTTTGTACCAGGAGCTGTAACTTCACTGAAATACAAGCATCTCCAGTTGGCAAGCATACATCAAAATCACTCACAGGGAGGTGCTGGCAAGTGGCTTCACCATGTGTAAAATTGCATTGGCAAAATGAAAACTGGAAGGGAATAATCATGTGTCAGATTTTAGATTAGGCAGATAGTCTCCATATAATCTCTCTGCAACCTCCACACAATCTCTACACAATTAACTGTTGGTGAGGGAGTGAACCTCCTAAGGGCAATCCATGACCCAGTTTGGTTCAGGTGCTATGAATAGGCCTCTCGGGTGTCCTGTCTTTCTCCGGTGGCCTAAGAAGAGCTATCTCTTCATGTAATCCCTATGGTTAGGCACCTAAAGTAGAACATACCAATTCTCTTCACCTCCTATGCTTATCAACCTATGCCCCTGCTTCTCCTACTGTTTAAGGAACATACTCTTAGTTCCAAAAGCAGTTCCAAAAGCATTTCCAAAAACCTCAAGCTGATATAAACTTCTGCTCCTGACATAAACTGCTCCCTCAGGCAAAGCACGGGTCTGGTGAAGTCTAGTTGTTTCTGGGACTATCTGTCCAAAGAGGAGAGGGAGGGATCTCTGAGTCAAAACCCATTAACTGAAATCACCTGGAAAAAGCAACACAGATTTAGAGACTGTCAGTTCAACCACTGAACTGGCATTTAAATGAAATACAAGGGGAAAAGAAATCTCAGCAACATACAGGTCAGACATTTGCCTGGGACTTGAAGAAGTAGTAGGCATATTTTCTGTGTGTGCGAGCATAAATATTAATAGACTCTCAGAGGTTCTTCAGTGAGATTCATGGAGCTGGCTTTGAGAAAACTGCAACTGAGACAAATAGATTGAAGGGGGACAGCAGGTTAAGTATAAAATTATTATTTGTGCACCTGTTCAAGAGCCATTTTAATTTTTGAGCCCCAAGAGAAAAAAAGTGCCATTTGGAATGCACAAGAGTTTGCTCAATTTAATGATTCTATATGGTTCCAAGCTCAATGTAACCATCCATATGCTGTTCCTCTTGAAATATTTAACAATTAATAAAGATAAAAGGACTTATCACATATCACGTGGTGTCAGGATCATGAAGTCAAGGATAAGCTCATACATATCCTTGTTACACAGACGTCCTTCCTCCACTTTGAATATACTCACTTTTCCTACTGTGTTGGCAAAGGAAAGCATGAAAAATTAGTAACAGGTGGAGCAGGCTCTAGACAAGCAACTTCAGCTCAAAGGGCAGATACCATTTCAGTAGATGTGCTCCTAGCCTAATGGAAGAGATTTTAAAGAAAACAGTAATTTGCAAGAAGAAATTAATAGTCATGCAAACCTCCAAGAAAGAAGAGGTCTTCTATTGCTCTTTTCAGTGAGGTTCCTTTTTATGGCAAAAGCTAAAGAAACTAGAACACAGCCATTTTTTTGATTAACATGTTATAATACATCCACAACAAAAATGCATGGACTTGGATGAGATTAGAAAGGAAAAAAAAAAAAACCTCCCAGAAAGTACACTAGGAAATGTAGGAAGGTGTGAAGAGGAAGGGTGAGGTGAGAAAGGAAATGCAAATAAGGAGATTTCACAAGCTAAAGTGGTGCTGGTTTAAAATACTACTTTTGTCTCAGAAGGAGAAAAAGATAAGATCACTGGTGATCCGTGGTCACAGAGCACAGATGAGCTGTGGAGCTGATGGTTGTGCTTGCAGCTAATCTCAGAAAAAAAAATGCAGAGAAGCTGATTTGACACAGAATCATAGAACGGCTTGTGTTGGAAGCGACCTTAAATATTGTCGTGTTGCACCCACCCTCCACCCCCCACCGTGGGCAGGGTTGAAGTGGAAGTGCAGACTTATTTGTTACCTAAAGAGCCACAACCCCAGTCTGCTACCCACTGCATAGCTTGGAATATGGGTAATTTAACAAAGTATAGTCAAGAGAGATAAAAGGCAAGGTGAAGCATCCTCGAAAGGATACATCCTACAAGGAAAATGGCCAGGATGATGTCTGGCAAATATCTTCTTGGTTCTACCTTTTTAGCTAGGTTTTGTAAGAGAAGGAGGCTTAAGTAAATTGTCTGTCTGTGTCTGAACATGTGCACCTGTTTGTCTGGCAGCCACCATTCCTTCCTAGGAATGTGGACTCTGGTGGCCAGTTTCAACCAAACCTGAGTGGTACAGTAGTGGCAAAGACACCAACGGGCTAATCCTCGAGGAGGAGGGTGGTGGAAGATGCTATTAAGTGTCGTAAAAGAAGTGGAGGCTTGCTTGCAGCGTGAGACCAGCCCTCAAGCACCGTAGAAGCCCTGCGGGACACAACCCCTTGTCTGCTGCCCTCCACTGCTCACCTGGCCGCACTCTTGCTTCCTCCGGACGCCTCACTGGGGAGGACGCACCTGGGGACAGAGAGGGACGGTCCCGCGCCTCCACCTGCACCTTGGAGCACCCAGCAGGGCGACAGGCTCCCGGAACAGACTCCACACTCCGCGGGAGGGCGGCACAGGCTGCGGGCAGGGCCGCCCCCGCGGAAGAAGCGCGCCGCCCCCGACGCCCCCCGACGCCCGCAGGTGGCGCTGCCTGCAGCCGCGCTCAGCCCCGCCGCCGCCGCCGCCGAGCCGGCCGGGCTAGCGCAGCCCCCCGGCGCCGGCCGCAGCCCCTGGGCCCTCCCGCGGCTTCCTCGGCGGGGCCGCGCTTCCCCCGCCTCCCCTCCCTCCTTTTTCCCTCCCTCCCTCCCTCCATCCCTCCCGCCGCGCTCCGCGCATCGCCGCCTCCCCCGTCCCCACGCCAGGCGGACACGGGGGCGCCGCCGCGGCTGTCCGGTGGCCCCCCGCTCCTGAGGCCAGCAGAGCCGAGCGGAGCCGAGCCGAGCCGAGCCGAGCCGAGCCGGGAGCCGGCGGGTGCCCGTGGCTGCGGCGCGGGAGGTGGGCGAGCGGCGCGGGGAATGGAGGACCCCAAGAGCAGCCTGGGGGCCGTGTGACAGCCGGCGGCGCTCGCACACACGCACACGCTCGAAGCGGCCGGGAGCCGGACCCGGTGCAGAGCCGGGCAGCAGCGCCCTGCCCCGTCCCGCGGGGAGCCAGCATGGAGTAAGAGCAGCGTGCCGCCACCAGGTAAGGCGGGCAGGGTTCCCCGAAGGGACTCGGAGGACGTGAGGGCTCGGGGGTGGCGTTTCGGTGCCCGGCGGCTCGTGTCCGACGCGTTTCTCCAGCCCCCCCAACACGCACCCCCCAAGAAACGCCCTTCCCCGAGCCCCTCGGCAGCCACGGCGGCGGTGCCGGGAGATGCGGTGTGCGTTACTTATGTAACCGGGGGGCGAGCGGTCTCAGCCGCTCCCCACCGGGCAACCGGCGAGCTGGCGGGCGGGGAGCAGAGAGGGGACACGGGGGGGAGGGCGGCGGGGGGCTGGCGGCCGGCCCCAGCGGCCCCGTTTCCAGCTGCCGTCGCGGGAGCCTCCCGAGAAGGGGCCCCGCGCCCTCGGGCAGAGCGGTGCCGCCGCGGACCTGGCCGGGGCTGCGCGGGGGTCCCCACGCTCCGGGGCTCGGCAGCAGGCACCCGCGGGCAGGGGTAAGAGGGGAGACCAGGGTCGCCCCGTCCCGCCCGGTCGCCCCCTCCCCGGCAGCGCTCCGTCTGGGAAAAACTTCAAAGGGAGGGGTGTAGTGGGGCTGTTTTGGCTGCTCCCGTCTCGCTCCTCCTCTGGGAGGCGAGCGGGGGGCGGCCCCGCTGGGGGGAGCCGGGGTCGCGCTGGGCTGAACCGGGCAGCGCAGAGGGCAACCGGGGCCGGGCTGAGGGGACCCGGAGAGGTGCGGAGGGGGTAGAGCGGCCCCGGCCCCGACGGACGGGCAGGGAGGGAAGGGTCTCCTCTGGGGTAAAAGAGCGGCGGGAGCAGAGGGGACGGGGGGTTGTTCGCGAAGGGGCTGCCCGTCTTCTCTTCGTCGGAGGGAGAGCGAGCTCTGTATCACCATGGCGACCTGAGGGAGGAAAGAGCTAAATAAATAAATAAGTAGGAGATAACTCCCCCCTTCCCCTCCCCCGGCCCCCGCCGCCGCTGCCTCCCCTTTCCTTCCAAGTCCCGTCGCAAAGAGGGGGGGAGAAGAGATATCGCAGACAAAACTTTCCTCTCGTGGTAAAAGCGTTAAAGAGGCCGGGGGCCGCGGTGGGGAAGGGATCTCCGCACACAGCCGCGGGGATGCCGGTGCCCGGCGTGGAGAAGGGGAGCCCCTTCTCCAGCCGCGGCGGGAGGCAGGTTTCGCGGGAGGGAGAAGCTGCTTCCAGGCGAGCTCCACACCGCTGCTTACACCAGCCTCCCCCTCCGCTCCCCGGCCGCTCCCCTCGCTCCGCGCCGGCCGCCGGGGCTCTGCTTCCCCCGCTTCAGCACCGCGAACAGCGGTGGGTTCAGCACCATGGCCAGCGGCCGGGACCGCCGGGGCTCCGGGAGGCAGCGGGAGCACCCCTGCAGGCGCCCCCGAGGGAGAATCGGTTGCCTCTCTCAGCTGGGGACACCCCTGAAAACCCCATGCTGCTCCCCGCAGGGTGTTGGGAACCGTAGGAAGCCTCACCTAGGGCCGCTAAACTTTCCTGAGGCAAACGGCTGCGGGAGCTGAGAGCGCAAGTATTAACGAATGGCATGCTCTAAACGAACTTACTTGAGCTTTTTTGTGAAGAGAAACAACTTCTTGTGAGTCTTTTGTAGTGGTTCTCAGGAGCTCGTTATGGCTCCCCAGCATGACCGTTCACATGCACAACGTTCATAAAATGAGCCCTGCAGAAATGGTGAAAAATATATGCTCTCAACTTGTTTTCCCGAGGAAAACTTGTGGAGAAATTGCACTTAAAGAAACTGCAATCTTAGCTTTGGGAGATACCACACTGCTGAGGTGTACAATTGCACAGGTGAAGTTTGTGCCAGTCAGACAGGCGTGTTCAACTAATTAGAAAATCACCTATTGATCAGGAACTGCTCTCAGACATTTGGTGCACAGTTTAAAGAAATATACAAAGGGGGAGGGAGGGAAGGATTCAGGCTGGTGACAAAAAATAAGAAAATAAAAATAAAAAATATATATTTATTACACTGATAAGCTGTGAATTATTGGCTCAATGTTGCTATACATATCTCGTACTAGTAGTTATATATGCAATTACTGCTTCAGACTAGGAAAAATATTCTAGAAAAGTAAACAGCATAATGAATAATATTCACTAGGGAAGACAGAGATGGATTAGTCACTTTTGTGCTGTTCACTGTGTCAGGATGTTCTTTTTTCATTAAGCAAACAAGATTTATTTAACCTTACCCTGGTCCTGATGGGCAGTAAACTATAGATACATGCAGAATTATTGGGTTTGAGTCTAAATTCCCAGACAATTGAGGTTATGCTTCAGCTATAATCACATTTTCAATTCACACCTGCTTCTAGATTCCTTCTTCGCTATAAATTATCTGTTTCAAATAAGTCCAGAGACAATTGCATAGGTGATTCCTATCTGTGCATGGGAGGTAGTCAGGATCTCTACTCATGCAGGAACCCCAAGTAAATTTATCTCTAAGAATTATAGATGAAGTGAAGTCCTTTAGTAAAGAACTGTAGATCCACTTTTTGCCCAAACTACACTTCAGGACAAGTCAAGTGAACTAACAAGTTAAGCCTTTATGGAAATAGAGACATGAATTTCTTAATGACAGGCCCAACATTTTCAGGCTTATCTCATTAGGAGTGTAGAAATTAAGGACTAAACTGTAAGTATGGGCTTCGGAACTCATTACTTTCCTGTGGGAAAATGGGAAGAAGTAATAGATTACAAATCTTCAGGGCAGTTACTAGCTCATTTATTAAACTTGAAGCTATTGATTTTGTTATGTAAGGCAATACTCCTGCAGTGTCAGAATAATTTTATCAGATAATTACAAAATGATTTTACCTTGTGAGCAACAGAACTATATACATATATATATGAACATCAATGAAAATCCCACAACCACAACCTCAATCAGTTTAGTAAATGACAGAATTCTTTACAGAATTTTTGCCAGTGCATTTGCACAAAATTTAATACAAGCTTCCCAAGATGCATTATTTTCTGCAGAAAACATTTTTTTCACAAGCATCTATTTGTAAACTTGTTTTATATTCATTCAATTTATGAAAGAGAAGTATGATTTAATTTTCATAAAAAAAATCCAACACAAGGAATTTACTCAAATATTTCATAGATGTTAATCCTATGTTGTTCTTTCTTTCACCTATAAATACCAAGAACTCTGGACAATGTTGAAGTAAGCTTACTGGTTTTGTCATGATATCCTTATAGTATTTTTTTTCAAGAATGTATTTATGTGTTTCTACAAAAGTAAGAAGTAAAAGAATGCATATAATTCAGATAAATTAAGCTGTCTTAAATAGTAGTGGTTTATGCCTTGTAGAGTGCATGTATGTTCATGTTTTTTTCTTGTTTATTTTCATTGTTATTAAAAGCATTAGAGCTCTGATCAGTGTTTTTATCATCTGCTTGCTACAAAATGTTGCTTTTAACTGGGAAAATTAAACACTGACAGTTTTAAGAGAGATGGTGTTTATTACATTTATGTAGATACATGATTTTTAGTGATGGAGGCAGTTTGATAGTAGAAAATGATATTCTTAGTATATTATGTATCAATATTTAATAGTGATTATGCAGAAACCGACCAACACCTTTTAAACAATGAAAGCTAAATTTACTGGCCGGTAGACCCAAGGAAAGAGTTCTAATCTCATTCCTGCTTGACAGAGATTTCCTGGAAGATAGTTGTGTATATTTTTTTAAACTGTGTGTCAGATGTATTACTAAAATGCTATTGGTATTTGAAATACAGTTATATTACCTGTGTTATGAATAGCTGAAATTATAGACTTGAAAATAAGAGGTTACTAAATCCACTTTTTCATACAACAATACAATTTTTAATTATGTGCAAGGGTGCTGACTCTCATGGCACCTGGAAGCTTTCAGCTTTTCAGATTCAGCTAAATACTACTGCCAGTATTTTGGATTGTGTGTCAAAAGGACCGCCCGCCCCAATTCAGCATACTGAAAAAGAGAATGGTAGCTGTCCTGTCCATGCAGGGGCTGGAGGAGGAAAAAACTCAGAAGTCATGTGCAGAGATTGACATTTTTTAGTCATTATATACTTTGGTATGTCAACTGCAAAGGTACTGTGCTGCAAGTATGAATTATAAGGAGGCTCAAAGCACCATCCTCATTTAACATATCACCCATGGTACTTCTAGTAGGATATCATGCAGGGCTAAGAGAATTTCACAACAAAGGAAATATACCTTATTTACAGCTTAAAGGAACATTAAAATGCATTTTTGCTAGCTAATGACATGCACTTTATTGTCAAGCTTATACATATGGCCAGCAGAACATCCTGCCTTCTGGTACAGGGAAAAAAAAATAAGAAAAAAAAATAAGAATAAAGTTCTTAAATGATGTGCAATTTCTACCAGCAGTTCAGGTGAATGGATCCTCATGGCCACACGATGACCAGTAAAATCAGTGAAGATCCCTGTAAATGGAGGGACTGTATACAGTCTTGACTGCAGAAGCCCCAGTCAATGGCAGAGGTTGCAGGACAGTCTCTAACATAAACAAGAAGAACTTTTGCTCTGGAGTATTAGTTAATAGAGTTTTGTATAAAAAAAAAAAAAAAAATCACCTAAAAGGTGAAAACCCATTGATTCACTGTTTCTGTTTGTCAGTTACAGCTTCAGGTCAGCCATTAATGGTATCTGCATATGAGGTACAACATGATATTACCAGTATAAGCATCCACAAGAATAGGAATCATACCATTACTGTAGCTCTAACCGACAATAAGATGAGAAAAGGCATTGCTTTATTACAATAGTATATATTACCTCAATATTAGGAAAAAAAAAAAAAAAAGGGCCTATTCTATCTGGCTTGTCTATACCTCAAAATGAATGCAAGAATTTGGATGGAAGTATATATTTATAACATAGACAATTCTTCAGTTTGAATATTATTTACTTCCAAGAAACATTTTCTTTCTTGTCTCATTTTGGTAGGAAAATAATATAGTATATCCAAGGGCAGAACTAGTTAGAAAACTTGAAAGGGCAGAAAACATGTTAGAAAAATTAGAAAACTTGAACTCTCTCACACATAGCTTGCAATTCACAGGACTAAATCACAGTCCTACAGAGATGTAAGTTTTTAAAGCATTTGCATTAATAACACTGTTAGTGCAGACAGTGAAGGCTCATTCAAACATTTAAGTCAGAAAGGCTGATATTAAACCTTACTGCCAATGACCTACCCATTCATGTACGTCATAAGTGGTTCATACTGAGGGAGCTAACCTTCAGACTTTGCAATGTATGTAGAGACCTGAGCCTTCAGAAAAGTATCCCAACCAGAGGAAGTATCTGACTCATCCTAACTCAGAGACTTCAGGCAATTGTTGCAAATGTAAATGTGGTCTTTGTCATTCAGTTGCAAGGCAGTGACACCTGATCCTCGTGTGCCCCAATGGCTAAAGAGAGTGGCTGGAGACAGTGTTGGTGTGGAGAGGAGCTTTAGCCAAGCTTTGTCCTACATCTTACCACAGCCCTGCAGACAGACCCTTAACCTTGAATTTCATTTCCCTTCATACCTTTTGACCTAACTGCATCAGGTCTTTAAGTTCAACCGCACCTTTAGAAAGAGAAGTCCTACTTCTGATTGCTGCTGTCGTACCAGTCACAGCAATTCATAGTCAAATAAACAGTAAAGATCATAGGTTTATACAGCTGTACTGTGTTATTCTGTATTCATTTAATCTAGATAGACTGTTGGAGCCTGACCAGAGGAAGCCACCAGTGCACAGGACATATTGAGACTCTCTGGAGCAGAACGCTGGGGCTTGTTTCCTAAGGAAAGCAGAGTGCTGACATTTGTGCTGAATTCTCAGGAAAAAAAAAAAAAAAAAAACTTTTGGACAAGAAAACAATAATGTGCAGATTGAAAGGGTGAAATAGAAGGCTGAAAGAAAGAACAAGATGATGAGAGAAAGAGAGAGCTCACGAGAGCATAGTTAATTCAATGCTCTAATCAACTGTGTTCTGCAGTGCTTTATCATAAGCATCCCTGCATTAGGCTCACCAGCTCAGAGCACTTTGCAGCATTGCAGGAAATCCTCTGCTTTTTGCTTTCTATTTAAAACAAAACAAAACAAACAAACAAAAAAAACCTCTCATTGTATCTAGTCAATACAGACAAGTTTGTCAATGAAAGCAAAGGAGAAATTATCTCACATAATTTAGTATTTATCATACTCAAGACATTAGCAATTGCCTCAAAGTATTAATTTGAAGAATGAGAAAATAATGACATTTCCTACCTTCCTACTTTTTCTCCCGTCATCTCCTGTTGACACACACAGTCTGCAGTTTCTATCTGCTTGTAGATCAATTTTCCATTCTTGAAAATAAGCATTTATTCTAAGTGATTGTAATTAAGATGCCTCTTCTTCCAGCTCAGTATCTGTCTGGACATGAAGAGGTAATTCCTCATTGATTTCTATGGGGCTAGATTTCCGCAGAAAAATCTTCAACAGTCAATGTCTGCTTTTCAATAATAGTTTTCCTGGGCTCCCTGTAGAGTTGGTGAGAAGAGACAGGTAACTCTAAAGTGAAACTTCAGTCCAGCAAAGGTCTCAGTAGACCTCTAGAGTTGTCACATTTTGGTGCTTCAGGTTTCACAGGATGCATCTCAAATAAGTAAACCAATGTAGCATCCTATTTTTGCAGAAGGTGTGGAAGATGAAACCCTGTTTTCAGAGCTTCCAGACAGAATTGTACCCACTAAATTTCTTGATTTTCATGGTCCTACATCACTGTTTTCCTGGCTGACTTATAAAAATCTCAAGAATACATGGAAGTAAAGCTTGGTGTTATTTTCTCCCATTGTTTCTGATGATCTTCAGCTGCAGCATGGAGCAGCTCAGCACTTCCTGATCTCAGAGGTGGCCTTGAACCATTAGAACTGGAAACAACAGCAGGAGTGGAGAGAACATAGATATGCAAGGGTAGAAGGAAACCTTTTTTGGTAATTAAAACCAGTGGTTGTTTAAGGACATCAAGAGTGCCATCAGTTGCAGTGGGCTCTGAATCATGGCCTCTGTGTCAATGTGGAGATGAAAGAAGGCTGAGCTGGAAGGGAAGTAATGGAAACTGTGCCAGCTCCAGTAGAAACAGTACAGACATGGTGCTGTATTCTCCTTAGCATGCTACTTGCTTTCTCTGGTACAAATGCAGGAAAGCATATTGGTTTGTGCTTCAGCCCTTTTAGATGGGAGATAAATAAAATGCCTCATTTAATTCTTTACTGAATGAGAACTAGGGATTATCAGATCTTCACCCAGCATTATTTTTTACAGGGGAGGAGGAGAAAGGAGGCTATTAGGTTGCAGCCCATTAACACTACCCAGTGTGGTGTGAACATCAAACTGGGGCTGCCCCATAAAATGCAGTGTCTCTCCAGTAATCTTGCAATTCTCGGATGTTACAAATTGCTGTATAAGAATTTTAATACTTCAGGTAGTTAATCATGTTAAATAAACTAGATACCCGTTTATCTCAGCAAAGTATCCGGCAGGGATAAGAACAATCTTTATGAAGCCGCTGTATTCCATCTATTAGGCATAATTACATTAAAGCGCAAAGTGCATTAGAAGTCTTTCAGGATTAAAAACAAAGTAATGCTAATCTACTTTCCAGAAATATACTGAAGTTATTAATAAAATCAGAAAGAGAAGCAAGCAAATAGAAGATCCTATGTATTAACAAAATTGTCCAGCAATATGTGCAATATTCTAGTGATGGTGACTATAATTATATATAGGGTATTTACAGTATGATTTTGTGGTAGTTGTTGATCAGTGTTGGTTTGGCAGTTGTGAGTGCTATGAGTGCATGTGAGAACACAGATCTCATGTAACTGTTCTCTAGACATTCATTGCCATTACTTCTTTCTCAATATTTGGATTTACATATTTAAAAAGTGACCACAAACTTCTACAGCATTCCAGTGCCAAATTCTGGGTCTGACTGAGTTCTCCATCTCTAGTCAGAGATGCTACACACAAATTTAAGACAGTGAAAATCTGGAAGGGGTGGGAGGGAGAAAATGTCAAGAGAGAAGGAATAAAGACATACAAAAAAGTGAAAGGAAAAAAATAAACAACCCTTGAACTGGATCATAAACCCTCCCACATTCAGAACAATTAATTCCACCGTTCTGGGGTCACTCTCTGAAAATGTAAGGCTATTTCCAACTTCTCAATATTGTTGATTGCTGTTTCCCATCTCTCTACCTCTTGCAACTAATGAGTTTATCATTTTCATACAAATCAATCTCTTACCAGGTCACAGGATTCAGAAATACATTTCACAAGAAACTACAACATAGCTAATACACTAAATTAACACTAGCAGTGTCCTTGCCTTATGGACATATAAAAAATAATTACTAAAATATTCTAAACTGCTATCTAGAAAAAAATAATATGCACTGTGTGTAAGCTACAAATGTTTATTATTGTCACGCTGCATTCCAGCATTGTGTGCTGCAGGGAATAACTTTGTTCTGTTCATGAAATAAGAGGTAACAATAGCAGATATGAAAAAAATTCATCTCCAAACAGAATTCAAGCAAAAATACTGTATAAAGTCAAAGACTTAAAATATAAAGAAAGCAGAATTAGGAAGAAGTTCTGGGTTGAACTGTTTTCAAAGAAGAGATCTCATGGTTTGTTTGTTGTTTTGTTTTTAATTACACCCACATTCAGAAGCCAAACTGGTGGGTTTGGGGAATCGCATACAACTCACATCTTAGAAGAGAATTAAGCTGGTGGCTGGTAGGAAAAATCAGGTAGGCCCTTAGAGATGTTGAAGAGAAAAGATGTATGATGTGATCATGACAGAAAGTAATAATAATAAAAGAGACCAGAGGAAAATTTGCTGAAAATGTATAGGAATAGTAAATCCTGCCAACCCGTTACAGAAATAGAATCACGGGAAATATGTGATCTTGTATATGCATTTGAGTCAAAGAGTATTAAAGTCTTTCCATTAATTTCAATGGGTTTCATATCAGACCTTAAATGTAAATTTATTTTAAATAGGCTAGAACATAGGAGAGAGTGGTCTGACATACAGTTTCCTTAGTACAGCTCAGGATGGCTTCATTACTTACAACTGTCAGCAGAAATCTTTGTATAATCCAGCCTAAACTTTTTCCTATTTGCGCTATGTAATTCTAAGAGTACAGCCAGGAGATGGAGAGAAAGTGATTAACTAACATATTTTAGAAGTGTCTACTAATATTCTGAATTCCTTCTTCTTTATGATGATTTTAAGATGCAGTTTCTCACATTTCACTGCAGTACAAGTACATTGTACTCCTATGGGTGTTTAGCAGCTCCCTAGGAATACAGTAAGCAGAGCACATTTCCAACAAAGATGGCTGTGTATCACCCCAAACATTTACCAGAAGTTGGAGCCAGAGTATTTTTGTTTGACCTTGAAAAAAGATCAGTCTGTTTTAGGTCCAAAGCATAGATTTGGGAGTAAATATAAAAATACAATTCAAAGGAGATTATTTTAAAATGGATGGCTGTTGCAAATTGCATAGAATGTCAGTAAACAGCAGTAGATGAGCACATCTGAAATAGAAAAATCAGACGCATAAAAAATGTCATGTTATACTTCCTCACACCAACAAATGAAATATCATCATTCTTCTTAAAAAATCAGAACTAAGTCAGATTTTTGCTATTGCTACTTTCCCTTAAGTAAAATTTTCCATAAAAAAAAAATAGTGCAGGATCAGACCCATATAGATTTGTGACGATATGTCTAAGTTTAAGTTTAAGAGCAAAGCAAAAATAGTTTAAATCAGCTGTTTAGACAGACCACTACGATGAAGTAGAAACTGAGAGAAGAGAAACCATATTCTTCGTGGAAGAGGTATCATGGCTCATAATCATGCTGGACTAGATACTGTGTGAAGATGACCTTCCCGATAAGTAAGCAAACATTAGATCAGGCCTAATGAAAAGTTATTTTCTTGAGCAGTAGGCCCATTGAAATACCAGGTGAAGTTGTAGCCAACAAGTGTGTAGGCAGGGCTACACCATACGGTTCAAGAAAAAGACAAGCTAAGGAGCTGGGCTGTGCAATTGGGAAAGGTGAGAGGAAACACCACCAACTGAATCAACAGGAAATCTTCATGTTGTTCTTTAAAACAAGACCTCAAGCAACCGCCTTATGAGCAGAATAGGGACAAAAGTCAGGCTTCACTTTTTAAACATTACACAGAGGAAGAACTTTAACTTTCTACACCAAGCAGGCTTCTGGCTTCAGGCTAGCTTTTATTTTCAGTGAGACCTAAAGTTGAGTGAGGGTGGACCCAGAGGATGTATTCCAAAACTCAACATATTCAGTCTAAGGAATGAATTTTGTCAGTTGTTCTCATATTCACTTGAGCTTCACCAAAGATGTGCTATCAGGAAAAAAAAAAAAGAGAAACCAAAAAACTCAATCCCAAACTGTGCTCTCTGGTTATAACTGTAATCATCAAAGCGATACTCAATAACCTAGAATTAGCACTTCTACTTAATCCTACACACCGACGTGGGAGGCAAAGAGGAGGAGAAGAGTGTAGTTCTGTTGCAGCTAGATAAACATGTATTAAGGATTAGTACAGAGGTCAAAATTAGAACTATTAGAACTAAAACTTAAAAAAAAAAAAAAAAAGAAAGCTTCATCCCCCAAATAAAAAATACTTACACAAGTAACTGCAAAATAAAATGTTTTTCCTTCGCATTACCTGTGAATATATCTAATAATCAGGGATCAAATCTTGTATGTCCTACAATCTTTCAGAATTTTGGTTCATGTGAACAGGCTCTTGTTGAATGTATGTGTAACAATTACTCTATCTTAACCTTACATGGGATCTCTAATGCACTCAAAAAAGCTTAATTAATATGATTGAATATAAGAATTATGAAATCATTTCACAGAAATATAGAAAAAGTAGGTTATAAGGGACCTCTGCAGGTCTCTAGTCAAACCTTATCAGTGCCAAGCAGTAGGGAACAGTCACTTCCCTCATCCTTCTTGATATTTTATTACTAATGCATCTCAGTATACATTCATCTTCCACTGATTTAAGGGTACACCACTGAGCCATGTGCACTTGCTGTCTGTAGAACCCACAGATCCTGTTCTGCAGAGCTGCTACCTAATGAGTTGGTCACCTGCCTGCACTGATGCATGGCTTGCTCTGCCCCAGGTGCAGGAGCTTGCATTTGTCCTTGTAGAACTTTATGATGCTCATAGCCCATTCCTCTTGCTTGTCAAGATCCCTCTGAATAACACCCCTACCAACCTTGTGCACCAACTGCTCCTTCCATTTTGGTGTCATCCAGAGGCTGGCCATGTTAAAAGTCCCTTATGAAATGATTAGACAACATTGGCCCCAGAAGGTATGAACCCCTGGCACCACCATTAGACTCGAAACCGCATACCCTTCAAGCTCAAAGGTCCAGACAGTTCTTCACCCCTCCGTACAGTCTACCTATCTAGTCCACTTGTCCTCTCTTTGCCCACAGACCTCATTCACAGGCCCAGTCACTTCATTGTAGAAGATTGCCAGATTGGTAAAGCATGATTTTCAAAGGGCTGTTCCTGATCATGTTCTTGTCCTTCATGTGTCTGGAAATATCTTTTCAAGAATTTCCTGCACAGTTTTGCTCAAGGACTGAAGAAAGACTAATCAGCTTGTAGTTTCCTAAATCCACCTTCTTGTCTATTTTAAAAGGAAGGCATATCATTTGCCTGTTTACAGTCATCAGGGACCTCCTCATCTATTTTGATTTTTAATATTCTCATGTTCATTATTCTCATTTTTAAATTTTAGATTTCCTTCCACTTTGAATATCCTTGTCTCTTGCTGCTAACTTGGCTGCTTCTCAGTGTATAACTTGATTTTTCTATGTGAATAGTCTTTCATCAGATGATTACTTGGCAATCTTTTCCAAATTTGTGTCATATTTCTAGAAGGCTTATATTTCATTTGCAAAGCTTTCTCCCACAGAAAGTAGGTGTACAGCATCCCAGTCCAAAAAGTGGTTTTGGAATTTTCCTTTTAAAAATGTTACATTCCTTCCCTCAACAAATACTTTATCTACATTCTTTTTGTGTGTATGTGTACTAGAATAGGAAGCTACATCATTTGGAGAAACTTTTAATTCATTTTCAGCAAAACAAAAGTAAATGTTAATAATTTTAATCATTCTCGTGGCAAATGTTTGTTGTGTGAGTCACTCTGCACAACTGGAGTCCATAAGGTTATCTGGGCATATATAGTTATTCACAGGAATATTAAAGCACCTCAGTTTTAGTTTGAGTTACTTCTAAGTCCTTAACATGAGCTGTTTTCTTCTGATATTTTCAGTTGGATATTTTTGCTACTAGTCATACGTACAAGGTAACTGCTGCTTTTGAAGTGAACAGGAGTTTTTCCTACTCGTTTCAGTGAGGAATACATTCAGGTCCTTAATTAAATTTTATCACCTACATCACATCAGTCTTCATGGAAGAACCATAGTATAGTGATATTCTCCTCATAGACGTATGAGGGACAAATGTTGTAAATGTGAATTAACAGCATTAACTATCACATAATCAGTATTTTTTTTAAGACAGATTTCTGATTGACTTGCAACGTGACAGTAGTCACTTGAATGAAATTATTACAATTTCCATCTGCTAATAAGAGCACAGCAAGAGCCTTACAAGTAATTCTGAAACAAATATACCCCTTCTCTGCTTTGCTTTTGATCAGCTGTTTCCTCCAGCTTCTTTCTTAGCTCCAGTAATACAAGTGTCTCTAGACTATACCCTAGGCCACCAGAGCTGTTTTAGGTACTGCAATAAACTAAATAGTCATGATGTACTCCCCAAGTTGTTGATCTTTCCCCCACCTTCTTTTCCCTATGCTCCTTCTGCTCCTTATATCTGCATTAAAAAAAAAAAAAAAAAAAAAAGATTTTTTTTTTTCTTCATTCAGTTTGTCAAGGCTGCTCAACAAAGTATTTTATCCCCACTGGTCCTCTGTAAACATGCCATAGCTGCCCTCCACACAGGGATAGAATTCCCATACCCCTCCTGAAGGCACTCATCTCTTTTTGTACATTCCTTGATGAGAAAGTTCACGGCTATAGAGGCATATTAAAAAGTGAACCAATTCTCCTGATATGAAGAGTAGACAAATTCTAATTTTCCCACATTAGAAGGAAATAAACTCTGTCCTCTAGTATATGCCGAGGGCAGGAAGGCTCTGCAGGAGGATCTGGATAGGCTGGAGCGATGGGCTGAGGTCAACTGTATGAAGTTCAACAAGGCCAAGTGCCAGGTCCTGCACCTGGGGTGCAACAACCCCAAGCAGAGCTACAGGCTGGGAGATGAGTGGCTGGAAAGCTGCCTGGCCGAGAGGGACCTGGGAGTATTGGTTGATAGTCAGCTGAATATGAGCCAGCAGTGTGCCCAGGTGGCCAAGAAGGCCAACAGCATCCTGGCCTGCATAAGAAACAGTGTGGCCAGCAGGTCTAGGGAAGTGATTGTGCCCCTGTACTCGGCTCTGGTGAGGCCGCACCTTGAGTACTGTGTTCAGTTTTGAGCCCCTCGCTACAGGAAGGACATGGAGGTGCTCGAGCGAGTCCAGAGAAGGGCGACCAAGCTGGTGAGGGGTCTGGAGAACAAGTCTTACGAGGAGCGGCTGAGGGAGCTGGGCTTGTTCAGCCTGGAGAAGAGGAGGCTCAGGGGCGACCTTATCGCTCTCTACAGTTACCTTAAAGGAGGCTGTAAAGAGGTGGGGGTTGGTCTGTTCTACGTGCCTGGTGACAGGACGAGGGGGAATGGGCGAAAGTTGCGACAGGGGAGTTTTAGGTTGGATGTTAGGAAGTACTTCTTTACCGAAAGGGTTATTAAGCATTGGAATGGGCTGCCCAGGGAGGTGGTGGAGTCACCATCCCTGGAGGTCTTTAAAAGACGTTTAGATGTAGAGCTTAGCGATATGGTTTAGTGGAGTACTTAGTGTTAGGTCGGAGGTTGGACTCGATGATCTTGAGGTCTCTTCCAACCTAGAAATCTGTGATACTGTGATACTGTGATACTGTGATATGCCCTCACCTACACTGAAATTGTTTTCATTCACCCACTGGAATCATAAATTCTTTCTCCTACCAGAATGACACACTTTGTCTCCAAGATCATGCAGGGGTGAAGTGCTAAGAAACACTTCAGAACCACAGGCAGACAGTGTACTCCATTTTCTAAACAAAAAGAAATTATAGCCCTTATTAACCTGTACACCTTCTACAGACAGTGGGACAGGATCAAAGAACACAGTCCTTAACATTTAAAAAAAAAAAAAAAGTTTCATCTTAGGAAGCAAAGCAGCAGTATCAGGACAATGACTGAGAAGTCAGTTGCAGATCTCTGTTTATTCTCTCTCATACTCATCAAGGACTCTGAGATGACACATGTTCTGTTTAAAGTCAAATAATGTTTTTTCCTAATTACTAACACTTTGAACTTTTAATTAGGTTCTCAAATGAAGCTCTCCTGCCTCTAGCAATTCCTACAGAAATAAAAACATTTCAAGCTTAGCAAAGCACTAACGTAGATGCAGCATACAACAGCTTGCAGCTCCACAGTAACAGTGTAGTAAAAGGAAGATATGATGAAAAGAGATACAGGCCAAACTAACTCTTGATTTGCATGTCATGCAATCTTACTGTGTGCTATATGGAATGAATCTTATATTGGAGGACAGAAACAGAGTTTTGCTTGAGTGCAACAAACCCATACCAGGTAGAAATTGTATCCCTACAGAGCTAGTTCCTCAAGATGGGTGAGTACAGGTATGGAAAACTGATCCAAGGATGAAATAGAATGCCTGGTTCTCTGCTGGCATAGATGATATAGCTGCTTTGCACTGTGCTGGTTGGTTCCTAGCACCTTCGGTCTAGTGCCATGAGTGGAGAACACCACATTCCAGAACCTTCCAGTATGATCTCCATCTGCTGATCATACAGCTCTGCTCACTTGGGGATTCCTGAATGACAGAACGATGTCATGGTCAGTGGTTGCAAACAGTCAACTATTCAAACCAAACCAGGGCCACAGGAATCTACTGCTAAGTACACAATTATGCATGCTTTTTATCAGGACACTTAATTAAAGTAAAGGGTTGCAGCAATTTTTTACCCAGCAATTTTTGCCCAGTACAATTATCTTCTAATCCAAAAAAACCCTGTTAAAGAACCTCACTTTCTTAGCTGTGATAAACTGAGGTTGTTCACCTTTATGATGAAATTCAATGCTCCATTCCACTGTCACTTTCCTCATCAAGCAGTTCCTGCCTTTCCATGCTGCTGCAGTATTATATAACCAGCCATGGGCAAAAGCTGGATGCAAATCCAGCTTAAGAGCCAAGCTCAATGCAGCAGAGCCATATTCATTTACCTGTTTGGAGAAAGGTACAAATTCTCAGTTGACAAGTTCTCTTTAAAAAGTAACAGTTTTTAAGTGACATAAACATGTTTTTCCCGTGCCTCAAACTCTGCAGAGTCACATACATCCCTGTGAAAATCAGGATGGAAATATTTGGTATCCATTTTGCAAGAATGTGAACAGCATCCAGAAACACTAGCAACACACCATATTGGCATTAGCATGAAGTGAAGTAAATCCTTCTTCTCAGTAAGACTAATTCCCCAAGGTGCCACACATGCATGTGCAACATTTGCACATACTGGACATGATGCACAGGAGAATAAGTGACAGAGTGACAGATGAGGTTAGTGCTTCGTCTCAGGTCTTGGACTGGATTTCCAAGAGATGTATTTCCCTTTCAGTGGGGGTTGAGAGGGAAAAGATATTGGAAGTGTCACTTAATGGAATTGTGTAAGACTCATGAAAGAAAACTGCAAAAAATGAGCCATCAGATGAATCAATGATCATAAAAATTTCACAGGAAACCTCTACAGTCAGTAGATACTTGTATAGGTTTTGCAGCAGTACCAGTAACAGAATAGAAGGAAGGATAAAGTTGGCTGCATTCATCTTTGGAAACATTTTCTAGCTCCTGAGTAATTATCAACGGATATCAGGAACAGTAACATTGTCCAGGTGGGCATAAAAAAAATAATAATAAAATAAAATAAAATAAAATAAAATAAAATAAAATAAAATAAATAAAATAAAATAAAATAAAATAAAATAAAATAAAATAAAATAAAATAAAATAAATAAAATAAAATAAAATAAAATAAAATAAATAAAATAAAATAAAATAAAATAAAATAAAATAAAATAAAATAAAATAAAATAAAATAAAATAAAATAAATAAAATGGTTTATTCCAGGTCTATTACCAAATGACTCTTCAAAAATCCAGGAGATGTGTTACCACCAAACAGCCTGTGTCTGAACAAAGTAAATGAAAAGTTACTCGGGCTTATTTGTGTCACTACCCACACTTCTTACTCCAGCAACTGTTACTACCTTCAATAAACAGATCAAAATTAATCAAGAAACTCAGAGAGCTGCAGCAAAAGTCTAAGGGAAATAACAGGAACATGAACATCAAGAAAATGATCTTGATCTTGGCCCGTTCTTTTAGTGAAGTTCCAAGCTCATGAAGGGATAAGGACTAGCACTCAGACCCAGCTGCTCAGATGGTATAAAATGGGATAGACTTTGGATTCTTTGACCACAGAATGCTGTTCCCTGAACTAGTGGAAAGAGGAGTGTTGTCTCCTCAAGACAAAGAAAGAGCACCTTTGCTTATAAACTTACTGGAGGAGGATTTTATCTGTCTTTGAAGGGAAGGATGACAGAAGCTTTTAGTTATGTGCAAACTTGAATGACTTTGACAAGGACTTGGAATCAAAAGGAAGAGAAACCAGTGAATTATGGACCATTCACCTCACCTTAAGCTCCTGGAAAAAAATAAAAACTAGTTTAGGTGCTAGTTTTGGTTTTGTCAACAGCACATTGCATCAAGCCAATCTAATTTCATTCCATAGTAGATCAATATAGGCTAGGAAAGAAGCTGAGAAGGTCATATTTTTTAACCTTGTGAAGACATTGCCCTGTCTGCCACAGTATTCTAATAAGGAAGCAGTGAAACTTGGTCTAAAAGAAATTACCTAATTATGGTTACAAAACTATTTATAAAAGTGTGCCAAAGAAGAGTTATCAGTTGATAACTGCCAGTGTGAAAGGATAAAGATATGCAATTCACTCGGAAGAGAGAAGAAGCAATATGATTTATTGATAACAAAGCTTATGTGACTTAACAAAGATTCGGTGACGGCAAGGTACACTTGATTATAACTGTCATTTGCACCTAATTACACACTATATAAAAAACACCATATACTAATCAAAGACACTAAAGGAATAACATTATATACTACATAAAGACTGTGTAAGGAACTGGGTTAGGTGACATTACATCAAGAAAACCCTCCTATTGAGTCATGAGGTTCAGAGTGGACACCCTTGCTTTCTAAACTCCTTGAACCAAAGAGGTAAGGAGCATAGGTGTGACTGAATTCACTCCTAGTCCCCGACTTGGTCAATGGTTTATGTCTAAACAATAATATACATTATGTGAATCCTTTATGCTACTTACCTAAAATTATAAAGTGCAATCAAAAAGCACCATTACAGTGCATGAGCATGCTGTTTCTTTCCCAATCCACTTACCAATTATCTGTAGCAACAAGGGTCCTCTCAATCTGCAGAAGTAACCTTCGTAGGCATCCTTGCCCAACCAGAGGTCGTGGTGTGCAGCCCGCTGTCATGTCAGGAAAGGTCAAAGGGCTCCTGGGATGCTCACTATTTATGGGGTAAGATGATTGACTTAAGGTCATGTTTGCATACAAATGTTATCTTCTTTCAAATTAGGCTTGAGTCATATTTTCTTCCAAATTTGGCCAACACTGGAGTGGGGTGGGTGGGTAGGGATGCATTGCTCAAATTAGCCCTTGGCTATTTGTCTTCTGTCTTCCCCAGATCCAGGATACAACATGATCAGGCACACCACACATATCCATCACAACTGCCATTGATGGTTATTTCTTTAGGCCAGATGCTCTGCTTAATGCAAGGAGTTGGGAGTTCATCATTACATAAATTGTACCTACAGAGTATGATAGTATGTCAGAGGGTAAGGTTAGCAATCCAAATGGCCTTGGCAAAGTGATGAAAAGGTCTGAAAGAATAGAATCCAGTTCAATAGCAACAAACACAAGCCATTCCACTCAAACAAGAATAATTGGCTATAAAAACAAAGGACCGGGAACAACCAGAGAATAACATAGCTTTCCTAAACATGCTAGATCTTCCATATTCCATCCTGAAATATATGTTTCTCTGTACTCTTGGGAGTTAGGCACAAAATAATCAGTGCATCCCACTCCTGACAGCAAGCACCTAACAGCAAGGTTTGATCATGCCTGATGGCTTTTTAACATTCTTTCTTATGCTTTGCTTTCACAGAACATTTTCTCTAAAGAGCAAAGTTGTTTTGCATTGTTTTTAGCCAAATGCTTCTTCAGCGTGTTCAGTACTTCAGAAATGTAGGACAGCTGTTTTACCAAGTTGCCTATAAATTACAAGAGACTGATTGCATGTGCCAGAAGCATCCTGCCCTATTAGCAGATGTTGAGAAAGGATTAAGCATGCTTGGCTGCCTCACTGAGACATTTGGAGGAAGAGGAGGTAAGAAGAGGCCTTTAGCAAGAAAGGCTCCAGAACACTGACTGAGTCACCCTGGGCCTGAGACCCCAGGGACAGCTATGACTGGGGAGGAGCCCTGATGCCAGTCCTGAAATGTCCTTGTCTTGAAGTCCGTACAACATGTGGGCTGCATAGGAGAACAGGCTGGGAAAAGCATCAGCTCACAAAAGCATGTTCTGATAAAGATGATGCTAAATATCCATGTTGTTTTCAGTCATGCATATTGAAGAAATTGATTGTTCCTTTCTCATTTTTGAGTGACAATCACAAAAAACAGATGTTACACTGTTATTTTTTGTCACTGGCACCTAGCCCCCTGGCAAGGTTAAAGCAAGTCTTTTGGTATCCTTAGAACAGTAGGGCAGCAGAGCTGCTTCCTTTGTTTACACAATACCATTCTGAATAACGTTTGAGGCTAAGATTTTGTTGCATTGTAATCCATGTTTTGGCAGTCTTCTATTCCACTCCACCCCTCCCCCTCCCCCCCCCCCCCTTCAAATTTGGTATTCCACAATCCTTGCAAAGCCTAGCATGTATATCTGTCACACAGTAAGCTTTGAAGACAAATACATGTAAGATCCTTGACATCTATGACACCCATTTAGCTTCCACTGAAGAAGGAAGGACGTTTTCAGGGTTATCTTTGCAACTTACTTTCTCAGTGTCTTTTTGAATTCAAGCTTCATAAGTAGAGCAGGACAAATAGACTTCAACATTGTGTCATACATCTCATCTGGATACCTAATATAAATGCTTAATTTTACATAAAACATTGACTACTTCTAACGTTAGATGTTAAAGAAGATGTAGAAGTAAAAATGTCAGTTGTTGACAAATAAATAAAAAAAAAAGTCATTTGGAGAATGAGTACTATTAATTCCAACATTGATACACGGAACAAATATTTCTTCTAAATCACCATTCTTTTGCTAGGAGTTGCATGTGATGTCTTTGGAAAAAATAAAAACAAAAGCCTACAAAAATTATCCACCTGTTGATCAGATGTACAACATTAGGAATGTGTCACTGATACAATACAAAGAAGCAGAAGGTTCACTGGACATTAGACATCACTTGTCTTCCATTTTAATTAATTGTCAGTAGGAAAGAAAAAATAAGAAGCCCAAAAATAAACAATGAGCAGCTTACTGCTTCTGCAATCTGCACTTTAAGTTGTAAGATCATGTGATAAAGTACTAGACAGTGCTATATAATGTAAATCCTATAGGTGGGTGTTCCAGCAATAAAATTGGAGATTAGTAACTAGAAAAAAAGAATCGTGATTCAAGGGAGAAGGGGAATGGCTAAGTGGAACAATGATCTGACGCTCTGAGCAATTTTAATGGTTTTTACTATAGTGTTTGCAGAAAGACGATATTTGTTCAAACTTTACCACTTAAAAGTGTTTTTCTGAAATTGAGGAATAAATTGATATCTTTCAACTAAATGGCCCTTGTTCCTCATGTAGCCAGTACTGTAGACACTTTATTTTCTCCCACAAAATGAAAGCTGAGTGAAATAAAAAGTAAAAAGAATATGGAATGAACTCAATTTCCAATTATATATATATAAAGGTGCTAGCTTCCCAGAATGAGTAGGACACCTGTAATATGTTAAAAGCAATTTTATATGACTTGGAATATAAACATCCCCCATCCCCCTAATGCCTGTAGGACATGTAAAGTTACTTTGACAGAGCCCAACAGAAAGATTATACTAATGCTAAAAATCTCATAAAGAGGGAGCATATATAAGTAAGTCACTGTCATCATAAATTAAGCATGCCTGGGACTAACCTCTGGCACTGAGGCACTAGCACCAGACCCTCTCAGTTTCCAAAAGTTATAGTTATGTCCATATTGTTTGTCAGGGATGAGCTCGGGCCCATGTTATCTCCCAGACAATACTTGAGAGTGGGAGACTGCTTGTTGGTCTAGGCCAACATTATGCTCATTGGCCTTCTAACAGTTTAAAATTACAGCCAACTGAGTTCAAGTGGCAACAACATTCATGCACATTTTTTTTACTTACACATGTAGATCTTGGATCTAAGAGACCTAAGAAGCATATTGATTTGAATCATGCCAACTATTCCTTTTTGACCCCGGAAAAGAGAATGTAAGTACTCTGTACTAGTATTTCATCAAGAATGCATAATAAAATGGTCAATAATTGTCATCATTTAAAGTATATCTTAGTAGCAACCAGCCATTTCAGAAACAGCAGTTCTCTGAAAATTAGGAATTTAGAGTAAGCTCGACTGCTTCCTCTGCAGTCAGTGAAGAGGAAATAAACACTTCCTGTCTCAAATCCCATTTTCAGTGGGTTGAAATGATCCCTGAAAGTGCCTGCCTGTTGCCTGCTTATTTCTGCCTTCGTTGTCTGCAGAAGGAGAAGTGGCATCATCATTTAGAAAGAAAAAAAACTAGGTGAAATGCCACCACAATTGCCACCTAAGATTTCTGTACCTTCTGCAGGCTTGGTGAATATATTATCTGTGGTAAATGTGTGCATAGAAAGTTCCGCTGAAAGTTTAATTTGCGGCATTCTGATGAAAGGAAAGAGACCTGATACTAAAGTGATATGGTAAGTTGATGCTAGAATACAGGAGGTCCTGCCTTTTAGCCTTTGTTTAGTATGCTGGACCTTGCCAGCAGTAACAACCTTCTATAATTGGGAGAAATAGATATTTTAAAGGCAGAATGGTGTGGTAAAATAGCTCTTCAAAAACAGTTTGGGAGAATACATTCTTTGTAGCCTCATGAATCATTTGTGAAATATCTGCCTGTACTACTACTAAGGTTTTCAAGCAGCTTTGTACTTTATGAAAATGAACTTGAAGTAATATGGTCCTGATATGAGGATATGTTGTAACTAACTCTTTTTCAGATTTTACTGGACATGTAGTGTGGAGAATAACTGTCAAATACAAATACCAAAACTGGATATTCTTTTCATAAATCTAGAAGAAATATACTAGATTTATCATAGATCTGTATATTTAGTTTACATCTTTCATAGACAAAACTCTGCAAGACATATTTTTAGATTACTGCATGGTTTCATGTGACTTGAACCTATATTTAATCCCAAATTAAAGTAAATAACAATGTTATTCCAAACTCCCAAAAGCTGGGGACCATTCCAGCAGGTAATTCAATACCAAACTGAAGAACTTGATGTTCAGTGGGCAGAAAAATAAAAATATATCTCAACAAAAGAGGTGATTAATTAGTTGAAAAAACATAAAAGTGTCACCCTGGAACCTAGGAGGGACTTCTATCTAATGAAAAGAGAGATATAATTGCATTAAATGTTCCTATAGTTACACATTTGAGAACTCCCTAAAATCAGGTGATTCAAAGGCAACTTAAGAAATTTGTTTAGATCCCCTCTCTCCTCTAGGATGAATGTGGATTTAGAGAAAGATGCTTAACTGTTGGCACACAGGACTGAAGTCCCTAGGACATCTGGTAACACAAATTCCATGCTTCCCATGAATCTGCAGTCAAACCTCAAACATTAATAGCAGCCAGTACTTTTTTCCCTGGTCTGTTAAGACCATAGATAAAATTCTGCTTTCTGGGGCCAGGGCCTGTGAACTAAGGGAAACACATGACTCAAATATACATTTTTTTTCTATTATTGTTAAGAGTAGACATCATCATTCATTCATTTGTTCTTACTTTTATAAAAATCAGTCCATACCAAATAATCCTAGCCTAGTGGCTTGTCTTTGCCAAAAGCATATTTTTTCCAGGCTGTTTTCAGGTTTTGTCAGAACTCAAGAAGTGGTAAATCCACATCATACCTGGCAGCTGTGCCCACAGGTTATTACACAAATATTACTAAACATTTGTGCTTCTCTTTTTGTTTCTATTTGTCTGACTTTAAATTCTCTCGGTTGTTTCTCATTATACACATCTTCCTCCACTGCATCAGAGATATCTATGGTTCTAACTGAACTGCGATTAATTACAAACATGAAATTAAATTGTCAAATAATTCCACATTGATTAGATATGGCAAAGGCTTCCAGGATATGCTGGCCTAAGCTAGGTATAAACCAGAACCTTAAAACAAACCCATATTATCACTCCTTCTAGACCATATGACCTAGTAGTTCATATGCAGATACATGCATTTTGTCATAATTTCCCTTTCTCCCCAGTGTTTTGTAGCTAGCTGTATCTACCTTCAAGTATGCTGCACTGAAGCTTTTTTAAGCCACAATACATTCAGTTATTAGTAAGTACAGAGAAATGCCAGTTCATAATAAGCCAAGATGAAATATTTTAATATCCACTATTTTTTGTCAGTTCTGAAAATGATGAAAGCCTCCCAATGCCATTATAGATTCAGTTCCATGTCTCTGCTTCAACATTGCAAATCTACAAGCAACTCTTATTAACTGTTTTTCTATATTAAAGGTTATATAGTCAGAAGTCTGTGGAGGACTTTGTTTCACTGTAAATAGCAAATTTTCCTCACCAATTTTCAATGTGAATCATTCTTATATTTTTCACTGGTACTGTCAGCATAATATCCCTTGCAAGCATACTAGAGATACTATACTCATAAGTAAAATACAACATGCATAAGAAATATATATTGTTGTCTGGAGAGAAGAATTTTCCTCAAATTCTTTTGCCATACATTGGCTTTTCTATAAACTTGCCATGAAGGGAATTCAGGAGTCAATATGGAAAAAAGAAAGGAATTCACAAAAATCATCAGTAGGAATAACGAGGAAAATGTGTGTAGTAAAATAAAAATGCAAATTAAATGATGGATGGATGGATGGATGGATGGATGGATGGATGGATGGATGGACAGACGGACAGCATGTGCATGTTTGCCCACATGTTTGCGTACATCAGCACATGCAAAGCTATCTCTGTGCATGCATGCACTAGTGTATAAATTCAAAGGACAAAAAATTCAGCAGCCTGACTGTAACTGAGTTTGCAAGAGTCACCCTTCCTGTGACAGTCTATTTCTAGGTATGATCTGCCTATCTGAAGAGGTGATAACACAGCAGACCATAGAGCTATGTGGAGATGCTGAATCAGCTCACATATAGGCAGGCAGGTTCATCCATGTAGCATTATTTAAAAGGCAATCAAGGCATGTGTGTCTGACATTGTTAGCCCCTCATGATGCTGGTAGTGTTACAGTTCTGTCATGCATGCTTCGTAAACATGGATGAGTCCATTACCAGTGAACACCTGAAAGACAAGACAATAACCTGAGATACAGAGCTAAAACAGAGAAAAAAAATAACCTTATTGTCTCAAAGGATTTATCCAACACAACTGACTGCAAGATTTTTACTGCCCCAATTCATTTATTACAGAAAATTTGAGGGAAGATAATGCTGCCACCATGTTCTTCTTAACAGATCACCCTTCTCAATTAAAAAGCAAGCAATGCATCTCTGATGCACAGATATTGCAAAATCTTCAAAAATTCAGAAATCTAATAGGGGTAAAGCAATTCCAGTTGATGACTACGATTGTTTTCTGTGTTTAAAAAGGCAGTGTGTTTTGTTCTTGTAGAATGTTGAACTGTTCTTGTGTGCTGCTGCCATTGAGCCTGCATTATAATGGAAACATAGAAGATGCCAAGCCCCAGCATGTGTTTCTAATTAAGATTCTTCATTTTTTGTTCAGATGTTAGAGGATGACCTGATTAGCCCTGCCAATTATCAGAGCTCAGCTACTGTGACTTCTTATCTTATTCAATAACTACAGTCTGATTTGCGTATTTGGAGAAGAAAGAACCATATACCTCAAAGAATAGGGCAAATGTCCTGAAGTCCATTGACAATGTGGAAAATTTAATGTGGATCATAGGGGAACACTTCCAGCCAGCTTTCTGTTCTCAAGCCTTCCATTTCCTCTCATACATTGTAATAAGCAATTAGCACAGCTCAAACTACAACTTACAGCCTAGCTGTGCAGGCAGATGTCTATTTTTCAGGTACAATTACGTGTAATAGAATTTATTGCAGTAGAATTACCTGAAATTTTAAAACAACAGGAAGATTTATTTCTTACCATCTAGGATTCCTCAGTGATGTTATGAAATA
Source organism: Anser brachyrhynchus (assembly GCF_964034855.1). Lineage (NCBI taxonomy): Eukaryota > Metazoa > Chordata > Aves > Anseriformes > Anatidae > Anser > Anser brachyrhynchus. Next base: position 116,089,419 of record NC_137694.1, on the reverse strand, counting down.
AGAAGAAACAATAAAATCCTTCCTTGAGAATTAGTGTCTTTTGTCAGCTAGCAAGCAGTGTATTATTTAGAGAAAGCAAAAAATACAGAATCAGTGAAAACAACTGGCATGAAGGGTAGTAGATGAAGTGCCAGGTTAAGTTTGAGCTTTGAAAATGCTTTATTAGGTTATGTTCACATGAAAAGTACTTCAGTATGTCTATTAGGTAAATTGTATACAGTTATCAGAAGATACCTTTTTGTACAAGTATTACCTGTACAAGTATTGCCTGGCTATCGGCTCTTCAGGAGGGACAGGCAGCACAGAGGGGGTGGTGGCGTGGCTCTCTACATTAGAGAATCTTTTGATGTTGTGGAACTCCAGGCTGGGAATGATAAGGTTGAATCCCTGTGGGTTAGGATCCGCAGGAAGGCCGGCAAGGCTAGCATCCTGGTCGGGGTCTGTTATAGACCGCCGAACCAGGATGAGGAGACGGTTGAGGAGTTTTATAGGCAACTGACAGAAGTTGCAAAATCGTTGGCGCTTGTCCTCGTGGGGGACTTCAACTTCCCGGACATATCCTGGAAACACAACACGGCACAGAGAAAGCAGTCTAGGAGGTTTCTGGAGAGCGTGGGAGATAGCTTCCTGACGCAGCTGGTCAGTGAACCTACCCAGGGGTGGTGCCCCACTAGACCTTCTCCTCACAAACAGAGAAGGACTGGTGGGAGATGTGGTGGTCGGAAACTGTCTTGGGCAGAGTGACCACGAAATGGTAGAGTTCTCTATTCTTGGCGAGGCCAGGAAGGGGACCAGTAAAACTGCTGTATTGGACTTCCAGAGGGCTGACTTTGAGCTGCTCAGGACGCTGGTTGGCCGAGTCCCTTGGGAGGCGGTTCTGAAGGGCAGAGGAGTCCAGGAAGGCTGGGCGCTCCTCAAGAAGGAAATCGTGATGGCACAGGAGCGGTCCGTCCCCACGTGCCCAAAGACGAGCCGGCGTGGAAGAAGACCGGCCTGGCTCAACAGAGAGTTGCGGCTTGTGCTTAGCAGAAAAAAGAGGGTTTATAATCTTTGGAAAAAAGGGCGGGCCACTGAGGAGGACTACAAGGATGTAGCGAGGCTGTGCAGGGAGAAAATTAGAAAGGCCAAAGCTCATCTGGAGATCAACCTGGCTACTGCCGTTAAAGACAACAAAAAATCCTTTTACAAATATATCAACGTGAAACGGAGGACTAAGGAGAATCTCCATCCTTTACTGGATGCGAGGGGAAACCTAGTTACTAAGGATGAGGAAAAGGCTGAGGTGCTTAATGCCGCCTTTGCCTCAGTCTTTAGCGGCAATACCGGTTGTTCTCTGGATACCCAGTGCCTTGAGCTGGTGAAAGGGGATGGGGAGCAGGATGTGGCCTTCGCTATCCATGAGGAAATGGTTGGCGACCTGCTACGGACCTTGGATGTGCACAAGTCGATGGGGCCGGATGGGATGCACCCGAGGGTACTGAAAGAACTGGCGGAGGAGCTGGCCAAGCCGCTTTCCATCATTTATCGGCAGTCCTGGCTATCAGGGGAGGTCCCAGTTGACTGGCGGCTAGCCAATGTGACGCCCATCTCTAAGAAGGGCCGGAGGGCAGACCCGGGGAACTATAGGCCTGTCAGTTTGACCTCAGTGCCAGGAAAGCTCATGGAGCAGATTATCTTGAGGGTCATCACGCGGCACTTGCAGGGCAAGCAGGTGATCAGGCCCAGTCAGCATGGGTTTATGAAAGGCAGGTCCTGCTTGACGAACCTGATCTCCTTCTATGACCAAGTGACGCGCTTGGTGGATGAGGGAAAGGCTGTGGATGTGGTTTACCTTGACCTCAGTAAGGCTTTTGACACCGTTCCCCACAACATTCTCCTCAAGAAACTGGCTGCTCGGGGCTTGGACTGGCGTACGCTTTGCTGGGTTAGAAACTGGCTGGATAGCTGGGCCCAGAGAGTTGTGGTGAATGGAGTCAAATCTGGTTGGAGGCTGGTCACTAGTGGTGTCCCCCAGGGCTCGGTACTGGGGCCGGTCCTCTTTAATATCTTTATCGATGATCTGGATGAGGGCATCCAGTGCACCCTCAGTAAGTTTGCAGATGACACCAAGCTAAGTGCGTGTGTTGATCTGCTCGAGGGCAGGAAGGCTCTGCAGGAGAATCTGGATAGGCTGGAGCGATGGGCTGAGGTCAACTGTATGAAGTTCAACAAGGCCAAGTGCCGGGTCCTGCACCTGGGGCGCAACAACCCCAAGCAGAGCTACAGGCTGGGAGATGAGTGGCTGGAAAGCTGCCTGGCCGAGAAGGACCTGGGAGTATTGGTTGATAGTCAGCTGAATATGAGCCAGCAGTGTGCCCAGGTGGCCAAGAAGGCCAACAGCATCCTGGCCTGTATAAGAAGCAGTGTGGCCAGCAGGTCCAGGGAAGTGATTGTGCCCCTGTACTCGGCTCTGGTGAGGCCGCACCTTGAGTACTGTGTTCAGTTTTGGGCCCCTCGCTACAGGAAGGACATGGAGGTGCTCGAGCGAGTCCAGAGAAGGGCGACCAAGCTGGTGAGGGGTCTGGAGAACAAGTCTTATGAGGAGCGGCTGAGGGAGCTGGGCTTGTTCAGCCTGGAGAAGAGGAGGCTCAGGGGCGACCTTATCGCTCTCTACAGTTACCTTAAAGGAGGCTGTAGAGAGGTGGGGGTTGGTCTGTTCTCCCACGTGCCTGGTGACAGGACGAGGGGGAATGGGCGAAAGTTGCGACAGGGGAGTTTTAGGTTGGATGTTAGGAAGTACTTCTTTACCGAAAGGGTTATTAAGCATTGGAACGGGCTGCCCAGGGAGGTGGTGGAGTCACCATCCCTGGAGATCTTTAAAAGACGTTTAGATGTAGAGCTTAGTGATATGGTTTAGTGGAGTACTTAGTGTTAGGTCGGAGGTTGGACTCGATGATCTTGAGGTCTCTTCCAACCTAGAAATCTGTGATACTGTGATACTGTGATACCTTAGGTTTTAATTTCAATTTGTGGTCACATTCAGACTGCGTCATGAAAACCTTTTTTAAAGCTCTTCTAGATACTACAAAGGCATCAGCCACCTCTCCTCACCCCCTCTGAAGACATACACATACATATCTTGCAGCCGTTTTCGGTGTCTCATCTTGCACCAGCAACATGAAAGAATAGCAAGAGAGATGAGGAGAAGAGGAGCAAGTTCACCAGCTGAGAAAGCAAATGTTTTTAGAATAGAGCTGCATACGCAAAGACTTAGCCTGGAGGTGGGTGTTAAGATAACTTTTTAAAAACTGACAGTAAAAATGCAGTGCCCATAAATGGTGGGCCAGATGGTTGTCTTTCTGCTGTAACAGGTTATGCTTCAAATACTGCAACGCATATGTATTTGGTGTGTGAGATGATTTTTCCTCTTGGTGACATATATTCCTAGCCATTGCACCCAAAACTTTCTGTATTGATAACACCATAGATAGACTGGGAGTTTTCCAGGCATTGGGATCACAGGTTTACACTTTCTTGACAAGGGTGTCCATAATCTTGCTTTCTCCTTGTGGTTACCCCAGGCAGCCTCTAACACACTTACACATATTGAACCATATTTTTACTGTGAAGAAGATCATGTCAAACAGGACTGAAAAGACTATGTATTTGGGGCTCGTGAAGATATTTACTGCACCTCATGAAATGAAGGATGACTTCTCATCCCTCATCATACTGCCAACAAGTTAGATCTCTGGGTTCAGACCTTTGTCTGAATTCCCCATCTAACCAATCAAAAGAGACAGAGTGATTCCCCACGCCATCTTTAGGAAGGAGTAAAGCTGTGCAGAAGTAGAATGCTTAATTTCAGCATAAGTAGATGCTTAATTTTCAGGTGTCTGAAGTGAAGGCTGTCCTGAGAGTGTTTACACAGTGCCTTAGTGCAGGAGAGAAAGCCTCCTATAAATGCTCACCCTGACATACTACACAGTATATTCCCAATGGGGACCACTCCAGCCTAAGCAAACACAACCTGACTCTCTGGGAATCTAACAGAGTTAAAAATAAAAATAAATAAAATCTTTAGTTTGAAAAATATATTATGATGTGTGTGACTGGAATTGTTAATTTGTTTCATTGAGGTTTAAAATGTCTTCACCTTTGTCTTTCAAAATCTTTTTCAAAAATAATTTTACTCCTGGAGCAAGCTTTGCAGAGTTATGTGGGATTACAGTTATGAAGATTGTACTCTGCTAGAACTCACTAGCCTGAGTTGCACTTGTAACTCCCACAGACTTGCACTAGAAATTTTAGGCTCATCAGTCTCAATGTAACTTTTCAAAGTGTGATAACAGAACCCATGTCACTCAGATGTTTTTACATATTAAACTGCATTTTGCTGAAGTCTAGATCCTGAAGTCTCTCTTGTTACTAGTCCTTTCCAGTAAGGTTGCTTAACTGAAAGTAGGAAGGCTTAAGGAGTAGGTAATTAGTGTGCTTACTGTGGGAGGGAATTTGAACAAACAAAAGAAAAGCAAAAGGAGTTATAAGCTTCTGTGTAACCATGAAGGGAAAAAAATAAGAAAATCCCTTTTTACTGTATCTTAGGGAGGTTCATCACATCATGTTTCAATAACAGGAGTGTTCTCAAGAAAAAAAGAGGCAGGAATGTACAAGGTTCTGTCTTTAGACTCCTGCTGAGCAATAATGGAAGTATAACTAATTAAGGGCCTGAACAAGGGCTCATTGAAGCCAAGTGAAAGCCTCCCACTGATTTCAATGGGTCTTGGATCAACTTTAAATGTGTAGAGTGTAAATATGACTGCATTAAAAACATGATGAGCCAATGTCTGCTTTCAGTCAGGGTGGTTATATTATGCCAATCCTCACCCAGAGCTGGTTCACAGCTTCCCAGGAGAATCAAAGGTTAATATTCCAAAATGGAGAGCTTGAGCCAAGCTACTCCTGATCTGAAATGGGTAATGGGCAAAGCTGGTAGAGAAAGGACTTGGTGAGACAGGCTTGCTGCTGCTCCTGCCCCTGAATGGATGAAGGACAAGAAATTAATACCTCTGCAATTGTTTGTCCCCATCTCCTTGTACATACCCATCTCAAGCAGCCTGAATTTCCAGAGCTTTGGCTAGATCAAGCTGCAAGTCAAACACAATTTTTGAAATTCCCAGTAGTTTAGTGTCTACTTTTCCTGTGCATTTGCCTGTACATAAAGCCAGTCCTGCTTTCACCAGTGACAATGATCTTTCTATCACACCAATCAGGTAGCCCTTCTTTCTTAACTTGTAAGAACTGAAAGCCAATGACTCTATCAGGGAATGACACTGATTTTATAATTACTTTTAGCTCAGAGTCCTTACTATTTTAATGCTAAACAGTTTGTAAAGAATGGAAAATCTTTAAGTGCATTATATATTAGCCCCCTCAGTTTCCCAAAATATTTCTTTTTAACTCCTTAGCTATTTACAGTATATATTAGCCTGCTTCTTAGTCAATGGATATCCTCCCCAGTTCCCAAGTGTGGTCTGACTTCATATGCACAAACTTCATATGTCTGTTCCTGAGTTTTCTAAGGACTGTTACAGAGGGGACTGTAAATGTTGACTCAGCAATGTCATAGGAAAAAAAAAAAAAAAAACTAGTTTGAAAGGCTATTAGCAGTCCAAATAAGAGTTTGGAGAACCAAACCTTTGATTTTCAGTGTGTTACTCTTCTCTTTTGCATCTTGTTAAACACGTAATGTCAAGCTGCCCAGGAGCCTTCTTGCATACATATCTTAAGAGCAGCCACATCTTTTCTCTACCCCAAAACATAAGTAGACAAAAGCCTACCCATGCAACAAACATCTGTTTACTCTCTTGTATTCTGATTCATTGGAAAAGACTTGCAGAAGAAATGTAATATGTTGACAAGTGGGAGGCGGGTTCACTCAACTGTGACTAAAAATTATCCATGATGAAAAAAATATGTCTTCTTTCCATTCCTGTGGTAATTCTAAGCTGTAAAATGATTGCTCTTTTCCCACAAAAAAAAAAAAAAAAAAATTAAAAAAGGGGCGGGGACAGAGTGAATTAGTGAGAAAACAAGAACTTGTCAAAAATTTATGGAGTTAGGCCTGTTATTAAAAGAATCAGTTTAAAGTCATGGACTCTGCCAAATTTAACACCCTCTTCAGCCTACTGAAAGAGCAAAATTGAATTAGTAGACTCCTTTGCAATGGCAAATATTTTAAACATCTGAAATGCTGGAACTCTACATGCTATGCAAATCAGATATAATCCTCTGTACTCTAGTTCTAATCAGAATAAAAGCACATCCTCAGTTCAAGCCAGAAAACAGAAAAGTTGGGCAAACACACAAGAGCATACATTATGCAAGTTGGAATGAATAAATAAATAAATAAATCTTATTTTCCAATGACCAATAGAAAAGGAAAAATAGAGTCAGGTGTCAATCTGTTGTTTTTTTTGTTTTATTTTGTTTTTGAACAATTTCTTATTTTATTAATTGGTTAATGAATGGTACAGCTGAATTCAAAAACCTACCTTATAAACATGCAGTATGCACACAAGACTAAACTGACCCTGATGGGAAAACAGATATGATTGATAGTTGATCTTTATAAGATAGATTGTAAAAAAGTAAGTGATTTCATACTGTTGTTTGTTCTCTGGGGTAACTCGTAACATTACCTTAAGTTTGTTCAGATTAACTCCTTAGGTACTATTTTACATATACTTTCTTTTTAATCAATGATCTATTGCTCACTAGTTGTGATAATCCTTTTTTTCTTGAGAAACAAAGAAGTAAACATGAAAAAAAAAGATTAAATCAAGAATAAACAAAAAAGTCAGAGACAGTAAAGAACCTTTAGAAAGAAAAAATAAATGTCTCTAGAACAAAAAAGAGGAGATTTTTCCCCTTAGACAAGATACAACATGTGTTCTGAATGAGCGTATAAAAATGTTGATCAAAGAAAAATATATATCTCACTTCACAAATTGATTTATCCTCATAGTTCTAAACCTTCACACTGAAAGTATTCTGAAACCTTATGTCACTATTACCATTACCTTGCTGTCACCAACTGAAGTCCAACAATGTCTACTAATGAATGAATTAATCATTCTATTGCCCTGTAGGAAGTGATAATGCAGTTTGAGTCCTGATATCAAGTAAGAGTTGGTATCACACATATGATAGCTAGAAAGATAGACAGACAAACAGACATTTGTATATACACATACATATATGTATCTTTTATTGTGAAAAAGTATGTGACAATAATCCTTCCTTTAGACCAGTGCAGCAGATGGTGATTTTGGATATCACAAGCAAACCCTAGCTCTGTGTTTAGGTAGATTTATTCAAGCTCAACATGGTCAAATACAAATATCTCTTTTCTTAGAAGTTTTTTGGATAGAAGACAGATCTCAGTGCAAATATCTTTAGACTATATTTCATAAATGAACAAAGATTTGGAAAGGGGAAGCTCCTTATTTTATCCAAATTAAATGATACATCTATAATCCAAATCAGTCCATTTATTTTTAGACAAAAGTGAACACCCTAGGGGATACATGAAAAAGCTGTGTAGATTGGTTTGTGTTCTAGCAAGTTCAGATATTTGGCCCACAGCCTAAAGTGATTACTAAGCAGAAATAAAATGGATATTTCAAAGTTCCATTTGACTTATAAATCTTTGTTTAGTAAGAAGTACTATTGACATTTGTTACTGTTAAATTTTAATTAGTCCAACTTGAAAAGTCAATGTTTTAACCTAATGATTTTTGAACAAGAAAAAAAAAAAAGCAGAACACATTGCTGGGCAATTGATAAGGAATGATAAACACAGGAATTCAGGATACAATTTTGCTACTACAGTTTTTCTATTTAACATCTTTGTCGGTAACGCAGAGAGTAGAATCAAGTGCAACCTCAGCAAGTTTGCCAATGACACTAAGGTGTGTGGTGAGGTTGACATGTGGAAGGGAAGGGATTCCATCCAGAGGGACCTTGCAGGTTTGAGAGAACCTCATGAAATTCAACAAAGTCAAGTGCCAGGTCCTGCATCTGGGTTAGGGCAATCCAAAATGCAAATACAGGCTGGGCAGAAAAAGGATTGAGAGCAGCCATGAGGAGAAGAACTTGGGGGTGCTAGTTGATGAGAAGCTCAACATGAGCCGGCCAACTGTGCTTGCAGCCCAGAAAGCCAACTGTATCCTGGGCTACATCAAAAGAAGCACGGCCAGCAGGGCAAGGGAGGTGATTCGCCCCCTCAACTCTGCTCTCACGAGACCCCCTATGTGGAACACTGTGTTCAGCCCTGGGTTCCCCAGCACAAGAAGGACATGGACCTTTTGGAGCAAGTCTAGAGGAGGGCCATGAGGATGTTCAAAAGGCTGGAGCACCTCTCCTATGAAGGCAGGCTGAGGGAGTTGGGATTCAGCCTGGAGAACATAAGGCTGTGCGGAGGCCTTATAGATGCCTTTCAGTACCTACAGGGGGCCTATAACAAAGCTGGAGAGGGAATCTTTGTCAGGAAGTGTAGTGAAAGGACAAGGGGTAGTTTAAAAACATCTTTAAGCTAAAAGAGGGTAGATTTAGATTAGATATAGGGAAGAAATTATTTACTATGAGGTTAATGAGGCATTGGAACAGGTTGCCCAGAGAAGCTGTGGATGCCCCATCCCTGGAAGTGTTTAAGTGCATGCTGGATGGGGCTTTAAGCAACCTAGTCTAGTGGGAGGTGTCTCTGCCCATGGCAGTGGGGCTGGAAACAGATGATCTTTGAGGTCCTTTCCAACCCAAACTATTTTTTTTATTCTCATATACACCAAAAATTAATAGCAAATGAACAAATTTTGTTGAGATTATGTCATCATTTGTATTGGCTATTTTTACACCACAGATTCCTACCAACAAGGCACTGTTTAGAGATTTGACAACTTGCTGATATAGCTGTTCTGACAGTATTTCTTAGGACATATCCACTTAATCAAAAATTCATATCTGTAATATCATGTCTTATTTCACTTGAGACACATGAAGTCGTCACAGAGAGGACACCTCTTATTGCAACTCCAGAACCAATTTTCCAGTAAAACGTACAAACATTCCAATAGCAGTAAAGAGATCCTTATACAAGTATAGCCATTAGAATAAAATACATTAACACATACAGTGCAACTATATCACAAATACTTCTCAAAATATATTTCAAAACCATTTTTCAACATTGCCACTAAATACTTGGTGCTAGTTACCACACAGATTACAGCTCACCTTTTGAAGAATTAGTATTGCAGTACTAACAATTGTAGCTATGTAAAACTTCCATGTTGCTTACATACTCTCATTTGGAGTAATTTAACCAATATGCCCGTACTGTTTTCCAGAAAAAAAAAAAAAATGAGGATCAGGTTCTTTAGGTTTTTGAGGTGCCAAAATAGGCAGATCTATCCCATGAAATGCTTTCAGAACTGGCTGGACATCTACTCTCATTCATTTATCAGTGTCAGCACCAGCGTAGATGTTTTTGAAATTTCCACCGGTCTCCATATGTACTCCAGAGCTCAATGTCTTTTATAATTTGACACAGTGTTTCTTACGCTGGCAGGGTGTAAAATAGCAGAGAAAAGAGACCACAAATAGAAGAGAGTATTATGGTCATTGTGTTGTGTCTTTCCTGACCAGAGCAGCCAGTAAAGTTAAACCAAATTCATAGCCTTCTGAGCAGCCCAGAAGGATTTAAATTGTGCACAAGGGCAGGCATACTGATGAATGAATTCCCTGCAGGGAACTCAGCAATTCAGTCTGGGGTACTCCTAAAAGGATATTGGGTAGCTTCATGGGTTACAGTTGATTTGACAAGAGTGATAAATGGAAATAGAGGCCACAAAATCTCCCGTCTCACCTCCCCCTTTCAATTCCACTCTTGATAGACTGTACACATATTAACAGCTTTCTATGCCTTTCAAGGATATGTATTTCTGGCAAGGACATACACTTTTCTGACAAGGTTTACAGAACATTTTGTTTTGCACCATGCATACGCATGCTGCTGGATCCTATTTCTATTATATATTCAAACACTACACATAAGATTGCCATCACACAATCTGTCTTGTGCTGTCCCAAGGAGAAGAAAAGTTCCAAACTGTGATGTAAAAAATAATTCTCTCTTTACTAATTATCATCCAGAATTTTCAGACCTGGTCTTTCTTTCCTGTTAAGAGAAAAACACTACGGTAGCTGTTCCTCACCTCTCCTCATCCATTCTTTCATCCATCTGCACTGTTGTTAGTAACTTCAAGGAAGTTTCTCAATACCAACACATCTAACCAGGATTCTAACTACTAAACTATCTAACTTCTAAATACTAAACAGTATTCCGTCAATAGAAGTCCTCATGCCCTTTTCTATTATATCACCACAAAACAAGTTCAATAGCATTTAACCATCTGCTTAAACAGGTGTGCCATTGCTTTCATGATTAAAGAGATTTTGCAGTATTGTTACTTTAATCTATGATGAAGGTTAGCAAGAACATGTGTAGACTTTGTCAAGAACTTTAGACAATCAATAATTTTCATCTCAGTCAAAAATACTACAGCAATAAATGTACTTTGTATAGTCATCAGCAGGTGAGCTCAAGAATTATCAGAGCTAAGGTATTTATACTACCTATTGCGAAAGAACAGAGAAAACAGTGTTAAATTAATCTCTGAAAGGGATGAATTAATGCATATTTTACATTAAATTAGTAGTCTTTTGGTACTGCTGGATGACTTTACCTGGATATGGATAAAATGAAAAGTCAAACTCACTTTTTCATGGATGAGGTCAAATCCTAGAGACTTCCATTTAAATAAATAAAAATAAAAATAATAATAATAAAAAAGTAAGTGTCCATTGTAGTCACGACAGTTACACATTGAGTTATTCTCCAAGCCTTACCACATCTAGAGTAAGGAGGATGTAACTTTATACTCTTCTCAGAAAACAGGGCAAGCAGAGGGCTGTAGCAAAGCAAGAATACAGAGCTACTCCATGTGTAAAAGGTGTGCAAGGAAGAGTCTATGGAATACATTTAAAGATAATTTTTTACCTGATTAAAAATTTTATCTTGTACCTAGAAACTCATAACCTAACCAAATACACCAAAGGCAATGATTATTCTGGGTCTGAAATTGTGCCCCAGGGGTAAAAATAATGACAGACATGGCTTACCAAGACCTTCTGGAAAGCTACTTAAATTTAATGAACCACAGAATCATCACTGTTTGAGACTCTGATGGCACATCTTCTGCACTGTCTGTGCATAATTCGTGCAGCAGAAAAAGACACAAACTCCTGTGAAATTGTACTATATGAATTCTTCACTTCCTAGCAGTAAGTTCAGTCCAAGCAATGGCTCCTTCTTAGCTTCTAATTTTCAAAGAATTTCCAATGAATTAATGTGTTTGAGACCTCTAATCCCTCTGAGAAATGTGATTGAAACTGATCTCAAAACTGTTGAAATGTTGTTAGAAGAGAAAATAAAGACACTGTAGTCACAACAGCCTTGTTTCCACAGGAAATCAGAATAAAAAAGAATGATAGTCCTGGGTTCATTTAAAAATATATTTTACTGTAAATGTCTGAATTTGGGGGAAAAAAAAAAAAACCACCTGAAGTTGGCATAGGAAAAAGTATTAACATCAATGTCTCCAAACAGAAGAATTTAGGCATTTTTTTCAGTCACATCAAATATCTGTCTTTGCTGTAGCATCTCCATTAAAGTGCAAAGAAGAATTCACCAGTTTAAATTTTCCTTCGGCACTGCCAGAAAAGACCAGTGATTCATCCATCTAACTGCCATTGTTTTGGCTGGGGAAAAAAAAAAGAAAAAAAAAAACTTGGATGCACATGTCCACATAATCTATTGGAACCTAACAGTTATCTTATTTCCAGAGTGGTTTTATTTAGTTCTCCTCCCTATTAAGCTGTTTTCACTTTCTTCTGTCAAACAAAAAGAAGCATCTTGGACCTTTAAGGTCTAATGCAAAACTCCAAAAGCTCAGTTCTTTCCCCTTTTCCTCAAACATCTTACACTAAACCCGTCAAACAATGTCCAATCTCCTGAGACAGATCTAAATAGGCTGGTACCCTTCACACAGTGTGTCTTATGAATAATTGCTCAAGACTCAAACACATTGTAGACATATTAGCATAGTACTATGTCTAACCTAATAAATTTGGCTTCTCAGCAAACTGATTAGCTACTCTAGGAGATTCTGCCTTGCTAACACAACAGTTCTGCCTCTGGTCTCCAAACCGGGGCTGTGCTCTACCACAAAACTCATCCCCCTGCCCCATCAGCTAGTCAGACCCTCACATTGTCCCCCATCCCCAAGCAATCCTCTCTTTCATAATTCATGTGGATTTCTCTGTCCTTTGTATTCCTTTGACCTCCCTCAAGGGAAGAGGAAATATTTCTGTGAGATATTTCCTTGCCCCTATCTGATATTCTCCCTCTATTGTCCCCTTTTCCCTATTCTTGCAGCATGAGCTGGTTCTGCTGAAGGAAGGTCATTTCCTCAGGACTAACTACAAAAAGCCAAATTCCATTGTTTATCCCCATAGAAATTACGAATAAGGTACCATTTTATATGGCTATGCCTGGTAGAACAGGTCTTGAAGAATGAGTTCAAGATTTTAGCTCAATAAAATAAATAGCAACAGCAGGGAAAATGAAAGGGGAAAGGGAAAGGGAGAGGGAAAGGGAGAGGGAGAGGGAGAGGGAGAGGGAGAGGGAGAGGGAGAGGGAGAGGGAGAGGGAGAGGGAGAGGGAGAGGGAGAGGGAGAGGGAGAGGGAGAGGGAGAGGGAGAGGGAGAGGGAGAGGGAAGTGCATTAAATGTACCTTCTGTAGATCTGAGGCCTTCCGATTCAGAGAACACTAAGAAAAACAGGTTTAAATCACAATGTATTTCAACAAATATACAAACGAAACATGAAGAGTGCCATATTGGGCTGTCCATCTACCAGGAGAGAGGTCCATGAGGAGACAGGCCAGGGGGTGGGTAGATGATTCATGGCTCTTTTCAATTTTTCTAATCTGGCTCAGATTATAATCATGAATTTCAGTAATAGAGATACTGCAAATAACTTCTGTAATAAAAAAATGTACTGCATTGTGCTAGACAGAATGAAGAAATGATTTAAAAACATTATAACAAAATTTATGCTGAAGAATACAGCCTAGGGATCTCAAAGCAGTAGGACAGATTTTATTCGCTAAAAAAACTTCAGTGGGATATTTCTCTTTTCAAATAAGGAAGTATAATATAATTATAGTATAATAAAGAAGTATAAAGTGCCTGAGTTAGATACACTGTGCACATTTTATGGAAGTGGAACAATGACATGATCAATCCGTTAGTTCTTGACTAGTATTAACTATATGTTTGGGCATGCCAAATAATTTTCAGGACATATCTAGTAATATGGAAATAATTTCCTTCTCCTTCAATCTCAGATTCCCCCCAAATCACAAAATAAGTGATTTTGGAAATGATGTGACCTTGTGGATAAGGTCAAATAGAGCCCATAAACAAAAAAACAACAAGCATAAGGAACCCCTTCTAAGCAGAAAATTAAAAATAATCTGAAGGTGCTAGAGGTCTCATGCCTGTTTGATAATGTGAGAAAGAGTTCTCCTTCAAAGGCTGGAGTAACAGAAAACAAAAGGTAATTACCATCTTACCAGCTTTCTGTATATACAAAGGATTGGTAGCTCCTAATGGTCAGGTGTCCACATTATAAAAAAACATTAATTAGTACCCCTGTTGGCAGGCTCAGCTGAGAAAAACATGACTAAATGAGCATGGAACTGAAGTGCCTTCTGTGATGATAATTGCATATACCCACATTTATTGTAATTTTGGGATGTGATTTTCCATTTGGATCTGAATCACTGAAAGGGTCTAGTTGTTGTGACAACATACAGGGATAATGACTCTATTAAAACACTCAGGGCCTAATTTCCAAAGGTATTCATCACCCACAACTTTAATGGGATCAGAAAACTTCTGGTAGCTTGGAAAATTGTGACACTCATCATAATTTCAGTACAGAAAATGAAAAGTAGGAATTATGAGAAAACTACAAAACAGCAGTGACTGTGAACAAAATGGAATAGCAACACCAAACATTAAAAGAACAGATTACATAAAAATAAGGAAGACAGAGAAGTTTGAAATGAAAAATATTTATTATTATTATTATTGTTGTTGTTGTTATTACAATTGTTTATCTTGCATGAAGAAAAAAAAAATGTAATAAGTGTTGATCCTGGTTAGTATGTATAACAGCAACTTCCTTTAGCAGCAGAAACACAGATTTAAACAGTATATTAAAACTGAATAGTAAAGTTCCTATAAAATTTGAAGGGAAATTGTATTTTTCACAAGAATAGATTGTAAGAAAGTCATGAATGGTATGGAAAAGGCTGTTGTGATAGAATTGGACCCTCAGAAGTATTGGATGAAACCTTTCACAAGAGGCTAATCCCTAGGGTGTAACACCAAAATGTTATTCTGGGCTCCAATATATTGGGGACCACATCTGAAAAAAAAAAAAAAAAGAAAAAAAAAAAAACAGTTGTAAGCTGAGAAGCTCTGGGCCTTTCTGGTGATGTTCCATAAACCAAATTTACCTGGTCAATTGCAGAAACAATTGCACACCATCTCATAAAGCCCAAACAAGTCATTTTCCCCTCAGGTAAATGTTTGGAGTGCCTACATTTAATTTTCCAATACTTTTTATAATAACTATGTTAAACATCATGTTGTTTTCATGTTCTTGATATGAAACCTTTTGTGGTCATGATTCATACCAGTCTGTAATTAGTAATTACACAGCAATCAATTTAGCCAAGTGAAAATCATTCTTATCTGAACAGGTGTGTCATTGGTGTTGATTTCAGAGGATGGGCAGAAAAATGAAGATATCTGATTAGTACTGTATACTCAGAGAAAGAAAGAAAGAATTTATTTCCACCCAACAGAATTCAAACTGAGGTTTGAATTGAAAATTTGAATTGAGAGCTTGGCTTTTCAAATACTACAGAAGAGCCTGCAAGGAAGTTAGAACCTTAAGCCATGACCCTGTACTTAGACAGCTCTATCCAGACTGAGCCTACCTGGGGTCTGACCACATCCAGCAGCAATTCATGAAGACATGTAACTGGTCCGAATGCACTGAATTTCACAATCAAAGCCTTTATGCCTGTGTTGGATAGCATTTTCCAGGCTTCTGCAGCTGAAACTGCTCTTGAAAGAGAAAGAAAAACAAAAAGAGATAAAACATAGTCTATAAAGTTGCACATCAAGTTGCACACGAACTGTTTTATTGTGTAGTTGGAAAAACCCAGAACTGCTGCAGTATGAATGACTGGAAGAATCATAGAATCATAGAATGGTTTGGGTTGGAAGGGACCTTAAAGATCATCTAGTTCCCACCCCCTTCCATGGGCAGGGACACCTCCCGCTAGACCAGGCTGCCCAAAGCCACATCCAACCTGACCTTGAACACTTCCAGGGATGGGGCATACACAGCTTCTCTGGGCAACCTGTGCCAGTGCCTCACCACCCTCATAGTAAAGAATTTCTTCCTAATATCTAATTAAAAATTACCATTTTTTTAGTTTAGAAAAGCTTTACTTTTTAGGAAAAAAAAAGAAAAAAAGAAAAAAAAACATTTTAAATAAAAGATGTCAAGAAACAACAAAGCATCTTACATAAATCTTGTTCTCATTTTCTGTGAATAAAGATTAATTTAACCTTAAATTAACTGGAGTTGTCTGAAGTGTTAAACATTGAAGAAGTACGCAACAGACATCAAAATCAAGTTAAGCTGCAAAACTCTGAGGACTTTTATGTATCTCATCTATTTAGCACAGTGGTAGAATACCTATATTAATAGGACAGTACGGAAACTGTAATGTGCTTATCTCATTAGCCAGGTTTGCAGTTAATTGAATGAATGTTGGGCACAGTCTAGAACTTAGGGAGAAGAAAAGGCTAGTAGAATGTGAAATAAGGGCATTTTCAAAAACAAATTTTACATATGATCATAACACACAGTGTTATGGAGATACAGTCTCCACAGGCATGTGGCTTCATTAGCTCATGTCAGTGGTGGACAGGAGATCTCTGCACTGTGGCCAGTGTGCTAAGACATCCCAAGTAAGCAAGTAACTGCACTCAAGCTGACAGAAACCAAGAGAGATTCCCAACTGATAACCAGTTCTTGCTTGACATACTGATGCTCCATGATGCTCTTGGGAGTCTTTGCTGTCTGGTATTGCCCTCACCAAGTGCTGTGTTCATGTAGCTCTGGGACAAAGTGAGCACCTCACACATTCATACTCAGGCTGGACCTGAGCATATTCTGTGCTCTCTGCACTCTCTGTGTCATTGTACAAGGTGTTCATCCACACCAGGAGTGTTCAGCTTTCAAACAGCTCCTAGGATCATGGGTAGTTCCAGCTCTCACTCTATCATACTGCTGCTTCTACCTTATGCATGGAGGCTTTTCAGACAAGAGGGAAGAAAGGTTAAAACAATCAAAAAAGTTGGAGGAAAATGTAGAGTATTGTAATGTCAAAGAAGCAGGGACTTTCCCAGATAGTGAGTGAGGGAAAGGTGTGTGATACAGGAGGCAAGATGGCTGAAGAAATGGTAGATATGTAGAAAGGTGATGGGCAGCCTGCCTAGAGACATCAAGGTAGAACAGAGGAGCCCAGATGATGTATCTGCAAGAGGTAATATCATCACAGTTTAATATCTTCATAATGGAATAAAGTGCTTTATCCCATCCCTATTAGAGCACGTATTTTAGCCTTTAGAAAATAATAGATATAAATATTTTATTACCATTAACACTTAGATTAAAAGCAACATAAATGGCTAGCTTCATGACCTGACCTTTTATCACCTTTTATACGTAGTATTCTGGAGATGGTTAAACTTAGAGAGAACTCCAGCTAGCACATTTTAAAACCTCTCCAAGATATGGAACCGTATATACAGTACAAAGTGTATAAAATGTAATCAGCTGTACTGTCTAAGGAATATATAGATTTTCTGTGTCTGGCTTGTTAATCTTTAGTCTGATTCATATAGAGTTTATCTATATATTCAGTTATATATTTCAGTTTAAATGTATTCCAACCCCCAAGATGCAATACAGGAGATGTCTACATGGCACATGGCACAATACAACCGTGTCTAGGTAAAAAGCTAACAAGTACTAGTGGTGCAGTTACATTAGTGCAAGGATCTTGCAGACCAATTTACTTGTTGACAGCTATTACTCTTTCAGTGGCTGCTTGGGGATATCTAGGCAACATTGCACTATGCTGAGCAGACATTCCCTTGCAGAAAACAGCCTTTTGTTTTAGTTTGAAACAATAAATTCAAATGATAACTCTAGCCTCAGTTGACAATAAGCATGAGTCTCAGAGCAGTCAGAACCCTTTGTCAGCATGGTCTAAATAAAAGGATAATGGCAAGAGCAATATTAAAATTATTTTCATCCTGTGTGGTATTTTTATTAATGAACATTTTGCACTTCTCTGTCATTTATGATCATGTATAATACATCACAATAGATTGTCCATATTATTAAAGTAAGAGTATCAACACAACATTGAAAGACCTTGGGAGATGCTATGATTGAGCATGTGCAGTTCAAATAGTAGGCAGTCCCTGCCTCAAAGATGTACAGTCTATTTAGATAAGATAGATAGTACTTGTGGATTTAAGGCATAGAGAAGGAGGTGGATACACTGTGATAGCAACAAACAGCATGCTGGTTTCACAACCGTTCTTTTTGGAAATGTGGGAGAGTGTGAAGAGAGGGAGAAGGTTTTGTTTTGTTTTGTTGTTGTTGTTGTTTGTTTGTTGTTTGTTTTTTTAATAAAGGAACAAGTTAAATGGAGAGAAAAGGGAAGGGAGAAAGCATTTTAGGAAAGATGATGAGCTGGATAAGACAAGGGAGAAGCAGCAGCACATGAGGGTGAGAAGAACAAGAGGTAAAAGATAGGAGCAAACCTTTAGCACAGCAGAAGGAAGGCAGTCAATACCACAGAAATTCCAGAAAGAATTACCTGTTAGCCATCTAACAGGTAAGTATTTAGTCTGATTTAGTCATGTATACTGCATTTCTAATGAGTTGAGAACTGCCAGCAGTGATTCATCTACTCGAGGCACCCAGATTAAGATAGACTAACTTTTCTTTAGATGTTCAATATTTGCTCTGTTCATAATACAGGGAGTTTAATTTACTTAGACTGTATATTCACAATTTTAGGTGGATAAGTTTATGTGTATAGTATGTATATCCACATAAACTTAGGTGGCATGAGTCCCAAGCCATATGTCTAAATGTCCCCATATTGATTATTTCATCTGCAGCTCCTGTTATTATCTTCATTAGCTCTGAGGGGCTGGCAGATTGAAGGCCAGGGTCTGACTTTGTCCATTTAGGGAAAGGGGGATTTTCACCCTATGTTGGAAGGTTACTGATAACAAAGTAATTGTGCAGAAAGTACTACACTATCATTTTCTGAGTTATCATTGTGGAAGACATCACCTTAAAAAAAGTCTCAGTTCTCAAATTCAGAAAAGCTGGATTTACCACAATGTTTCTCTATTTTAATGTTTTTGCAGTTTCACTGAAAAATATCTGTGTACAGGAGTAGTAAATGAAATGGACAGGGAGGGGTTTTCATTATTAGCATTTTTGCATCATCTGACACATTTCTTGTTTATTTTCAATGTTTGCTTTAGAAGATTCATTTTAATAGATCTAACAAGAAAAGGGTGCTAAAATTGGAAACTCTGTGAGATACTTTGGTATTATTCAATCTGGAGCCAAAGCTGACACTGAGGACAGTTTTTGCTTAAGAACTTTCACACAAAACAAGATCACAAGGTACCTGAAGAAATAGGTTCAGTTTGAAATGTTTGATCTATTCTATTCACTTATGATTTATTTTTTACAATACATCAAGGCAAGTAATATGCAAAGCATACTTTATTAGATCATTATTCTCTTAAGTAGTTTAAATAATCATTTATAGATTTCTTTGGGCATGCTTCTACCTATAATTATTCATGTGAAATCCCTAGTTTATAAATAGTCTTCAAGTGATTCTTACAAAAATCTGGAGTTTAATGCTATAAGAATACAAACAACAAGATGAGTCTTTCCTTTGCAGGTCAGAGAGGCAATGAGTTCATGAAAAACTAAATGCAGACATTATTAACATCTGAAAATAAATAGATGAGCATTTTTAAGTCTGTTTACTATAGCAATTCTCCTCTTTTATGCTTCCACCAACAACTTTTTTTTTTTTGATATAAAGAAGCTGTTCAAGGTACCTTTTATTTCCTCTATTAAAATTCAGAATATATTAATAAATTATGACCTAAAAAGGAAAATAGCAGTTTCTTAAAAGTTTGATCCATAGGTCTTTGAATTGTTAAGAACATTTCCACTGATTATATAGCTTTTCAACATGCACTAATTGTACACAGTCACCCTTCCAGCCGTCAGGAGATTTAGATGACAAAGCATACGTAAAATTATCCACTCCGTCTTGAAGACTGTTTGCTGAGATGTAAGTTATGCTGGTTTGTCCAATGTAGCTTTAACAACCCAAAGTACTTTTTTGCTATACTTTTTAGTATAGCATCACTACACCATTTTGTTGCCAGGATATTCTTCTTCATTTTCATCTTACACGTACACTTGCTAGTTTCACGTTGTTGGCTACTAATGCTACATTTAAGCTTTAACAATGCCATTGCAATTACCCTTGTCCATAATCTGTTAGAACATTCAAGCCCAGTTTCTCAAAAGCAAGCAGTACATACAGTGCATTGGCTGACAAAGTACAGAAATTGAAGTTCTCCTAGTTAGGCAACACAACTTCTTCTTATAAAAGATGTGTTTTTACTGGGATCTGAGGCAATCAAATAAATATTCGGGTATTCTGTAGGGTCTTTTTAATGACAGATGAAAATTAAACTGACATACTTTACCCACTAGAGCAAAGAATCTGAGAATGTAAACCTGCCTTTAATCATGTAATAATACCAGCAAATTATTTAACCCCTACCTTTGGTATTTCTCCTTACCCCAAATATTTCTTTTTTTTACCTATAATGTTCCCATTAGTTTCTTAATGGCTATTTCACTTTGCTACTTAAATTACTCTTCTACAGTTGACAGCAGAAGAAACAATTACTTAACAGCATAATAATGTAAAACATAATTGTTTGTAAAATAATCTGTATATTCTGGCACCGTTACCACAATGAACTAGGGATAATTAAAAGTTTTTAGTTCTCAGATTTTCAGATAAAAGTAGTTCTTTTAATATTATTTTTTAGATTCATGTTCTCTGCACTAAATTTTTAAATGGAAAGTTTTTTCATTTATTTGAGAAAAACTGAAAACCTGAGATTTACTGCAGTTTATATCTCTCTTAAAATGCCAAAAATATAAAGTCACTTTCTCTATTCCTTTGCTTTTGTTTTTGTTCTTTTTTATTATTACTGTTGTTGTTCTGTAAATATGAGTATTATCTCTCCTGCTAACATAAATTAAAAACTATTTTTTCTTTTTCTCTTTATATTTCATTTATTTATTTTTCTTCTGGTAGATGCAAGTACACTAGAAAATGTTCATACATACTCAGTAGCAGTCAGCAAAAACTATTTATGCCCCTCCTGTTCCCAGAAAAACTTTCTACCTTTGGAACTACCATATGCCATCTCCACTATATAATACAGGAGTGTTTGTATCTCCTTGTTAGAGAATGACAAAGTATTTGCAGTGGATTTGATGCAATACTCTGTGAGCTCTGTATCTAGAGTTCAAGGAGAATTGAAAGGCTTCTCTAGAACTGCTGCTGGATTTTCTGCCTAAAATATATATATGTGTGTGTGTGTGTGTATATATTTGTATATATATGTACATATATTTTTTCCATACATATTTCACAGCCCAAGCATGCAAGATGGGTAAGTTAACTAAAAGCTATGAGAAATGTAAAAACTATATTCTAGTTCAGAGAAATAAACTCAGTTTCTCCTGTTCATGCCAACTTCCTCCATGTAAGTCTTCTGATATCAGAGCTACTGACTGTGCTTTACAAAATCTGAACACTTTAATGAGCCATACTCACACCTACTGCTCAATAAGTATAGTGAATCCAGGTAAGGTACATCCCCAGTGAACTCTGCTCACTTCATCTATTCAAATACTGTACTTTAAGTTCATTCCTACTAATGCAAATTGAAATCGCCTCTTGTGGCAAGCACAGTATATTCATCTTTAATATATTCTTAGCCATTCAAATGCTGGTATCACTGCAAGGGAATATGGATTAATTGCTCACATTCTCACCTTTGAAGCTTAGGGTGAGGCCAATTTGCCCGAGAACACATTGTTCTGGCACAAATATAGCCCTTACAGGCCCTATCCCAGATGTTAATTCTAGAAGACAAACAAACCAGGAAGATAGGACGAACCATCCTACTTGGGAAGGGCAAGATGAAATAATAAAAATAAAGAAGACACATACCATATTTTAGTTTCAGGGTTGAGAGAGATGAAAGGCAACTCAATAAATTTAGGCAGGTCTTACTTATGGCAGGTATTCTAGTAATAGTAGAAGAATGCAGTAACACAGCTCATTTTATTGTTAAAGGTCCTAAAGATGAGCTATTAAGCTATTACTTTTCTTTGTTGTATATGTGTCCAGATAGAAATGAAAGTTTCTATGGTATTTTTCAAAAAGAAGAGCTCCACCTCCTTCTGACAATCCCTCTTCACCTAAAATAAGCTATGCTTTCGAGAGCTAAGTGTAGGCTATTGCTAAAATGAATAACACATAATGAGTGCTGCATTTACCTACACATCATCACTTAACAACCAGTATCTAATTCATTACTGTAAAGCATTTTAGGGTGTCATGAGTATGAAAGACACTACATAAAATGAAATTCTATTATTCTCATTTAATAGTATTTCAAACATAACACCATTTCCATGTAGTTTGAAAAGTAATTTAAGATATCCCAAGATAGATTACTCTGAGTTAAAATTTCAGAAAAGGTTCTTCTTGTTCATTGAATTTGCATTTAGCAATTGAATAGCTATTGCCTTAAAGGATATATCAACGAAATTACTAGGGATTTGCCACTGAATTACTTTTGAAAGTAACAAACCTTCAGAAAAAAAATGTATAATGGATATAATGTATCTCAGTTCTGATCCATAGTTCAGTCGGTACAGGACTCATGAAGTACTATTAGAAATTTTAGCCAAAGTTCTAGATTGCTTCAATAGATTCTTAGCACGCTGGTGCAACTCTTCATTTGGGAACTGGTAAAGTACAAGAGTATTTTCAGCTGTGCAGTAAACAAACAAAACAAAGATAATGCTCTCATCAATTTGTCTTAGCTGAAGTAAACAGCCATTGACCAGAAAGTTCCAGTATGTACCCATATCCTTCGACTAGAAAAATTACAGGAAGATCATCACTCTCTTTCTCACTAATTTTTCCTTACAAGTATATTTCCTTACAACACTCAGTATTTTGATTCCCATCTGGAATTTGTTGCAATCCTCATTCTCTGTTAATGCATGACACTGAACATATTAAGTCTGCAAGGTATTGTTAGCACTATTAACATCTTCTCATGAATGCTCTGACAGTATCTATGGCAGAATATACAGCAAGAGAAGTCAGGCAGTGAGAGCTTTATACAAAGTGCCTCATTTTCTTTGGCTGAGAAGCAAAAGAGTAATTTAAAGTCCACAATTTCTGTGCATGTAATGATATGATAAAAATTTGAGATTTAATTCAATTTAAGATTAAGGACTGCACAATCTCAAAATATTGCAGTATTGAGCAACAATTCATTTGCCTTAAGGAAGCTTATAGAAAGGAAATATCTCTATATTTTTTCTGACTGTACAGTGGGAAAAGATGCCATGGAATGATAATTAAATTTCATAGTAGTGTCAAACAAAACCTTTTAAAAAAAAAAAAAAAGGAAAAAAGGGAAAAAAACTCCCCTAGAGAAAGAGCATTTGCTGCTTCTTTCTCACACACCCTCAGCTGAATAATGACCTCAATTCTCACTGACAGTGCAAAAAGTATAGAGTTTTAAATATCCATTTTTACTAGTTTAAGTTAGCATGCTTCACACACTAATTTATATATCATGTATATCACACATCACATATTTGTACATTTCACACATCATTGTACTATATACATGTATATGATTTCAAATACAAAGAGCAGGTTTTATTGTTTTTTATTCATCCAGGAAGACAATAGCCATCTCACACAGATATGCAAGGGTAGCACATAGCTGCACACAGACCAGTCTCTTACAGTAGCAGAATCTGTCTTTGTTGCTCCCCTAAGGTTGTTGAAAACTTGCATTCCTGGCCCTAAAACAGGTCCAGTTAGCAAGAGTCCATGGACTCAAACCCTTCCAGAAATCACTACATGCTGACTAAATAGCTATAAAAAGATATGAGCCTATGAGAGATATGAGCACTAGGAGAGATGAAAAATAAGGACTGAATTGTTTGGTGTACTTTCTAAAGTTGCAGTTCTTGTTTTCCCAGTAATCTTGAGGAGGAATACTACCAGGGAGTAGTATAAAGAGGAGTTCTGACCTGAAAGAAAACCACACCTGCTGAAGATAGGATGAAAAAAAATGTTTTAATGGCTTTTTACCCCCATGCTAGTCTGTCAGAACTCATTCTGTTGGAAAGGATGGAATTTCTTACTTATTACCCATTAAAATCAAATTTCTTAGAGTTGTTTCAATTTCCTTAAAATTTGCCATTTTGACAAAACAGATGAGTGAGAAAAAATGCTTTGAGTTTCTAGAAGGACTTCATTGTGTGTATGTGTGCACAAACTAATATTCATTAGGGAAGGGAAAAAAATTCAAAACCTGAGAAGAGTTTCATACAGATTCTAAACATCAGTGATAACAGTAAAAAGATTTTTTTTTCAAGAAAATACCTGGAAAAAGGGATGTCATTTTTTGAACCTCTCCTATTGAGAAACCACACTCCTACAAGACTACCTCTGTCTTCTGAAGAAGGAAGATCAGAACTTCAGTAGTCCTGGTCATTTCCTTCCAGAAAAGGCAGCCAAACTCTTCCTATATTTTCAAGTGCAGCAATTAGCTGAATCTTGTCAGTCATTTCATGTTGTCTCTCAAATATGGAAATTCATATGGCTGACAGTTTCATAAGCCTGAAAACCTTAGCTTCTTCCCGTACATGATATACCCTAACTGCTGTAGAGAAAATCTGTAGTCTCTTTAAAAATAAATATTTCTGTTTCATGCACTTACCTGTCAGTAGTCTCCAAACACTACTGGAGGAAGAAGTAGGAAAAAGTACATTCTGCTAGTGTTTGCCTGTACCAGCTTCTTCAAAACAAATATTTGATCATTAGCAGAACTCCAAGGCTTAAAAATGTATAACCTTTTCTTATATATTTTATTTAATATTTTCATTTAAAAGGGAAATAGTATACTAGTCTCCTATGTCCTTATGATAGACTTCATTATTAGTGAAAAGTATGTAATAATATGCAAGAGAAAAGTATTAATATTTAAAATAACTACTAGCTATTAGTCTAATAAATCCAACCTTCCATCTTCAGGGCTCAACATTGATCTTCCCCAACTGTTCATTCCTGATAAACTGTGAGTTCTCTAGTAGGAGGGGGTGTTTTAAGGTCACATTATACAGCAACATGGACACAAATTATTGATGATTTTCACAGTGCTGTGCTTTGCTTTGATGATTAATGCTATGCAAGAAATTGCTATACATTACCATTAACTTTTTTTTTTTTTTTACTGGCACTCGTGCTATTTCTAATGCTAGTTCTCTTTCTTCCTCTTGTTTTGTGGTTTTGTTTTGATTTGTTTTGTTTCTCTTCCACAGTAATGCATGAATCTGATGCTGAATGATATGTTATCAACATGGCTTATAGCATTAACCTTGCCACTGATGCAGGATATAACCTTAAACCCTTCTCTTAATACTAATTACACTAAAGGGTATGCATAGAGTAGTGAAGCATTATCTGTTCCTGTCATGAGTTCCAATGTTTCCTATTGCTATGAAATGTGAGCTTTTGTTTGCAAAACTTGGGCTTTCTGAAGTGCAAGTAGTAGTATGTTTGGTATAGAAAATTTCTTTTAGATTTTTATACCAAATAGAAAACAGTACTGCGATAAAACAGAAATGAACAACCCTCTCTCTTCTCATATCATAGTCAAATAGCATTGTAAGACTATGTCTATACTGTCAAATAACATCTGGTAGGGGCTACTCTCACACCATTCTCAGTTTACCCCAGTGCTGCTTGTTCATACGGACTCAGCCAAAGAAATATGGTGCCACACTGAATCCTGTCCGCAGCCATCTCAGCAGCTACCGAAGGCCACCTCACGCAGAAGTCAGCACCTTGTCCCAGAGCTGAGATAGGGAGCAAGGGACATCTACTTGGGGTTACAGTCCATTAAAGTTATATCTTGGAGACAATTCACTCTGTTTATATTTTGGGAAGAAAAAGCTCCTTGTATAAAAAGTCAACATCTGCATACTCATGTCCTATGAGTCCCTGTCTCCTGACCTCAACAGGAGCTTAGGCACAGCTCCCACACCCATTATTAATAGAAGCTGATACCCAGTACTTTTCCCTTCATCTGGAATTGTCAGCTGTGAATAAAGCTAGTGAACATCTAAAATGTTTGCATTTCAAAGACAGCTGTGGTGTAATAGGCAGGTAACTGTTAGCTCTGCTTACCCACAGGGCTGAGAATGAGTCACTAAAGAGGCTTGTATAGTTTCTGGGATCATAAGGGTCAGAGTAGCCATAACAACTTCTCAGAAACAGCTAACTGGGTTTTAAACGTCTGTGAAGGGTTGACATTTTTAATTCAACCCAAACTCTTGCTCTGTAATCAGTAGATGAGATGCAGCCTCCATGAGGCATGCTTTTGGGCATCAGTCCCTGTTAAGGGAAACTCCACCAAATCTGAGAGTTTGACCAAGACTGACCAAGCCATCTCATCTGCCAAAACAGGCTGTTACTGCAGATACAAGTGCATGAAACAAGAAAACAAAGCAGACTAAAAATCTGATTTCACAAACAAGTGACAAAGACAAGCAGGTTTGAGTGGGAGTCCCTCACACACCGAAGGGAAAAAACAAACAAACAAACAAGCAAACAAACAAACAGTATTTCAGTCAATTCATTTAGTTGTCAGGCCCAATATCACATCATTCATTCAAGCTTCCATTGGAAATTCATATATCTCTAAATAAGCTTTTTTTTTTTCCAGTATATCTGTTCTGTGTGATGGCCATTTTCACACATTTTGTCAGAAAGCCCCAACACACTTGCAAATTATAGTACAGAGCATAAAATGAGAGAATTTCTTTCTGCATTATCACAGTGAATGAATAAGTTCCATTACTCCAACCAAATACACATGCACACACAGAGAAATAAATATAAGTTTCATCCTTCAAAGCTGATACAATCCAGAGACTACAGGAAACAAAAAACAAAAAATAATAATAATAACAGGGTCACTGGCTATTTAGAAGCAAATATATATCCCTAAATACAGTAGAAATATATAAAGGAGTAATGTCCTTCCCTCACATTGCCACTTGCACTCAAGTGTATTTTTTATATATATATATATATATTTGTTTTTTATTTTGTCTGTTCCCCCAGGAGAAGCCCAAAAGAGAAACAGAGATGGCCAAATTGACAGAGTCAATGAGTGAGTACAACAAATAGGAAGTTCAACTACTTTCTTTTTCCATCTGCTCCACTGCCTCACATAACACCACAAAAACAGAAAACAGTGCTTGCATTCAGGGATCTCATTCCAACCCTGTCTTCACTCCTAATTTCATCATAAATCATTCCACTCCTGCCAAAGAAAAAGAACCCCTACAGGAAGGACTGCTATTTTCTTTGTCCACTGTTTAAATCGCCTGTATTTGAATATAAGTCCAGCAGAACTGCTACTACTTAACTTCATGAGCCTGGATTTTGCTTCAAGAGAATGTATCTACTTGTATATGTAATGAGTGCCTAATTTATTTGATTCAGGTTAGAGTGTAAATTTCTTCATTAACTTACAAAAGGTCCCACTAAATCCAGTGCAATTATTCAGGATTGTGCCAGATTTATCCAACAGGAAATATGCCCAGAGATATTTGAGGAAAACTTTCCATTGATTTCACTGGTTTCTAAGACACATGTATCGTCTTGAATATGCAACCCAGAAGTCATTTGTGCTTCCTCTTTAATACCAGATCCAGATAATGGATTAATGCTTATAACCACTTGTATCTGAGAGACTCAGACAGGATAATCTATTCCAGAATAAGATTTGGAGAGAATTTAGGAAGAAATCCTGGCAAACAACCATCTCTTTCCCAAAACAAATCTAGCTCCACAGCCTATGCAAGCTTAAATAAATTGACTTGAAAGAGAGAAATCTTTTACTCTGTTTAACCAGAACCCATAGAAAGACAGAAACACAGACATACATAAGACTCATTTACATTAGGAAGTTGTTTCCAGTTGTTGTTGTTGTTGTTGTTTGTTCCGAGAACTGTTCTTAGGGGAGCACTCTCACGCCTTTTTGCTATCCTGTTTGCTCTGCTTCCTTTTGAAAATGTTGAC
Organism: Anser brachyrhynchus; assembly: GCF_964034855.1. NCBI lineage: Eukaryota > Metazoa > Chordata > Aves > Anseriformes > Anatidae > Anser > Anser brachyrhynchus. The sequence continues at coordinate 116,061,613 of NC_137694.1, read as the reverse complement.
TGTATTTCTTTATATATGTTATTGCAAGGTAGAGTAACTACTGTTAGCTATAACTCAGAACTCAGAAATCAGTCTAAGAACTCCCCTCCCAATTGGGAGAGACTTACTAACCAGTAGCAAGCTGCAGGGAACAGTGTAAGATACATGGCAATCTACTGATGGGTAGTTAAACTCTTGTTCAAGCACTGGCTGGAGTTCTTTCCATTGAGCTGTGCATTGATATCTGAATGCTGCTGTTTCTATTTCTTGTCCCCCACTCTGCTTCTAGTAAGACCAGGCAAAATTCAGGTTTCTATGGGTAGTGAAGAAACAAACTGGCATATGAGCAAAACAGGTCAAACAGTTTTTAAAAAAAGCAAAGGGTGTTTAGACCTCTGGTTTGGATTGCAGAGCCTTTTTCTTGAAACTGAGAAAATAAAGAAAGGCCTCCAGAAATAGTTTGCTCATGGCACCAGTATGGCAAAATGATTATTTGCCCTTCACCCAAAAGCCCTGCATCTTCTCTCTTTCCTCTGTTCAACTTTTTGCACAACTCCAAAAGTAATCCGTCACCTTCCCTCCACTTCTCTGTTTTGTTCTCTCTACCAAAATGCTATGATGAAGTTACCAAGTACTGTTCTGTACCCTTACTTCTCCATACGGATTCTCTGAATGCTTTTCCAGTAATAAAATCTCAGTACCTCAGATTCATGTCATATTGTGCACTAAAAGGAACACTGGTGCAGTAGTTGTCCCAAGTCAGTTATCCTTACTAGCAGGAACAACAGTTTATATTTTGTCACATTCTGTATGTTCATCTGGTGGTGGAGGGGGAAATCTGTCATATTATAGATAAGATTAGTAACAACAACAAAAAAATGTTTAAATACCTTCTGTCCTTTTTCTATAGGACCTATATGATGATGGAGAGATATGAGGCATCATGACAGAGCCCTGCACTTGCGTGTGTTGATGGAGCAGTCAGCCTTGAGGGTTAAAATAAGAAAAGAAAAGAGAGAGAGAGAGAGAGAGAAATAATTCTGATAAAAAAGTTAAAGTGTAAACTAGAAAAAAATGCTGTGCTGATAGTCACTGAGAGCTGATATATAAGCAGAAATGTGTAGCACATAAGAGCAGTCTTTGCCCCAAGTTATTATTTTACAACACTTGCACAAAATTAATAGAAAGCCACCATAATTGCATTGAGCCCCAGGGAGCTGTCCAAGAATTGCTTTACAATGCCTTAAAATCCATATGCATTCTGAAACTTCTTTATAGCCTGAGTTGGGCAATTTACCTCATATAATCTTAGAATACTTGAAAGCTGAGGTACAAATGAAACCAGAAACCAGAATGTTTTCCTTATGCTTTTCTTTTTCTTCTGTTTTTCTCCTGCTTCCCATGCACTGTTGGTCATCTTTAAACCAAATGATGGTACTATCTTTGTTGGGACTACCTAAAGCGCAGCAAGCAACATAGTAGAGTAAATACTAAGGAGCATAGGAAGGTAGCAGAAGTTTGGTCTGCTGTATTTAGAATTATAGAATCACAAAATGGTTCGGGTTGGAAGGGAAACACCACCTAATTCCTACCCCTCTGCCATGGGCAGGGACACTTCCCACCACACCAGGTTGCCCAAAGCCCCATCCAGCCTGGTCTTGAACACCTCCAGGGATGGGGCATCCACAGCTTCTCTGGGCAGCCTGTGCCAGTGCCTCACTACTCTCATAGTAAAGAATTTCTTCCTTATATCTAATATAAATCTACCCTCTTCAGTTTAAAGCCATTACCACTTGTTTTATCACTACACTCCCTGGTAGAGTTCCTTTCCAGCTTTCTTGTAGGCTTCCTATAGGTACTAGAAGACCACTATAAAGTTTCCCCACAGCCTTATGTTCTCCAGGCTGAAAAACCCCAACTCCCTCAGCCTGCCTTCATAGGAGAGATGCTCCAGCCCTCTGAACATCCTCATGGCTCTCCTCTGGAACCACTGTAACAGGTCCATGTCCTTCTTGTGCTGGAGGCCCCAGAGCTGAACACAGTGCTCCAGGTGGGGTCTCACAAGAGCAGAGTAGAGAAGAATCCCATCCTTTGACCTGCTTGCCACACTGCTTTTAATGCAGCCCAGGGTACAGTTGGCTTTCTGGATTGCAAGCATGCACTTGCCAGCTCATCTGGATTGCAGGCATTTACTGCCAGTTCATGTTGAGCTTCTCATCAACAAACACCGTCAGGGCTGCTCTCAATCCATCCTCCACCTAGCCCATGTTTGTGTTTGGGATTGCCCCAACCCAGATGCAGGACCTTGCATTTGGCCTTGTTGAACTCCATGAGGTTCACATGGGCCCACCTCTCAAGTCTGTCAAGGTCCCTCTGGATGGCATCCCTTCCCTCCAGCATGTCAACTGCACCATACAACTTGGTGTCATCAGCAAACTTGCTGAGGATGCACTTGACCCTCTGTGTCACCAACAAAGTTAAACAGCTAACGTTAAACATTTGGCCAATATGAAAAATTAGATACTTTAGAGAAACATCCTGTACTGAACTATTCAGTCTTCAGGAATGATCACCATTTTGAATAAGAGTATTTATAAGACCCTTAGTGAGCAGCCAAATATGGTGATACCTTGGCTGTAGCTTAGAAAATTCCTTTTAGGTCACAGTGTTAAAATACTGGAAAAAATCTCCTCACCAGTTTCTCCTCCAGCTATCCATCTAGTCAGGGTGTGCAGCATGTTCCTGAGATGCCTCAAGTGAAAGAAACCTGTCTACATCACAGCCCCTAATAAGCATCTGTGAGATGTCTGCCTTATGTCAGGGGCTACCTGGATTCTCCTTTTGCAACATGATGGCTCTTGGACTTGGATAGCAGCTGCAAAGCTCTCCTCAGGCTCCTGATATTTCTAAAAGCCCTGCCAGTGCTGTGTTCTTTCCTGAGGATCACGTGAGCTTGTCCCTTGTCTTTCATCCAGACCTATCTCTGAGGCTAACTGGTTTACAGTCAAGTTTGGAAAAACTTTTCTCCCTAAGGTAACATGCAGGTCCAAGGTCTCAACTATGAATTATGCAGAAGCATGGATATAGAGCGTCATATGATGACTGCAGAATAATCAATGTGTGACATGAGCAGTGTGAACTTGTTTTGGGTTACAATCAGAAATGGGCATAGCTGGCTGTCTTAAACCAGTTAAACAGAGAAGTGACATCCAATTAAGATGCCCTCAGGCAGTGGAGGTATGTCAGAAAACAGTCATGCTTGTTCTGGTTCCCAGTTAAGCCACATCATGCTCCTGTGTTAGACCAGTCAGAAGCAGAAGAGTTGGTCAAAAGAAGGATGTTTCTTCATTTGTTAAAAAGATATATATCCCAAATGTCTGTAATTATACTTTCAATGTTAGTGAAACAATGAAGATTGAGACCTTAGATGACTCTGAATAGAACCTTCTAAATTATGTTTGCCATTAATTTTACTCAGAAAGTAAAAAATAACATGTTTCAAGTTAATTTGAAATACTTTTCAGGAGCTCACAAACCCTAGGAAAGGTCTGTTTTGTGATAGAGTGCTTTTCACTAAAGTTCTCTTTTTATCTCCAACATCTGAATCTGGTGTCCCTAGTGCTCTCTCACACTTGTAGAGAGGCTTTATGAAGAGAAAAAATATTTCTGCTTTGAATTACTTTAAAGTGCCAGCATTTTCAGATTTACATTTACTAGGCTAGTGTCTGGATTTTTTTTAGCAATTCTAATTATTTCAAGTTACTGTTTTAAAACATGTAAGAAAAGAGTTTGGTACATTACAGTAAATGCATATCCAATATACTATATATTGGTATAGAATATTGTGAACTTTCTACTTCAAATGTTTTTCCCCTATACTGCCCTCATTTTCTTTATGTTTTTGTTAGGAAACATGACACTCTTTACCATTACATCACAAGTTGGTGGTACATGTGTAAATGCTATCTGGTGTGAACACAACACCAGCTGTACACACACAAAATTAGGAATTTGAAGAAATGATCCTAAAAGCTGCATTTCTGTCTCAAAGGTCTAGAAGACTGATTCTTTCACCTCATAAAACAAATAAAAGTACAAATATCCAGTCCAACATTTTCCACTGATATTACATGTGATTATTTAATTAGAAAGAGCAGATTTTTACTCAGCAAAATTCAAGTGCAAAAACTCCAGAGTGTTCAGAAAACTCATACATAAAGGGACTTACATGCTCGAGAAAGTTACAGTCATTTATTTTCAAGATACTCAGTTATAATTTCATGGTTAACCTTTTTATAAGAACATGCCAATAGTAGAATAGTAGGTTGTTTTTTTTTCCAAAATATGTGTTTTCGTCATCTCTTACATTTTCAGTAACACAAGAGCTCTGCTATGATAGATATTTCTATAAAAACAGTTTCATAGCAAATATTAAGCCATAGAGCTACTTGTTTTATTAAATGGAATAACTAATTACTGTTGACTTGAATGTGTATATATGGATTGATATAGTTTCTTTCAAAATTGATTACTTAAGACTTTGTTCAAATTTAAACTACAACTAACCAGAATGTGTATTTTGTTATTATTATTATTGTTATTATTTCATCAACAATTAACTAATGCATATAATGAAATGAACAGAGAGAACTGTGCTATTATAATTAAACAAAAATACAGTCTATTCCACATAGTAAAGGTCATGTTTGGAGAGTAGAATGAGATTCTAAAACAGAACTTCATTATGCAAGACAGCAGAAAGTTCTTTTTTTTTCAGTGCTGCATTAGAAAGGGTTTAGAAGAACTATGAAATAATAACTGCCCTAAGACACAATGTATATATAGAAACTTGTCTTAATCAGGAAGATGATTGACAGTATTTCTAGTACTGATTATAAAACAATGTGAAGAGTTTTTGCTCTTCATTCGATTAGGTTCCAGGTGTATTTTCTTTAATTTCTCTCTGCAAGTGTGAGGGACAGAAAAGTTATTTTTTTTCTAAATGACAATGAAGACTGTCATATAATCCTATGATTCCAGAAGCTTAGTACTACTTTATTAAGCTAAAATTTGCGTGAAAATTAAACTCAAATTATCAGGGATGAGAAAACTAAGAGCTGAATTATAAATGAAGCAATAATTTCTGTTTGTTTTTGTATTTCTTTTTCCAGAAAGAAGCTGTGAGTGTAGATAGGCTATGTTGTAGTGCATATTACTGAAGTACAGTATTTCCTGCTACCTACAACGTTAACAAAAAAAAATATTCTATTCAGACTGCATTTTGCATGGTAGGTGTGTGTGTCAGTCCTACCATTAGTTTTTATTTACTCAGGCTTAATCATTTCTAAGACAGAGGCTGTAGTTTGTCTGATAATATCTAAGAATTTTCAGTGCCTTTGCTTTGCATTGCTATGGTCCATATCACAGTGGAGCTAGGTTATTACAGTCATATGCTTCCTAAAGTAAACACTCACCTTCTACACTAAAATTAAGTGGTCTAGGCACAAAGACATTTGGAAAAAAAAAAATCTTCCCACAACACCACTCTCTACAGAACTCAAACAGTCATATCACTACAACATCTGAACAGCACTGTGAATCTGGATGAGATTAGGTATGAGGGGGAATTAGGGAGAAGAGACTCTTCAAAGGGGACACAGATGTTGTTGGACATGACTGGACTTTAAGCATGTGTGGAAATTTAATATCAAATGCAAAAGTCACTTCAGGTTTTAAGTACCAGTTTTTGAGGACCTCTTTTTGGGAATGAGCTGCCAAAATGTCAGTTAGGTGGCTAAAGTCTATGTTGAGATGACATTACCTCATTCATATACTCTTATAATAAGCTATGTTGGTTATGGTCACATACAGACCAGTCAGCATTGCACAAGCACTGACAGCTCTATATCTCCAGCTGTTTTGTGCTTGGTTTCACAATTTGAATGCTCTCCTAATGCAGAACTTTTCTGTATTTATTTAACATGTGCTTAAATCTTCCAAAGGTGCTATTCATCAACAGATTTTGTTTAGAGAAGTGAGCAGTATGCAGTGCTGAAAGAAAAGCCCACACTGTACATGTAAAAAAGCAGGAAGCTTTTAAAAAGAAGCAGGAAGTATTCACATAGGATAAGGAAGACACTAAAAATGTCTGAGACACCAATCAATTGTCTTCATGGTGAGCAGTCAAGATGAATGAAATGGTGAAAAACAGGATCGATGTTTCTGAAAGCTGTAGAAAACTATCTAACTTAGATGTGACTTATTGAGCTATCAAGCAGATAAGAGACCGTAATGGATTTTAGTTCTAGGAAATAAACATAACATGATCAATAGCAAAGAACTGTTCAACAAAGGACAATAGCAAAGAACGGGTCAACTGTTAACAGAAAAACAATCCAGGGGAAAAAAATAAAATGTATCTGAGATATACAAGAACAGCTGTTTAAAAGGTATCACCACAAACATATTGGATTCTTAAACTCTTAGACTTTGAACATGAGTTGCAAAGGTTTCCAGAATCAATGTCTGGAAACCTCATAGAACATGGTATGATAAACTATTTGATTTGAAAGAAAAATATCCCACTGTACTGCAAAAATAGAGCAGTTGCATTATCCAATATATTCAATATAAACAATGAGTGAAAGGTCTTATCATGGTATTTTTGACAGATGTCTTTTAAAAGCCTACAATCGGGTATTAAGCTAATCCCTAAAACCAGACTATATAGTCCCTGCATTTTTCACCTGCCTCCATTGCTCTTCATACATTTGAGAGGGAGTATCAGGGACCATATTAACCATATTACAGACAAAACAATACCTACAAGTTAAGTTCTCTCTTGTGTACAGAACACATCAAATCATTATTTCTGAGCCAGTGCCTGTACTCATACCTCAGGCTCCTCCAACTTTATTTACCACTATTTCTTTTGCCATAAAATATCTTGAACTACATCCAGGAGAAAACCAAAAAGACTCCAGTGAGAGTCATTCACAGCAATAAATGAGCTGTTAAAAAGAAAAAGAAAAAAAAAAAGTAGAAAAACAAAGAGAAAAAAAAGGAAGAGACCTGTAAATCTGTCCTCCTTCCAGTCAGTGCAGCCCTGTTTCCTTCCAGATGCAGGGATTGTGGTGACTGTGCAAAGTGGCTCTTCCACAGTCCAACATAGTCTGTTACAAAATCCATTGTTTCCCCCTTTGCCATCCCAGTCAGATACATTGTACAGACATATCTCTCTGACAGAAAGGGAGGGCACAGTTTTGTGCACCTCTCTGTTAGAAATATGTACTGCACGAAACTGACGTATAATTAGAGATTGCTCCTTTTTCCTACTACTAATCCTTTCTGTAAATAATTCCCCTACTTCCCCTCCTCAAATATTTGCCAGCTTACAAAAAAAACCATACTCTAACCCCCTTTATTTAAACTGTAGGGTTAGGTTTTATAATCTCAGTTCAACATTCAGTGCCTCCAGCCTTTGTCATTCTTTACTAAGCACCTTCCACTTTGTCATGATTGTAAGCACACTTCTTAATCCATATACCTACAAGCAAAATAAGGAAAAGCAGTGAGGCTTGCTGAAAAGAAAAAATTACTGGTAGCAGCAAAAGAAGACATGCAGCTCTTACCTAATTGGCAATTAAAAAGAAATGCTTAAGAAATGTGGTGTTTCTTTAACTCTCAACACAGAAGTAGCAGCAACAAAGTTCCTTTGAGAAGCGTAGCTCTTGCATTTGTATATCCCATTTCATGTGGAAGTCATCCACTGGATGTTGGAGTCAGAGCCCAGATATGACTTTCTGATCTTAGTTTGCCTTAATGTCTTACAACTTCATCGAAAATAAATAAATAAATAAATAAATGTTGAACTAAGTGAACTTATCAGAATCAGTATTTATACGAAATAAAATTCCTTGTTTCCTCAGGACAGACACAGCTCAACAGATGGAAGTGTACCATAGATGAGCGCACTTCTATTTACCCTACTTGACAGCACCAGCTTGTGGAAAGGGGAGCTGGTGAAAAGACAAGTTTCAGAAAATCTTAATGCCATCACATTTAGCAACACATCTGAGGAAATACTTTCCACAGAGCATGTAGTTTATGGAACAGTTTGTCACAAAGTACTATAGAGTAGGCAAAGAGTTTAAAGGAATCCTGGCTGGCATGGAAAACAAACATTCAGTTTAGTAATTCAGATATTAAAATATAAGGAGTTAGAAGGTGATAATCCACTAGGAGGAAATATAGAAGGAAGTGATATACTAACCTATGAAAACTAGGTAAAAGTTATTCTGTGAATGGTTTATTCCACATCAGTCTGCTTGATATACTGCTTTATATCTCCCTCTTCACCACTTATTACCATCACCATTACTGGCCCTACAAGAGGACTATCATTAAGTAATTATAAGATAACTTTCCCCATCTTCTTATAACTTTAAGGCCAAGTACCCTTTTAATCCAGCATCAGTATGGGCCACCTGTGGCTACCTAAGCAGTTGTAAAAGCTTTAAGTACAGCTTCAAAACTATTTCATTTTTGTCCCAAGACCCTAGAGATCCTACCAAATAACCAAAGAGGGCCAAGGTACCAGCTTGTAAAGAGGCAGAAAACCAATGACACTTCTGAAGCTGTAAGAGTTGCGGGCCACCATCACAACAGTTTTCACTGACACCTGTCCTTCCCTATCTGGGTCCTTCCTCACCTTGTTATGGGGACTGAGAGCAGTGTGGCCAAAGAGACTAGAGACAAACCTCACAATACTGTTGGCTTGTAAAACATAGGCATTTGTCCTGACATCCATCAAGTCAGTCATGTTTTAGTTGTATGTAAGTGACTGAGTTCAGCCATTTGATGAAATTTAATTGGTTATTTTATTTCAGAGGTCAGATTTTATGCTCCTGTCCAACTCCAAATCTGTGTCTATAAATCTTCATGCAGCTCACACTTTATGCACAGAACAATAGAAGGCTCTGTTCTACTACAATTGATTGTGAATGGCATACAGAGATGATTATGCTTCCAAATCATGATACTTTAAATTACCGCTTCAGTTCATTCACAAGAAACAGAATGATTGTCATCATCTGATATATTTATCTTTGTCAAGCTGAGCCTACTATCTCTATATTGCAGGTTTCTTCTGTTGCTCCTAGGAACTTATGCAATGGAGTCACGTCACATGTCATGAAGGGTTCGCTAATCTAGCTGTAAATCAAAAAGACAACAAATAGCACAATTACTTGTCCTTAAAAGTGGTACATTTTTGTTGAGTTTAGAAAACCTATATTTTCACTTGACAGGTTTGGGAGGCAGTTTAAATATCTCATTCTGCTCCATTTTCTCATATTGTTTGAATACTTATTTTAATGATAGGCAAAGAATAATATCCTCCAAAACCTACTGAAACATAGAATACATATTGGAGTACATTTTCTTCCTTTTTTTTTTTTTTTTTTAATAAGGCAGAAAAGATCTACAGACCTCCTGCTAAGTCAGTTTGTTTCCTATGGCATATTGCTCTTGCATGCATTTGAGCGTCTTTTTGGTGATAACATTATTATTAAGGGGAGTATTACTATTTAAGGCGCATGTAGATCATGCTGTTGTACTAATTTGTGGGTGAATGTTGCATATTTTTAGTATCCATTCAATCACATGTGCTGTAATGTTTAAAAATGAATTCATGAAAAGCATGACACAAAACCCATTAAAGTGAAGAAAAAAAACTCCTACTGTTTCTCCTACCTCCCTAATTTTATAAGGTGCTCATGATATTAACATGAAAAGGAAGGAAAGAGACTTACAAACTCATTTAAATGATTTCTTTACACAAGCAACTCTGAACAAGTAGAACTCTGCATGACCCTCTGTATGACCCCCCCCAACCGCCTACCAGGGAGAGCAGTCCACACAATGGAAAGACTGACAATGTCAAGGTCATGAGCCTGTGATCAGTTTTGAAAACCCAGTGTTATCTTGGTTCATTCAGTGCCCTTGCAAAAGATTTTTTGGATTTTGTCATGCACTTGATTGACATTCACAAAACTTCCCAAGGCTGCTGACAACAACAAAAATAAATAAATAAATAAATAAATTTTAAAAAGCTTGCAGGTATAAGGAAAACATTATAAACAACCACATTTCAAAGTAGCTTAAAATGGTGCAATTTTAAAGTAAATTTCTTTAAATCAGAACAGTTTGCCTTTTCTTCTGTTGTAGATCTGAAACAACCATGTAAAAAAATGTTGGACAGGTAGACTGGTAGCAGAGCCTGAGTCAGGCTGTTGGCACACTTCTGTTTGCTGTTCAGAAACACCTGTTGACCTTTGAGTAGACATCTATGAAGAACAATCAGGGTTCAATAGCTGAGTCCACTCCTCTGAGATGCAGAAACATGAGGAAAAGGAGGCGGTGGGCTACATAGCCAAGTTCACAGCCTGAACGTTTAACTACAAAGGATGAACCTTTTAGCCAAGAGGAGTCTGACTTGAAGAAATATTGTTGGGAGTGCAGGGCAGGTAACCGTGGGCATTAGGTTTCATTCTGTGCAAGTGATTTCATAAAAGGTGGTGTGTCAAACAATTTACACATGGGCCATTTGCAATTGGTATTAGTTCCTTCCCCAGACACCCCACTGTTTAGAACTGGTTTGTTGACTCTCTCTGCCTCACTAGGAGAGTCCAGTTCTCCATGAAACATTTGATTCCTTCTACATTTTGGATTTGACAACTGTAAGAAAATCCTTCTCTTCTCCTTCCCTTCCTCCCTCCCTCCTTCCCACTTCCACTTCCCAATCTTTGACAGAAGAACTTGCAGATCTACTTCTTCCCACACAATAGGAGAAGACCTGGAAATACTTCTTAAATGCAGTTGAAATTGGTCAATAGATTAAATATTTTAAAGTCTTAACATCGAGGAATAAACAGAATCAATAACAGTATATGTCTTAGAAAACTAGTTTAAAAATCCAAGATATATTAAACTTGAGAAAGGCCTTTCCAGTAGTCCTCGCAATTGTTGTTGATTAATGAAGTTACCCTTTTTCCATGGCATTAAATAAACAGTCATAGTGAAAGAATTTAATAATTTAAAAATAAGATAAGGCCATAAACCAAGAGAATTATACAAAATTTATATTGTACAGAGAAAATATTGTACACAGAAAATAAGTGTTGAGAATATGTATTTTTAAGTTCAGTAGTGCCATTAGGTGATGAGTCTTAATTTTAAGAAACTCTTTTCAAACATCCTTTGGAACAGAAGAGAGGTATACCACTGTGACAAAAACAATGTTTTGCTTTTAAAAAAATAAAACACTCTGAGATGGGGGCTGGGGGGAATCTCATCTTTATCAAGAGATTATAATTTCAAATTAAGTCTGCATTGTGTGTTACTATAGAAACTCCCATTTTGTGACATGTTTATGGGAAAAAAAAAAGTCAAAAATTGCATCTTAATGAATGTGGATCACACATAAGCTTCCTCAATATAGCAAAATAAAAAAGAAGTTTCTACCAGAAAATGAATAACTACCCAAAATAAGGTGAGCTAATTAAGGTCATGGGGAAAGGACATTAAATCCTGAAGTGACATGTGTCATGTTCATTTTTCAACACTTGTCTCCGCCTCACAGATTATGTATTAGATACTGCGGGAGTCTGATGGATTGAGAGGCTTGTTGCCATGGCAATATTTGCTGCTTTGCTGGTATTCCCTACAGAAAGTAAAGGATTTTTTTTTCTACTCAGTTAGACAAATTGGCTATATATAGCAAGAGATGTTGGAGAACTGAAACAGCAGAATCTGGTGGGGGCAGGCTGGGGGAAGGACTGACATTTATAAGTTTAAGGAATCACAATAGACTATATATCTGTGAGGAGTGAGGGAGGTTGCTGAAAGAAGGAAAGAGAAAAGGAAGAGAGATGGGAGAGAGGGAAGGAGAAAAGGGGAGAAGGAGGGGAAAATGCTTATACATTCATAATATATCTTACTTTTAAGGGCAGGGAAACCAGCAAAGGAGAATAGGTACTTTTGCCTAAGAGGAAGCTGCAACTGCTGTTTTACTATGCTTGAGATGGTTTATAGCTTCAGGGAGAGTTAAAAGGTAAAAAGCCTCTCAAATGGGCAAAGAAACAATGGAATTGCTTACCACTGAAATTGTCAGTATAAATCACAATTTGAGCTCCATATATAAGCCTCCTTCTTCTGTTCTTTTTTTCTTTTTTTTTTTTTTAATCTTTGCTTACAGCATTTTTAAAGCAAGGTGTTGATACAATTTCCACCCTCCACTTGGCACAGTGAAAGCAAATGTGCTTCAGTCAGATGTTAGGGAGTACTGTCTCTTATGTATGGTTCTGTCTGTTGCTTAGAGGTGTAGGCAGAGTGTGACAATGTGGCTTCATTTTAATATTAGCCCATCTCAGCCAAGTATCTACAGATTACTGCAGAAAAGGGGGGAAAAAAAAGGAAGAATAAAAGGCTGGTTTATTTCTTCCTCTTTTCCACTCTTATCCCTTTTATACACAGAAGTGCACCAAGTAATCTACAGTATTTGCCTTGAGGCTTAGAAAAAAACACAATTCCAGTAAGACTGATCGGGCAGCTTTAACTGTCCTTATTGCTAATTCACTTGCTGTACCCCTATCCACTGTTTCTTCCCTTTCATGGCAGACATCCATTACAGTTTTTAATTTTTAGAGTATCAGATGCATATAGTGACCTGTAGAAAAGAAGATCTATGGCAGATCATTAATACAGTCCTTGCCCTGGAGAGTTCACATGTACTAGAAAGAAGACCAAAATGAAGAATATGTATTTCAGTGACCACTACTGATGGGTAGTTTCATGACTATGGTGCATCCTGAGGAAACCCACTTTTAAGGGATGCAAGGTGAAGAGACAGAGAGAAGAGCAGGCCTATAACAGGGATCTGATTTCTTGTGCATTCTGAAAGGCATAAGAAGCTTTAATTTAATAATAGAAAGGAAAAGTGCTAGCAGAGACATAAAAAACTGGGAACATGCTTGCAACAGTGAACAGTGGAGGGGGATGTGAGAGTATATGTTTGCAGAGGGGAGGAAGGGGAAATCTGAGCAGCAGATTTACAGTGTGTATCAGTATGTATCTTATACAGAATATATATTACAGCAGCTTTAGTAATATGGTTAGATGGAAAAGATGTACAGGATCATAATAGAAACACTTAACACATAGTGAGGAAAAGCAGGGGGAGTTAAAGGTGGTACTGAAATGATGAAATGCTATGGAAACAAAAGGAACAGAGCCCTCTGTTCACACCAAAGACTAGAACTGGGAATGAAGACAAAAGAGGGTTTCTGAAAGGGAGGAGCAGAGCACAAAATCCTTTCTTAGACATCCTAAGGTTCAGCTGTCAGACCTTAGCAGAAACAAAATAGAAATCAGAGAATTTATTACAATTCAGTAGAAACAGAGAAAAGCTGGGAGAGGGAAGAGAAAAGAGAGAATCTTAATGTCTTATGTTCACCTGTATAACCTCACACAATTCACACATTCTTTGAGAGTACAGGTACTAGAAGACATGTCCTCACATAACTCACCATTCAAAACAACCACACAGAGGGGTAGAGGATGATGAATAAGCATCAGAAGTAGAGAGATTATTGGGATAGATGGAACAGGCTAATGGGATTGGGGCTGAGTGAGCAATGGGGAATAGCACGGATAGAGGCAAGTTTTCACTCCTATCACCAGCAAATATATTTAACACACACAATTATCAGAGGTTGCTGGGGGAAGGAGGAGTTGACTTGTTGTTGTTGTTGTTGTTGCAGTTGTTGGTTTCATTTGGTTTGGTTTTTTGTCTTTTCCTCTGTGGAATGATGTTTCTTTAAAAATAACCCCCATACTATAAATGCTATTATGTTAAAGAATAAAACATAGTAGAATCAGCAAAAACAAATGAGAGATGGTTTTAAAATAAATAAATTAAAAAAAAAATGGGGGGAGAAAATTAAAACTCAATGATGGCAGTGATCCAAAGAGAAAGAACAAGAGACCTGAGATTTAGAAAGAGAAGAGTACAGAAAATTCATTACAGATCTACGGAAGCATAGAAGGAATTGATGAACTCTGTTGCTAGAACAAACAAATGAAAGAGACTATTAGCAACCTGAACAGGAGCCATTTCAGAGTAGCACAAGTGAATACTTTATAGATATGGTAGAAAAAGACAGAAAGTTAGGGTTGTCAGAGGTGAGCTGTGTCTATTTAGAAATCCTTTGTCATAGTCAGCTTCTCTATGATTAACACTTAGAATGCCAGAAGTATTAACTACCATCATTAATTAACATCATATCATTAACTAACCAAATTAAATAACATCATATTAACTTCCTAATCTTCATTATGTTGCTGAGATTTACCACTGGGGGCAAAATTATGCCATATTGCCCCATTCCTGACACCTGTCTATGAAGCCAGTGGTACACTGCTCAAATAAATGCCAGCTGTACACCTGCGTATACATAAATTCTGATTTTCTTAGGCATGAACAGTGAGGATCTCAAGTGCATGGCTACAAGACAGCAGGTTACCCTGCCAAGATTTTCAATAGAAAATGGAAAAAAAAAAAAAAAAAGACCAGAACAAAGATCTGGATGGGATACGCAGCATCAGGCATTCCCAAGGTGGCAACAGAACAGATGTGGTACTTTAGCGTTTGTCTCCCACCAGCAGTGGGGAAGCTATTAGAGAAGCGTCTGTTATTGATTCACACTGCTTAGAATCCATTTATACTGGCTGGTTTTGGAGCCATTATAATTTACAGTCTGTCATGTAAATTGTTCTTTGTCTGTGAAATATTGATCTATTAGATATACATGCCATGCATGCACAGCGAACACATGGACTCAAAATCCTTGGGGATTTTGCTTTTTAAACAACAGATTATTGCCTACATTCACTAACTACTTCTATGAACAGCTCAGTAATTTCAGGTTTTAATGTCCTCTTCAACCCTCTTTCCACATAATCAGAAGTAATATTTGATGAACTAGGGATTAGAGACCTGAGGTTTTTTTCATTTAAAATGATGTTACTTTTATGTGCACAAAATATTTCTTAAATACCTTAATAGATATATACACACATATATGCACAGATTTGTGTTTATATGAATGTATAAGTGTCTTACACAAATTTTGATTAGATTGTTTAGTTCAGAGGAGATGGTGATGGAATGACTTCTTGGGTGGGAATTTGTTTTGGTTTAAAACCTTACATTGCCAGTAACATAAAAGAGAAACTGTTTACAGTTGGATCTGTAAATGACAGTGAAGTATGAGAATAGCAGGTAAAAAGCAATTTGGTCTATACATATTCTATACCCATCAGTCTGCAGTGAAAGACTTGAAGCAGCTGTGGTTTCAGAGTGTTTTCAAGCTAGGAATTGCCAGACCTATCACGCCCAGACAACCTTCAGCTCACAACACGTGCTCACGCATTTCCTCCTGGGCTGTCCTGTGGGGCTTTCAACACTGTATCAAAGTACTTTGCAGAAAATAAAGGAAGTTATTGCTGTCTTCACCTTGCAGGCAGAAATTGAGACTGGAGTTCAGAATTACCTGCCAAAGACCACTAGAGAAATCAGAGAGAAGGGCTACCACTAATGATGTCCCGGGTCCTAGTCCTGGCTTCCCAGTTGGCCTTCTGCCATAGAAGCTAAGCTTTAGCAGTGTCAGGTGCAAAAACTTGGTAACCAAGATTAAAAACAAAATCTCCAGGTCTCAACTGAGCACCCAGGAAATGAAGAGTGTGTGGTTTTAATGACAGCCAACCAGAATTTTAATTAAGTATTTCTGTAACCTTTCAAATAGGAGAACTAGATGAGAGCTGGGGACCAAGAACTAAATAGCCTTCTCATTACAATGTCATCCTTTTTACACCAGTGGATTTTATGAGTGAAAGAGAAATTAGATCTACAACCAGCCACCTTTTCCATAGTATATGCCTTACTCACCCACTAAATTCTATTCCTTCTGCAGATGGAGATTTCTCAAGGGAAAATCAAAAACAACATTTAGAGACTATATTATTGATTACGTATGTCCTAATTTTCCTAACATTGTGGCTTTAAAAAGATCTTTTAATACAGTTACTTTTGAATACCAGCTCTTCTTTTTAAAAGGGAGAGGAAACTGTCTACCATTGTACCATGACAGGATATACATGGGATGCATGCATACATCCCAGGAGCAGCAAGCTAAAATACAGATCCCATACTAGTGCAGCAGATTCCCTTGTATGGCACAGAAATAACTGCTTGAGTGGCAGAAGGCAGCTCTCATCTTACTTAAACTAAGCACTAGAGAAACAAAATCTACTAAAATAGCAACGTCTGTGTTAAACGTGTACTAGTGGCTTTGCTACGTGATCAGGTTAGTCAAGAGGAAAGAGGCACAGTTTGCTCTGAAACGCAGTGCCAATGGGTTTGATGGGTAGAGATGTTGCTAAAGCTGCGATCTGATTCTGCTGCCAGTTCTGACCCATCCCATGAATGAATAAGCCTAACTTTCATTAAGAAAGAAAGGAAGAAGGGAAGGAAGAAGGGAAGGAAGGAAGGAAGGAAGGAAGGAAGGAAGGAAGGAAGGAAGGAAGGAAGGAAGGAAGGAAGGAAGGAAGGAAGGAAGGAGGGAAGGAAGGAAGGAAGGAAGGAAGGAAGGAAGGAAGGAAGGAAGGAAGGAAGGAAGGAAGGAAGGAAGGAAGGAAGGAAGGAAGGAAGGAAGGAAGGAAGGAAGCATCAAGCCACCTCAGCATGACAGATATCTGCACCTCGTTGTAGAGATGAAGGAGGCTGTCAGAGCCCTCTGCACTTGTGGTGGCAGGTGTTCATTGCACTACAATCACATTCAAAGAAGATTCAGATTCTCTTCTTTCATATTTTTTGGTAAAACTTCTGGGCTACTTCCACCCATGGGTCTTAGAAAACTGAAGAAACTGGTCCTCATAAACTGAGCGAAATCTGTATGGCAGTTGCTTGTGGTTAAAATGCCTCTTTGGGATTTAACATCAAAGAAAAGTGAGCTGGCAGTATATTTGGCTTTGCACATCATGTGAAAGTCATCTAAGAGAATCACTGGGAATATGTTCTCACAGATACAGTGGAGAGATATTTTAATTTTTCATCTCTAACTGCCTACAAGACAGGTAGTAGGTCACTTATTCCTCACAGCAAGGTGAGCAACAGCAGTCACTACCACATATGAAAATAAGCATTAGCAAAACACCAAAATACTCAAGCATAAAAAAGCTACTTGATTTACCAAGCATTTCACGTTCACTCAAAAAAAAAAAAAAAAAGCAGTAAAACAGTTTACTATTTAATTGAAACGAACAGACATAAATTCCCCCAAATCAGTTAAACCAGTTTCAAAAAGACATGAGGATCTGCTCTCTTCATGACTTCTCCTGAGGAGGGGTGTGGCAGAAAGCACTTGTCTTTAGAATACAAGGTTTCAGTGCTGCTAATTCTCACAATGTTCATGGTAAAATCCAACTATTCAAAAATTATGACCTTGTACCCTGTTTCCATCTAAAAATCCAACATATTACTGTATTTTTATTTTGTATTTGAATTAATGCAGCAGACTTCTTTATGTACTATGGAGAGAGCAATAAGAATTTCATCTAAAAATGATCTTGAAATATGGTCACACAACGGACCAAGAAAACAGTCCTTCCGGAAGCTGAGTTTCAATGTTTTTTGCCTATTTAACAGAAAATGATAGATCTGGAGTCACTCCAAGTGCACATACATATACAGGTTTTAAAATAGAAATTAAAAGAAATCAATTAGTTCTTCTATAATGTCAATTCATACAAAGCAAAATATGTATTTTGTTTTATTTTTCCCAAAATAATTGAAAGTACTAAAATGTATTGCTATCCTTTAGCACCATCTTGAGAATAAAGTGACAAAGATCATACAGTTTATTTTACTGCAGTAGTCATTTCTTCTATACCAGCATAGAAAACTGATGGGGTAAATCCTTTTTCTCTCTTCCTGTAATCATTACTTCGCATTATTTTACATTCTCCCCTCTAAATACATCCCAAGAGCAGAGAGTTATGTCACTGAAGGTTATTATTTGCTACTAGTTTCATTATATAAGCAATACAGTTCAGAAAATGATAGAAAGCTCTGCAGCTACATTGACAACACCTTAATGAATTGTCATTTTAAGATATATTCTAACTAGCTTTGATGGAAGGCAGTACACAAAAGGTATGACCTGAGTTTTTAAAAGTGATAAATATTATGAAGACTATAAAAACATGACAAGCAGGAATTGCTTCTCTGTACCTCATGCAATTATTTATTCCAGCTTCATAATATAAATAAAATGTTCCTTGAAAAATCCATCTTAAATATTATTTTAAAGCCTTTTCCTAGAAATACCTAGCAAAAGCATTCATTTCAGCTCCCTTAATGAATTAGAAACAAAAGGTCACAAAAAAGGAAATAAACAGTTAAATGGAAAAATTGATACAAATCTTTTATTTCCAAAGTGTACCAAGAAGCGATCTTAAGGAGTGTTTACAGAAACCTAGGGTCACATTTGTGTGACACACACATAGGTGTGCACACATTAAGGTAGACAGATTTGACAAATTTTCTAAACATTCACATGCATTACTTCATATATCTGAGGTTGCTAGGGATCTGACATTAACAAAATTAATAATGTATTAACTGAAATTCACTTCATGTGTATTTTAGTAAAATTGTATAAGCAATATTTCAAATCAGTGCTGTCTGGGAGACTTTAAGCTTCTGTTCTGACAAAATGCTTGTGCAAATACAAATGCAATGGATAAAGCCAGGAGCAGCTCAGAGAGACACCTTGCAAGCTTCCCCTGACAAAACTGCCAGTGCATCTAACCTCTGTGGTCCTGTATTCCTCACAGTCATGCACATCCTGATTCTCTCCCAAACACACAACAAAGAGCAGTCAATTACTGTGACTTTGCAGGTCATTTCAGCATTTCTGGTCTGTCATTATTTCCCAGTTGCACAACCTAACAGAACGTAAGCTGGACAGCAGCAGGCAATTTGTGGTTCTCAGAGCCCAAAGATGTGAGAACCACCAAGGAGCTTCATCTCATCTCAGCATGAAAAGTTATGGGAAGTTATGTGCACAGATTCTTTGCTCAGCCTAATAAGCCCATCACAATACCTTGTGAAGACAAGGTGAACAAATGCCTTCTTTCCCACCATGCCTCCCTGTCTTGTTCTGCTCCCATTAGCAGAACAGGTTAGCATTACTCATATCACAGGGTAGCTTGGAAGCATGGCGCCAGTGCTCTAACACCTGAGATGCCAGAGGAAAAACAGGTCCTCTCCAATAGCTTTCCTTCTGTCTGTGTTCCCTAACAGGCTTCTGCACCAAGGAAGCCCACAGAGTTTTATTACTTGCCCACACTGTCTAATAAGGACAAGAGCAAGGATTACATTTGGCTTATGATGCATTTTGCACTCATCTGAGAACACAAATTGAATCATCACCATTTTCCTCTTTTAGTGTTTTCTAGACCGGAGGTGGTCATATCTCCTACCACTATGTAGAACTTGGTATGAATGTCTCACCCTCTGAGGACAGCCACTCTGTCCCCTGTGTCTTGTCCTTGGTCCACTTACTGAGAATTCCCAACCACACCACACACAAGAGGGGGAGTGAAAAGGCCAGGAGAATACTCTATCCCCCTATGCCCCCATCAAATGTACAACATGTTTTTTGTTTGTTTGTTTGTTTGTTTAAAAAAAAAAAAAAAAAGATTCCAGTGACAGCATTATTGACGTCAGTAGTAAGTAAAAACCTAGAGTTCTTCCAAAATAATCTACCTGAAAATAAACCCCAGACAAAACTGAAAACTGAGCATTCACTTCAGCTAAAATCACATATCAGATAAAAGGTGTTTCTTGAATCAAAGGTTCTTCAGTATCTTTTGTGAAGCTTATAAATAAGGAGCTAAAAGTCTAGCAAAAGCCTCTTTGCTCCCATTCTTCCCAAGGAGAGCTTGGTTTTGGAGCTGAATGCTATAGTGACAGTTACTGATGCTGAAGCCAGTGCAACATCATGTCAGAATCTGTGATACTTCATATTCCAAGGTCAGAACTTTAATCTGTGAGCAAAAGGCAGGAAATAAAAGTATGTATAGATCAAAAAAAATAATAATTAATCACAGAAAATTCTCATTTGAAGGGTTCCCCTGGATCCCATATCCCTCAGTAGAACTGTATGTTATATGCCTAGATCCAGAAGGCCAAAATTCCCCTGCAAGGAAAAAACACTGTGCATCCAACTCTGCTACCTTCTACAATACTCTCAAACTATTTGCAGCAGTGATGATTCCTGGGTGCAAAGAGGCTGATGCACACGGACATCTTTGTCTTTTGACCCTGCCCAGAGACCACTTCTATCTAGCCTACAAAGCTAGTTCAAGGCAAGTCTTCTAGCTGAACAGTACTTGTACATACTACAAACAGTGAATAGAAAGCTATTCAAGAAAAAAGAAAAGGGAGTGTTTTTAACAATCCATTGTATATGGAGGAGTAAACAAAGCAAAACATCACACAACGTTTGTGCAAATGAACAACACACATGCACTGAGTACTGTAACATTTCACATTACAATCGTAATGACTCTGAGTTGCCTGAATTTTTGCTTTAAAAATGCATTTGCATTTTCCCCTAGGCTAAAATAACCAACTGCAGGCTGGCTTTTGGTATGGCAGTTTTCATGTGCAAGTTCTAATAAAGCCTTAGGAAAAGGCCATAGCATAAACTCACCTGTTTATGAGATTCTTAATGGTATTTCAACAGTCATAATATTGTTGTTGCTTTAAACTGTGTCAGTAGTTACCTAGTTTAAACTAATTGCTACAGTCCTAATAAAATAGTTTAATACAGAGGTTTAGAATGAATAGCCTTCCTAGCCAAACAGACAAATGTCCACATCCCCGCTGCAATAGACTTTTGGACATCTTGTTGCACTGGATTGTTGAATACAGATGCAGAACTAAAAGATAAAATCTGAAATCTGACTTTGCCATTAGAACTAAAATAAATCATCAGTTGTTGTAGAAGTGGGTGTAGGGAAGTAAACCAGATGTTGTCAATGTGAAGGAACACACCCTCCTATTAATACGCTTACCCTTTTTTACCCTTTTATCTATGTGTAACTGTGTATATAGTTACATTGCTTTCCTCTGCAATGTAGTCCTCTTTGATAGAAAAGCCTGCCTTCTGGAGAAATGAAGGTCATGTAAGATCACAGCTCTATTTATCAGAAGTTAACCAAGAAAGCATCAATACATTTTTTATCTGATTAGCCATTACAGACATTTTACTGATTCCAGTATTCCAGGACAGACTCATGTCCAATGCTCAGGTCCCGATCATGCAACAAGCTTAAATGACATGGGTGGACCATTGCACTTTGGTGCTGAACTGGAGCCTCAGGATATATCTGCAGTGCAGTCCCTGCTGTGACCAGAGCCTGTGCAAGCATTCAACACTAGTTTTAAACCAGCTGGCATGGACCTGCCTAGCAGTAAAAGAGCATCAGCTTGGAAGTTCACACTGAGAAAAATCTGCCTGATAAAGTTACAGCTCTGGCACAGGGTAAAAATAGCTTGTTTTGGGAAAAGTGAGGATGCTCCCAAATATAGAGGTCGGCCTGAGAGACTCTGCCCAGAGGTCTGAGCTGCCCAGCAGGCAGCTCTCCAGTCGCTGCAACTCACAGTGTGCCTTTTTAAGGCAAAAAATCAGCAGTCTCCGTGACATTTCAGGCTCAGTCATACCTAGTCATCAATTAAAGAATTGAATATTTACTCAGCTGGTTAGTCTAGACTGAGCACTGTCAGCTGCTTTCCCTTTCAGTTGCATATATCTTTTAGTTATCTAATACCTTATATCTTTTTAGTTGCAGATATAAACACAGCAGAACAGAACAGAAGGCACTGGTGGGCAAACCCAACTTAATGCACGAAGAAAGGAAGACACATGAAGACATCCTCTAACTGGTCACAAGCCAGTTTCCCAATTAGTAGTGTAAAATGAAGGGATGATCAGTATGACTATTGTCAGCAGTGACTGTATAAAACTCTCCCAGGCATTGACCAACAATAGTTGCATTTGAGATACTACCTGCTATCCAGCCTTGGAGACGTCAATTAATTATGCACTGCATCAGTCACAGGGCATACACATTATTTTCATCCACATTATCAATGCTGAAAAAAGTCGTAAAGTTTTACAGGGATTTTGAGTTTTATGTGTTTTATTCTTCCACTTTTCAGTAATCTCATCACCAGTGCCTCCTCAGTGACTTCAGTGACTCCATTTTCACAGATATAAGAGGGTGTAACAATACTGATTTGTCTTTAAATAACTTTACTACAGACATGATATATTATATATACGTTTGCAAGAAAAATATTTACATACTTTTAAAGCGTTCAGTGACCAAATGTCTTCCATGTATTTGAAAATCATTCTAACTCTATATCAATACATTGTGTGCATAGTTTTTAGGTATTTCTACATGTGAAAGCTCCTCAAGCCAAGGAATTCACTGGTTAAAGCCAAAGAAAGATATTAATAATTTAATAATAATAATAATAATAATAATAATAATAATAATAATAATAATAATAATAATAATAGAAGACAGAATATAAAGACCCTACAATTTGAAGCTTCTGAGATCAGGTCAAGTTTTATTTAAATGTGCAAGGGTAAAATAATCAGTTCATGTATTCCATAAGCAACCTGAACTTTCATTTCCATATATCATTTATACAACAAATAAATTTCTTGCAATAATCTGGTAATAATAATTACATTTTTAAACGATCTTTTAAATGCCAGCTAGAAGCACAATGAGAAGCTCAATGCATGTTTCAGCAAAAAATATGCCTTGGCCAGTTTGTTCTGCTATCTACTGGGAATGTAAGCAGCCTACTAGAACTCTGGTATGACAACTGATGTTACTACAGGGCAATACAGGGTGGATTAAGGATAGAATTATTTCCAGCTTTAACTCTTGGTATGAGTCAAGCTCTTCATACTACTTAGCATTTGTATTTGCTTAGGTTTAATAATATATCTTCAGTTGTTTGAGGGCAAAAAGAAAATAGCCAATTTACTAGGAATGTTTGGGCAATGAGAATTCAATTGATTTGATTTTTGTTATTTAAAGGCATTGCCATATTATATTTGAGCTCCTCTGAAACATTAATTTTACCTTCCCATAGGACTGCAACGTGAGGTGGTGTTGTTCCCTGAGGTGAAAACACAGACCTATATTTTCAAAAAGTCTGAGCTGAGCTGTGATGCACTGCAGCAGAAATGTCGCTGTTCAAAGGGAACTACCAAATCCAAATCCCCCAGCGTCAATGGACATGTGCCAGAAATTAATAATAATAATAATAATAATAATATGATTATAAGACTTGCCAGAGATACCAAGGTATGTCTATGAAAATACTAGAAACAGATTTCCTGTGTTCTGCACCTTGGACCCATATTCAGTCTTCTTCTGGGATACATTGTAGTACAAATCTAACTAAAGTTAACAGAAATACCCCAGGTCACCCTTAGAGCTCATTGCTAGCTCCTCAAACAGCGTAAATATGCCAGTTAGCCTGAGAGGAAATCTAGTCTCATATACACACTTTGCACAGGAAACCAATACAGTATTAATCACTTGAGCCTAATCCTGTTATTCAGCTCATAAGTAAGGAATGGGCTGCTATGTTATGCCTTCAGCGGCTTTACCTTTCATCTCATTTGGAAATAAGAAGCTGGTAGAATGGATTGCTGCCTATGAAGATGGTGCCTTCTCCATATATACTACCCAGTGTCAGATAAGTTTTTGCAGCTTTACAGGCAAAACTGCTTTTCTTTTACAAAGTCTGGTTGCTCGTGTGCTAGAGATGACATACTGTTTGGCATCTGGGTATGATGAGCTCTCCCTTGAACAGCAGCCTGGTGTCCATTTGACCTCTAAGATGGGAATGAAAATTTCCAGTACACACACAGTTCAGAAGCATAATTTTACTTTTCATGACTGGTGCATGCACACCAACTGTTCTCTTGTTTGCGTCTGTGCTCAGCTGCAGTGCATATTCCAAGTGGGTACATTTCTATGCATATTTGCAGCAGAGGCAGATCTCAGGCAGAAGGGTAAAGGCAAAGGGGAATCACAGTTCCCTAGTATGAAATATATTAACTGGCTTCCTGACAGAGAGAGTTCAAGGCACCTCACATGCCTTGCAGATCCCCTTGGACCAGGGGTGCAAAATTCTGTATTATTTGTGCTAGAAAAGGCCCTCATCAATGTGCCAAACTGCCATATACTAATCAGTGAGCAGCAAATACAGAGTAGTTTCTCTTACTGCCTTCTGTAGGAAATGCCCCAGAGTGAATCTTTCATTGAATTCCCGAAGACTGCTTAGGTACAGGGAGGATTTTTTAGCGTGCTGTGAATTCCTTTGCACAGAGTAACTATTTTGAGGACAACTCAGAAATAGCACTGAGAATTCTCAGGATGCAGACAATACAGATCCATGTCAGCTGGCTGTCATTTTGACAAGTAGATGGCATGTCAGGAGTATCTAGAGTTTTTCTCATTCTCCCTCAGGCATGCGCACATAAAGCCTAACCACCTTTACTCTACAGTGCTAGAAGAACAATGCAGTATTTTAAGAGCCCACGTTTGTCTGTTACTGTCAGCTCATAGTAAAAAATACTTCTGAAGGAAATCAGAGTTTTTTTGCTAGATGGAACTGTGTGCTCGGCAGCTGGGTGAAATGTGTCACTCATACAAGGAGAGTTATCAGTCTCTTGAAGTACCACAGTAGCACAAAGGCATAGAGAAGAAGAGATCCATATCAGACTTTGCCCTGAAGCGCCTTATGATGTTTGGCAGAGCAGCTCCAGCAGTGGAAAGGGTGGCCATGAAATGCAAATATATTTGAACTCTAAAATGTAGTCCCAGATATACCAAAGAACTTGATGATTTCTCTAAAGTGGACATAAAATACAGCATATGCTCTTGCTTTTTACTGGTAATAGTATCAATAATTTCCATTTTATTTTATTTCTGTACTCTGAACTGTTGAATTAAATGCATCTTGTACCTGTTGTTACCAGGAAATGTAATACATGTATGCATATGAATAAATAGATGCAGGTATAGATATACATGGATAGATATGCATGAATGCCCTTCCACCTAACCCCCCACCCCCAGTTAGTTAGCACAGAACTAGAAACAGAAACCAAATGACTGTAACTTGCTCCCTCCAAAAGAATAGCCAGGGAGAGCCCTGCACTCCCAAATTCCTTACACAAGAGATGTTAAGAGAACTTCAGATCCCTGGGAGACTTATCTAATTGTTATTCCTGAAGCGCTGAGAATGATTCAGCCACTCAGAAAAAAAAGTCCTTAGAAACAAAATGCAACTATCACGTTTTGTTTTTTTTTCATAGTCTTTGTGACACTTCTCAGTACTTTGCCTGCTGTTTCAGAGAAATTAAAAAACTGTGCCATCTGATCAAGAGTGTTCTTTCTTCCTTTGTCCACCTTCCAAAACACTATTACTCCTCTGGGGAGGTAGATTATCCTCATCTATTTTAGTGTCATATGATACTCATATGCAGATCAGTAACTCACAGGGGTTTTTAGTGCCTTGTTTTCATAACTGTCACTGAAATCCTTTCCAAGCCTGCCACATCAAAATGCATCATCTTTCATTAAATGTCATTTGGATTGTGTCATCAAGAAGGCGCTTTTATTAATTTGCATTTTTTAGTTAAAGCATACATGCACATGTATTCCTTCTTCCTTACGCTTGTATTCTTTATGGTCTTGTAGGCAATAGCTTGGTCTGAAAGCTTGTCAAACTCTCTTACCAAGTTCTACAGTGGGAGCACTGGAGCCCAGACTTGAAGAAATTGCTCCATGAAATGAGCTAACTCTCACCCAACACAATACATGAACCAGCAAATGAGAATTGAATCTCTAGTCTCTTAGGTCTATCGTTCCTTTACCAGAATCGATTCTACTCATTTTCCTG
The DNA here is from genome assembly GCF_964034855.1 of Anser brachyrhynchus. NCBI lineage: Eukaryota > Metazoa > Chordata > Aves > Anseriformes > Anatidae > Anser > Anser brachyrhynchus. Next base: position 116,035,503 of record NC_137694.1, on the reverse strand, counting down.
TCTCTATAAAATATGGACAAACAGAAAACTTTATTGTAGCACCATCAAGCACTGGAAATGTTGGAAAAGATAAACATTTTTCTTATTAAGCAATTTAATTTTATCTTTTTCTTGCAGTAATGCAAGCTGTTTCCCTCCACCTGAAATAGTCCAGGAAACATTTTAGGAAACATCAGAATAATCAGTGACACCATCTAACTCCCAATGTTTTCAGGAAGCTTTTCTTCTGGGGCTTCTGCATAAGTTAGTTTAGGTATCCAATTTAAATTCTCTGAACTAGGGAGCCTTGGAGGAGATCCTATGCCCCAGCTTCCTCCAGAAAGAAGATGGGGAGATCAATATCCTAGATGATGAAGCCTAAATCTGCGTGTATTCAGTTCAGCTGTAAGTTTCCATGTTCAGATTGCAAGTCCAAGCCAATTACCCTAGCCTCTATAGGCATAATTCAAAAAAAAAAAATAGCAACAACAAAAACATGCTTCAGATTGACTATTTGTGAAGGAATAAATGGATTTACAAAAGTAAAGAGAGGTCATTTCATTCCTGTAATATCTATGAGAAATTCTTCCTCATCAAAAACCTGTCACCCACTCAAGCAAGCAACCTGGGGGTTTTGGGACTATGCATGTGTCCTCATGCACAGTAGGGGTTAGCTGTAGGCTTGGTTTTGCTTCTGTCAACCTTACAAGTAAAAAATAAAAGTTTTTAAAACTCAACTTCACCTTCCAAATAAAAAACCAGTGAATTCTGAAAACTGTGGACAAGTGAAAATAGTCCCTATAATTTACTCTTTCCTAGGTAGGACATTTAGAGACATGTCTACATGCTTTCCAGTCATTTATTTTTATTGTCATTTATTGTGATAGAAAAAGGAGCTACAAGTGGGAAGATGACAAAAGAAAGAAATCAAGTAGTTACATCTAATGCAACTAAGCTCTTTTATTAATTATTAAAAAAAAATGAGGTTGGCTTCTAAGGGTCTTAATAAGTTTTAAAAATATAGTTTGTTTTGATGGAATAACTGCACGTGAGCTCCATTTGTTGGGATTTTCTCATTGTTAGAAACACTAAAAAGGATGAACACTAAGAAAACATAGAAACATGCCTAACAGAGAGGGTCTGTCATGTCATGGGACCCACAGCTTGTCTAGCAAGCCTCATGACCCTTTGAACTATATGTACATCTTACCTTCAATAAACTGTCTCTGAACATCTGTTTGTTCAACTAATGATCATAAGGAAATAAGATTATGTTATTCTAGGAATTGCAATATTTTAAAGATAGTGGCCCAGCTCAGTAAGTCTTCCTGCTCGGAGTTTTTATCTATGCAGAGAATACCATGGCATATTGCTGTTTTCCTGCTCTACCAATGGACTTCCATGTGCTGCCCTCTTGACTTAGAAGGCAGCTTCCTTCTTGACTCTATATTAGCCTTTTTGTCTTGATAAATGTGCTTAGACATTCCCTTTGGTAAAGCACAGTATTGTCAATCCTTACACCTGTGAGCCGCTATGTGCAGTCACTTCTTTCTCTATGTCTCTACCTCTGGATAGAAAACACATACAATCAGACCCAAAGTACACTGAACATTCAGGGAATCAGTGAATAGATTTTGATCAGCAACAAGAAAAGGGTCAATGAAGGACTTGCAGACACGTCTGCAACTAGTTAGCAGAATCATTGACTTCTACCATCCTTGCAGTTGACTGTAGACTATGAAGGGAAAGCCAGTGAGGGAAGTCCCACCTGTTGTAGGAAGCTTGTAGAGAAAGAAATATAGTAGTGGAACTAAAAGAGCCTATGGATTGTGTAGTGCACTCAGCCCACAAGATCTTTACAACGTGTCATATTCTAGCCGTGCTGAATATGGATTATAATAAAAGAACAACCTTTAAAAACAACTCTGAAAAAATACCTCTGTTAAAGTTCTCTTGGTTACTTATAATGTTTTACAGTTGCAGTGCATCACATACTATATACTGTGTCTTTTTACCATAGTGAGATAAGAAGTATTTCTATTCCTGTTCATATACAACATACCTCTCCACATAACAGAAAAGTCTTATGAAGAAAGTTTGGTGGTGAGAACTCACCTTAATAATGCAGAGGGAGATATACCAGTTGCTAAGACTCCAACACCATGAGCCAAGAAAGATCCATGTGTTTCACTTTCCTTGTAGCCTTTTTCTGAAGAGACCTTTACAAAAGCTTTTAGGAGTTTTGCAGCCTGCTGGCTGAACCCGTCACCATTCATTAGGATTGGATTCTTTCATGTGAAAACACTTCAGAATTTCTTTATAACTCTAACTACTTCAGGGAGGAGAACAAAGTGTGACATTCTTCGAGTGACATATATTGCATCAGGACATAACTGTCTTGCTGTGTATAGCTATGGAGTAATTCTTAATAATACAGTTTGCATTACAGCTTGATGCAGAGTTCTCAGTGTTAAGGGATAAGACACAGAACTGATGCAACATCAGTTTCTTAAATTATCTTCCCCCTTAACAAGGAAGAGTATTTTGTGACTATACCGTATTCCTGTTACATTGGGATTTCAGAAAAGAGTCCCTTCCTCCGTGTTTGTCACCCAGCCACTTTATATTAAATATGTTGCTTGCACATACGATGCACATTTAAAAAATGAAAGGTTAAGTTTCTGATTTCTGTGCACATGAGCTTAGTCTGGAGTCCATATGATAGCTGGTAAGTAGACAGAACATTAGTTGCAGCAAACTATTTCCTTTAGTGTCCAAGCCTGAAGGAAGGCTTACTCAATGAGGCAAACAAAAGGGCCAGGCAAAAGAAAAAGGTGTGGATTTATAAACTACTTCAGCTGTTTGGGAACTGATATTTTGTTCAAGGCATATTTAACATCTCCAGTAGGAAATGCAATGGCCCTGATCCTGTGCCATTAGCCATGCTCTCAGGCAGGAGCTGACTTGATTCTGATAGACCTTTGCTTCCCTACACTTATCTCTAATAAAGGATTGAAGTTCAGACCATCCCCTACAGCTTCACAATATTTATTATCAGAAGGCAAGCACCCTTTTCCAGATTTTCCAAGAGTATCTAGAAGAGGATTCTTTAACTTGGAGAAGATGAGTGGCCCATCCTTTGGGGCCAAAGTATAGCAGCTTGCTCAGAGTCTCAAACATCACTCAGAAAACAACTAAGAAAACCGAGATATAAAGCTAGGAGAATATAATTTTTTTTGCCAGACAAGTGAAAATGTAGAAGTGATTGTCCAATGTGTGACACCAGACACAGTTGTTTGGCCTACCAGCATTATGAAAGAATATCCTGGTCATGTAAGTTCCTGCTCTGGTGTCTGAGAGAAAGTTGTGGGAATATGGAAATTTACAGTCTCTAGAACCAAAGATATGTTTGACCATCTCAAAGCAGCTCTTTTGGACAGATGCTTCCCCATTTCAAATTAAATGTCACAGATGTGGGAGATGCAGAGGGAAGAAGGCTGACATCTGTTTCCAAGGCTTTTTTTTTTTATTTTTCATTTACTCACTCACACATATCCATTCATATCCATCATATAATTTCTCTGTCCCAAGTAAGGGGACCACTGAAGAGCAGAAAGGAACAATTAAGACCAAGAGTTATAACCCCGGGCTCTGGGCTCCAGGGAAGGGACAGAAGATCTCTTAAAGAACTATTTTCTCTTTTGCAATCCTTAGACCCATCACTGGAGAGGAAGTAAGGTCTGACCCCAGGCTGTAAGTGTGCATGTGAAATCAATCCAAACCGGTATGTGCTCTGTCATCACCTGTGCACAACTCTCTTATGCAGATTTTGGCTCCTTGAAGAAATAAACCTTTCTTTTCCCCCAAGGGAAAAGAGTCTAAAGTGTTTGATACAACAAAAGGGCTTCCATTTAATCTATTTCAGGATTACTAGTGCATTGAGACAGTGAATGATTTAAAAGTATAACTTACAGGAAATGTTTAACTCTGAGAGTGCTAAGTGCTGACCTGGAAGAAAATCAATCATTTAGCTCTTGCATGTTGTTGTCTTGTTGGTTCCAAGCTCTGCCCTACAAACAGGAAACTTAGTTCAGTTGCCTTTGAAATTAAACAGCTATATCAGACTTAGCAGTCTGGAACTACAAGAAAGCATCAGTCAAATAGCTTAAATTATTCACATTCTCCACTTGCTCCCTTCTTTCTCCCTCCTCATTTTCCTCCAAATGATGAAAAGCTCTGCTGCAGTTTTTGTCATGGAGTATCAAGCAAATTTTCTTATGTTCTGCAGGTATCAGTCATAATCCCATACATCTGAGCAACTTAAAAATGACTGTTGCAATGTGATCTAAGCTGCCCCAGAGAAATAGATCATTAGGTGCAACAAAACACATTTTTGACAATGATAGTCATGAAAGTCTTCATAAGAGCAGAGAGAGTTTTTTCTAAATCTGAAGCTAGTCCCCTAGGCCTGGTAAATTTCTCCCTTCTGCACTATGCATCCATTCCTCTTGACCAGCCAATAAGTTCACCCAGAGCAGGCCAGCCTTGCTGCACATCACATCTTCAGCTCCTTTCCTTTGACAGTCAGAGGAAGTTAAATGTGCCCTAGGAGTACATGCAAGCAATAAACAACTTCACAGGAAAATATGGTATAACAGTCTGTTCCTTGTGCTACTTGTACACATAAAATTTTTGCTCTCATTATTATTCCTTACAGACATGGTTCTTTCAATTGTTAACCAATATATATATTTCAACTGTTGTCATTGTGGATGAGAAACTGATAAGTTACGTCGAGATAAAAACCTCTCAAGCCAACTTCAGAACAAAATTCTTGCAACACTATTTCTGTCCTCAGAAACAAGTAAAACTAATATGTAAATTCCTATGTAATCCACCAAGAAGATGATGAACTGTCAAAATAACACAAAACAAAATCTTATTAAAGAAGCTATAGGAGCTATCAGTGACAACTGCTCATTGGCAACAGAATCATCAAGTGAACAGAGCAACATTCCTGCCAGGCACAATATGGCAGAAGAGGCGTCAGAAAACTTTCTAAGGAAATCAAATGATATTTGACATACAGAAAGTGTGAGACCCATGGTGACGCTTCCTCTCTCTTACCCAGCACAGTCTTTCTTAACATAGTTCTTTCCACAAAACGGGGTCCCTATGAAGCCCTCTAAAGGAGCAGAAACCAGCAGGGTCCATCCCATACCCATATGAACTAAGCCTGTAATTAAACTCTTATTGCAGGACAATTCTGCACAAACCTTCAAATTACATCTGAAAGTATGCAAGATACGTTCTCTTGCTTCAAATGGTGCTTGTGTCTTCTGTTAAGTTAACATGTAATGGCAAGGTACCTTCTGCTACAATGGTGAATGTACTTCAAAACTAGAAAATTACCAAATACTGTTTTATCAGAAGTTGAAAGTATCAAAATCCCACTTCCTCACTAGCAGGGTTTTTTTCAGTCTGAATCTTCTGTCCACCACCTCCTTCATCTTTCCCAGTTCCTTGGACAGTCTTCCATCTGGGTACCATAAAAACCTGCAGGCAACCAAAGAGATAATCAGCTCAGTTTTATTTCCTCTTGCACTACCACAGACTTCTGCCAACACGAAGCTGCCTAGGTCTTGTCTTCTCCCTTCTCCTATTTTACTGCAGGGTAGTTCCAGAAGGGAAAGGTCCCTGCAGGGCACTCTGCAGTACACTTTGCTCTATGTGTGGTAAGTAATATTTGTGCTATGCATTATTTGAGTTAAGTGAAAGAAAAGGGAGAGAAAAAGCTACACCCCACTCCATATTCAGTAATAAGTGGCCTTAAACAACCTGTTCATAAAAAGACCCATGATGTTTTAAGTTGTAGCTTCCTTGGAAAAAGAGGATGCAGCCTTTTTTGTTTGTTTCCTTCCTTTGTAAAATAGGGAATAGATACTTTTCCCAAGAAAAACAAATCACTATACATCTTGACATTCTAGATTACTACAATTTCATTTTCATTTTCTGCCACACATTTGTTAATTTAGCTTGTTGGCAATCCCAAAAGCAAATGAGGAGAATGCAAAGCTCTCACTAGCATGCCATCACGAGACCATGCTCCCTGAGTGACAGCACTGTGGGAAGCCTGAAAGCACAAGAGCAGCCCAGATCCCTTGAACATTTTGAAGAGGTGCTATAATTGAATCTGCTTCATTATAAAAGGGCAACCATTAGAAGAGCAAAGCCACATTTATGAAGCCTTGGGCATTTTCTTACATTGATTAAATACTGTTTAATGCCTGAAAATGACAGGGGAAAAAAAAAATCAGGAAAGCCCAAAGGAGTGAAGCGAATCAGCATGGCAAATAAATCTGCAGTGATTCTCGCACAGAAAACAGTTATTTTTATAGGAAAATGACAAGGAGCAATATGCAGACCCATTAGGAAAATTCTAGCATCTGCCTATTCATCCTAATTAAAAGTATTAAATGCATTCAGCACATGTAACAATAGCTTATTATCATCATCTCTCCCATTTCTGTAAGAGAAAAGAAAACTCACTTCTTATGGCAATTTGTATTCTAACTCAATGTCCCATCACATGAAATTTTTCACTTCATCCTTCTTCCCATGTTCCCTGCATATTTGTCATATTTACATATTAACACACCTTACACATCAAAAAATCATTTTCTTCCTTCAGAACAATTCCTATCAGACAAAAGCAATTAATGCATAAGTAAAAAGAATGAAATGCAAAGCTAATGGCAAACTTACCTATTAATATGATAGCTTTGTTTTTGTTAGGTATCTTGAGGATAAATGCAGTGTGACTACTCATTTAAATATTCTTTGTGGGTATTTCTTTGAAAATTTGAATTCTGGCTTTTGCACATTGTCTAGATTGAACTCATTATTGTTTAGAACAATTTTTAGAATGTTAATCGTGCTTTGAATAAACTGAATAATAAAACACCCCCGCAAGTGTTGTTAAGAAAGTCAGCTGCACTGACAGTGCCCTTCCTTTCTGAAGGAGATCTCATTGCATTTCCAGAAGGCCTGGTTACGGGAATCCACTCTCAGCTACTCCCTGTCAGAAGGCAGTTCAAAGGATCGTGAAGGAAAGGTTGGGATCAGTTAATTTAGGAGCACAGTAAAGACATGGAAATTGGATTTTCCACTCTAACTTGGTGATTTATTCATAATTTGAAACAGCTGAGTTTTAAAATCTATGAAGTTATCAGAAAGGATAATAGTTACTAGCATTAAGGAGTGAGAAAATATGACATAGCTACTTGCCCAGGGGCAAGAAAATATTGGGGGTTCCTGTCCTAAGCTTTAGTGTAGCAGCCAGGCAAATACAGAGAGTTATGGACTTCAGACAAAACATTTTACTGGATGTGGCAGGAAGGAAAGAAATTAGGAAATGTGCTTATTCAGAAAAACTTCATATTCCCACTCCTTGAATATATACATTATGGAAGAGCATTTCATTACTCAACAACACTATTTCTTGTTTCTATGGGTCCTGTCTAATTCAGTGCACAGATATGTATAATGTTCACTTGACTGGAAGATATTCAGTGTTTTGTTTTATCCTTGTTGTTAATGTGGCTTTACACTGTCTCTTGCAAACCATTTACCCACAGCTCAGCAAACAGAATTACTGACTTTCTCATGGGTTTTGCTACAGAGCCACAGTAAGACAAAAGAAAACTGACAGAAATTTGCACATTGTTGCAGAGGCTGACCTTAGTAATAGACTGTGTGGAATAATGGATAATTGAGCCAGGCTTGAAAGCATGGCAGCAAAAAGAGAAATGGCAGTAGATAATTACTTTATATTATTAAAGAATATATCTCTTTCTCGGTTAACACCCAGGCCCAATTAATGGCTCAATTATATTCTAAAATAATTGGTTACATTACACTAAAGCCATGTATTTTTTTGTATCCTCTTTCCTCCTCTCACTAAATATATTTTTTCTCCCTATGTCAAGAATAAGTTGGGCAATGATCCTGCAACCATTTCTGTTCATGTTGGCCCCTGCATCCATGTCAACCTTTGCTGAATTCACCAAGGCATGAGAGAGTACAAGGCAAGGAGATCACGCTACCTAGGCAGGGTAGATTATAAAATCAAAGCTCTTAGACCTGCGTTAGTCATACATAGCTTTAGACACCTACCTGAGGGGGCTGCATTAGAAGAAACATGGTCATCTTCTGTAGAGAAAGGAATACAATACAATAAAAGATTATCCAGTCATATAGGCCATATCATCCCTGGATGGTACTGAACTCTCTCCTTTGACCATACAAGGGGCCTGTGAACACTAAAATCTAAAATTAGGTGTTTTAGCTGTGGTATCCACATTTATGCAAGATCCAAGCAAGAAGTAGTCTAGAAAATATTGAGGATAAATACTGAATCCTTCACTCTGGAGCTAGATATACATATTCTGATAAATACTTCTGAACTGTATATGAGAACAGTATGAAATCATGTTCCAAACCAAGTCAGAGTGTGCTTGGCCATGACTCTACTCTGCATATCCCGATCCTTCAGCTAGCATTCATTATCTTCATATTAAAAGTACATCACGTGAAACATCAGGATGCCATATGTCATCAGATAACCACTATGAGAAAAATTACATAGCAAAACCACAACAAAATATAGATATTTCCTCTTCGATCAAGCCTGCTGAAGGAATGGTGAAGGAATAAGACTAGACTAAGGCTCGAATAACTGCAACTCTCTTGCTAAAAGCAAGAGTCAAAGCTCATGAAGAGCATGCAGAAGTCACCCCGTCTCACCATAAGATAATTCTCACAGACTGGTTTCTTGTATCTTACAAACCCATCCAGGGTCTTGCTTGCACTATAGCATTTTCAGGCTGAGGACTGGTAACAAAGACAGCAAAGAAAAGAACAGAGTGAAGAGGCTTCATGTGACTCATCACATGAGTAAAATTAAAAAAAAAAAAAAATCAGACACCCACCTCTTGACATTAAAGAAAACTCTCCAACAAACCTGGAAAAGGCAAAACAAACAAAAAGTTGCCACAAAAAAAGGAAAATTGTGTAGTTGTATAGATCTGTATCATTCAGGCACTGGTAGGGGCTGGGGCAGTTCAGTGGGACCAAGGCAATCAAGGTGGGGATCTTGCTGTACAACAAGGCCATCTTGAAAACACATGTGCTGAACAGGTCATGCTACAGCTCTGCTGTTCTTACCATCTTCAATAAACCCATGTCAACAAGGAATATAAGCTCTTCTCTGCTGGAAGGTGAATTTTTTTCCCTACTTTCTCTACAGTTTTTAAGGCCAGAAGAGACCAAAAGCTCTGTATAACACCTGCAAGAAAATTTCATCCAGTTACCCTTTTAGAGAGGTTATTAATTTGCTAATGTATTCCTCCTACACTCCATTTCCCAACTAAAAAAGAACTCTTCTGCCTAAATGTATATTTGTTTGTTTGTTTGTTTTTGTCCCCAATTATATGAGTCGATCTATTAGGATATAATTTCCTTCTGCAGGCAATCTGGAGTCACCTTACCTCCCATGTGGGAGTAACCTAAGGAACAATTTCCCACCCTGTTAAAAATAAGTAACTTCTTTCTGTTTAGATTTCTCTTATGGCTCACAGACTTGCCAGTCCCATAATTTCTTCCTGTTTCCTGATTCTGATTTCTATGCAAGCCCAGAAGAAAGTTGCCACTATTAAGAACAAAGAAGAAATACATCTGAGTACTATCTCAGAATGAAGGAGACACAAAAAAGCAACAAAACCCCAGAATAGAAAGCCAGCTTCTTTGCTGAACTGTTTCTTTTTGTACCCACATATACTGTACCTCCTAAATTGCCCATGCATCTCATCCTTCCTTGCACCTGTCTCAGCTTTCAAACCCAGCACTTCGCGCAAAAGATATGCCTAACAGCATATTTGTAAGTGCTGAGAGATAAGGAGAAAAGCTGCCTCTAATGTCAGACTCGGAGGCAGGATGTCTGCAGACTGCTTTTTCCCCTATAGGAACCATCCATTGTTTGGCATGCAGCGCTGTCTTCGTCATCATCACCACACGCTCCCTACCACTGTCCTCGTAAAGCAGTTCAGACAGAGGGCAATGAGCCATTTCCAGAGGGAAGGGAGGGGGATTGTGTGTAATATCTGTCTAAGGAAACAAATGGGCAGGATGTGGAATGGATCCCAAGAGAATCCTGATCAAGTCTGCATCAAACAACCCCTCCATATGCTGAAGGAGCATAACACTAAACTCCGTTTGAAGTTAGAAACAGTGTAGTTCTTTTCTGTTAACGCACAAGTAATAATGCTACATCTTAGTGTGGGTTCTGCTGTTTTTTGGTTTTCCACCACATTGCAATATTTGAAGTACTTCTTAAAAACACCAAAAGTAGGAAAATTACATTCATGGGTTTCTGCTTCAAATATTTATGTTTTTACAGAAGTGGGGGGAGGACTGCTGGGATGTAAATATAGATGCAAATAAATATCTGGGAACTGATCAAACTAATTAATGCAGGAAAGTTTTAGCAATCAAAGAATACGTATGCAGATCTGGGCACAAAAGAAGAGAAGAATGTATGTTTTGTTAGAAAAGAGGTGTGGGAAGGCAAGCAGACAGCCAGGAAGTGAAGGATGAAGTTGTGTTATTCAGCAAACAGTTCTCCACGTCAAAGGGAAATCTGTGCGTTAGGTCAGGCAGTTGGCACATGGAGGAAAACAAGAACAACAAAACCCTTAAAAGGTAGTCAGCACATGCTTTTGGAAGGGGTTTTCAGTCCTCACCACCATACTGTACTGTACAGCATGCCAGTCCCATATAATACAATCCTGCTGGGGCAGAGCAACCCTCCATCTCTCACTCAACAAATGGTGTCCCGGCCCTGCCAACCACAGAGCCCAAATCTTGCTGGAGCAGAGTCCCCAGCCCTCTCCCAGATTGCGTAAATCAAGCTAAAAGCCATGAGAACTGTATCTGCACTAGAAAGATCTGCTGAGCAAATGTCTTGGTTTGCAGCTGCTGACCTGCTTCCTGATGGGAAAATGCTTTTCTGGTAGCTATCTGTTACCTGCAGGCTTGTACAGCTGGAGAAGGAGGTCGTATTCAGGGGCAAACAGGTGAAGTGCAGCCAGCTTACGTTAACTGTGTGCATGGATGCACGTAATCTCTGACAGGCAACTGCCATTGTGTAAACTGTGTATTGCAGCCCAACACAAAGCAGGAAGAGGGATCAGAGGCACTTTATAGTAATCAGGATACCAATTTTGAAAAAAATACAGGCATCATCAAGAGACTGAGTTGGCACCTTAGCCAGGAAGACTCAGAGCAGCTGGTGAAAGAGAATCATTTTTTATCACAATCCAAAACTCCTCATATGAATAAGCAAGAAACGTTTAGACTACACCCCAAAGAGATACCTAGCAAGCAATGTTCAACATTCGTCTCTGGAGACTTGCTCTTCACAACTGTCCTTGCTGAAATTAAAGACAGAGCGTTCAAGATGCTTTCAGTCTATTGTGTTTATGAGTATCATACTGTCAGTGGCTAATACCTGGAGGCTGTCATCATGGAAGATGTGAAGTTTTACTTTAATTCTCTTTGTAGTCTTGGCACCGCTCAGCAGTAGAAATCTGAGCAATTTGTGAAAAGTTTTTCATGGGGGGTTTTTCTGGTATAGAGATGTTATGTCTTCTGCTGAGGTGAGGTACACAAGGGTCTGGTCATCTGTGATAAAAGGCAGGTTCTTCTCATCCATTTCCAAAATACAGACTGGATTCCAACAGAATCAAGCTACTTTTTCAAACAATGTAATATCCCTTCTCAATAAAACAAAGTACATATTTCATGATAGCATCTGGCAGATGCAGAATTAAAAATGACTGCTTCATTTGTTCCTGCTAGAAACTTTGTTTATGCCATGAATTGAATTGTTTCTTCAGCTTATTTGAAGACAAGGTGGTGTCCTTATCATGTTTCCCTTGGTATACTCAAAGTATCCCTCTTACAGGGAAACCTTATTTTATCCTCCTTTATCACAGAAGAGAGAGAAGAAGAAAAAAAAAAGAATATTTAAAAAAAAAAAAGGAAAAAAAAAAGATCAATATATTTATTTCTCTGAATCCAGGCAATATTTAAAACTAGTATTGGTAGATTTTGAAGGCAAATCCTCCAGAAATCCTTACTATGTAAATCATCTTCTATATACTCTACATACAAGCAATGAAAACATGGAAAAAATCTTTTTCAGAAGCAAAAATATCAAAGGGTTTATGCAGAAAATGAAGGTGTATACCAGCTAGTACCTAAAAAGAGCCAGAATTCCAATTGGTTGTCTATTTTTTTTTAATTGTGCTAAAAAAGCACTTTCAGCACAGCAACCTACTGCACAACAAAGGCAGCAAATCTGACAGTGCAGGAACTTACACTCACTTTAGTGGCAAAAAGCGGGTGTTTCAGCATATTTCTGGTCCCAGTGTGAGTTAAAATTCAATGGAAATAGCTTCTGATTGTCTGGCATGGGCTTTAATGGCTCTGTTACCATTTTACTCTTTGACATTCTGTTATGACTATAGACTTTTTCTCCAGCTTTATTATTTGATGCAATTATGCTGATGGCCCACAAGGAATTTTGATCTAGACAACTTTAACGATCAGGAAAAAAAAAAAAAAGCGGCATTAGTAAAAGCATATGTAGTTATTATTTAAATTACAAGCGTGGAGCATTCTCCTCACTTGAAATCTTATTTTTGTCTTCCCACAGTACTTTTAGCAGCATGCCTTACATCAGATCTCCAGCTAATATACATCAACAAGGCTCTAGTGAAGACAGTATCTACCAGCCAGAGATTCATTCCTTATGCTATTTTATTTTCTCAGACCTCTTGAGAACGACAGATTTTAACCCACACTTACCTCACCTTAACACACATTCTAACACTGACAGAGTTACTTACATCTTACTCCATCATTAAGTTAGGCTCAATGATTTAAAGGTCAGTTGTGGTATAGTCACAATTCCACAGTAATATGGGGTTTATTATTCATTGCACCACACTCTAAGTATTGTGAGGAGAAGGCATCTAATGCAGCACAAAAGCTGCTCTAGGGGAACCCACACCTGGTAGCTGATGTGGTTGTTACCCCCCAAGTATGGAAAATATCCTCAGCCACATAGGTATCACAGCTGTGGCCCTCTTGGCCCCAGCAGCAGGGCAGGGCACTTCTAACACCCCATCAGGTGGTGGTATCCTATCTGCACCTTCAGCGATAAGGACAGCCATGAGTTTGCTCTCAGTGGTATCCATGTGTGGAAGCAAATGTCCTGTAATTATATTCTTACCAGGTCCCTGCCCTCACTTCTCCTAGGGGGAAATCCACTTGCAGTGGTTCAGTGCCTTCTCTTGGATCAGTTTTCCTCCCTCTCAGCTATCTTTTTGGAGCTCCCTGTTCCCCCAGCAGTCTGCAAATCCTCATGCAGCAGGAGAGCTCTCAGAGCTGCTTTGTGCCAGTTGTTACAGAGAGGTAGGCAACACAAAACTCCAGCAATGTCATTATAGCCCTTTCATTTGCCAAAAGCGCTCCAGCTGTGCAATGAACTACCAATGTGCACAAGAGAGATTTCCCCTAAAAAGCATTCTATGGCTGGAAGACCTAAAACTTCAAAATATCTGTCTTGTAATGTGGCATGATAAAAGTTAATTTTTGGTTTTCAAAAGGCTTTTTTTTTTTTTTTTAAAGCTGAGGCATCTGTTGGAAACCCTGACAGATTAGGATGCAGACTGGTTTTGCTAGAAAGGAAGGAGATACGTTCTTTTATTTGTATTTCTTTTAGGAAGCCCTAAGATTGGAACTTCAGGAAGCAAGAAAACCTTTTCTTAATTTTTCTGCTCTTATGACTCTCAGAATTGTTTCTTTTTATTGTCCTACTTTCTTTCTGGGCATTTTTTTCTTGTGTGTTCCTTGTAAGCTAAGACTAAGAGTCTAAATGACTGTTACTCATGATTACAGGGATTGTACAGATTCAACCAGAACTTGAGTCTACCAGAAATTTGAAATTAAACATAAAGAACCCAGGACATTTCTGAGGCTTTGGTGAATTACCAAAACCACATTGAACCCCTCCACCTTTCTTCACAGTTCTCTAGAATACAAAAACACATACATTTTTCCAGATTCCAGAAAACACTTATGTTCAAAATTGTACCTACTTCTCAGTAGAGAAGCCAAAAATTGAGAATCTCTTTCACCAGCTGCAGCATTTCTTTGCTTTGTCTCAATCAGAAGAGGAATCTCATTTAGGAGTCTTATTTGTACCTGAAGTATGAGACTGGAAGACAAGCATCAGGACTATTCTGGTTGTATGGTTACTTCTGTCCTGATTAATATTACGTCTTTTTAATTCCTTCCATGAATTACCACTGAATGAACTGAAATAACCTTTAGGTCAGTCTTTCCTGTGAAGTCGTGGAGGGTCTTTATTTAGTTTTGCAAACTGTGTTTACCATAGAATCATAGAATCATTAAGGTTGGAAAAGGCCTTCAAGGTCATCTAGTCCAACCACACTCCTACCACCAATAGCAGCCACTAAACCATGTCCCTAAGTACCATGTCCAACCTTTTCCAACCTTAAACACCCCCAGAGACGGTGACTCCACCACCTCCCTGGATGGCTGGTGAAGTTTGGCTATGGAACATGTTTCCAAGAAGCATCCAAAGGAAATTAAAATAAATGTGAAAGATCCAGTTTTGACCCTAGGCAACTGGAGTCACAGTCAGAATTGGAATTTAACATGAGTTTGAAACAGGAGCACACTTTACTTACTTGTTCTTCTACTGGGGGAGGGGAGAGTTTAGCATGTTCTCCATGAGCCCTGTGGAGTGCAGACAGAATCACAGTTGTATCACCATATGTTAATGCATTTACTGAGTACTGCATTTTAATAATTTTCTGTTGCAGTGAGTGAAAATCTCATTTGGCTGTGATTTGCATTGTGCCGGCATTAGATATCATTCTATGTTAGATGAAAATCAATGCTGTCACTGAAGTATCCTCTCCTTTCATTACTCTAAATAGTATTTCATCCTAATACATTGAATCATTGCAGTACAAGCAATAAAAATCAGCAACTACTACTGTTTTATTTCAGGCTACAAACAACCCTTAAATCATCCCCTCTTCACTGAAGGGTAGGACCAAGCAAAACAAATATGGAGAGGCTTTACTTATCACAACTGCTATTTTTTCCCTAGAAGCAGACAAAAGGGACTATTTGGGGGTGGAGAAAGGTGAACAGCATGAGGAGAGATGGACAAGGCAGCACAGCGCAATGGGATCATGCCTGTTTGGGTAACAGTCAAAAGACAACAGGTCAAGCCATCCGAATGTTGTCATCCGGGGTGGAATGACAGGTGCCAGCAAGTCCCAGAGTGAATGCATTGAAAGAGCAGATGTGACCAAGGTGAAGTAGTAGTGCTGCACTTTATAACACCATACACCAGCTACAAGAGAAAAGAGACTGATCTGTACTTTGCACGTCACCCAAAAACATGAACTTGAAATTTTAGATCATGCCTAATGTACGGCACACACCATAGCTGTCTAGGTAGTCTCAGCAGCAAATGAGACTGACAAACTTATCTGTTGTCCAATAAACTTCCTGTATTTTAAAAAGTTCCTAGTCTTTGCTAAGGCAACTATCTTGTGTCCACCTAACAGATTGTGACCAGCCACACGCCCTGGGGAAAGCAGATTATCAGATCAGAGTCTGCTCCATGGATCAAAGAGGAACAGATGTGCCCTCATTGGGCCAAGAATACTGAATGACTGATTCACAGATCAAAGACGGCTCAGTGCTTAATAGTCACATTAGTGCATTCTTATATCAGAAGTAACCCAGAAAACCTCAACGCCCTGACGTATTAGCCTGCTCATCCCAGAAAAATAGTTCCTTCACTCCCCTGATCCCCAGCAGTTATTTTAGTCTTGATGTAGGGCACAACATCTGTCAGTTCCTGGATAGAAGAAGCTGTTCTAGACACAGCTTCATCTCATATAGACTTTGGCTATTTTTCAGAATTGTGCTACAATATGCCACTTCTCATGTGAAAAGACAAAACAGCTTGATGTTAGTAGCAGTTTGATTAAATATAGGAAAAAAAATAACATAGGCACAGTAAAGCTGTGGAAATATTTTTCACTGCTCTCAGTGAAGTATATGTCTTGCTCCTCACCCTCCTGACTTCTCCTTTGTCTCCCAGAGTCCAGGTTGGCTCAGCAGTTTTGCAAAACTTCAACAGCTTCTATACAATTTGAACAAAATATTTATGGTACCTTATATTTCCTCTGGTGGCTTTGTGCTCTGTGTAAAGTGGCATGACGCGAGACAGAGGAAAGTCCAAAAATCCATCAGGTTCTTACAACACTTCTACGCATAGCTTGATAGGGGAGCAGGGGCCAGGCACCCAAAGAGGTTGTTGGAGTGGTTCTGACAAAGAAATTCCTTGAGAAAGCTTTTTCTTGAAGAGTCAAAATGCATAGTAAGGTGGGTTCCAATTTCAGGGAAATTAGCACTGGAGGGGAGTTTCTAAGACTGCACACTGGGCCATCAGTTCAGAGGGATTGCAGAAAGGAAGTAAAGCTGAAAAATCTGATCCTTCCTAGACAAAAATGAAGGTTTTCCACTGATTAATTTTATAAAACACATTCTTAAGGGTTTGGTTCTCCTTCAATGCAGAAGGAAAACTTCAGAACCTTCGAAGTGGTCACAAAAATTGCAGAAGCTATCATAAAATACCAATTGCTTCCTGGCCAGCTTGACCTCAAGTCTTTAAACAGTCTTAGGTTCAAGTTTATATTTGCAAAGGTGCACAAATACCGCAAGTGTCTTGCACATTGCAATTTCATACCACACATCTATTGCATCCAGATTTAGATTACTTCTCTTGGGAAATGAAAGCACATTCTGGGAAACTTAGCTGATTTCCAGAGCCCTTCTGACCCACCATGGAAGAGTGTTTAGCCTATAGCAAATCAGAGCAAGGCATCTAACTCCCACTGCAGCTGTAGTGCATTCCATGTGGAGGGCTGGACTGCAGGACTGTGCCCTCGGTCAGGAAGAATCATGTATTTTGTGATTCAAATGCTGGCAGGCAGCAGATGAAGCCCTGCTAATGATCAGGAAATTATTTCTATGCTAGTACAGAAAAAGAATTGAAAAAAAAAGCTTCAAACATTTTCAATGTTACAATATTTTTTAAAGCTCTCACACTCTTAGGGGTTTGGTTGTGGTTTGGGTTTTTTTGTTTGGTTGTTGTTTTTTTTCATAGTTTTTTAAACCTTGCAAATTGTAGCTAACTTAAAGGCCCCCAAAGACTGCAGGTATAACCTTAATTGCTCTGGAAATTACTTGGGAGAGACAATCAAAAGGCAGAAACATGCATTTGACTTTACATCTCTGTTGACTCAGTCAGGTACTTTGGTTTCCATGGAATCTGTGGTATCTAGTTTTGTTAAGCCTGTTAATTTACAGCTTTGATAGCAACCAGTTTATTTTAAATGTGTATTTTGATAGGAGTCCCAAGTGAATTACACCTGCCTGCCAAGATCCAATGCATGATAAAATATACTACAAAGAAGTTTTCTTGATTTTTTAAGACAACTGGGTAGCAAAACTAAAGGCATGATTAAAAGCATTAATTCACTTTTGTAGATTAACAATTTCAAAATCTTATTACTACGTTTTTACTTTGAGCTCGTTAAAATTTAAGGATGCACCTTGGAGGTGACTGGTTACCTAATAAGCACTTATTTCAGATGCAAGCCAAGCATGCTTGATAACAAACCTTTACAAAGCATTTCTACTAGATTTTGCAATAAGCCATCTAATGGATATTATAGAATGAATGAAAATCAGTCTAGATGGGGTTATCAGGTAGGAATATATTCAGGTTTCTGTGACTCAGCCCAGATAAGGAGTCTGTCTCTTTTTGCAAGCAGCAAAAGCAGTCAAAGTACTCCTGAGAAGTTATTTTTACTGTACTGGGGAGAAAAAAAATAAATCTAATAGGTTTTCTTTGGACTTAATCAAAGTGGGAGTTGATTATGTTGGTGTTTGCTCAGTACTGAGAAGAGACTCAATCTCATTATTTGCTAAATCGTTAACAGAAAAAAAAATAAAACTTTTTTTGGAAAACTGGATTAACAGAGCAAATCTGTTAATAGATTTTGCTGCTGGACATCTAATTCATCTCCTTCTGTGTTTCTGCATCTTTATACACTAGGAAAAAGAAAATCCATTGTCAAGATGCTTTGATAAAGTTCTACTAATGAAAGTTAATATTGTTTAAATTAAACTTTGCATTAACTTGCTAGATTTTACTTGAAATCTTCAGCCTATAGTTTGGGATTTAGATAACATGGTCCTCAACCAGTGCAGAGGTGAATGCAGGTCTACTGGTAGTTAGGTGCCACTATCCATAAAACTAATGCACAGCATTCTATACTTGGTCCTGTAGAACTCACAACAGCTGGACAGAAATCTTTGATGTAATTTATTTAACACATTTTATCTTCCCAGGACTAGGAAGAACAGAAATGCAGCAAGGTATTACTAAATACTGAACAATCCATTTAAAACTGAGTTGTGCATGCTTTTCTTAATCACCGTTTACCACCCAATTAATGGCAGTTTTTTTTTCCTTTTAATAGTCCGTAAGCATTAACTTCTGATATCAATTTAGAGAGTTGTGGGTTTTTTTTCCTAAACAGCATCCTGAGGCTAAAGTATGCTAAAAGCAAATGGGATAATTTTTTAAATAAAAAGACTGCAGACACTTGTCAGAAAAGTCTTCATTATGTGTCAAATGAATTGAATATCCATGCCAAGAAAGCTGAATACGGCTCACCATACCTGTGAAAGAGCAAAACACTTCCTAAAGGATGAGACTTCATCCTTCATAACAAAATGGCAAACATAACAAGATTAAGGCTAACTTGCAGTAACATGAGCATCTTGCAATAACCTGGTCTCTCTCAGAACAGTGCCAGTGTTCAAAGCCAAAGCTTTTTAACAAAAAAATCATGCAAGACTGCCATGAACAGGAGGTGGCTTCCTCTGGTTAGGGGTTCAGGCAATGGACTGCACTAGTATGCTAATAGCTGGTTCTGGAGCTGGGCTGGTGTGCCCATGCAACAGAGGACTGCTCTGCACTGCAAAAGTGCACTAGCTTGGGGATCCCAGACACAATCCAGTGGCTCCCTGCTCTAGTGACAAATTCAGAGCTTCCTTGTTTTCTTCTATCCCTCCGCCCCAGGAACAGCAATAGTGTCATGAGATTTATATGACTAGTCCCAGCTGGAGAACAGAGCCCAGATTTGAAATGCAACATATTGAATATTTGCAGCAAACTCTCTAGGATCGTTTCATCAAAGAAAAGTGGAATGGAAAGAAAAATCTCAGGAAAAAAAAAATTTGAAATGTTTTCCAGTTCGTTTCAAGAAGTCATGAGATGTTATGAATGTTATGGTGTCATGAGATATGAATAGAAAATAAAGGAATAAAAAATCATCAAGTTCTTCTCTAGAAATTATCTTCTGTGCTCTCTCTGGTGTAATTTTGGAGGAACACTAGTTTTTTGTTGAATAAAAAGCACCTTGTATGACATATCTCTTGCTCAGCTCCATATCTATTTTCCATTTTGGTCTTTCCTTATCAGCTGTATGCTCCACAAATGGAAAAGGTCCCAGCAAAGATCTGACACAAGAAGTTTGCTCCAAACACTAGAAAAGAAGCATTAAAAACATGTATCACAGGTCCAGCCACTAGAGGGGACAGAAGACACTCAGCCAGAGCAGTACATGAATAAGCGAGCAGAAGGCAGTATGTCCTGTATGTAATCAACTCTAATGAAATTGTTTATCTAAAACCCCTTGGAAGGGCAAAATGGAAAACACAGACACAACATAGAAATGTTCTGCCTTAAAAGTAGGTACCTGCACATAGCATTTAAACTCAGCGATAAAATTTTAACTTTCAAATGTGCAAGCCAGGGAAGCATAAAGACTCCAGTCTCAAAAATAAAAAATATAAAATAATAATAAGTAAAAGAAAAGGGCCTGCCTGGCTGTTCTGCAGACAGAATGCTCCTGGGAGCAGAGTGTGATAATTAAATTCACACTAGCGCTCAATTTTCTAGGTGGAAGAAGCTCTGCATTTTCCTCAGACAATAGAAACTGTAATTGTACTGCTTCCTTCTCCCAGGCACTTCCCTCCAATTCAAGAAATAAACAAAATCAATACAAAGTTATAGGATGAAGTTTTGGTTTAACACCTAAATATACGTTTATTCCCAGGAATAATCTTACCATTTACCATGAAAATTGCAGCCTACTTTCTGTGTTCTGCAGTGAAAGTTTATAGACCTACACAGCTAACTAGGTCTGGTAGTGCTGGAAATTGTAACAGAAGATGAGCACTGGGTGTGCTTGAAAACACAAAATTTTAAGGAAAGATTCTGGAAAAAATAACAACATGAAATTAAAGTAAAAATAGTCACAGTAAATAAAATTGCAGCAATGCCAAAATGCTTAACTTTGTAATTCCACAAAAGGAAAGATTTAGCTTCTCTAAGGTCTGAGACAAAGCTTAAAAATGAGAAGGAGAAGGAAGAAACATGAGAGGTGGAAAGGGAAAATCACTAATATTCAAAGGAACCTTCAGTTTTAGGGCTATATTTTCAGACCATAACACTTTGTCCCTTGCCCCCAGAAATGCTGCTGTTGACAACTGCCACTTTTGCTCAACAATGTCCCAGTAGCAACCACATGGCCAAGTGCCATTTTTAATATATTCTCCACAGGTCAAGTAGCTGAACTCTTACCTTCTATATGGCATAGGCCACTTGTTTCCTTTCTCAGCACATGGTTCTGTTTAACTTCAATCAAAAGGGTGTCCTTAGTGTTGGAGCTTTTGGGGGGAGGACTTAGTTTAAAAGGTATTATTTAAGGTAATAAATAATTTAAGGTAAATTAAGAAGATAGAGCTTGTAGAAGGGAAAGGAGAACTTTTTTACTGAAAAAGAATTACCTAGAAGAGTACACCTGAGAGGAGGTGACTGGATTTATAGTGTATGCACTAGGTTAGTACTCAATATAAATCTGCAAACTGCCTCATCTGAAATGCTATGGCAGGCTGACAGATTGCACAATAGAAAGAAGACGTAATATTGATACTGTTAACAGCTACCTTGGCATGAATAATTACATTAATACCAGGTACTGACTGCTGAAAGACATTGTTTAGACAATGTCTGGGTAGTAAACTGTATTTGAAAAGGCAGACCAATATCTCAGCTGTGACTTCTCCGATTTCTCATTGGCTGTTACTAATTTATCCTCTGTGATTTACACCATCTACAGTCCAGACATTTAAGAGTCTTTCAAAGCTCTACTTTTGCCCACAAGTACAAAGCTGAATAGCTGCTGAAGTATTTAGCATGTTTGGTGAGGAGAGTTTACCATCTGATAACTTAAAATGTTCAGGGTGCTTTTACTGATAAATTACATTAGGATGACCGGTACCTTGACAACTCTTTTGGAAATAGTGCAAAATTCAGAAAAGACCATGAAAATATAAGACACTAAGATGTTATCGATTTCCACTATTTCTGTAACTAAAACCTGTGCTACATAGCTCTAAAAATAGAAGGAGCTATAAAAATACAAAGAAAAATGACAAGAGAAAAGAAAAACAGAACATGCAGATTGCCTTTACATTCAGAGGCATCCCAGTGCAACTTGGAAATCAATTATATTTCTCTTTTATTTTAGACAGAAAAGTTATTGAAGATGAAAAGCCTAGTGAAAAGAAATAAAAAACAAATCCCAGCACACAACCTGAGAATTCTTTGCTGATTTATTCCATTGCAACTAACATATTATTATGTCTCACATCTATTAAACTCTACTTATGGTTTTTACCTCTTTGAAACCCTTCATCTATAACAGGCTCTCTCCATTTTCAGAGCATCTCATTTTTCCACTCCAAAGGACTACCATACATCCACCAATACATAAACAGAAGAAACCATAGATTGTAAGTAAATGCTAGTAATAACCCTAATCAACAGACTGAGCGGCACATTCGTCTCATATTGGTGGTTGCAAGGCTCAACAGAAAAAACAGAATGTTTTCAAAGAATCTAATACTTCAAATATTCCTTTCCATATAAGAAGTTTCCCTAGAATTTGCAACTAGCAGAAAGTCTGATTGTCCTCATCAAAGTGGATCTATTAAAAATAAATATTAACATGGCCATTAAAATGAGGGAATAATTTGTTACTTTTACACAATTTTATCAAAATATTCAGGACTATATAAACCACCAGCAGAAAGATCCTAAGAGGATCTTTTTACTTGTCTCCATAGTAGGAATAGGATGTTGTAAATCCTTGCTCTCCTTGCAATATTGAAATATTTACATTGACAGTATGTTATCCTTCCTCAGTTGCATTTCTCTTTGGTTTTGCACTATGAAAGTTCCTTTATAGCTTTTGAAGAGAGACAATGAGTATAAACTAGAGATACAGATGCTTCTGAGTCTGTATGAAAGCAGTGAAGTGCTCTGGGAGGACATGTATGCAAGGAGTGTTTAAGAGTACAGCCTTCCACATCCATGTGTGAGAAGTTTTGCAGCCAATCCTCAATCCAGTGCACCAGTTTCTTAACTTACACACAACTTCCTATTAACATAATGCTAAGACAGATAATGCTAAACCCACCTCTGATCTGCATTGTTCAAACACATCCGTAAGAGCCCAACAGCTCCAGAAGCATTGGAATATGTCAGACTTTCAGAAATCAGCAAACCCTTCAGAGTGAGGCCAGATTTTCCAGTAATCTTGCAAATTATATGAGCCAGTGTAAATCCAAAGCAGGAACTTGCATGTATCTCCTCATGTTAAAGTCACATAGAAATGTCAGAGAGGTTTCTTGTGCCAACTCTCCTAAAAGACACCAGAAAGCACATCTTCATTCCCTTTCCTTCTCTATTGACTGTATTTGTGAGCAAGCCAAATGGTATAGAAAAGTCATTCTCACTATTTTAACAAGACATCTGCATATAGTTCCTTTCTTTCATTTTGTTTATTGAATACAAGCTGGCTTTTGGGTTGTCAAACACTCCTTTGGGGAAGCCCTAAAAAATTAAGAATCACCACCCTGTAAGTAGGCTGGGCGACAGAGTCAGTGGGAAGAGCTGTGTGAGCTGCCTTTCCCCTGTCCTCCCATCTGCACACATGGCACTGAGCAGACCCACAGAGATGACCAGATAAAGCCAAGGTCCTTTCACCAGGACAGTTACTTTTTCCTACCTGCTGCTCTTTTCTTGAGAATTAAGGGTAGAGCTTCCTTTTCAGCATACAGATACAAGTGGAAAACAGCCACTTGCCAAGTATACCCACTGTGTAAACCCCCTATATGCATTACTCCTGTGGGCAAGAAGCTTCCCACTCCTCCTCCCCTGCAAGCCTCCCTGCCCCATGCATCCACTGCTTGAAATTAGAAGGCACAGTGAGCCCAGGAGCACCTACCAGCACCTGGATAGCCCACAGCATGGAGTTTGGCAGAGCCTCAATCATGGGAAATAATCTTCACAAAGTTTACCATGTTACAGAGGCAGTTTTTACATTCTGTCTCCTCTGCACTTGTGCCTTGTAAAAGTAAAAAAACGGTCTCCCAGACCAGGAGTGCTACAGCTAGGAGCTTGGCTCCCCCTTTCTGATAATTGCTGACTCCCAGCAGTCAGTGCCAAACCCCAGCACACCGGCAGCATATCTTCTGCAAAAGCACCAGGCCCAATTCAGCAAGAGCCACTTCGACAAAAGTGTGAAGGTGCCACAGGTACAGAGTGTGGCAGGGGGAGGTTCATCCTGTCCTTTGAATCTGGAAACACTTTGAGCACTTAATCCCATAGCACAGGACTTGAGGCCAATATCGGGTCCAGCCCCAAGTGCCTTCCGGGTCACAGATCCCACACTGCATGATTGTCACTAGCCCTGGCTTTACATATGAAAACAGAGCACAGACCTTCCTTCCTATGAATATCAGCTTATTTTCCAGCTCAAAATTTCTTAACCAGAGGCCATCAGTTTCATTTCATTTTTAAG
Organism: Anser brachyrhynchus; assembly: GCF_964034855.1. Classification (NCBI taxonomy): domain Eukaryota; kingdom Metazoa; phylum Chordata; class Aves; order Anseriformes; family Anatidae; genus Anser; species Anser brachyrhynchus. The sequence continues at coordinate 116,011,345 of NC_137694.1, read as the reverse complement.
TAGGAAGAGAATGAAACAGGACTGAAAGCAGTGGTGGCTTCATGAGGAGGTGGTGGAGAAAAAAAAAAAAAAAAAGCCAGGAGTCCTTTTGATTAAAAGGTCAAAAAGGTCCTTTAAAGCCACTGAATCTGATGCCCAGAACAATTTATCCCCTGGAATTCCACACTGAAATTGTTGGTTGAGAAATATACATAATAAATAACATATATATATGTATTTACATACATATATATATGTATATATGTATATAATAAAATATAACTTCTCTTAGGGGGGATCCCAGGCTGCCTTTCTTTGTGTTAATGATCCTAGGATAACACCACAGATAATTAAACATGTTCAGCCTGCCAAAGAAAGGGAGCATTTTGTGAACAGCACCGAGCACTGCATTTTCCCTACTGACAAGGAGATAACATTATACATTGCTGCCTCCAACAAACATACTTACCCATGTGTTAATCTGCATTTTTTTAGCTCTTATTATTAATTTTGCCTGAACCCATAACATCAGCACATTATGTTAAACAGTACTGAGAGGACAGACAGGATGAGAGAAGAATCAATGTTCTTTATCAATTTGACAGGCTGGCTTTACAGAGACAAGTCATACAATAATGTTAAGTATAAAAACAAATAATAAAGGTAATTGCAAGAGAGGGGTGGTGAAAGCAAGCAAGTCAGTCAGTTTGTTAAAACAGATCACAGATGAAAACCAAAATGTTGCCCATTTAGCCACAGCATCCCTGCAGTAGGAACTTGCAGTTAATTTGCATGTGAACAGTATTACACTTTTACTGCCTACACTCAGGTCAGCCATGAAATGCTGAAATCAGTTGTAACTAACAGACATTTATCACAGTCAGCTGTCATTAATGGCTTGCCAGATGTTGCTAGCAGAGCTTGCTCTATAGAAGACAGTGGTAATAAATACTTTATCACAGTGAAGGTGTAGTGCCTGTCATGTTGCATGCTGGGGACAGTCCTGCAGCAATTCAGGGCATCGGCTCCTTCTGCAGCTCAGAGCTCAACCTGGAGGTTAACAGAGAAACGGGGTTGCATCTTCCTTGGTACCTGCACAAGTCACAACCAGTGTGAGTCGTTACGCATTTCCTTGCTCTTTCTGAAGGTCTGTGAGTGAGATTATCTCTGTTGTATTGCATTATTATAACACTCTTATCCGGGCCTCCTGCCCAGTTTTTGTAAGCAGGTAAACCCTACGTGCTCCCTCAGATCCTGTCCACCAAGAGAGGCCAGCTGTGGCTGGGGAAAGGAGTGCTTTTTTCATCTTCCTTTAGAGCTTCTGATCATTCCAGATTCTCTGGGAATGCTGATTTACAAACTCACTGCTCTCTTGGGTTTCAGAGGAAAGCAGTAAAGTGGGGACTATCTCCAGTCTGCTGACAGCCACAAACATGAGGCAGAAGGAAATGTTTGCTCTGCTGCTGCTCCCTGTTGCCTGCTTGGAGAAGCATCAGAAAAAAAAAAAAATCCAATGCAGCTTCATACACTGGCCTTTCAGAACCAAGTACCAACTGCACAAACTGCAGAAGGAGTAACGGCCCCAAAATAAAGGGGTTAGTCGCCATTTCAGAGCTCAGTATCTGATGGAAAAAAAAAAATGTTTGTATACAGATAAGGAAGAAGTTCCTATGTGTCTCCCCCACTCTTCCTGAATACGTATTCATTGCTTTGTATTCTACATATCTCAGGTCCTCATTATTCGTTTCACACATGACTCCCACATATTCCATGTAGATGGAAATAAATATGCATTTGCTAACACAAATAAGGTCCATATTGGGATATACGGGAGGTGTGAAAGTCAGAGACAAGCTCAAAATCTTAATCTGATCCTTAAAAAATTATACTAATAATGATAAAATGGTCAGAGTAAACTGGTAGATTTTTCACTCTTCTACCCACACATTATGTCTGGCTAATGCTAACTCTCAGCCACACTGACCTTTCCACAATTAATATTTCAAAGAACTTTTCTTCTAAAGCCTTTCTTTAAGCATCACCTTAGATGTGCCTGAAAATCACATCAAGACATATGCTACAAGATATTTTTATGGCAAATAGCTTATTTACAGGACAAATGATGTTTTAAGTATTCTAGCTTAAAATCTGTTTGTATGGGTCAAACTCACTAAATATTTTTCAGCTACATATTTTTTTAACTTTTTTTCCCAAGGTGGAAAGTATAGCCATCATGTACAGAATCTGTACTATACTTGTAGGTTAGATTAATAAGGAAATGTGGGTGGCATTCCCAAGAGAGTTAGGAAAAGCTAATACCTTTCTTAGCCCTCCTTCACCATTCCTCACTCCCAAAACCTGTTGTAGGCACCAGTCAAAAAAAAAGCAAGCAGCCCAAGTCCAAATCCTGTCTTTGCTTCACTCAAAGGCAAATCCAAATCTCACCCCATATAATGGCCATGTATGTTTAACACTAAAAAAATAAAATAAAAAAGAGAAATGTTTTATGAATGGCACCTGCCTTTACTCCTCCCTGCCCTATGACTTTTCAGAGCATTCAGTTATAAATACAAACTATTTTTATTTATAGGCAGGCAGACTAATTCATCAGATCCTACTTTTTATTTCCAAATATTGTGAAAAATATCCTATCCAAATCAATCTATGTACGTTTTCCTTTTATCAGTTCAGTCACCAATCTGAAAGACAGTTGTGTACAAAAATCATACTGTGAAGGCAAATGAGGATATATTTTCAAAGTCTGAAAAGAACTGATCAGATTGCTTCTGCATACTACCCATTAAAAGAGAGAACTGCTTTGAAATTTTGATTTTTGCCAGGAAGTTCCCTGTGTCCATCTTACTCGCTGCTGGCTAATTACCACCTTTGTAGACAATCTACATGGTGATATCTCCTTGGAAACTAGCAAGGCTAGGAAAAAAAATGTCTCTGTATTTGAACTCAGAAATCATTTTATAGCAATGAAGTAAGGTCCAATCACCTCTGATGTCAAGTCATCATGGTATTTACATGAGCAGGAAAATCATCCAATCAGAACAGAAAAAAAATATCTTTCTTAGCATCTGTCCGCATCTTATGAACCGCTCATTAACCTCAGAGTTTTGTCAACGACTTCAGAAAGAGAAATATATACATTATAGAGTTGGGAGAATAGAAGAAGTGCCCTACCATGCCAGCATAGAAAGAACACATAAGCCTAGTGGTCCATTCCCCCAAAACTCCCACTGCAACCCCAACCCCTCTGTTAGTGCTCTCAGAGGCAGCGTCCCTTACATGCCCATGACAGTGCCCAGACATTTCATTCTGCCTGTCAACTTTCCCCCCACATCACTGACATCCCAGGATCCTCGTTCCTTTCCGATACACTCATGTTCACTGATGTTCCCACATCAGCACACATACTGGGAAAGCAGAATCAGACCTCTGGGAAGGTCTTTAAAGGTTTTTTTTTATTATTATTATTTCATTAAAAATGAATCCATGTGCACTTTTACGTGCCCTGATTGAAAGTCCTCTCCTGTAGCTGCTGTCCCTGTTGAGAAAGCCTGGCCACCTACAGAGCCACCAGTCACACCCTTTAGGTCAGCCAGGTGAGCTCTTATTGCGTTTGAGCTGCTGGGGGACTCAGGCACCACAGTGGGCAGCTGAACCCCTGCATCATTCCTGGCAAAGCATTACCCTTCTGCCGCTGGCCTCAGCCTCACAAATGGGCTTTGAGTTAGTTTTAAACAGAAGCAAAACAGAAACCTAACCAACACACAACCTAATTTGTTTGCAAATGTGCCACTCATTTCATGCACAGAAAGCAGATCTGAAGCAGCCAAGCTCTATTTTTACCATCTTGGTTTTCCATTTAATTTTGGTTTTGGGTGCACAAGAAGTGTGTTCTTGTTACCAGCCTATTCATTAATCAAAAGCTCTCTTCCATGGGCTCAATACTTTTATTTACTGCACAGAAGCTCTTTTCTCTTAAAAAGGTCAGCTTCTTTTACAACTATTTCTTTAAATGAGTCCGACTACATGTACCTGACTACAAAAGACACAGAATTCACAATTTATCCCAACATATAGCTTCATGTAGTAGTTCTAACAAGAGCAACCTGTATTTCTGATGTCTATGAGCAAATCCCTGAAAGAAAGCTCATACATTTCATAGGCAAATTTTCTCCCTACACAAATCAGGGGATATATGAAAAGCAGAACAACTCTTTTCTCTCAAGACATCTCAAAGCTATTAAAGCTTTGAATTATTTGTGCTCATGCTGAGCTTCACTAGCTTCAATAAAGATAGATGGGCTTTGCTAGCTGAAGGCTAATGTACCATCCAAAATGTCCACTATTTAAAAAATATACCAGTTCAGTCTATTCTGGAAAGACCCATACATTCTGTGGAAAGAAAATTTGAATCCACACTAGGATTTTATTTTTGTATTAAACTATAAATTCAGCCATCCAGAATCAAATGCCATTAAGACTCCTTAACGGATTTGCAAAAACTGCATGTTGTGTTCTAGCCAGCTGGGATAACAGGAGAACCCAGCACTGTCAAATCTTTCTGTTTGTTCAGTAAGGTTCAAGTTACCCTCAAAGTACATTACTTTTAGAGAGTCATAACATGGAAGCAACCCTGGTGAATGATGAATAGTTTTCAGTCAGACTGGAAAAAAAAAGAAATATATATATATATGTATATGAAAAATTAAGAACATAACTAAAAGGTTTTTAAGTATTTTTTAACAAAATGGAAAGGGGAAAAAAAAGAAACAAAAACAAAAAGAAAACCTTTACCCAGACCAAAACAGGCATTACAAAATCTTCAATATAATCCCTCCATTTTGAGTTTATTTATTTAATCCTTCTTAACAACCTTATTTGTTGCCTAAAGCTAGGTAAAAAGTTACTGTGAAAAAGGAGTGAAAATCTGAATCCTAAAACTGTTGCTAAAATGCTCTTAGACTTCAGTATTAATTTCACAAACAAAATATCACTGTTTTGAAACTCTGAAATTAGATGTTTTTTCCTTCACAAAATATTTTGGAAATTCCTGTTGGTTAAATTGAATTAATCTTAAGAAATATTTTGGTGCTTATAGTTCCTTTTTGTTACCTACTTCCCTATATATATATATATGAAAAAAAAAAAAAGGATAATAGCAGTTATAGCAATTTTAAAGCAACTCCTTTGATTCCTTCTTTTCAAACAAGTTTATAGACCTTTGTACTTTATTATGTAGCTTAAATGAAATAACAGTAAATGGTAGTTTAGGCACCACTGAATTGTTTATTTCAACATAAAGAGTTGCTATTTGTTGACATGGAAACATTTTTTGTGTGTTTTTGGCTTGTATTTTCAGTCATGTTGGACCTGAGATTGTACTTGCCTGAATATGTTTTTAACAAATTCATATGTAGATGAGAGTAAAATATCCTGTACAGCTGTTTCACATTGCAGCAAGTGCATGTGGCTTTTCTTTCAAAATAAACAAAGGTAAGAAAAAGTCTCGACTGAAACTAAATATGTGTTCATTCAATCTTTTGTTCTGCTTCAATTAAATGACTTTTTTTAAAAAAAAAAAAAAAAGCAAGAGTTGAGTCAGGTTTATTTTCTTGCACTACAATTTTCTTTGGAGACAAAGCTATGGACTCTGATCTAAACAAATCTGTCACTGAACATGGAAAGTCCTTCTATCAAACATGGGCATCAGTCAGATCCAGGCCATGACTACACTGTCTGAAAACAAAAGCATACATCCCTTCTGGCTCCAAGCAGAGTGGGAGCAATGTTTTTGAAGATATTTCATAGGGAGATTGTGGGAAATAGCTATCTGAGAAAAATATATTTGACTGTGAAAGGGTAGTTTTAGGAGCACCATTTATTGTACCTTCCTCTTATACAGATTCTTTGGCATCTGATAGTGTGGTTAACTCAGTCTGTTTTCATGACACTAGTAGGAATTTAATATTCCTGAGACCTCCACATACTTCCAAATTTTGCTATGCTTACCTTTCAGAATCTAACTGAAGATCTATAGGAGATCTAAAAACTTAAATATCAGCTAAAGTTTCAAAAGTGACTGGGAGGAGGCCAGATAGAGGTGATTGGTAAGGACCATTTCCTTAGGAAATATAGTTAATGTACTATTCTGCACATACTGGTTCCAGGTTATAAAAATGCCACAACCTGAAACAAAACATTGATCCAGCTCAAATTATGAATTTTTTCTTTAATTTCTTTTCCTAAATGTCTTTTTAAATGTCACTTCCAGCTTTATTTCTCTTTTTTTTTTTTTCTCTGCAGTCTGTAAACTGCACAAAGTAGAAATGGGAAGTCAGTAGCAAGAAACTTGACATTTGTATTTCACTGCAAGTTCTTTTGGCAGAGAAGTGGATGAAGCCACTGATGGTTGCATTATTGAGCTTACAGAAAACAGCCAGAGCCCCGGTATAAACCACAGTAAAAAATGGAAAGAACATGGCATCTGTTCAGATAAATTGAGTGATTGTAAGAGGGATAAGTGGCAGGCCCCCAAGATAGTTTTTGTGCAGCAGTATTTGTATGGAAGAGTTTGGGTTTATAAGTTATACCGTTTGTATGAACAATGTCATCTTAACCAACAGACAAGCTTCATACATAAACCAAGTAACCACCATGAGAGACAGCAGCAGTCACAAAAACCTTGTTTCCCTACCGCCTATGAGAATAATCTTAGTAATTTTTTTCAAGTGTGCAATAAAGTTAAATTAAAATCCTGTCTGATTTTTGTAAGGGAGGAATATTTTGCTCCTCTGAAACACGTTGCCTAGAAGCAGAAGCCACTGAAATCTTCCCTTGACTTGCAAAGAAGTTATAATGAAAGAAATCTCCATTACCAGATAAAAAGCAAAATAAGTTCTTGACTGTTTCACTTTTCCCACTCTTTCCAATACTTTTTGTAACTTCATCTAACAGTAATAGCAGAAGGAAAACCAATACACTTAGGCAATGTCTGTGACCTGGGGGCAGCCTGTTTGGGGTATAGCTGGATGTAAACTGAGGGGAAAAAGAGAACGTAATTTAAGAAAGGGAGTTTTTAACATTTTTTCTTTCTTCTTTTGAGAATTGGGGGACAAGGGGAGGGAATCGGTTATCTGTACTTCAAAGTCACTCTGTTCTCTGCAGTCTGTATTTCTTGGAAAAGCAGACATAGCAAGTGACAGTTCGTTCTAACACAAACGTCTCATCTTCACTAATGGCTTTCTCACTGTTCTCCCAAAGCCTTGCTTCTCTGGAAAGCTGCTGGTAGGCAAAATCAGCTGCAAAGTAGCAATCAATCCACTTTGTATCACAGCACACACGCACACTGCTCACAGCACCAACACCACGTTGTCTTACCAGCAGAAGGTTGTCTTGACCTAGGGAAAGTTTACTCAGTGTAGGTGACGTTTTGCAGAGGAAAGTTAAACACTCAATTTCGTTTCCGATCCTCTAAACCTAAGCTGATCAGATCCAAGATCTGGATCAATAACATAGTATCTTCTGCCCGTTTCTGGAGGAAAGTACTATAAATTCCTGCACTTGGTCTGCAAGCTTACTTCACTGCATAAGTTACTGACTTCAGTGGACTGGTACAGCATATTGATGGAATCAAGTTCTTCCTTTCTGACAAAAATACTCTTCTCCATTCTTCCTATGCCTTATACTTATGATAGTTCATTGATCAAAGAAAAGAGAGCTGTCAGGGTATGTCTGTGCAGCAGTCAATATTGTTGCAACACCTGCTGAAGAAGCTGTATGAATATTCAGGCACAGAGCTGTCTCAAGGTTTTTCAGCAATGCAGGAAAAAAAAAATGTATACGGCTGTCCCAAGGATGAGGATTCGAGTAAAACCACTCTTACTTCAGGAACTGCGGGGGGGGGGGGGGGGGAGGAACTGTCTCTGATAGAGTTGGGAGAGAAAACTACAGGGAGAGGGAACTGCTGGCTTCTCCTGTCAACAGGAAAGTGGGAAAACTGTTGGTTGCAATTCCTTCCGAAGGGTCTATTTATCTCCACCCTAGTGACTTAACTGGGCAAATAGACTGACTAGTACAACAGCTGCCTGCCCTCATTTCTAAATATTTAACATACTAGAATAGACTCCAGATCCCTGATCTACTATGCTAAACAAAAGAAGGTCAGGAATTGTTCTGCAGCCTTGCAAGCAAGGGATATGGACCACCCATATCATGCTGCAGGGCACTTGGTCCTGAAGTCTCTGTTGCACACCAAGGTTATATGTTGCTTGAGGCAGATGATGGCATGAGGGTCTGTGGAGCTGCTTGAGGCAGCAAAGCCTGCTTGGATAGAGTCGGACAATGAGAGTAAAAGAAGCCAAACATGATACATTCTCATCCGTGCTATCTAATGGGAACAGTACCTGGCACATACTATCAAATCCCAAACCACTCCCGTGTATTGTCTCAGAGTACTATTGGCATGGCCTGAAGCCAATATGGGCAGAAGGCTAATATTTAGCAATATGCATAATCAGCACTGGACAGGCCAGCCAAGCTCCTATTCACACTTCAGCCTCCAGAAATAACCAGGAGAACTCCACAGATGTCAGTGACATTACAGTTGCAGAATTAGATGTGTCAATTATCTGTACAAAATATCCAGCTGATCAGTTAATTTTTGTTTCTAGAATTTTCAGTTGGGAAAAAAAAATATGGAAAAAAATCATAAGAAGGGACTAATTCTCCCAATCTCTAATCAAAAACTTGAGAACTTTCTTTTTCAATGTACTCAGTAAGGAAAATACATACAGCCCTCACAGAAATTCCTCGGAAGCTAAAAAAAAATCAACAGCTAAGATGCAAAAGAGATGCTATAGATAAGATGGATAGATAAGATGAGATAGATAAGATGCTATAGATAAGATGAAGCCAGACTTCTCAGAAGTGCATCAGGAAAAACAAGGATCAATCTGCACAGGTTACAGCAAGGGGAACTCCAATAGGACACAAAGAAAAAATGTTTCCAATGTGAAGGATACAGCACTGGAACAGGGCCCAGAAAGGCTTTGGAAACTCCTATCCTTGACCCTGAGTTACATCATCCAACTTTGAAGATGGTCCAGTCTAGAGCATGGGTTTGGCCAAGAAACATTTAGAGGTGCATTCTGACCCAAAATGTTCTATGATTTCAAGACATTTTTTAAATTTTGTTATTCAATTTCCAGCAGTTAGACCATGTAAACACAAAGTTTTAAACTAACACTCAGGTCAATATACTTCATTCTTTCTCCTTTTCTTGGTACAACTCACAGAAATGGAACTGTGAGTTCTTAGTAAATGTCTGAAGAACTACTGGAACTTACAAGTAAAAATTTTGGCATTAGCATATATGATAGTAACTAGCTGAAATAGCTGTAGTTTAGTGAAAAGAAACCCTTCAGGGAGCACAACAGACAATGGCACTTTACAGAAATTCTGGAAGATATACATCTGAAGCAGAGGCATCAGAAGGGAAACATGTGGCCAGCTTTTGCAGCTATTAAGGCCTGTCAGCACTCTGAATCATTAATGATCCCTATTATCTCTACTACAACAGTTGTCATTAGCTTTACGACGTGCAAATAGTAGAAATGAGACAAGGGCTCCTGTTGCCCAGTGGCATGATTCAGGGACACCTGCATTCTCTCTGCCACTGACCTTGCTCCACTGCTTGCAGCAGATGTGGTGATCATACGCATTTTCCAAGTGCACAGATGCTTTCTTTCTATGTTTCCCACCTTCTCAGAAGAGAGGGAGCTTCTGAGGAGGCCATTCTCTGCATTGGCTATGGATGGGACAAGAACGCCGTAGCAAGAGAGACTGAGGTCTGATTTTTTTCAAAAGAGGTAGTGTACTCCTCTGACTTCTTTGTATGTTGCTATGAATATGTGGCATGCCAGAGTCTCTGATTTTAATGCCAGCCTTGCACACTCATCATGAGCAGCCATCTTGATTGTGCTTTCCTTGTAGCTTTCCAGTGTCTACTTTTCCATTGGTACACAAGTGGAAAGGGTAGCCATGAAAAGATAGTGAGCACGAGATAAAGATGATAGACCATCTGCTGCACAGCATCAGAGGGAGTTTTAAGTTGAACATATAGTTAATGACAAAGATGACTTGCACTGTCCAGGGGAATTTGATGAATAAGAGCATGGCATAAGCCATACTGTATCTGTGATATCAGCAATAACCCACAGATATGCTGAGCCTGCTCAAAATAATGGCACTTAGACTGCACTGAACTGGGCCCCCAGAAAACAGCCTGGATTGGCTCTAGTCACTACATATGTAAGGGGGTCAATGGCCAGCACATATGCTGAAGTCAAAAACAACAGGTAATTTGTGTAGGTCCACACACTTTTAGGGAAAACCTCACATAGTCCAGAACTCCAGCTTGAGATTTTCTGGAAGTCAAAAGTCTCGTAAAAATGATGTATAACTAGACTAATCAGACAAGAGCAAAGGCAAACTGGATTTTCTTCTAGGAGAATAAGGAGCAGCAAACTCTCCTTATACTAGAAATCTATTTTTAATGTCAGGCATTTGCACAAGAGATGAGTCTGAATTAACATTGATTCCAAGCACTCAGAATTCAGGTAGTAAACAAGTTTCATAATCCAGTTTGAGGTTCCTAGCTTAAAGAAAGGCAAATGATGTTGATAATTAACTGCCTCCACACATCTTTGCAGGTTCAGAATCTGTAGCCTTTTTATACTTAACCACACACATAACACAGCCTAGGATGTTTGGCTTGCCTGTGCTTTAAATGAAGCTACATGTAGCAAAGCAGATGTAAAAACAGCATTCTGGAGCCTTTAGTGGTAAATTTTGTGTCAAAATTGGTTAGAAACAAATATAAAAACTACAAGGTCAAATGATTGCCAAAAATGGAATCATGTTTTTTAAATTCACGTATCAGCATCATTTTTCATCCTCCATAATAAAAAGGTCAAGAATTAGGAATTCATGAAAATGTTCGTACTATGGAGAGGCAAAGTGTTACTCAGACTGATTTTTTTTGCAACTCTACAGGCTTAAAAGAAATGAAAATAGTAGAAATTTATTTCTACTGAGTTGGGTAAGAAGGCATTAATGAAGCAGGTAGCATGAAAAAACAAGGTGTCATCTTTACAGCCATTTTTCTAATTATAAATATACTTCAATTTGCATTTATTTTCTAGTGAAAACTGCAGCTGAAATAAATTTAAATCATATTCATGCTCTCTCTGAATTTATATTTATGATCCTACGGGTGCAAATAAGTAATTTGGCACTTGAAGAAATTTGACAAGTCAGTGTTTATTGAATAGTTCAACATTTTAAAATGAGAAATAGACAATGTTCCCAGCTGAGTGAATAGGCAATCTTTCATTGATTTCTACAGCACAGGACCAGATCCTAATTTATTTCTTTTTCAGAGGAAAATCTGCATTTTTGATAATGACTACTTACAATTGTTAGCTGATTACAAAAGGCTCCTATTTTTATTTTTTTTTCTGTAAATAAGGCTTTCTGTCCTCATATCAAGTGGTGATACAGAGTCTCACAGTACAGACTACCTGCTTTCACTGAGAGGGATACAGCCTGAGTTCATCAAACAAGCAAATCCCCCTCTATTCCAAGAATATCTGTTCTTGTGCCCTCGATGCTCATCAGACTGAGATTCTACAAAGCTCTTAAATGGTGACTAAAACAAACCAGAGATCAGGCAAAACATTTCAAAAGCTCCCTGTCTGCTTCCTCTGTCTGACTTCTTGCATCACATGCAAGAAAAGAAACAAAAAGACCTAGACTTAGACCAGAGTATTGAACATAGTGGAAAATCTCTTGTAGTGTGCAATGGTATGCATGACTTCTCTTGATGCCAAAGACTAATGGCCTTCCAGAGACAATAGGGAACAGTAATATCCACCTGGTACTGTCAAATATTCCATAGGTGCGCTCAGTGTCAGGAAATCTTGTGATCACAGCAAGTGAGAGGTGAACACTGAAGACTATTCACAAAAGGCAAGCTTGGACCTTATCAATGCAAACATCTGCTTAATTTAAAAGTTGCACTTGTCCTATCATGATAGTGAGGAACAACTTGAAGACAGAAATCACAGTCAAAACTACATCTGCACAACATTTGTATCTGTGTGATAAAGTCCATGAGAATAGTTTGTAGGTTGTAAATGATTTTTTTTTTCATTAGAGATTTTTTAATAAATTTGCACACAGTTTACAACTATGCTAGAAGAAATAAAATTAGTCTACTCAATTGCAGTGAAACTGTCACTGAACTGCCTATATCAGCTTCTATTGCAAAATGGTCAGTTACAATTTGTAATACTCTCTGTTGAAACATCTAATTATTTTGTAGAACATCCTACAGTCAAAATAAGCTATGAGCATTAAATTTAGACGAGTATGCTCTTTGCATGATTCCTTTTGGTTTGCGCTTATACAATATCATGACAAGATCTCTGAAGAACTACCAAAACACAAAAAGTTACATTGCTGATTATAAAACGATCACTTAACGATTATAGTAATATGTTGTGTTCACAGCCATGAAGGTCACGAAAGCATAAGTACAGCTCATAGTTTGTTGTTGACACTGGATTCCTGTCCTTCCACAGACTCTAAATTAAAATATATGCTTGGAAACATTGGATTGTGCCTTTCCAAGGCTGTCATAGAATAGACAAGGCTGGAACACCATCACTGGTTGCATTTTTACTAGAAAATAGAACACTCCTAAGCACTGCCTGTACGGTAAAATTCCTAGGAAAACCCCTGCTGTGGTTTTCTGTACTGAGTACACACAGTTCCTTGCTGCATTTCAGGTATTAGCATGGGACATGGACCATTCACAATGAGCAGACTAAATAAGCCTACCCTACTTTGAAAACAATGGGAGAGAAATAGTACAAATTTGGGCTGTACCACCACATTTAGCCTCCATGTTAAATAATAAGCCTGGGCACATTTAATTAACTGATATAGACACAGCCAGTATGTACTGCTATGATGAAACACAAATGAACTATTCAGGGACATATTTCAGAGAAGTCCTTCTTGTTATTTGCTGGAAAAATAAAACAAATCACTGAAATCTCATATGTGTTTCATGTACTTGCCTGAGAGACCCACTGGAACAGATATTTTGAACAGAGTATACGCTAAATTAGCATGGTATTGATACCTGGCCATTGTGGTGTTCAAACAAACATAATATTTACTGGGAGAGGGGGAAGTGTTCAAAAGTACCTTTTTTTTTTTTTCTGTGCAGATTAATAATGTGTATATATTTTTGTCAAGAAGAAAAATGGAGAGAGCAAAAATAGCTCTCAAGTGAGATAGCTGCTATTCACTCCCTTGTTCCTGGAACCATGACAGCCATTATATAACCAAAAAGAAAATTAAATGAAATAAACAGCATAAGCTAATTGGGTTTATATCAAGTAAAAATATAATTAGTCAAAGCATTTTGTGGCAAAGGCTCCCTCAATATGTGGCAGTTCCTCAGCCTCACTGGTGAACAGGGATCGTGCCATGTGTTTAAAACTTATTCATCAAGCATTTCCATGGAAACATACAGATGCACATTCCTTGAATCACTTACTTCAGGAATTGCTGCTCCCGTGGTTCACTCTGTAATGAGAACTCTGACCACCCAGTGATGAGCTGTAGTTCTGACCTAGAAACCTCCCCATACAGGTGTTTTTGGGGTCTCATTGTAGAGGCATTTGGGTGAGGGAAAGAGTAAAAAGGCATCTTACATAAGGAAAAAAAAAAAAAAAAAAAAAGGAATTTAAAAATTAGTCTTAATTTTGCCTCTCAGAGACAGCCTGAGAGTTGAGAAGTGGCAGCACTGGAAAGAGCCTGAAGAGTTTACAAAATGGCCAAATGCCTCCAGGGAGATTACAATGTCTGCAAGACTGTTAGGTAGATGATATACTGAGAGAGACTTAGGTTAAATGAAGTCACTGGGTTTGGTTGTTAGCTGTCCTTTTATGTATACAGGCAGGATCCATCTCTGGTGCCACCTCTCAAGTCTGAGGAAAATTCTCACATTTTAGGAGACCCCTTACAGTGACAGTGGCAGCCCACCAACGTGTGCTAGGAGCGCAGCAGCTCCTTGCTTCAGCTACAAAACCTATGGCTGCTTGAGAAAACATGGCCCTTAGCTCTGTCACTCATCTCATGTACCATAAAAGTCAGGTAATGCTGGTTATGATGCACAAGGGTTTCATCAGCACAAAGCATTTTGAAAGCATGAGAAAAATTTGTTGTGTGAATAAAACATGCTTCATTGCTAGGAAGTACTTCTATAAGAAATAAACACCTTATGCAAAGCAGGTTAGATGGGTGCAGCATATGACCGGAAGACATCCCTGGGATGGGTACATCCCTTCAGATTTCTCCTGATGCCACTAATAAAATCAGCACCTGTTTCCCCTCCCAGGCCTGTTAAGGTTTTTAATACACTTAGGTCTAGGCTATAGTTGCCTTTAGTATCAGGTACAGACTCAAAGACAACAGGGGACACCTGCACCTTGCTTGTCTCTGTGCTCACGCCAGCCTCTAACAGTGAGGGGAAAGCAAAATATTCACAATGCCTGAACCATAATGGACCACATTAAACCAGCTTTACTCATCTAACATACATGGCATTAAAGCTTAAAAAGCCAGAGCCTTTGTAGGCTGTTCATGAGTATTTCAAGAGTTTGTTACTGCAGCGATGTGATAGCTCCTGTGGACTGAAATTTCCTTAGGCACAATAGAGTTAAGTATAAAGTGTGAAGCCCTAACTTCAAATTTTCTGGCTTTGGCTTAAGTCTGCCTCACAAGGTTCCTTTAATGCCTTTTCATTGTGTTTATTTCGTCATACATTATACAGCATTAGTGATAATCCAAGTAGGCACACTGTCACCAACTGGGATAAGTTCATCCAGAACTGACTGGTTTGGGACATGACTTCAAGTGCTGCCACTACAATCAGCCAAAATAATGCTATCTTAAGACACAGTGGCAAACTGAACAAGTGGCAGAGGATGGAGTATACAGTCTTAAAACACAGTATTGCTGCCAGGTTCCATGCTACTGCCAGCTTCTATGCCTTTCTTTTAACAAACAAGAGGCTGAACAAGAGGCTTGGCTGTCACTGGAGCAGGCCAGGAGAAAAGACAACCAGTCTACAGCCTTTTTTTTTTCTTTTTTGCCTCTTTTTTTTCTTTTTTTGCCTTTTTTTTTTTTCTGTGTGCTTCAGTCACCCCTAAAACTTTACAGGAACGTGCAATCTACCTCCACAGGGATAAATCTGCACATCTTGAAAAAGCTACAGGTACTATGAGACTCCACGGACAGTCTGCTACATAATACTTGCTGTGAAGAGTGAGAAACCAAAACAATGTTCGAGTCATACTGACCCACCAAGAGCAGCCCCCTGTGCAAGTCCCCTCTTTGGATAAGAGTCCAGTCCTTCCCCAGTAGATCGTCCACATGAAAGGGTTTGGGTCTGCTGCGCAGGACAGTGCAAAGTAGAGACACCCAAGCCCATTGGGTGCCAGAAATGTGACCACTGAGTCAGGAGGGAGCTTTGGTGGATTTATGCATTCATTTCCCAGCAGGGCCAAAGGTGGTCAGAGCCAACAGGAGCTCAGGGAGATGAAGCACTTCCCCAAACCAAGATGCTTGTGCCTGGCTCTCTGCTTGAGAGTCATCACCTGTAGCAGGACTGGGCAGCCCACTGCAGAGCCTGCACAGAAGTTAACACAGGATATAACTGTAAACAGTGGCTATTGCAGGGTGCATAGACATCATGCATGTCAACATCTTGATTGCTGAGCAAGGGCATCTCCATAAACTGGTGGTACAGTATCACATCAGTGTCATTTTGTTCAGAGCTAGGCATCCAGGCAGAGTAGGGAGGAGCCTTTTCCTTTCCCAGCCTGACAACAGAACAACAGCTATCCAGAAGGGAGAAAATTAAGAGTTCAAGAGCAGAAATTCCCACAGAAACAAGCCCCAGAGTGCAGAAGGGTTTCCAGTAAAAAGACAACAATTACCCAAGACCTCACCAGGTCCTCGTGTTCAAGCAAAATGCATTTGATTAGACCACTTTCCTCCTCAGTAAACTCTTCTCTCTTGTACATAAACATAACTTCATATACTAATGAAGCCATTTATCTCAAAATGCTGGGAAGCAAAAAGAAAAAAGGCAGTTACTGTTGTTTCTGGGTTTTATATTCTTGTAAGATACATACTGGGGAGCACTCTGTAGGCCCATGTCATTAGAGAAAAAGGTACACTTGAATTAAAGGCCACAAGCATACTGAATTCAAATGAAATCATGTTCTGAAGTACTGTATGTTTTACATTACTGGGAGAAGGACACACAGTTCTCTGTCTCGGCATCAGCAAGACATTGATTTTCTGAAGAAATGTGCTTGAATTGGTCTTGATATATATTACACCAAAGCCCACCTTTCCTTCAACAGGAATAGGACTAGCTCTTGCTGAAAAAATGTTTGTGGTTACTGTTCTTTTTTGTTTCTTTGTTTGTTTGTTTTTTGGTTTGTTTGGTTTTTTGTTTGTTGGTTTTGTTTTGTTTTGTTTTGTTTGAAAATCCTTAAACTTATTTAATACTTTCCCCACAGCGATGCAATTGATAGAAAAAAATACCTCAACAGTTGCTCATTTGCTCTGCTTATCTTGACTGAAACCCTCAAGCAAATCCATTTCCTCATTTCTATCTACTGTCTCCCAGATATTTCTTGGTGCATAAAAAAGCTCATTTATTAAACTATAACGGGGACAAGGGGAAGAAAGATTTATTAGAACACATCTTGCATAATTTAAATATGCGTGTAGATATACACACTGTAGGATGACCTCATAGATAGGAAAGAAGAGCATTTTCCTTCAGAGTATTTCTATTTAGCAATAAATTGAGGATGCTTAACATCATTTGACTTATGCATTTTGCATCTAATAGGTGACCAAAGAACTAGGATGATAATTTTATTTATTCATAGTGATATCATGTTGGTAATACAGGAAGAAGTTGTTTGTTAATTTAGAGAAATAATAAGAAAAATAATGTCTGCCTTTTTCTTGTTTGTTTGTTTTTAATGGCAGCTAACGTACTGGAAGAAGACTCAATGGAGCAGGACATAGAGAGCCCTGTCACTATTCATCAGCCAAAGTTACCCAAACAAGCTAGAGAGGATCTGCCAAAAAATCTAAACAAAGAATGTGCCAAGAGAAAAATCCAGAGGTATGTTAGGAAAGATGGGAAATGCAACGTCCACCATGGGAATGTCAGAGAGACTTACCGTTACTTGACTGACATCTTCACTACTTTAGTCGATCTGAAGTGGAGGTTCAACCTGTTGATTTTTGTCATGGTTTACACAGTGACCTGGCTCTTCTTTGGAATGATCTGGTGGCTAATCGCCTACGTGCGAGGAGATATGGATCATATAGGGGACAGCACGTGGACCCCATGTGTCAGCAACCTCAATGGGTTTGTCTCAGCCTTTTTATTCTCAATCGAGACAGAAACCACCATTGGGTATGGTTACCGGGTCATCACGGACAAGTGTCCCGAGGGAATTATTCTGCTTTTAGTTCAGTCTGTTTTAGGTTCTATCGTCAACGCTTTCATGGTTGGCTGCATGTTTGTGAAAATATCCCAACCCAAGAAGAGGGCAGAAACCTTGGTTTTTTCTACAAATGCAGTTATTTCCATGCGGGATGGAAAGCTGTGTCTGATGTTCCGAGTAGGAGACCTTAGGAATTCACACATTGTAGAGGCATCAATACGAGCCAAGTTGATCAAATCCAAACAGACAAAGGAGGGGGAATTTATACCACTCAACCAGACAGATATCAACGTAGGTTATTACACAGGGGATGATCGTCTCTTTTTGGTTTCACCACTGATCATCAGCCATGAAATTAACCAGCAGAGTCCTTTCTGGGAGATTTCCAAAGCCCAGTTGCCCAAAGAGGAGCTAGAAATTGTTGTAATCCTAGAAGGAATGGTGGAGGCAACAGGTAACATTTCTTATACTTTGTGTAAGGTAAATGCTTTAATTTTAGAAAGGAAAACCAGTGGTTTTGCTTCACTTTAAAGGAATCACTTCAACAGTCATTACATTTGCAAAAGGCATCAGTTATCTGGTTAGCATCAAAATTAAAAGCATGCCCAGTTTAATTGTCTGTTCCATCTTGCCTAATGAAATTAGTGTTGTTTCTGCTCTGTTTGGAAAATGGGATAGCATTTCTCATTTTCTAAATTTTTCACAGCATGTCACCCAGTTATTTGTCATTCTATTGCAGGAGCAACTCAACCACTAGGACTGTGTGGGATAAAATGCTTTAGAAAAAAAAATCATTACAAAACTCTGTTTATGATTAACATGGAAGTACCATAGTTCCTGCTGCTTCCAATCACCCATGGGTAACTGCAGAATAACTGCCTGCCACATGAAATTCCTAGTTTGTTTGGATCCAGTCAGAAGTGATAATGTGTTCAGTTTTCTCTTTTTGCTTGTTTGTTTGCTTGTTTTTGTTTTAACTTGTAACTTGGGGCTTGTTTCACTTCAGTTCACAAAAGATCTGTCTGATTTTGTATTTCACTGAGGCCCCCTACACACTGCAGAAGTGTACAGAACACTTAAAGCTGGTACATATAAATAAGGCATATTATGTCACCAAAGTCTTGTAGAGAGGCTGTTTGGTCATTAACTACAGTTATACAGCAGAACATCAGGTGTCAGTCTATGCAGAGAAAATAATGCTTGGAATTCACAGTAATGGACTAGCAATGTTTCTTCTTTGCATTAAAGCCAGAATAGTAGGAGGATGCTTTCTCTCAAACTGCTGTACCTACTGCAGTCAGAGTGCTGATTTAGGAGCTGCAGGGATGTTTTTCCTGTTAATGACAGCATCAATCTCTGAATTGAGTAAACATAAACAATACAAGGGAATGGTGATTAGGAAATGAAGAAATAATGTGCTTGGGGAGGAGGAAATACTGAGTAGAGAAATAGAAGAACTAGATTTGCCATTTTCCTCCACTACTGTAACAAAAGCTAGGAAAGTTTAAGGATGCAGATTACACTTCTCTGACAGAAGTATGACCTTCCTAACCCTGACTCATGTTTTGCAACTGGAGACAGGAAATAAAGAGCAGTCTCTTACCAGAACATGTGTGTGTGTTTCACACATCTATTATGTAGTGTCAGAAGAAAACTGCATTTGTCACCGTATAATAAACGTGTGAGACAAAAATGGAGAAAAAAAAAATGAAAGGAACTTGGCAGAGAATCTGAAGCAGTAAATGTAAAGCTTCCACATTTTCCAGGAAATAGGTGGCACTGAAGAGAAATCAAAGAGATGAAATGTTTACTGTTTCTGATACTTGCAGTAGGCACAAAGGTTTCAAACATCTGCATCACCTTTGGATGAGAAGATGAGAAAATTGCTGTTTTTTAGCTGAAACATTCTGAGATTTCTGTACTACAGTCAAACGAACTTGACAGCCCAAAGAATGGTAGATATCTCCAGGTTTACTGAACAATGTTTTCCAGAAAAATGATTGTCAAGTAGTAGGAGTATAAAAGGCATCTCACTGAAAATACATATAAGATCAAAAGACAGTATACTTCTGCAGTGTATCCAATGTAGCCACACTCACTTAAGCCTTGGAGTTTTTCGCTATTTCACCCTCCCACCCCTACCTCCTATTGACCCCTGCATAATCACACAGACCTCTATGCCCTCCTTTGATGCTCTGATACTGACCCCCATCTTCCACTCAGTCATTATCAGTTTTCACTGAAGAAGATTACCTCTCGCTTGAACTGGCAAAGCTATGCTAAAATTCTAGAAGTCTGGAAGAAGTCCATAGTAATAAAGAGACTGGACACAATGGTTTGAAAACCTGTTGAAAACAGGTTTCAGAAACACCAGGGTAAAGGTGTTACTCTGCAGCTGGATAGGCAGCTACATTTGCCATTCTCAGCTGCTGCATTTTGTTCTATTTGGGTCATCTCTCTAGCATGCATATAACATGAAATATGAGGGAGGGTGCCGTATAATGCTCCTTAACTGTGGCATCACGAAGACTAATGCCATAATTACTAGTACATTTTCTAAAACATGTTTGTGTGGTAGTTACTTGTGTTTTTCCACATGCATTGCGTTACTTTTGCTGAAGGTGCAACCAGGCCAACATTCCACCAAAACTAAACATTTTCATTTTTTATCTTTACAAATATTTTCCATTTACACACGCAAACAGTGAAAGCAAATTTTGGCCATCATATATTCACTTTTCCTTCTTACACTAAATGTAGAGAGAGAGCAGCAGGAGACGTTGCTTATTGCAACAATCTCCAACGCCGTAGAGCAAGCAACATACTACACATCACACCTTCCAACACTTCTCAAAGTCATAGGATACAGAAATATTAAAGCTAAAGTTAAGAATCTGTGACCTTAGCTATAGCAATATCATTCAGTATTGTTTTACATGGGACAAACACAGCTGGATATCATTATCTTACGCTATTCATCAGAAAAGTCACTATTATTTTTTTTCATTTGGTCGGTGACCAATTCTGATCAAGTGAAAATTACCCTTTCTCAGTTTTCAGAGTTTCCCCGCTCTGGCAACATTTATCTCTTTAATGAGTAATGAAGTAACATAGTGCAAAAGTGCTTATGTAGTGTCATGTAAACTCTCCACTACATGTTATGACAGGAAATGAAGAATAATGCATCTTATGAAAGGAAATTGAAATAATTAACCAAACCAAAATTTAGAAGAAAGATCAAATCAAGGACTCCTTAATTTCCCTTGGAAGCATCACCATACTTTCTGAGATGTTCTGAGAAATGGAGTAGATAGGTCTCTACCAAGGCAGATATCAAAATATTAGGCCAGGGAAAATACACCTTCACTATTCACATTCAATGTACCATGAAGATTCCTCTGAGGGCAGAAGCTTCACCAAGGCACTTCCAGCAAGACATGATGTCAGTCTGAGTCCTTCATACCATATCAACAAGAATTCAAAACAACACTGGTTTTAAAAACATATGGGTCCTTTCAATATGCAGTTTTCCTTATTTGTTTACAACCTTCAAAAACATCCCTCTGGGTTCAGAGGATAATACTGTTGCAAATATTTACTCCTGTGGCTTTCCTGATACTGACACGTATCTCTCAAAAGCACAAAAAAAAAATAATAATAATAACAATGGGTGAGTGTTTCTGGTCTTGTTCTGTAGTGCTCACAGCTAACACGTTATTACAGCCCCCACCACAGAGTATCGGTGGCTCAGCTGAAGATGCAGCACCTCACACTTCTCATTTTGGAGGGCCATGCTACTTTATGAGATAAGGTCAGCTCTGCACAGCCCAGCACTGTGAAGTACATCAGGTAGCTGTGAAGAAAATGACAAGCCTTCAGGATTGAGGGACAAAGGTACAACCAAATGTCACCATATCTAAAGGACATATCTGTTATTTCCAGCTTTTACAGCCCCTGTTCCATTCCCTACTATGCTAACAGCAGGTAGAGTGCAAGTGAGATGCAAGAATCAATACTAACTCTGCAAGAACTAAAATAACATCTAGCTTTAATAGGGAAGTGGTTTCTGAGGCACTTTTGCTTCTTTTAGTGTCAGAATACAGCTGTGGCATTGAAACAACAAGACTCTGGCATCCCTCCCCTTCTTATGGGAGAGCTGCAACACTAAATGCAAATCTACTAACAGGAAAGAATATGACTGAAACGCCAATCTCAGTACAGCAGTATTGGAAATTTACCATTTAAAATATTTGGTTTATATGTAAATATCACTACTGCTTTCATGTTATTTTCTAGAGATAAATTAAGAGATTTGCTAGACTATATAGGTTTATTGTAATGGAATTTGAGTAAATTATTTTTCTTCTTGGATCCACCAAAAATAAATAAATAAATAAATAAATAAGGCTTGAAGATACTGAAACCTGTCACCTCTAAGCAGCATGCACAAAAGCTTGGATTTGAAGAATTTATTTATTTGTCCCAAATTTTAAAAAGAAATTTACAAATAACATGTTTTATGATAATTTAACAGCTGCTTCCTAACAACAGGCTTGACACTGTTAAGCCTTTTAAGCCTAGGTGAAATCTATTTCTGAGAGAGGTCTTGGGAACATTAAAAAAAAAAAAAAGCCATTTGAAAAGAATTAAATGAGACTTTCAAAGGTGTAATTCTAACACACATAGAAAAAAAAAAGTAAAAAAACAGAAAAAGACATGGGAAGTCCTTTGAATCTGGGGAGCTGAAATTGGAAAGCGAGATATGTGAGATGAGAGAAACCAAGAGGGACAGAGAGAAACAGAAACTCAGGGAGAGGGATTTACAAAAAAAAAAAGAGAGAGAAAGGAGAATCCCAAACAGCCAGTAGCCATGCTGGTAATGCAGTTCCTGACTTGTAAACAACATGGTTCAAATCCCTCCTCTAAAGCTGCACTAAATTACAGAAAAGAACCTTTTTCAACTCAGGAAAGTAACAGTTTTAAAGTAACAACAAGAATTCAAGCTACTCTAACCAGCAAGACCCTCAAACTTGGTGAAGTTATGTCTGGCCAGTAGAGTGCACTAGATGACACTCTGGGGATTCCCTCTGACTAAAAATAAAAACATGAAAAATGAAACAGTATCTGAGAAAGAAAAAAAAAATCAACACATTTATAACTGTCAAAAAAAAAAAAAAAGCTACAAAACTGGGCATATAACTTTAGGTTTGTATGGCTAATTCTACAAATAAACTTACAATAGGGTGCATTTATAATTCTGACACATATGCAGCTTGAGAGCAGTATCTGCAGAATGGCTTATAGATACGTAAACAAACACACTTGCCAGCTGTGGAAAATGTGTGTGGAAAGCAATAGATGGTTATTTATATATTAAATGATGCTATCAACTAGAAAAACATTGTATAAAGCTGTTCCTGCTCTTCATTACAGTCCCTTTGACTGACTGATTTATTGTCTTTTTGCTTTCACCTTAATGAATTGCCATATTTATCCCTTATCCTTGCCCAATCCTAACAAATACCTCAGCAGTTCCAGCCTTCCAAAACATCTCAGCAGACTTTGCTCTCTCTCCAAATAAGCCTTGCTCGGGTTACAGTTTTTCACCAGAATTTTTTATTGCTCTTCAAAGAAGAGATGTTTACACTCTAAAATTACTTCTTAAGGGTATGTAGATGAAAGTAGAAAAGGAATCAGTATTTCTCACACCCAAGTGTTTCTGCAAGGCAACTGGTGAAAGTAGATTAGATCATTGTGCTCCAGATGTGACAAATGTACATTGTCTGAAATGTAATTTAAACAGGGTTAGGAATAAATGACTTCTATTCTAAGCTGGATCATCACCATCTCAGGAATGAGAATACAATAACTCTCCAGTTCTTAGGTGTTTTTTCTCCTTCTGTCTTAACATTTCTTGATGCTAGGTGCTAGGCTTAGACATCTAAGTTCAGCTCGTCCTATATCCCATTTCCCTAGTATTTGCCAGCAATCTCTTTCTCTTACAGTCCTTGCTCTCCTTACTTTTTCTTTTTTTTTTCTTGATTATAAAACAGTTCATTGTTATTAATTTTAACACAGAAAATGAGGTTGTTAGCATAAGTGGCCATGAGCTGGAGCTCCAAATGTCCGCAAACAAAACCACTCCAATTTCATTGTGAAGTTTCTTTCAGGAAGCTTCCTCTAAAGATGGAAAAAATTAAACCATTTGTTGAAGGGGACCATAAGACCTAAATGGAGTGGTTACAATTTCACAGTACTAGTTTAAAAAAAAATGCAACATGGCAAGAAGTCAAGGTGTTAAGTTCACGAGAAAAGATATGCGCTAATTTTGAGCATTTCAACTGCAATTTTGGAGTGAGTGTCTATATCACTTTCAGGGAAGGCAGGGAAAAGGAATTACACATTTTGTTTAACAGCTTTATCCTCTGAATAATGTTGTACTATGCAAACATTTTACACAGTGTTTGATAATAGCCTATTATCCTTCCTTCATACCTTTCTCAACAGTTAGTTGCTCAACTCTTCACAACAGCAGCTACTTCATCACCCCTAAACCTTTAGATATAGTATTCAGATTCAAGTAGTAAATCATCTGCTGCCAAATAAGATCCCTAAAAGATGGGTTTGAGATCCTTCTTGATGATGATGATGACGATGATGATGATGATGATGATTGATGATGATGACGATAATTCCTTGTAGCAAATTAGATATTTTTTTAAAATTTGTTTTGAATACAAATCAAACTTCAGCAGAAGAGTTTCATTTTGCACATCGTGCCTTTGCAAACTGTGTTAGGTTAATCTGGACACAGAGAAAGGGCACTTCCAAGTTCTGTGCATGCTTCCATAGACCTCCACAATCAGCATTGCACCTTTCCTAGCACAGTGGCAAGCAGAGATAGATAACCACAATTTTATCTGTGCTCACCATTCCTACTTAAGTATGGTCTACACATTATCCTTTGCAATGCTCATGATCTCCAAGGCCAGAGGAACCACCGGAACACAAAGCTGTGGTGTAACACTGGCCGTGCTATTGCATCCCTAGCAGAAGGGCAGCAAAGCTTCAAGCAACAGTGTTTTTCAGCTGTTTATTAGCAAGGCACCTGCAAAGAAGGTGCTGTAGATGTCCTTTGGTCTCTAGACCCAACTCAGATACCAAGAAATGATTGTGTATTACCTGAGGGACCAAGAAAGCAGAAGATGAGCTGCACTTCAAGGTGGTTGGTGTCCTCCATGTTCACACAATCTCCACCACAAAGATATCCAATTTGGAAAACAAAAGCGATGATGCTAGACAAAGGGCACAGTGGCCATTTATCCAGGTCAGAGGACTCCCAAGGCTGAATTAGTTCACTGAGCATTTTTTCCCTTTCTTCCAAAGTGGAGACATGATTTCTGAGCAGTCCTGAGAAGTGCTTCAGGACAATAAAGAGCCTTTTGCATTTCTGAGTGCATTTAAATACAGAGGCTATTAATCTGTGCTTGTTCATATTCTCTATTTGGTCTTGGAACAGTGTAAATGAAGGGTCAACACGAATCAGCTGATTTGGAAAAGAAAAAGTGAAACAATCATTTCTATAATTTGGGAGTTTTGTTTTTGATCATCTCAGGTAGTTATCAACCTGGACAGGAAGGCTGCTGAGCACTATGATGAATTTCCAGGCACACACTGATTTGAGTCAGTGCGGTGTCTCACCCCTGGAACTTTTGCTGGAATGAATTCATTCTTTCATGTTGATTACCTTGTTCTCTTGTGTTTGATCTCCAGATATGAAGCATACTTAAGTAGTCTGCAGTTCAAAACCTTGAAAAATATTTTTGGCAAAATCTGTTCTTGCCCATATCTCTAAAAGATCTTTTCACTTTTCCCTTTGGTGCCTATTTACTTCCACATGTATAATATTGTTTCCTCCTGTTCTGTCTCACTGAATTGTAACAAAGGATAAACATGCTACATTACACTTCTTGATAGCAGTAAGACCTCTTGAAATTTACAGATATTTATATCAATTTCTGATGAATGTGAGCAGATAGGTTATTCACCTTCAACAGAAGGTTTTCACAAAATTGAATACAGCAGTAACTGTAAAGTCAAAAGTGACCTAAAAGATTGAAGAGTGAGCAAGGAAGGCTTTTTTTTCAAAATTCCAAATCGACATCTGATATTAAAAAGAACAAGTCTACGGATTGCAGTTAACCCCAACGGCTAAATAAAGTACACAAAAAAGACAGGGAACACTTACGAGTATATGCTTTATATCCTAGAAAGCTGTTGCCACAACTAAAAACTCCATTTATGGCATAGCTTTTGCATATCCTGAGGCCACAATATAAAAGTCCACAAGGGACAGAAACAAACCATGCAGAATCTCAGGTGATCTCAGAGGTCTCAACTATGGCATTTCAGGAAGAATTAAGCACATGTTTGGACGCACTAGAGTGTTCTGGCTGGTTTTCATCACCTTGACACTACAAAGCAGACAAGCTCCAGTTTAGCCATGCATCCAAAGGGGGGTCAGAGTGCTGCTTGTCTGTGTCACAGAAGATGAGCAAACTATGGTGGTTTTACCTAGCTGGGAAGCTGAGCTCCACCACAACCACTCTCTCACTCCCCCTCCTCAAAGGGAAAGGGGAAGAAAATATGATGGAAAGGGCTTAAGGGTTGAGATCAGGACAGGGAGATCACTCACTAATTATTGTCATGGGTAAAACCGACTCAGCGTAGAGATTAAAGAAATATATTATGTATTACTAACAAGCTAGAGAAGTGAGAAACAAAGAAAACAAGCTAAAACTACCTTCCCCCCATCCATCCTCTCCAACTCCTCCCCCGAGTAGCACAGGGGAACAGGGAATGGGGGCTGTGGTCAGTCCCTGACACTTCGTCTCCACTGCTCCCTCATGGTCACTCTCTGCCCCTGCTCCTGGGATGCCGTCCTTCCCGAACTGAGCCTGCGGGGGCTGCCCACAGGCAGCAGCTCTTCCAGCACTGCTCCCACACGGCTCCGTACCACAGGGTCCATCCCCCAGGAGCAAACTGCTCCAGCACGGGTCCCCCACGGGCGGCAGCTCCCCCCAGACCCCCTGCTCCTGCGTGGGCTCCTCTCCACGGGCTGCAGCTCCGGCCCGGGGCCTGCTCCTGCGGGGGCTCTCCATGGGCCGCAGCCTCCTCCAGGCCACATCCACCTGCTCCACGTGGGCTCCTCCACGGGCTGCAGCGTGGAGATCTGCTCCGTGTGGGACCCATGGGCTGCAGGGGGACAGCTGCTGCGTGCCTGGAGCACCTCCTGCCCTCCTGCTGCACTCACCTTGGGGTCTGCAGGGCTGGTTTTCACTCCTCACTCTCCCAGCTGCACAGCAGTTTTTTTCCCTTTCTTAAATCTTCTCTCACAGTGGCACAAACAACATCACTTATCGGCTCGGCTCTGGCCAGCAGCGGGTCCCTTTGGAGCCAGCTGAAACTGGCCCTTATCTTACGTGACAGCTTCTGAATTCTTCTCACAGAGGCCACCTCTGCAGCCCCCTGCTACCAAAACCTTGACACACAAACCCAATACACAAACTAATACCATTCTAGTGAGTCTCAAACCAGGTCCAAACAGCAGTGTAGACACTGATTTCAGAGTATAGAAATAGACTATTTACGCTGAGCAGCCACACATTTCCAGGATTCATGCCTGCCATTCATAGCAGAACAATCCATCTCTGCTGCACACCTAGCTGGCTTTTTTCACTGATTGAGAAGG
Source organism: Anser brachyrhynchus (assembly GCF_964034855.1). Lineage (NCBI taxonomy): Eukaryota > Metazoa > Chordata > Aves > Anseriformes > Anatidae > Anser > Anser brachyrhynchus. The sequence continues at coordinate 115,983,988 of NC_137694.1, read as the reverse complement.
ACAGTCCACAGCTTTAACCCAAGGACATGTTACTAAATAGTCATATTCCAATGCAGCATGCTATCAGCTTGCAGCCAACAGATTGTTTTAACAAGTCATTTAATGTTAGATGCCAAAGTCCCATAAGTGACACTGAACATCTATGATTTAGTACAATTGGGTTGATTTTGACATAAAAAAACATTTCTTCCTTTGACAACATATATGGCTGCTAAGCAACCCACATTCTGGTCATACCCCTCTCCTCCCTTCTCCGGACCTGCTGTATTGACAAAAGAGATGGAAAGAGAAAGAACATCTTCTGGGAATGATGGCAGCCACTGTGACAATGAATGTGAAAGGCAGAAAGAGCTCATGCAATCAGGTTTGTGCTCTTGCTTGCTCACTCTCACCTTCTTTCTAACCATTCCCAAGAGAATTAGAGAGAAAGAAAAAAAAAAAAAAAAGTTTTCAAAGATTTCTGTTCTTCCTGTTTTTTTGACAATTTTCATTTGTTGGGATTTCTGTGGAATGGAAGAAGACTTTTGTTTAAAAAGATGGGATCTTAATAAAAATAAGATTCTTGAATTGGAGCTATTCCATTCTTACAACTAATCCAAATAAAGGAGCTTGATTTAAAGAAACATTCAAAACATGAAAACATAGCAAAAATGAAAGTGATCATTAACAAGTTTTCAGTGGCTATCAGAAACATTTTGAGATTTCTGAGAGGTGACAAAATTTTAGTTAGAAGCAATATTCAGTGGGAAAGTTTGGATCAGCTCAGCTAACTTCTCAGAAATAAATAGTGGGAAAGGTAACACACATTCCAGGGAATTTCCTGTCCTGCAAAGAATGCCAGGTTGTAGCTTCCCAGACTCCTCTCAGCAGTTTAATATTACAAAGGCAGGAACTGTACAAATAACTTCCCCAGACAGTACTGGTCAGCACTTTATCTCACACCCTGAGCACTAGAGGAGGGAAATGACATGCTATTATGACAGTGTGAAAGCAGGCCATTGTCACAGCAAAGGAAGGAGACAGCACAAACATGTTACCTGTTTCAGGACTGCTCACTGCACCATGATTGGCACATTGATACGGGAGCCAAAGCCCAAGGGATTTGTCGTTGAGTTTATACCTGTTAGTAAAAGGAGATGGAAGAGGCCAGCATGTCCCTGATGTCACAAAAGTGATGACAAGATTAAAAGAGAAAAAAGACACTATGAGGAAGGAAGCTGACAAGCACCACTGCCTACCTCAGCCCTGAGGTTCAGGCTTTCCAAGGAGGTGAAATGGCTCAGATTCACGCATACAATGAATGTTGCTGCCCACACTAAACTCATTGGAGTAAAATGAGTAAAAGTCTCTGCAGATACAGTCCTAAGCAATTCGTTAAACTACAGCTTTTAGCACAGGCTTTTAAGAGAGTGGATGGTGCACATCAAAATAAGTTATTTTAACAAACAATGCCCACTGCCTCCTGAGCTGCTTTAGTGAAAGTATACAAAGCAGCTTGAGGAAAGTGACTGCTCCTCTCCATTTACCACTTGAGAGGCCACCTCTGGTGTGCTGCGTCCAGTTCAAGATGCCCCAGTACAAGAAAGACATGGACTCACTGGAGCAAGCCCAGCACAGGGCCACTAAAATAGCCAGGGGCTGGATCACAGGACACAAGTGTGAGGAGATGCAGAGGAAACAGGGACTGTTCCGTCTGGACAAGAGACGGCTCAAGGGGAAGCTCATTGCTGTCTGGACTGGCCTAATGATAGGTTAAAGAGAGGACAGGCAGGCATGTCTCAGAGGTTCAGGGTGATGGGAAAAGGGGCAATAGGTACATGGTAAGACACTAGTAAAAACTGTTTACCATATGGCTGATCAGACCCTGAAACAGGGGCCCAGGGCGAGAAGAGAACTGCCATCCCTGGAGGTGCCCACACATTGACTGGATAAGCCCCGAGCAACTTGAGTTATTTGGCTGTGCAGTGTGTAGGACCAGATGACTGCATAGATCCCTTCCAGTCTAAATTATTCTCTGATTATAAAAACCTAAACCAGCTTCTCCTTGTATGTTATAGCTGTCAGGAATTGAATGGCTCTGAAAAATGAATAGCCAACTAACAGCTCGCATTGTTCTCCCATGTCACCATTTAAGACATCGTGTTTTATATACCTGAAAGCTGCTCTGTGGCAACCACTGAACCACTGGAGACAGTTGTGCCTCAGAAATGAGAGGTAGAACTGGGTAAGGAGTATGAGTTCATTGCTGTAGGCAAGCAGGCAGGCAGGCCTGCAGAGCAGGTCCATGCAACCAAGCTCCTCCAGGAGGTCTGCTACAAGAGAATATCTTAAACTTTTAAGGCACTGCTTCACCAGACAACTGATCTTTGAAAAATGATCCAAAGATTGCATGAAGTCACAGTGTTCCCTGCTTATCCTGGATTTTGTTCCATTCCCCTGGCTGTAGTCACCCTTTTTCATCTTTCTGTCCCTTTAGGCATTGAGAGAGGTTGGGATGGGCATTGAAGATTGCTGCATTTTCCTGCTTCTCTCTCCATCTAATTACAAAGCAAATTACAAGCTATTGCTTAGTTATTATTATTGTTAACATTATCATCATCACAGCAGATAGCCTTGTATCCAACAGCAGTGTCAAAAAGTTTAAGATTTGTCTTTGGGGGAAGCCCTAAGGTACATCAGGCTGAAAATTTTTATTCCACCTTTCTGACTAATGCAGACTAATATGAATTGAAGAGACAGGGACTTAGCACTAAAGGAGAAAAATCAATCTGACTATCTGACTATGGCTGAGGTGCCAGGCACCACCATAGCAAAAAAAAAAAAAAAAAAAAAAAAAAAAGACTCAGCCAGACAAATTAAACTGTGCTGGCACTTTTTTAACTAGACATTAGGTTCAGATTTTTCACTCCTGCATAAAAAAGTAGTAACTTACTACACTTAGATCACCAAGATGGGAAAAGTCCTCCCCTTTTTGTAATTTTCAGCTTCTTTTTCCATTAGTCCTTTATTACAGTGGGAGCTTTTGGCTTTTATTTTGGTTTTAGATAATAAGTACAGCAATGAGAGTTTCTAACTACCAGTAGGGTTATAACAGATGCTGTGAAAAAGATGTAGATGAATCCAAAGCCAAAGGTTTTGAGTCAGTCAAGGATTCTTTTCTGGCCAAAAATCTGCTTTGAGGGCAGTAGCCATATCTACATGGCTGTGAAGTGGAAAGGGTTCAGCTTTGCAGTCTGAGGAAGATGTCTTTCTCCTACTACAAATCAAAGGCAGGCTCTCTTGGGAAGACAGAAGCCAGCAGCTGACTGTGCATCACAACAGCCCTGCAGTTCACCAGCACACGACTAACCAAGTTCAGTGCTTTTCAGGTGGCAGCCATGGATCTGGCCAATGGTGTGCGGTCGTATTGCAGGAATTCAAGCCTTTCCAGACCTTTCTGTAGAGTCTTCCTTTTAGAGATGAAGGCTGTAAGTAGCATTAAGTTGTGTGTCAAGACCCCAGCAAAACAGTCACTTGCAGCACTTCCACCATGAGCTGCAGCGTGGGTCAGGGCAGGAAGGTGAGCCAGAACTGAGACAGAGAGGTTGACATCATCTCTAGGGGAGGCATCAGAGCAGTTAGAGCTGGATGAGCACAAGCCCACCATTCACAGTTGGCCTCCTCCAGCTTTTCCCCTGAAGAACAACAATTGTTCTGTTTCCCCATCCAAATTTTGCAATTAAATCGCTCTTTTATTTATTTATTTATTTATTTTTCCATAGCGAATAATAATGAGGCAAAGATCTAACTCATTTCAAAAGACAAATATTCCAAAATAGATCCAGGAGTCATTTTCAACTTGCAGATGAATTAGAAACAGCTGAATGAAAGTTGCCTGTCTGTGCTCCGGGACAGTTTATTCTACTACAGTGCTCAAACTCCACTTTCAGACTCTCCCCTCAGGGCTTGAACACAGCTACAACAGAGTTTTAAAACCCTGTTAAATTACTCAAGATCCAGAGCAACACCCAACATAAATCTTAACCTTGCCACATTTACCTTCTTTTACCCTATAAAATGCTCTCAGAGTATTCAAAAGCCATCAGTGACAGAAATGCAGTCCAGAAACAGCCCCTACTAATGTGTACAAATGTTTATTATAAAATTTTGAGCCTGATCCAAAGCTCTCCCAGATCCATGGAGTAGGTCTCAGTCTCTGGTGGCCTTTGAATTAGGACCCCAAAGGAATAAATTGAATTGTGCAATGCCTGTCAGCTCTCTAATGGCCTCAAAGAAGAAGCAATTAAGACTCTAATTAAAAGACAAATGGAAGATTAGAAGCAGATAAATGTTTATAATCTAGATGAAGTACCCATATGGGAACTTTTGCCTATTAAAAGGGGACTTGATGACATTTGCAAAGACTCCATACCTATGGGATGAATGATGCTATCAGGCGGGATATCTTTCCCCTGTGCATGTTGTATTGCAGCAGTCCTTCAGTCACTCTGTTCTCCACTGTAACTTTTCTTTCTGCATATGCATGGAGTAAGTTGTTCTACAAAGACAGCCCAAACAAATATTGAATATTTTATCATACAAACTCTTCAGGGTAAATGCAAATACTGTTAGGACCAATGCTTGGTCCAGGAAAATACACCTCAGCATATCTTCCTTTCTTATGTACCCAATTCACTACCTCCTACCAACCTTTCCATCTGCCATATGCAGTTCAGTACATCATCTGCTACACAGAAAGGAACCAAGAGCCAAAACCTCACGAGGTATTGCAGGTTCATCACAAATATGTGCTAATTATTTCATTTAAATTATAACAGAACTAGAATAAAGAGCTAGATACTCTTGTAAACACACACAGATCTCAAGGCTGATCCTCCTTATGGCAGCCAAGACAGAGAACAGATCCCTTTTGAAACTCTTTTCATTACACTAGGTGAATCAAGCAGGTCAGAATAACAATGACAGTAAAAAAAATAATCCATGAGTTCTCCTGGATTTTTATTATTTTTTTTTTTTCAAATTAAACCTTTCTCACTTCAGCAGCAAGGAGGTTTTTGATCATGAAAACCTGTTCATGATATGAGGTCTTAGATGTCACTGTTCTGGTATTGACATACTCCTCTCCTCTTTTTTTATATCTTCACATATCTTACATATCTTTACTTTTTTTTTTTTTTTTTTTTTTTTGAGGACCCAACAAGCCAAATAATCTCTGCATGTCCAAGTATTCTTCTGGATAATAATGTGATCCTTGGAGCTCAACAGCACAATCTGTGATGCTGAAAAGACAGCAGACAAATTTTTCTGATGACTGCAAAGCAACCCCAAAAATACACAGAAAGCAATAAATAATCATAGCCATTTCTATAAGAGCAACTCATACACTATCTTCCACCCAAGGACTGCAGAATGGCAAGAGGATGATAGGCTAGTGGTGTGGTCTCCTGTTCCCGTGTTCTTCAGCTAGTTCTGACTTCTGGCTTTATGTAGTGCATCACTGTGACATAGAAACCCATGTGGAGGTTACATAGAATAATCACACATCTTCCAGGGGCCAAAACAATAACAAAAACATCCAGTGATGCAATATCAGCAGCCAGGCTAGATGTGAACAAGTATTGGCTGAGTCACACCAAGCTGAAAGGGGATTTGTGTGACTGAGGAAGACAGGCGTGATGTTGGTGAGGAATTATAACAAACTGAAAGAATTGCTCTTAGCACTTGACAGGCACTTAAGCACCAATTAGAAGTGACATCTTTAACTTAATATGGCAAAGTCACATCTTAACCACTAGTATGGGTAAAGTATTATATATAAAACAGCTGGATGAAAGTATAAACAAAATATTTAAGTTATTTTGTAAGGTCTGTCCCTGAGGATGTAAGAGAGCTGCTCAGCTAAACTGGCTTCTGCTATGTGTTGTTTCTTCTGCCATCTCAGTATCTGTTTACGCCAAGCCCCTGAACTTTGGAAAAATGAAGACAAAAACAAAAATTAGTGTCTAAAAACCAAACAAATAAATATCCAGTGTTCTTTGGGCCAAATACGAACCACCACTTTGAGTTGTGATTGATGCATGAGAAGGATTGTTCAGTGCATTAGTGTCAGAAAATACCCAGCTGAGAGGGTTTCCTTGCCAAGCCATGCTTACACAAAGGTTGAAGGCTTGGGACCTGAGGGGAGGGAGCCTGGGGAGCTGAGCAAGGCAGAATGCAGCAGTACCAGTGTGAGAATAAAGGCTCAACTTGTCAAGCTTTCTAGCTCTGGTTTGCCTCTCAGCAGTGTGTTTTACAGATATCGAGAGCGAGACTAACATTTATGGATACCTTCTCTGTTCAGGACTTCACTCCCTCCTCACAGCCCAGATCCATCGTAGCACATTGCATTTCTCCCCAGGCAATTGTGAGGATGTGAGGACAAGAAATGCTTGTCCCACAGGGATGCAGGAGGCATCACATATCTGGGACCCCATGGAGGTTCAAGCAGGCCGAAGGCAGCTGGAGTCTGCCTTTCAGTAACACCATCCTCCTGCTCGGACACGTGCTCAGCCCCTCGATGGGGGTCTTTTTGCAGCTCACTAGGGCTACTTACATAGGGACTCTGGTGATGTCAGGACAGAGACAGACCAAGATAATGTTTCTCATCTATCCTACTCCAGAGACAACAAGGAAAGGATTATGGGGAAAGGAGTCTGGTCAGAGTGCCACCATCCACTAAGGCATGACCTGGATCAATTCCTTGGGGTCTCTCTGAGTGCCACAGTGTGTAATCCTCAGGTTGCTTCTTTTTAAACTGTTGAACAAGGAATAGCCTCATTTCCCCCGTAAAAAGCCTGCACTGAGCTATCACTGGCCACTTCAGACAGATACCTTCCAGGTAAAAACATCACTGCATTGTACAGAATGCCTTAACTCCACTATTCCAGCTAGGCAGAACTTGAGAAGATAAGAAAAGAAAAAAAAAATCAATTTTAAAGCAATTTAATATTTAATTTGAGGATGAACATAACTTACTTAAATGGGCAAAATACATAACACACCTGTATGTTGTATAAACCATAGGGGAAGTAAATAGCACTGAGCACCAACAGGTTTACTGACAAAAGATTAGCATTCAGTGTATAACTGATGCTGTGAAAGCAAAAATTGCAGGTTAACACATAAATACATACTAGCATTTATAATAAAATTCAATACATTATCATGTGATATAATGTCTGTCGTGAAACACCGTAGTATCACACAACTGAGTGATGAACTGTGCTGATAAAAGGATACTCCACGTAGGTGGTGATAATATACAGCAACTGTATTTTCCATATACTTCATGTAATTGCAGTAAGTTTATGCTAGAAAATCTTGTAAAATTTGTGCTGGGATACTGGCTTTCTGTACTCCAAACTTTATGAGCTTGAACTTCATTACCATGAGTCTGAAGGCCTGGTGCTAAAGGGACCCTGAAAACTGTTGTAATCTGACAAGAAAAAAAAAATAATAATATTCTCAATGATTTTTAACCACAAATTGCAAAAAGCACTGAGCTTTACATTACAATACATAGGAGTGAAGCAGAGGCCGCTCAAATATACATGGTCACTGAAATCCCAAGCAAAGTAACAAGTGAGTAACAGGGTTTTTACTTTTCTGTTTTCTAACTCATTTGTGGATATGGTGTTTACATACGTGGGAAGAAAAGCTAGAGAAAAATGGAGGAATTAATGCAAATCAAAACATACTTGCTAAAGCAGAACATCTTGCAGGCTCAGAGGCTAAGTTATACAGCAGTAGGTGTCATTCTGGTTAGAGTTCAGGGTCAAAGAGCTCCTCCTCTGCAAACTCAGGGAGCAGAAATTGTTCTAAGAAAGAAAGTAGCTGCATTCTAAAATCTGGCATAAAGCATCTAGAGCAGAGATAACATTTTACCTTATTTTTCTATCAGCTTGAAAATTGCCCGAGTTTGTCAAGGAGAAGAAAAGGAAATTTTCTTGTGGAAAATTTTTATTTACAGCACAAACAAAGTACAGAAAGGTATTCCTATGAAATGCTACCCAGGGGTATATGTTTGTATTAAAATGATGAAACCCCCAGGATGAAGCAGCTAGCCAGTGAGTATGAGAACACCCTGAGTTCACCAAAATCAACGGAAAGATTCCTGTGCCTTTGAGTGAAGTCTAACCGTATCATCACAAGGACTTATTACATTTACATAATCACTACACTGAGATTTTACTGCATCCAGACCACAAGACATCCAGACCACAAGACATTTATTGCATCTAGATCATTATTAGGTTTTCATTGCAGGTTTTCTACTTCCCTTTTTCAATGCAGGTTTTCTACTTCCCCAGTTTGAACACCCGAATTGGGCACATCCAAGTCTTTTTGCCTCATTTGGCTTTGGGTGGGTCTCACAGAGAGAAAGCAGGAACAGACCCCATGTAGAAGCCAATCTCCAAAAACCAGACATCTTCAGAGTGCGGCAAGACAGACACAAAACTCCCAGGATGAAACAAGAGTAGACCTTTCAGTAGCCAGTGCCCGTCTGCTGAGGCTGACATCCAGCACCATGCTCACTCCACAGTACTGTCTCTAGCCCCCCAGCTGCTCCGACTGCATCAGGCTGCTTACAGTGGTGCCAGCTTTGGTCACTGCTGCATGTAAAGGCAATGAGCACATGCCTTAAACCAAGGCATGAATTCAGGTGTTTGCACACATGAACTGGGAATCCTGGAAGGGGCAAACTCTCCATGCTGGAGCAGTGTTGTCACCCACAGGAAATAAAAAAATAAAAAATATATAAAAAAGGCAATAGTGTTTGGCAGCCTTAAGCTAGGACTCTGCTCAGGCCAGACAACGAGGTTAAAAAGAAGAACCAAGAATGAAACAGACCTTATGAATAGATCAGAAAATAGATCATTGGCTATTGCATTACAGACAGACAGGCAGACACTGGCATGACCTGGATGAGAGAGTAACCCCCTCTCACCTCACCCTCTGCCTCTTTGTCTCTACATCTGAAAAAGTGAGCACACAATTCCCCTAGACTACAACTGTACAATTCTAACAACTTAGACTCATTTTCTAAGCTATTTGCATGGCTGTGAACAATTACAGAGAAGGCACATCAACAGAGAACCAAGCCCTGCATCTAAATGTTGATAATGCACTTAATAATAACAGCCCCACTTTCCTGGAAGAGATTATTAAACCTGTTCAAAATACAGTATTTTTTTCCAAATGATAGTATTTCTTCCCTCCTACATCCTATCTACCTTAATCATCTGACTCCCACATAACTGGCTCTACTTCAATGACAGTCTCCTCTACTTATTTAAAAGTCATGTTATTTCCACTGCCATCAAAAAGGCATGATGTTCAAGTAAGTTATTAAGTTTCCAATACAAGGATCAATGTGTGGGTGCTACTAAAGTAGACTCTTAGCAAAGGAAAAGAGATTCCCTCCCTTCTAACAGAGGGTTGAGACTTGCTAGGAGAAGAGAAGCCTTCATTTATTATGATGTTTTGGCTGTCTTCAAAGAAGGGAAACCTGCATCCCGTTGTCAGCCCACTGACCAAGTCCTGGTTACAGAAGGAAGAAACAGGAGCCCTTTCCTCTGAGGATGAAGAACAGAAAAATACTCCATTGTTTTAACCAGCTTGCTTACCTCCGAAGTCTTCCAGCCTAAACATTACAGATGTTGGGCAAAGTACAAGCCCAGCTTTCTTCTGGAGGCTCCATAAGACTATCCCGTCTGCCTGTATGCAAACCAGAGTCCAAGTGAACTTGATCTGTCAGAGCTAAGAGCAATTAGGTTTGAACCACGTGCTTGATTCCCACCCAGCTGCTACATTTTTCATATGGGGCATAGGAAGATTATTGTGGAATAAACTCTGAGGAAGCACAAGTGAAAAATTGCTTCAGTTCTGACCTACAGCTTTTCACCTCAAGCTTTGTATCCATGCTGACAGCATCATGGACTTTAATCCACTGTACTGAATCATAACTAGTTTTATACCTGCCCCCATGTGTAAGTACAGACTTCATCAAAATATACCAATTTATTAATTTTGTGACACTGATCCGAACTGAGAGCTGGGAAATTAATCTCAGACCAATTATGTGTTTTGCAAGAGTTTCAGCTTTTTTTCCACACAGCTCTCTCAGCAGCCATCAAATCACCCAAGATCTTCATTTGCTGAATCTGACCTTCCTGAAGTTTCACTTCATTAGCTGCCTGTTCCACCAGATCTTTCACCTCTGCTCAGTCCCTCTGAATTCAGCAAGATGAGAAGACCGAGGGACATTCCAGCTCCTACAATTAGAAAGGTTTATGAAAACTGGATTATGCAGCACCTATACTATTAGTGAATGAAATCTTACAGGTTTAGTATTAAAACTTCTTTGTTTCAAAACCTGTCAGAGCCCCTTAGTCAAATTACAGCCTTCGTTTAGCTCAAGATTACACATGACGATGTGTCAGTTTGACAGGCAGGCATCTGTCATTCTCTAACAAGGAAACAAAAAGAAAAGAACAGACAGCAGGAAAAATAAAGTAAGTTTTCTTTTCTCCCCCACTGTCCTCCCTTAGGGCGGATTCACCTCACAAAGCACAGATACACATTCATCTCAGGTTTACCTGAGCTGATCACCTCAGAATGCTGAATCATACGATTGGTAGCAGGAAAGTTACCAACACCAGGACCATGATGGCTTAGGACACAGATAATGCATAAGCATCTTGACTGAACATGTCAAATGTGCTCTGCTCACACTGATGTGAACAGTTCAAAACTTCTCCAGATACTGTTATGCACATTTTAAGTTGTGTTCTGGTGCTGACAACCTAAAGATACATCCTGAAAATCACGTCTCTCCATGCTGCCAAAAGCAATGAGTTTTAGGCTTACATGTTCTGGAATCAAATCTACTTTCTCAAGTTCTCCATGGTATATTGAGAAGCTGTATTTATCCACAAGGTAGAAAGGGGCATGCCTGCTCCCATGCCTGGCACTTCTATACAGCTTCAGTTTTCCATTGCACAGCATTTTTTGTTCAGTCTGAATGCTTTCTATGGTGCTTCTGCATGGCAGTCCTTCAGAAAAGTGCAGCATAGCAGCAGTCTTTGTGTTAGCCTAGAGATTTAGTCCTTTCCAGAGCACCAAAGCCTAATGCAAAACAAAGAATCAGCCCACAACCTCACCTGCTTAGATGGTCGTGACCCCTGAGGGCCTGTCCCACTGATCCACCCACTTTGTTCATAGGTGGCCCAACTGATTGACACTCTGCTTCTTCACATGTGTTAAAATAGGAAGAGAAAAGGCAAATTCAGACCTGCCTTTTCCTCCTGTCCCCAGCAATGCATGTACCCTGAAAAAAATGCTCTTGACCACTTAAGTTGTTATTCTCTCCTTCAGATATCCCAGTGCTGTCTCCTTTCCCACAGGCCTTTCCTGACTGCCCTGAGAAACAACAGCCCTTTTGTAAGTGATGCTTTTCCCAGGAAGAAGTGTTCCCTGACGATCTCATTACTCTCTACCCAGGGAGCTCATTTTTGTCCCATTCTCAGACAGATCCCTGTTGCTGTGATGTCTATGCTGCAGATGTTATACAGCACTACTGAAATGTATCAGAAGTGGCCATTCCCATCCCTGCATCAAAAGAAGCATGTCAGATGTGATGGCTGCTATTCTGCATTTGTATTAAAAAGATAAAGTCCAAAATGTTAGTCTTGCATTTCAGATAAAAACTACTGAGTTTTAAGAACATATTTAGTTGTTGCAGTTTATTCCCCAGTCTTTTGCTTCTGTTAAAACAGAGAAGTTCCACTTTGACCACCCTAACCCACCTTGGAAACAGTCCACAGTTATTCTGGTCTGGGGTAAAGAACATCTTGAAAATAAGAACAAGTTTTTATTCTTGCTATACAGACCAAATGAGAGTTAAGATGTGTCTCTGGACATGTCAGCATTCTGCGTGCATTGGACCCCATGCTTTTATGCCTTGCTACATTGCCTTGCATTGCCCAGACAGGAGATGAAGAAGGACAATACAGGCCTAAAGTCAGGTCTGGAGGGTGGTGCAGAACCATCTCAGCAGCACAATGTTTAACAGGAAAGGACAGTGCACAAACTGATTTCTCTGCGCCATATTCTGCTGTCTGCAGGACGAACGCCACGTGAAAAACTCATCTGGTGTCCACATAGTTATGTTCAGTAAATACAGACAATATGCAAGGCCCAGGCAGATGTATTGGATGACATGCAGGCAGCATTTGTAGGACAAAGAGAACCATCGGAGGGCTCATGGTCATTTTAGAGGAGACAATGCTATTCCTGTTCATCATAAGCTTCAGGCTGTTTATTGCCTCAGAAGTATGTGTGAGGACATGTGAGGATATTAGGTTTCATAATGCCTGCCTTAGCCTCTGCTGCATTTACCTGAAGTGGAGGAGAACAAACAGTCACGCTTTAGACCTATTCACATCTCTAGCACTGGACTAATTTCAATGATATCATCCAAGCTGGATCTTTGTAGGTCTCTTCCAACTGAACTATTCTATTCTATTCTATTCTCTTGATGAAAAATCGGAAACAGCAACCTTCTCCTCATGTGTGGGAAGCAACCAGACATGTGCATGTCTAGTCTCCTGTATGAAGTCAGAATTAAGTTGCAGGAAGTTTAAACTATGGCTATATGATGGCACCAAATTGTAACAGTGACCCATTATGTTGCCTGTACACTGTTGTTTCCTTTTGTAGATTCTGTGTTCATGTTGGTTTACCACGGGCTTGTATTCTCATCAGAAGGCTGAGGCAGAGAGCAGCTCTCTCCATGGAGTCAGTCTTTGGTTCAGTGTCTATTCCTGGCTTGGAGTCAGACTGACTTAAGAGAGCAGATTAAAACTGGCCAGATAGAGTTATTACCGCTCCCTGCCAGCCTCCTCTTCTTTCTGACAAACATTATCACAGTTGGGGCTGTTTTAATGGACACCATCACTGCCGCACCCTGTGGTTTTCAAGGGTCTTTACAAAAACCTTCCACAAACCCTGGGTTGAATCATGTAAGCGCAGAGTTTGTAAGTAGGTGCATTGCTGGATCTGGGTAGATGGTGCAACCCACAGCACTATCCTTTAGACTCCCCTGTGACTACACAGTGGATGTGTTGGTGCACACACACCCCATCCCAGTCAGCATCACCTCTCAGAGCAGCTAGTGCCTAACTCAGCACAGTGTGCACCAAACACAGCCAAGTGCCCACAGGTGTACCTCATGAAAAAAGATAATATATATATAAATGTATATATATATGTGTTTTGTCAGCACAACTAAGCGAAAGAATTAGAATTGAAAAAAAAAAATCATTTATTCCTTGACATTTTTCCTACTTTCTTCCAAATATGCAGTCAAAAGCAGCATGGACACACATCTACTGTTTGGTTAGAGGAGCAGCATCATGGCTTCCAATCTTGGGACTATTTGCTCTATCAGTAGCCTCTAAAATCATTTTTTACAGTCAGCCTACAGCCCCAAGGCAGTAGTCACTCAAGATCAGTTACCTCTCTTGTTCCACTTCTTCCCCAGAAGTGTTTGCTCCTGATGTACCAGGGCTCAAGGAAGATCCATACTGGCTGACCCATATTGCTCAGCAGTTCCCAGAGAACCTCCAGTAACAGAAGAAGACTGCTATAGTGCCCTTTCGCACCACTGAAGCAGTACGATGCAGCATTAACACGTTGAAGGATCTAGTCCATTAACTTTCAAAATTAGCTTACCAAGGGAGATGGAAGCGGTTGTGAGAAAACATTTAAAGCTCCTTGCAAATACAAACTGTCCTCCTGTAAAGAAAGCATCATATCTCAGCAGTTATATCTGTAGCTTTATCTCTTAAATATGATAATGTGAAAAGGCTGCAAAGTGAATTTCTCTTTGCAGCTGCCATCTTAATCTCCATCTTTCTCCTGTTAGCAACAGAGCTGCAAGCTACAGTATTATTCAGGAGTTGTGCAGAGTCAGGGCTCTGATTATGCTCCTTCTTTTGAGATGTTTGCTCACAGCAATTTAGTTCAAGGTACAACAATAACCCAAACAGCAGCAGGCCAGCCTGATCTGGCTTTAATGTGGCACTGTAGGTAGTAGAAAGCTGTTGTGATATTTTTGCTAGGTATCACAAGAGCTCATGAAGTGGAATTATGCCTTTCAGTGGCACTTAGGGACATGGTTTAGTGATGGGACTTGGTGAGCGAGGTTGGTGGTTGGACTTGATGATCTTGAAGGTCTTTTCCAAAGCTAGATGATTCTACCATTCTATGATATGAATAACCCAAATTATGACATCCTTATTACCTTGGACTGATTTCCTCTGAAAGAGTTCTTTTGTTGTCCCTTCAAATGTATTACCACACTTGGATTCAGAAGCATTCATGTGATTCAGCAGTCACATGAAAAAACAGAGAAATTCCCCAAAGACCAAGGTTTCTGAAGCACAATGCCATTCCTACGCAGACCTTTAATGTCCATTGCCATCCAGACCTTAATCCACTCCATTATAAAAGCCAAGAAATGTAGCAAGAAGTTACTTTTGATTTTTGTGAAGCTTAGATTGGACCTTCATATTTTTGTTGGCTTTGGACACGTCAGTTTGTGGTTGAAAGCCTGTAGAAATGGGACTCCTGATTAGCCCAAAAGGCATATTACAGCTAGAGGGGATTGTATCATATTTCTCTTTCTCATTATCAGTTAGGAATGTGAATGAGATATTAATTGGCCTCTCCTTCCCTCGGGGACACACATCAACACACAAACAATCTGGCCAACTTCACAAAGGGATTTGTTAAATGAAAACCTTCATACCAAACTTTGAGGAATGCTTCCTGAAATATTGGGCTTGAAACCTGTATTCAGTCATGGGAGCAGAATATGATTAGCTGTGCTTTTATCCCTGTACTGGCATCTGAGATTATCATAGATTTTTTTTAACATTAGTATGTCTGGTGAAATCAGAGCAACCCTTTTGCTCTGTGATTAATAATGTGTTAAGCCAAAGTTCCAAATTATTTCAACTTTTCAATGGTTATGGGAACATTTACAAGACTGATGGTCAGACCATGTACTGCCAACAGGCTGAAAGAGCTATCATTTATTACAGTGCTTTCTTGCAGCCAGAATGTGTAATACAACCCTGGTAAACTGTGCAGAAAAAGAATTATGAGTTGTGCTACAGCATTTTCCCAAATTAGAAATCAAGTGAAGCTTCCTGCACTACAACTGTTTTTGTGTGCGGGGAACAAGTGTGGGGAGAGGGAGGAAATACCATTAAACTTCTCAAAAAATGTAAAACCCAAACATTTCTGTGCCATGATGGCATAACAGTTTTGCTCACTGTGTTGGCTGATTTAAACCCATCATAACACACCAGTATTTTTGTGGTGATTTGTTTTTCATTTTCACCATATGCTTATAATAGCCAGATCTATCCATCATTTCCCAGTTATTTTCTTGTAACCATGTCTTAACCATCCCAGTGCCTCTCTGGAGTCTGTTAATTGTCTTCGCACTGCTGACAGTTAAATTCTCCTCCCCTCATATGACAGAAATAATTTTCATTTGATGATAATCAATCTATCTCATTAAGCATGTGAAGGGTCTGAGGATTTCCAAGGCTCACACATCAAGGATTTGTTATTTGGGGTATGTGGGAACTCCAGAAACACTGAACCTGGTAGCTTCGTGCATCTCTGTACATCTGTATATGTGTGCATGAGTGTCACGGCCTCATGTTATCACAGCACCCACAGGCAAATTCTCCATTATTCTGAGAGTCACATTTTTTAAATCATGATTAAAAGAAATGGAGGATTCCACTGCACAGACAAAAGAAAAAGGCCAAGGAAGCAAAATCATGAGTCCAGAATTCATGTTCTCTGCCTTGACCCATCCCTTCAGCCTTGTGTTCCCAGAACAGGCTCCCCGGGTTTGTCGTCTATATCCTCCTCTGCTTAAAGCAAAAGGAAGAAATGGTCATAGGAAAGATTTTGAGTTCTGTTGAGACTCTTGAAATTAGCAGAAGTTTGTTTTGTGTTGAAATAACAGAATTTCAAGGGAAAAAAAAAAAGTTCCAAAACATTAACATTCCATGAAAACTGCATCAGTGCTTCAGGCCAAAAAAATCCTCCTGGCTCACATCAAAAGGACAACAGATAGCCTGCATGCACCCAGATGGCAGTCAAAATGTGTGTATCCTCACGACAGTAGTATTTCTTTGCTACACACCTTCTATGAGGCCTTGGGGCAAGTCAGCATTCTCTGCCTCACTTTCCCCATTGTTTATTACAAAAAAAAAAAAAATAGCAGTAATCTTTCCCTGCCTTTGAGACTTTCAGGTAAAAAGTCATGAGAAATAAGAGCTAAACGTTACTACTGTTATCATTTCTGAGCCTCAGTAATTCATTCCCTGTTGGGCCTCTGGGTTCTGAAGTAAACTGATTGGTATAATACACCCTTTGCGTGTATTATTGTATTTGCATTGACCTCCATTTCCAGTAAAATCAGAGTAAAATGTAATTTAAAAATTGATAGGAAACACAGGAAGCTAATAATCTTGTTTGTACCAAAAAAATAGAAGATAATGTTCTATACTCATAGGCACATAGCATGTGGCAGTTCTGTAGTCACTTCTTAAGGCAGTGTAACATCAGGGTTTGGGTTTAGGGGGTTCTGCCCAAAAAGATGTCGATCTCAGATTTACCAGACAGGAGTTCAGCCTCAGGAGATGACAAGCACCCACTCACATCAGGGCCCAGATCTTCAGCAGTACTCAGAGAGGCAAGGGGAAGAAGCCAAGTTGGCACCTGCCACCTGTCCCAGGCTGAGTTAGATAATAAAGTGCCTCATGCAGAGTTTTTGTTTCTTTTAT
The DNA here is from genome assembly GCF_964034855.1 of Anser brachyrhynchus. Taxonomy (NCBI): domain Eukaryota; kingdom Metazoa; phylum Chordata; class Aves; order Anseriformes; family Anatidae; genus Anser; species Anser brachyrhynchus. Next base: position 115,967,075 of record NC_137694.1, on the reverse strand, counting down.
CTCTCTGTTAAAAATAAATGAATAAATAAATAAATAAAAACTCTGCCTAGAGTGAGTATGAAGTGAAAGCAGTGGTGGTTTACTTCATTTGGCATCCAGGGAAAACTTTTATCATGGAGGGAGAAGAGAGACAGGCTGACTGCGTGGCACATAGCTGGTTAGACCCAGAATTCCTCCAGTGCTTTCTTGAATTCCCAAACACATGCCCTCTTTGCTTGCCTGCCTCATCTCCAAACTCTTGCATTTTTCCTCCTGGGCTTTGTGCCTCATCTCCAAACTCTTGCATTTTTCCTCCTGGGCTTTGTGATTTACATGGTTTGAAAGAAGCACAACTGGCTTTCAAACCATCCCTGTGCTCCCTTGTCACCCAAGCCTTGTTAACTGGAAGCATGAAGGAGAGGAGTCAGTAACCTTCCAAAGGGAGCATGCCAAATGCTATTTCTCTTTCCCATCCTAGAGGTTAAGTATGCCTTCGGAACTCAGCAGGAGCCAGGGGAAGTTGGCTCACAAACAGGCATCTGCTATGTGGCTTGGGACTTAGCAAGGATCTCGTAGATGTGTATACCTGCGGAGATGTGGCTCAGGTTCACAGTCTGGAACATCTGTGTCCTGGTGGAAGATGTTCCTAACTTGAACCGCTGTTAACTGAGACTAGAATCTGGCCTTGTGTTTTCCATTTGCTGTGGCATACATTTTTTAAACAGTCCTGTTAAACACTCATACACAACATTAGAGGCAGAGCTCTTTAGTCAGCAGTGTCTGGGTTTGATCTCTCCCCCTTTTACCTCTGAAACTCAGAGCCTGTTCTAGTTTATTCTCTGAGAGGCAGGACATCATCAGAGTGAAGGATGTCCAGTTTTAGCCAAGTACTCATTATACAAAGCATACATCAATGAAGTGCTCCAAATTAGCAGTGGTCTGGCAGCAGTAATAAAAGCTGCAAGAAAGAGACTGTGTAATTGTGCTTGTCGTGAAGAAGAATATAGTCTGCAGCTGGTGCACAGAAATGCTTCAAATCTATATGGGAGTCAGAAGAAAATCGAGTAGGCTACTAACCTTTAGTTCAACCAGAGCCCAGCAAGATACCTCCTCTGTCTACTACATTCCTGTCACAAGCACACACCATCCTGGTGGTATGTTATGTCCCTGTCCAAACATTTCAAAAGGAACTTCTACAATAATCTGTTAATAATGTTTTCCAGGCATTGCTTTTTTTTTCTCAGTTTAGATATATGCACACTTCAAAGTCTTTGTGAGCTATGTCTTCTGGTAGAAGAGTGCCACCTCATGACTGCTAGAGAGGAATGAAACAACCCACAGAGGTAAAGCTGAAAGCACTCAAGTGCCTATGGCCAGGAAGGGCTGGAACAGAACATGCCCTGTGTACCCACCAGCTTTCATTTAGCATCGCAACACCCTGAGACGAACAATCCTTTGCCAATGTACTTTGTGATCATTGTTCCCTGAGAAAAAGCTCAGCATTTTTGGTCAACACCAAGCCCAGCCTCAATGATAAACAAAAAATAATTCCCCAGTAAAACTAGACAAAATTGTGTAGGCCATTAAACAAGGTGCTTCTTGCTTCGAATGCCCACTCATTTTGATTGAAGGCTCCTCTGCAGTATTTCAAGTACCTCTCCTCTGGGGACTGCACAATTTGGGGTGTGAGTGCCCTTTTCTCCTTGCTTCCTCACCCAGCCTACCCCAGGACTAGCCACCTCTCCTCAGACTGATTATTTTTTCTGTACTAATGCAACTAATTTTTCTCACCAGCTCAGATAAATATTGTTAAAATTATAGAGAATTTTGGGGTGCTAGAGTCCTGTTAACTCCTTGTTGCTTCTGTAAGTGAGGTATATAAGCCAAAGAAACTCTGAATTTCTCATGCTCCGTCACCAGTTTGAAATATTTGTTCCAAAATCAGACAGCACATTGTCACAGATTGATTTGTCTATGCCTTGCTCAGGAACAGATAGTTTAAATATTTAATAGACATGAACAAGGAAAGGAGCAAAATACCCTTTTGCTGGTTTTGCTTCTTCTTTTTTTTTTTTTTTTTTTTACCTTCTAAATGAATTCAGACGTTGAGGAAAGTGCTAGATTGAAAACCCTAGAGTTTGAAGTGTGTTGTTCCTGTTTTTTTCCCAGAATAGAAATATCAGGAGAGTAGTACCAAAGATTTCCTAAAATCCCAGCTCTACTGCTGCTATTCTCCTTTATTAGACTCATTGCTAAATTCCAGGCAGTAATTAAAGATCTGAATCAGCTTCATTTTTGCCACTTCAAATAAAACCAAAATCAAATAAACCAAGATTTTTTTTTCTAAAATGGTTATTGATCTACTAGAAGGTACATGAATAGCACCTATTATCAGACTGGATGCCACACAGCTAAAATATGGATACAGATTTTGACATAACTGGAATATTAAACACTGCTTCAGAAGTGAAAGATTTTGCATCTCATTCCCTGAGGCAACCAGTTTTTGCTTGGGCCTGCACTTCAAAATATGCTGCTAACGTTGACAGATAGACAATATTATTAACCTGAAAGCATCAACTTATCCTAAGTCTCATCCTATGAACTGGAAAAAAAAAATTAGAAGAAGAATAAAAAAAAAATCTGAATGCGCTTGTTATTTAGTGGGAGGATTTTAACAGCGCAGATGATTTTCTTTGCATAACAGCTAGAAGGTCTGCAAAAGTTCATCAAAAATCTGGGCTACATTAACTCTTGGATTGGCTGATACTTTTGTTACAATAACGATAACAACAGCTGATTCAATAAACCTAATTTAAATTTTAATTAGAGATCATCATTATGGCAGATGAATTTTTAAGCTCAGTGTGTTTAACAGTTTCCCTTTAAAAGGTTTTCATAAAGGATTCAAGCAGACTCTCTAAATAATAGCACAAACAAAAAGTGTGGTTGCTTAAACTCTCTCCTATAATGAAAATGAAAGGGTATAACTCTACTACCTAAAACTATCATTACAAACACTAAGAAAATTAACCCAAATATTCCTCCTCCTCCTCCTTTTCCTCCTCTTTCTACTCTTCCTCCTTCTCTTCCTCCTCATCCCAGAGCAGACACATTAGCTTTGGGCCACGTACAGTGTGGGGTGCCTTCAGACAGGACCTCAGCCTTGAGGCCCTTCAGCTTTTACAATGAAGAAAGTAAAACTATTTTTCAAAGTCTCTAAGCAAAATTTCTCCACATAGCACGGGCTTCACTACCAACAGGTCACAGGCAGGATAATAGGGCTAGAGGCAGGTCCATGCATAAGCCAACAGAGAGAAGAGAGGAGGAGGTGTTGGATGAATGAATTAAGCACAGGTCCAGGGACCAGTGAGGGGGTTGCTTGGTTGCTTGTTTAAAAAAACAGAAAGCAGTTTTGCTGTTATTAGCCAGAGCTGGAGTAATCCAATTCTCACATACCCCCTTTTCCATCTCCTTTTCATAGGCTGATGTGTGATAATGGCTGGCCTTCTCAAACAGCAGATATGACAGTTTCAGTGATAATGTCAGGATTCAGAGCTTTCTTCTGAAAACCACTGAGCAGCTCTGAATCTACACAAGTCCTCTTGGGACTCTTTCCAGTGAAATATAAGTCAAAATTACCATCTCTGAAACTAAGATATTTTTAGAAAACTGATTTCTTCAAGTTGTCTCTCCTAAAAGCAAGTACCACCTACCCATGTTTAGCTTGTTTTCCAGCCCACCTAAAAGGATGCACTGTTATAAAACCACCAGCCAACCCCACCAACAAATTTTATTGCTTAACAAAAATCCAAGAGATTTAGGATAGAGAATCATTTCTTTTTTATTATTATTTTTTAATGATGCTTTTCCAAACATCACATCACGCCAGCATCTGCCTGGCAGAAGCAAGTGCTTTACCCCAAACTCTCTTTCATCTCCTCCTCCTATTTCACAACAGCTAAACCGGGCTTCAGCAATGCCATTAACCACAAACAGCCACTAGAATACTTTGTGGGTGATTCACAGATTTTGTTGTCGAAAAGCTAGTGATCTTCCTTATTTCCTAAATTTTACAGCATACTAAGCTGCATGTTCACACTGTTTTGTCTTTAATCTTGGGTTCACAAACATTTTCACAGTAAAATGTGACATTTTTTATAAAAAGCTATGTCAGTAAACTTATTGCAGAGCAAACCTTAAATATTCTATTCTTTTTTTAAGTAGCATTTTAAGAAGAGAAACAAAAGCCATCCAAACATGCAGACTCGATTTATGCTTTTAAGATATCTACACAACAAGAGGTAAAAAAGATCACATGTATTTTAATGAAATGTTTATCTCACAGTCATGGCAGCACAAGTGTGTAGCAGGTACAAGCCATTATAGAAAATGCTGGTTTCACAACAAGCACCATTCTGACAAAAGTTGTTGGTTTTTTTCCCAGACATCCCTTGGCATCATGGTGATGTGGGACTTCACCAATGCCCAGACATGTCTTGGTCTATTGGCAGTCACAGTTACTACTGTGTGGTTAATGCATGTTCCTCAAGGGAGATACGTATGCTATGCATTATGTAGCATAGAGCCAATATAGCTGTCAGCTATGCTTTTCTGCAATAGATGGACTCTGTGTATGTCTTAAAGGATACCATCTTAGAATAGCTGTCACGTAATCAGTGCTTTTCCCCTTTTATGAGGCCAAATACTTTTAGAGTTCATATTCTCAGCATTTAAGCAGGCAGCTCTGCCTAATGCCACCCATAGGCATTGCCCCAGGGACACTTGCTACAGGTGTGTCTGAGCTATTGCATCTTGCAGTGTTAGCCTGAACGTGTTGGAGAAGAAACAGATCCTGTCAAATTGCACATAAAAGCTAGAGTTTTCAACAAGTCATGGGGTTTAATCAAACTCTGAATTTTGAAGTGTTAGAGGATACATTTTTCTTTTCTTCATTTCCCACCTGGGATTCTTATCTGTTCCATCCCCATCTTCTGCCTCCCCAGCAAGGGACAGAGAGAGAGGAACAAGCTGCTGAGGTGCTGATCTCATTCAGTTTTGGGATCTATGCAGAGTTGTGAACAACAGGAGCTGTTCTATCACTTTCTTCCCCAAGATGAGCAATGCTGCTTCTTCACCCTTCTGTCATCCAAATCTAGTTTTTCCTGTGGCCCTCCACCCCTTCATGAGGTGAGAGAAAGGGCACGGGACTCAGAGACCCTGGAGGAAGAGGGACTCCCTTTAGCCTGTCCCAGCCTGAGGTCAGGTCATGGGAAGCCCGATGTGGCACTGCATCTCATCATGCTGGTGTGCAGCTGGGCAACCACATCTGCTCCTCTCCTGTCACTTGTATGAGAGGCTTTTCCCCAGCAGCTCTGAATATAGTGACTAGATTGACCATAAAATAGACTGAGCCCAAAGTTCTTTCCAATACCGAGGTAACCAAACTGGAATATTTGTCTGAACTGTTTATTTTCTGAGGTCCTCTGGTATGAGAATTAAAGATGTTGCTTCAGCCTATGGAAAAGAAATAGGAAGGCAAGAGGAACTCATGCAAAGGCAGTGATTCTTGCTGCTTCTGTTACGAAAGCAACCTAGAAACGCAGCTGGCTAGGCTGGAAACCATAAACAGAATTATTAGCCTAAATGAACTCCCAGGGCTCTTCCCCACACCCTCTGCTACCTAGGATCCTCTGCCCTGATGGGTCAGGTTGCACCGCTTCACAAACAACCTTGCCAGGATGGAGGCAGCAGCAGGCGGCTCAGCTGGAGCCTGCTGCCTTCACTGCCCGCTCCCTCCTGTTTTGTCAGGAAATTGCAAAGCAGGCTGCCCGCGCACCATGCCGGAAGAGACAGTCCAATCTGCAGGCCAGAATTCAGGAGGAAGCCCACAGATCAATGGCAATGCATTCTTAAAAGGTCAGGACAGATCTTCTGTTTCATCAGCACTTCGCACTTTGCAAGCAGAGTCACCAAAGATATAGCTATGCACTGCAGCTTCTTTCAAACATGGTTCTCTTATATCCTTCTCCTGCAGATATCTGGTAGGAGAACTAAAGCACACTGACGAGATGATGTCTGAAACACCATTGAAACTGTCAATGTATCACAACACTCAAACACAGGGTAGGGTACAAAATCCCAATTCTTCTTGTTCCAGCTCCACCTAACCAAGTCTCCTGTTCCCAAGGACTCTGAGAGCCAACTTTGCAATGTGCTCCTCCCTCTGGTCAGACTCTGCATTGTTTGATATATTGAATTTCACAGATTTAGTCAGCAGAAAAATGCAATCATCATCCATTTGAAGAGGCACAGCTGAAAAAATGATTAAAATTCATATGCATCAGGCAGCTTGATTTGCTGGGCATGGCCTGAATATAAGGCTAAATGAAGGTTAAATATTGGCTGACTGGTAATTGTACTGTCTCTTTGAGAAGCTGTTTATTGAGAATGTATATGGCACTGTAGCTAAAAGTGGCAGCACATTTGGAGATTGAATCAGATAAGCTTTTCTGCTTTCTGCGTGTACCATTTCTCAGACTAACCTACATGCAGTCACAAGGCAAGAAATTAGACACAAAATATCCAGTGAAGGACATTTCATGTACCCAGTGATCCTTGTGGGTCCCTTCCAAATCAGGTTATTCTACGATTCTATAATTCCTGAAAGGAGAAATAATAACTGAATAAGTTAAACATTCCTAACCCAGCATTTTTCCATTGGAAAATATCATTTCACTGACACTGAAATCTCCCGCGGGGATAAAAACAATGTGCTTTTTTAGATTTTGAAAAAGACTAAAATATGATTGTCTTATTCTAATTCAGATCATACTAATACATCAAATTTGAAAAAGCCAGAATGAAAACAGAATGCTTTGACTGACCCAAGATGGACTTTATATAGAATATAATTCAATATTAACTCTGTTTTTCATACCTGTTTTTTGTTTTCAGTTTCTTTAGAAAAAAAAATAGACTTTGGAATGTCAGGAAGTCCCACTGAATTGAAATTATGGTTTGTCTGCTTAATTTCCTACACATATTCACCTCTTGTGCAAACGTGACCTACTAATGTATCCTTTCTCCCATGGGGATGTGATTTGACTGCCATCCTCACCGGTCAGGCCAGCCTCTCTAGCTCGCTCCACGGAGACTTGCACTTTCTGATGTAGAGTTTGTCCCATGTCTCAACTCCAGCTGTGAGATTTAGACAAAAGCTACCAAAAAGATCTGTGATCATAATTCACATATAGAATTAGATAAAGGTATAACATTTTAAATAGGAAGATCAGCCTCAGTCTGATTAAATAAGAAATATGAAAATATTAGCACCATATTGCTCAAATCAACTACAGAAGGAAAAAAAATAAACATGATTTTATTAAAAAGGGGGAAAAAAAGTTGTTTTTTTTAAAAAAAAAGAATAATTTTAATTCCTTACATTCCTCTAGGAAAAAAAAATCTCTCCCTCCTCCCTTCCCCTCCCAATCACACACACACACACGCACACACACAGTGAGCCAGCAGTGCAGCTGGGAGGTGGAGAAGACATGCACACCATTCCTAGCCCACAACAACAAGGATGTCGTGCACAAATTCCCAGGCCTGCAGAAGCAAATATGCATTGAAAGACTATCAGGCACCTGTCTGATTTTTATTATTTTCAAGAGCATTAGACATTGCTCAGGACTAGATAAGCATCCAATTCCCAGTTGTGTTCTGAATCAAGTTATCAGACCCACAGGGAATTTCCCATTGCTAGCTCTGAATGAAAGGCAATGTAAATTTTTTAACTCAAATAAAATTATATTTAAAAACAAACAAACAAACAAAACAGTTGGTTTCTTGTCAAAAGGACACATACAAAAAGGAAAGGGAAAATGTCTTATCAGAGCATGAGAGCATGCTATCTGTGACATTTTCTGGTAACGACAAGTGATGGTTTCAAGCTTTAGAAAAAGTGGTGAATTCAAGATACAAGATGAGTTTTTGCTCTTTTTCTTTTTAGATTGATAAAAGAGAACAAATTGACTAACAAAATATTTCTGACAACAGCTTGGTGGCACAATGGAAATTTTATTTTAAACCTATGTCCTTTTTTCAGGCAATTATTTTCACACCAGGGAGAATTCTTTAGTACAAATTAGACAGTGGAAGTCTAGATGAGAAAGATATTATATCGCAAACACATCTACTGCATTTAAATCTTCTCAGCACATCCCTTGTGGCAGACAAATAAAACAGACCCGGCAGAGCTAAGTAATTTCCCAAAGCCCACACAGTACATCTGCAGGAGAACCAAGATATAAATCTGATGTTCTTGACTCCTAGTCTTTTGCTTGTTTTTAATAGCACATATTGATCTTTCATTGTCCTTAATTTCTAAAAATAGCAGACTCACAAATCAAATCTTGCACAAAATACATTTGAGACCGAAAGGTCATCCAGGCAGAGACCATCTCTCTGTACATACTGCTTGGTGGTACTTAATGAATAGAGGAGCAATGCTCAGATGTAAACCCAGAAAGTCACTGGAGCTTTTGTGTGTGCCATACCAGAGTTTAAGAAATAAGTACATGTTCATCTAATAACCTCAGTATCAGTGCTGTATCACAGTGTTTAAGTTAAATTCCCCTGTCTTTTCACCTGTGCCCCAGGTAAGGTGCAAATTTGGCTTTAATGCTACAGGTCAGCACCCCCCTTAATTTTCATAACTCCTGCAGCAAAATAATTTCATCATGAGCACTGATATAGAGGCCATAAGGGTAGAGAATTTCATATGTTTGGTTTTGGTTTTAAAAGCTTCTTATTGTACAAATGAAATTTTGGACAAAGACTGAGATCTTTATAGTGATACCTCAGCAGAAGATGTTATGACTAAAGATAGGGTGAAAGTAGTATAATAGGAACATTGCATCTGCACCTGAAGGTCTCAGCTCTCAGCTGGAGACCCCAGACCAAATTTTATACTCCTGTAGATGAGCAAAACTTCCCTTGTCCCAGAAATGGGGACACCATTTTTTCTGTGGACACTCCAATCCTCCACTGCTGAGATCTTACTCCAAAATGAGCCATGGAGCAAACTTCCTAAGCAAGGACTGAAAGCAGATGGTTCTTATGGGATAGCTGGTTCAGTCTTGTGCAACAGAAAGTCTGTCTCAGAGGATATCCATGGTAAATGGAACCTAAAATCCTCTTGACGTCATGGCCATCAGCCAAAAACATGCAGTCAGGAATAGCCTGCAATACTTGCCCCCCTCATTACAATTCATCACATAGCTTATATTTCCTTTTTTGTCATAGGAATGGAATTTTAAAATAAAAAGCTCTATTGTCATAAAGACTGCCCCAATTAAAACAAAAGCTGAGTGGGGCTGTCCTTATGCACAGTCTCCAATAGGCTGACACAGAGCTGCAAATCACCGTGTTTCAGCCCAAACACATATTTGACTCCATGATTTTTTTCCCCTACCTTTCTTTTAGTGTTTTATTTTTGAAGTCTCCCATCAGAAAGTGAAATAATACATGGTAAGGGTATGTGACACAGCATATTATTGTGTAAGCTAACAGAGAAACCTTAAATTAAGTGTGCTGTGAGGAAGTGCACCAAGTCACTCTGGGTCACCATACTAAGCCCTTATACCACTATCAGACAGTGGTAAGCATAAGCCTAAATAGTAGTAGACAGCGTGAACAATCTGTAACCTCAAAATAACTGTACCAGGCTACTTTTCAAAAGTGATGAATATGCAGGTGTCATCAACTTTGTTATTAATTCTAATCAGTCAAAGGTGGGGTTGTAAGCTTACCCTCATATCAGCAATAACTGGAGGAGATTATTTTGTCATTTTCATAAACTGCACTGTGCAAATATTAAGCACATCAAAAGCCTTTCATTCTAGCTGCAAGAAAAATTACTGACGGGGTGCACAGACCCTGTGGGAGGGAACCACCTTAGCCCGTGCTCCTAGGCTTTCTGGAGAGGAACACCCCACACGTTTCAGGAGCCAGAGCACGGTCCCAACTTCTTGTCAAAGCAGTTTGGACATAGTGTCACAGATGTGACCAAGTCCTCTCCAGCCTAACCTGTGGGCAAATAGCATCCCCACCCCAGCACAGATACCTTGTGGCAGGAGCACAGCTCTATGTCAACTTTAAAGCAGACAGAAAGTTAGCAGGCTGACTTCGGCTCACAAGCCACTCTTCACAGTGCTGCTCAAGTCTTGTTGATCCTTACCTGTTGAACAGGAATAATAAGCATGTGGAGAATAAATAAGATTTTTAGGTACATTGGTTGTATGGTAATGGGATTATCCAAAATAGTAACTAATGGCTGATTTCAGATACATGGAACTAATCCCAGCACTGTCAGCAGGACCTTTTTGTTCCCATTCAAAAGCAAAACTATAAAAACGCTGCAATATTACCTTAGCAGCTTTAAAAATAATAATAAAAAAAAGTCTCCTTTGCCAAAACCCGTAATTTATTTTGCCTCCCATGTTGTAACAAGGACCAAAATTCAGCTTGTGACTCTCTCTGCATAGTGCCAACCCTGGAAGGGGGACAAGAAAGCAATAGGAATGGTATCCACAACAGTGCCATTCTTTCGGGAAGAAGTGGCAACTTTTATGACCCTGGCTACAGCCCATCAAGCTCTAACTGCACATTAAGTATAATTAGAAAAAGAAAAAGAAGAAAATAAGAGGAAGAGGAGGAAGAGGAGGAGGAGGAGGATGAAGAAGAAGAAGAAGGAGAAGAAGAAGGAGAAGAAGAAGAAGGAGAAGAAGAAGAAAAAGAAGAAGAAGAAGAAGAAGAAGAAGAAGGAGAAGAAGAAGGAGAAGAAGAAGAAGGAGAAGAAGAAGAAAAAGAAGAAGAAGAAGAAGAAGAAGACGAAGAAGAAGAAGAAGAAGGAGGAGGAGGAGGAGGAGGAGAAGGAGAAGAAGGAGAAGAAGAAAAGTAATATAGCTATTAATTTTACTTCATAGGTAACTTGCCCAACAATCAATTTCTTAGGCAATGCTCAGTCGTGATTCCCTAGCCTGTGCAAACATAAAACAAACAGACCAAAACACTGCTATTAATTTAAGGTTAAGACCTAAGAGAAAGCTACAATGTATAGGGGCTGATTACCAGTCATTCAAAATGCTTTGAGTTTAGAGGAGTGAGACAGCAGCCAAGGGGAATCATCAGAGGTCTCACCAGCTCACAGCATGGTGAAAGTCCAGCATGCAGTGAGATGAACAGGTGTCAGATAAAGCCCACAGCAGTGCAACCTAATCCTCCCTCTGCCTTTCTCCTGCACCAGGGAGCAGGGACAGATGGAGCAGAAAGCTGTGGAGCTGCCTCACAAGGGTTTACAGGGGCTGGCAGCTGCCCCGCACAGCCAGGATTGTCCTTCAGTCACCACCAGCCACCCTGATTTCACTGGACTCCCGTCAGCCATGGGGACTTAACAGGGCCTGAGTGTCCAGCCTCAAGGTCTTCACTGGACTGTGAGGCTCCTGTTTAAATAGACCGCTCCTTCCAGTTACAGCTTTAATTAATTTTAAATGAATTATTTTAGTCTCCCAATTTTCCTGTTTATTTTGAAGAAGTCCAATTAACGCTGAACTAAGAAGCTCAACAGGCTCCCCAGCTCTCATCTGCCCTGAAGGGATCCAATTAAAGTCAGACACTAGTCAAAATGTCAAACCACAGCTATTTTTAAAGCCATTGTACAACAGATCTATAGCTACATATAAACAAGATGATTACTAAATAAATCAGGCAATACTTGTAAACCTAAAGCCTAAAACTCCCTCACTCAGGATGCAGCTTCCTCCATCAACCAAGAGCATGTTCAGAACTTACAGCAAGTAATGAAAGACAATTAAAACCATGGTGTAAAATAAAATGTGTGCAAATTAGACAATAGTATATGATAAAAGTTTAAAGGCAGAAAAGATAAGAAGTTCAAGGACATCTGGGCCAGCAAAAGGAACAAGCTGGTAAACCCATGCAATGCAGACTTGCAGAAATCTCTGTTCTGCTTCCAGATCCACAGAGGTTCACTGGCAATCACTTCAAGGGCCTCTGCAAACGTGGGACATTTTAATCTGAAATCCTTGTGATCCACTTACAGACTTTTTCTGTATCAGCAATCACAAACATTTAGAAAGCATTATAAGGCCTTTCTCATACACACAGCCCTCACTAGATATAGTCTTTTTCTTGATATCAATGTACTTATTTCAAAAATCCTAACTGTCATCCTAGGTCTGAAATGATTTTGTCTGTCAATAGGAAATGAACAGGTATTAAATCATTGTAGAATGGGAGACTGAATTAAAAACAGAGATGGGTCAAAAGTTCAGATTAGGGTTAGTTTTTAATGAGCTGTAACTCAAGCCTAATTCAATTAATCTTCTTGACTTCTGCAGAAAATTACCCTCCTTTTTTCCAATGGTCAAATGAATTTTTCTTAACCGCAGCAGGAACAGTGGGTATTTGGTCAGAGCACAGGAAGGCAACACTGTTTCAAAGGCACTTCAATATTTTTTAATTTAACTTCATCACCTTTCTAATGAAAACTTCAGATTTCCTGCTCACTTCAAAGTTAAATTTCTCCAGCAAATGGATTAGAGACATGTGAGTGTTACGAGTGACAATACCCCTTCAGGACAACCCATCCAGGGGTCACTGGTCTCAGCAAGCCATCAAGGAACGGCAAAGAACAGGTAGGAAGCCAGTCCAGAGTGGTGTCTGAGATAGCAAGGAAGACATCACAACCACCCTTGGCTGCTTCTGGCCCTCTCTGCCTGCAGTTTGGTGATGCCACCATCTCTGGGGCAGGGAGGTCCTATCAAATACTGCACCTGCTCTTCTGGCTCTGCCAGAGCTCTGCAAAGGAAATAGCCCTTTGGGAAGGTGCTGCACATCCAGTGAATTTGTCTCTTATATATTGCTGCTGAGTTCCTCCATCATTTGGCGTGGAAGAAGATCTTCTTTAGACTAAAAAAAATGCACAGGAAATCTCAAAAAAGATGATTTTGTCATATGATTTCCAGTGTTCTTCCTTCCTTCACACCTGTGAAATGAACAGTAAAATGGTAAGATCTTTGACCTTTATATTTATGTTTGTGCATTACTTGAGAAGTGAAATGTAAACATGACCTGCACTGTAATACCAAAATAATAATAATAATAATAAACAAAATAAAATAAAAAATGAAGGTCTGAGTAGTCCAGTAAGGGAAAAAGAAAGAGAAATTAAGATTAGTAAACACAGTAGAAGTATGTTCACTCTTCTGACCGGTTCTAGCAGGCAGAAAAAGTGCATCAGTCTTCATGCTAAAGCTTCCCTTGACAGTCACCACTCCTCAGTGTCTGATGTGTGGCAATAAATGGAAATTACTACTGGAGAAGCATGGTAACACAGTGTGGTAACAGCTGGCAAGTGGCTTTCTAAACATGGCATTATAAATGTAAAAGGTAGAGTACCAGGAACACCTTGGTTTCACTTGTCAGAAGTGAGTTACCCGAGTTTGAAGAGAATATTCAAGAGAATGAAAGCAGAATCATCGAGAGCAGTTAGCACAGTCCTGAAAGAGATCAGAAACTAAACTACCCATGTTTGCTCTTCCTGAAACTCTCCGTGTGACTTCACAGGGGAGAGAAATGATGTGCATTTCTATAGACTGCCATTTGTGCTCCCAGAATGAAAATTTTTTTTATTGTTTTTGATTATCTTCTAAATAACTGATGTGTGGTAGACTTGTTCAGAGGATATATATTGGTATTCATTACTTGACGTATACTGTTTAGCTGAGGTTTGATTAGTAACATGTAGTTAATAATGTGCAAATAATTAAAGGAAAACCATCACATCCTCTTTATGTAAATCCAATTTGTTAGGAATATGCATTTGCCTTATAGATTCCTTTTTGCTGATATTTTTCCTGATGTGCTGAGTTTTCCCTTCCACCACTGAGCAATAATATTTTATTTTCTGCCTGAGATGGGATGGGTTCTCCAAGTCACAGCTCCCCAACACCGCCAGGCCTTTCTTCAGCCAGAGGACACCCTGAATTAGACTTCGAACTTGGAACTTATCTCCATATCTCTTAACATGATATATTATCTTAAAGATTTATTTCCCTACAGCAGCTCACAGAGTGAGGTTCAGCAGAGCTGTGAAGGGAAGGTAACAAAGTTCACAGTTAGTCCCAGTCATCTGAATTCAACACCACAGACTACGACAGTGTTCCCCAGGAGCTTTGCTGATGTTTGTGCATTGGCCACCAATCCAAATCTCGAAGAAATGTGACTAAAAGGTGTCCCCAGCCCTCAGGGGAGCCAAGTCAACCTGTGGATTACAGGCTCAGGAGTTAGCTCCAACAGAGAAAAACTTTTACCAAAGTTTGTCAGTTAGCCTGGGCAAGTGCTGAATGTGACGATGTAGGTTTGTTATACAAATCACCTGCCAGGGATGAAAAGGATGTCACAAAGCAAGTCACACACATTCTTAACAAGCAATCTTAGACTCAGCAGCAGGCAAGTTACTCACTGATGAAATACAGAAAGAAGAGCTGCATTTAATGAAGAAATGTTAAGACTTTGCTCACAGACTCACTGCATGTAATTATATATGTACTTGTAGAAGGAAAACGCATCAAATAGGTTACACGCCGTAAAATAGATTTCTAAGCTCAACCTCATATGAGGTCAAGCCTATTACCTTGTTGGTATGTGTCTTTTTACATACGCTTCTCTGCCTATTTGAAAAAAATAATTAAGGATTTGGGAAAGCAGGGGGTCCTTATTAAAGCACTTCTTCCTTCTCTGTTACAGGAATGACGTGCCAAGCTCGAAGCTCATACATTACGAGTGAGATCCTGTGGGGTTATCGTTTCACCCCTGTCCTCACTCTGGAGGATGGATTTTATGAAGTTGACTACAATAGTTTTCATGAAACATATGAGACCAACACACCAGTTTACAGTGCCAAAGAGCTGGCAGAGATGGCCAGCCGAGCAGAACTGCCCCTGACTTGGTCTGTTTCCAGCAAGCTGGATCAGCATGCTGAGCTGGAAACTGAAGAGGAAGAGAAGAATCAAGAAGACCAAAATGAAAGAAATGGTGATGTGGCAAACCTAGAGAACGAGTCCAAACTGTAGAACCACCAGAGGTGTAAGAACCACATGACTTTCTTTGTCTTCTCCCTTTTTGTTCCCCTTTTCTTTCTCCCACACACTATTATTTTCTTCCCTGTCATTCTTAATTCTGGGAAAATAAATATTTGAGATGTGAAATATCTACCTGCCCAATTCAAACTCGAGATTCACAGACTAAGCAAAGGTGTAGGTTAAAGCTGCAATACCCATTACTTCCAGTGGAATCTCCATCCCCACCCTGCTAACAACTGATGGTTTCCTCTGCACCTCTCTGAGTTCAGACCTCCAGGTTTACTAAAACTGACAAAAAAAGCCACCGGAATAAATCAAGGTATATAAAAAGGAAAGGCTAATTGACGTTCATCAAAGCAATGGGCCTTGACTCCAGTTTTTTATATATATTTCAGGACAGTTTTGTAAACTGGTCAGCAAGCCTTTATGAAATGGGCCTTGCAGCTTTAAGAGGAAGGTGAGCAGAAGGCTCTGCAACCCAACACGATACTGTACATATGCCTTATGTAATTACTTTCTCTTTACATTTAGTAATAAACAACGCATGTACAAAAGTACTGTAGTAAAGATCTTCTAAATAATGTACATAGTTGTGTAATTAATGTAGGTTTAGAAAACGAGTTCTAGAAATATCGGGATGCAAAAACAAACTACCCATGAAATAAGCACTTCTCTTCTAACATTTGGAGTGTCATACTGATTTCTCCCCTTATATCTATGGCTCTTTTAGTGCATGACATCTTCTTCAGCGTACCAGACTGGCAGCTATTTAGAGTACCTCACTGTTTCCCAAACAGGTCATTTTTCTGACTCTAAAAAGCCATAAGTCTGGGAGAGGGCAGGGTAGAAAAATTGTAACATAATTACTGATATACTGTGAAAATGTTTACAAATAAGGCAAACCATTCCTGGGTATTTTCTTGGCAGTTCAATCTAAATTTAGACTGTGGCAAACAAGAATTTCCTGCGTACTCCTAGTCTAGCAAGCATGTTCCATGCAGAGGTATTAGCCTTTATGTGCAATATCCAGGGAAACGTCTCCCTTCACCCAGCCCAAACCATAGGATTTAAAAGGAGCAGCACAGGCCATTGAAAACCAAGCGTGGTCCTGTAGTGAGTAGATCATGACCACCCAGCTGGGAAGGAAACAGCTGAATTTCAGCTGAAGCCATAACGGAAGAAATTCTCTTGCCAACAGCATTGGTGCTTCATCGGTCCCCAAAAGAAGTTACAAAACACATGCCATCCCTGGGTAACAGGCTTCAACAGGGCTTCTCAGCAAAACACATAGATCCTGCCACCCGTGTTCAGGAGCAGGGGTCCCTAGGTTAGCTCCTTGGCTGCTGTAAACCACTGCAAATCCTGTACATCCCGACTTAACAAATTTAACATTACCAGTTGCATAGCTCACACCACAACACATTCACCAGGAGGGGAGCTGACCCGCATGGCCCTCAGTTCACAGCCTCGCTGTGTGATGGATGCTGCTCCCATGGCACGGCAGTGCCTAGCACCAAGGACTTGGCTAGGCCCAGCGTGTGTAAAATGCTGCTTCATCAGCACAGGTTGTGATGCTTTTGGTGGGCTTCCGCTCAGGCCCATCCACAACAACATTTCTGTCAGTGAAGGAAAGGAAGCTGCAGCCTTAATTTGCTTGTTTTGGGTTTGTTTGTTGTTGTTTTCTTAATACCTGCCCACTGCAGAAAGGAGGAATACATTGAAGGGAATCTGAAGCATTTTTGTACAGAAACATTTACATTAAAATGGGAAGAAAAAAAAAAAAGAACCCTCAGGAGAATCTCAGTGGACAGGTAGAAATTTTGCACTGTGATATAGCTTTCACTCCAAGTCCATACATATTCTCTATTTTTTTGCTGAAACAACTGCCCCTTGCCAATATTCACCTAGTGTGGCTAATCCACGGGGTTTTGCAGGTCCTCCAACTGTGCTTAATACCAAGGCACGAAGAGCGGGGTGTGGGAGAAAGGTTTGGCACCAGGGATGGGCAGGTCAGGCTGGATGGGAAGAATCTTTTGTTTCAGCTCTGAGCATCTTTCCTGAAAGGCTTTCACAGAGCAGTGTGATGTAAGTAATGGTTCCGAATATGGATTATTTTTTTGTTCCCTCCAGTTGGGATGGCTGATTTTGTCAGCCGGGTAAAGGTTATTTACGCTGAAGATTCATGAGATACAGCCCCTTTTGTTACAGACCTTTTAAAGCCTGGTCTTCTTCCCCGGTACCAGAACCAGCCCAGCACTCCCATTGACCCATCGCAGCCCATCTGTAAGGCCACCCGTGAGGGGGGGCACCCAGCACTTTAAAGGCAGGGTCACTCCAAAGCTCTGCTGGAAAACATAAGCCTTACAGCAGAAGACCCAGGAGTAGCACGTAGGTAGGGAAGAGCCTGTGTGTGTCAGTCTGCAGTCCTAGCAAAAGGTGCATGAGCTGAAGGCAAACCATTCCTCTGAGGATAAACCTGCTTTTTGCTCTTGGAATTTACTGGGCCACTCTATAATTCATTGCTGCAGTTTAGGAAAAGTTTATGTTGATTAGAACAGCAGCTCAGGGCCCTAACAAAACCTTTTTTTGTGTCCTCAAGCACAAAAAAATAGACTTTACACCACTGGGGCATGCGCATGTGTAAGCTATATTTTTGTGAATAGGGCACTTAAAGCTTAAGGTGTGTGTGTTTGTTTCTTTCTCTCTCTATCCCCTTGTATTTTATTGTCTTTAGTATTCATGTAGTATGGACTGTAAAGTTTATGAAATCTCATTTTTGTAACATAAGCTTAAAAAACAGAAGCCTCCAAAGCTTTCAATGGGGAAGCTTCACCTAAACTTTGTACTAGAATGTCCCTATCAAACACCTCTATTTTTCTACAATGATTGATTAAGCAGTTTAACAATGTATTTTGTGTCAATGATTTCAACTGAACTGGTAAAAAGACAATTAAGAATTGAATGCTGTTAATTAACAATGGATTTTCAAGCTGTACATATTGAGTGGTGTTTTCATTATAACAACTTAACCTGAAAACTTAACTCCTAAACCTTAACAATATCCTTTGAAAACAGTGCCCAAATGGAATATTGTTGGCAAATCACATATAAGGATCATGAATGATGTAAAGTTTTTATTTAATTGGATACATAATTAATCAAGATCCATTACATACCTATATATTTCATTAATACATTTTGATGTCTTTTTCTCAGCTTATCTTGTGATTTCCAGAAGCAAAAGAAATTCCAGAGATAAATGTGAGTTTGCAGTCATCTACTGCAGCACTCAGTTCCTTCTTCAATGAACAGAAATGCTGCAGAAATTCTTCGTACAAACTCATGCATAGTGTTGTACTGTCATCTCTGGCTCCTCACTTTTTTTTTTTTTTTGGTTGTTTTTGGTTTTGGTTTTGGTTTTGGCATTTATCTTTTGTTTTGGTTTGGTTTTAGAAGGTTTGTTTGTTTGTTTGTTTGTTTATTACAACACACTATTTTTTTTCTTTCCGCACAAGTTTCCAAACCATATCTTTCAGCTGGTGATAACAGATACAGAAATACTGCTTTTCACGGGGCAATGTAAATTTATATTGGGTGAGAATTTGGCCTTCATCAAGTACTGCAAGTTCCATCTTACTATTTAGCAATAAATACCATCTTACCAGCATTGAAATACATTTCAAATACTATTTCAAAGTAAGCAACAAAAAATACAATCATCCTCTTAAAAGTATACAGCAGTTATGATCCTAGATCTTTGTCCTACAGAACTATAGGTATTGGCATTGACGTGAGCCATAAAATTTAACTTTGGTGATCAAAATGAAATGTCTTGTCTGCTTCTGTGAAGGGCCTTGCTGCAAGCTTGTAGGTCTCTACACCAGAAGCATAGGTGGAGGGGACTGCACAGCCCTGAGTTAACAGAGCTCTGTGCATCTCTTGCCGTACAGAGGAAGGAGGTGGTGTGCCAGAAGAGGGTCTCCAGCCACCACCTCAGGTAGGACAGTGTGCTGGCAAAGAGGAAAATGCTTGTTGGATGGTTAGAGCTTGTTCTGGCTCTAACCTCCTTCAGGAAGGGCTCTGGATTTACATGCCTAGCTATTGTGTGCAAAGGTTTTCAGTTCTGGGGTTGTCCATATTCCTCTGCTGGAATTAAAGGGGAAGCTCAAACCCTTTACAAACAGGGAAGAAGTCTGTCTTCTCTTTTCAACCACAGGGCACAAGTTCCCATTTTGATCAACTATGTGGCATTACACTACTGAGGAAAGGGGAGACCTGGGCTCAGTGCCCTTTTCAGCCCAGGGAGGTTCAAGGCCACACCCCACTCCTCCCAAGAAACAAACCCGCCATAACAGTAAAAGC
Organism: Anser brachyrhynchus; assembly: GCF_964034855.1. NCBI lineage: Eukaryota > Metazoa > Chordata > Aves > Anseriformes > Anatidae > Anser > Anser brachyrhynchus. The sequence continues at coordinate 115,947,567 of NC_137694.1, read as the reverse complement.
AGTGTCCTAACACCTGCACCAAGGTCAGACGGGCTCTTGAATTCTCCCACTAGCCCAAAGAAACTTTAAATCCTTCCCTTGGTGTATTTTTAACAAACGAATGGAAAATTCCTCATTCCCTCAGTCCCTAACAGCTGCTATCCTATTGACTAGGGCACTCCCAGGCTGCGTTCAGATACATGTGCCCTCAGGCTGGGGAAGGCACACGATTCATGTTTCTCACCTCATCCAACAGTCATCTGCTCTCTGCAGAGGTACATCACTGCAGCCTTTACCTATGCTTCTGAGTGCAAGTAGCCACCACGTCTCCTAAGGCCCCAAATCCTGTGAGGTCTGGGCTTGATGTGCTCTGAACACCACCCACCCGAGCAGCCTTCCTAGGAGGTGGAGGCGGAGGAAAGCCAAGTCATTTTATCTCACTCCAGCTGCACTGTGAGATGGGTGCAGAGCTGCACAGCCCTGCAAGGATGCGTGATGTTATGCCTAGAAAACCTTCCTGGCAGAAGTAAGGGGTAACCTCGGACTTCTGGCTCAGGGAGATTTGAACTTAATGATGAATTTATATCACTTGCTCAAGATACCTGATGTAGATGTGAATTATAGGCTCAAAGCTTGACTTGACTTGTCTTTATGGCAAAGGGAGAGTCCGGCACCTTGGGTAGGACATTCCTTTAGCTAACAGCAGAAGTTCTCACTGTGAAACTTCGACTTTTTACTATTACTGCAATTTCTGTCTGTCAAAATACCTTTCTTTTCAAAATATCAGCCTTGTTAACAACCATGTTACCTCATTCAGACACTACTTAGTCTATAAATCAGGCCTAACAAAACAAGAACCAAAGTTGGCTTCTCTGACATCCTTGCTCCTTTAGCTCATAAACATGCTGTTTGGAAATGTGCTTGGAAAGCAGACATAAATGTGGGCTTTGTGCATTAAGTAGTTCTTAGAGACAAGACCCGAAAGCCATTTAATATTTATAATAAATGATGTTCTTTTATGCTTCCTGAGCTAATTTTAAACTTCTGAGATTTGGCTTTTTGGAGGGGAGGGGTGTTGTTACACATTTTAGTGCACATTTCATTTTGTGTATTTAGTTCAAGCTTACTTCAACCCAATTCCATTTTTTTCAGCTCCCCTGGATTTTCAGAAATGTTAATCTAGCGATAACTTCAGTGTAATGGAGTACCTATTTTACCACTTGCCATTCTTCCATTTATTGCCCGCACACTGGTGCTGTAATGCAGTTTCATGTAGACAGCACACAGACATCATACCCAAAAACAGTGTTCCAGAGAGACCTGCATATCTTGATATTTCATCTCAAGTGTGAAATCTGTTTTCTATTTCAAGTGAATTCACAAGTATAAACCACAGTTCTTCCCTCATCCTCTCTAACTTGTGCCATCCACACAGAATAAAGATTTTGGATTTTCAAGTAATACCAGCTGCTCTGAGTTTTTTTCTCAGGATAGAACTGGGGGGAGCCCTCCCCAGTTTTTGTTTAATTTTTTTAATCAAAGAAGGCAGTCAGGAGCACCAAAGCCACAGCTGCAGCTCTTCGGCAGCCCCCTGGAAGCTACTGGCTCCACCATAAGGCAGGAGGACCCAAATTCCTCACTGAAATGTCTGTATTAAAGGACGTGTGATGTGGTGCTTGAGGAGGTCATGTTCTAATTCAGAAAGGATGTCAAGGCAACATACAGTTTATATACACTCAAATTTGGGGGGGGAGGAGGGGGGGACTCAAACTGTTACACTTCATAATGCATCTTTTTCAGGCCATTAAAGAAGTTATTTTCTTTTCTCAACAACAACTGGATGGGATGCTACAGCTAACCTCCTAAATCTTTACACGAGATTTTTCAGAAATGATGAACATTTACCAGCTCTTATGAAAGCCAGTAGGAATGAGGAGGCATTTCTGGAAAAAAGAGACCATCTGCTGAGATGACTATGTGAGAACTTTGTGCTGCCTTTTGTGCCAGCTTTTAGGCTCCCTGGGAGATGATGGAGTCAGGATAGGTCTTCACCTCACTGAAATGCCATCAGCATCAAATACTTGCCAAAGTCTTAAGGCAGCCACAGGCAGAATATTTACATCCTTCAGTTCTGCTGTAGGTTTTAGGCACACATTTTTAGGCAAATTAGGGATCACTGAAGCCACTGCCAAATGTGTTAAAGATACTTCCAGCAAGAACAAAAAAACGGCGTGACTCTCTCAAAGGCAGGTTATTTGTAAAGGGGTTAAGGCACAGTACTGGGGCAAGAAAAGTAAGGTGCGCATTTTGTCCTTGTGCTGCAGCTTCTGTAGGAAAAGATGTAATCCATGACTTAGCAGACAGGCCAGCAATTCTCATTTCTAATGATCTCATTTCTTAAAAAACAAGAAAACAAGATATCCCGCTTCCTAGTCAAAAGGTTAAAAAGGTTCGCAACAAATACAAAAGGTCCCTGGAAAGGGAAAGGAAGGAATATAAATAAGGATAAAGGCTACAGAAGAAACTCAACAAAAGTCTTGGCCAAAGGGCAAGGCCACTGGATTCATGTGTTGAAATCTAAGGAATGCTGCTGGCCATTTTTTACTTTTTATACATATGCGTCATTTCCTTGACATTCAGACAACTACTATTAATAAATATAGTAAAGCAAAGCGTAACAAAAACTATTGTTTTAAAAACTTGGCTAGTTTTTCAGCTAGTAAAATCATCAAAATGAAATCTATATAATGAGAAGAGACAAGGAAGATAATTCATCACTTCAATCACATTTAAGTCATACTAAGAAAAGACAGTGTTGCTTATAAACTTACTGAATTCAAAAGAAAGTGAAGAAATATTCCATTCACAGAAACCATTGCAAATCTTCAAGACCTTATGCTTAGGGTCTTTTACCACAATTTAGATGACAAGGAAGAAATCAGCTGTGTACTAGTACTTATGGTATTGATTTTAGAAGAGCTTTTAGCCCTTGTAAGACGTGAAATCAGAATGAACTTCATGAAAAATCACAGCAAAATAATGTAATATGATAACTAATACATGTAAAAGGAGTAAAACCTCTGCTTAACCTCACTTTCCAGAGAAGAAACAGAAGAATAGAAAAAGAAAACTGCATAGAAATTTTCCGGGAAAATGGCAGAGAAAAATGAGGCTTAATTTCATATATTTAAATAAGAATTTCCTTTTTTCTGTTTTAATGAAAAATATTTGTGTGAAAAATCTCTTTGTGTCAACACTCTGATTTGCTAAAAAAGAAATATGCATGGCCATAAAAATATGACCTTTCAAAAAGAATTCTTGTTTCATAAATTAAGGATTTATTTTGTTGTTTCATTATTAATTATAACGTAATCTGTGGATTTGTACTGACCATTAGAGATAGATCAGTGTAGTGAATTGCTTCAGAGAAAAATTTCACAAAACTTAAAATAGATTTCTTGATAAATCAGAAGGGAATTTTCTTTTCACAGTTTTTTCTTCTCACATTTCCAAAATAACACAATGTGGCATTCCAATACTGGAACAAAATGTTTTGTTCAGCTGGAGACTTTCTTGAAATAGGCTGAAAAATCCATTTTTGCCATCTATGCAGATAATGAACAAATTCACACCATCATTTTAATGTCAGTTTACCTACTGTAAAAATGAATAGGTATGAATTTTGTCAAAAAAATGAAACAGTGCTGGAGATATCTAGCAGTGTAGGAAACTGCCACCAACCTTACCCTTGCAATATGAGTCAGTTATTCCTACGATTCCAATTACAGCTAAAATTAAGCTATTCCCAACATTACATTCTGAACATTTTCACAAAAATGGACTTGTAATATTGATATTGTTCTTGATAACCACTGTCAGAGGAGAAGCCTGCCTTTCCTAAGGAGCAAGAACCTGGCTGATGGCAAATGTTGTGACCTTACAGTACCTCAGAGAAACCTTCAACAATAATAAATTACAAATTTGTTATCAATTTTTTGTTTGTTTGTTTTGTTTTGTTTTTGGCAATTCAACTATCAGTAAATAATTGACCCTCTTCTTGGAAGCCCTGGACAGAGCCCTCAAAACAGGGAACATTTTCCTCTGGCTTGCTTGCTGGCCCTTCAGCTACTGGCACTGCAGTCAGGCAGCTGGCCAGCGAGCCCCCCAAGTTGCTTCCTCTTAGCATTTCCAGTACCAAACAACGCAGAATGAACCTTACATGAATACAGTACAGACAAAAGCAAACATTTTCAAAATGATGTGCCTAAAAATCTCTATGATATGAATCAACATTGTCCTCTTGACCTACAGAACTTCCTAAAATCACTTTTCCATTCTTTAGTGTGGTCATTTTACAAAAACTAGCTAAGAGAGTTAATTCTGAATATCATCATATTAAGTAATTTAACTGTAATCCAAACCACCAAACAACAGTATTTTAAAGGTCTACACAGTTTCCTGTAAGTAACATTACATTTTAACATCGCTAATGGCTGGAGCCAGAGCCTGAGAAACAATTACTACCGTTTTTTCTTCCATTTAATCCAGCAAACAGGCAAAATTAAAGCACCTATTTTAGATAAACATGACTGGAGATTTTGAATTTAGTTTACAAACTGCTTTATCAATAACCACAAATTTCAAATTTTTCAAAGCCTCAATTCTGATATATCATTTCCAGTACAGTAAGAAATACTAATGTAATCAGAACTTCAGTTTTATGGTATTGGCAGAACTTTTATTCAGTTAAAAGTGAAATCTTTCTCACACCCCTTTATTTTGAGACATCTGTAACCTTAAAAATCTTTCTGCTGCTAAGCAGAACAAGCAGGTAAAGACATTTTTTTCTAAATCCCTGAAAGACATAGTCATACCTTTTTACTGAAATATCAAATAATTTTTGTCTGCCTTTCTGCATATATCTCCAAAGTTAAGCGATAACATAATTAGGTTAGCAAATAAGAAATTTGTATCTTCCCTAAAATACTTCTGTAGAAGTTTATAAATAAATTAGTAGAATTGCACATGTGCATGTACAAATCATTATAGTCAGTATAAACAGTGGAATCAGAAGAAAAAAAATCCATAGAAAGTGCAATTACCTACTTGCTCTCATAGCCTTGTTCATCATGATTCTGTCAGTAAGAGAAGATAGGAGGTAGGTATGAAAAAGTAATAGTTTGGCTCATTAACCTACTTTTGAGGTCTTTTGTATTTCCCTAGAAACAATTTTGATACATCTGTGAATGGGTAATTATGAAAGCATACTTATTAAGGAAGCACAAGAAAATCATGTACTTAGACAATAATTTAATTTTAAAATAATATATATATATTAAAATGTTGTTCTAGGAAAATTGTTTCTCTATTTTTCAAACAAAAAGGATACTAATAAATAAACTCTTTCCTTTGAAACAATAAACAACTTTGGACACTGTCTTGTGACTGAATTTGCTTGTGTTTAATCCACTGAAATACTAGTGTGCTATTATCAGAACAGACAGCTATTGGTGAGATCTTGTGGTCAAAGCCTACACTACTTTGTTCATAGCCTAGAGTGGTTCTGGCTCTACTTTTCCATTTTTGGTATTCCAGAATATCTCTTGTGGCATTCCAGGACACAGGAAAAAATATCACACACATATTTTGAACACATTTTTTCACTGGACTTTTACTCTGTGGTATTAATTGAACGTGGTGTGGGTACAACTGGAGCTGGGATTTCTTCCCATTTGTATTATAGACCAAGAAGTAGCTTTGTGAGCCTGCGTTCACCTGTAGGTGGTGTACCTACAAGGCTCTGCATTTTGAGAAATGATGGACGTACAGCAGGTGTGGGCAAACAAGTATCTCATTTCAGCCTCAAGCCTGGAAGCAGGCTGTAGCCGGATGCTTTGGTTGACTCACATTCTACTCCTCACAGCAAAAGGCAAACTATGTTCCCTTGCAGCACGTTGCATTTAACTCTTGGTTTATTTAGCAATCATTTTATCAGAAAATTGGCAAAATGCCGTCTGAGTAAATGTGTCCTATTAGCCTGCAATCTCACTTTCGTCCGGCCCACAGATATGAGCAGAACTGCAGTGTGTACAGCACAAGCACAAACTGCACAGACTCATTGGTCTCTGAGGACCTCTTCACACGGGTAGCTAATGCAGAATGTGTAGGTATACATCAAACACTTCTTTTATGGCACTACAGGAATATGCACAAACACTGGTCTGAAAGCTGAGTATACTCAGTCACAAAAATTGTCTGTCAGGAATCTACACATGGTCAAAATTGAAGATGTCTGTGTGACATGAGTCCAGATCACATCTCTTCTATAAACACAGTTCCTCATTGTTAGCCATTTGGGTTGTATCATTGCAGATAAACACCGAACATTTTCTGGAGAAAAAAAAAAAAAAGAAAAAAAAGAAAAAAAAAGAGTAAACGAGAAAAAAAGTCAGTCTTCTTCTAACACTTAAGAATGTTGTAACCTTCTAACAGACAAAATACTGTCTCTAAGAGGTGGTTTTCAATTATTACAGCATTACAAACTCCTGTGTTTAAAAAGGTAAAAAGTTACAAGATTATCTTAACATGCTTAATATTTAAAATGGTAAGATAATTTTCATTAGTTCTTAAACTCCTAAATTGCTGAAGTGTTTATGAAAGTTCAGCTTCCAGTCATTTTTCAAGTAAGATCTTTATTATTGCTACTAGAATACATGAAATTAAACAGTGTTCTATTATAAAACAGGACAATAGGACAAGGATATTTTCTACAGCTTGTATTTCTGTGGAGTTCTGCTTTATCTATGTGGGAAAAACAGTTAAACTGAAAATACAGATTTTTAAATAATGGGTTTTGGTGGGTAGTTATCTGGATCTCTGAGACATTTTAAATCTTTTTCAACACTTTCAGCTTTATATAGCATTTTCTCACATTGTATCAAAGTATATTTTCCTTCATGCTTTCTCTAAATGTTGCATCACTAGATTATCATGTAACGTACTATAATCAGATTTCAAATCAATGGATAATTCTTTAAATGTTGTTTATATTTAAGTAAATTTTAATTTTTCCAGGATTCAGTTTTCCCAGTGACAACTCAGTTTTCTGTTCTGTACCCTGTCTCTTGTCGCATCAGGCATTCTCTTATACCAAATTCTGGCTACCCATTGCACCATAAATTAAGGCAAATCTCTGCTTCTCATTGTTCACGATCTTCAGAATTTGCTTCTTCTGAAAAGCCCCTAAGAGTTAACTCTAGCTCAACCTTAGTTGATTGTTATTTGGAGAGTAGAATAAGCTGAAATAAATTAAAGCCATTTAAATTCTAAGTGCCAAAAACTGATTCAATGCAATCAAATTAATCTGCTTCAAATTATACCACTAGATAAATTTTATTAACTTCCTGGGTAGATGAGTCTCAGTTATAAAACTAGAGGCAACAGCTATATATGAAGAGAAAATAAAAATATGCAGAATTATTGTTTAAGTTAGGAAAGGCTTCAATATCAGTGAGCATGGGGACTAATCAGCACTAAGGCCTTTAACTGTCACCAAAAAAGAATTAAAATAGAAACTGCAAGGAGGAAAATTAAAGCTATACATACAACTATTGTGTTGCTGTTTATGGAGAGTTATTCTCCAATGCAAAGTAGAAACACAAGGAAGACAAGATGACTTTTGATAATTTACCATTAAATTCATCGTATAGAAATCTGCATCTAAATATAAATCTAATTTGAATTTGTGGGCCATAAATCCCTGTTTTAGTGACATTGACCTTAGTGACAGACACAGCAGGGTAGGAACAGAGTAGATTAAAGAGATGTCCATAAAGATGGTTGCTGAATTTTTGTTAAAAGATGGAACAGGACAGCAATTAGGACAGATAGAAGAGAAGAGAAAGGGCCCAAGAAAAGAAGCAAGGTTAATTCCCACAGAAAGCTCTGGAAATACTGAGGTGTAACTTTGTAGAAATGCTGAAAAAGTAACATTAGCATGAGTTCTGTGGAGACAGGAGACCCCGCAGAAGAAAGCCAGTGGAAGGGAAAAGCCACAACAATGGTGCGTTGGTGTTTCAAAGGCCCAATGGGAGGACACAACAGTCAGGTGCAGACAGCGGACCATTCAGGTTTCCTTGCAAAGCCATCTCCCCAGATCCCCATGAGGGTTATTGTGCTTGAGAGAGAGGGTTAGATAAAGAACAGATGATAAAAAGATGCGAGCAACTGCAAATGGCACATTCAGCGTGTCTAGAGACCAGCAGAAGGAGGAAGATGGGCAAGAACGCTCATGCTGTGATAAAGATGTCAAAAAAAAAAAAAAAAGCAGATAAGAAGAAAAAGGGGAAGAATGTGGAATAAAAATGTCTGAGAGATCAGAGACTCCTGTCGTGGGGCTCAGGAAGAAAGAGAACAAAAGCAAAGGTCTTTCTACCATGGCCATAAGCTGCTTATTCTGTTCCCCAAAGTTCTAGCTATTGCTCAACATTTTGAAAATACTTGATTCACATTTGCTTTCCATATGCCAGGAGAGAAGACTTTGGAAGACTTAATAGCTTAATACCTCCTCTAAACTGAATATTCAGATTGAATAATTGATTTCAAAATTTTTAAATAAAAATATGGAAAGTGAGTAAGAGTTTCAGTGAATTAAATGTTCTGAAATGAACAAAGTAGGTTAAAACAGCACACCTGGGAATATAAATCATTAAAATAAATACCAGCTCCCACACCTGACTTCTAATAAACATTTTTTTCTTAGTAAATAAAGTTGGTAAATAACTGAAAATCAGTTTCTATTAGTTTATTTTGTTATGGAAACAAAGAAGAGGAGAAACAGCATTAGTCATGATTCAGTCCCCTGCTGGTATTAAAGAACCGAGTCTATTCAGATATAGGTTTTTATATTATGTCAATATATTAACATTCCCTGCATGTCACATTTTGCATCACGTTAGATAACCTCTGTAAAAGGACCAAGAATAACAACAACAAAAAAAAATCCTACTTCTTCAGAGAAAATTATTACCCAGCACAAAACCAAGAAAACTGTTGCTGCTATACAATCGAACCACAAAAATACAACCTCCAAACAACATGTATATTTTAATGGTGTAAAATGCAACAATTATGCTGTATGTGACTTGCTAAAATGTGCTGGAAGAAGTACAAGACAGTAACATTTTCATCAACATTCTCATTGTAATTCTGTGAATTTTCAGACAAGAGTTGAAGGTATTGTGACACCAATTTAGGTAATTTTGTCTTTAGGCAAAGGAATGGAAATGTGCGCTTAAGGTCACGGGTGCGCACAAATACCTTTCCCAAATTAGAGTCTGTGGACATTATAAGAGCTACTCAGCACATTGCGGGATCATTTTAAAACCATTTGGTTTTGTAAATGATCTATCATTGAATTCCATTTAATATGGTGGGCTGTAAAGCTGTTATACTCCTCGTTGAACAATAATAACTAAGGCACACAAGTTATTATAAGCATACCAGCCTAATTCCAGAGATACGTTCAACCTGTCATCTGCATGCAACTCTGCTGTTCATGAGTTGAGCTAGGGAAGTCACATCTCCCTCCAAGTGAGGGATGGTCTTATGTGACTACCAGCAGCCACCGGTAGAGCCAGATGAAAACTTCCCAGAAAAATTTTGTTCCTTAGGAACTAGAAGAAAAATTGCTGGTTTACTAAGGCTCTGCCAGTTCCCAGTGAACAAGATCAAACACAAGCAGTATGGATGTGAAATAATCCATTTCGTAGGATTTTTGGTTGGGTTTAGTTATGATAGTATAATCCATGAAACTTGATGCTTTTCTTTAAATTTCTTAAAACTCAGGTTACGTGGAAGCTGAAGATCCAAGGGACATGCAGCAAAGCAGGAGCTGGTACTCTATGTTAATTGTTCGTGCTATTGTTGGTTAACAATTTGCCATAATTACATCAGGTATTTTCATATTAATAATAAAAGACATCATTTTTGGAGGGGGAGAGGGGATTTGGGGGGAAATGGGTGAATGTTTCTCCTATAAAATGCAAATCAGGCCAAAGTTGTTCAAATGAACGTGAACAGATTTCCTTAGCTTTCACTGTGAAGAAAAGAGTGAGTTGTCAGCTAGCTCTTCCTTCAGTCGTACTTCGTGAAAAAATAGTTATCACTCAAGTAAACCAGCACCTCACCTTTTCTGCTGACCCAACGCTATTTTTTCTTTTTTTCCATATTTCTGTACAGACTCAATGACTGGAAAAGTTGGTTCCTGCCCATTAAAAACTATAATTGCATCACAAAAGTAGATAGATTTCAAATGATTTTTTGAGGTGTGGGTGTGGGGTGGGTGTGTTGCTAGCCCAAATTCTTTACTTTCTTTGAGCTATATCCTCTTGGCCTTATTCCTCTCATGCTCCACTCCTGAGTGATGTGTACAAGTGTTTCGGCTTCCCCTGCTGTATCAGATGTAGTCTTGCTATGGTCATCTGATAAAGCAGTTCAGCTATTTCTGTAAGGCTTTTCATCTGGTATGGATTTTGGTTAGTTCCACAATTCTGACTTGCTTATGGATCTCGGATGCTCCAACTCTAGAAACTTGCATTTTATGTTCCATTACTCCACCAACATGACTGAGAGACAATCCCTGCAAACATATCTTACTATTTTTACAAATCCTTCTAATAGCATTACCTTCTCAGATTTCTCCCATCGGCTGCTGTGGGATTTCTTCAGTGTCTCATTATTATTAATAGCTGTTCATCCTTCATATCTCTTAACTCAAATTCACTTTCAGTTATTTCTGTGTTGACAGTTGCAGCCTCTGCTCTTTATCTAATCTACTGCGTGCATCTTCCCTTTCTTGAATTATGTTCTCCTGAAGCATCTTAGACCAAGTTTGAACTTTTGTCTTTCTGCCCCTAGAAATATAGTGCAAATTCCACCTTCACTTCTTTCTAGCAAAAAGCTTTTAAAATTCCTTAATGAATGTCAGAATATCCTTTTAGTTTTCTCAAGCTGAAGAACTTGGTCTTGTGGATTTTTTGCTCATGGTATGTCCAGATAAATTCCACTTAGGCAAAAAATGATGCTTGACTCAAGTGTACTTTCACTGTTTTCCTTATTCCTTCAGCTAACAGAGTATTCCAAGCTTTTGCTTTGTTTCTTGCTTGAGAGCAATCACAAAGAACACAGTGTTTTTCCCCATTTCTGGACTGAAGGAGCAGAGATACACATTCACAAGAACAAGTGTAATATTTTGCCATATTTGCAATGCTAGTTTGTGCCCATAAAAGATTTGTGAAGAACTTCTAAATAAAAAGATGCAAGGCTGAAATAATGTCACAACATGCAAACAATAGACCAGGGGTCAGCATTGCCACAGTGCGGATGGGAAGAGGGCTGCAAACATGGCTTTACTCTCCTCTCCCATGACAGGAGACAGGTACTGCTCCAGCAGATGTGACAGGGAGAACAAACAGGCTATATGTCTGAAGACGTTTAATTCCCTCCTCTTCAAACGCAAGTTTAAGAAATATTCAGTCTTTTTTCTAAATTAATACTTGAGGGCAAATTGCATCAAACGTATGAGAGATGCACTGGATTAAAAAAAAGAAATAGGCTTGTTTAGTAGGTTCATCTCCAGTGTAACACACGAAAATAAATCTCATTAATAATTTCTCTTAAGAGAATGTCTTATAATGAAATGTTTAAAAAAAAAAAAAAGAATCAGTGTTGAGGCATTTGTTTTAATTGGTTTTAACCTTTGCAGTCTAAATGCAAAGCATGAGGCCCGTTATAATTTGGATAGTTAGTGCTTCTAAACATAGTGTCAGAATGCAGTGAATGAAGGGGACGGGTTCAGGCCAACACACATGCGGCCAAGTGAAACAGCCACTCCATCTGCGCTGCAAAATCACACACACACACACGCAGAGCAGCAGCTATAATTAGATATGAACAGACCATTTCAGATGTGTCTGGAACCCGCTTTAACTCCGATATTTCTTAAGCATTTTTGGGTACACTATTCTACTGAAATCTATTTCAGATAATTATGAAAAGTTTGTTACTTTTTCAGGTTTTGGTTTTCTTTTTTTTGTCAAACCAAAGGAAAAACAAGTCAGTAGAAGTGTGCATGCTTAGATCTACTTTTTCCTGGTTCTCCTATTACCCCTTCTAAATCCTTCCCTCTCTCATTTGGATTTTAAAACGTGCCTTCTTGAACTCACAGCTGCGTGAGTTTGGCCAACATTCAAAAAAGGGGACAAGGAGCTTTTTATGTAATACAAGGGAAGCCAAATGTGGACTCAGTGATGAAGGAGAAGGTTGCAGGACAAGCAGGCTTTGATAAAGCCCATACATGGTCACAGAAGAGATCCTCAGTATCTTGTCCTTAGCTGAAGCAAGCACCAAAGTTTCAAAGAGAGTAGCCACAGTAGAAAGCAATACCGGCACCTTTTTGTGCCAAGAAGCAGCAAGGAAGATTTCTCCAAACTTTCAAGAATTAGAACTGAGTAATGCCTGTAAGGTTGAGGGTTCACATTCCTCATAAGTATCTGTTATTCGTTTTGATTAATCATTATCCCTATGCTACCTAGTGCTTTCTTTTCAGTCCTTGGTTCCAATGAAAGTTAAGGGGAATGAGTTATATTGGCTTAGCAGTCAAAGGATAGAAAAGCTTTGACTGTCATTTTCAACTTAAATTCAATTTAAAAAAAAAAAATCACAGTATTTTACCTTATGAATCAACAGGTGAACAGAGGTTTCCACTATGCCATATGGAGGTATATTTTTAATTCTTCTACGTGCTTTTTGCCCCTTCTTGTTAAACAAACAGCCTGAGTCTTTTCAGTCTCCCTCCATGAAAGCTTTCCCATTCCCTTTGTCTTTTCTTCACACTCCTCTCTGAATCCTTCCCACTGGATCTTTGCACTGAGCTGCAGCTATCCAACTGCACACAGCTTGCTGGTCAGTGGCTGCCCCAGCTTGGTGAGGCGCCTCTCAAGTTTCTCACAGCTTTCATGAACTTTGCCCAGGTTTACCATCCTGTGTCCTCTATGGAATTTGCCATTGTGTTCCTTACCCTGTCTCCAACTGTCTCGTAAGGATACAGATGCTAATCCAGGGCCTTTTGCACATCACCTCAGATATTGTATTGCTTTCATTTGCATGGCTGAAACTTCTATCCCTTAAAACAGTATCTTGCTGTCCTTCCCTGCCCCCAGGCTCCCAGAGAGCCTCCCCAGGAGGGGAAACCATATAAGCAGATGTCTTTGAGTCTCCTTTACACAGTCACAGCTATGCAGACAGGTCAGGAGCCATCCAGTTCCCTTTGCTTTCCAGATGATGGAGCAGAGCAAAAGACCTGCACTTCCCTGTTAAGAACAATGTTTGCTTGCTTTTTTTTTTTTTTAAAAAAAAAAAAAAAAAAAGATTATGGCTTAACTTTCTACTAGTCAGAGAGTTCAGAGCAATTCTACTGTTATTTGTTCTATTACCAGGCACTACAACTTGGCTTACCACTTATATCCATCACTTTGGTGATATTTTTTTGTTTGTTTTCTAGTGTTATTTTTAACTTGTACTACACTTCAGTCTCCTTCCTCATCCAACTGCATCTTTACTAAGGAAGTCCAGAGGAAATATCAGGCTTTTGACAGCTCTTGAACCAAGCTAAGCCAAACAAACAGGAGCTCAATGTTTCTGGTCTGAATTTACCTAGCAATGGAGCAAAAGTCTGCATTAATCTTCCTTTCCAGAGACACGTGGGGTGCTCTGAATGGGCCATATACAAAATGAGCTTAATCTTCAACAAGCATTTGCATCATGTCACAGAGAAGATACCACTTATTACTTGAAGGCAGGAACAGAGACTGTTTCTGAGAAAAAAACACAAAGCCTATTTATACCACGGATGAAAACTGATCTGCTCACAACTGCGATATCCTGGGTTCAAGTCATAAATAATAAGGAGATACCTTATTTTTTTTGCCTAGTACATAAATACATTTTAACTGAGAACAGTCATAAAAAATAAGAAAAGTCTGCACATCAATGTTTCCTAGGTTAGACAATTACAGATAGCTCTACTTTGGACTTTGGGATACTTTGGTATCCATTTTTGGATACAAATCCCAAAATGGATTGTATCTCCCAAGTTTTGCCTTAGGTAATAGTGATCTTCTGCTCAGGGAAGTCCCATATCTGTTCTCTAGGAACAAAGGTTTTCTCAGCCTTTTTCACACCTGGAAAACAAAATCTATAAAGATAAAACCAAACAGAAAACAATGAAATATTGGGAAGAGGACTAATAAGTATAAATGAAGCATTTATAGTGCTCAGAAATGGACCTGAAATGTGCCTGTATTAATGATACAGACAAACACAGGGAGGACCAGAACCTCATCACCTCCAGCCACCTGTCATTAGAATTAGGCTCTTCTTTAGCCAAGACATCTTTACTAGATCTGCTTTCACACAACAAGCACCCTGTGAGACATTGAAGTTACAACTACCTCCACTTCAAAGGCATGGAAAGTCTGTCATGACTAAGGCCTGGTGCCTTACACCTTTGGAAACTGCCCAATTGTTTAACCATACCTCTGTAGGGGAAGGAAACTTGGTTCTTTTGGTCTTCTGAAACCATCTTCTTTTACTTGCTTTCCATATTAGTTGTCCTTGTTCAAATTACAGCCAGCTACAGGGGTAATGAGCTACGTGCTCATACTCTTCCTTGAAAGATTTAATTTTCAGAATAGAAAAATAGGTAGACAGGGCCAAGAAGGGGGGATGAGCTTTGGGCAGCATAAGCATCTATGTACTCACAGAAAATGACTTTCCCTCCTGCCCTGGAAGACAGGGGAATTCAGAAAAGGGGTTTTAGATAGCTGTCAAAACTTGTTTTCTTATAAAAAATACCATGGAATTAAGATATTTTTTTTAGAGTTTCTTACAGTAATTTTCAAATAATTTCATGATAAAGGATTAGGACTTATTAATAATTATTATTTCTGACTGTGATGAAATGGAGTGACTGTTATCAAACCAGACATTACCTTCCAGATATTACTTGTGCCTTCATTTATCTTCTAAGCTATGACTCTGAGTGACAGACAACCAGCTTTAATGGTAATCTACAAAGTTTCTAGAAGCCTTACAGAAGGGGCATGTGCATGCAAAAAGTAGTGTATGCACAGGAAAGCCAGTGCACAGCTGCAATTAGACACAGTACATGCAATGTAGTCAGTCTCTGCAGGTCTGCAGTGTTCTGGATGCCTTGTTTTGCTGTGCATGCAGAAACCACCTGTACAACACACGACAGAAGAATCAGCCTGTACAAACACAGGGAATGTGATGAGCACAGCATGAACAACAGCACACGCACACACATTATAACCTCACTCGATTCATTACAGGGTATTCTTGCAACATTTTCTACTAAAACACATGGAGTATAATTATAACATATACATTCATCCAACATCCATCTTGGAGGGTTGAGTTTCTTTTCAGAAATATCTCCTTTCAGAAGAAACATACAGAAAAGAAGCAACCAAAAAAGCCACAAGTTGAGCAAGGCAAGAAAACTTCCTAACCAGACTCCCCTGTGCACTAGACACATCTGTGCCCGATTATCATATTAAAAAAGGAAAAGATGCAACTTATAAGACAATTATCTCCATGGATTTTTATTTATTTAGCAAAATAAAATGTTACCTCAACAGGAGTGATAATAACTGAAATTCTGCATTACATTCTCTATTCTTCTACCTTTCAAAACTGATGAATGATATACTTGTCCCTTTTTCCTCCTATTTCTTATCCTGACCTCTCTCTCCCATTTTAAAACTTTAAAGATAGTTCAGTGGTTGTATTCATGTTTGGAGACTATGAATAACTTTCAAAAGAAAATATTTGTTTCACTTGATAATCCAATTTTCCTAAGGATTGTTTGATTGGAAGTACATTGTACCATTCAAAAGATTCAATACTTATTCCAGAATTCTTATGTTATTATATTCACTGGCAGTGATCTTGTCAAAAAGCAAAGTCATTGATAGTGCCATCCTTAACAAAGGCCACTTTAAGAAATGTAAATTAATTTCTTGTTTGTAGTAGAGACTTTTAAAGCTTGAAGAGGAGTTTTTCTTCTAAATAATAATGATTTTATAAAGATACTGAATGGCTCCGTCACATGTCTCTTATATCAGGAGAAAAAAAAAATGTTTTATTACTATTTGAGACTCCCATCCATCTGTGGTCACAGATAACACAGTGAGCTGTTAAGGATTTCACAGTTGTAAGGCCTGAAATACTAGCTTAAAAGCTGTTTCTCCATTTACAGTGGTTCCTAACATATTTCTGAATATCTCATTAAAAATATGGAAGAAAAAACAAAAACTACTGTTTAAACCACCCTGGAAGTACTGCTCTTATATGGACCTATTATCTAGATGGACATCTTCTGGAGGATCTTACACCAGCAACTAAGCACCTCTGCCCCAGCTGTCTGTCTTAATGCTGCCAAAGTAGGTATAGCAGAAGGGAACATGTGCCTACACCTCTGTCACTTCGGTTTACTGGCCAGCACCTTCATTTAAACATGCCTGCACTAGCAATATGAGCAGAGGTCCAAGGTTCACTCTGAAAAAAATCTTCTCTCTTCGTCCAGTTCTGCTCCAGGAGCCACCAACATCTGTCAGAGCTGGTACCACCTGAAGATTGCACAACTGTTGTGACAAGACTCACAAGAAAACTTTTATCAGAGCTCTTGTCACATACTGCCCATCTGCACACTATACCATTTATTTCTACAGGCTGAAGAAGCCTGATCTACCAAAGGAGTGCTTAGTTCTGAGAGGGGACAAAAAAAAAAAAAAAAAAAAAAAAGAGAGAGAGACAGAGAGAGAGACAGAGGGAGAAAGGGAGTAGTCTCAAAATAGCCTTACCTCAAGATGGCCCTTTTACACCAGATTGAAAGGTGCCAAGTACTCTGAGTACTCTGTTTCCTATGAGGAGTTTCCCAAAAGGAGACCATTCAGATAGGAGCCATGCAGGTTTCTAGAAACCTTTCACACACTGAATGGGCAGAGGAGGAGACCTCTTGGCTATAAAAGGGGTAGAGTTACAGTCCAGGGGACTGCAGAGATTCTCAGAGGCGTCAGTTGGTGAACAGGGCTCCCTAACGTACCCTAAGGACCACTAATATGTGTCTTAGACACATTTACCCTTTCTGTGGTGATCATTTGCGGGTACATCTGTTCATGATTTCTACCACAATGAGTTCATAATCTTGGACACAGATAGTGCAACACAAACACAGTATCACAGTAAAATAAGGCAGGTAGATAGATAAACTTTAATGTGATGAATAAATAACGGCTGTCTTCCTCCTTTCCTCTGTTCCTGCTTTCCTCTTTAGCTCTTCAGAACTTGGGTTCTCTGATGACCTATCTAAAAATGTAAGTGGAGCACTGAGATAAGTAGATTCATTGTGTTCTCCCATTTCTTGATTTTGCCAGAACCATAAAATCTTGAGAAAATGAATCTTTTGTGGAGAAGGAGCAAAGTGGTAGACAGACATAGTAGAAAGACTTCAAAGATTGTTGTTATAAGGAAGAAGATGCAAATGCTGAAATCTGGTCTAAGTAGAGCATAGTTCTTCTAGATTGATCATGATGAAGTTCATTACATTTTCTTCTCTGCATTACCATCTTTGTTACCATTCTTAATCCATGAGAAGCAGCAGTGATTACAAGCAGCTATATGACATCATAAGTTTTGGATGAGAGTTAAAGCAAAAAATATCTTTATTTTGTTATTTCTTGTCTTTCATTGTACAGCTCAAAGAAGATAAGAATCAAATTACTATTTCTGCTCATTGAAATTATTATGTTAACCCCTCACGGTATTCTAGTCTGTTTCACCAAAGCTACCTCTAGATGGTATGTTGGAGAAGATAGAACAGCTACAGGGAAAGAAAAGCCAGCTTGTTTTAGTAAAGATCTCGTCAGGTGCCAAGTGGTATATTGTGAATACAGTTATAAGTTAAAGTTGTATTATCAATACTTGCTTAAAAAATCATATTAGTGTTTGCCTAAATAACTTCTGTTTGAAGAAACATTTTAGTATCATTCTGGAATTACTTGCAATATTTGGCAAGAAAAGAAAAAAAAAAACTATACAAAGCAAAACACAAGATGCTATAAAGATTATTTCATTTTACAGATAGATCAATGATGCTTGTTATAGATAAGGCTACGTAAATTACCTCTATCATGAGTTCCCATTTCCAGTCATTAATTCAAATTGTCAATAACTACTGCCTTTAGCAAATCAATTATCACAAATCATTTCCACTTCAAAAGACCAAAGTTCCAGTGTTTTCCGCTACAAGAATAGCATTTTCTTTAAACATATGCTTTGCATCATTTTTTAAATACCATATTGCTAAAAAGCTTAGAGCCAAAAAGCAGATATTTGAAATAGGAAAAGCCCTTACTGAAATTAAATTGCCCATTCTGTATTTAGTGAGAAGCAATGAGCAATACAACATAAAAAATCACATAATTTCTCTTAGCAGGGGAAATCCATTTTGAACTGGCACAGATTTGAGCAAACTGAAGGCTTCTTTAACTTCTTTTGGCCAAAACCACAAGCAAAACCTTCCCAGAAAAGGAAGGGAGTATATTATACTTGCTACATCCATGGCCCATGCAACTGGTACTTGGATGAGAGCAAAATCTCTTCCAGATGTTAATCTCTAAAATTGGATGATATCATTACGGGACACTCTGGTTTTACAGCTGATTTCCATGTGGTATAAAGAAGCTAAAGTAAAGAACCATGGCACAACAAGCCTTTCACCATTACAAAGAAAAACTCCTCAAGGCACAGAAAGGTGAGAAAGAAAAATAAAGTGGATTTACCATAGATGCCAAAAGGCCTTGATGAGAGAGACAGCACATTAAAAATCATCTGAGTAATTAGAACCATGTAAATGCCAGAGAGCCTTTTCAACAATGGCTTGTTAGATTAGAGGAGAAAAAGTTGCCTCAGAGGGGTTGAGGCCACTTAAGCATCTGCTTTTCTTGAGCATCCAGGTGGTCAAACTCCATTCCAAAGGTGCTCCTGGAAGGCAAGTTCTATGGACACGTGCTGAATGATTTGCACAACTTGTCTGAATGCGTATTATCAGGGAAAACATTTCCTCCTCCTCAGGAATGGAATATTGTCACAGAGGCAGGACCGAAACTCTCAAGCATTTCAAGGAGAGACAAAGAATGAAATTCTGTGTTGCCTCACAGGGGTAGAGAAGAAAGGCGTTGGCAGGGAGAGGATGGACTCTGCTTTAAATATCATGAATTCAAAGGCTGCCTCAGGTCTTCAAAGCTAAGACTTCTCTTTACTGGTTATGGGCCAAAAAATTCTACGTGATCTCTGTATCTCACTCATATATGCAATATGTTTTACTGGAAGCTGTATTTTTCAAAGAAAGAAGGGTACCACATGAGGAGGATGCTGGAAGGCAGAAAACAATAACAACAAGCATACCATAAACCAAATTTTGCATAAATACAGCTTTGCAGTGTCAATTCATAACATATATATGAAAGGTACCTTGAAAATCTTATAAATCTACCTAAAAAATGGATTTTCTCAGGGTCTTTACTCATCATCGGCAGATATCATATAAGAAAAAAAATGATAATGTTATAATATAGATAAATATTGACTGGAAATATGGCAGGGTTCTCCAGTATAATTTACAGGAAATTTAGATTATGAATCTGAATTTCAAGGGCAGAAAGCCAGTGTAACAATTCAACCACCACTTAGAAGTCCTTACTTCCAATTAAACTCTATATAATGGAACTTAATCAACAAAAAAGATTTTACCTCATGAATTAAAGTTGGAAGTTCTCAAATTCCTCTCATGCTTCCAATCTCACATTCCAAAACCCACGGTGACGAGATCCTGAACTTAGGTTTTTATTGTTATTATTTTTTATCTCATACCAACTTTTTCTCCAATTCTCTGCTTTCTGCAGCCTACAAAAAAACAGCTACTGACAATAGACTTGCTTCCCTTGGTTAGCTTCACAAACTTTTATGTAGTTCATAGTTTCCAGGCAGTCACAGATTGAAAATCTTCCATTTTAAACACATAAGCCTTACTGAAAAGCCTCTCTTGCTCCTTGCCTTTCTTTAGGTGACAAAGTAAAACAATCAGAAAAATGGTAAGAGAAAAATAAAATCAAAATAATTTTCCCTTTATTCTTAAAAAAAAAAAAAAAAAAAAAAAGAGGGACTAAAGACTAAAAATTGATCATTTTCAGGGATTAACATGGAAACAGAGCCTCCCAGAATCATTCTCTCTTGAACTTTATCATTAATGGTTTTTCACATATTTTTATTCTCCTTTTAAAGTCTTCGCCACCTCTTCTTCTGCAGCATGTCTCAAATGTTTTCATTTTGTTGTAATTGTGTGTGGCTTACTCCCTTCCCAGTTGCATTTTCTATTTTTTAAAAGCATATTCAAGTGTGTACTTTGAAACTGTAACTAGTACCATTTAAGGCCTACACCATGTTTATACTGATCCTTTAATTCAAAAATAATTAAAAAAAAAAAAGTAGAAGCAAGTATGTTTTCTGACTGCTCATTGCTGTCAGGTCCTGCAATTTGTAGTAAGATATACCTAGAAGCCTTAAGTTAATGTCTTTGTCCTTACATCCAGACAAAGAAACTATAAATCCAAGAACATGACGTTAGATGTATTGTAAATATCGTATGATGTTCAAATACCTTTATGGCCCCTAGAGAAAGACAGCAACCAGCTCATGATGATATTGTGATGACAGGCAATTAGCATGGAATTAATTTTTCCGTGTCTGAAATACTTTATTTTTACTATTGACTTATTATCTTCAGCCAGTAACTCGCATATCTACTGTACTTACAGAAACAGAAAAAGAAAGGTGCTGGTAAGTCTTCATGAAACGAATCCCCCCCCCCGTGTAAAACAGCTGCATGTCCTTAGACCCCCTAGAGATAAACCCACAGGATGCACCTAAGCTTGGTAGAGCTGTCTCCAGCCACCTGCACCACTTGCCCGTGACCTAGATGTTTGAAAGAGCAAAGTGCTACTATAGAGAAGACCTGGGCATTTTCCCTCCCTTCACAATGATCTAGACCCAGTACTAGCTCCCAGCTTGTGTTTGTATGTCTCTGCCATTGTGCCGTCCTTCTGCTGTTTTCACCTTAGTGGAACATGCCGGAGACCCATTTCACATCATTCCTTTGTACAAGTGTTCTTAATCCTAATCCCTCTTCTCTTCTAGGAAATGTGTCAAAGCTACAAGGCTGCACTTGTCCTCCTTTGGATTCTCTGTCCAAATTAATCTTGAATTCCTTGCAATCAATAAGGTAACTTTAAGACCTGGGGTGCACAGTTCTACTTCCTTTTCGTTCACTTTCTCTTCTGTTCTGAAATCAGAGGGAAGAAGTGATACCCCTATGGTAGTAGGGGAGCATCTCTTTGAACCCCTACGGACAGGGAAGATTGGAATTCCTCATCTCTCAGACCTCAGCTGAATGTTTTATTTGAGGATGAAATGTTCAGTAGTGATAGCAGACCTTTACTCCCTGCGTGCCTCGATCTGCAAATGTCCATAATCATTATATTGTACCGGATAAATAAAATGATTCTTACAGAATCAACTCATTACTACAGTCAGCAGATTTGAATGGATTTAGCAGAAGGGAAAAACATGACAGTAGCTTTGAGGTATCAAAGTGACAAAGAAAAAGTAGAAGTCTTCTTGATTATCAGCACTTTGTGTCTCAGTATTTCACGTGTGTATTCCCTGTGTACCGAAGCAAACTGTTTGAATGTTGAATGAGGAGAGATGTGAAAAGAATGAAAGAAGAAAGGAGAAAAATAAGAGGGGAGAAGAGAGGGGAATGAAGTGAGAAGAAAGGAAGAAAACTGAAGAGTAGTGGAAAAGTTAAAAGAAGTTAAAACACCAAAAACAGTGAGAAGTGGTAAGGAAAAAGGAGTGAAAGAAGAAATCTGAGAAAATGAAAGGCAAGAAAAGACTAAAAAATGAAAGATGTGAATAGATGTGAAAAGAAATTACAAGAAAAGACGTGAAAAGAAAGATGAGAAAAGGGAATGAATGAAGAAAGTGAAATCAAAGAAAAAGTGGAGAAATAACAATGAACTGAAAAAATAGGAGAGACAGAATTGATATAAAAAGAAGCAAAGCAAGGAAGGAGTGAGTCAAACTTGTGACAAAAAGGAAAAAAAAATGGAGGAAGAGAGCTTGAAGTCAGTCAAAAGAAGATCAAGCTCTGCACCACTTTGTTGGAAAGGTGGGGAAAGTAGCACACAAGGGTGGAGCAGGAGGGCATGGGAAAGCAGGGAAGGAAAAGGAGTGAAAGGAGTCAGAGCAGTGAAGAGCAGCAAAAAAAAAGCCATGAAAGCAGGAAAGAGCAGGAATAAGTACGGAAGAGAAAAGCAGAGCTGGGGCGAGATGTGAGAATTGGCAACATGAAGTCAAAGCATGGAAAAGCAGCAAGGGGAAGGGGAAGTGGGAGGAGAAGAGAGCGACACAAAGAGCGATACAGAGTCAGAGTGGGGAAATGGAGGCAAAGGAAGAGGGGGAAGAAAAGGTGGGGTTGGGAGGCAAAAAGCAAGGATCAGCAACCAAAGCACTGATAAGCAGGGAAAATCAGAGACCAGAAAAGCAAAAGCAGCCAAAGTTAAAGAAGTGAAAGACAAGGAAAGGAAAAGTAGAGAAGGAGGGGAACTAAATCATCTGAAAAGCTGTGCATTACATGAAAGCAGCCAAAAGGAGGGCGTAAGGTAAAAGCAGGAAAAAAAAGGGGGGGGGGAGGAAGGGAACAGAAAAAATCTGAAAAGCAGAAAAAAAATCAAAAATTAAGCAAATGGAGAAGCAGGGAGGGAGGTGGGAGGAAGGAAGGAAGTGGGGGTAGGAGAGGGGAAGGAATGGCCTGAAAAGCAATAGAAAAAAGTCAGCAGTAATAGGCAATGAAAGGAAAGACCAGAAAAGCAGTTGAAAAAAAGCCAAAGCAGTGAAGAGACTGAATAGCAGAGAAAAGGACAGAAAATGAGGAGAGAGAATAAAAAGATGTAAAAAGCAGAGGAAAGGAGGGAAAAGAATGAAAATGTGAGATGTGAAAAGAAAGGAGAAGATAACACAGTGAAAATAACTTAAAGCAGAGAAAAGAAGGAAAAAGCCAGGAGAATATCAGAAAAGCAAGCAAGAGGAAGGCAAAGCAATGACAACCAGGGAAAAGAAGGGAGAGGGTGAGATGGGAAAAGCAGTGAAAATAAATTAAAACAGTTACTAGCAAGGAATGAAAGTCAGTGGGGTGAACAGCAGGGAAGGGGAAGGCAAAACCTGGGAGCAGGGGGTGAAGGAAAGCCCTGAAAAGCAGCTACAAGAAGTCAAAGCACTGACAAGGAGCTACAAGAACTGAAGGTAGTGACAAGCAGGGAAAACAGAGAAGGGAAAGGAAGGAAAAGGACCTGAAAAGCATAGAGAAAGCAGTGTAAAGCAGGGAAAAGCTGGGAAAAGCAGCCAAAACAGGAAAAAGCTAGGGGAAAAAAAATTCAGCCAGGGAAAAGTGGCAGAAGATACCAAAGGAAGGAAAAGAAGGGGGCAGGTGGTAAAAAACAAAGAGCAGGGAATAAAAGTCAAAACAGTGACCAGAAGGGAAAAGAAGCAAATGGGGAAATATTAAGAGATCTGAAAGCCAGTGAAAAACAGTCAAAGCAGTGAAAAGCAGACAGACAACTAAAGGAAAAGAAGTATGAGGGAAGTGGGGGAAGAGAAAGATGTGGTCTAGAAAGTGGGAGAAAGAAGTCAAAGCAGTGAAAAGCAGGAAAAAAAAATCAGGAAAAAAATGAGAAGACATTAAGTTGTGGTAAAAATAAGTCAGAATAGTGACAAGAACTGCAAAGATGAGAAGGGAAAAGAAGTAAAAGCAATAAAAGCAGTGAAAGACAGAAGCATTAAGCAGACATAAAAGCAGGGGAAAAAGAAAGGGAAGACCTGAAATACAGTGAAAAGGAAATTAAAGTGGTGGCAAGTGCATGGGGTGAGGTGGGGAAGGAGAAAGCAGAATGGGAAAGAATGTAAAAGGAGGAAGAGAGACGGGAAAAGATGAAGAGGAATGGAGATGGAGAAGGAGAAAGAACAGAAGGTGTAGAATAGGGGTGGAGAGGAAGAAGAGAAAAGCAAGGAAAAGATCTAAAAAACAGAGAAAGGTCACAGTACTGAAAAGTGTGTGTGGAGGGAGATACCTTAAGAGCAAGGAAAATAGGAGGACAGAAAAGCGAGATGAGGATGGAAAAGCAGAGGCAAAAAGTCAAGCTAATGAAAAGCAAGGAAAACAAAGGAAAATATCTGAAAAGTGGTGAAAAGGAAGTCAAAGCAGTGACAGTCAGAGCAGAAAAAAGCCAAAGCAGGGCAAAGCAATGAAAGAAAGAATCAAAACAGTGACAAGAATGAAAAAGAGGGGGGAGGGGGGGAAATAAAGAAAGAAAATCCATGAAAAGCAGGGGAAAGACAAGAAGGCAGAAGCGGGGAAAAGATGAGAAGAGAAAAGCAGGTAAAAGACAAAGCAGTGACAAGCAAGGGAAAAGGGGGGGGGGGGGGGGGGGGAGAGACCTGAAAAGCACAGAAGATGCCAGAAAAATGCCCACAAAAACAATGAAGTCAAAGCAGTGAAAAGCAATGGGAATAATAAAAAGGGAGGGGGGGGAGGAGGTTAATATAATAAGGAAAAGAAGTTCATGCAGTGAAAAGCAGGGAACAGAGGAGAAGCTTGGGGAGAAGGAAGCATCTCGAATAGCATGGGACACTGAAGAAGAGAAGGGAAAAGAACGGTAAAGAAGTCAAAGCAAGGAAAAGAAGTCCAAGCGAGAAAAGAGGGTAAAGCATCAACAGAAGGGAAAAAGATGAAAAGCTTGAGAGGAAATCAAAGCAGGGAAAAGTATGGAAGTGATGGATAAATGGGCGGGGGGAAAAGCAGCCTGTGTGTGTAGGGAAGGGATAATAGACCTGAAAAGTATTTGAAACAAAGTTGGGGAGGAAAGGGGAAGGGAGAAACATTAAAAAAAAAAAAAAAAAAGAACTGAGGATGAGAAAGCAAAGTAAACATCTCAAAAGCACTGAAAAAGGAAAGGGAGAAGAGAAGAGAAAGACACAGGAAGCACTGAGAAGAAAGGGGAAAGAGACCAAGAAAGCATCAGAAAGAAAGGAAAAGCAGTGGAAAAAAATCAGTGAAGGGAGAACAAAGAGTGAAAAGAAAGTGGGAGAGGGAGAGGAAAACATAAGCAAGGAAGAGAGGTAGTGAAAACAAGTCAAAAGTAATGAAAAGAAATGAAGAAAAAAAAAACTGAAAAGCTGATAAAAGAATGGAAAAGTCAAAGCAAGGGGGGGAAACCAAAGCAGGGAAAAGAATAGAACAAAAAGCACCAAAAAGCAGAGAAGGGGGAAACCTGAAAATCTTGAGAGGAAGTCGGAGTAAAAAGCAGAGAGAGGAAGGGAAAAGCAGAAAGAAGACAGGAAAAGACCAAGAGGAAAAGAAATAGTGAAAAGAAGCATAAAAGCAGAAAGGTGGGGAAAGCAAGAACAGCAGGAAAAAGAAGCAAAAAGAAGAAAAAAAGAAAAGCAGGGAAAAGAAATAAAAAAGCTGAACAATGGCAAGAGAAGGGAAAAGCAGTGAGTAAGAAGGGCAGGAAGGTGGGAAGAAGGATGGGAGGAGAAAAAGAAGGGGAACTGGGGTGGGGGGGAAAGAGAGGAAACAAAGGCATTGTTTCCAAAGAGGGACATTAAATATAGTTTCTATTGAAAAGAAAGTGAGCAGGGTTTTAAAATGATTTCATTCAAAATTAGTATGCTTACTGCTTCAAAACGACTCAGACAAAAGCCTCTCTTTTTCGCCATGAGGAAGCTCTAAATGTGACATCTCTGATTGTCAAGGCTCGGGCCACTGGGAGATTCCTGGATGTGTTTGCCTTGGCCGGTGAGGTTGTATCGGGACACAAACCCTCCTCTATTCAAGTCACTATCTCAAAGGGACTCCCACTGACACAACTGAACTCAAGGCACTGCAACTCTAACGTACCCACTTGTAGCATTTGTTGTTTACAGAGCAAATTCCTCTTCACAAGCACACAGAAGTGTATTAGCTCTGTGTAGTTGCTGGACTGATGCAAGACGCCTACGTAGAGCAGGGTATTTATTACCTGACAGTGTTATTCCAGTTTAGAATAAATCCATGTACAGCATTTTTCTTGGAAGAAATACTACCCTTGTGAAAAATAAATAAATAAATAAATAAATAAATAAGTGATAAAATTACTTCATAAATAAAGCAAACATTTTATACAGGCAAGAGACAGATTCAGGTACTAAAGTGTGCCAGCCCTAGATTGGGAAAGCAGACAAAAAGTGGACTGAAGCTTTTGAACACTAAATTCCCTCAGTTTGTTCTCAACCCTAGGGGCTCTGAAAGTTTTCTGCAGGTGTAAAAATGAAGGGGTTTGTTGCATTGGAAATACAGAATAATTCAGGATGTGCTCCCTTGAGGACTAGCCTTTTTGCCTCCTTGTAAAAACTCTCTTTATCATCATCCTTGCAGTCTCAAAAAGAGTGACTCCATCTACCAGCAGCTGATGTTTTATGCTGGGCAACATGCTGAACGAGCTCCAGGTTGGCAAGAAAACCTCAAAGAAAGAGGCATTGAAGCGCTGCAGGAGGTGGTACGAAAGAGATTCTGGAGAAGACAGTCTGGGTGGAGAGGTTTTCTGCTTTACATCTGCAACTACTCGCTTCAGAGCAAACTACCTGTTTTTATTTTTCCACACATCATTTTCCAGTCCCTAACCAATTTATTGTCTTTTGACAGAACTTTTTTCGCACTAATCTCCTTTTCTCCCACTTGTCATGGGCAGACCTACAGGAGGTGGATTTGGTTATTACTTTCTACTGTCCTACTGTTCTCTTTATTACTCAGGACCACATGGAATACCCAGAAGATGTGAAATCTGAAGAAATTCTTAAAATCCATCAGACTTTGCCAGACTCAAACTAATGCTCAGTAAGACTCATCTCTTCACTCACTTTTGATGATCAGATTTACACTTATAACACAAAACTGGATTTGAGAAAGTGTTTTTAACCCTTTCCTCCTCCTTAAGTTTTAAGGACTAGTCTGTGGATTGCCTTGAAAATTAAGTCAAATTTCTTTACATACACACTACAGAAAGTGTGCACAGCATTAGCAAAGCCAGAACTTCTTTTCCAATACCCAAAAAGCAAGCCACCAAGCCAGGTCTTCACAACTATAAGTTACTTCCATACCATTGCCTCAAGCAGTGAGAACTGGCTGGCACTATGCAGAAAAACTAATAGAAAAACATGATGCCGACATGTTAAGACAACAAGTGTGTCCTACAGTCAGACATGGCAACCTTCAACACCCTGTAACAAAAAAATGCTTTGAATTAAAATGCTGGTATCTGTACAAAACCCTAAAATGTAAAGCATAAGCGATTTAAAAAATAAAATAAAGCAATCATTTAGACTTTTTTTTCCCCTAGAAGGAATAATACCATTCATCCATTGCTCCACTAGCAAAAAATGTCTTCACAGAAAGTTTTTGTGACAGACTCCAGAAGGGGACTGCACCAACAAAGAAGCCAAGTAGCTGATGTACTCAAGAGAACACGGTATATACTCTATAAAAAAGAATTTGCATTGGAGACCAGCATGTTTCTAAGAGAGGCTGCAACACTGTCTGATGGTACACGTGGCAATTCCATGAGATTTGTCTGTTTGCATGCAAAACAATGATAGAAGCAAAATGACAAAACATTTTTGCACTTTGTTAACTGAACAGCTTTAAGTTAAGCTTGTCAATTAAGATGCGGTGCTCTAGAAAATATAACACACTTATAACTGAAACATGTGCCCAGACATCATGACAGTCGTATTCCAGGGTTCTGGAGTTTGCGCTTCCAGTGGGAAGCAAAAATTCCTGCTGAAGCTGTTCCTATGAAGTACTTAAGAAATGAAGAGCTGGACACCGGCCCTACTTACCAGAGATGAGAAACGACTCTTGCGAAGACATACAGGAAAGAAAAGAGAATCCCAGTGTACTACATAAGAAGTTTAATTGCATTGCCTTGTTCACCTAAAGCCACATTACATTCTATTGTCCGAAAAGCGTGATCTGCAGGGGGCTTTGTCAGTCCTGGCCCTACTGAAATTCAGACCAACTTGCCCCAGGATGCATCTGCTCTTTAGGGTTCTTAAAGTTCTGTTTAAAAAGCCAAATTGTCCAATACAATCTTCCTGAAAGGACTTACGACATTTCTACTGTACTGGTAATTCTGTCTTATCAATAACGCTATTATTAGCCCTAATTTAAAAAAAAAAAAAAAAAAGTGTATACTTTTGTTAGACCAAAACAACTGGGACTGTTTTTCTTGCCATGATAATTTGATATTTGAGGTTTGCAGCTTTTCACTGTGACACTGTTTATCATTATTCAGTTGTGATGCTTTGCATTGTTCATTCCTGAGGAAAAACTGCTTGTTGTGAAACAAAGGAGGTCCTGCCTTTGGAATGAGGATCTAAGCTGGATCCACATAAAACACCTTGAGGACATAAGCACAAACACTGGGAGATCCTTGTGCCCTTCCTACTCCGTGGCAACGTTTTTTTAATTTATTTATTTAGGATGTCTTTGGTCAGCCTCACTTCCACTCTTACCCTACTAAAAACAGATCAAGTTTCCATAACCAGTCACTCAGCAACACACACAGACTTTTTATTTTTCCTACAGTCCTAGAAACATTAACGTCTAATGTGGTCTGCCTCTTTTAAGGTCTCACTCAGCTCTGTTTTCAGCACATTTTAAATGTGTACCTCTCAGCATTAGCTGGTAAATGAATTAAAATACCGCCAGACGCCTGCATGCTGACAATCCACTCTTTCCATTACTGCTGCTTCTGCCAGTCTGTTCTGTCCAGCATTTCCTCATTTGGTCTGCTGTCAGAAACCAAGTTCTCCTTCTTCAATTTAGCCTTTCTTAATCATAGCAAACTCATCTCATTTTTCATTTCTGTGAACTAGTGACTTGATTAACAGTTTGGATTCAGACCTACCTTGCAACAAAATACACATCTACATTCTAGTTACAACACACTTTAATTACTGGAATCCAAACTTTTGTGACAAAAGTATTTTCCACTCAAGTGGAAGTGTTAATCACTCATATAAATCACTCATCATGGCCATAAAGTTCTTCCTTTAGGTTCCCTTACAGGCTTTCTTAGTACGAGATCTGCATTAAAAAAAAGTCTCAGTCACTTTCAGTTAAGGTCTGCACCATTCCACTCTGGCTAAAGGTATTTCTCTCCCCTCCCTATGCTATTACCCATCTTGTTTAGGCTCCCTTCCACACAGAACAACCTCTCAATTCCAACACTTACCCTCTTCTAAATCAAATCCCTGCTGAAGACTCTTTTTCCCTCTAGGACCTCTGAACATTGATTGAAGTGATTGAATTCTCTCTCTGCATTCAGCTGAGGAGCCTCAAGTGCACAATTTTAACTTCCACCTTTGTCTGGCTTATGAAGCATATCACATCCTCGCATCACTCAGGTTCTCAAGGATAGTCACTGTGACTGTTTTGTGATTGAACTCGGTGACGCTTTGTTAACATCTAGCATAAAACATGATAAACAACAGAAAGTGCATATCCTCTCGGGTCTAGGCAGATCATATATATTTGATAAGGCTAATATGGAGAATTGTTGAAGTAAAAACAAGGCATCTTAATCAACAGGGAACAAACAGTTAAACTGTCACTGCGAGGTGGAGAAATAAATCCCAATTTCAAAGTTTTCAACAAGAGGTTGCTTATATAGAATGAGAAAAAGAAACAGGGGTATATAACAGGAAACTACAATTTGGCAAGGCATCTTTCTTTGCTTGGCAGCCATAAGACATTGCACAATTCTAATATCCACTCTTCTAAATAAAAATACATCACTCGCCACAGTCATGCTGGATCACATACAAACTATCCTCATGAGATCAATTCTCAGCAATAACTCTACTTCGTAGTTAGTTACTCGTGCCATTTTAACTGGAAAGACACTTCCATACTGGTTCGAAGTTCCATACAACGACCTTATTGAAACGTAATTTGATCTATAAATCAACACAGAACATACTAAACACTCTGTGTCAGAAGGTTATGGATTTAGATAACTTCCTTGTTAAAAAAAGGTATGTTTTGACAGGATTTATCTTCAAAGCAGTTTAAGATTTTTCAGTTAATAAAATATAAGCTTATCGATGGTTTAATGAAAATGATGGTAGAGTGATAAACAGAGACAAGTCGCATCTATAGGTGAATCCAACCCTTCCGTAAACCAGTCCCATTCAGACATCATTATACTTACAGGATGGAAGACTACATCCTGGAAGAGCAGCAGTTCTGAAAAGGACTTAGGAATCATGATGGATAATCATCTAAATTTACAATCTTTTAATGCAAATAACTGAGACTGAAAGATTTTAAAATGCAATCCTTGGAGGTATAAACAAACAAGCAAAGATATAAACTGAAAGGTTCAAGAATGTACCTGCACATACTACACGCACACAGCAATACCGAAGTTACTACCAGAATGCTGTATGCAGTTCTCACGTCCACGCGTTAGAATGGATTTTAAAACATCTGAAGTTTCAGAAGAGCCATAAAAGCTTTACAGTTAGAGATATAAGGAACTCCATCTACATAGGTTATTAAAGTTAACATATTTTTATGTGAATAAAGTGAAAGAGTTTAAACCTAGAGTAGTTATTAGTTATTCTAATAGGCGGCTAGCTATCCGGTGGCCAGCAGCTGTAACTAAACAGTTCTGAAACCAAAGGAGGACTACGAGCATGGAAAATGAACTAGCTGAATCACTCAGGAGACATGGAGAAATCCTCACGCTTGAAGAACCTATATGGAAACTGGCTATCTTTTTTAAAAAGCATGTTCTATTGCACCCAAAAGATACAGACTTCATGATGCAAAAGTAACTAGATTGTATCCTAGAGATAATGAACGGCATGCCAGTCAGATTATTTCATTACCATGGTCACTTCTGGCCTTAAAATCAGCTAGTCTGTATTAGGTAGAAAGCTGCAGTGCGTATAAGAACATTCAAACTAACAGATGATAATATAAACAACTCAAACTACAAATACAGTCAAACAGAATCAAGCAGAGCTGTGTTCATACATCAATGATTTGTATACCTTGCTGTTTCAATTAAAAACTCAAAATTATCCATTACGCCTCCAACTTTTACTTTCATATTTTTAAGTCTGTTTCAATGTATCTGATATTTACATATTATAGTATAATCATACCTACCATACCATGGCTTGGAGTAGGTTAATTGCATAGGAAGATTTACTATGTTTACATTTCTTTTCTTAAATTACTCTTTTTTTCAAAAAGCACAGTAAAGAGTCTGAGGACAAATTATTCAACTGTTTATCATACATAAGACTGCATGACTATAATACAAAGGGCTTGTCTTTTTCATTTAACGTTACAATATACACAGCAAGTCCGGACTAGATCTTACAATCTGAACACAGGTATTTAACCTTTTCCATGCTGTTTATGTTTACAATGCACAGAAGTCCTGTAACCAAACTGTGTAGTAAAGCACACAAAACTGGACTGTAACATAACACAGTATGCAGAAGCACTGGATTTTGTGGTTTCTTCTTTACGTAGATATTTTTTTAAACTGCTTCATTTTTGGCGCTTGCTAAGGTGTGGCAACCCACGCACACAAAAATTACCCAGATTTCGTATTACCCTTATATTCCTAGACAGCAGTAAGTACTGGATTCCTTTCGATATTGCTGAACTCGGCACCCTGTTTTTAAGGTGACAGCCTTCCAATTCCTGTAAACTCTGAATTACTGAGTTTAAGAAAAAAAGAAAAGAAACAGGAAAAAAAAAAAGTTTCATCCACAGGGTTGACATGTCGATACAAAAGAAATATGGATCACTTGATTAAAAAAAAAAAAAGTTGTGATTTACAAAAAAAAATGGTAATCCCAAGTATTCATTCCCATCTACATGGTAGCCAGCTGCTGTGTTGCCACTGTAAGTATATAAAAAAGTCCACCTTTTAGTCTGAAAAAAATTACTTAGCCACATGGAACTGACCAGTGTGAACTCTGAATTTTCTGCTGAATTAACTTTTAAAAGGGCTTACTGGCAGAGGTAGATCACTGCTTCTGTAATATATAATGGGCAAACAGTGTTAATCTGGGATGGGCAGTCACTGAATTGCCCTTGTTCTTTCAGATGGTTTTCACTGAGCTTTTATTTATACAACTAAATCTCTGAATGGGCCCATAAATTTTGCAACTGCCAAGCTGACTGTGTTATATTAAGGCAGCATTACCCAAAAATTAGGCACCTGTTAAATACAGCCTGCTAACCTCAGGTCTCATGTGAGTGTCTTGCTTTACTCAGACTATTATTTTGGACCTGTTCATGCAATCAAGGTCTTGCCTTCAAGTTTACAATTATGTTAATAAGGAATACAAGAATCAA
Organism: Anser brachyrhynchus; assembly: GCF_964034855.1. Taxonomy (NCBI): domain Eukaryota; kingdom Metazoa; phylum Chordata; class Aves; order Anseriformes; family Anatidae; genus Anser; species Anser brachyrhynchus. The sequence continues at coordinate 115,914,911 of NC_137694.1, read as the reverse complement.
CTGCTGGTTTCATAGCTTCTGGATCTAGTGTCCCTTTTACCTTCAGAAGCCTGAACACATTTATAACGTAACAGATGTTATAGTCTTGAAGTAGATGTCAATCTATTATGTTCAGTACACAGATTGCTGTAAATGTATTGGCTATGAATTCAACAACAGTTCCAGTTTTGTTTAAGCAATAGTACAGCCATAATTCTCAACTGACATTTAAAAATGGTCTAGTTACACCTTGTGTCAAAGTGCAGAACTGCTACATTATTGGTTACAGACATCTATGTGCTATAAAAACAGCTTTGGTACAATAAATTATCAAAAAAGAAAATAAATTTTTGTAAAATTCACAGCATAATTGTGAGGCAAAAAAGCAGTCACATAAAATTCTGCATTTTTAAAAATGTTCAGGATGAACAGAAGACGTCTTTGTGCAGAAGTAATGGTGGAGAAACCACGTGCCAAGAAAAAGCAAAAGAAAAAAGTAAAAAGCAGGAAGGGACACAGTTGTAGCTATTTCCATCAAACGCAAACCACTACTTCTGTGACCTTCAACCAATAAGGAAGTCAACTTTATGACACACGCAAAGTGACCTTGCAATACCTTACAATAAGTGGGTCACAAAAGTCTATTTTTAAAAGAAAGGCCTCTTGAATTACCCATTCTCTGTGTTTTCAGCATTAAGGACTGTCTGCAAAAGCATGTCCAAAAGTGATTGCATCTGAAATGGTAGGCTCTTCTAACTTAAGAGTCCAAATCCATAAGGCCAAAGGTTTTCCCAAAGACCACCACTTAGACCTCCCCACGACTGGCCAGGACCGACCCGTTGATTGCTTCTCAGTGCACCTTAGTTATGAAACCAGTCATATTTCAATACTAACTGACTGTGGTCTCCAAAATATGAGACACACAGATTCCCATTACAATTGCTGCTTTGATCCTCAGTAGATTCAGATAAGGAGAGTTCTGATCACCGCCACTTAGCATGCTTAATGTGCCTTACAAACTCCATTACAACCGTCCCTTTTTACAACTGAAGAATATATATTTGTGTAATCTGAAGGTCCCTCTTCCTTACAGTACTGCATTTCTGTGCCCATGTTTGTTTGGGGAACTAAAAAAAAAAATATACGTATATATATATTACTCACTCCCCTCCCACCCAAAATCTTCAAGGGCCTTTTTATAAATCATGTGCAATGTCTTTAAAAAGAAACTAGTTTGCAACTACAGCCAACATTTTAACAATAGCCCCCTGTTGAATGAGACAGAAAAAAAACAAAAAACACCCTCCCCCCAAAAAACAAACTATGACTAGGTTGTGGCGAGTTAAAATGGGGGAAGCAAAAGGTGAACACCACTAAGCTATTCATTAAGGTGGGTCCGGACATGGCTCTTTAAAAAAAAAAAAAACTTCATTGTCCCTTTGCAATCTTTTCAAGTCTAAAAAAATAGTCAGCTTTGCCCTCCTGTAGCGGTTCAGTGAGTTTATCTCCTTCTGATTCAAGCAGCTTTGCACTTTGTTTTTGGAAAAACACCACTTCTATAAAAACACACAAGAAACAAACTTAGTTTCAGTTTAGTCACGAGCTAGCCACAGGACTTTGCTGAACACAAACTCCTGTCATGGGAGACTCTTCTCTATCAATTCCTTGCCTCATTGCAAGGTGTCCTTCAGTCATGTAATGAGCAGGACCTGTATTAGCAGAAAACTGGTACGTTGGATGTCCAGCTATGCCAGTTTCTTGGCGTGGATTAGAGTAGACTGTTAAATTCATGTCCATAGCTCCATTTTGTCCAAAGTCCAAGGTATTAGCAGCCACTGGGCGGTTCTGATAGGCCTGATTGCCTTGGTTACCAGTAGAGGAGGAAGATGTAGAGGAAGAAGTAGTTGAGGAAGACAGGGATGTCATGGAGTGGTGACTGTGGCCCACCTCCATAGAATCCTGGGTGGAGGAGCTGTTTGTTGGAGAATTGTAGACCCTTGGCCTGGTCCGGCTACCCAAGGCTTGCTGTCCATGATGGTGGTGGTGGTGGTGGTGGTGATGGTGGTGGTGAGAGCTATTTCCGTGATGATGATGTAATGCATTCTGTTGTTGAGGGGTTACATGGAAGGTGGTTTCTTGAACTGGATGGTTTTCAACAGTGACCTGTGTAGGAGCTTCAGTGGCTGTCCAACCAATTGGAGGAGGAAACTGTTGTCGAACCTATGTTAACAGGCAAAACAAAAAGTGAAATGATTAATCAAATGTATCCATATATGAGAGAGATTAAGGTATTAATGTTTCTGCTAACTTTTGAATAAGTTACCCAATCCTTGCAGTTTCAAAATTAGTCTAGAAATATAATCATGTAGTTAAGGAGTATTCTAATACATGTTTCTACATGTAACTTTTTTTAAAGTTTGCATTCTGATTTTTTTTTCAAACAGGCAGTTAAAGAAAGTCCTATACGTGACCTTACTACCAAATTAAAGAAGCAGCTTTAAACAGCATATTGGTTCTAGGTGTTGTACAAACATTAAGGCCTTAATCTGTGACTAGGGCCTCTGGATACATTTAGCATGCTAAACTAAATTAATATGTTGCAGTTCATATCTTGAACACTACCAACACTATTAGAGGATTACTACCCACACCTCTGGAACAACACTGCTGATTAAAGGTTATTAAAGTAGCAAGATCTAGCTACACAGCCATTTGTTGAATAAATTAAATTGTCTACTTGGGAGAAGAAGAAACTGTGAGTTGCAAAGAAGCATGTATGATGTTCTCTTTTCATGACTGTAATGCATGGAGGCTACTGCTTAATACCTGTAAAAATGATTCTACAACTTTAAAAGGGATGAACAGAAATGGCAAATCACTACAACATTTCAGTTAATGTTCTTCCAGGAACAAACAAAGGTAATATACAGTATTTTGTGGTTTTATCTGATCTGTATTTAAAAAAAAAAAAAGAAATTACTGAATCATTTGTAGCTAATAATGTTCCTAATACACCAGTCGTAATGTTGGTGAAGCATATGAACACGGTGAGATGGAAGTAAGAACTTGAGCAGGAGTCCACTGAAGTACAAGCTAGATCTTCATTGGGTTGGAAGATACGTAGTTCTGTGTACCCTTATGCCCTGGATAACATGACCACCCCACCTGGCATGTTGCAACTCATACAAAACCTTTGCATCCACAGAATTTATTGGAAATTTTTACAGCTACCTACAGTACTTTTGACTAAGTGAATGACCTAACATACGAAGGACTACACAAGAAGGGGACTACACAAAAGGGGCCTGCTCCTGCGGGGGCTCTCCATGGGCCGCAGCCTCCTCCAGGCCACATCCACCTGCTCCACCGGGGGCTCCTCCACGGGCTGCAGCGTGGAGATCTGCTCCGTGTGGGACCCATGGGCTGCAGGGGGACAGCCTGCTCCACCAGGGGCCTCTCCACAGGCCGCAGGGAAAGTGCTGCTGCCTGCCTGGAGCACCTCCTGCCCTCGTGCTGCACTCACCTTGGGGTCTGCAGGGTTGTTTCTACATTTTCTCACCCCTCTCTCCCAGTTGCTGCTGTGCAACTTTCCCCACTCCCTCCCCTTTCTTCAATGTGCTCCCCAAGAGGCCCGCACAGCGTCACTCCCTGGCTGAGCTCTGGCCAGCGGTGGGTCCCTTTTGGAGCTGGCTGGAGCTGGCTCTGATCTGACATGGGGCAGCTGCTGGGCTCTGCTCACAGAGACCACCCCTGCACCTCCCCAGTTCCAAAACCTCGCCATGTAAACCTAATACAACTATTTTTAGGGATTTAATATTCTCAGAAAAAAATGTATAAATCAGACAAAGCTCTACTTGTGCATACCTGTGGGCTGTGTGTTTCACAGTCCATAGCTTGAACAGCAGCAGTGAAGTGTCCACCACTATGTCGATGCTGGTGTGTGGGGTCTGACCGTGCCCTTCCACTGTTGCTTGTCCCAGAAGATCCACCTATAAAATCACAGCAACACGAGATACAAAATTTACAGTAAGCTGTAAAACAATGACAACATACAGATTTAAATAGCTTCAAGATAAAAAACAGAGGACCTATCACTCACATTTTTGTAAATCTACTTATAACTTTTCATTGGAGCAGTTACTTGTTCCAGCCAATAAACAAATGCCAAACAAAAGTCTGTCATCTGGGACAGACTCTGGGACAGACTCCTTCGACACGATTCAGAAATATAATTTAATAAGAAAACCTCACCTGAGCTTGAAGATGTACTAGAGGTGGTTCCTGAAGACTGTGACTGCTCCATGGCAGGACTCGTAGACACACTGTTGCTTGTGTTGGTACCTTCGTCTGCTGTTTTCTTAAAGAAACTATGCTGTAGGGCATAGTAAGGTTGAATTCGTGTCTTAGGGTCATAATCAAGCATCCTTAAGATGAGGTCTTTGAACTTCAAGTAGTCAGCTACAGTATGACCCGATTCCCCAGCACGACGTCCACCTGGTCCTCCTGTTTCAACTCCTAGTATATTATGAAGCTTACGAGTTCCAGGCGGTTTGTATTCCTGTTGAGAAATTAGAAATTATTGAAATCAAGTTACACACTAAGCCTTGGATGTGCGTAGTTTAAACATGCCATAAAAGTGAAGCAGTCAAACCAAAGTAAGAAACTATTCAACACTATAGAAAGTGTTACTTAATCAACCTGTCTTACAACTCAGAATAATAATAAACAACAATAAAGCTACATTTTTAGTAAGACAATGTAAAACAAAGCAATATCTCACCATTATTTAATTTATTTTTTTTAAAGGGATAGTCCATATTGTCGTCCTAACTATATAACCTACCCTTTTTCCATCTTTGGTCTTCTTCAAGTTCCACGTGCCATCTGGCAGCTTCTCAAAGAACTTCCTTGCTTTTGGTGCTTGGTCAAGGATATGGGCAGGCGGTATCCCCAAAACTTCCACTATTTTATTCATTTGATCCACCTGTTCCGCAGGAAGAATATTTATGAATAACATGGGACAGATAGATGAGTAGTGCAATAGAGTCCAATATTCTATAGTTACACGGGAAGCATATGTTAACTACCCACACAAGTTAAGTTCTGAATTAATTTCAAGTTTAAGAAAAATTCAATATTAACTAAATAAATTAGTGAACAAGGATCTGTGGGGAAGATCAGGGGAGAAGTGAACCTAGAAACATAAAATTATTACCAAGCAATTTAGAGTTCTAACAAAAGACATTGCTATTACTGATGTTCATGAATTTTAGAATTATTAGACTTCCCTAATTTAACCATTATAACAACAGATGAGTATCATTATCAGAATGAATAAAAAAGATCAAATTACTTGTACTGTATAATAGCTGCATACCTCATTTGCCCCACTAAAAAGAGGCTCTCCAGTGTGCATCTCAACTAAAATACACCCAAGGGACCACATATCAATTGCAAGATCATAAGGCATTCCCAGTAGCACCTCTGGTGATCGATAAAAACGACTCTGGATATATTGGTATATCTGAAATAAAAGCATTTAAAGATAATACACAGCATCCAAAGAGCACTATTATGATTCTGTATTACAAAACATAATTACAATAAAATACACTTTCAGTGTGGGGAAAGCAAAGACAAGGTATTAGTGATACTAAAAGTATGTTACAAATTTATAAAAATATTTAAATGTTAATTATTAAAAAAATACCAACTCTTGCTCACAAAAAAAAAAGTGCAAATTCACTCACAATTACAATATTTTACACTTTACGGTTGATGAGTGTAATCTCATGCAATTACAGATAATTGCACAACAAAATTTTAGTCTGGTAACATTCAAATAAAAACTATTCCAGAAGCCACATCAGAACCACATAACACTTCAGGCAAAACCAATAGTAAAAAAAAAATCAAAAGCAACAATTATGGTGTCATGAAATGAAATTACCAGGTGATTCCAGCTGGAATCATTGAATTTCAATTCAATTGAAATCATTGGATTTCAATAATCCAACTATCCAGCTCATTTCACAAGTCAGAAATTTCAGTCTTGATCCTAGATCTGAAGACTGGCTTAAACATGGGCATATACAAAAAAGAAACAAATCAAAACAAACAAAAAAGAAAGATCTTAAAAACAAAACAAAAAAACTCAAAAACCCTTAAAAAGAAAACAACCAAAGAAAAATATTCCAAACAGAACTGTACTTTATATTTTAATTAACACAAAATTTTATCCAGCACTTTCCACAAAGGTGCCAATGTTTACTTACTTCTATTTAAGTTAACTTTTCTGTGAAATTGCACAAAGGTTTTTTTTAATTGTGCTTTCTAGCACCTCAAAATTATCTTATTATTGACCTATACAATCTAGATCTCATTTGTCTTCCCTTCATTTTCTTCCTAGGCTCAGATGTCTCTACTTAATAGAGAAATTAATTTTATTAATCCTAAATTTGTGCCTCACCACTTTCTATTCAGTCAATCCATGAGGTTTTTTAATTCTCTTCATAAAGTGATATCATCTTCATTATTTAATTCTCTTCATAAAGTGATATCATCTTCATTACTACTGACATCTGAACTGACATCTTTTTTGCAACTGCTGCAGATTTACAGCAAGTCTGATTTAGCAGGTGTTTTGTTTGTTTGTTTAACATCCAGTTTTCTCATAGCAAAAGGATATCATTCATATATTTATAGATAAAACCACCAAAGGCACACAGCTGACCTGGCAAGGTTCAAAAGCCTCTTTTCAAGGAAGAAAAAAAAAAGTGGAAGTCTAATTTCTGTCTATAGAAGTTTCCTTACCCCTCTAGCTAACAATTTGTATTCAGTGCAAACAACTAAAGCTAAGGTACCCTGAATACACGTGGTCAATCATTCCACCAAATAGGATTCATTCAACCAGAAAAGAGTCTATTGGTATTAGACTATACAGTGCACAATGAACAGTAAGTACATCCTGATGAACTTTTCAATGAACTGCGAGTGCAAATCAAACATTTGAGGAATATAATTCTTCTTCCTAAAGAAAACAGTCTTTGTCATCCAACCATAATTGTTTACGGTTTTAATAGCTGTTGTATATACTTTAATGTTTCTTAAAGTAAATACAGAGCTAGTTGACTATGCTAGACAGAAACTAACAACTCAGATCAAATATGCACTCATCTTCAAAGCACATGAACAACAGGATACAAACACAAATATTTTGGACAGTTATTAATTAGGCTAAATCTACCCTAATCTAAAGAAAACAATTTGTCCTGGAAACACTTTGCACGTATGCATCTTTACTCATAGTAGTACCACCAGTGAACTCAATCCAATCTTCCCACAGTTTTACTAAAGTGTTTGTAAAAATGTGGTTAGTTATAAGCAGTATCTTTAAGAGCCAAATACTACACTGTCTCAACTCCCAGATAGTGTCTTATCTCCATGGCACACTAAATAGGTAACATCTTAAAGTGGAAGAAACTAAATGCATCATGAAATAAGAAAATAATAAAGAAGTATTATATTTAAGAGCACTGCACCACTGCAGACCTCTACAATCAAGTGATGATGCAACTTGCGTTAACACTGCATAAAAATATAATCAAGGAGAAAAGAAAGATGGGAAGTTTATCACATGTATCCAATAACAGCATAATTAGAATTTCTACCCATACGCACCCTCTGTCCAAGTTGACATGAACTGCCAAAATCAACAATCTTGATGGCGCTTCGTTTGGGGTTACAGAGCAGGATATTCTCAGGTTTTAGGTCACAGTGAATGATACTAAGTTCAGGAGTCGCCAGAAAAAGCAGTGCAGTGCACATTTGCTGTGCAAATTTTCTTGTCAGATTCAATGAGACACCTCTGAAGTTGGTGTTCCGCAACAGATCATACAGATTGTAGGACAGCATTTCAAAGACTAAGCAGAGATGGTTTCGGAACATGAAGTGGCGCTTCAAATGCACTTTAAAAAAGGGAAGAAAATAATTAATACATATGCTGTGTGGTACATATTACATACAAATTACAATACAATGCTTAAACGTTTCAGTCAATATGCAGGAGATTGACCCGTAAGATAATATTGTGGTGTTTTTTTCTAGATCTATTATTATTTACAAAACATTTCTGCTATGCCCAGGGTATGGGTTGTTGGATTTTTTCATATAGCAGGTGTAACTCAGTAAAGCTACGTTAACCAAAAAAGTGATTTAAAAAATAGAAGAGAAATTTTTCAAAATGAATATATCACTCCCCCATTAGCAAAGGCAAGAAAAAATAGTGGAAAACAAAAATAACATAGAATTCCAAACAAAATTAAATTCAGATGAAGTGGAGAACTACAGTGATATTCACAACTAATCTCTGTTTTCAATAAACTAGCAACAGCCATATCTAAGTAAAAACATCAGCAAAAAAGACAAGCAGCAGTACAAATTGTGCGCAAAAAAATCTTAATCACGAGACTTTGGACCTTTTCCAGTGAAGAGTTCATTTCTCCACCCTCCTAAAATTAAAATTGTATTTAAGTCCAAGCAGACTGGAAAAAAGTGTACTTACAACAGCATTCTCAACAGTAAAGCAGATATCACACTTTAGATTAAATTATGTATTAGGAATTCCCTTTACATTTACAGAGAAATTATTTGAATGCCAGAGTAATTTAAAACATACCAGTATATTATTGCAATTTATAAATCATGACTTCAATAGACTACTTCAATTAATAAAATCAATCACAATCCCAAAGGCATTATATTCAACCAGACGTAATTTCAAAATTATGAAAGCAACAAACCCAATCCAAATTTAATCAATCTGATTCATGAAATACGTGAAAAAATCATCTGTTTAGAAGCAAGCAGGATTTGCCAGGTTCTTATTCAGGTTGGTCTCCGCAAGCAAAAGAAAATTTAAATAGGAAAAATACATTGCAATCTTCAGATAAATAGCAATATAACCCCTCTTTGTCACAATAAAATCTTGAACCAATATTAGCACAGTCAGCATTCAGACTTTCAGTCAAGGTAATTACATGGTGTCCCATCGAGTTTTATTTTCCTCATTATTATAAGCCAGTTCTTCACGTGTCCCTTACAACTAACCTGTAATGATACCATTTGCTTCCATCCTGATGCCAACTCCCGCAATACTTCATTGTTTAGACCTTTTGCATTTTCTCCTCTTTAATGTATTTCCAATACCCTACCACCACAAGAGCACCAGCACCTTTTCATGTGCTTGTGGTCTTCCTGCACCATACACCCCTTCCTCCCCACAGCACCTCGCTGAACCTGCCAACTTGGCAAGAAACAACATGTACTCCGACTAATTTTCAACTACCAGCATGCTACCTGACCAGCTCTACCAGTACCACCTGCAGTGCCACACAGCTCAAATAGTCTGGGTAAGAGCTGAACTTGCCAAACCTTTCCTGCAGTGAAGACGTCGCATTTGAACATTTATCCTCAACTCTGCTACCTTGAAACTTGAATACCTTAAGGCATTCCTGTAGTCCTCTAGAAGCTACTAGAGAAGACCTGGCAGAAGTATACACAGTTACACTTTATGTCATTAAAAATCAAGGTATATATCTATATTCTACAGACCAGTCTCCTAACTTAACCACACACATCTTGAAGTCTTCCTTTTATACCACACAGTATATTGTAATACTTGCAATGCTTTCAGCCTTATTTAACCACTCTCAGCACCATGCACCTGCAAGTCTATGCAAGGATAAAGAGAAGCACCTATAGATCTCAGTTTTTGCATCACATGCAATACATGGTATTCATTCAAAACATGATCTCTTTGCCTTTTTTTTTTTTTTGACCTTTACTAATGCTGCCATGCTTGTTAAATACAGTGATTAAAAAAAAAAAGTGGAACTACTGAAATATATCTTAATAGATTCAGAAATCAACTTGATACAAGCCTAAAACTATTAAAGTTATTTGTGTCTGCTTAAACAAAAGCAGTAATTCATTTCTCTATTGTTCAAAATTATCAAAACTTTTGTTTTTGCTTAAATACTGCACTTTGTATTAAACCATCTCAAGTCACACAGTTAGACATATGAAGTTTTAGTCAAATCTCATTTTATGTGGTGCTATATACTTTCTAAAAATCTAAATTAAGAGTTTATTCATTTGGTGATAGCTCTAGTGTTTTTATTTGCTCCGTACTAATCTGAAACTGCTCCTGTCTTTAACATTCCTGAAATATCTTTTTTGATATAGTAGGATGCAAAGTTTAGTTTCTGTTTTATATAAACATGTTCCTAATAAAGTTAAAAATGTATTAAAAACTTTTAAACTGTATACATAAAATGTATTATAAGGGTAATACTCCATAAAAAAGTTAAAATATAACTGAATAGTCATCAGATAATTTAACAGCAATGTGTACTAACATTATTTTCAGGGTTTCTTTATAAACTACAGAAAGAAAAATTAGTAATCCAATATATACATGCAAACCTGAAGAGTATAGTTGTTAGTATTTCAGCTCCTGCAAACTAAGATAAAAATGTTTAAAAACAGTTTCATTTCTTAAATTATCTCTCACAGTTTTCCATCTCTTTACAACATGATGTCCTTCCATCACATTTTTGCCCAATGCTCCACTTCAGAGAACAGACAGGATTTAATAAACTTTTTACCTGAGCTGACCAACTTAATTTCATCATGACTAGAAAGTTCAATTAGCATTATAATAATAACCTCAAGGAATAGCATGACAGTCTACAGGAATAGTCAGAATTATAAGCTTTAGAAATATTTTCTGAGATCTAAATAGGCAAGTCTTAACTATTACAAAAGTCTTATCTCAGTTTTGTTACATGAAATTTTGAGCTTTTTAAACAAGCACAATCAAAAAATAATGAACAAGCTAGCCATAAAACTACCTATTTCATATTATCTGTTATCCCAAAACATTTTATATGTTTTTCTTCTATATCTAGTCCTGCTGCAGTGATCTGTTGCTTATGCAAGTTAATTTACACTGAAAACTACTATTAAAAGTTGTATTATTTCATTTGTTAGCACCAAAACCATTAGTTGCAGCACCCTACACTATATATCAAAACCTAAAATATTCATAATTTGATTAAATAAAAATTAAGAAAAATATTTGAATACCTATATAGTACTTCATTTCAGTGTCATGTTTGTTCATAAGCTCAAGCAGTCGCACTTCAATCTGCGCTTGGTTTAGGAAAGCTTTCTTGTTTTTAATTATTTTGATAGCCACCCACTCCTGTTCCACTCGATCATAAGCCTTTACAACCTGAAATAGAAAAATCAAATATGTAAGTCATCTCTCTGCTCAAGTTTTGAAAATTCTGCAAAACCCTTTTTAAACATATCAGAATTTATAGAAAATTTTTACAACTTTTGTTCTTTCCAGTTAAATTTCTTTTCTTGCTTGATACTACAATAAAGCCACAACCGATAACACGGAGTTTACTGAAGTGGTGTTGCAAAATAGAGCAAAGGCTTCACTGAGCTGGACTAAGGCAAGTATTGTACCCAAATGCAAGCAGTAAATCAACAAAAACAATACTGTAAAATGACTTGCAGAACACAAAAAAACCTAACAAATAAAACAAAAGAAAAGCTCCATAAAAGAAAAGCTCCATCCTCCTTCCAGACTTTTTCTTCAACCCTTGACTACAAATACCAATAGTAAAAACAAACATTACTGTAAAGAATAGGTTATCCCTAGCATTAGACCATTGTTTTAATATAAAAACCCAAAACAAATAGCTAAAAATGTGAAACGACGGCAAAAGGCTGAAGATTTGCTCATTTGCAAAGCACATTACCAATTTAAATATACTGAAGTATATTCAAACAGTATATGTGGTAACAAGAAACAGCACAAAATACAAATGCCTTGAGCAGGCACTTCAGCATAGTAGAATTAAGAAAAAAATGAGTTGAATTTCAAAATGAAATAAGAATGGCACTTTAAATGATATGCATATTATCATTCACACAAATTACAGATTGCAGAGCTGATATACATTACCTGTCCAAAGGATCCTTTGCCTATTAAAGAGTCAATTTCATAACGATCCATCCACTTCTCCCCATTTTTTACAATATAGTCATAGTTGTCATCATCATAGCCATCATTGTAAACTTTTCGCTCCTTTTTATGACTGGAATCATCTCCTTGGCCCTGCTGATGCCGCCGCTTTTTTTTTGCATAGTAAACCTAAACATGAAAAGTATATTGCTTACTCAGTTACCTTTGAAAATACAGAGCTATATGAAGCCAGCTATTTCAAAAATGTTAGTGCTTTGTATTATAAGAAACAGTGTGGCCAGCAGGTCTAGGGAAGTGATTGTCCCCCTGTACTCAGCTCTGGTGAGGCCGCACCTCGAGTACTGTGTTCAGTTTTGGGCCCCTCGCTACAAGAAGGACATGGACGTGCTCGAGCGAGTCCAGAGAAGGGCAACGAAGCTGGTGAGGGGTCTGGAGAACAAGTCTTACGAGGAGCGGCTGAGGGAGCTGGGGTTGTTTAGCCTGGAGAAGAGGAGGCTCAGGGGCAACCTCATCGCTCTCTACAGTTACCTTAAAGGAGGCTGTAGAGAGGTGGGGGTTGGTCTGTTCTCCCACGTGCCTGGTGACAGGACGAGGGGGAATGGGCGAAAGTTGCGCCAGGGGAGGTTTAGGTTGGATGTTAGGAAGAACTTTACTGAAAGGGCTGTTAGGCATTGGAATGGGCTGCCCAGGGAAGTGGTTGAGTCACCATCCCTGGAGGTCTTTAAAAGACGTTTAGATGTAGAGCTTAGTGATATGGTTTAGTGGAGGACTTGTTAGTGTTAGGGCAGAGGTTGGACTCGGTGATCTTGGAGGTCTCTTCCAACCTAGACGATTCTGCGATTCTGATTCTGTGATTATGGATGCTTCAAATAACCAAAGAACTTCGAAAATGATATTACTTAAGATGGGGTGGGGTAGGGGGGTAGGGGGCACCGAAGGTGGGGGGGGGGGGGGGGGGGGTGTGGATGGGCTAGATTTTCTCTCTCTTTTACTGTCCTCCACGTAACAGGAACAAACTGGCATACAACAGGTATAAAAATACTTCTGTACTTTGCAGTCATTTTAGCTGTAATAAAATAACGTACGATTTCTTTAGTTTACGATCAAATGAGTTCACTCTGCAAGAAAGAATCCAAAATAATGCCAGCAGAAGATGCAGTACAATTCACAGAAAATATACTTAATAACATATTTCAAACAATACATTCATATCAATACACAAAACAAAGATAGCTGGAGCCATTACCTCATTAATATGCTTATATGTTTTAATCAAATCTACGGAGAGCTTCCTTAAAGGAGCAGTAGCTGGATCACGGAAAGTTTGGGGCATCCGCCTCTGTAATATGACAATATTAGACATATTAGAAATAAGCATCAACTTTAATTATATTTAATCACTTCACCAAATTGAGATACTCTACACAGAAATGAGGTTTTTCACTGTAACATCTTTTTATTTGAGCTGACAAGGAAAAGAAAAACAAATACAGGAACCAAAGAAACTAACATTTAGTGCAGTTACTTTTTAATACATTTATTCAACAATAAATAAATAAAACTCAAGATGCCTACCTCTCCTCAGTACACCTAACAGGTTTAATCCCTATAAACAGTCTTCTTTAGTTAAAAATACATCTCATTTGATAACACCGAGTAGTAACATGCTGACATTACTGCTTTACCTCATGACTGATACATGAACTGAAAGTGTATTTAATGTACAGCTGCATTCAAACCACAAATGGAAGTTAACGAGTATGCCTTCTGGAGAACTGTGGCTATTTGCCACATTAAAACTACATTAAATTCCAAACCAAGAAACTCAGGTCTAGTATGCTTTGCAGTATCAAGGCAATGATATTGCCTTGACTAGTCTAAAAAATGAAAATAAATCCAAAGAAATCTAAAGCACGCTCACCAACACCATACCTGCTTTTAAAGTTTTAAACAACATCCCTGAAAAGATGTGTATGTTGCTCAGTGGTGTTTCCTAACATTGACTACTTTTAAAACAAGAACATCTTCAACAGTAGTATATTTTTGATATTGGTTTCCTAAAGAAATAGGACTTATGTGTGAAACAGTTATTTGTATGCCTCCTTCTTCCTTGCAAACATGTCCCATATAGCTTCTGGATCTACCAAACAATGTCCATACAATGTCCATTCCTCCTTAGGATTTGTTTGAAATCTCGGAAGTTCCTGAAAGATTAAGTTCCAAGTGTCAAGGTGGAGGCAAGGAGCGTCACCAGTGAAGAAAAAGCAGAAAAAAAAAATAAAGAAACCATGCAATATAGCTAAATCTGGCTACCTGTCCAGCATATGCTTACTTAACAGCACAAATGTGCCACTAGACAAACTCTGGCAACTCCTGTCTTGAACAGTGTGTCAGATGGGGAGCTGGGACAGAGGGCAAGGAATTTAGTTAGTGTGACTGGTCCTCTAGCCTGCCTCTCTCCGTTCTTCCTCTTCCCAATGAGAAGAAACCACACAGCAAGTCCCATTACTCAGCTTGTTTCACATGGTTAAACTCCTTTCATACCCTGTGCTAAGAGATCTAGCCACCACACTCAGCCATCCAGCTCTCACCTCACATCATCTCATCTCACACCAGCAAACATGCTTAGGCTCATAACTCTCTTCACTTCCAAGTGCTTAATCTCATCTGCTGCCTCCCATTACAGCTGAACTGATACTCAGCCTCCTGCAGAGCTGCGGAAAGAGCATAAGCTGTCAACAAAAATAATGAAACTGATTTATATATAAGTATCGCTGAACTAATAAAGGAACTGGAAAAGTACAACTGCTCCTCTGTCTTTTACAGTACTGCTTAAAACTTCTGACTGTGGCTGTGCAAATAGCTTTTTTTTTTTTCCTTTTGCTCAAGAACCAAAAAAAAAATAAAATATGTTGAAGCGACCCAAAAAGGTTTTCACAAACAGATGTAAGAAAGAGTCTGGGTATCTGAACCCAGGTACCCAGACAACCCCACACTAGAAAGCTAAGCTCACATTCTCTTCCTGCGGACAAGCAGACACAGAAATAACCCAAGAAAAACAAAAGAGACAGAGTGCACAAGAGATTGAGAGAGATCATGAATGAGCTTGAGAGCTAAATAGCGCAAAAAAGCCAAGAAGCTGCCAGCAACCTGATTGCATCTGTGCAAGGCTGGGGCTCCCAACAGCTACAGGCTCAGCAGAGCCTGAACTGCAAATCACAGTCCTGACGCACACCACTCAAACTATGTCTACATAACATTTCTGCATCCATGCAAGACTGCTGACTTCCAGGCTTTCTGATTAGAGACTTTCTCAGAGACAATGTAATCCAGTTAAACTTTCCTCAGGGACTTTTAACCCAAGCCACGTACATCCTAGATGTTTGCTCTAATCCATTCACTTTTGGATATGCCCCCTACCATCAATTTCCTTTCAGCAGCTTTAACAAATTAAGCCCTTAATTCATTTTGACTACAAGCCCGTGACCGTTCTGTATACATCAGGAAGGTCTGTTTTAAAATTTTCTAAACAAACTATTTGACGTTTCCAAAATATTTTTGTTCCTTCCTCTCATCTGTCAAACAGATGTTAATCATGAAATGAATCAGACCTAAATGCAATCATTTTTGGTTCTCTTACGGTGCATCGCTAAACACCTCAAGAGCATCTAGTCCTAATCACAACCATCACTGTCACAGGCTTGTGAAATGCAAAAATTTCCCTCAAATTTCTGAATTTGATTTAAAGAAATTATTAGAACATAGTAACATTGGTAGATTTTGCTGGTAAAAGAAATTGGTGCACAAATGCTTGCAAAGCCCACTCTCCCACCTAGGCTGATATGACCACCAAAGTCCTCAGTACTGCAGGTTAATGTCTTGAGGAAACAGCCTAAGGACAGAAGAACTCAAGAGTTCAGATCAACAATTCAGACATAAGATTGCTCTAACTTAGAAAGGGAATTTGTACAAGAAATGTTCATGTTTATTTTCTAATTTAGAAGTCAGATTTCCTTACTTAGGGGAAAAAAATAATCTAATCTCAATGCTAGGGGGAAAAAATAATAATTTAATGCTGTTCCCTAATCACAAATAATTAAAATTCTGCAGGCTACCTCTAATGTTGTTCATAGCCAGGATCCTGTCTGAAAACTGTTCTTTTAATTGTGCATTTAGACAATCATATATTTCTGAGGACTCACTTGACCTGTATGAACTTTTTAACAGATATTAATTTGCTATTCTGGGTTCTTGAGAAAGTCTGGGTGAGAGAGGAGAGAGAGTTGACCTTTTCTTCCTGCCCTTGTTACACTGTAAAATTTTTAACATTCCCTTCTTCTTCCTCCAAGATTCTTCTTGAGATTCTTGCTCCGTTCTTTCCTGGTGATGTAGGATTATGGAACAAAGCGCTCATTATCCATTTTACACAGTAACACTCATAAATTCTTCATCATTGGGGTAATAACAATTTCCCTCTTGGTTTTAAAGAACATTCAATGACAGAAAAAAAATTAAATCCTATTTTGCAAGCTCCAGTCTCTATCTGGTGGCCAGACAGCAACACTGCAACCTCAGATCTTCCTGAAGATCGAACAAAATCAAAAGATATTTAAAGACTAAGAGACAAGAAACTACTTTCATTACAGTTACATATGTCAGTAAATATCCACTGCATTCTGACTGGTCCACACTGATGCCTTCATAGCATTAGTACAGCTACCTGGAATGGCAGCATGATGAAAACTAAACTACAAGTAAGGAACTGAAATTTGATTTTTCTTAACTGTTGAGAAGCAACTTGTAACTAGTCTAAATAAGGAAGAATCAAATAAACACACAAAAAAGGCAACTAAGAACCCCATTTACATGTATTCACACCACTTTTGAGATAAATCATGCTTCAAAATAAACTCTGACTTTTAATTCAAGTGTGTTATTTTACCTATAATAGTCTTTGAGGTTTCCTGAATGAAGGAACAGATAACTTGCACTCTCTATGTATAATTTCTCTCTCTCTTTGGGCATATACTTTGTTATCTAAAAACAGATGGCACTGTTTATTGCAAAATGCATTTCATTTTGATTAAGGGGAGTTATCAGCAGATATATATGTGCTCTAATTCAGATATTAAACAACAACAAAAAAAACTACTTCCAAGTACATAGGGAGGGAGGGAGGGATTCTGGCTGTATACCATCCAAGTTTCATTTCACAAAAAGAAGAAATAATGAGACTTTATTCTATAAAGATTACAGTTGGAATTCTTGTTAAAAGTTATGACCTACATATTAAAGAACTGAACAGATTAGTCTCATCTCCTATGCCACTTGCTATTTAAAACTCTTCTTGCATCACAACAATATAAGATAGGAAGTCAACGCTAATCCCTTGTCATGGCAGACAGCCACATAATAGATGGTATCTCCAGAGGGTCAACAAAACAGATGTTTAATTAATATAACCACAAGCCACTGTAACATTTCTCCATAACACGTAATATACAGCAAACCAGATTTTTAACAAAATGACTTATGGCAAAAAAAAAAAAAAAAGCATGTGCCAGACAGAGAACCAGAGATATCCAGGACTCTTCAAAGTGACTGTACTCAGAGTCAGAACTATGTGCAGGTAAGGACAGAATTTCCATCACTGACTTGTTCTGTATTTCCCTCCTTTTCTGGCTTCCTTCCCTAAATAAATAAGGTTAATGAGTGAAAGTAATAGCAGCAGACAAGCTGTAAGTTAAATAATTACATAAAAATGGCAAGTAAAAAAGGGTCATCTTCCAAGATTTTATACTGCTTGATTCAGCCCAACCATTTTCAAAAGAATAGAATAGAAGATGGTGGAGAGAATTAGAGAAATGGGGGGTAAACAAACAAACAAACAAAAATGAAATTCTTGTTGCCAGAACATAGAATTACTTCTAAACAAAAATCTGAGATAGAGGGAAAGTAAGGGAAATACTTTTACTGAAATTAAATGCATGCTCACGTTCATTACAGTCTGGTGAAGTCTGGCCATCACTAATAATTACGTCAATGATTAGGTAGCTGAAGTAACTAAGAATTTGCTGCTGCCCGCTTGAACACATTAACTTTCCAATGATCTAGCTGTAATCAGTAAAATCCCTGTCCAACAATCTGGTCAGCAAAATCAAGAATTTTGCAGGTGGTAAGTGATCTTAGATACTTATACAAACAAAAATGTTTAGCTGTCAGACTGACCTTTGAATCCCAGGTGATTTGTGAAAGCTAAACTGCTGGAATTTGTTACCAAATTCTGCCCAGGAATCTCAACTCAACTTCCTTATCAGGTAAATCAATTTTCTACTCTTTTGTACTTAACTGAAAAAAGTTTGGGGCAATCTGAGTATCCATGAAGATAAACACTATCACAGCACAAAATAAACACTTGTTTGAAGTTGTAAAAACTTTTAAGCTCTTATCTGTTATTAACATCAGGCTACGTTGAACTCTCAAGATGCAACCAGTTCATACAGGACAAAGAAATATTACTGCTTGTTTCTGCTAAAGGAGTAAAGGTCCCAGAGATCTCATCTCTTCTATTCACTCCAGGCCACATCCTCTTACTGCTTTCCTGAAGCGGGCTCTGGCACTTATCAGAGAGGTAAGACCACATAGCCAAGGGCAGGACCCCATCCTGCCAGCAGGCCCAGCATGCAGAGAAAACCCTTACCATCCAGCAGTTTTTGGGAAACAAGAGCCTTAAACTTGACCACAGGGTGGGGGGGGAAGAAGAGAGCTGGAAGTATTTAACTGTAATATAAACCTTGTAAATAAATGGAAAAACAAAGCAATCTGGTTGGCCTTGAAGTATATCTTCCTGTTATTTGTTCCTTGCCAATGATGAGATGAGTAAGCTTCAGCCACCATAACCATTAAGCAATAGGTGTAAGAAAAGATAATGTAAATAATATTTTAAGGGTAACATAAAACTAAACATTATTTATATAACTTTAAGATAAATTGTCATTACTGTTTCCTAACCTCTAATCTGCAACTGTAATTGATTCATAAAATACCAGAATATGGTCCACAAGCCATTACAAATCAAAATACAAGGAGGACAGAGTGGGAATAAAAACAATGAATTAAAATTCAAGGACTAGCTTCCTTGTTATCTGGTCATGAATGAAAATCATTGCAAGAACTTGAAGAAGAAAAAAAAATGACTCAGTTGGCAATAAAATGAGAAAGAGAAAAGAGAAAAAAGGAGAAGGGGGGGTGGGGAGGGGAGAAAAAGAAAAAATAAAAGAAAAAAGAAAAGAAAAAAGAAAAAAGAAAAAAAAAAGAAAAAAAAAGAATAAAGAAAAAAGAAACATAAGGGAGATCATTGTCCAAGAGACCTGATGAGTTACATCCACAGGTCCTGAGGGAACTGGCAGAAGAAGTTGCTAAGCCACTGTCCGTGATATTTGAAAAGTCGTGGCTGTCCGCTGAAGTTTCTGCTGACTGGAAAAGGGGGAAGATAACCCTCATTTTTAAAAACAGAAAAAAAAAAGATGACCAAGGGAAATACAGGACAGTCAATCTCACCACTGTGCCTGTCAAGATCATGGAGCAGATCCTCCTGGAAAATATGCTAAGGCACAAGGAAAATAAGGAGGTGATTGGAGACAGCCAACAAGGCTTCATTAAGGGCAGATAGTGCCTTACAAATCTGGTGGCCTTCTACAACAGGGTTACAGCAGTGGTGGATAGGGGAAGAGCAACTGATGTCATCTACGTGGACTTGTGCACAGCATTTGACACTGCCCCACTGATCCTTGTCTCTAAATTGGAGAGGCACGGATTTGACAGATGGACCACTCAGTGGGTAAGGAATTGTCTGGATGGTTGCACTCAGAGTTGTGGTCAACAGCTCTGTGTCCGGGTGGAGACCAGTGATGAGTGGTGTTCCTCAGGGGCCAGTGCTGGGACCACTGCTTTTTAACACCTATGTTAGTGTCATGGACAGTGGGATCGAGTGCACCCTCAGCAAGTTTGCTGATGACACCAAGCTGAGAAGTGCGGTCAGCACACTGGAGGGAAGGGATGCCATTCAGAGGGACCTGGGCAGGCCTGAGAGGTGGGTCTGTGTGAACTTCATGAGGTTCAACAAGGCCAAGTGCAAGGTCCTACACCTGGGCCGGAGCACTCCCAAACATGAAAACAGCTGAGCAGAGAACGGATCAAGAGCAGTCCTGAGGAGAAGGACCTGTGGATGCTGGTTGACGGGAAGCTCAACATGAGCCGGGCAATGTGGCTTTCTTCAGGGCTGCAAGCACAACCTGGGCTACATCAAAAGCAGTGTGGCCAGCAGGGCGAGGGAGGTGATTCTCTCCCTCTGCTCTGCTCTCCTGAGACCCCACCTGGAGCACTGCATTCAGCTCTGGGGTCCCCAGCACACGAAGGACATGGAAGTATTTGAATGAGTCCAGAGGACAGCCACAAGGAGGCTCGGAGGGCTGAAGCACCTCTCCTATCAAGACAGGCTGAGAGGGCTGGGGTTGGTCAGCCTGGAGAAGAGAAGAGAAGACTTCAGGGAGACCTTAGAGCAGCCTTCCAGGACTGAAAGAGGGCCTATAAGAAACCTGGAGAAGGAGTCTTTATCATCAGGGAGTACAGCCACAGACAAGGCATAATGGATCTAAACTAGAAAAGGGCAGGTTTAAAGTAGATTTAAGGAAGAAACTCTTTACTGTGAGCTGTGGATGCCCCATCCCTGGAGGTGCTCAAGGCCAGGCTGGATGGGGCTTTGGGCAGCCTGGTCTGGTGGGAGGTGTCCCTGCCCATGGCAGGGGGTGGAACCAGGTGGGCTTTAAGGTCCCTTCCAACCCAAACCATTCTATGATTTTTTAATCTTTGCTATTTATCAAAATGACATTGCTTACAGCAAGTGCTGCTGTTCTAAATGCCAGAAGTTAACAGCTACTTTAAGCAACTGACAAACATTATCCTTATTACCTGGCAGCAGCCTGAAGAAACTTATTTTCTGAGAGAAAATACTATATGCTATTAAATATTTATTATCTATTTTAATATCTATTCATTCTACAAATTTTCAGGATCCAAAAAAACGAGACTTCTTCCTGGGTTGTACTTTCAAGCAAGTCAGGTTTGTCTGGACTGGACGGGGAAGGAAACACCCTCCTTACGAAGTTCGGCAAATGTAGCGATCAGCTTTTTTGACACTTGCATTCTCAACTCCTTCACTTCAGGATTCTCAAAGATACGCTGGGCTGCTCCGCAAATTATTTAACAGTTTTTTTTACTCGGTGAGAATTGAGTTTACTCGAACCACGGAGTATTGAGGAGAGGGGAGGGAAGGCTTCCCTCGCAGAAGACACCTGCGCCAGCCCCTGCGGCGGTCCCAAGCTGGCAGTGCAGTGCTCGGCTCTGGCCAGCAGATGGTGGCCGGAGCTCGGAAAAGGATTTTGCCGGGCAGCCGGAGACCCCCGCTTCCCTTCCCGGTGTGGCCAGCAAAAGGGCTGGCAACTTGATGTCTATCCAGCGGGCATTGACACCCAAACGGGCTACATTTAGGTAGGCGGCGGGTGGCCACTGCTGAGTCAGGAAATTCAGAAACTGAAGCTGAGACCTAACTTCTCGTCTAACGGGGTGCAAAACATCACATTAAAAGGATTTACCCTGTAAGAATTATCCTTCCTGGATCTGCTGAAAGTTACCTTTTCCTTTCTGCTGTTTTTTACAGCAATTAGACAAATCAACTAAGCCCTCTACAACAGAAATTCATCCCACTCCTTATTTAACACAGGGTCAATTTTGTTCTTGTATTTGTGCACGTGTAAGTCAAATTCTTTAAATCACATTTGCTGCCCAAATTAAAAACATGATCTCCTTTAACCTTACGTACTTGAAAACTGACGTATACCACCTTATGGTCTGATTTTCTGGGTAGACCTGTGTGAGGCCAGGAGCTGGACTTGATCCTTATGGGTCCCTTCCAACTCGGGATATTCTAGGACTATGAGACTGAGTAGAGTTTGCCATCACTAAAAGGCTAGTCTGGTGTTCCAGGCTTTAGTAACAGACAAGCAGTTGACAACAGAAAGAACTAATGGCTGATGGTGGGATTCCAACAGAGGAACAAAACAACTACACTGAGATGGTTCAAAAAATGATCTCTGCACGAGTTGTTCAGAATTGACATATGCAGGACAGAGAGAAACAAGTTGCAGACCATTCAAGGCAATACCATGAATAAAAAGGTTTTCTGTAGAAGAGCCATCAAGAAAGAATGTGTAAGAGGTATGTATTGTTTAGCCATGAAAACCTAGATGGTATGCAGATTTCATCCTGACTTAAAGACAAGATGATAGCATTGTCCACGGCAGTGGAGAAATGTAAGCACAAAGCCTTCCACAATGGAGGTTCCCAGCTTTTCTAAGAAGATACAAGAATAAGAGTTAGGTTTTAATCAAGATGAACTAGAACTGACAGCTAGACATCTAACAAAAGAGCTATAAAAGAGAAAGAATGAGAATTTTGCTTGCACAGAGACAAGGTGTAGAGCAGATTATCTGAGTCACCAGAATAAAGTTGTTAGCTGAATTTTGTTTTGCAGATGAGATTAACCAAAAACACATTCAAAGGCAAAGAGACATTGAGACTCCCCTCAACAGGCCCACGGAGAACCTCCGTAACTCTCTATGTGGCATATTGGTAGGAGAATCACAAGAATTTAAAAAAAAAAAAAAAAAAGAAAGAAAAAAGAAAGAGTTGTGAAAAACAAGAAGGCAGAAGACTTCAAGAAGTTGCCCATAATCAAAGTCCATGGAACTAAAAGCTACTTGCAAAGGATTAAAGGAGCTCAATCCACAGCCGCTTAGGCAGAGGACTATGAGGACTTCAATGCAGTTATAGTAAAATAGTAAGACAGAAGCTACAGTACAGAAAAAAAAAAAAACAGGATGGAACTGGAAAAATAAAAATATTGATTCTAACATACTATTTATGTTGCAAAGACAGCTTGATTGTCCTTCCCAGAAGGTGGCCAACTGATCATTTCTTCCCAGAACCATCCACCACCTTTTCCCTAGTATTTACATCCTCCTCTTGGTAGGCTGCATTTTTTGGTCAACAACAATTCTTGGCTACTCTCTGAAAGCTATTCTTCAGCTTTCTATTATTCAACTACCATTTTAAAGCCATTGCAATCAAAAATGACAAGGGATGGTGATACACCCTAAAATTCAATGATTTTGCTTTTCGGTTCGAAAATAACTAAACACTATTGTACACTAAAGCTCGCAGATGTGATGCCAGATTATAACACTTAGGTGAGTACCCTTGGAAAGGTTTAAGGAACACAAAATTTTCTTATTTGGCAGACTGATTCACTAACTTCACTGTGAAGGTTTTGGGGGACCTTTAGCCTAAAGAAAGTCTCATAAAAAATCTTTGCAAATTTCTCAAGCTAAATACTGTTATATACGACCAAATTTATTCCTCCTACTGAATGGCTCACATGAAAGTATAAAAACTTCCTTTGCCAGCTCCATTCACTTTGCCATTCTTCACAGAGCCCTAGCCATTACAGCTCTCCAAATCTTAGTATCAAATATCCTGGCACTTAGTTTGAATATTCCGTTCCCCCTAATCTTTTTCTGCACAAGCTCCATCCTACAGAGCAATACCAACAGGGTACCGCTTGGTAGTACTGCAGATTTTTCTACCGAAGCCACCTTGGACAGAGGAACAGACATAAATCTGGCAGCAGCAAAAGACTTCAGTCTCCATCCTTTTTAAATGGAATGCCTCATTACCCTGCATCAAATTCTGAAACTACGACTTACAAGACTTCTGGATTTTAAGTTTTGAAACACTTCTGTGCTGAAGTCTACACCACTGGGCTGTGCCCCTTTAAAGAAAGCAAGACTTACCTTTTACACAGGGAGATGCTAGCTTTTGTGGCTACTGCTATTAGTTAAGAAGCTACTTCAGCAGTTCTAGCATCCCAAAAAAGCAGTAAGGAAAAACCACTGATCTTGACAGCTCAAAAGCACCTGTAATCACTTTCCCTAACTGCGCTCACTTTATCTCTTTGTGATAGTAAGTAGTAAAGTAGTAGTAGTAAAATCTCAGTGCTATCATAGCTGTGTATTTTGCTTTTTGTTTTATAAAAAGTTTATCTTTCCTAGTATAAAGTGTGTTTTGTGCAAACCTCTCTATTTCAAACATACTAACCATTAACTGCATCAAAACACTCGGCATTAAATCAAGTAATAAAACAATCACATTCTAACATCAAACAGCACTGAACAAAGTTGCTATTAGACTCTTTCCATTTGACTTGGATGATCTTCCTTGCCTCTTATCTCAAAAACATTAGAACTGGAATGACTACAACAAATATGCACTAGATATCTAAAACCAGCTTCCAGTTCGTCCACCCATCCTTGAAGAGTCAGGAGCTGGTCAGTTAAAAAAAAAAAATCTGCCTTGATCCTGTCATTTACAAAGAAAGAATGACTACATCTAAAATGACTTATTTTTTGGCTATCACTTACCTGGTTTGTTAGAGGTTGCTGAATTCGGTCAGTGTATGATGAGGCAGAAACCTGTTGGTCGTTTATGTTCTGCTGCCGACGATCACTGTACTGCTGATGCGAATGGGACATCTGTCCAGCCATCTGAAGGCCAGCAGCATGGAATGAAAACGATGGTGCAAGCCGAACAGATGAAGGTTTGCATGCTGAAGTCTCTCCTCCTGTAAAAAGACAATGTGAGTTTTTAATACAAATTCAATGGCTTTGAAATATTTACCTGAGTTAGTCTCCATCTCCTAGCTCACAGAGCACATAAACACTTTCACCATTTTTTAATATACACAAGAGTTGTCATACACAATCAACCCAGAAATTATCCCCAAATGAAGATTGTTTAGTTGAAGTACCTCTTTCCATTTCAATTGTGACACATCGTTCATTAATCATTTATTCATTTTTATCCCTAACAGCCCATCTCTAACATCTTCACCTAGGTGTCATAACTGGACTTTGGCAGCGGTTATTTTCAAAGATATGAATCTCACATGTGGATTTCCAAGAAAAGCAGAAAATCACTCAGATTCTGTCTTCAAAGGGTGTTTACAACAACTTTCTGGACTGATTTTACCAAAAGAAAAGAAAAGCTAGTGCCCAGCTTTTATTTTCTGGCCTCAATGGCTATGGTTTCCTACAAACTACTTAGATCACTAGCCTACATTCTTAACTTCCACTCTTCTTCCAATGTACACTGTGCTTCCACTCAGCTTTTTGACTCCTACAGTTGAGTTTCATTGGACTACAGGTAGCAAGCACTGTAACTTCAATTAATTCTTTTTTGGGAAGGTGAAATCAGACTGCAAGAACTAACCACAAAGCAAGAGACGAGCCAAAAGCTTGGTGTCAAGTTGCAGGAGAATGACAAACTGCACGGCCAAGGTATTATATTCCATAACATACTTAAAAATGCCAAATACCACAGGCACAGAAACTGCCTCTAACTGGGAAAGATCCAACACCTCTCAGCTGTTGTTTTAGATATATTATATGGCATTTAATCGGTTCACAGTCTGCTTGTATCATCATTGCTCTCCAACAGCAGAAGACAAAATTAAAGTACAATTTAGTTGTCTTTCTCTGTTAATTAAAGTTTGGCATGTTCCACGTGTAACATCTATCCTTTTACTTTTTGCTGACTACATCAGAATGGGAAAACTCTCTAAACGGATGTCATACTGGGACAACCTAATAGAGAACACGATGGGAAAAGCAGCCAGGCACACTGAAGTCAACATCACTACTGAAGGAAGATGAGTGGAATCAAAATCTAAACTCTGGAAGCACAATTATTGGTAAACATTAAATTTAGAAGCAAAATGTGAGATGAGTAATCTACTTAACCACCAAGGGGAAACCCCATTTCCTTTACAACCAAAACCTTGCAAGAAAATATCATCAGCAGAAAACAGTAGATGAACATCTCGCTTCAGTTTGACTTCCATAAAAATAACTGACTGCTCAACTTACCACCTGTTCTAAGTTAGGAAAAAATAAAATACTGAAAGTGACAGCATGTCATTGACTCAGCACCCAGTAGGGCAGTAAAAGAATTGCATGGGATGAAATAAAACACCATTTTAAACTAAGATCATTTCAGAAAAAGTTATTTATTAAGTACCTTTGAAATAATATTCAAACATCTATAAATAAGAAAAACTAAGTACTGTACAATCACTACTACTAAAAATGGGTGAAATAAAATTATTTCATGAAATACCTACTGACAGATAACTGGTATTCTTAAGTGTTATAATTCGGTACTACTAAAATGCTAACAAAAACTGCTCCAGAAGATGAACACAAGCCCACACTGCCCACAAGTACCCACATATTTCTCAAAGCTTCATTAAATCTTCAAACACTTAACCAAAGCAAGAAAAAAAAATCACATATTAACTATGATATATGAAAACAACTCACACAAACTTTGTGTGCATTGTGGTGCTTCTGGTAACATCAAGAATCAAGACAATCGTACAAACAGAAACAAAATAAAGAAGTTCTTGACCTAAAAACATTATGAACTAAGTAAGCTTAACATTGTTTCCAGTACCTAAACAGGGCCTATAGGAAAGCTGGAGAGGGACTCTCTGTCGGAAAGTGTGGTGACAGGACAAGGGGATTTAAATCAAAAGAGGTGGGATTTAAATCAGGTATTAGGAAGAAATTCTTTACTGTGAGGGTGGTGAGGCACTGGCACAGGCTGCCCAGAGAAGCTGTGGGTGCCCCATCCCTGGCAGTGTTCAGGGCCAGGCTGGATGGGGCTTTGGGCAGCCTGGTCTGGTGGGAGGTGTCCCTGCCCATGGCAAGGGGTGGAACCGGGTGGTCTTTAAGGTCCCTTCCAACCCAAGCTATTCTGTGATCCTGTGATTCTATGCACAATAAATTGCTCTTAACTATTCTGTAAAACATCCATTAAATATTGCTTTGTGATCCTAGTAAGCTCTGAAAGTGAAACCGTCCTCCAACATTTAAAGACGGTGAAAATATCGGTAAAATATTTGAGTGCAAACTTTTAAAAACATTTGTATATTTTTCTGTAAAGTAACATTCCAAGTAATGTCTTATGTACACTTACAGTTTGAGCAACGGATTGTCACCATTAACAGATCGTCAAAAATATTAGTTTATAGTAAATTTTAGACCCTTCTACTTGTAAAGTTTTATTTCCTTCTTTGTTGTTGTTGTTGTTTTTAAACCCCAGGCAAGTTTCCCAATAGCATACTAGATGTGACGCTTAGCAAATTAGATAACTTAATAAAAACAAATTTCATTTTAAAAAATCTTCACTTGCTCATGTCCCTAAAAAGCAGAAAACTCACACATACAAAAATCCCATGCAGAGTTCTAGTTTATACTTTGACCCCATGGTATCTTCTGACACTCACTCAAAAGATCACAACAAATCTGAGGATACAACGAATAACACACTGGACACGGTCTAAAAAAAATAGAAAAGGGTTAGAAGTATACTTAGCCCC
Source organism: Anser brachyrhynchus (assembly GCF_964034855.1). Classification (NCBI taxonomy): domain Eukaryota; kingdom Metazoa; phylum Chordata; class Aves; order Anseriformes; family Anatidae; genus Anser; species Anser brachyrhynchus. The sequence continues at coordinate 115,887,318 of NC_137694.1, read as the reverse complement.
CAAAAGAACGCTTGCTTCACATCAGCTTTAAACTTTTTAGGCAGGTACACCCTTTCCCTCCTGATTCCTCTAGCAGGATGATATGGCTGTTGCATCTCTGGTCTTCCAAGCTGAAGACTGTCACATGGATCAACTCTGTTAATTCAACAGCAGTGTCCCAGAAAGATGAATTTCATGACTTATGACAAGGAGATTGGACAGCTGAATCACAAAGAAAGCTTCACTAAGAACCAGTTTGACAAATAACTTACTCATTCAATTTAATTTTTTTTTGGATGTTCAGTGTCTGTGACTAACTATTTGCTTGGAGGTAAGTCATACACAAACAATGATGTCAACGTACATCAATCAAAATTGTCTCCAACAAGAAACTTTTTTATAAGGCTATTGCTCTGTGCTAGAAATGTAAAACAATTTCACGGAGTAACACTGAATCTCAGAAAAGGGGACACTATTAAATACAAGAGCCTGCCTACAGCCTGATGAACTGAAGCCTGTTAGAAACAGACAAGTAGAAACTGGTTGGTTATATAGTGTGTTCTTTTTCCAAAGAGAGAGACATTTTAATAGTCTCTGTGATGATGGCGGTATTCAACCCTTAAAAAAAGTAGCAATAAGCATGAACCACCTGGGTGAAAAGTTTAAGAACCATTAACTATATGCTCTGAAAGATCAGTAGCCAAGTAATTTCCATCTTTACGATTTCTTACTGTCACTGAAATGGAGACACAGAAGTTCACAGATTTCTCTTCCTGAGTGAGAGCAGTGTTAGCTATCATCAAAAAACAAGCAATGTTAGCAATATTCAGGATATGGTCCTTGATGAAACACTTGACCTCATTAGATTTCAGACTTTGTTCCGTGACACCTGCAATCAAAAAACTAAGCCCAAGAGAACCTCAGTACTGCATACTACTATGAGCCAAGAAACACCTAATAATATTAGGAAGAAATGAGGGGAGAATTAAGAATTGGCTAGAATAGAAATCTTGACTTCTTTAGTTTTAAGTTGAGGAGCCAGCTCTAGAAGAAAGAGCGTTTCTTGGCATGGATGTTAACTGAGGTTAATGAATATTAACTGAGGTTCACAAACCCCACAACCGCCAAAGTTCTGGAGCTCTAGACATTCAGAAAGTGAACCGATCCATTGACACCAAGAGGGTACCAGAATCCAGCGGAGCTCATACACACCACACATCCATACTACAGGGTAGAAATATCTAAGGAACAAGTTGTAGTCAATCATCAATTTTGTTTTCTAACCACTGTATCATGAAACGATGGCACTTGAAGAAGCAACTTGAGAAAGAAACAAAGTGACAGAAAAAGCACGCCAAGATCTCTAAGAAAGGAAGTAAATTAAGGGAAAACATTGCAGATTGGCAATGGGTAGAATTACCTAAAGAATGGGGTTTACCTATGTGTTAGGTCAAGGAATAGCATAAAAACATATAGTTGAAAAGCCAATTTGATATTATGAAAATAATCTGTTTGCCTTTGACGAGACTGTATCAGAACTTGTTATGACAAGAAGGTCCAACTCCAGAAGGCATCCCTTGTTTCAGCCTTGACAGCATTATTTCCTATAGTTGCGAATGTAACAGCTCTTTGAAGTGAAGCTGTTCAGAATACTGTATCTCATTAGTCATATTCCATAGACCATAATATAAGCAAAATATAATTAATAACAGGAGTAACTTTTTCGTCTTTTGTAAATTTACTGTCTTTGGAAAGTAACAAGTACAAGTACGAAGCGAGCATTAATAAAATACTATGCCATTGTACGAGCAAACCACTGTAACGACAACCAGAAGAAAAAGCTTAAGAGGGGACCAATAGCATAAATGTGGTAATAGAGAAAAACTAAGTTATAACCTCAAGAGGTTCATAACTCAGAACTATCTGAAAATACAGATACTGCAGAAATGGACAGGCCTCTCATATGGAAGAAGGTGGGGTTTATTTCTTTAAAGCAGCACCTTCGCACAGTGGAAGCAGATCTCTGAAGCAGATCTCTCAGTAATTTGATAAGAATTTCATTTTAAATGAGTTTTCTAAAATGTGTGCAGTGTGGTCTTTTAACTTTGGTGCCTAAAAACTTGAAAATTTCAACCAAAGTTTTCCCTATGGCTGGGACATTGTAAGGTCTATGCAGTCAGTGCTTGGGCTAAACACAGGACATATAATGCACACTTTATGCCTTGTAAAAAAGCCCACAGATTATATATCAAATTCATATACAATAATAAAAATCCACATACATTCACAGTGTTTCATGTTCCTTTTCCAAACATGGAGGGTGACCAAACATAAGCCAGTAAGAAGTAGCATACAATGCTGAAAACAATTACATACTAACTACAGCCAACTCCAGGCTCTAAACATTAGAACTAAACCTCCAGAGATGTAAAATGACAAATAAGCACCATCAAAAAGGTCAAGAAAAGCAATCAGAAGATAACTTCTCTTCTGCACTTAAATAGAGAATAATCCACATATATTCCCAGACGCATTAGGTCTGGGTATAATTTTATCCTTACCAAACGATCTTTTTTCCAGGTGTCTTCTACAAACCTGCAGCCCCTTCTGACAGTTGCCATCAAATAAAGAGGTGGCAGTCCCAACAGCTGAGGCAAACTAACAGCTTATTGCCAAAAAACAGATGCCCTGACACCTTTATCGAGGTACTTGGTTATGTCCCTAACTCCAACACTTGTTACAGACTTCTATGAAGCAACTCAACTCACTACCCCAGAGGAGGGGAGAGGGGCGAAAAAAAAGATACTAGCATCAAATTATTCACCCCACCCCAGCTGTTCCAAGGCGTGTTGTGGTTTTTTTTTTCACTTCCAGATTAGACAATGAACTGAGTAACAGAAAAAAGTCAGAGGGTCACGCTGCCATCCAGTGAGAACCCAACATGCTGAAGAAACAGGCTGGCAGCAAGAAGTAGCGATGCCAACAGATTGAGAGAGGTGATGCTCAGATCCGGTTCAAGACCAGCTAAGGAACGTGAAGGTGCACAAGTCCATGGGACACGATGAGATACATCCGTGAGTTCTGATGGAATTATTTCCAGATCCTCCTGGAAAATACGCGAAGGCATATGGAAAATAAGGAGGTGATTGGTGACAGCCAACATGCCTTCACTGAGGGCAAATCATGCCTGACAAATCTAGTGGCCTTCTGCAACTGATGTCATCTACCTGGACTTGTGCAAAGCATTTGATGCTGTCCCGCATTAGAGCCTTGTCTCTAAACTGGAGAGACATGGATTTGACAGCCGGACCACTCAGTGGGTAAAGAACTGGCTGGATGGTCACACTCAAAGAGTTGAGGTCAATGGCTTCATGTTCAGGTAGAGATCAATAATAGGCGGTGTTCCTCTGGGGTCAGTGCTGGGACCAGAGCTGTTCGACACCTTTGTTGGTGACATGGACACTGGGATTGAGCACCCTCAGCAAGTTTGCCAATGACACCACGCTGTGTGGTGTAGTCGACATGCTGGAGGGAAGGGATGCCAACCAGAGGGAGCTGGGCAGGCTCAAGAGTTGGGGCTGTGTGAACCTCATGGAGTTCAACAAGGCCAAGTGCAAGGCCCTGCACATGGCCTGGGGCACTCCCAAACATGAACACAGCTGAGCAGAGAACGGATCAAGAGCAGTCCTGAGGAGAAGGCCCTGGGTGCATTGGTCAATGAGAAGCTAAACATGAGCCAGCAATGTGCTCTTGCAGCCCAGAAAGTCAGCCGTATTCTAGGATGCATCAAGAGCAGCATGGCCAGCAGGTCAAGGGAGGTGATTTCCCTCTTCTATTTTGCCCTTGTGAGACCCCACCTGGAGTGCTGTGTTCAGCTCTGGGGCCCCCAGCACAAGAAGGGCACAGAAATGTTAGAACATATCCAGAGGAGGGCCACGAGGATGATCAGAGGGCTGGAGCACCTCTCCTGTGAAGACAGGGCTAAAGGAATTGGGGTTCTGAGGGAATTGGGGTTGGTCAGCCTGGAGAAGAGATGGCTCTGGGGCGGCCTTCCAGGACTTAAAGAGGGGCTACGCGACACCTGGCGGAGGACTCTTTATCAGCAACAGACAAGGTGTAATAGATTTAAACTAGAAGAGGATATGTTTAAATTAGATATAAGGAAGAAATTCTTCACTCTGAGGGCAGTGAGGCACTGGCACAGGCTGCCCAGAGAAGCTGTGGGTGCCCCATCCCTGGAGGTGCTCAAGGCCAGGCTGGATGGGGCTTTGGGCAGCCTGGTCTGGTGGGAGGTGTCCCTGCCCATGGCAGGGGGTTGGAACTGGATGATCCTTAAGGTCCCTTCCAACCCAAACCACACTACCATTCTAACATCCCTCCCCTCTACCCAGCATTGGTGAGGTCACACTTGGAGTGCTGGATCCACTTCTGGGCTCCCCAGTAAAAGAGAGACATGGACATACTGTAAAGAGTCCAACATAGGATGACGAAGACGATTAAGGCACTGGAGTGTCTACCCTCTGAGGAAAGGCTGAGAGATCTGGTACCCTTTAGCCTAAAGAAGAGAGGGCTCAGGGAGGAGCTCATCAATGTCTGTAAATAGCTGAAGGGAGGCCATTAAGAAAATGAAGCCAGGCTCTTTTCAGCAGTGCCCAGCACCAGGACAAGAGGCCATAGGCACAAACTGGAGCACAGGAGGCTCCATCTGAACCTCAGGAAACAAACACTTCTGTACTGCACAGGTGACAGAGCACTGGCACAGGTTGCTCAGAGGTTGTGGAGTCTCCCACTTTTGAGGTATCCAAAAGCCATGTGGACATGGTCCTGGGCAACCTGCTTTGTGTGTCTGTCCCTGCTTGACCAGGATGTTGGACTAGGTGACCTCCAAAGGTCCCTTCCAGCCCCAACCATTCCGTGACTCTGTGCCACAAACGTCAGCACAAAGTAAATGATAGGATTTCTCTCATTGAATCAGGGAAACATTAAATCAGCTCCCCTGTCATATGGGACTGCATATGAAAATCACCACAACAGTGAGATTGTTTCTTTGTATTTGTCACCCAACTCATTAAATATATACACTACTTTTTAAGGTGTGTATGTGACTGCCTTTGCCACTCTCACAGTTCAACCAAAGTATTCTGTTTAGGTATACCTCTACTGAAGGATGAAAACCACTGAACATTAGAAGTGAATTTCCTTTGGTATTTCTTCATACCTACTTACCCCCCAACTAAAAATGAAAGACAAAAATAAACTATTGTGACACTTTTGACCTCATGAGTTATACAAGCTTCCATCATGATTGACAAAAGCAACTTTCAGTGCAACAGCTGATCTTTATTTCTTTACACCAAGAGATACAGAGAATTCTCTATGTGATAACATAACCTTTGCAACAGCCTTAAAAATACTTCACTATCTACTGACTTCTGCAAAGTGAAGTAGGGAAAAACAATGAAAGTCACATCAGCATTTTATTTCATTCTTTTATAAGTGTAAACACAGTCATTCCCCATATGTGAGAACTTACCACCAACCTGCTATCTGGGTAACTGTTTCCTTGAAAATAACAGCAATTTCATAACCCCTTCTGTACATAGATCTTCTGCATTTGGCTTCCAGGCAGTGATTACTACTTCCATTGAATGCTTTAGCTGTTAGATAAAAACCCCACTGCCCAAGGTTCCCATCTCTTTGTTCAACTCCACTTCAAGAGGAGGCAGAATTTCTTACCATATTCAGAAAGCCAAGACTGGTAAAGCATGGCACAACAGCACTTATCCAACCGAAGTAATGTAGAACTAAAACTAAATTGGAAATGGGAATGTGGTGTGTGTGTGTTGCTGGACTGTGGAGTCATCTAATTTTGAAATATGAACATTTCAAACACCCTCTGCACAACTCACCTTATTTCACCCTTCCTCCTTTCTTCAACATTTACTCCACAAACATCACAGCCTTTACCTTAAATATTTTGACCTGCCTTTTACTTCCTCTCCCTTCTGCCTCATCCTCCCTTTCCCTACTCTCTGCTACCTACTGTTCGGGTCATTTAGCAATGTGCTGAGGTACTCCTTCTCAGTGGTAAGTTTGCAGTTGAATGAGAACATGCCGGAAAACACGACCAGAGTATAGAAGTGTGAACTGTATCATTCACCACAATGGGTAGTCTCATTTCCACGCTCAAAGTTCAAGAGCTTGTGGGTCTACACCACAGACCAAACATGGCAGCTCTTAATACCGTATGACTGGTTCATACTTCAAATCTGTGTCTTTCCAATCTCTGCAATCCCAGCTCAGATTAAGGCCTCCACCTCCTCATTATTTTTTTCTACTAATAGGCATTATGACCTCAGCAATTATTCAGTGCACCCCTTAGAAACAAGCCTGAAACACTGAGAAGACTGATCTCTGCTTTTCTTTAATATGCAGCCACCTCTGTGTTGTTAGCACACCCTAGAACAGGCAGTGAGCTATTAGCAACAGATACAAACACCTGTATCTTGAGAACTCTGTCCAAACGAACCCACATTTAAGACAAGTTAGACCTACCCTAGTTCTGCCTAAGCATAATAAATGTCATACACTTGGGATTTTGTAGTTTAGATCAATCATCTTTTAAGCAATAGGCAAATGCCAACCTGAACTCTAAGTGAACTACTACTCTACCGAAGCACTGTTCTGCCTATTGTCCTCATGCACTACACTTAAAATGACCACATGAGAATTTGAGGGTACATGGATTTCACTCGGCTTGCTCTGGAATGAGGAAGGCTGTGAGAGAACCAGCAAACAAAGGGAAATTACCTGCAGCAGCAACTGCAGAACAAACAACGCCGTTATAAATATCCTTCCTCTAGAGGAACTATATTATTGTGGAGGAATTATATTATTAAGAATGGCTACTTCAGAACCTATTTTACAATAACTATTCAGTCTACTTCCCTGTACAGAAATGCCAAATGCTACCTTTGCTCAAAGCAAAATTAAGCCCTAAACTTAGAAACAACTGCATTCTCCAGTCCTGTTCGACAGGCCAATGCACCCAGGCCACCGAATCTTCTTGCTCATGCTCTTTCCAAATGGAGCAAGCTGCAGCTAAGGCAAAGTGTTCAGAAGGTGATAAAAAATTACTTCTGGGTGCCACCTTTCCCAACAGCTTGCAGATCTTTGACATGACTTGTCGGCAATGTGTCTGGACATTTGGCAGAGGGGGAGCAAAAAAGAAAGGCCAAGAGTAGGCTTCATTAGTTGTTCGGACCTTGTTGTGCCTGCCTTGGCTATCCTCTGCCCTGGACAATCCGTGGCGGGATGCGGACTTTGGACAGGAATTATGTGCATGCATTCTATTGGTTTTGTGCCTGTACTTTCAAGGGAAGCTAGTTGACTCTGCTGTAGAAATACTGCGGCTAAGACCTGTGACTGGGAGAGACTGAGATATGTATCCTCTCCTCTACCACTTCAAAAGTCTGGTGCAATCAACCTAGAAAGACTAAATGCCCCTGCTCAATGTAATCCTCCCACAACAAGCAAAGAGAAGGAAATTCTTAAACTCATAAAGCTTTTTAATTGGAAAACAACAGAGACACTTATGATTTAATCCACTGGCAACACTATAAATCTGTTTCATTAACGTATAAATATTACTTTGAGTATACTCAAGAATTCTAGAACTAAGAAATTTTTGTGAAAGTAAAAATACTTTTTTTTTTTTTTTTAAATAAATGAAACCAACGATCACCAAAATTCTCAGCTAAAACCTACAGGAAATAAAGTACACTAAATTTCACAGTCAAAATCCTAAGCCCTGTGAGAACTCTGATTTGAAATTTCTATTGAGAAGCAGACTGCCTAAGAGCAAATCTACAACTCCTCAAGTAAACGGTGAGAACTGAACCTCTACGTGCAAGGACTTCGCACAGACCAGAAACTTGCACCTACATATGCACTTGATTGAAAGAACATTAAAACTGAAGATTAGTGTGCGCAGAAGTTCAGAAACACCAGAATACTTCCAGTTTTAATTTAGTCACTCTATATAAATAAATTATGATACTATCTAGCTACATGAATACCCTTATTTACTTTAAAAGGCGGAATGGAAGTAATGCTCACTGAATAGGCTGCTACACAATACAATTTATTTTCATTGTATTTAACTTAATATCCCTTGATACTCCTCAGACTGTGCCCAAATAAAATTATTGTCTGTATATATATTGTATATGGTAGTTGTTGTTGTACCTATGTAATTCATAATTTCTTTCTGCAGTATTCTTATGAGATTGGGTTTTATTCTACCTACAGAAAAACAAGGAGACATAGGTTAAAGACGAAAAGGTTTTGTGATTTGAAATTTCTGATTTCATATAAAGACTTTATAAATACTAGGAACATACATTAGTCAGTAAATCTGTTTAGCAGAGCTCTGGACAGAAGTTTTATAGGAAGTTTCAAAAATTTGGGAAAAGTAAGCCAAATGAGAGGTCTGAAAGAGATGTTCCTTTCTGCTCACATTCAGAACCAAGCAAGAAGGGGTGCTAGATTCATGCTGGACTAAGGACTAAAAAGAAGCACAGTTCTTTCAAACATCAGGGCACTAACATGGGAATTCCTTCACATATCAAAACAAAGATCCATTCAAATCAGTATCCTGTCTCTGAAAGTGGTCAACGGCAGTCATCTTGGAAGACAGCAACACGGCAAGCGGTTTGTGCCAGGCATGTTCTGCCAGCCTGCAGTCCAGGAATTATGTGAAGCAGAGTCTTTGTTACTAACATATTTTGCTCATTCTTTTCTTCTACGGATTTGCTGAACAACTTTTTGCATTTCAGCTTTTGGCATCCCATGGCAAAAGGCTCCACAGTTTACTCTAAGGCTGCATTAAGCACCACCTCCTTTTGCTTGTCATGAACCTGCCATTCTCACGCGATGGCCTCTGCCGAATAGTCACAAAAATTAAGGCTGCCTTCCTGCAAAGGGGCAACAATACAGATTAGCAGTTTTGTTTATTCTACTGTTGCAGGCCGGGTTTATTTTTTTAAGCTCCCTTTTGACACATCTTCATGTGATCCTCCAAGAGAGGCTATTCTAATATGTAGAGAAGAAGAAACATTCTCTATTAAGTAACTGTATACACACCAACATATTTCTTATTGAAGCTTTTATTTTTTCATAATATACATTGCATATTCTTCAGAAGTTTTCCTACCACTTTGTAACTCCATCTAACTCTTCTTCATAAACATGTAGCTTGAGAAACACTGGTCAAATTCAAGTAGTTTGGCTGATGATTCAGCTTAATATGACATTTACATTACACCAAATGAAATACGTGAATCAGAATAGCTGAGCCATCAATACTTAAGTATTAATTATCAATAAATATTTTTAAAAGACTAACATCTGCTTAAAAAGGAAAAAAAACTTTTTTTTTAAAAAAAATCTTCAAAACAACAGAACAGTCATTTTTCAGAGGACATCAATGCTGGTGAAAATATGCCAAGACTAGTGTTCTGATACTTCTTTTTTCTCTCCCTCTAAAAACCTATGCCTATTTTAAGGTTTCATGCAGTTATGTCTACAGTTATAAAGTTTACAATTTCTGTAATTTAATGAAAATTCTGCCATTTAAACAGCCTGGATGTAAAGACAGTGCAAAATGGCTCTCTACTATCTTACAATCTCGTTTAAAGTTCATAACAGCTTTTAAAATAGAAATAAAGAACTAAGTCTGAATATCATTCCAAATAAAAGTTTAAAAACTACTACTTAATCCGAACTACATAAGCATACTTAATGTAGCTGAAAGGCCCACACCTCCCAACCAGTTCCCAGTGCAACCTGTGAAAGACATGGATGCAGATAGGAAACAATGGTTATGCAGAGAGTTCTGTCAAATCAATAAGTAAAAAAGAGAAAAGGAGAAAAAAATACTTTGTTTATAAGTCATGGTAACCTTGTAATACAGACAACAGAAACTTAGTGACAAAGTTTAAAATGACATGACTGTGTGAAGTCATTCCATGCTATAAAAGAACCTTTACACTCACATTCCAGAAGCCTTCAAAAGCAAATGCCGCTTCAAGTCCACACAAATTACTTTTTATCTTAAGATTTTTAACTTCGTAAATGCACTAGAAATTAGATTTACCTCAGCTATCAGTTTTCTGTAGGGTTTACAAAACAGTTGAAAATGTAAAACAAAACCCTACCAAAATAAAAATCGGCTACTCTAACTTGGTCTAGCATTGGTCTTCATGGTGAGTTGTCTTATAAATGACTGCAGATTATTGCTCACCTGAACCAACGCTCTCACAGCGCACTTAGTCAACTCTAAGCATTAAATCTGGAGAATGCCGTCTGTTCTTTTGGTATTAAACGAATTAAACCAACTATAAAAATTTTAGAAGTATTAAAAAATAAGGGGAAAAAAGTAGTTGCCAAATTGAAGCACTTTTACCAAAATTTCAATTCCAACTGAACTCAAAGGAATCCAAATCTGCTGACAACAGGGTCATGTCAAAAAAAAATGCCAGTAATTTCCACCATTACTAGTAAATATTCAGTGGTAGCAAACCTCTGACGTGTTAATACCTATGCTCAGAGGTGGGGGGGTGGGGGAAAAAAAGGATACAGAACATACGTAGACATGGTTTTACTAAATTAAATAATCCATTAACACTACAGTCAATTTTACTGAGTTGGACAGGAAGAATGAGAGCATTTATGCGAAGAAAGACCATAATTTGGGCAGCTAAGGAAGACAGAGGGAGGGACTTGGGAGGACTGCAGAAGGTGAATTAATCCATTACTGAGCAGGACAAAGCGGGTTTGGAAAGCAGCAGAAAGGAACCAGATGCAGATTTAAGCAACAAAAATGTTTTAAGACCACATTTCCCAATACTCTTTAGGCAGGAATGATATGGAGGACAGAAAAAAATCCAGGCTTGACAGTTACAGCTGAGGGTTGTTTTTTTAGGAGGGGGGGAACAACGACGACAAACATGAGGGATGCGAATACCCCATTTTTACAAAGCTGGTGTGTATTCTAGAAATAGGTTATTATACATTCACGCCGTCTGGAGATAGTTATCTCAGAAACAGGGGTTACTGCATTTTAGAAAGTACTGATATTAAGGCTGACTTTATTAGTGTTCTCAAAGCCAGGCTTTCCACAGAAGTCTGGTTCTTTCAATGTAAGGCAGTTTAATTAAAAGTGGGGGGTGAATTAAGTGGGGAAAGAGCTGCGAGAGTCCCCTTCCATCCTCACAGCACTCCTTCCTGAGCTATTCCAGCGAAGCTTTTATTACAATTGTTCCATTAACCCGGTGTGCGCACACGTATTTTAAGAGACCCCCCCCACACACGCAGGTACCAGGCTCGCCCCCGGGCATGTGGGGAGGTGGATGTACGTGGGGGCGGCCGGAGCCCGCGGCGGGCGGGAGCTGCGTCAGCTCCGCGGCGGCCGTTGGCCAGCGCCCCGCGGCAGGCAGCACGACGCGGCGGGGCGGGGCGGCGCGCAGAAAACCTCCCGGACCCCCAGCAACAGCGGGCGATTAGCATAGCCTACCACCGCGCCGCCGCCGCCTGATTGGGCGAGCCGGGCGGCGCGCGGGCCAATGGCGCGGCGCGATGCAAACGCGCTCCCCCCAGTTGCCAGGGCAGAGCTGCCGCCCGCCGCCCAATGGGGAAGCGGGCGATAACCGAGGGGCGCAATGGAGCCGCGTCACGCTGCCAAGGCGCCGTTAACGCTTTCCAGTTCAAAGCCCAACCGCCGCGGCCGGCGACGGTTGGAGCCGCGCGCGACGCCGGGCGCCCGCGGCAAGGGCAGGGCAGGGCAGGGCAGGGCAGGGCAGGGCAGCCCCGCGCCGCCACAGCGCCGCGCCCCGCCCCGCGCACCCCCAGGGCTGAGGCGTCCAAGCGCCCCGCGTAGACCCCGAGGGAGGCAGGGAGGCAGGGAGCGAGGGGAGTCTCGCCCTGCCTTGGGTCGCCTCACGCAGCAGCCCTAGGGGCTGCCCTACCGGGACGCGCTGCCTGTAGCGCAGGACCCCCCCCTTTTCACAGCTAATAAACTGCTGGTGTTTCAAAGTGGGAAAAGACTGAAGGAAGACCCTCCTTTGGTATTTACTTGGCTGGCAGATTTTAAATAAATGAGTTTCGGGGCGTTTGACTAAATAGAACCGCCAGGTTCGGGACTAAGCATAAGAAACTTAAGCATGGCAATGAGAAATAGCCACTTTCTTCCATCACCTAGAAACATCACCTAAGCGAACACTTGCAATTAGTGTCTCTGCACACGGCAGAGCGAATCCCCCAGGAATACCAGCTCCTGACCACCGGCAGCCCCGACATGCCTCAGAGCCGCCACTCCCCCCACACACAGATGTGCGTTTTGAAACGGCCATCCTTCGGTCTGCTTACAATGGAGAATCTAAACACAACGCCTGACAGACTTACTCTGGAAGCAACTGCCTCTCTGCAGGAGAAGAATGCAGCTGCACAGCCTGGCTCTGCACCGTGGTAAATGCAGGCAACCGCCTGCTTGTTTTACTTCACTTTCTGCAGGCTGGCAGTGACGTGAAGGTGTTATCACTGCGATTCACTCACCTGTCAGATGCGGGTTTGTGTGTTTCTTTTTCTCAGGGGCCTGTGGAAGCCGCCTGACACTGGCAACTGACATCCGCTATCCAGGTACGGAGCAGGTACAGGACCCGAAGCAGCAGCAGCAGCCACTGCCTGTGTTTCTCGAAGCCGCCCAGGGACTGTGACACTGCTCTGCCCACCAGGCAGCTGGAGCAGGGCTAGGGCTCTTGTCGGCCACTAGCCGGAGGCACTGCCAAAGAGGTGAGGGGCTCTGCGTTTCTTTATCCATCTGTAGACACCCCAAACTTTCCAGCTGTTACCCACAGAGTCTGCTTAAAAAACAGTGCCAAAAATGTAGGTTCCAGAGACCAAGTCTAAAAAAAAATCAAAGTTTTACTGGCTCTCGTTTGGAAAATTTTAAATTTGGAAACTTTCAAAATTTCAGAAGCATTATCAATAGTAACTTTAGTATTTCCTTACGTGTCCAAAATATATTAAGTTGTCTTACTGCATGCATCAGCCCCTCTGACACACACGAAAATCAATTCAATCTGTTCTTTATCTCATTTTAGCTTTTTTAACTAAATTTCTGCTCTTTGATTTATGCCCATCTACCATACCCTGTAACAGTGCAGCAGCAGCAAGCAGAAGAGCATTATCTGACCATCGGCTTACAAGATTTTCCAAGCAATCCATCCTGGGCCAGTATCTTGCAGCACTAATCCGTCGGCTAGTCTGCTGAACTGCCCTCTCAAATACTTTTATCAGCAGTTAAGTAAGAAGAGTTCCTTGAGTTTGTGCAGTGTCTTTTCTCTTCCCCACCTCTAAAGATGACAAATAGCATTACTTACAATTTCCAGTTCACAGTGCAAAACTAAAGACAGTATATAAATTACCCGCTACGTGGCAACACATCAAACCATACAACCTGTACAAGAGGCAAAAAACACCAAAAACTTTGCACCTAAGCAATGCCTATGTCTAACATGTAGCCCAATGTCTAAACTTTACTTTTTAGATTCAACATATATTTCCAGCTGAACACAATATAAGGCTGGCACGGAAGTGAATCACTTTTAAAGCTCTCCTTTAATCTACAGTACAAATACATATATATTAAAAAGGAATCTTTTCCTGCTCATAAAAACCATCAAGGGAAATAGAATAATTCAAGTCATTTCCCATTTGTAGTTACTGAGACACAAGATATATTTAAACAGTTGGTACAGAAAAAATGGAAAGCATCTACCATATCAATGTACAGCTAGCATGCCAAACCATTAATGTAAGAGCTAAACAAGGGATGAATACATCATGTGCAATAGTCTCACATGATATAAATTATTCAATACCTGACCAAAGAAAACAGCCTTCAGGAGAGAGGGGGAGGATCTGAAAGTGCTTTTGTAGTTTGAATAAATACAGTATTATGAATTGATGAAAAATGTTCTTTTACAAAACAAAACAAAAAAAATCTTCCTAACTCTACAGCACAGTTAAATAATTACATTTATTTTCAAACTATTTCACTAAGTTATGTCAATCCAACTTGCATTCTGTCGTTTACCATAAAGGTTGATTTCATTTTATACAGTGTTGAGAATTCTGACGGAAAACTAACTGTAATAACGAAATGATTTTGTACATAGCATAAATTCTGGAAACACATGCTTGCCTCTGTCCCCTCCTTCCACTTGCAGGATTTGGATAATGCATAGCCCTATTGATACTGCCAATCTTCTTGCTTTACTAATTTCAGATTGGCCATACTACTCTATTTAGGATTGCTATGCTGACAAAAAAATTTAACAGGATACGTTAATTGATTTTGTCAAATAAAAGCCTTTTGTAGACTTAAATAAACGGACAAAAGGCCCTTTAAGTGACAAACTTAAGAAGAAAAAAATCTACACCATTGTAGGTTACACTGTGATTATGGGGAATCTGCTGGCATAAGTATTCAAGGGAATGCCTTCCAGGGATGATTTCATGTATGATCCTAAAATAGTTTATTTCACTCAAACAGAAGTTGATAGTATATACTTAGTTTTGGCCGCTAACATAGCAGTTATTTTCTATTTGGAGATGGCATACTATTTTCACATTCTGTATTAATAACAGAAATTCTGATACATTTCCTAAAGGAAAAAAAAAAAAGACTACTTGCAAACTCATAAACATGCAGTTCATATTAATCCATAGCAGTTTATAAAAAATATAAAAGTCAAAAAGTTTATTTACTCACTCCAAAGTACACTGGAAGCGCCAGGACTATTTTATTTTATCTAATATTTACAAGTTTGAAGTTGTAACTAAATCACTTTTTTACTGTGTTGTAAACAATTTGATGGCTGATATTCTCACACTGGCATGTTACAATAGACATCTCAAGCCAGTCCTTATTTCCTGAGAAACTGCATTCAGATTTCTTAAATCATTAAACGACCAATCATTCCCCAATAGAAAGCTCTAACGTTTTCATATCTATATAGTTACAAAAAATATAACTAAAATCAAAAATAAAGCTATGTTTTCACAAGTACAGTGAAGCCTCACAATTCCAAAGCACTTATTTGAAAGACTAACTTCCTACCTTTTATAATTTGTGTTTGTTATACACACCTTTAAGTAATTACTTATTTTGATTTGTCTCGTTTTGAAGTACTAGCTTTCAATGAGGAAAAAAAAAATTATGGTTGAATACATGCTTGCTACTAGCAACCACCAAAGACAGTGATGCCAGGTTTTGTTAATCCAAACAAGAATACAACCTCAAAGTGTTTGGGGTTCACTGTAAATTCATTTCTCCTAAGTAGCACAAGTTTAAAAGCAGAAACAACAAAAAAAAATAAACTTCTACTGGTATTCCTTTAGGACAATACTGTGATCTTACAAAAATATTTTACAAGTATAACTCACATTTCCTTGATATGCTTCACTGGTTTTAGTATAAACTAAGCAGCATATATTTTAAAAAATACAGTTAACTATTAAAATTTCCTTTTTTCAAACCAATAATTAAAACAACATTATTCACGTACCAAAGTTGTACAAATTGATAAACTTCAAATTTTGTCTACATTCCCATCTAAACACGTCTGTAAATCTTATTTCCTGGTTACAAAACCTCCATAACCAGAGGATGGAGTTCGTTTGCCATGACACAGCTCCTCCTTCCAAAAAAAAAAAAAAAACACTCCACCTTTCTCCTCTAGGGGCATTATGGAAGACGCAGAAGGCAAAGACAATGTGTTCCTATTCCCCTGATTAAACTGTAGCACTTAAGCCTTTCTTCCCCTCGCTCTGGTTGGCTTTATATACTAATTCTCAAAACAAGTTACTGAGAGAGCAACCTGTCGGATGCATCTACAGCATCAATATGGGAAGAAAGACAAAGACAGCAAAGTACATTCTGGCCACCAGAAAAGACAACTTACGTCAAAGGCAGTGCAGAAATGGTTAAAAAAAATAAAAGAAGACCTCATTCCACCATTTCCTGAAGGACATCTAAACTACACCAAAGAAAATATGACCAGGTGGTTTGATAAAGCTTTGAGTTTGGTTTGGGTCTTTTTGCCTCCACAGAGGTGCGGAGGAAGGACATTTCACCTAAGAAACGAGTCCTGAATGTTTTTAAGGAAAGGGGATTATGTAAAAATGTTAATCGTATCCGAACACTAAATGCTAAACAGACAAACAATTCTTCAGGGCTCGGCTAACGACTACGTTCTGTGAAAAGATCATCACAAGTTCAGTTTGTAGCATAAACGCTAACAAAGTTCTAACCCCTGCAGGCTTTTAATTCTTACAGAGTTTCAAACACAACTGTGCCAGTGGTCTGGTCAGAGTACCCTTCCAGTTCACGAGTACATACTGAACATGACATTTATAGGCATCGGACACGACTGTACTGCAATGCAAAAGAACCGTGATCTCCTAACATGTCGTTTTACCTAGGATCTAGGCATTGCAAGTGAAGAAAATGAAACAATTAACACGCAATCTTTTTGTCTTAAAAGGTTGGGTACCCATGCATATTGAAGCTTCAACGTTACAGTAAATTCTAGAAGTGTGTCCTCAGTGAGATAAGAGAATGAAACATAATTGTAACTGATTTAGAAACAAGATCATTATTATTTTTTTTAAAGCAAAATAAGACAAAAACCCACCATCCTTCTAATTCCTTTCTAAAAACGAAACTTTCTAATCCAAGCAGTATTGTAATAAGGCACATTATCTCTTCGGCCATGCATAGCATGCTCTGTGGAATGAATGGGCATATATAACCGCTTGCTGACAAAACACTCTGCTTCATGGATGGCAGGCAGCTACCAAAAGCGAGGACTTTGGCAAATGCTCTCTTGGAGATGTGCATTTTAACAGCTCTTCTCTAGCAAGTAGATGCTAAGGTAAGAGGGAAGCATTTTGAAGTGCCCGCCTCCTCATGACTGAAAAAGCAGACATATCAGGCTGCTGCCTATATTAAGCTTTTGTGGGAAAAGATGCTTGAAAAGGGGTACAGAAGGAATATTACTGACAGCAGGAGCATTAATCAGAGAGGTTATAAAACAATCTTCAAAGTAATAGGACTTTCTGCTACTACGGTGATGAATTTCAGGGGGGAAATATAATCAAAGCATAGTTCTCTGTCAGCTATAAGATGTCTAAAAGAAAATGAGCTGGGTAACTTAGTATCCTCATCTGGTAGACTGCCACTGAGCACAGCTTTTTACCAAGTCATCTAAAGAGTTTAAAATCCTTACCAGAAAAAAAAATAATAGAGCGATATTGTTTATCATGCTCCGCAGCCACTGCAAAAAATAAGGAGCTGGTGCAGAATAAGCAGAAAAAATCCAAACCACTTGCTATTGCTTTGTAGCATCAGTCATTATGCCAAGCAGTGGCAACACATGAAGCTGATGCTTGCCAAAGCATCTGGGTTGAAAGCGATGCGGTGCTGATCACTGGCATTGCTGTACAAGCTAGCAGAAGAACGTTTCAAAACGTCAGTCAATCTCAGTCAGGCTCTTGAAGACTTCTACAGGACTTCGCAGAAATGCTACACATCTTAGCAACTTCTGAAAGCCCCATCAAGCACAAATAGCAGATACCACAGAGAAGTTGCCCTCTTTCTTCCTCTCCCCCACAAAAGGGTAAACGGAGACTTCCTAGTGGAGATTTCCTGTCCCAAATACGACTAGGAACTAAAGGGAGTGGACAGAGATTGCAAAATTGCCTTTATTCTTATTTGGGAGAAGGAAGCATGGTAGACTCTTGAGACTGCTACAGTGCTGGTTGAGCTGACTAGCCAGTGATCCAGTGCTTCAAAATGCCAGCAACATTTAAGCTTTATGCTACAGAATGAGAATCATGTAAAAGTACAGCTGCACAGAGACTAACGATGAAGAAACATTATTAAAAGGACTAAAGACAGAGACAGCATTCTTTACGTGCAATTATTTCATTGTGGGCTGCACAACTCTAGAGAAGACCGAGAATAACATAACCTGACTTGTGTTCCTACATAAGCATGTCCCAAAGACCATGGAGTAGGCGATTCTCTGACATGCTTATGGCACCAGATAGAGAAAGAATGTTATATCATCCCATTGGGCATAAGAAACAAGTTCCTACTAGCCATGAAGTCCCCAGTCAGCTTCACTTCAACCTCCACAGATTTTCAAGGGAAGTGAGGACCTCTGCAGGGAACCCCCAAGCACATTCACTTCTTGCCACGGCACAGTGTTTTCTACAGACACACAAACTGTCAGCAGATTGGCCCAGAGTTCAGTTGCAGAGACTTTTAAGTTTTGGTTGCACGTGTTGTTTTTCCTACAAATGGGCCACCTCCACCATGCTCATGGATATGACGCTACAGTGAACGTCTCTTGAATTCTCAATAGGCCTGACAAACACGGGAGACACCTCACAGGAGAAAGGGAGGTCGGTCTGGCCATAAAGCATGCCAAGAGGTCTGCTCCTGGGCACACCTCACGCTCCAAAAGGAGGCAGCACATGTTCATGTCAAGGGGGGAACCCTTCCGCACAAGAAGGTGTCCGGATAGAGCAGAAAAGGCTGTAGTAGGAGCCTGTGTTGAAGTTTTCACCTTCAGACTGCAAAGAACTGTGCAGTGGGAAGCACTAAAATTATTTTATTTATTTACAGAAATCCATGGTCAAAAAGTTTCAGTATACTGGCATAGTGACGATACAGAGGAAAAAACGGTCAAATAATCTAACCTTGACACACAAAACAAATAAAATAAATATGAAATAACAAGTAAATAGGTCTGGGCTAATGTGTGCCAATTCAGAATGTAAACTTTACATTAAATACTTTTATTGGAAAATAGCAAAATACATAAGTAAATCTTAGAGCAACTAAAATGTGTGTCATTCCACCTCTCCCCCCAGTTCCATTTTTCCCTATTCGCCTTTATCTCTCACTGGACATTCTTCCATCGTTCTTTATCATGGACAGCAGCAGAGCTACTGTCATTTTTAAAGAAACCAGAGAAACACGGTTTCACATATGGAACAGAACTTTTCTCACCACTGACCAAAATTCCTACTGAGATAACATGGAGCTCTGTCATTTGGTTATCACAGATGTAAGGCTGTGCCAACCAAAGCTCTTGACAAGCTCTTAAATAGGCATACAAATATATGCATGTATGTCCCACTTCTAATGACTTTCCAAGGAATTTTTTGTTTTCTAAGAACTGATCAACTCTTGCAGATAGTTGATATCTTCGAATAGAGTTCGGTAAAGAAAGAAAGAGAAGATCTGTCAGAGGTCTCATTAATCCAAAAGGTGCAATGCTTAATTACCTGATCTTTGATAAGATTCAGCTGATTCATTAGATAAAAAACTAGGAAGCTAATCTTGAAAGGCAACCAAATCCCTTTGTCTAAGTAGCCTTCTAGATAGACTTGCTTATTAGACACCAATTCACTTTTCTCTAAATTGATCAAAAGGCTTAGATAAGAGGGAGATTAACCATCTTCCTAATGGTTTACTGCAGCCTCTTGGAAAGGCACAGCTATTGGTAATCTGTTATCAAGGATAAGGTGGATTTTTGATGGCTAAAAGACATTGCTACTAATGTCAGATGGGGGGGGGGGAAATACAATGTAAACCAACAAACCATTGTATTAAAATTCTTTTAAAGCATAACCAAGCTGTAAGTCATGACCAAGTGTATTTGTGCAAGGCAAGAATTCAATTCTCTGCCAACCCTCTCCTCTTCGTACTCAATTTTTCATTGAAGTTATATAGTCTATAGATCACACAGTTACAGGACACTAATTATTCATGAACTTTCTTAATATACATTGAGTGTTTCTGTGCACCTGAGTTGAATACCTGTAGCCAGGGTGAAAGACGTCAAGTAGAAAGATGCTGCTATAGATCTGGCAGTGTTTTTAACCCAAATCTTTGCTCTAGACAAACTTAGCTCCCAAATTCTATTTAAGGAAAATGCCTTCTATTGAAAAAGTGAAATATTCAGCTAGCTACATTTTGGTGGCACTTTTTTCTGAACAGAGAGTGTCAGAATTTTTGCAGTTGGATGGCAGCCGATAGAGTCTGGATTTCTCCCAAGAAAGAATGAAGTTTCGCTTCTTGCCTTCCCCTGAAGCTCCACATGCCTCCAGCCATAGAAGAAAAAACAAACAAACAAACAAACAAAAAACCCAACAACTAATTTTTGCTTTTCTCAAGATTCAAACAGTTGCTGCCTGGGGCCTTTTGCTACCAATATCTTTGTAGGAATACAAAGCTGAACACAGCATTCTAAACCAAAGTTGCAGAATCTTCACTTGAAAATTGACCATTCGATTTGGGTGTGAAACGGCTTCTTTTCCCGAGGAAAATCTCTTTTCTTCAGAAGAAAAGTCATAAAGACCCATAAAGTCCATAAACTCAGCCACAGAACAAGCACAACTTTACAGATGTAAGCTATCAGAAGATGGGAGAAAACAGAACTTTCATAGAAATCCTACAGGAAAGCAACACAAAATTCTCTCGGGCTTTGTAAGTGAGAATGAAGCAAAGGAATATTTCTGCATCTCCAGGTCAGTAAGAAATGGTTATATCCATATATATTTTTATATACATCTGTATATATATCAAAAGGTAAAACATCAGCATTTTCTTTGTTGTGACCAAGCAATGTTCTTCCATAACAGCAAGTCCAAAGGCAAAGGAGAAAGAACTCTGCCCGTCCTTCGTTAAGGACTAGCAGAGAATAGTGGACTTAGTAGTCCTGTACACATGGAACCAGCAGCTGTGTACATCTATACTAGCAGATTCGGCTGGGCCAAGGAGGGTCCCCGAGCAAAAGGACAACAATCTGCTCAGTTCGTACAACGTTAGGGCATTCAGAGCATCCGTTCCAACTAGCAGCTCTTCCCCAGCAACTCCCGGGAATGTGTGGCAGTCAGCATGTTCCAGGAATCATTCCCAATATGCAGCTTTCAGGCAGCCACCCAGTTTTGCAGGCTAGGACAGTTAACTGTCACAGATGTGTGTGCTGCTCCATGGGGTCAGTGTGACTGGGAACATGCATTTTACTAACAGAGAACTGGGCATTTTTTTTTTTGTCTGTAAGGTTTATGTTTTGTTTTGTTTTCTTAAATCTCTTCTGACTACATCTGCTCTTGCACCTCCTTTTGGTGTACTTCACAAATACTGTGACTTATCTGTCCTGAGAAAATCTCCTTCCAAATAGTGAAACCAGGGAGAGACTGGGAAAATAAATAAATAAAAAGCTAATGGCTCTATCAAACAACTGCACAGTGAGACCAAAGGGCAAGAACAATTAGTTGATAATGAGGCTCACCAAGCTCAAAACATATACATGCAAACTACATACATACTTCACAAACTAGTCTAAATTCAAGTGCACAAGACAACCTTGTGTTTTGTTTTGTTTTTTCACTTATTTGCCAGAATCATCTGATAGAATCAAAGTTTTCCTTTGACATCTCAAAATGGCAATTACGAAGAACTAAATTTTGGGGAACACTCCAGAGATGTGAACATTTAGCTTAAAAGAAACATTAGCTCTTGTAAAACACCTTCTGAGACTAAGCACCAGCAATACACTTTATACGGTACGGAAATACCATTTTACACATGTATGTCAAGAATTACTCAGCACTGTAAAATGATTACTTAATTTTACAACAGAAAAAGTTAAGAAATGCATAACTTACCTTTAAGAAACAAGAAGAAGTTGATTAATAAATTAATGCTTTTTTTTAATGATCTTTAAGGAGTTATATGGCACTTATAGCACCACCTTAAAATAAGAATAGGAAACACTACCTAAAACAAAGTTGCAAATGAAAGTATGATAGATTTGTTGTTTTTCAAAAATGTTTTGATAAACTTTAGTAAGTAAAAAAATTCAAAGTGCAAACTCACCCTTGTATTCCAAGCCAGCACAAACCCTCCATATTAGTGGAAGGTAAACAAATATGTTTACCAGGCCTTTTTTTTAATATGCTCAATTAACTAAACCGTCTCTTTTTTTTAAATACTTTTAATAGGCTGATCTAATAGACTTAGGCTAATATTCCACATTAAGATATCACTTATCATTTTTACATTTGCTCCATCTCCCATAGATGGATTTTTATCTATTTCTGAGGCATTACTAACACAGCAAAACTTGCACTACTAACAGACAGATGAAAACATATATACTTTTACAAATACACGAAAGCTTGCAATCTCATTTCAAGCCATCTAGACATTTTCACTGTCCTTGAAGAAGCATGAAGATGAATGAGCTAGCTACACTAAGCTACCATTAAAAAAAAAATCATCAAAATAGGGTTGTATTCATCCCACTTCTTGGGCTTCTTATAGTTTCTGTTGTCTGTACAGAGATTTTCATGTATTGTCAGAAATGGTTATTTACTCCTCTGGAATGGTGAGAAAGCCCTGAGGAACTGGACAATAATCACAGTATTACAATGCTTCTTCTCTATTCAAATGCCTTACTGCCTGCATAACCAGGTAAAACACAGCTTGTGTCCACAAACCAGGTAAGAATGAAATCAACTTCACCCACCTTTGCAGACCTGATCATTCTACCACATTTTCTGGACAGCACATGTATCGATCCTTCTGCGTTATATTTCAGAGGCAGTGCAAACAAGTGGCAAGATCATTGCAGGATATTGACCTCAAATAGGCAAGATGCATGAATACAAAAATTCTGAGATGTTAGAAAAGATGCAGTAAGACAAGGTAACAGTGTTGGATTGTGTACCAAACTTCATGCTGGAGTCTATATTCACACACGAAGTGGATTCAATAAGACAATGAAATGTTAGTGACTTTGTAAAAATTTCTTCTAAGATTTCCTGAATTTCTTTGAAACAGTCGATGTAAGAATAAAGAAACAGGTCATAGCATAAGCTACCAACCTGAGGGAACATAGACTGAAAAATAAAATAAAATCTTAAAGATCAGAAAGTTGAGACATGACAAAAAAAATACAGAAGAACTAGAACTAACTGGTACAAGCAGAACTTAGTACCATGCGTGTATCCTCAGTTTTTTAAAGCACTCTTAATAATTAGTTTGTTATGAAAATACAGGCACCAACAGATTGCCATGGCTGGGGGCAGGAGGCAAGGTGGAAATCAAGAACAAATCGCTACATCTGAAACAAAATTACTGCCTCCTGTTCCATCTTTATAGCAAATATGGTAGAGAGCTGTCCCTATCCACAATATAAAAAGAAAATCTAGATCTTCAAAGTTATTTAGGTACTTAACTCACTAAAACGTCAACAGTAATTAGATCTAAGTATCAGTGCAGTGATGGGCCTCAGAAACAAGGCCTCGGAATATCACATCAGTCGATCAACATATGTTGTGGTGCAAATTATCCACTAACTTTGTTGCCAAGATAACTGAAAGGTCAAAACAGCAAATTTCATGTCTTACCACCATTCATAAAAACAAATGATTGTTTGTTGCTTTCTAATCTAATCATTGCCCATAACAGTTTATCAACAAATATGCAATTTTGAAAATAGAACATCAAGACGAAAATCTGAGAATTAAACATTCTCAGCTTCAAGTTATTTTCCAAATTTAATTATTTTCCCTAATAGAGAAGGTTTTAGCTAGACTCATGTAGATTATGCTTGAACTACATCTAGTGACATAAAACATCTGATAAAGATGCCCTTAAATTGTCTTATAGAATTATCCATATTAACAAGTATGGATTGTTGATTGCATATTAAGACACAGAAATCATTGTACAACCTGGCGAGAGGAACAGGAACACTTACTCCCCTACATACATCCAGGTGAAAAGCTCCACAATCAAGTTTTAGATGATCCTATGTTTATTTCACAAGCTGGTAATATACCAGCTTGGTGTAACAGTTGGCATCAAGCTATCAGAACGAGCACAGTCACCACTGCCTGAAGTAACATTTTATATAAAGGTACTAATAACTGTATATCAAGGGATGAACTGAACTGACTAAAAACAGAGAAACGGCAGTTTTTAAGATGCCACAATGCCCAATTTCAGCAAGAAACATGAACAGTATTTACATAGTTCCTCCATCCTACCTACGTGATAAAAAAGCACCAGCAGAATCCCTATTAGGAATTATCAAGTACTACTAAGGGCAGGCTCTTAAGAAAGCCATCCTAGGGCTTCTCGCGCTGTATCTTGAAACCTAAGCCCTAAAGAATATAACTGTTATGAGATGGAGAGAGAGGACATTTACATCTGAGTGCATAATTTATAAAATAGGAGGCACTAAGGAATTAGAGAAGTGCGTGTTTAACTCAAGCTACTATTAAGGCTTGTCTAGTGCTAGAACTAGTCCAAACTGATGAGTTTAGGGTATTCCGTCTCCACAGAGAGCAAACCCAAATAAAGCTATTGCTGCGTGCTGGTACCAATGGAAGATTTCAACCCCAGGATGTAGTTTAGGAACGCAACGCGTGAGACATGATTCTTAGAAAGCTGTAAAGGGCAAGCTCCTGAACTAGCACTGCCTGGTGCTGAGTTCAAGGGAAGAAGCTCCCTCTGTACCGAAACTGCTGGTCCCTCTGCAGGAGGCACGTGGCTGCGTGTCACCTCACAGCCCCTGCCCCACTCCTAGCAGCGCTCCAATGCCTCCAAGCTAGGCACACAAAATCACTTTGTGAAAGAAGTTTGCTTCTCCAAGCACACAAACAGGACAAAAAAGCTCTGTCTGCTGTACAGCACGAAGCATAAAGCACAAATGCTCACACTTGCAAACGCCAGAGCCAGAAAGTCACCGTGATGTAGCACAATGCCGAGTACATTAACAGCTCTAAATGCAGTCTGGCCGCCCGATTACAGTCTGGCCACCACAAGAACCTCTACTTCTCATTCACGAGCTGAACACTCCGACACCACAGGTGACTTTTCATTACAGCTGCTCATCTGGTGACTTTAAGGGCTTTAGAAAGACTTTGTAACTGTAGTATTATGTTCATTGTAGACTGCAGACATTCTCAGTGGACTGAACAAAAATTCTGGAAATAGGTAAACACTTCCTACACATATAACAACTTTTATAATAGTTAAGATCATAATTCCTAATCTGAACTTTTGTTCAAAATCAAATATTTGCTCAAGTCTAAACGAGTCTTTGCTCTTAGAAATAGGTAACAGAAATAAACTTCAGCCTTGCCATATCACAAAAGCTCAACTGTTCATCCTCATTCTGAGAAAATGGCCTCATCACTTAATACTTTGCTGAAAGTACTTCCAAAAAAAAGTTTGTTTTTAAAAAGATGGCCACATAAATCAGGATACACAATTACTGTTCCAAGGTGTTAAAACTATTGATGTGTATCTTTAAGACATTTACATCTGAAGCATTATGGAGCAACATGAAGCTTCCTGAAGTGCATGCTTGATCTGACTCCTGTCCCCTGATGGCCCACTGAGCTGACAGCACCACAACTCCACCAAGACAGGAGAAGGAGGATCAGCTACAGCAGCTGAACTCTGTATCCCTCCCTCTCCCTGCTCCTCCAAGGAAGGCAGCTGTTGTTGGCTCTGCCATCCAAGGCCCCCACAAGCCCCACGGAGTATTCGTGTCAATCACCCCCAACCCACAGCCTAAGAACGAGTATTTCGATTCATTCTGCTGTAAGGCACAAATGAAAGTTCCAGAGGTAGAAAAACCCGAGACAACCACTAACATACCTTTCTACAGGAATTCAAACCTATCAGAGTTGCTCTCTCTTAAGGGGAAGCAAATTAAAAACCAAAACCTCTAAAGATTTTCTATTCCAGACGGTTCACTCTGTTCCTAAATAAGAAAAATAGCATTCGCTATAAGGGCAGACTTCCACAACAAAACCCAGAAACAGCGGGGTTTTTTTTAAATCATTTGTTTCCTCTTTGGGGAGGACTGAGGCTGAAAAATTCAATCTTCTATATCGCAGGTACTAAACAGTTCTGGAGGAGGGGAAAAACTTTTTTTTTTTCCTAAATAGGCAACTTCTTTTTAAATATGGATGCAGAAATCTAACTTTAGCTGTCCAGGTTTTCACATTTCTGATCTCAGATGCAGAAAGTAGAGCATTAATCTAGTCTCTTGACTTCAAGGTTATCATTCATTGAGGTCAATGACTCCATCTCTGAAAAGCAGAACTTCCACTTTCAGCGTGGTAACTGTTGCCTTTCAGTAAGCAACTGTGTTCAACTCCTTTCTGCCTGCTTTCTCACAGCTGCTGGCAGAAAGCTAACAGCCAGAAAGACAGCACGAACAGCTCCTGCTAAGGGAGTTACCTACGTAAAAATAGTGGTTAACTCTAAAAGCATTCTTATTCATGCAAAGAGCTCACTAGCCATCTATATTTAAAACTAATACTGCTAATAAGCAACCCTGTCTCTTACATTATTTTCTCGGCATCTTCCTTTTTGGGGGATGAAAATGAAAAAAACCTGCACACTCAAGACCTGAATAGCCGAGACCGACTGCCTGTAACGAGAGAGTTAAACATGTGACAAGGTTACTGACAGAATCAGTCCAACTGGAATAAAAGTCACCAACCAGAAACAAAACTAGAACCAGCTCATGCCATGCTTCAGCATGGAATTAGCTCATGGGCCAAACATTTGCTCCTTTTTAATCCAATTCTGGTTTTATGCCAACAGCACGTACATCTCACAAAAGGGACTCCAGGTATGCAGTTACCTAAGTGGAACCACAGATAGTAGCACGTTCATCAGTTCCACAACAACTAAATCCAGGTAAGCAAGAAAAAGGTGATGCCCTACTAAGTTTCTGACATTTCCTGGAAAAAGCTGAAACAGCACTAAACAAACTACCTCAGAGTCTGATTGGCAAATCTAATATAATGTAAAACAGGGGAACTTCAAAATAAAGAGCAGCAATATTAGACAGTTTTCTTCTGATTACACTTTTTTATGACTTTTTTTTAGGTTTGTTTGTTTTTTGTTTTTTTTTGTATATTTGCTTTCAATACTCACATATGAAACATGCTTTAAAACAGTCACAGTTTAATGAAATCTATAGCTGAATTATTATGGATATAAGACGTGAGTCATGGTCCAATTCTAAATCTTCATTCTACTCTTACATAAACCTAACACCTGAATACTTGCAAGAGTCATCCTGATCCGAGAACTTCCCCAAAGTCTTTATTCTGCATTTGTTAAATTTTAATAAGCAATGCAACTGGGGAAAAAATAGCTACAACGTAAACATTTACTATTTCATTGTTCTAGCACTGTTGCTATTGAGTAGTATTGGAATGGGCTTTTTTTTCTATTTTCCAAACATGAACATTATTTTTAAAAGGTTAAGAACAATAGGATCACTTCCAATGTTTCTTCAAACTTGAATATAACATTTTCACATTTCCTATCACTTGCTTGAATATCAACATCTCTGGTGTGTTCAATATAATTTCACAACGAACACAAGAATTTGATAAAGTTATTTTGATGTTTTCAGCATGAATGACGTTTTTCATGCACATCCATGAAAATGTGAATGTGTTCAAAATGAAGTTAATATATGATAAATTCTAGTGCACAATTAAAGATAAAATAACCATTCTACACTTCTTTGTAATGATGTTACATGATCAAACCTCTGGATAATATCATGTAGGCACAAGAATTGGACAAAATATTATAGAAAAAATCTATATAAAACATAACTGATAAGTTATCCTATTTCCTTGCTGCCCTTAGCATACAGAAATGCCCCGATGTTGTTCAATGGTCTTGTGGGAGACCTAAATCAGGAAGAAATATCTGTTGTGTTTTAGTATAAAATTCATCACCACCAAAAAGCAGTTCCGGACATGCAGCCATGCAATGTTTTCCTTCCCTTCTGCTGTCAAGAACAGCACTTCTCCAACAGTAACTGTTACCAGTTACTCTGAGAGGATCAGCATGTGGTGATCGATTCCTTCAGAATGGATCCTTCCGGATCTCATACGTCTGGTTTAGTAGATTTACACTGGTCCCTTATACGCTCAACTGAGAGACAAGTCCTTTTCTGGCACAGGTCAAGAAAAGACAACAGGCTTTAAGCTCTTCAAAAGCTTAAAAGATCAGACAGTTAATTATTCTTAATTATATATTCCTAGGCCATAGCTAACAAGAAAAAAATCAAAGCCAAAACAAGGAAGTTCTTTGTTTTAAAACCAATCCATTTTTATAAGATAACCTCTACAAAGAGAGGGGAAAAAAGTACCAAGAGCAACAACAAAAATAACCACACAGTTCTATTCTACTTGGCAGGTGCAGCACAAGACGTGGCAATCAATTTTAAAATATTAACTTTCAAATGCAAGATCAATCCTTGCTTGTACATACACAGCACAATCCCAAATCTGATGCTACCACACTATAAAAAGTAAACACTTGCTAGTACAATTATCAGCATAGTTGTAATATTAATAATAACTACCACTGTAATGGCAGCAATAGCATTGCACTTACGGTTCCAACTTTTCAGACACTGCTCTGGAAGAGACTGACTCTCAAAGACGTAAAAAAAAAAAAACCACAAAAGTACACATTCTGAGAATACACTTTTAACACAAACCCCATTCTAAGGCATCACCTTTGTTGTTATCACATATTTGTAATGCACAATCGTGTCTGAAATATAAATTTAGCTCTTCCTATAATGAATTGAATGCCCAGCTTTGCTTTTTGCAGAGTACTTCACAGAAAATCCATGTAAGTCCTATAAAATCTTTAAGTTAGCAAGACTGACAAAAAGCAATTCTTGAAAGTCTTTTAGTCCTCCAAGCAGTTCCCTTCTCTGATTGTGTCCTACATAGCACAGGTGCTAAGAACACAGCAAAAGATCCCTCTCTCCTTTCTGTGACAATGAAACACATCACCATCTTTAAAAGAAAAGAAACAATATACTGAGGGACACAGAATTATGATACAGCTCATATCAGTGCATAAAAACTCCTGCCCATGGAAGTTCTAACGTGCACCGCTCCATAAATAGACGTGCTGTAACTTTGTTTTACCTACTAGTTCAATCAGAAAATAAGATTCAATATCACCATTTATTTGTGCTTTCATTTTTTTTTTGAGCAGCATATCTTAGAGCATTATTTCCAGCTTAAATGGTGAAGTAAAATTTAAATATTCCAAGACGGAAAGAGTGAAAAGAAAGTTCTTCCTGAGGGGGATTGTTTTCCTTGGTTATACTGCAGTTAATTCTAGGGTTTTTGAGTAGGTCAGTTTCCAGTGAGATGAAGCGATGCCCACTGTAACAAAGAATTTATTTATTTACCCTATACAAGCTCTCATTCTTTACCCAAGGGTAGCTTAAACATTACCAAGCATCTCTGAAACCCCAGATCAGTCACCCTCAGAAGCCGCACCTTGTTAAGAATGCAAAAGGAACCATCCTCAGTAACCACAAAACCTTTCAATTTCTGGCCTGAGCTCTCACAAGCTACTTTGAACTTGAGGCAGGTATCAGAGTCATCACATGACTCTTGCTGTTACTGTACTAGAGAATAACTGCAGTATTTTTTTCATTTTAAGGTACACAAATCATCTTTATTCTTAGAACCCCAACATATGGCTATTGGCTCTCCTAATAAATGGAGAGCTGCAAATAAATCTTACTTGTTCAATTTCCAGCATAAATGACATATCAGAAGCCCAAAAGTCTTTGTCAAGATACCACCGTCTTTCACTCTGTACTTATCATGAGACATCTAAATGAAGAGTTTGGGCTTTAGAAGACAGAATTACTACTTAAAACACTGCCTTACAAAATCCTGTATACATTTCTATTCTTAAAGCTCATAATTCTACAAGCTCACCATCATCAGAAAACCTGACCAAAACTGAAAGTGCTAAAGTTTTACTTTAAATGTGATTAATGTGTAAAAATACTAAACTTAATCCTGTCAAACAGTATAGTGGTTCTACTTTATAATATCATCTCTCTGTTCCATTGTGGCATGAATACTTTTAAACTTGCAAACCTCTTTCTCAGTATTTAAGTTGGGCTATATTTTAATCTACACAGTAATAAGCAAATGACATACAAACTAATAAGTTGCTATGACTGCCAACTTGAGAGAGCTCCACAAATTTTATGGGACATAAAAAGATTCACTTTTAAGACTTCGACTGCTATTCCTCCATAAACATAACAAATTAAATATCATCCCCTCCGAATATTTTTCTTTCTCCTCTTCTTTGCCGTACCTCTTTTTATACTTTTTTTAGGACCAGTTTTACTTGACTTATCGACATACAATTTACACACATACAACTGAAATGAACAAATGCTTAGTTTTCGTAGAATGCAATATCCACTTACAGCATCTTGGCCTTAATCCAACATACTCCATGTAAATATACCCCGTAAAGCTGTTTATGCATGAACAGCTGATGCAACTGAAAACTGTCAATCAGGAGATGATCTGCATGCATACGTAAACGTATCTAGCTTTTTTCCTGACCTCAGGGATTCATCGGTTTTAAAGCAGAGCAAGCAAACGCAAGACCTGTCTTACGCGTACTTCATTTGTCACAGGCCCCACAACGTAAGCATTGCATTGTTCTGCAACTTAAATATGGGCACATAGGCAAACAGACCTACACCAATCCTCCTTCTACTCTATTTCTGTTGATCATGATTTTTCATGTCAAAATATTAAAAAAAATATTCAAGTATTTCCAGCAAAACAGTACTGCTACAAGTTATTTAATCTGCAAGTACACATGGGACTTATTTTGCTTACCAGAAAACAGAAGAACTTCCTAAAACATCAATTTTAAAAATGAGTAACGAGTTAAAGATGTTCAAAGATCTTATCCTCAGTTCTTGAGAAATCTTACAGTAGCTGGACATAAACACGTGAGGCATAATGAACTCTTAGCTATTTGTTTGGTATGCTCTTTCAGATGGATACATAACACTTCTTTAAAAGGAATTTAAGGAAAGATTGAAATAGAGCATCACAAAACAGGTGACATACTTCTCTTGCTAAGCAGGCAGCATTAAAAGGGGGGATAGTAACAAAGAAGAAAAGATGAAAAGCAGTACATTTAGTTAGCATCCTTAAAAGCAAACCCTGTTTTCATAAAAGTTTGGACACGATATTTCCATTCAGAGAAACCATTTTCTTCCTGGTCAGTTACAAAAGAGTTTAAAAGGTCAAAGTAAGATTTCATAAATTCTACAGTTTCTAAAATATCCTACTAAAGTTGGAATGACACAGTTTTGGGGGTATAGAAAAAGTAAAGTGAATGAAAAAGTGTTTCAAGAACGTTAAAGATTTTCCCTTCTAAAAGTCCATAACAACAAGCTCACCTGTATGCATCGTCTTCTTTCAAGTCTCATATCATCCTGGGGGGTTGTGGGGACAGGGGGAGTCCAGCAGGAAACAACACTGCAAAATGAAGAAAAAATACAAAGTATAAATACAACCAGTAAGATATCTCAAGAAACGTAAACCTCTGTTCTACAGGATTCACATAATGCCTACTTCAATCCTAGCTACCAGGTAGAACCACAGAGGTAATCCTAGGAAGTTCCAACAGGAAATGAAGTTTTCCAAAAGCTTCCTAAAAGTAGAGGTGGACATTATAAAGACCATCTTGCAGTGACGTTAATTGTTAGGAAAAAATGAGCTGCCAAAATTTCAAGGATTAACATAACTTTCAACCCATCATTGAACATTTCTGAAAACTGAGGTAATCCAAACAAACTTTTCTCAAACCTGCAAAATTGAAACTCAGAATAGCATTTGCAAAGCAAGGCTGAACTTCTGTGGAATTTTGCCAAATCAACAAGCTAGAGAACTGCAAGTGCACATAAATCCACAATGTACAACCCCATTTTTCCTCCTATGACACTGAATTAGGTTCACCTTACACTAAATTAAAAAAAAAAATGCTCAGAACGATAAAATTACAACCTTCTGCAAGACAAGGAGATATAAAAAGGTGAGTTTCCAGGAAACAGTCTTGCATAGAAGTTACAAAGTATTGTGTGACTATACAAGAAGACAAAAACAAAAAGCACCATCTAACCAACCCCTGGTCAAAGTAGTTTTCAACGATTTGCTTTTCACGCGCTCTCCAATGAAATGTTGGTACTATAGAACCGATGCAGACATCAAAAGCTCTCACTAACAAATGAGAATGTTAGTGAACTTCAGCAAATTGCTTAACAGCTCAATTAAATTGTAGAGTCTAGATTATTACAATTTAAACACCTCCCAATATATAACTCCAGAAAAGTGTTTCGAGCCTGAAATGCACTTAGGTACTGCAATTTGAGCAGCAAATACTGCATTTCACATTCATTTCTTGATCAACAATAACTGTGTAAGTACTGCATCTACCCTAAGCCCAGATACCAGTTCTACCACCATGCCACAGAAGCGTGACATACACACACAAAAGCAAGTGGTGGTAAGACAAAGAATTACTTTTTCAATACACATAGCAGTATATGCTGCAGTGGGTTGTTATTTTATGAGCAGGTGAATTATTGCTGTCACGCCTCCAAAAGAGGGAGGGGGCAAATAAAATCTGGCCACCCCCCACCACAAACCAACAGCCTTAGTTTTCCACCAGAGAAATTCCACAGACACCTTGAACATCAGTGCCATACCCTCGGTAGCCGTGACCTTGGCAAGGCTGATGAGTACTGTCTAAGGCTACACAGGATCCTACAAATTAGGCGCTTACATGCCTAAGTTGCTTCAGTTTGGATTAAAAAAAAAAACTCAGCCTGGTACTTATGCTAAACGTATACACCACACAAACAGAAGCAGTGAGTGGCTTGCACTAAGCTTAGCCCAGCTAAACTGAGCAGTCACCCACCTGCATTCAAGAACAAGAAGAGAGGAAGGAAGACCAAGCTCTTCTGTACACTAAGCAGTCACCAGATTTAAACAAACAAACAGCAAAAATCCTCAAGTGCTAGGTACGTCCAGCCTGCATTGGTATCTTAAGGCCAAAGAGCTGTATTCCCATTTTTGAAAGCTCTCTCTAGCCAAGATTTTTTTTTAATTGCAGTATCTGTAGACACTAATATTAGAGAAAGTCTTTCCAAGAGAAGCTGTGAGGTCTGGAAACATCACTGTTTTGTCTCTGCCACCTTGCAGCTCAAATACAGAGAGGATTCCCTCTCATTCACCTCAGCACAAGGCCAGTTTCAATACTGTCAGCCTAGTTCAAACTATCAACAAACATAGTTTGAGCAATCCCAGCTGATTTTCAGCCAAAATAGATTGTAGAGCATTCATATAGAGACTTCTGCCAGCCCTGCACCGGGCGTGGTAAGCTCCAAAAGAAGCACATTAGCACATCTCCAGTGCTTTCCAACAGCCTAGTGCTGTACCAAAGCCACGGCAACTCCAGCAACATACAGCACAGCGCTGTCCCGGGCAAACAGACTGCAAACTTTCTATTCTGAAATATAAGAAAAGGAAACCATTTAATAACAATGTGCCATCCAGCAAACACAGAGAATTTCAAGCTATAGCTACCGAACTTCACACACAGCTTATTTTGTCACAGCAGTGAACCACCTTCATCCATCTGGGAAGCTCTGCCTTTTGCTGATTGCAAATTAATCTCAAATGTTTTTAAGATCACTTATAATGCTAACTCTGAAAAAGTATCCGCCTTGCAAAGGATTGACAAAGGTATAAAAAAGGAGAAACCAAACTGGAAAGGTATCACACAGAGACCTGAATAATTTTTGAATTGAGAAGATTAAGTTAGAGCTACAGGCAGTACGGAAGAGTTGCTGATGTAACTAAAGTCATTAACAGCTCATTAACAGGGAATCTGTACATCCACCCACCTCATAGCTAACCAGCAGAACATGCCCATCACAAACTAAGGCATTTCTTCCACCTGCTTACTTTAGTGGGACAATTACCAGACTCTGAAGAACTGGACCACTGTTGTGGAAGTGGGGATCTCAGGTCAGGAGCAGAAAGGCAGGTGGGTGTCTGTCATTGTGCTGTGTTCTAAGAAGGGATCCACAATATAAAAGTAATTTTAAAACACCAGCCCAAAACAAAGATAATGAGTTTCTGTGACTGTATCAATAGCACAGATACACAACATAAAAGGGTAACATTTTAAACTATTTTTTTCTTTGTAAAATAGATACAGTCAAATCACATAATAGCTGCAGGGGCAACACATTTCAACTGTCTTCTATCATGCCTCTGCTTTGCTGACTTCTTAAAACTGAAATGACCTTTACACAGCCCATAAAAAGGGCTGCCCCTTTTAGATGATAAATTGATGATGAGAGTAGAACAAAGAACAAATCCCACTCATCACACAGTCTGCAAGGTCACTACTAGAAAAGAAATGGATCAATAACAACAATTACTGGGCTTCAAGAACCCAGCTTGATCTACTGACTGGTACGTAACAGAAGTGAACTGGGTTTAAAGAAGTAGAAGAAGAGATGACAAAGGTGTTGAAGAGCAAATTATTGGAAGTTGTACAGCAAGCAAAAGAATAACTGAAGTATTTCATTTAAATGAAGAGAGCAGTTCTTAGAAATCAATTGCGTACGAAGCTACCGTGCTAAAACCGTACTTCAAGGTTTCATTTCCTGTTTTAATTACAGCTGTTCTTCATCTGTCCTTACCTACACAATGCTCTTCTGAACTCTTCAAGGTATAGATAATGGGATTACCCTCCTACTCAAAGCAATTCCACATTCATGAATAATTTCAAGTGTAGAGTTCAACTTTACTGCAAAATATTTAGTTAAATTAACAGAAGGTGCTGAGCAAGCATATTTTATCCCAGATCATACTCCATATTGTAAAGATGGTGACTACAACAAACATCAAGCTTTTACCTGTCCCTAACTTTTTCTCACACTGGAAGCTGAGTTTCCCCATTAGCCTCTTTGAGGATGTGTGCATTATCCCACCCTACTCCTCAACAGCATTCTCTCCTTCCTTCAAGACACTTAATAGCCAACTCACTTGCCATTAGGTTCACCGTAAACCAAAGCTGGTTTCAGAGCAGACATACATACAAAAACCTAACAATTAAAGTGCAAAACCCATTATTAACTTCTCTCTAGAGAGGTGTCATCATCCTTCCCCGTTTCTCTTTTCTTGTGTTTGCCTGGATATCAAATTAGATCGTGAGTTTTTGCAAATGGGGACAATTTTATAACATATGAACACAACAGGAATCCAGTTCAGCTGAATCTAAGAGCAGCAGAGCAGCAAGTTGTGTTTTCTTAAACTTCAATATTTCATAAACCTAAAAATGTAGGCAGTCGTATAATGTGTTGAATGTTTAGTTTATGTAATAGATATTAATTTAAAGCATCTTCAATTCAAAGATTGTTCCATCCACTGCAAGCATGCAAAGTGTTAAATGCAACAACCATAAACACCTTTTTAAAAGAGGTCACATTTTCACTACAATCTTAGTTTTGTTTCCAGCATCCATGAAGCACTCTTTCATGACAAATTTAAATGACAGTTTTCAGAACATCAATAACAGAACACCTAAGAGCTCGAATTAAAAGATAAGTCTGCTGGGGAGGGTTTTACTTTTTATATTTTACTAATTAAAACACTTCCTAGAGAGATTAGTTGTCCTTATTTGGTATCACTGCGTTTTAAGATTCTATATGAAACCTTTAGTGAAGAATTGGAAGACTGTGCTAATACCAATCAAGTTCAGGAAGTTCCTTTTTCCTCTGTGAAATGTTATTTTGTAACTTCTCTGGTACTTCATGAGTATTACTTGAGAAATCTCTGACACCCACTGTTGTCTGAGACAAACATAATTCAGGTCACTGACCTTCAGCAAATGCAAGCCTGTTGCTAGCAACATA
This sequence comes from Anser brachyrhynchus, assembly GCF_964034855.1. Classification (NCBI taxonomy): domain Eukaryota; kingdom Metazoa; phylum Chordata; class Aves; order Anseriformes; family Anatidae; genus Anser; species Anser brachyrhynchus. Next base: position 115,851,355 of record NC_137694.1, on the reverse strand, counting down.
AAATAAAAATACTTGCTGAGACGCAAAAATACTTATTTATTTACTGGTAAAATTATCCTGAACTATACACCATTATGTTGAAATGATTACCTTGAGATGGTTAACACGCTGGAATATAATGGAAAGAGACATACATAAAGCAATAAAATAACAATTTTGTAAGCTTTTGTTAGTCTGCATCTCAACAGCGTGCTCTTGAAACCCACGGACAACAAGTGATGCTGCTCAACACAACATACAGGGAAAAAGGTTCACCAAACAGATTTGGTACGTTATTTAAAATACTGCATAACAAAACATGAACTAAAACCAATACTAATGGACTTTTTAATAGATAAACAAATCCCAGGGGGAATTTAGCTAGTTGTTGTCAACTTTTAGGACAAGTTCCCAGAGACACACAGTTGAGGAGCTCCAGATCTGCTGTTCTGGAGTTCGCACATCCATTGTGTTTTGTTACTATAGCGGTAAAACCCTGCCTGTTTGGGTATACAGACACACATCTGGTCAAAACACACAGGTAATCTGTGGCACAAAGTGGAGCCCAGGAGGCTCCCTCTGAGCCCCAGGCAGCCCTTCTGTGCTGTGCGGGTGAGGAGCCCTGGCACGGGCTGCCCAGAGAGCTGTGGGGTCTCCTCCTTGGGGATCTCCAAAAGCCGCCTGGGCACGGCCCTGGGCAGCCTGCGCTGGGTGGCCCTGCTGGGGCAGGGCTTGGAGCAGGTGGCCTCCAGGGGTCCCTGCCAGCCTCAGCCATCCTCTGAAATCTAGTCAAATTAGAGTGACTAAAGGAAAGCTATGGTAACACAATTTAGTTGCTGTACATTTCTTAAGTATAAACAATGCGGTTTAAATGCTATCTCCATTGCTCCGGACAGCAGTACCGATCCTCAGTTAAGAAGCTATCTTTAAAATGTTAATTTAAAAAAAATACCACACAGCAGTATTTACTGCTTCTCTTTACTTAGGGTAAAACAGATGTGATGTTATTTTTCTTTCGTTCTCCTATATGATTGCATTATCAGGCTTCATATATCTCAAGTACTACACAGAACTCAGTACAATGCCTCACGTTCACACAAAAAAACAACATACACAATTAAAAGTACATATGGCTTCAGCATATAAACCCAATAAACTCCTGCAGTTTTACAGTCACCTGTCCTCAGTTTCGTTAGCACATCCAACAGAACCACGAGTACAGTCACCTTCACTTGTTCGTTTAACCCATACTTCAGACAGGGAACATTAAAGTTATGGGAAAAGGGCATTTTTGTACATGTTTGGCTCTCAAGCCAGTACGAGAAGGCACCTATCAAAACTTAGTTTATACTAAACTTCACTAACACACCATTCATCCTAAGAGCTTGTGTTATCCTTTTCACTACCAAAGGGGTTTAATGTACACTGCTAAATGAGAAGACTACATTAGCTTCTAGATCAACATTTGTGAGACACTTATGAAACAATTACATCTAAAACAAAACATACCCCACCATCCTTATTCTTGTATACTGTCAAATTGCGATTCGCAGTGCTCCAAAAAGCACTAGTTCCTCTAAAAAAGAAAATACTGTGAATGACTGGTTTCACTCTTATGCTAAATTTACACCATGTGATGCAAGAACCCATCCTTTAAGTGTGAAAGCATGTGCAAACAGCTTTGCTGAAATCACAGAGTTTCTCACCCAAATTCGAATCTGGCAAAGGCAGAACTACAGTTGCACTTCAGCAAGAATTTCTTCTCAGCAGCAGTACCGCTTAAGCGGCCCGTATCCTTTCCGCTGCGACCTGCTTGGCTGAGACAGTGCTACTATTACAGAGCCGCCCAGCAAACCGCGCTGGGAGCTGATCCGGCTGGGGAGCCCTGGGGAGCAGGAGAAAAGACACCCCCCGTGTTTCACCCGTGCCACTTCTCCCACCCGCATCACTACGGGCAGGCAGCAAAACTGAAGGAGCAGCCTCGAGGCAGGGACAAACAGCCAGGACACAAAGGGGCTCCCTCAGCCAGTGATGCTGTCAAAGTCCTAGGGATGGGGGTGCACCTAATGTCATTGCAGACAGACCCAGAACGGTGTCACACCAGCCTTAATGAGGTAAGACTTCAGGGTGCAACCTGGATCTCCAAAATACCTGATTTATAACATGCATTTTTTTTTAAACCTGGCCTCTTTATGAATAAGAACACATAACTCTCCCTTCTGAAAAATGTACTCTTTTCCTTGAACTGAAGTGTAAACCTGACACTCAACCCATACAGCCAGACAACTCAGGAGGTGTTTTTTTAAAATTTGGTTGTTTGTGCTGTCTGTGGATTTTTTCACAATACTGACAATATAAGGAGCCATGTATTAGAGAGGGGAATTGCCTTTTTTTTCCACCTATGTAACAGTGTCAAGCAAAATGGACATGGTTAAGTGTTACCTGTTTTAGAGCAGCAAAGTCATACCACTCTACTTCCTTTGCCCTCCCTGATCCAACAGAAGCAGAGAGATGCTACAACAGGAGTTGCTCATCCCCTGCAGTATCAGCTACAAAATTCACAAAGGTTTGATGTCACTGAACTGTTATAACCAAGTACTTTCTTTCTCACGTTAACATGCTTCCTAACTATAACTTCCTTAAAAGGTGGCATCTTACGTGCAAAGATTAAATTATTTTAGAAATGGAGCCTTTTCAGTTAATGTGTAATACATGAAATAAACGGAAGCATGTGAGTAAAGTCATACTTCAAAGCAGAGTATCTATGAGGGCTGTAAACTAGTTTATCCAGTTTAATTTGCTCTCATCGTTGTGAAATGCTTTTCAGCGCAGAGATTTTTCCATTGATGTCCCCAAAAACATAGATCATTTCATTTACAAAGAACTGTTTCTGCTCCTTGTGGTTGCGAAAAGAACTTCAGAAATGCAAAGCAATACTTATGCCCCTACGTATTGCCATCCATCAGTTTACAGCTTTCAATCTAAAAAGTCTCAAGACAGCGTAACCTTCCTACTCTTCTCTTTTTTTTCAGCCATAAAGCCAGTAAGCAAAGAAAGAACTAAAGGAATAACTAATATATCCAGAGAAAGTGGCAAACTTCTCAATTTATAGAACTTTACTACATCCTAGTTGTTACGTACAGCTTCCTATTCTTCCCATTTAGAGATCGTTAACTATTATTTCCATCCTCTCCTGTCCTTTTATCTACAAAATAGACCACCTGCTTCTCAGGGACTTGGCAAGACAGGAGTGCAGCTACTTCAGCCTATTTATCCTAGAGCTGGGACAGCATGTGCAGTGCTTTCCAGGCAAGTGATGTGTACCGAAATGCTTTAACCTCTCAAAATCTGCAAGGGCTCAGACCTACAGCACGCATATGTACAGACGCAATATGCACGCACTCTGCATGGCCATAGGTACGTGAGAGAAGGGCGGTTGTTCTTCGCTGCAAGTACAGATTAGGTTTACTGCAGTGCCTTTATAGTGATGAAAAGATAAAACCTTATTTTTCAACAGGTGCAGACAACAGTTTCTTCCAAAAAGTTTGCCATTAAACTGATATTAAAAAGTTATAAAAAAAAGAACTCCAAGAAATAGAAGAAAAAACAGACACCTGAACTGTATAGTACAGTCAGCAGGGCTTTAAAAAAAAACATCGGGATACATTCAGTTCAGTGGAGTCCAGCTTTCTAAGTGACCCATACCTAACGAATTCAGATGTCACTGGGTTTTGCTGTAATTGCTGTTTCCTTGTTTTAATTTCTTTTTCATTTCTAATTCTGCCCTGAAGCATGACAAATTCCCTATCAAGCCACAAGGTACATGTAACAGGAAATGGAAATTAACTAATTCATAGGTCATTATCTTGTTTTAATCAACATTGTTTCTGACCGATTCTGTTAAAGTAACTTCTTAGAATAACTACTGTGAAATCTGACTCAGACCACAACAAACTGTTGCAAAAATACTTTATATACTTACACAGATCCCTAGGAAATTACCTGTATAGCTTCTATGGCATGTCTAAATGAAGGAAGACTATTTCTCCAGCAGACAGTTTCCCACCTTAGTTCAAAGGCAATCTATAGTTACATATTTCAAGTATATTTATAACAACCTAGATGTTGGTTGCCCTGATACAGTAATATTTTTATCTTGAAAGCTTCTGAATTGCTTTACTACATAACAATACGCACAGCTATAGTTTTTGAAATTAAAACAACAGCTACCTGTAAACTGCCGGTTAGCTCTGCAAATACTACTTATTTATATAGCTGATAAGTGGCTTGTTGGAACAATATATTGGTTTGTGTGCCTTTTCTAGTACTTTTTAACCTCTCCAAACACACCATGGAATAACTGCTGCTTAACTGATCCCCAGAGGACAGCTCCCATTGACAGCTGCAGTGCCACAATCTAATTTTGCCCTTCATTATCTCAGAGATTTAGACAGAAGACGCATACACACAGCTAGGTACTCTCTAGTCATATGTGAGCCATATGCCTGGGTCTTAAAGCAGACTTTACCCCCGAATCCCTGTATCTTCTGCCAGAGCATGTACACTCCTGATAAGAACAGTGGTAATGAAGAATTACTGCTGATAAACTTTCCACTTTAATACAATAAATCATTTAACTCTTTCAGCCTAAATCATAGCTTGAAAACTGACACTTGTCTACTTCTGCCTTGTATCCAAAAAAACTAAATGAAAGTATGTAGTTCTCAAACATCTCAGTTTCCCTTAATGCATCTGTCAGACTTCATCCACTTAGATGTTTGGTTTTTTTTTTCCTCCTTGACAATTGTTCAGGTACGTTTCTGATCCAACGTATCTAAAAGGAACATATAAAGAAAGAGATTATAAAGAAAGAGATTTCTTCAGTTACAAACACATTTTTCTCACCCTGGAAGTCCTGCAGAACTCAATGTACATTTTCTCTAAAAAAAAAATGTATATATATATATATATATACACTTTTTTTTTTTTCTCTAGCACTTAAAAAAATCAACCAACAAGGTACCCAAATCTTGCATCTTCCTAACAAGGCTTCGGCCACAACATGAGTCTGAGGGCAAACTGATCAGTGACTAGGAGAATGATTAAAGCGACCACATCTACAGTACAAGTATTTAAGAAGCCTGGAATTAGATGGAGGATGGCCTCAGCTCTTAACTTTCTCCTTTTTATTTCTTATTTCCTTCTCTCAAGGTAATAAACAAGACACGGTCCATCTTATCATCAGGTGGCGATTTTTATGCAGGCAAGTTCACAAGCTTCACCTTCACATTAAAAAGGTTAAACTCTGTACCTCAGAAACAGGGTAGACGCTGCTGCTCCACAAGGGGAGCAGAGGCTGATTTAAGAGGCTGGCAGCAGCAACAAAAGCGGGTCTGGCTCACAAATGGCTATTCCTAAAAGTAACTCTAACACATTCTTCAAGAGGGAAGGATGTCCTTTTTCTCTTTTTGCACAACTCAAAATTTCAGCACATTATTGCTCTTTCTACAGACCCCAAGAACAATACTGAAGTGAAATACGGAATAGTCCTTTTGCCTTTCCCCTCAATTAACTCACATAAAAGTGCAAATGTACAAACAGGGGCTTAACCACAACTTACGTTTGCTTATAGAACTCAGATTTGCCTTTTAATTAGGTCGATCAATGTTAAAAGATGCTGGAAGGGAATTTTTGGATCGCCTCCAGGATTTTAGGATATCAACAAAGTAACCGGGTCCCTAAATTCAGATGTAAAAGAGAAGTTAACGTTGTTTAACAGAAAAAGAGATGAAACCCCTTCTTTCCAAAACTACACATACCATGACTGCTCTTCCAGCTCTCTCTAACTTGGAAACCAAAAACCAGGTTCCAGCTTCTACCAGACATGTCAGTACAGACACACCATGTTTAAAAATCATCTTCAATATGCTTTCAAATAGCAGTTCATATGAAGTTCAACAGCTTTTAAAGTAAATTTACAGTGGTCAAGTTCAGGCTCTATGACAACCAGATGCATTCAAATATGATGATGAATAAACTGAGTTATTTCATTAAAATAAGAATTCTCGAGCTGCAGTTGCCCAAAAGCCAAAGCTGATTTAGATTTGGCTGCTGTGTTCCCCCCACTGCCCTCCCTGTCCTCTGCCATTCAGTGCAGACCCATCTCTGGCACCTGCCCCAGCCTTGTTGAGTCACCTCCGCGGTTCAGCATGATGTAAAATGTTCACCTTTTTCAATCAGTTTTCTGCTGGCTTTATACGACACCAGAGCCCGAGTTTAACTTTCACCTTAAAAGTCTACCCAGTAAATAAAAACCCAAATTCAGCACGTGCAAACAGGTAGTGTATTTACATTCTGCGTGCTACCACCTGGTCAGGGAGAACTTCATTTGTGTTTTTGTATGGTCTCTGCTGTCTGGACCTTTGAGACTGACAGCTCCTAAGTCAGGACCCCAAATCCAAGTACTTGGTGTTGCAAGCGAGGCAGCCATGCTCTACCACTGTGCTGAAACAGAAAGTGGGGTATTCTACTTATGGAGGGAGAACTTCATCCTCTTAGGTGCTGTGTGACACACAATAAAATGGAGATCCTTGCCTAAATAGCTCATTATCTAAACAAACCAAGTTTGTCGACCGAAAAGCAAAAGTAAGGAGCTCACAAACTTTAGCTATCTATAATAAAATTCTCTGTATAGGCTACAAATACAATCCAGGAGAAGTAAAAGTAGCCTAGGTAGCGTACTTCAGATAATTCTTGCCAAACTGCCACAAAGCACCTCGAAGACCACAGCTAACATCTGGTTTGATATCACTAGTTACAGACCCCACCTCTACTTCTGGAACACAAGTGAACTGTTTACAGGCTCTTCTATATATAGTTTGTGTCTGTCATAATAGTCTACATAAATAAATTTGAAGAAATAAATTTAATCAGGCCTGCCAACTACAAACTCCTCTGACAGCAAAATGAACAAAAAATGTTCATCACAATAAAACCCGGTATCCTCACTATTCAGCTCTTGGTGTTCTAGCCTACACACGCAGAGACTTCCACAATATGCCTTAAGTCCTAACTCAGTTTGACCAACGCAACAGTACAGGAGGTATCTGAATTCTGAAGCAAAAATGCGTCTATCCTGAATTACTGCAGCAATCGCATAGGGGACGTTATTTCCATCTTCTTATGAGATCTCAAGTTGGAGGAGCTGAAGAAAAGCACTGCTTTCAGAGTTCAAGACACCTCTAACATAAGCACAATGCCATTATTTCTTATGAACTGCACTCAATACATACACTCAAATACATTTCAAAAAATATCACAGGGTACTTTTACTTTACCATATGAATTAACAAATGTAAATACACAATTTGTCAGAATACGTCCTTCAGGAAATCAACTTCATTATAAAAATTACTTAGTGCTAAAGCTCCTTAAGAAATAACTGAAGAGTTGAAAATAATCCCACTGCTGCTGACTATTCGATGTCCCATCTACGCTCTCCCACACTCCCTACATCTTATTTGCATACCATTCAGCACTCCTAACTTGGTGGCTGCCCCACGTTTGCGCAACTCACATAGTATCTCTGCACTGAGAAAACAAAACATTACCCAGGAGCCATTTCCTGTAAGAGGCATAAGCACTGACTAAACCCCCGAAACGTTCTTCTTCCTCTTCCTTTAAGGTAAGCGCACTAATCGCTGGACTGGAGAGTCATGTTTCCTTTTCTTCCCCTCTGCTGTCATTCTTTGATTCTCTTCTGTACAGATTAAGTGGGACTTGTGGGCAGTCTCCAAGAACGTGTGAAAGGCCAGGCGATCTGCATATTCTCACTGCAAGTCAGGAATGAGTTTGGATTCTCTTCACTTGAGGAAGACGCTGAATGGAGGCTCATTTATAGCTCACGCCCGTGCTCTACCAGCTGAGGTCTAAATGATGGAAATGATGGTACTCCCGGCTCCTTCTGGACCTGCTTAAATCTCCACAGCTTTCTAAAAATAATTCAGATGCCTAATTCCAGAATAAAGAACTCTGAGTCTGTCATAAGCATCTCACAGAAAAGTACAATTTAGAAAATACCTCTTAATTTAGAAGGGATATCCTCCAGGGATAGCTTGGACAGCTTCCCCAAAGAATGTAAGAGCTATTAAAACTCCATTCTGAAAAACGTTTAAAGCACTGAGTGCTTAGGGCACGATGCTGGATCTACAGGTGAAATTATGCCTTATAACCGAGGCAATCTGACAGGCCACCACCTCCAGGAAGGGCAGCCCCGCTCCCTTTTCCCCAGGTGCACAGTTCTGCCCCTTTCCTGGGGAAAGCTTCAGTTTTCACACTGAATATATGGCAAAATGAGTTAACAACCCAACCAAACACTGTTCACATCTTTGTCAGGTACTTTTTGTGCCAGAAATATGCTAGCTCAGGCTGCGTCCCATTACACAACTCCACGCTAAGCGTATGGCTACACAAGCTGACCAGGCTCGGGGCTCCTGCTGAACAGAAAGGCCCAAGTCACAGGCAAGGCTCATCTTCCTGGCGCTCTTCCACCTCGTGATGAAACAGTTCAGGTAGCTAAACTGGCAGTAACGATTTTACCTTTTATTTATATCATTAGCCTTTTGTACTTTGCTTCTTAAGCTGGCCCCGCATAGAAAGGTAAAGCCAAAGCACCAAGAAAGAGAACTTACAATAATGTACAGACAAGGGAGAAAGCGGACAGGGACAGTCCCTTGTCATCTGATTTCGGCTGCTGGCAAACCAGCTGGGTGGCAGAACCTACCCTGACTTCTGACTGCTGCTTCCCCTGCAACACCCAGGCACCGACGAGGTAGGTGTTGCCACGATGACAGCCCCAAGCCCGTCAGAGGATCGAGCTTAATTCCTCTCCGTCTCGTAAGCCGCCTTTGAAGTAGGAAATTACTGTAGCTCTTGTATCACGCTCGTGAGGTAATCTCCAATGCACATAGCATCATGAGGCACTCCGAAACTACGGTAAAGACAAGGCTAAGTAGATCAGCAAAAAAATGCACAAATGGGTTTTCCCCTCTTTGTTCCTTCAACGCAATGAATAAATAAAGATGAATAAATAAATGATTCCACTTTTACCTCACATCATTCACTCCAGAACTACAGCCCGCACATTTATTAGAACACAGACCACTGTCAGCCCCAAAGTTTTGTGTTTGTTTTTTTAAATAAAATACTAATCATGCTAACAATTTTTCAACTTAACACAATGCAATATGGTTTTAAGTTCCATCTGTAGTTCATTTACCATGGCCTTATTCCCCAGTTAAGGAACCAGTGACCTAGAAAACTCTCATTGAAGAAGGAGATGAATTAAACTTCAGTAAATTTTCATGTATTCTAGTGATGAAGTCAAAATACTTATTTTTCACATTTAAAACTCTGAGGTCTTGTTTTACTATGTTGCTAGCCTCCATCCCTGCCATTAAGCGTAATCTTGATACATCCCAAGATATGCCATACTGCACAGGTTGTAGGCAGCAAAAGTCTGGAGAATTTTAAATGGCATTATGAGTCATTAGGAAGAATTCAAACACCCTATTCAAGTCATATAAACACGTGGATGTGGACGCACGCACACAAAGGGAGAAAAGCCAGCACAGACGGTGGGCACACAGCAACCAGCAAAAGCTTTACTGGGGTACATTTATCATCACACTGAACAGAAATTTCATCTAATACGCATGGTAGCTCTATGTCCCTGTAAAACATGGTTGCAGGCAGCTCATCAGAGACTCCAGTACACTTGCTGGGCCAGACAGAAATCATTGTTATTTCTTCTATTAAAGACAAAAAACCACATCACTAAGCTCAGAGCATATTCATCATAATGTAATCCAGCTTTCTTAGAATTTCAGCCAGTAATTCCTCACCATGCCTTTCCACCCCGGTGAAGGTATGGAATAGCCCACAGAAAGATCTAGTCATTCAAGAGCCTTCAAAGACCAGGAAACCATGACACCCCTTCATCAAGTGAAATGAATTGCCAATCACCACTAAAACTGTATAAACCTGTATTATTTCCTGGCTATCGATATCAAAAACAAGGACTTTCTAGTGTGGAAAACGTTTTATGAATCTAACAACAGGTTGCAGAGACCTTACTGTAAGGTGACTCTATTTGAATTCAACAGCTAAGAGTTCAAAGTTTGCAACAGGTTACACCTTGTGTCACCGACACGCACACAGCCCACAACAAACATGAGTTCGCTTTCACTAGGGTAACAGCAAAAGGTTAAAACCAAGGATGAAGGAGCACACAATTGTTAACCAAATCTAAACATTTCCTGCTACAAAAGAAAAAAAGAAGGGGGACAACGTTCTGACACATTCCTCCCTTTCCCAAACCTCACTGCTCTAACACCGATTGACCCAAACGAAAACCAACTTCATTCGGGTCTGCTTACTGGGTTTCACACACAGGCACACAGGCATGATGCTAAATTATTTGAAGAAATCTGCCACATTTTGATATCCTAAAGGCTTTAAAGGACTCAGAAGAATTTTTTTTTTTTTTTTGTAAATAACTGTGTTGAACTTGTAGCCCAAGCTTAGTCTGCTAACTTGAGATAATGTTTTGAATCCCCTTCTGAGTGCAGTCACTATGAAGGAGATGTACGGAATTCATTTTTGAATGTTCTCTGATAGCAGTCGTAAGAAAAAAGTCTAAGATACATCTCTCATCAAGATGTATTTCCTCTATGAGAAAAACTCTCACAGAGGCCTTTCAGAAGAATCTTGTCTAACTGGGGTTTTATGAAATTCAAAGGCCAAATGGAAGAAGTTGAAACTTTGGGATTGTTTATATGAACCCCAGCAATTCCAGCATACAAATGCTGGGCATAAACTAATCAAGCTAATGCTCTTCAAATGCAAGTTATCTGTCAGTTGTTCAAGAAGCAGACATGGCACTAACACCGATAAAATTATCCATTTAAGTAATGCTAAAAGACATGCAAAGATAATGCATATTTCTGATTATTTAATAGTCTCCCCAACAGCATCAGAAGATGCTAGGGTTCTGTCCAGGGAAGCTTGGTTTACTGCGGTGCTTTTACCTGATAAAAATTCCTAAAATGATTTTAATTAGGTGGGTTGCAGGAAAGAAATGAGGACAAAAAATTAAAAAAAAATAAAAAACAAAAGGCTTTGAAATCCTGACCTCATGGACCTCCAAACAGTACTCAAGATCATCGTGTCTGAGGTATCCAGGAAATATAAAGGAAAGAAAATCTTTACTGTCTGACTGAAGCCCTTGCAGACTACCAAGAATAGCCTGCTAGATGGAAAGACTCCAAAACAAAGCCGCTTTTCAAACAGAATTTTTCTCTAATTGTCTACTAATGTTACTGAACTGGTGTGTTTCATGTAGCCATGTGCTGTGCTTTTTAAAAGAACTGCTGTAAAAAGATAACTTTTGATACAGAGCTGCTTTTTCCCATTTTGTGAAAAAGCTCAACTAAAAGGTCACGAGTGTGATCTGACACACTACACGGATGATGCTAAGAGGTGTCCTTAAGAACACCGTATTTCTGGACACATCTGAAACAGCAGAGCAACGTATGAAATTGGAGGGGCATAGCAAAAGAGGGGAGCAACAGATCCAGAGCTCACATCAGGTGCAATAAACGGACCAATCGCAGCCTCATGGACTCATTTCTGCAGCCCTTCATACAACAGTTTCCGGTGCAAGGCAAAAGAGAAATACCAAATATGAAAATAGGGCTGTCAAGATGGTCATGAGAGATAACTCTTTCCCCATTTTTAACACCATGTACACAACTGACATTCAGAAGTTGTTCAGAAGATGGATTCCCACATGGATTTAGCAGCCAAGGCCTAACCCTCCTCTTTTGCTCAGAGAGGCTCTTTCTCAAAAAGGCTTCATGTTAGCTTCCTGCTGGACTTACAGGAGTTACTAGAAAGCATGGAGAACTTCATGGTGCCCTAGTTTTCCATGAAAAAACAAGAGACATGTTAACCTGTACAGATAACATCTACCACAGACAGTGTGAAAACACTGAACGGTCTTCCTCCCTTTCCTGAGAGGGTCACGGAAACAGATGACGTCCTAAAGTACAAAGATGGCCAAAGTGGGTAGCTTTGAAATGCAGAATAATGAGCCCAAAGGATTTTAGGGAAAAAGGGAAACGAGGCTTTATGAAAAACACAATGGACTGATGAAGAATGGAGGGGGAAGACATTCACTAAAAGTGGAAGTATCTAAGTCTTTATTTGACTGATGGGCCTCAACTACTCCTAGAAACCAAGCAATGCCAGGACGTTTATCACAGGCATCACTGAATGTCTTCAGTCATGAAAAAAAAAAAACATGCATAAAACAAGTATAAGGAAAAAAGTTTACTTAAAAGTAGACTAGAACAAGACCGAAAGCAGAACAGAAGGTGGATGGGATTAAAAAAAAAAAAAATCAGGCAAGTCACTGAAGTGATATAACATTTATGAGTAATACTTTTTATTTACCAACCAAGTAGGAAGCAAATGAACATTTCCAAAGGCAGCTATTGTAATCCAGAAGTGTTTGCTTATTAGCATGTATATCCTGATAGCAGGCTGCTTTATAACCTGACTTAGAGCAGCTGCCCTAACAAAACAAAAATCTGCAAGCTCAGGGAGTGGTATGTTTTAGTGCTCCCTCATGTAACAATGCAAAAGTTAAGATGATGTTCATCAGGTTGTGTGTGGAGAAAGCACGCCATGCACACTACAGCCTTCAGGTACTCCTGACTCCAGTCCACCCAAAGGCTTAGAGAACCAAAGGAGATGGGAGGAGGAAAAAAGCCACGCAAAAAATGCAAAATTTTTCCTCACTATTAGGAAGAGCAACTATATGATCTTCCACGTTTTTATTTGAAGTACCTTTGGATTACCAAACTGTAGATGAAATTTCACCTCTGATATAAGGAATCAACACTCCCAGTACTTTCCCAACTAACAGGTAAATGGTTATCAACAAAATGTAAGTAACTGCAACAAAAATGTTACATATCTGAATGCATAGAAGGGAAACAAGAATATAATCCCAGCAGCTCTGGTCACTTATTAAAGGACAAACAAGCATGGAATTTCCAACATTTTCTATTTGTTTGTTTGTTTTGACATAACCAGTCCTTGTTGATAATATCAGGAGAAACATTTTTCGTGTCTCCTCTGTACAGCAGAACCAAAAAAAAAAACAACACAAAACTTCTTTGCTCTGCAGTTTCCCTTTGCTATCGATAAACTATGTTCATATCCTACAAAGACAGAAAAACACCTTTCATTAGAACATTAACTTCAGAAACTTTAATTCATCTTTCAGTTTCTCCAAGTAGCAACAAACTATATTTTGTGTGCGCATACCTGCCTTACGGCAATACAGAATTTAAGTTAAAATTTTAGAACAGCACAAAATTGAGAACAAATCTATATACCGCATTGTTTTATGGTACTGTTCGGAAAAAATAAATAAATAAAAACTTTGGGTTTCTTAAGAGGTTTTCTTCCTTACAAGTTGAAGCAGTTTTTCCTCTCAGAAGCGTTGTTCTCTCAAGCAGCAAGAGAAAAAGTGAGAAAATGTGAGAAAGATCAAGGATGAGAAAACACTGAGTGAACGAAAGACTGAGCAAGGGAAGAAAAAAGAGGAGCTTGAGAGAGCAAGCAGTAAAAAAGGATGCGAGACAGTAAGGGCATAAGCACAAGTTAGAAGAGGAAAGGAGTAAGTGAGAGCGGGGAAGAACCAGCAGATGGGCACAAGAAACCAGAGGTGTGTCAAGAGAGCAAGCAGGAGAGAGAGAATTTGCTATCGAGTAAGACTGTCAGGCAGATTTTGTGCGTGTCAGAGCGCAGGCGAGCAGGGGAGCGTCAGAGGGCAGCAGGAGAGACGGAGGGAAGGAGCGCGGAAGCTGGAGATAGCAAGCCAAACTCTGCGAGGCACAGGGCGAGGGAAGAGGGGGCGGGGAGGGCGGCAGTGTGCATGTGTGCGTCTGTCTGTCTGTCACTGCAGTGATTTACTACAGGAGGGGTGGCAAAAATTCCTCCGAATGATGTTCTCCATTAAGTAACAGAGCTCTCAGAGCCAGTTAACCAACCCCGGCCTCTTCCAGGCACCCTGTTCCTGTCCACCCACACAGCCCATTCCATTATCTTGTCAAATGTCGCAGCAGCAGCACAGTATACCAGGTCTAGGAACCGATCTGGCTGAAAAGTAACCTGATTCTCCACCCCCCCACACACCCAAGTGTTATATATATAAAATTATGTATTTCAGCCAACTCAGTTTCCAAGTCTGATTCACTGGTTGGTCTTACAAACAGCTGTGCCAACACAAAGCAGGTGGGAACAAGCAGCCAGAATCCGAAGAGAGGGGGAACTGCTTAAGCTGTAATTGCCTTCAAAGAACTGCTTGTTGCACACTTTGCCTTAGAATAACTCTCTCAATAATCCAACTCAAAGTGCTTCAGTGGCTGTACATATTGCAGCATGAACTTCAAATCAGTTTGCTAACACTTATGCTGTAAAAACAACACATACAACGCCATCAGATTTAAATACTGCTCATGTTCCACAGACCTTGTCAATGAAATATTAAAACAAGAGTGCTGCTTTTCACAATTCTGCTCCTTTACCTATTATTTCAAGTTTGGTATAGGTATAGTTCTTGGGAAAGCAAGGTCACCATGAAAACGGGGAGAGAATCAACGCTGCTTGTGTTTTCCTCCCAATTTGCCGTTCTTTGCTGTGCTGCCCTGCAGCACCAAAATTACGTACCGGTCTACTGCCTTGTCTCATGCTGGAAGATGGCATTGATCTGGGTGAAACAGAGGTAGTGAAGTCTTTCCAAATTTCCCCCAAATTTACGAAGGTATAGTACCAGAAGACCAACAGCTTCAATCTTCTCTCATCAGCTTCTGCCAATTTGCTTCTCTTCTGTGCCAATACTACCGAGCAGTGCCTCAAGACTCGGTGACAAGTCTGACCAGCTGAAACTGGAGCACAGATTATTGCTGGGGAAGAGTCATGTCGTAGAAACTTAGCCAAGTTCGCCTCATGAAAGCCAACCAAACCAAAGCATACAGGAGTGTGGTTTACACAACTGGTTTATGTCCGCACGGGTAACCCACTGTTCTCCAAACTGCTCGCTCTCAAGTGGCTGACCCACAGGATTGAGAAATCAGTCCTGCCAGACGCTGGAGTTAACCTGATAGCTCAGGTAACAGAGGTGTACTAAGGAGGAGGAGATGTTTCAATTATACAAATTGTAAGAATACCATATATGTCTCTTTCTGTATGAAAAAAAGATTTGTAAATGTCATAAAATCGAAGACTAAGAAGTTAGGAAATGTTTAAATTAAGGTGGGCTAGATATACAATTCTGTCTCACATTTTGCAACACAATCTTTCACAGTCAAATGCTATTTTATTCATCGAACAGATGTACATTAGGAGGATGGCACACAGAAAACAAAGCTACACAGTAAATGGCAGCTATACAGTAAACGATACTATTTATTGAAATATTCCACCAGTGCTTTCAGAAAGTGAAGGATGTTATCAAACGGGGCAAAAGACTGCAAGCAAAAAAAAAAGACAAACTCCCTTTGGGATAAAAATGAGTTCTAACTCTAATTCCCTCAAATTTCCAAACAGATCCTAAGTTCCACGAGCAGACCACTATCTGGATGTGCTGAGTCACTCTCCAACCTTAAGAGACTGCTTCTCCGAGTTACAAGGCACTCTGAATATAAACTCAAGTCAAATGCAACTGCAAATACTTGCATCCTGCTACTAAGGCATAAGATGCCTAAACCCCTCAGCCTCAGCTCCACCTTTTGTGTCACTGTGTAACTCAGGGCAAGTCACTTTACCTTTTTTGCCTCTGGTTTCCCTTGCTAAAAAGTATCTTACCTAAGCAGGTATTCACCTCCTGTTAGTCAGGCAAAAACTGCTTTGTGTTCGGAAAGCAACAAGAAGTGCTATACAAAACGCCCAAAATCACTGAACCCCTACTATCACCCCTAAAAAAGGTTGCCAATAAGGAAGATACAAAATAATAATAATATGAAAAGGGTTTTTAGTACCAGTTCAGGTATTACTTTTCTTGTGCTTTAGATCCTACCCACTGAAAAACACTGCTTTCACAAGATGCTAAAAGAATCTGTTAGCAGTTGCTAGACTCTGATCCATGCTCAAGATTATGAGAAAGTCACAAACCCCACACTACGTGCAAAGCCTGGACAGCATGCAATTATTATCAACCTATACCTAAAAACAACAACAAAAAACTGTATCTGAACAGATGCTTCTTTTCTGAGCACTACCCATTCCATACAGTGAATGAAGCAAAAATCCTGTTGTAACTACAATTATATTTACTGCACAATAAAATAAAGTTCAGACCTCCACTAGGACACAGAGTCAATACACTAAAAGCAAGAGAATCTTCCCATTTTTGTCACTTGACTTGAGAATTTTTATGGAAATGACTGACTCAAAGACAACTACAAAGAGTGATTACAGTGTAAGGCGAAAGACCCTAATTACAACATATGGAATACAATGAGTACCTGTTTCCTCCAATGTACAAATAAACTGGCACTGTCAATTTGGGAACTCATCGTTTCTAGAATACGTACAATGAGTAACATGTAGCTCATAAATTGTATTCTGAGCCCACTGTATGCTTGCACTTGTCTCACCTCATATCACAGACCTCAGGTTGCTTTGCTTCACATGAACAAAATTTTCCTCAAACATACAAAGATTAAAGTTAAGATTAAAAAAATAGTAGTAGTAATGCTGAGAAAGAACGAAAGCAAAGCACATGAAGAATCCTGTATCAGAAAAATATCAAGGGCAAAGTTTCCACATATGGAAGTCTAAAGGTTAAACTCTTCAACTTATATTCAAGCTCTTGTGTTGAAATAATTGCATATTCTCACATCTCAATAAAGTTTAGTAGGAACTACAAGACTCAAAATCTTAAGAAAAGAGAGGGAGGCCAATAGCATGGCAAAACACCAGTTTAGGTATGTATGCCTAGAAGGATACTTTCAAAGGAAAGAAAAAGTTAGGATAAAGATACATAAAATGATGAGTGGCACAGAGAAGGTCAATTGAGTCCACTCCCTTTCATAAGAAATTTTGGAAATACACACTAAAAGGGAACAAATGTAAACTAAGGACAAGGAAATCATTTTCACGGTGGAAAAAAAATTGCAAATCTCAATCAAAACATTTTCCTGATGTAAAAAATTCATTAAGAAAGAAAAAGAAAATATTGTGATTTATGTTTTTTTAGAATTAGAAATAATCTTTATTACATTGGACAGCATAAAGATACATATATACATACCAAGAGCTCATAAGTTTTAGAACACAAGTCTTCTATGAACTTCTCACTACTAGGAAAATGTTTAGTAACATGGATTATTCCAATTTAGATTTTCCTTTTTCTCCTTAGATGCTTTTTAAATAAGAATCTAGAAAGTTTGAGATTTTTTTTCCCTTCTATCCGCTACTAAATTAAAGCCCTACACCCTACAAATGCATACAAATCACACAAAAATCATATATCACTGATCATCCTGATGTTGCTAAACGCAAAGCACCATGTGGATACACTGCCAGAGTTTCAGAAGACCTCTTAAAAACAGGAGTTTGTCACATACATACTCCCCTTTCCTCCAGATACAAAACATGGAGATCAATATTCCTTTATATGACTATATATATTTTATCTTTTTATTTCAACTCCTTTAGAACAGTAGCTAAACTGAAACACTTCAAAATACCTCAGCTCACTTAGAGAAGAAACATTTCTGCAAATTACACAGAACAGAAAGTGATTTCCAAACACAATACTTGAACCTTGTGAACTAAATGTTAAACTTATTTTTCCAAGTCTTGACATAACTGGATGCTCACTAAGAACATCTAGCAGAAAGCCATAACTGCCCTCACTCAGGTATACAACTACTTCCTTGCATGATAACCAGGATGGGGAGTGGGTTGGACCTATACTTTGTAACAGAAAACCTTTGACAAACACAGCTCAGACTTGCATACAGATGTTAGTACGTTTTCCTTCCTTTATGAACTTCTTATAACTTTAACACAAATATTTTGGCAACGATTTGTAGTTCAGTTTGCTGCAATGGTCTGGCAGTACGCAAATTACTTTAAGGAAAGGGGCATTACGCGTTACTTTCAAACACACAATTAGAAATTGCCTCCAAATCTAATGACTCTATATGAAAAAAAGCATTGCAGAAGTCTCTATCGCATGAAGCAAAGCTGATCTTGGTTTAAGAATTAAAGTTTTCCATGTTATCATTAACCACTAAGGTAAAGCAGCTAAGTACTTCTGTTCCAACAACGTTTCCACATGTGTAACTGTTCCTCAGGGTTTCACACCAGGCTTACAAAGTTATAAAATGACCATGGTGTG
Source organism: Anser brachyrhynchus (assembly GCF_964034855.1). Taxonomy (NCBI): domain Eukaryota; kingdom Metazoa; phylum Chordata; class Aves; order Anseriformes; family Anatidae; genus Anser; species Anser brachyrhynchus. Next base: position 115,832,898 of record NC_137694.1, on the reverse strand, counting down.
AACATGACTGGCTGATTTAACTCCATAGAGATATGTAAATGAATGTTTTTATGGGCAAAAAGACCGAAAGTAGAGTCATATGCACACTGTGAACTGCGAGTCATGACTGCACACTGTGTCAAAGACACAGGTGAAAATATCGCTTAACAAACCCTACAAGAGGATTTCTCTCCTGGCTTTGTAAGGATGACATCAGGTATCATCAATAACTTCTACTCACACCTCCACGTTATTAAACGTTAGACCTTCTATCACTAAACTTTTGTACAACAGCTGACTACCAAATTACAACCACCCCCAGCCTTTCTTATTCACCTGAAGGAAAAGCGAACAAACCACAAGCGCACACATTTACACAGCGCCCTAAGAAAATGCTACACAGGAGAACATTAGGAATTGAAGGGGTATGCACCTCGAAGTCATGAAATTAAATTAAGAAAGAAATAATATTTCCTTCACATTGTACAGTACATAGAATGGAAATCAGACCCCAGCTAAGGTCTCTAAGTAGTACAACGCAAAACCAAACAACTTTTAACTACCATACAACCTTCAACTATAATTTTTAACACAGTATCACCTATACTTTTTCCACTCAGCCTTCAACATAAATGAATCATTTATGATGCTGTCTCTAGTAGACATAGTTCACAGAAGACATTAATTCACTTAGAATCTAAGCTGGTAAAAAGCAGTGTATATTAGAAATAATAAACCATCAGGGAAAGTTTGAGGAGTCGTGAGGGTCATTCAGTGTGAAGCTGTAGTGACTGCAGAGTTAACTGACCCCCCCCCAGCACTGCACCTCCTAGTTTTTCTGATCTGGGGGCAAGAAAAACGCAGTGCAAGTCTGGAGCCTTAGCACACGCAGAACTTGACTTGAGCAAAAACGTGATTTTGGTGGGAAGACACGGACAGATACACAATCACGTTGATGTTCAACATTTGCAGGCCTGCGTAAGGCCTGCCACAAAAATCTCAGCTTCTGAAGGCACATGATGACATTGACAGGAAAGTCACCCTAAAAACTGGAACGCCGGATTCTAAACTGAGCGTCTGATCAGAGTGGAAAAATATATATTCAACTGTGCTATTTCACAAGTATGATCCAGTATTTCTCGGATTTATGAGTAACTTCTACAGAAAGGGAAACTGCCGAGATCTTCAAGCAACAACCACTTCTTGTAACATGAACAAAGACATCAATACATTTCCAACACTAACTTGCAATTTTTGGCATACCATTAAATTAATGCCTGCTTATCCACAAATTAGAAGAAAAATAGAAAGAATAACAGGAAAGAAACCAGAATCAAACATGCTCAAGGAATGTCATTGAGCTTTCCATACCAATTGGATTTTGAAAGAGAGTATATTAAAATTTTATTTGTCTATAATCAAACGCATACCCTAGATGTATTTCATTTATAAGTCCTGTAAAACTGTGTGTGTTTATATATGGTTATGTATTTCTAAGTACCCAAAAGAGCTGCAGTTACACCCGGACAGACTGACCAGGAGTCAGCGAAAGGAAATCCACAGTGCTCAGGAAAACAAAGAACTGAGTAAGTAGTGATACTTTAACTTCTCCACCTGACAGGACTCTTCTTTTTACACCCTCCTTCAGTTTTAACTGTTCCCTCTATAAAGCAAGTGGACGTGCTGTGCTCCGGTTGGCTCCTCAGCACCACATCCACTGGCAAAGCACAGCAGAAGCTGTTAGTAATTTACGCAGCTCACAGTGACACCAACGAGGATTTGAGCGCATCGAGGTAAACAGGATTTCAAACGAACAAAAATGCTAGCTGCATGTGTTTGAAGCCAGGAAGCAAAAAAACTGATGAACAATAGGTTCTCAGGTCACTAGGATTTAAAACTTTTACTGGCACCTTGGATTTAATCACTAAAATCCATTTAACGATGATTGTGCCAACTAGACATTCTACTAGCTTGGTTTTTTGAGTAACTCAAAATTCACTCCGAGTTTTTTCAACTCTGATTTGAAAGAATAACTCTGCCATCAGAAAGCAACTTGTACATGCCCATTGCTCTCTTATTTCACTATCCGAACAGTTATTGAAGAGAAAGAGGGAACTATTCAACAAGTAGACGTATTACTACTTTATTAACCTCTCTTTTAACTGACTCAAATCACAGTTTGTTTTTATTTGTCTCTGGGAAAAAAAAAAAGAAAAAAGAAAACCGGAAAGCTTTGGAACTTTATGTAATACCTAAATTGAAAGCTTGGTTTCTCACAGCTGGAACAAACAGTGACACTTAGCTGAGTTGATTTCACTTTCATTTACAGTTTCACTTTCAGGTACTTAGGGCTACAGATCCTAGAAACTTTGCAAGGAGTAAGTTTACGAATAAGTGCTAGTTTATGCTATTTTAATTACAGAAACGTTTTCACTGCTTTCAAATTTAAGAAATGCTAAAATCAGAGAAGAAATTAAACTGATTATGTCTGCAATACAAGCTAGCTGAAATAGCTACTGCCCAGACTCCAGAGGCTCCAGAGTATTCATACTGTAAGGACTTGGGCAAAGCTGACTGGGAACTATCTGCTGCAGCTGCCTAGCCCTGCAGTTGGTGCTCTCCCTGTAAATCATATGGACAGGACACTTTGGAATGAATGAGGATGCGATAATGTCACTGTCCTTCATGTTGGGACTCCCCACCTCTGTCCTTATCAACAATGGAAAAATTTACCTTCCCTTTAGAGGGAAGGGAAGGGAAGGGAAGGGAAGGGAAGGGAAGGGAAGGGAAGGGAAGGGAAGGGAAGGGAAGGGAAGGGAAGGGAAGGGAAGGGAAGGGAAGGGAAGGGAAGGGAAGGGAAGGGAAGGGAAGGGAAGGGAAGGGAAGGGAAGGGAAGGGAAGGGAAGGGAAGGGAAGGGAAGGGAAGGGAAGGGAAGGGAAGGGAAGGGAAGGGAAGGGAAGGGAAGGGAAGGGAAGGGAAGGGAAGGGAAGGGAAGGGAAGGGAAGGGAAGGGAAGGGAAGGGAAGGGAAGGGAAGGGAAGGGAAGGGAAGGGAAGGGAAGGGAAGGGAAGGGAAGGGAAGGGAAGGGAAGGGAAGGGAAGGGAAGGGAAGGGAAGGGAAGGGAAGGGAAGGGAAGGGAAGGGAAGGGAAGGGAAGGGAAGGGAAGGGAAGGGAAGGGAAGGGAAGGGAAGGGAAGGGAAGGGAAGGGAAGGGAAGGGAAGGGAAGGGAAGGGAAGGGAAGGGAAGGGAAGGGAAGGGAAGGGAAGGGAAGGGAAGGGAAGGGAAGGGAAGGGAAGGGAAGGGAAGGGAGACTGTCTCATCACTGTGTACTTTCCAGCCAAGAAAAAAAGGAGCTGCTTTTGTGATCCATGCTCTCAGACAAGCAAGCCATAATTAAGCACCCACAGATATTGGACAAGACTCATAAATATATGCGTATTAGAGGAAATGGAGCTAAAGTCCTAGTAAAGCTGGGGTATGTACGCACTAAAGACCTAAAGTAAAAAAAAATACCTTTGTACCGGCAAAAGCAATTGAGCTATTTTTTAATATATGCTTAGATAAAAACAGAAATGAAACCAGAATTTTATCTCCTTTCCACATAAAGGAAAAAGATTAATCTATGGATATCAAACTGTTACGAGCAACTAACGATTAGGTCACTGCAATTCTATGGGTATATTGTGTCACCTCCAAGAGAAAGTACTATGTAACTGTACATATAGAATTTGTCTTTCTAGAAGGAACAATTGTTTCTAGTTATCAAAAAGGTGGTGTTTTTTTCCAGTGTTTTTAAAACTTCAGTAAACTATAGCTCCCATAACTTTCCTCTTGAAGGACCCACAGAGGTGAGGAAGGAAAAGGAGAGTATTCCTCTTTGCAAAGCCTTGTTGACTTTTTCCCCCAGTCTTAAGTTTACAAGAAAAACATTTGCTCAGAACGGCTTTTGTATTATTTCGGTCTTAGAGCAAAAAAGAAGTCTGACTAATCAGACTTGAGTCTGATTAGCAGAAAAGTTATTACTTTTTTTTTTTTTAAGTTCCTTAAACTCTTACTGAAAAAGGAAAAAAGATGGAATTGTAAAGTAACTTAACAAATAATCTATTGTATTCAGTTATGAAGACAAAAGTAGCAGTTCTCTGTAAATAATCCTATTCTACAATAGGATCTATTTACAAAAGGATTTCAGAAGTTACACAAGTCTCCCATGCTTCCATAAAACAAAGATATCAGGAAAGATTTTTACTTCACTTTGGAAAGTAGTTGTCCAAACGGCATCAAAAATTACTACAGAAAGACTAAACATATACCAGTCTTCAATTCCTTCTCAAAAACTTAAGTTGTAACAGCAACTTTCAACCTATAGTCCTGTAGCCAGGGTTAAAACCACCTGAAATAAAGAGGTTTTAAGAGGAACACTGAAGAGAGAATTTAATTATAGCAAGAAAATTGCTTCTTTGGAAAGAGTCACTACCCTGTTTCAGTTCAGGTAAAACCATAAAATAGCATCATAGCAAATAAAGGTACAGGTTTTCATGAGTTTTATTAACTGGTCGTCTCGCACACTACCATACGAGCAGGTGGTACAGCTTCATACACGTTAGCATAACCTAATGGGAAGGGACTTTTTCATGTTATATTTTAAGGTGTTGACTAACTCATTTGAGCTAAAATAACAAAAATCTCACGGTAAGGTCATTAAGGCAAAGCCTAACCGAACAGTTAGCCCAGACACGTTTCTTCACAAGGTCCTATTGGAATTAAAGAGTTTTAAAATACAATATACATGTTAGCAAGTATGTCCTAGTTAAATGTTACTTTAAAAGCTTAGAGGAGACACCGTTTTTACTTGACTCCAGTCACGTTTTTCTACTTTGTGTAAACTATCTACCAGCGTTAGAAGTCATTTATGGTCACCGCATGTTAATTCCTAGTCCAAGCAAAACCCACATACTTTAAAAATTGATAAATTCCTGATTACTACGTCCTTATTTTACACAAGTGAGGGGATGCTACCCATAAATTGACACTGAGATAGAGAACGCTTGGCTGCTATTAGGTAAAATTATCCTTGTTGCTGCTTCTCTGTAACTGTCCAGCACGGGGGAGGGGATTCCAATGGCACCTCCTAAACCCACCTGAGTATTGATTCGGGAACTGATCACATAACAGACTTTCTTACCCCTTTGCCTGGGAACAATATTAAACTACTGTAATGTATAAATGTGTATGCAACGATTTCAGAGAAGGAATTGCCCTCTTTCTGTGATTTAAGATGACCATGCCTTGTATTCAATTTTGAACAAGTTGTTTAGTTCACTGAAAAAAACTCAACTCAATAAGCTTCAAAAACTTTGATACAATTTTTAATTCACAAAATAAATGTAAATTTATCACATGCATTCTACTTCAGATTGCAAATAAAGTGGCTCTGGTTCTAAATACTTCATGTAAGCCAAAAACATTAAGCATAGCCTACAAAAGTAGTCTATATAGATACACACAGAGTTCACTAAATATATAGAGATAATAGTTAACAAATACTAGCTCATATTCAGAGTTATTTTCAGTGATATTATTCTAATTCTATAAAGTATAATTAATTTTCCAAAAATATCCAACCTACAGAGGTTGGGGGAGTACAGAAAAAGAGAAACAAGTTTTACCAAAACTTCTTTGGGCTACACTAATCCAAAGAGATAAGTTGAATTCTGCTCAGTTATTAGCAGATAACTAAGTACCACTACGAACAACATATTTGCTTATTTATCACGAGACATCATCGACGTGTTCTTCAGCTTTACCAATACAGTTATAAAACAAGTTGTTAACTTGTCCTCAGACAGGTCCCTACAACGCTATACCCATGTAAAAGTGACTATGTATACCTACTGGCCAAAGTTGTTACCACGCTCTCATTGGGATTAAAACAGTAGGTTGTCAAAACCACGCTTGTTGATTTATTTTGTAGCCAGATATTCTGCCTTTGTTAATTTTAAAGAACAATGAATGTTTATTTCCCCCAATGACTGTGGAGTAATAGGAGAACTAAGTAACAGCAGCAATCTAGACACACGATCAAAGAACCCCTACATAGTCCTTGGACGGACTAAACCGAGAACTTCAAAGCTGACTGCGATTCAAAAATGCACCAATTTCGAAATTTCAAATTACGGGACTTCTAATTGTGCTTTCTGACGCTGCGGCGGCGGGAGGGAAAGCCTCAGACGGGCTCCCTCTTTTCCTAAAAGCCCCGTCAGCCAGCCGCTCAGCCCCAGGAGCCCTGTGCGTACCTACGCCCAAGCGCTTCACCCTCTCTCCCCCACCCGGCGGGGTGACAGCACCCTGAGCCAGGCTCGCAGCCCTCCTGCACCGGCCCCCACCACCCCCTGCAGCCGCAGGGGAGCCCCCCGAGGGCAGGCCCCCGCAGCCCGGGCCACAACAGGTGCCTGCCCGGCTGATGGCCCGGCTCCTGCCGCCCCCGGCTCCCGCCCGCCCACCGCAGGGCGTTGCGCAGCGGGGCCGGGGGATCCCGGCGAGCTCCCTTCCTCCGTATCCCCGGGCGCGGGGCCCTCCCGGCGGCTCCGCTTGCCCGGCTCGGCCTCTCCCGGACACCGAGAGGGGGAAAGGGCCGCGGAGGCCGCCGCCCGGTCCCGGCAGGGAAGGACGGAGGCAGGGAGGGAGGCCGGCCCCAACGCCCGGCGCGGCCGCGGGCCCCGCCGGCTCCGCTCGGGGTCTCGCCGGGCCCCCCGCGCCCTCGCCGCCGCCTCCTCCTCGTCCTCCGCGCCTAAGATGGCAGCGGGGCTGCCCCCCGCGCTGCGCCCCCCTCGGCCGCGCCGGGCCGGGCCGGGAGGCGGCCCCAGCCCGTCCCGCTGCGCAGCTCGGCGCCGCCGGCTCCGGGCGGCTCGCTTACCCGTCCGGGGGGCGGCGGGCCCCGCGCTCCGGCGCGGCTCCTCCCGGTCGCTCGCTCGTTCGCTCGCTCGAGGCCTCTCTCCTCGCGACGCCCGGCCTCGGCACACGGGGCCCCGGTGCGGCGGCGGCGGCGGCGGCGGCGCCTCCCTCCCGGTCCGCAGCCCGGCCGCCCCGCCGCGCTCGGGCCCTGCGCGGCTCGGGGCACACGGCAGGCAGCGTCCCGCGGCGGGGTCTGCCCGCTGCGCGCCTTCCTCCCTGCGCGGCGGGCAGGGGGGAGGAGGAGGAGGAGGAGGAGGAGGAGGGGGCCCGGCCCGGCCCGGCGGGCGGATCCGCGGCGCTTCCCGGCCGGGCTGGGTTTTCTATCGCTCACAAAATGGCGCGCGTTCCAAACCTGCGCAGCGCCCGGCGGCGGCAACGGCGGGGCCCGGCCTCGCCTCGGATCGCAGCGGCTCAGCGGCGGCGGCGGCGGCCTGAGCCCCGGCCAGGCAGCGCGGGGACAGCGGCGGGCGGGCGGGGGGGAGGAGGAGGAGGAGGAGAGGAGGAGGAGGAGGGGTGGGGGGGGGAAGCGCAGCGCCGTACCGAGCCCCCGGGAACTCCTCGCTCCCTCCCTCCCTCCCCCGCCTGCCAGCCGCTACCTCCTCCCCCTCCCCGCTCCTCCTCCTCCTCCTCCCTCTCCTCCCTCACGAACCGGCTCCGCTCCCCTCACGCCGCAGCCCCGGCCCGTGCCCACGCCGGGGGGCTCAGCTGCTCGCCTCACGGGGGGAGGGGGGCGCAATTTATTATTTTTTATTAATTTTTTATATTTTCGGGAAGGTGCGAAAGGAAAAGGAAAAAAAAATAACAATAATTATAAAAAAAAAAAACCACACCCGCGGTTCAGGCGGGAAGGTTTTTTTTTTTTTTTTTGAAAAAAGCTTAAAAAAAAAAAAAGGTAACTGACAAAATGGCGGCGGGGCGAGCCCGTTGCCGGGGCAACTGTCAATCACCCGGCCCACCCCGCCCGGGCGGGAGACGGCGCTGACGTGGGGAGGGAGGGGAAGGGAAAGGGCGGGGCCCGCCGTCGCCCTGGCAACCGCTGCGGCCCCGCCCCCCGGCGGGTGACGCTGCCGGCCGGGATGGCCCCGGCGCGCCGGGGGGAGGGGCGGGGCGCGAGGCCGGTAACGGCTCTCGTTGGGGGGGGGGGGGGGGAGGCGGCGCCTTCCCCGTCCTGAAGGGGGCGCTGGGCGGGCAGGGTTCTCTCACGGCCCCCGGTGCACGAAATAACGGTGTTCCGCCCCAAAACAAGCCCCCGAAAGTTGCCTCGCACGGCGCGCTGTGGGTGCGTTCTGTGAGGAGAGTCCTGAGGGAGGGCTCCGAGTCGCAGAGCGGTTTAGGAGTCTGCACAACCAGCCCGAACCTTCACCGGGGCTTTATTTGCTATTGTTTTTATCGTTTGTTTCGTAAATGCCCACAAGGGTCAAAAAAGTAGAGTACGGCCTTTATGTAATATTTTAATGCCGTCCTGTGATATTTTAATCGTTTTAGTTCACAGTCAGCCTCCTTGAGGAAATCAGGCCACATTACCAACACCTGTTCCATTAGCACTTTTTCCTGTTCTAATATCTTTCTCTCGGCTTAAAAAGTGAAATTAAATGGCCAAAGGTAGGGAGACAGGTACAGCGACAACCAAAGTCCCTCAAAAATCTAATCACCACTTTACAAATACAGTATCACAAGCAGTTCGACCAAGCTAAAAGCTTGCTGCTGCTGGAAATAGCAGTCCGCTGTCTCTCCACTTTCAGCCATTCAGTCCCCCTGCCTCTTTTTACATCAGAAACAAACTAATTGAAACGCCTAGCCACAAAATAAATAAATAAGTTTGTATGGCTAGGATAAATGCTAATACTGAGGAGATCAGGCAGTGTGGCAGTGGGATCTGTGGGACAGCATAGCATTAGGTTAGATTAAACCACCCATGAAATTGCACCTTAAAGCCGTGGAAGGTGTCTGGGAGCACCGTGACTTAGGCAGTCATTTCTCATCCCCCTCAGCCCCCAAAAGATTGAGAGGTCACTTTGAGCCGCTTTTGACACTTCTCTCTCTACCTTAGAGTATGATCAGAAAGCAGTTCTCAGCCCAAGCTGAGGAAAGCCAACACCCACGTTCTGCTGGATGACAAAGGTGCAGAGTCACCTGCGTCTACCCAAGGACTCCCAAGTCAGCATCATCAGGTTTTGGCCTAAGGTACACGCACACGCTGTACATTACACTAAAATCTCTTTGCCGTTCTGTGTGAATGGGAACGTGCTGTGGCAGAGTAATTTCTCTGTTGCTCACCGTAGGTAACTACAGATCTCATAGAAACTTATTATACCAGTTACTGTATGACAGTATGTTACAGTATGTACCTTTTTTGGTGGTGGTGGTGTATTTTTGGTGTTGTGTTTTTTTTGTGTTTTTTTTTTTTGCCGACACACATATTACCATTGTCTCATGCATTTGTGCACTTGTGCTCAATAGTCCTCTACTTTTATTTTGCTTGCTGTAACCAAGCTTGCTGAGATGGGAATGTGACAACTTGGGCCAAGATAAAATGTCTTTTAAAAGGTGATGACCATTTTTTTCAAATCTAATTTCTTCTACTTTGTTCTACATAATAATGAGTTATCACATCTTACTTTTTTTTTTCTTTAGGAAAGAATGGACTGTCAAGAGGGGAATTGTTATATTATTTTTATTATCATTCAAAAAGCTCCTAAGGATAGGTTGACATTTCAGTGTCCCACTTTAAATCAGGAGCTTGTATATATTTCTCATGAATACAAAGATAGGCTCCTGAGAAATACTTGGTTTTCTCTTCCAAAAAGACAAACCTCTCATAAAGCTGAATATTTGGGGTCAAAAAGAACAATAATAAGTAGAATGATTTAGAAGAAAAAAAAATTAGGAAAAAAGTACACACACACAAAAAAAAAAAAAAAAGGAAAAAAAAAAGAGGAGGAAAGCATCCAGCATGGAGAAATAAGATTTGGGAGAAACATTATTTTCAACAGACTTGAGAAATAGAACAGATGTAAAAGAAAACAAAACAATATAAAAGTTTTCTTAGTTCAGTAGGTAAAAGGTGGCACAATCTGCAACTCTGAAAACACTGAATTACAGTATCCTAGTGGGACGGAAATTCACCTTAAAGTCTACCCTGGTTGACTATTTTGCCTTTCCTTCTGTCTCTGTTTCAGTATAGTGAGAAATATAATCCTTCCTGTTTTCCATTTTTGTGGTGTTCATTTACATCTATGCTGTCAACAGAGTAGACTTAGGACCAGTGCAGAAATGGTTGTAATTGGAAATTGTAATTGAATTGTAAAGGATCCAAAAGATCCCAAAGGTGCAGAGCTACCACAGGAAGCATGCTGTAGAAACAGGGTTTTTCACAGACTGATGGCTGTTATTAGTAGTATTGGGGGGCGGGGGGGAGCGATGGGGGGGGGAAACAAAGATTTTGTCATCTAAAGGAAAAACAAGAGGATATGGTACAACAGACAAATATAAAGTCATAAATAAATACTTGTATTTTCATATTTGCTTCCTCTTATCAAAGAAATAGAACTGAGATCAATAAATCAGAGGAAAAAGTTGAAAATTACATTCCTTTCATGCTTTGAGGTTTCTACTTAGTAAAGAATATTAAAGACTTGTTAGGTTTGCTTGTTCTGTAATTGTTTTCTTTAAAATTTCTAGTAGTGGAAACTGCTGCACCAGAAACAGTACTGAAGTGGATAGACTACTGGTGTGATAAACATGGCACTGATCATTTCAGAACCTTCCTCACTTCCTGCCAATTACCAGGACTTCGTATCTCAAGTGAGGAATCTCTACTCAGGTATGTAACTGGTGTTTGAACATAGCACGTTAGTCATTCAGCCCAGCATTCTGCCAGTGGTAGACTTAAAGGCATATAGCCATGTCAATAGCTATCCTCCTGGCTTTCTGAGCACACATTGTATCAGTAAGACTATTTCTACCATTTCTGGGATGAAGCAGTTTTCCTAGTTAAGGAGCTAAGTACTCTATGGAAGATGCTCCGTATCCTGTTGGCCTGGCTCCATGTCTTTCTCCTGCTTCAAGTATAGATACACTGTGGTGGTGGTGTTTCAGCCACACAGCTGCATGATAGCAGAGTGTGATTATGGGTAACATATTCCAGATTTTCTCTTTTCAGTCTTGCTACACTGAGTAGAGGGGTCCGTTCCCCTCTTCACCCTAGGTTCTGGAAGTCTTCGTTCTGTGATCTAAACCCTAAAAAGCCCTTGTAGCCATGCAGTTTTTCCTTTGCAGTGTGTGCATTTCTGTCTGAACTCCAGGCTTCTTTCGCATCAGCCATGGGGACTGTGACCTTTCCAGGGCTTAATATTTGTACTTTGAACAGATGCTTCAATCTAGAAGATGCGTTGTGCCAGCAGCAATTCAATCCTTTGTGTCCTGCGTATCCTCTGCAGGAGTGGCCTCCTTAGCTCAGCAGACTGGTCTGATCTTAGAAGATCTTCAGAAAGGACTTCTTCACGGTGTAGGAAAAGGGTTATGTCAACTGTTCTGTTAACTTGTGTTTCTCAGGCAAAGCCACCATATAGCTCAATCCCTTTGGTGCTGGGCCACAATCTGAAGTTAAGTCCCCAGAGAAGTTCTTCTCCCTGGGTTACGTCATTAACACTTCAGAGAACGCCATAGCAGCTCTCAGACAGACTTAATTCTAAATCAAACCATCATCTGGAGCAAGCAGCTTGTGTTTCGCCTGTCAAAAAGGTGCTGCTAAGTAACTAATGTGGTCCATCTCTTTTTAGGCCAGAGAGGTTGCCATGGTAACCTATCTGAATGTAGATGGATATGCTTTTGAGTCATCAGCAGAGCCTGGCTTTGATAGTACAGGGTTTGGATTGACAGCCAGTACTGCATGTTGTGTAGGTTGGCACGCCTCTGGACCAGAAGGTCCTGGAATTGCTGCTGTTGCTGCCGGATGAGGCTTGCTACCAAAAAAAAAAAAAAAAGTGCAGCTCCCTGAGTTTTTTCTAATATTCTCTTGAATGGTTGTCATGTATTCCTTGCTGTTGTCGCTCTGTAAAGAGGCAGGCTGAAGATCAGTCTTCTGAATACGACAAGTTCCTCACTCCAATTTCAAAGTTCTTTCAAAGTCTTTTTGGGGGAAGAAGTCTCTGGGAAAGAGGCTGTGTTACATTAGGGCAAAGGTGTACTTTAAAGCTGTATCAGAGAACTCTTCTTGAAACTACTTTTCATGGTAAATAAATTTGTACGAGTGCAGAACAGTTTTCCATCAAAATCAGGCATCCTGAAGAACTGTGACTCTGTAAAAATCTTGCAAATCAAGTGATACAGTCTCAAGCCTTTCCCTTCTGGGAATTTCTCTGCATCTTCAATTTCCAACCTTTAGAGGGATCTGTTTTCCCTGTGTTTGGAAAGATCAAAAAGACATTCTGTTAATTTAACCATAAAGTTTCACTCATACCTAAAAAGGCTAGTACAACACAATGCACATCCCTCCCAAAAATTTGTGTTTAGTTCTGCTAATTGTAACATAGTTCAGTTGACACTACCTACACCTATCCAATGTAAAGCTTTTGGTTCTCTGTAGAAAATTCCTGTAAGAGTCAAAAAATGTCCTCAATCCTGTTAAAATTTGGTCTTTCGTTGGCAGTTTCTTTTGAAGCCTATCCAGCGATACAAAATACAGTTTCTTTGCCCTGTAGTTGTACAGCAGAATGTATGTCTTTGCTGGCTAAAATGAAAACTTTGCTCTTCGTGTCAAGAGAAAGCTTCTTGTGCTCCCTCTGGAGGGCTATTGTCTTTGAAATTCCAACTCATGATGCTCGCAGTGTCCTGACTTCACAAATGTTTGTGAAAGTTCTCAGAAGTACGTTCGGTTAGGTGCCTGCACACATGACCATAAAACCTCCTGCTAACTAAGAAAAAGAAATTTTGACAAGTCTTAAATTACATTTCTCTGAACCCACTACTTATGGCAATGCTGGGAAATTGTTTTTCAAGCTGTAGAAGCCGTAATGCTTGGTTACCTATTCTTTTCCCCTTCACAGATCCTCTTTCCCCTCCCAAACCAAGATTTTATTTCAGGCTTCCAGACTCCCTGTGTACCTCCCTGTGAACTACCCCAGAGCTCCAGCGTGTGACCCTACTGAGCAAAGGTGGCCGTGAACTGGGACTTATTTAGGGTGATACGGGTGCAGCTTGGCCAGTTGGCAGACCAAACAGAAGCATTAACAGTTAAGATTGTAGTTCAGCTTTTCCCATAGTGTGAAATGATTAACAAATTAATCAGGATCAATCCCATACCTGGCCAGCAATTTTTGACAAAACTTGTTTGAGCCTCTTTCATTTGAGATCTCTGCTGAAGAAGAGTCATCAGTTTGTGAAGCAGCTGATCATTACCTGGAGTTAAAAAATTATGATGCGAGATGGACTGAGGGACTAATCAAGACGCTGTTGACTCAGCCTTATGAAACCAAAATAAAATGAATTTGTTCTTTCTATTACGCATGTAAAACGCATCATATTTGTATATATTATTTTCCTATAACATACTTTTCAGAATCAGTTCCCGGGCTATCCACACTGGTTTGGTCCTGGAGCATATTCTGTGGCATCTCTAATGTAGGCTAATTGCTATGTGGGCCAGCACTCCTTTTTTTGTAGGGCATGCTTTTGAGGGGCCTGCAGTTTCACCTCAACAAGCTATTCCAGGGAACTGGCGAGGCGGGCACGGTCGGTGCTGACCTTATGCTGAGAACGCCCCTGCCCACCTCATGATCACTTCTGCATGCCAGCGGTGAGGCCAACCAGGCCAGCGGTGTCATGTCCCGCAGGGACAGCCCTGCCAGAACGGAGCTACTAAAATAGCACGTCGGCTGCCGGGCAGGGTTTTTCTGCTGGCGTGAGGATATCCCTGAAGTATTCCTGCTGCAGGTTCCCCAGGCCGCCTGTAACAGTCTCGGGAGGGCAGAGTGCCACAAGCATCGGCAGGGGAAACACGTATGAGGCCACAAATCTGGAACTGGCATGGGAAGAATAACATCATACAAACAATTAATTCAGCGCTGGCGTGGTTGCCAGCCTGCTCTCCGTGTGGGCAAGTCAGGTCCCAGTTCCCTTCTGAGGGATAACAGGGAGGGTGAGTCCAGAAGTTCACCAGATGGTTTGCAGTGAGTTAGGCTGACTTGACTCTGTTGGACATTACGGTTCTCCATCCCCGTTCTTTTTGAAAAGGCCACGGGGCTGTCTATCTTCTTGTGTCAGTACTAGTGACTTCCACCCTGAATTCCCCTGTGCGGGGACTCTGATGGTGGACGACCTGCCAGCTGAACTGCTGGGCTGAGAAGAAAAAAACAGGTGGACAAATGGTGGCATTCAGGTCTCAGGAAATGACAAAATTTTGCAAGATGTCCTCCCCCCCTTAAAGATCTGGGATAACGCATGCTTTTTCTTCATCAGCTGAAGTCAGGAGGTCTGATTGTTCATTTATTCGGTACAGATATGTTTGTGAAAAGACCTTAGCAAAAATGGCTTGAGTATCAAAATCAGTATCAGTATCAGAAAACATGAGGTGGGCCAGATGCCTGCATTTCGACAACATGTTCTGGGCAAGAAGTGGCCCATAAGGACTGCAGAACAGAGAGCTGGACTGTTCCTTATCATGCTTATCATCCCTCTGCACGATGGTGTATTGTCACGTTTTTTTGTTAAGGTCAGGCTTTGCACATTGACCAAATCTATGACAACACAAGACGTGTGGGTAGTACACAAATATGCTACAGCTATCTGAAACTTATGTAGTCACATGGACTTGTTTAGGATATGTTTACACACTGACAAAGTCATGGCTACTGATTGCCTAAACGTGGTCAAGTGTTATCAGCATCAGTATGTTTGGAGTACATTTCTGATAACGTCTTGGATCTACTTTTGATATCTGTCTAAATCTGCATTTTGGCACTAAAATGGTGGTGTCTTGGCTTTCAAGATGCCAGGGCTTTTGATTTTATCCACCTCTACTGGCAGCCCCATTATTTCTATTACGTAAATAGAATTGTTTGTAAATAGTATAAACCCTCCTCAGCTCACCTTCTCTACCACTAATACTAACTGTGGAGGATGGATACAGTTATATGATATATGAGAAAAAGTATTTTATGCTGGGGGTGGTGGGATACTGGCAAGTGTTGGTAGTGTAACTGAGGATGAGATATGTCATTGGCATAATTGCTATGATACCTGATTGTGAGAGGAGGAGAAAAAGGACTTCTGCAACTGTTTCATTTGTTGTTGGGTTCTGTGCATTTGCATTGGCAGTTTCATAAATGGTATTTTAAACTCTTACACACACACACACACAAAAATATGTAATTTTTAAATTGTAGCATGGACTGGGCAAAGGTGGTAAGCCTGTAGAGATGTGAAAGTGTATCCACAAAAGATTTAATTTAGCAGCAGCTGTATGTGAAACTTACATATGCCAGTGGTTGCTGTTCTCTGTTAAGTGCATTGCCTATAAATTCTTTCCCTTCTGGAGAATAA
The DNA here is from genome assembly GCF_964034855.1 of Anser brachyrhynchus. Taxonomy (NCBI): domain Eukaryota; kingdom Metazoa; phylum Chordata; class Aves; order Anseriformes; family Anatidae; genus Anser; species Anser brachyrhynchus. The sequence goes on along the minus strand of NC_137694.1, from coordinate 115,817,427 downwards.
AATTAACATAAATCCAGATAGCTAATATCTTTATGTGTAGGGCCCATCAAATTTGTGAATGCACAGACTATTATGCTTATGAGTGCACACATCATCAGGTTTATAAGCTTAGCGCATAGCAGTTATGCTCACAGCACATAAAGTTTATCTCTTGGTATATAAAAATCAGTTATGAAAAACGAAAGCTGAACAACTACCTCAAATCCATATTTTTCACCCTTCCAACCAACATGTCATAGCACGTCTTTTCACAGCAAGCTTCAACCAAGTTTTGCATTTATTGACAGAGGGGTGTTTTAAAGATACTTCATGGGTTATGTGAGATTGGTCTACTATAGCTACATCTCAGGCAGAAAATAATTTTGAATATTTCTAATTAAAATTTCAAACAAAGATAAATGAAAAGCACATAGAAGATTCAAAGTGTGTAAAACTAACTTGTGAATGTTCATATCAAAATCCCACAACAGAGGAACTCACAAATATGTTCATTTTTAAGCTGTTTTGTTGTGGGCTGTTTGTTTTTTTAAACACAACCTTGTATGTACATTTTGTATGTAACCGAGAAGAGTCCGAAGGAAGGTAAGCATATAAAAAATTACTGTAACTCTTGTTTTTTAAGTTTATTCTAGGTGTATTAGTATTGAATGTAAATCCAATGTTGGACACTTAGAAGTCTGAACGAATACATTTGCTGAAGAACTAGAATATACTCATTTAACAAAGTACTAATTACACAGTGCCAATTATGGGAGGCATACAAAAACAGTGCTCAGATTTACACAAGTATTTTATATCTGGAACGGACAGAGCGTACAGTTTTCTTTCCTAGTGAAACAGAGTACAGAACACTACGTTACTTAGGTCTTCTGGTTTATAATTGCTAACCCTCCCTTCCTGGTACTTAACTGCTCTAAATGCCGCTCTTAATTGGTAGGTTAATGCCAGTGGCCACTGAATAGAAAAAGCACCTCACAAATGCACTGAAATGCTGGATAACCTGGTCAAATGCTCCACCAGATGAAATAAGATGTCATGTTCAAGCTGTAGCATGGGAAGAGGCCCAGCAAGCAGTCAGCACAGCAACGTAGTGACCTTGGCACAGCAACCAAGCCCTAAAGGGCAGGTATTTCCCTTCCTCCGATCATCCCTACCTGAAGTGAAGGTGTGTTAGGCCTTGGTAGCTGTGCGGGAGCTCAAAAGAGAGAAGCCACCAGAGGCTGGCGGCATTTACCGTTGTTAATCCGCCTTTTTACACCAGCCCACACAGTCATTTTGGACAGTACACTTCTGGGTCTGACTCAGGGCTGAGAATTATACACTTGTTATTAAATCAGGCAGGGTCCTAACACTACAAAATATCATAGGCTGTATCCAAGATGTAAAGACAGAACTAAGCCAAGAGAGCACACCAAGAACCATATTTATTAAAAGCAGCTGGTGGCCCAAGGTTAGTCTTACTGTTACTTCTTTTGCTGAAGTTGAACCTGCTGTCAGCACCATCTGACTCCTACACCCTAGAGATACTTCTTCCCCCCATTTCTACCTGTCTCCCTGCCCACGGCAACCCCATTCCTCATCTGTTCACATTCAGTCAGATATTTTTCTCCTCTGGACCTCAGCAGCAGAAGTGCTGCACAGACCAAAGAGACGTTCTCCCTGCAGCGGGTGCCCAGAATTTAGATGCCACCAAACGCTGGAACAGGCAACTTCAATTAGCCCACCACTTTATGAACTGGAGGAGAAGAAACTTTGGGGAATTTAGCAGTGTTGAGTTTCTGCTGTGCACAGACAACTGTGATTCTTCAGATATTTGTGATTTTTACCGGGGAGAATAATAGGAAGGGTTGAGTCTTGTACCCTGGTGTAGTGGGTTTACGTGGCAAGGTTTTGGTAGCAGGGGGCCATAGGGGTGGCTTCTGTGAGAAGGATCTAGAAGCTGCCCCATGTTAGGTAAGGGCCCCGCTGCTGACCAGAGCTGAGCCAATACGTGATGTTTGCGCCTCTGTGAGAGCATATTTAAGACAGGGAAAACAAAACAAAACAAAACAAAACAAAACAAACAAACAAACAAAAAATGCTGCACCACACAGCAGCTGGTAGAGTGAGAGGAGTGAGGAACAGCCTTGCAGGTGCCAAGGTCAGTGAAGAAGGAGGGGGAGAGGTGCTCCAGGCACCGGAGCAGAAGTCCCCTGGGGCCTGTGGAGAGGCCCCCGGTGGAGCAGGCTGTCCCCCTGCAGCCCATGGGTCCCACACGGAGCAGATCTCCACGCTGCAGCCCGTGGAGGAGCCCCCGGTGGAGCAGGTGGATGTGGCCTGGAGGAGGCTGCGGCCCATGGAGAGCCCCCGCAGGAGCAGGCCCCGGGCCGGAGCTGCAGCCCGTGGAGAGGAGCCCACGCAGGAGCAGGGGGTCTGGGGGGAGCTGCCGCCCGTGGGGGACCCGTGCTGGAGCAGTTTGCTCCTGGGGGATGGACCCTGTGGTACGGAGCCGTGTGGGAGCAGTTCCTGAAGAGCTGCTGCCTGTGGGCAGCCCCCGCCGGATCAGTTCAGCAAGGACGGCATCCCGTGGGAGGGACCCCACAGCACAGGGGACGAGAGTGACCAAGAAGGAGCAGAGGCGAAGAAGCGCTATAGACTGACCATAACCCCCATTCCCCCATTCCACTGAGCTGCTCGGGGGAAGGAGGTGGAAGAGGGTGGATGGGGGGGAAGGTGCCTTTGGTTTCTTTCCTTTGTTTCTCACTTCTCTAGCTTGTTAGTAATAGGCAATAAATCTTACTGTCTCCCTATGCTGAGTCTGTTTTGCCCATCACAATAATTACTGTGCGATCTCCTCGTCCTTATCTCAACCCTTGAGCCCTTTTCATTGTATTTTCTCCCCGATCCTCTTTGAGGAGGGGGTGTGAGAGAGCGGTTGTGGTGGAGCTCGGCCGCCCACCCGAGTAAAACCACCACACCTGGGGCAAGAACCAAGTCCTGGTTGCAAACAGGTTCAATAAAGCCTGACACTGAATATAACTGATCTGTGTACGTCGTGTAATCGCTGAGACCAGACTCTGTATGTGCGATACAGAGCCCTAGTCTGCACGTGTGGCTACGTTGGATGTCTTGGACATGCTGTACTTGCCTGCATGGTGTTCAGAGCCTTGAGCACCCGTAACATGAAAGGAACTGAAGAGTCTCTCTCTCACACCAGGGCACCACCTATATTGATCGTTAAGACCTGGTTTCAGAGAACTACATTTTCAGTTAAAACACTAAGGAGTTTACAGAAATTTAAAATAACATTTCCTCCTAACTTCCTCCTGAGAAATGGCTGAAACCTTTCTGGACTTTTTTTTTTTTTTTTTTTCCTCCAGAACATTCAGGCTGAGGCAAACATCCAACTAATCCTTGTTTGTTTGTTTGTTTGTTTTCCATCGTTTATATGTTTGCCAAGCTTTAACTACTTGGAAGAAGTTTTCTATCCTGGGTGTTGCCTCAGGCTGATTTTTTTCTAAGGGGGAAGGAATAGGGAGAGGTTGGGGTTAGTTTGGGAAGCGTAATATTTCAGTTTGGGGAATCTGTAAGCAACTGCAGACAAAATGCCAGTTTAAAAGGCTGAAAACAGCAGCAAAAAAAAAATATATATATCCTACATTTTCACAAGAAGGAACTTTTCGTTGTCTTTTTCATGTTGCCTTTCAGGGCAGTGAGATCAGTGTATAATAAATTATGGTAAATACCCCAGCTCTGTGTCATTATTTTTTACCCAAATCCCAGATGGCCCTAAGTGTCATCTACTTCTTAGCCAAAGGGACAATATGCAGTTTTGTTACACCCAACAGACAAGTGTCACTGGATGTGTTCTACAGAAAAAAAAAAAAAAAAAAAAAGGGCTTATAAGTTCCTTCTGAACTAGGGAAAGTTTCCAAGCATTTGTTGTTCTTTTTCCCAACAGAGTCCCGTTAGCTACAAAAAACAGGGCTTTCAGCAACAGCTTCCAGTTTTATCACAAAATTCTGTCAGTGGCTTAACCACAGTTAGTTTGGAGAGAAAAGGTGTGAAGTCACCGCTTCGTCAGAGCCAACAGAAGCACTTTGCAGTTTTGATATGACCCACAAAATACAGTGCTTTTACGTGTTTTGTTTTGTGGTTAATAGTAAAAATAAACACAACACTTCAAATGGAATTAAACTACTTATAAATTAATCATATTCATATACAAGTATCAAGGTTTGTTGTCTGATACAGGTTTTATACACAGATCGCAGTTTAGCAGCCTAATCTTCTAAACACTGTCACCTTTCCAGTCCCCCATTTGGACAGCAGGGGTCTGCACTTACCACCGCCAAAATGACACAGCATTTGCAGTAGAAATGTCAATTATATTTTGAATAGTTAGGACCAAAAAGTCCTTTAAGGTCATAACTAAGGGTGTAAGGGAACTTTGTGATTAGACTAATTATAGTAGATCAATATTTATATAGAGCTATAAACAATTTTAGCTATACCACCCTGAATGAATACTGCTTTTTACTGCATCAATATCGATATTTCAATTTCAAATATTTGCACCATCAAAATAATTATTTGATTTTCTTCAGGCTTAGATTGTTTTCTTTTCCTTAATGGCCCCACAAGCCAAATTTCATTTTTTGCATTATGTTTGTGTCATGTTTCAGTTGGAGACTAATGGAAAATGTACTTACCCACATGTCATGTAAGTAAAAAATAACCAGTTTTCCTTAAAGTTCCCAATAATTCTTGAGTTGAAACAACGTACACAAAGCTCCAACTGCAAAATAATTTTTTTAAGATGAAAAAAGAGATAAGAATGGACACTCAGCTATAACCTTAGCTATTACAGGTGAGCTCAGCAAGCATTACAGTCTGGTGAATGTGAGAACAGAAGAGGTAAGATGAGCATTTTCTGTACAGTCCGTTTTCAAGTTACCTTTGTGCAACCTAAAAAAAAGGTTTTAATTTAGGCTGCATCACAGTATTACACTATATCTTACCGTACATCTAAAAGAAGTTCTGAGTATGCAAACACAAAGGGAGGAAATTGCATTTTCTTTCTCTCATCCAACAATCATACTCCCTCTTGCATTTCTGCCTCCCGCAGATCCACCCTTGTCTTTTCTGTCTTTTCTGTTTCTCACAACGGCAGTGCCCACCTGAAAAACAAAATGTTTTGGAACAATCTATGAAGATTTTCCTTTTCTATTTGGAGAAGGATTTTGAGGCGGCCTCTTCTCCTACAAGGAGATAGCCTTTCTTCTACCATGTGCTCTTTCTTTCTTATTCTTGCCTTCAAAGTTAATTCTCTCCCCCTGCACAGTGACAGGCCTTTGTAGCTAACAGCTGTCCCAGAGATCGCCAGCAGAACCCGCAGATACCAGCACTCCTCCCCTGCGGAGGGCCAGTGTTAGCTATTTACACACGGGTGACCTACTTCACCGCTTAACTGTTTTTGACACTATTTTCCTGCTATATGGATTAAGATTTTTTCTTCCTGAAGTCATCGGTGTTTCTCCTAATCTTTCGTGACTCTGAAACATTTGGTGATGGTGAATCTTGCCGCCTCTGAATCTTTCCTACAGAATTTGCATGAAGAACTGCTATACTGGGAACTTAAAACTTGTCTAGTTTAGCATCTGGTTTCCAGCAGCAGCCAACAGAGGATGCACGTTTTAATAACAAGGCATGCATGTTATTAAATAAGCACTCCCAGTGTCCACTAATCTGTGTCCACCGCAAGCACTCCCAGGGTCCAGTAATCTGTGTTTTGGAGGCTTCTGTGGTATGGATGGTAGGTGATGCTTTCTTCCTTAGCAGCCCTTATATGTAATGGACTTTTCTGCTGTTAATTTGTCCGATTGGGTTTTAACTCCTACACTTTGCATCTTGCAGCGTCTTACAGTATCTTTCTTGCAGCAAAGATTTCCACAGCTTAACATCCTTTGAAGACCACTTCTTTTTATTTTGAACATAATTCCTACCAGTTTCATTAATACCCTTTTTCCTTGCTTGGAAAAACACAGTGACGGTGTCTCCATATCCGTCTTTCCTCTGCCACTGGTGATTTTACAGACCTCTGTCATGTCTCAGTCACCCGTTTTTCTGAGTGAAGAGCCCGCAGGTATACCTCATCCAGAACCATTCTGTTTCTTCCGTTGTCCTTGCCAAACCTTTTTCTGAATCATTTCCTGCTCTATTATGCCCTTTTTGAGATGCGAGGAAAAGCACTGTACATACTACTCAGTATGCAGTGAACTATGGATTGATACAGAGGCAAATGCATTACAATGTTCTCTGTTCCACTCTTGATAATTTCAAATATTTGATTTGCTTTTCTGTGTAAAGGGGAACACTGAACTGATGTTTTCACAGAAATACTCATCAGAAACCAAAGATCTCACTTGTGAGCGGAAAGCCAGCTTACAGTCCATCACTGTATATATGATTTGTTTCCCATGAGCATTACTTTATATTTAGTCTGAAGCGAAGTACACTACCTCACATTTTATCTGCCATTTTATTATCTAGTCACTCAGTCTTGTAAGGTCTTTCTTCAGTTCTTCACAGTAAGCCCTTTAACTTCATCACAATTTGTCCTCTAACTTTCCTTTACCTGAATAGCTTAATATCATTAGCAATCTGTGATATCTCACTGCTCACCCTCTTTTTCCAGATCATTTATGAATACATTAAGCAGCACAAGTCACAGCACAGGTCCCTGCAGACTCCTCTTGTGATCTCTCTCTTCTATGAAAACTGACCTTTATTTCTGTTTTACTTCTTTTTCCTGTCTTTTAGACATTTTTTGATCTATTCATTTTTTCTTCTTATTGCATAAAAGCTGTGCTTTTAAAAAAATATATTTATTTATTTATTTATTTTAAATGAAGCTTTGTCTGGGGACCTCGTTGCCACTGGAAATCCTGGTAGCCGTTAAACATGAGCTGTCCCTTGTCCACACACGTTAACTCCACCGAAGACCTGCAAGACATGACATAACGTAACAAAAGCTGTGCCGTGTCTTCCTCAGTGTGTCATATTTATCTATGTATCTGCTGATTCTGTTATGTAGGACAGATATTACTTATTTGCCCGGTCCGGACAAAACAGGCTTCATTGTGTACGGATGCTTGGGTCTTCACTGAAGTCATATTTGCAAATGTCTGGCACGTTCCCCACCCAGTGAGCAGGGGAAGGGGTCTCAAAAGTGGGGTCACACACTGCAGTCCGTACTGCAGCTTTCTGACGCCTGCGTGTTCTCAGAGCTCTTGGATGAAGGCCATCTGGTCCCCACAACGTCTTGCTTATTTTATCTGTTTGTTCCCTCACCTTTTCTGCCCCGTACTTTAATTTGAGATAAATCTGCTGAATTCGCCATAATGGAAAGTGCTGGCATGGATTTCTCTAAGCCCCTGCACTGTGAATACAGATCCGAAAACACGAATGTCATATTTTCTCCTATGGCCTTGCTTTCTCTAGGTGTTTCTTTGACACCTTTTACACAGGCCCTACCCACTTTGTGGCAAGCCTCCTGTTCCTGACACTTAACTGGAAAGGGATTGGTTTTTGTTTGGTTGGTTGGTTTTGGTTTTTGCCCCCATGGCTTTGCAATCACTCCTCGAACTCATTTCTTACCTCCTTCATGCTATTAATGCAACAGAATTTATGAACCCATCTATCTTCCAAAACGCTTTTCAAAGGGTAGAAAGGAGGTTTCCTTTTTGCTTCTAATGGCCTCCCTTACCTTGTTCTTTAGCTGTGCTGGCTTCCTCTTATGTCTTTCTTTATTATGTTCTGAGAAGCTTGAGTAGCCCATTATTAGCATGAAGATGAAAACTAGGTTTCTCTTGAATACTGGAGAATAGGCCTAAAGGCCAGAATTTACCTTGCAGAAGAGTTACTTTGCATCTTCCTGTCAACAGAAATTTTCTTCGTGACCATTAAAGGATTCTTTCTCCTCTGACATTCTTAGTCATGCCAAGTCCAGCTCAAAGAGCAGCTGAGGATCTGCCTCCACAATGTTGAAAAGGATATAAAACTGAACACTAGCATCGTTTTTAAGAAGAATCTTATACATATACTTGCCTTACTGCCTTTGAAAAAGAGTAGATAACTACTTTGGAGATGTTAAGAACAGAAGTTAAGAATGATTTCTATGGTATCCCTTACCCGTACATTTTAAAATATTGCCATCCAAACATAAAGACAAGCATGTCACTAAAAAGGCATGGTGTCACTCAGTGTTTTGTGATGATATCTCATTGCCACCATACATATAATATGCCAAATGAAAAAGCTATTTTAGGGACCAAGTTACATACTTTTATTTGTAACTTACAAGAAGAAAACTAAAAAAAGCCCTATTTAATATCTCAGCTAGTCCCACAGTCCACCAATCAGAAAAGTATGGCTGTAAATATCCAGTCACTAACATACCTTACATCGCATGGCAAGTTACATACTCCCTACAACTACCATAAAGAATCATCAGTGGATAAAAACTAATCCATAAATTTAATTTTAGACTTGGAGTTTGAAAACCTATTTGTGTCACAGTAAAAATGTAAACAGCTGAGGGTATTGATATCAGTTGCTGATACCAATTTTTGTTTCCTTTTCCGGTGCCAAATCAATATTTAAAACATTGATAAACTTTGAAGGATAATTTTTAATAAAAAGAAATTTCTGTGCAATGGAAAGTGTTTCAGAAAATATGGATAAGATTTAATGTGTATGCAGCTCGTATATGCAGTGTAAAGATTTTTATTTCTTTTTGATTAACTTCCTCATTTCTGAGGCATTCAGAAGCCCTACCAAACACTTCTGTGTTGCAATGAGGGGATTTGGTACGATTTCTGCACCAAAGGTAAATAATTGTTTAGTGGATCAGTTACAGTTATTTCTTCAGCTAACTCTTTTGTGTCACTTAGGGGTAAAGAGTGGCTTTTCCACTCCTGAGGTCTAATTTTTTCTTTTCTGTTTCTCAAGCATATGCTTACATAAGCCTTGTCTTGCTGTAAAAATCATCCAATAAATGAAATAAATGAATATTTGCAATTACCGGTTTATTAATCATCTCTGATCTCTCTCAATAGTATCCACTCTATATTCTTCTGATGACAACTTTCAAGTATGACTTTGTATTACCTGTACAACTTCACCCACTAAATTCCTTCAGTATGCTGCTGTTTTCTAAAATTAAGTTAAATTTTATTACAAGTTACAAATGCTGTAATTCAGTACATGTTAATGCATAAATTTCAGCCTTGTGTTGAAGCAAATATAGAAGTTTGATGATTCTAAATAATTTAAGCATATTTCTTAAAACAATATCCCTGAGGAGGTCAGTTAAATCCAGAAAACAAATGTACGTACCATTCTACTGAAGTAATGTAATGTTTATTTGGTTTCAGTTTAGGTTTACCTTTTAGAAAAAAATCTTCTGGTTCACTTCTGGTTCGGGCTCAGCAAAACTTAAAAACAGTAACTGAAGTTCAAACTGAAGTTTGGGTTCAGTTAACTCCACAAGTAGAAATACATCCAAGATGAATTAAAGCAAAGTATGTACCCTTTGAGACTAGTTCTTTGTGCTAAATTCAGGAACAAACAGAATATATCTATTTAGTCTTGTTTGTGCAGCTGAATGCAGCACTGCATGAACCAACAACAGTAATGCATGAAGTACATAATAAAGAGATGTCTCATGACAGTAGCTACTATGTTCCTAAATCAGTTCACATTTCCTAAATAAAACCACGTTAAAAAAAAAAAAGAGAGAGTAAGAAGGGGTAATAAAAGAACTACTTTAAGGAACGGAAATATTTATTATGATTTTGTCATTAAAATGCATATACAGAGAGAGCACCTGAAGACTGCAGGCTGGTAATTATAGACTGCTACCCTGTCTATAATTACCGAACCCATGATTCTTTAACTCTGGAGTCTCACTAGCACCTACGAATTCCTAGACACTAAAGAAAGCAACAAAAGACCCGCCTGGGTTCTGCTGTATGGAACAGCAGTGGTTCCCACACTCGTCTGCTGGTTGAGAATATCTTCATCCGCATCACTGCTACTTAAACTGACTTGGAGCGACGCCAGTCGTCATCACCATGTGAAGGAGTCAGGCGCACGCGTTGCACCTGCGGGCAGCACCATCCCCTCGAGCAGCCCGTTACCCCTCCTTCAGTCTCACCATTTGTCCTGTTTTTGCAGGGGGCAGGAAGAAGCATGCCCCTGACAATGAGCGGACTCCCTGCCAAATTTCAAGCCTTTGCTCTAAAGCTAGAACGGGTTAACTGATTTTGCTGTAGCCTTCCAAAATAATTCCGTATGAGATAGATACTCAGTAAAGAAAATTTATGACTTGGATCAATAAAAAGACATCAGTTCCTATGAATAGTTATAGCTATGGCTGTAACTAGTAACGTGACAGAAACAAATAATGTAAGAGACAATCACTCGGTGACTCACAATCTTCCCCTCAGAGAGTTAGATTTGACCATGATGAACCCTTTTTTTTCTAATCTTGGGATAAAACTGGCTAAAAGGAGAAGGGACAATCACAAGACAGTAAAAATCAGCGTCAGATTTTGGAAAGATTAATTGAGGAGTAGCGGAGGCTATTTGTCTCTGAACTGGCCAGGGCATCTCTGATCACTACAGCTAGTATCAACTCAGTCCACACATTTCGAAACACCGACGAGCACATCTGCAGATCTCTGTATTTTAGCCAACAGCCTCACCAGACCGACAGAACATACCTTGAGTCAGAGGTCGGGGTGACGAAAGAGATATGGTCCGGTGCTGGCAAGAGGAATCGCACTGCGAGTGCTGAACTATCGATACAGAGACCGTATTTGGACGCTGCATTCATCGGGAGCCAGGGCGCTCCGGACGCGTTTGTTTGTGATGATCCGTGTTGCTAGGCAGGAGCGCAGCTACAGCTTGTACCAGCCGGAGCTTTTTCTGGACATGAGGCTTCAGTTCCTAGAAATGAGTAACTGAAGTACCTTTAAAAAAGTTTCCTAAGAACGATAAACACTTGATTGTGAAAGTGATGGCAGAAAATCTACGTACTCAGAAGACAACTACACCGTCTGGGCAAATATTCTTTTCTTTCAAATCCTCCTTTGCTGGGTTAAAGAATAAATACAAGAAATTCACTTAATGCACTTAAGTAGCAAGGGGGCACAGTGGTTAGGTGGTCTTCCTCCTTACAGCATCACCTTTAGTACTAAAGTGTGTGCAGGGGTGAGGGGGGATAGGCTAGAGACATCTTCTGGGCTTCGTAAGGCTGACAGGACCGAATGCAGACTTGAAGCTTTGCATCCTCTTCACATCACTTGTGAGTGCTTCCCCCCGTCATTTCTGGAGCCCATTTGTGCTCAGGAATGATCTCTCTGCATGCTGTTGCTAGGACATGGTACCTCCAGCACTTGCATTTATTTTCTCAACTATTTGAAGCTAAGAAAACGTATCTTTAGATTACTACTTCTAAATATCAATCGCTAAAAAAGGGCAATTATTTATGGCAAGACAATAAAATTAAAATACAGATTACTTCAGAATTCTTCAAAGGTTTATTCATTCTCTGATACCTTCAAGACTCTTTTGTTTTATTCTTACTGAGAACAGCAACAAAGAAAATGCTAATTAGTCCTCAAGCTCAGGTCAAGAAAACCAGCTTCAGAGATGCACAGTGCCACCGATGAGCAGCTCCATGACGGTCTACCCAGGGCCACCTGAATCACAGAATCACAGGATGGTTGAGGTTGGGAGGGACCTCCAGAGACCACCTAGTCCAACCCCCCTGCTCAAGTAGGGCCACCTAGAGCATGTTCCACAATATGGCATCCAGGTGGGTTTGAATATCTCCAAAGAAGGAGACTCCACAACCTCTCTGGGCAGCCTGTTCCAGTACTCTGTAACCCGAACCATAAAGTTCTTCCTAACATGGCGATGAAACCTCCTGTCATTCAATTTATACCCATTAACTCTTGTTCTATCACTGGCCACCACTGAGAAGAGTTTGGCCCCATCCTCTTTACGTTGTCCCCTCAGGTATTTATAGAGCTTGATAAGATGCCCTCTCAATCTCCTCTTCTCTAGGCTACACAGGCCCAGCTTGCTCAGTCTTTCCTCATAAGACAGGTGCTCCAATTCCTTAATCATCTTCATGGCTCTATGCTAGATCCTCTCGAGAAGTTCTACGTCCCTCTTGTACTGGGGAGCCCAGAACTGCCCAAAATATTCCAGGTGTGGCCTCACCAGGGCTGAGTAGGGGGAAAGATCACCTCTCTCGACCTGCTGTCCACACTCATCCTGATGCAAGCCAGGATCCCATAGGCCTTCTTGGCCACAAGGGCAGAGTGCTGGCTCATGGTTAACTTGCTATCCACCACAACCCCCACGTCCCTCTCCACAGAGCTGCTCTCCAGCAGGTCAGCCCCCAGCCTGTACTGGTGCATGGGGTTGTTCCTCCCCATGTGCAGGACCCTGCACTTGCCCTTGTTGAACCTCATGAGGTTCCCTTCCACCCAGCTCTCTGGCCTGTCCATGTCCGTGAATGGCTGCACAGGCCTCTGGTGTGTCAGCTACCTGATGCCTTCTTGGAAGACAACTCCATAGACAAATGCGTCTCTACCATGCAGCTGCGTGCTTGATCCAAATTAGTTACAGCAGAGCATGCTTATAATAGCTGAACAGTCCACTTCCAGGATTTTTTGTTCAGGCTTTCAGTGGTTCTGTAGTTTTGCTTGATCACGTTCAAAAAACCTATTGCAACTCTCCTCCACCCCTGCTACCAACAAACAGTAGTTTATGAGTGAGGGAGAAAACTCGCACCATGTAAGATGAGGTAAGAACGGAGTTGGCAGTCTCTGAAGCTGGTAAGGCTCACGTTTGCCATGTCTCCATTAAATGCTTGCCCTCACTTTTTAACATGGTAAGAATAATGACTTTAGGTAAGGCATTAAAATACGTAACAAGATTCATGCTTTATAGATCTCCTTCGGGACTTGAGACACCACTGATGGACAAGTCCTGGTCCCACTGAAATCACAGGAAAAACCTATCTGTGGCCCACATCTGTGGGAGATTTAACCGTTTCCCTCAGTGCTAACATGACCCTGCACATTAGTTGTTCACCTGCAACATTCACCAGACCAGATACTTTTTTTTTTTTTAAGTTTCAGGTGCATTTTCTCACTTTATAAGGTATTGCCTTAAATTTATCAAACAAGTTGCAGACAACTTGTGAGCGCAGGCAGGAATGTGTTATGAGATGCAATATGCCAAACCACACGTACAATTATAAGAGACAATTTCAATCCATATATCTATATATATATATATATATGTATAAGATCTTTATTTTTTCGTTACTGTAAGGTGTGCTTATGACTTTTATTCCGTGTAGCCAGGGAAACCACTTAATAAATTTAAACCGCTGCACTCGATGCTCAGCCTCCCGTCGCTTCCGTGCTACTCAACACACGGCTGTTTGCGGCCCCGAGCCTTCACTAGCGGACGGGGACCGCCGCCCTGCCCGTCAGTCTGTCTGTCTGTCTGTCTGTCTGCCCCCGCCCCCGTCCGTCCCCGCGCCCGCCCGCCCGCCCCAGGCGCCCCCTGAAGGCCGCCCCCGCCCCCACCCCCGCTCCGGGCGCCCAACGGCCGCCGCAACGGCCGCGCACGCGCGAGGCCCGCCCCCGCCGAGCTTTCCCCGACCGTTGGCGCTCTGCGCATGCGCTCTGCTCGTGCTCCGCCGGCAAACCTCCCCCCCCCACCCCACGTCACGAGCTCCCTGCCCCGCCCCGTTGCCGTGGCTACCGGGAAGCGGCGGGGGCAGGGGAGGAGGGGGCTGAGCAGTGACGTCACGGGGACCCGGATGGGCCTCGCCCCGCGGGCGGAAGCAGGTGGCGGGAGCTGGGGGGGCGGGGCGGGGCGGGGCGGGGGGAGAGCGGCGGCAGCGGCCATGGGCACGGCGCTGGACATCAAGATCAAGCGGGCCAACAAGGTGTACCGCTGCGGGGTGAGTGCCGCCGCCGCCCCGCACCGCCTCTTCCAGTTTATTCCCTTATTTTTCTCATTTTTTATTTTTTTTCCTGATTTCGTAGTTTTTTTCCTGATTTCTTAGTTTTTTTTTCTGATTTTGTAATGTTTATTTTCTGATTTTTTAGTTTTTTTTTCTGTTTTCTTAATTTATTTTCCGATTTCTTAATTTTTTTTATTTTTTTGTTTTTTTTTTCCTCATTTCCTATTTTTTTTCCCCACTGATACAGTTGTTGATAGCGATAAAGCGGTTTTGCAGAGTTCCCCTTTTGCAGCTACTTGAAGGAACGCAGGGGGCTTTCATTCCTTTTTTCCTTCTCATTCTTCATTCACTTTAAGTAGTAAAAAAAAAAAAATCACAAAAAATGTTTGCTCACTTTTTCTAGAAATAAAATATCATTAATCAGAGGTTTTCAGCTCACTTCTTTTATTTGTGGCAGTCCAGCCATTCACTCTTACTACACCCCAAATCTTTTTCACCCGTGCATCTGTCCCCCTATGCTACAAGCTCATCTGTCACGGTGTATAAATATACGTCTCGATTTACTGAGTGTTTTCAATGCTGGGAAACTGCTTTAATCAGATCGGAGTGGAAGGTTATGGAAAAAAAAAAATCAGTTTTGCCGTCACCAAATCGCAAGAGGTGGCATTCACAACCAGCAAAGTTATCAGCATGTGAACAACACAAATCTTCAGGTGCGGTGTCACGGTGGTAAATGCAGTCCTCTGTATCTCTCCAGCATCATTTTGCCATTGCATGTTATTAGAACGATCTTAATCCTTTTGTTTTGGTGTTGTAGTGTTGTGTTCTTCGTCAGTTTCTCTACTTGGCTTGCTTTATGTCATTTTGAACAGGATCTATTTTCTTAATACAAGAAAAGGATGTTTCTTCTGTCTGAAGCTGAAATTAAGTAAGGTTTTTATGGTTAGTCACTTCTGCTGTAACTCCACGTGAAAAGGTTTATAATTTTATTTCATTAACTAGGTCTGAAGTTTGGAGGTCTGGGTGGTGTGAAACCACAGTGGTGAAAGAGCCGTGCACTAGAAGTACAACGTGAATTTTTGATGGAGATTTCGACGGCACAGAAGGGAGTTACAAATCTCTCTTTAATGAGGCATGGAATATGTGCAGCTTTGTTTTTTGTAGAAATTTATTGATGGTTGTACACTTCACTGACATCAGCTATGCTAATAATACCTTTAGTCTATGTCAGCTTTCATCCCCAAATGTACTTTCATCAGTGCTACTTGAAAACGAAGGGATTCCTGTAGTAAAGTTCATAGTTCATCCAAATATATATTCTAGCTATTCATCTGAAAGCAACAGGGATACTGTGGCTTGACCTGTGGCTTGACCTGATCTTTGGTTGTCCAAACCCATTTAAAGTTTGCACCCAAGTGCAGTCACTTGGATACGAAAGAACATGATATCTAAATTGTGCAGTGATTCAGCAGCCTTTTTGTTAGGCCTATGGCAAGGTAACAGCACAAAACATTGCTAAAACATTGTTGAGAGCTTTCTAAGTCGTAATTTGTGTAAGACCGTGATTAATTCAGCATAACTTCATGGTGCAACTCACTTCTGCCTTCTGCTGCCTGTCTTGTGCTGGCAGTATTGGCCAGCGAGCCAGGTTGGGGAAATGGCATTTGGTTGGAGTCGCTCTTTAAAAAAAAAAAGAAATCTATTGAATCAGATATCCTTTTGTTTTTCTTATGAATGTCTTATCAAATAGAGTAGAACAGAGTATATTTGATAATCAGTATCCGAATGGACTTGAGCTGGATGTGAAGGAAAAGGTGACGGTAGAGAGATGTCTTAACTTTGAGCTCCAGGGAGTTTATATGATAGGTTTGTGTAAGTATGACAAGGTTTGTCCGTGCAGGAAAATGTTCTGTGCAATTAAGCAGAGGGATAGTTAAGGTACCTTTAATGTGCCTTATGTTAATTTTTGTATGATTTATAAAGGCAATTGGTATGTAGCAGACTACTTAAGAGACAAAGAAGATTGCCTTGCACTCCTAAGTAGGTATGAAGCATTTGTTTAGGAAGTTGACATGTAGTAGCTAAAATATTTTAGTCTTTTTAATTTAATAAATTCTAAAAGCACCGAATGGTATTTATGCTGAGGGTCATTTTGGCTTTAACAGCAATCTAAATGGGGTAGGCATGTGACAGCGTATAATTGCCTTCTCTGTCATCTCCGCATGTTGGTTATGTGAAAGTAAGTGATATAATCTAGCCTGTAGGATTTCCCTTCATTGTGCAAGAATCAGCCATGTGCTGCCAAACACAATCTATTTCTTATTTCAAGAAGCAATGGGTAGCCTACAGAATGGAGATCAGATGTAGTGGAGCAGGAAACTGGATGAACGAAACAAAGTTGGGTGGATGAAGAGCAGTCTAAAGAATCTCAGCCTGTGCTTTTAGGTTACAATAGACTGAAGATTTGGTAGTGGCAGTGGCTGCTGATTCTTCTATTCAAGCTCTGGCTTTGTATCTCGTGAGGTGAAATATTCAGGGATTCAGAAAATATTCAGGTGAAATATTCAGGGATTTTTAGTGATTGGCATCTCTGGATCTGTTAAATGTACGTCAGCCAGCAACCGCCAATCTTTTGAGAGTATTTGCTGTACTGCTTTATTGCCTATAAGAGGTAAAGGTGAGGGGAAGCAGATGTGAGAGACCCATGTTTAACAAGTAATTGTTCAGAGGATCTCATTATAGTAAACTCCATACTGATCGAGGCCCTGAAGGTATGGGATTTTTTAATATAAACTTCTAGGGAGGAACTCTTAAAGTTTACAAACTTACTTTTAATGTTATTGCACAACTCTTTTGATTCTTGTTAGGGAAAAATATTGTTCAAGGTAGGTGTCAGAAGGCTGGTGAGTGGAGAAGTAAGGGTGTGTCCAAAATGGATAGATGGCCAGGAAAATTAAGTCTGAGTAACTTCGTATTTTTTGCTTTTTGTAAGATCAGAGTGATACGTATGTTTCACTGTAGGCTCCTCATAAAGCCAAGACCTTTTAAATTTCTCCTTGGTGGTGAAATAATCATGTAACCCAATCTTCAAATTACTGTTCTCTGTTGTGTTGAGTTGGGTCAGATGACTTCTCATACTGGTACAGTGACCTTGGTTATACTAAGTCCACTTGAACTCAAGCATTTTTCATTGTTCCCAATCTCCCATGCCAAGTTGAAGTCCCTTCACTTCCTGAAACTTTCTTTAGTGCAAGGTAGTTGAGAAGGCAATAATTCTGTTATTTTTAATTCCTTTTTGCTCTGTGTTAACTGTGCTTTTTAACTGGGAGAAACTGGACCATAACATTTATAAAATAGTCACACATCGTACAAGTCTGTGATCGTGTTTCTGGTTTTAGAAAGAAAGCTGGTTAAAACAACTTGTTGTGATAAATGGTAAGCTGGTAAGCAATTTCTATATTAATTGTTTATAATCATCTAGAACTGGAGGAATTAAGCAAACAAAGACCTTTATTTTTTCCAAACTTCAGTTTCAGAAAATCTGGTTTAAACAAGTGACCTTAAATTGTGGGTTAAAAAAAAAAAACACCAAGTTTGCCATTTCCTGGAGCAAGAAGAGTAACAGGATTGTTAGGGGATGGGGGATTTAAGAACAAAAAAGACAACAAAATGGATCCTAATAGCGCAGTTCTGTTATACTAAAATAAGGCTTACTACAGCAAAATTGTGTTTAAGTTCACAGGAACAGAAGATTTGTGTTCAGGAGACTTTACTTTTTTCGTTTTTTAATTGCATAGAGAATTGTGAGCCACTGAGGCTCACTTAATGAACTCTGGAATGCTAGAAGAATGAGAGGGGACAGGCACAACTAATGATGCATTTTGGTTGGCAAACCGAACAGGATGGCTGGAATAACTGTGGCAGTTAGTCCAAGACTGATAATTAAAAGAATTGTGGGCTGAAAAGGCTGAAAAATGCAGTGTGCAAAAAAAGGGTGCCATAGTCAATGTCAGCCAAGACTTTTGATGACAAGGAAATCCAAAATATACTAAGTCAGAATTTGCCCGTACTGAGGCCTTTTACTCTTTCTAAAAAGCAAACTGATTTGTAAAACTGATCGTTGAGGTTTTGAAGCACCCAACGTCTCATTTATTGGGCATAGCAAGCTTTTTCTACTGAATGTAGTTGGTTTCTCTGTAAGGAACAAGAAGAATATGTAGTTAAGATCTGGAGGTGGGTCAGATGGGTAATAGATGTGACAGAAAATGATCAGGAATACATAGTAAATGGGGCTTACGTGAACTTAATTGCAATTCTAAAATGTCCAAATATGTGCCCCTAGACCTAAAAGTAAAGGCCCATGAGGGGGAAAGAGGAATCTGACAGGGAGCTGAAGCGCTGTGCTGGTAGTCGGCTGATGGGGGACTTCGGCTCTGCCAGGCCAACGACAAGCTCAACTCATGGATGTACAGTTAATACCAAATGCAACTAGAAAAATGCTAAATGTTTCTATAAGGCATTCAATACAATGTCTTCTGCTGCTGTAAACACTTGAAAAAGTATGATGACATTTAAAGTGGCCTTGAAAGCCTGCCTTGTGCTTTGGTTCGGTTTGGTTTTGTTGTTTTATTCAAAATTACCTCACATTCGAAAACAAATGAGGCTGATATTTCTTATCAGTGATTCTGAAAAGTGATCAGTTCTAATCTGGAAGTACATAATACCTAGCTAAAAGGTTTTTTGTAGCTCCTTAGTCTAGCAGGCAGACCTGACAGTGTAAACAGGCAGGTTGGAATCAGTGTGTATTTTAACACTAGAAACAATTCTCGCCAAACAATTTAAGGGACAGTATAGTGTGTACTTTGATCCTTTGAATCCTTACATCAAGTTTAAAGATGCTGAATAACAGCCTAGCTCAGTCAGAAGTCTAAGCATGGCTTTGGACTGTAGAGCTGATATTCAGTGGCCTGTGTTACGCACTGCTTCATCGTACTGATCGAAGATCCTTCCTAATTGTCCCAGCCAAACTCAACAACTCTCCTCAAGAACTACAGGAAAAAAAGGAGTATGCTGTTGGATTAGATGAAGCAGATGTTCATTCTGGTTGTGACCTTGAAAGTGTCAGCTTTTCTGGCAGGTTCACGTGCATATTTGAAAGGTGAGGAACCGACAACAGAAAGTTAAACGCTTGTTTGGGATCATGAACCTGGGATGATCTTCTCACAGGAATGTTTTGGTCACAGCGTACCATGTGTACCTCACTACTCTGCTCTGCATCTTATTTTGTCCTTTTTGTGGATAGAGATACCCTTTTTAGGCAAATAATTCTTTGTAGAACTTCATTAGCGTAATTCCATCTCGCAAAGTTTTGTCAGCATGTGGTGGAGGAGTCCCTAGTGAATGCGGGGTTAGGAAGTGAGCAAAAGCAACTGACAGTAAGCTACTGCATTGTAATGAGTGGGGATCAGTGCCAGTGGTGACTTCCTCTGGGCCTTTAGTCTTGTGGTATTCAAGGTAAGGGAATCCCTTTTGATGCGGACTGAAAACAGAGCCAATTAGCCTCGTGGTGTCGTGTCACTTTTTCAAATGTTATGTGTTTGGTTTTGCAAAAATAAAGCTTTCTCTTAAATTGTCTGCTGACTGTAAGTATGTGAGCATCTTGGTAAGTTTATGTTCTTTGATTTGTACTTTGTGGAAGGACAGATGTAATGACAGCTTTGTATTTAGAGAGGACTGTGTTTACACACACACGCAAAAAAGTATAAAGTAGCTCTTCTTGAGAAAAGACAGCAGTTTTTCCCACCCCTCATCAAATGGAAATACAGCCTGATTGCATATAAGCAGGTTAGGTAAAAATTACAGCAGCTCTTTCGTGATGCTTCCCTCTCAAACAAGTGATTATTTCTTTTTAAGTTGCATGTTAGAAAATAGTTTTGAGTGTTTTTTCATTTTATTTACTTATTAGGAAACATTGGATGTTAGAAGAAAAAAATCATATTTAACTTCACGCCATTCTTCTTCCTTCTGCCCTAAATACATACAAGCTTCTTGTGTGAAGCCGTCTAGGTGATAGCTCTGGAACAGGTTGTTGCTGTGTGATAGGAGTCTGTCTTCATTTAGTGAAGCAGTTCATATGTTCAGGATTGTCCTTGCTCTTCCAGTGCAGCAGTACTCATTTTTCAAAGCAATAACCTAATTGCTTGTACTAATTAAAGCCTGTTCGCAAAGCAGTATGGTATTTAGGTCAGCTTTTCTTCACTGTCCTTTTGTGCCTCCTGCTCCTGGCGTTTCCCAGTTGCTGCAGGTCCTCTTCTCAGGCTTGTGGCGTGTCAGCCTTTGCTGTGATGCCTGATGTCCAGTTCTGCCTTAAACGACCTGACCCCTTCTCTGTATTGTCGTGCCCTACCACCAGTAAAGACAAAAGGCTGCGACATTCAAATAGCATCTGTTGTATGGGCACAACTACACTGGTTGTAACTGGTCGAGTGTAGAGTGGGCAGCCTGAACTGCTGTTTGAACTGAGTGGTCCCGAGTTTGGTGTCTGGTTTGCAAGGCTGGTGAAGGTGCAGAGAGCATTACTACTGAGCAGAAGACACAGTTAGCCCTAAGAAACTTTCTTAAGTTCTCAAATAACTTGCTGCTAGTTCCAGGTGTGTATGAACGTTTGACGTGGAATAAGGGGATTGGAGTGGATTCTCTATTGGAGAGGAAGGATAAACTATGGGGTATGGGATATGAACTGCATGTTGCTCTCCTGCAGTTAATCTTTTTTCAGTATTGGAGCTTCTAAACTGATCCTTGAAATTGATGCTGTGTTCTTGTGCAACTACTTTCTTAATGGGATAAGTGACACATCTCTTGACTCATACACCTTGTGCCTTGGATTCAGACAGGCTTTGAAATTGTTTGCCGAGTAGAAATTGGCTTGTGTAGGCAAACAACTGTGTGGTTTCTTTGTTTCTTTATGAGTCTGTTGTGTAGCGCTGCTGGGGTTAACATTATCCTTAGCTTAGACATCTCTTTTACAGCTCTGCCTTCTCTTCCATTTCCCTTGGCTGACCATCCTGCTTTTCATATAAGAATTCCTCGTGGAATTTGGAAATGGAACCTAACTTTTACCAACTGAACCTACGGGTATTTAGGAGGTTATTTTTCATTTGCCTGGACAGGAAAATGTCAAAGTTTAGGAAAGCAATTGAAGCTCTGACTAGTAGTTCTGCAAGGAAGAAGAGCATATTTTTAAAGAAAACAAACTGGAAGTACAACCGTCTGTTCCTCACATTGCTTTCATTATCAGTATTTGTCTCTTCTAACAAGGTTAGACTGTACTCTGGGAACAGTTTTCTTGAGTTGTTTGAAAATTGGTTAGCATGCTATCTGAGTAACAGCAATAGAAGAAATTGCTTTAAACAAATGCGCTCATGGTGTCTTTTCTCCCATTAGGAAATTCTTTCTGGAGTTGTGGTCATAACAAGTAAGGACACAGTCCAACACCAAGGTATCTCATTAACAATGGAAGGATCAGTAAATCTGCAGCTTAGTGCCAAAAGCGTGGGTGTCTTTGAAGCTTTCTATAACTCCGTCAAGGTAAGACCTGTGCTGGATAATATTTTTAGCATGGAGCTTTTCGTTATTTTCTTAAGTTTTTCCCCAGTAGCTCTCAGATGCTTATAGCACTTCATGGTATGCAAAGGAGAGAAAGCAGAGAAATGCTTAGCATTATCTAGCAATATATGGTGACATTTTGGGGGAGGAACTTGCACAGACGGGAGAATTTTCTTTAGGGCTGAAATATAGTAATACAAATAGTAAGGTCACTGGAGGATGCATTAGAGGAGCATCATGCAGTGACTGAATTTAATCAAACTTGGGTGCCAGATCAGTCATTACACCAAAAGTTTCTGCAGAAGCTGCTGAGGTTGCGTGCTGCTGGCCGTGGTACAGGACCTGCAGAGGTTCCTCAGTGCAGGATGATGCTGCATCCAACCTGTTTGACTGCAGAGTTCCTGGAAGGCCTGGCCTCTGTACTGCCCTCCAGGTTTGGAAGTGTGGGTTTTGGAATCCAGCAGGTCAGGTTGTCTTGGGCTCCACACAAGCATGGCTGTATTGATTGAAGGCAAGGCTGGCTATGTCTGGAGGCAGTGTAGCTATATTTACAAAAATAGTTTGCCTAAATTAGCATAGCTTAAGTGTAGGATCTTTTAAGCCTTTGTTTGTATCACAGTTAATTTGTTTGTAGTGTGAATAATCTGACCATGAATGATCAGAAAACAGTAGAAACAACAGATTGTTTGTTTGTTTCAGCCTAGTAGAGGGAAAATACAATTAAAAGTTCAGAGAAAAGAAGTGTAATCTTCAAGCAGAGCTACAGTGAGCATGCCTCTTTATAGTTGTGTTGTACCCTTTTCATGGCCTGAAGTCCACATTTGTTGATTAGCTTCCTTCTAAGAAAGAAATAAAAACTTTATTTTGAGCTAGAGAAATAAAGTTCCTGTTATGATGACCCCTAAGATGGGCTCAGTTCATTTAACCCCCTCACTTCATTCAGCATCGCTTCTTTTGCTTTCTTTCTGCTCATTCTGGTTGATTTAGTTTACTAGAGTAGTAGAACAGGAGAGGGCACATTTATTTTTGATAAATCAGGTTAATTGATTTGAATTGAATTATGTTATCGATAGGCCAGATGAATGTCTAGTTTGGCACAAGAGAAAGCAATACCACATGGCAGAACAAGTTAGGCTGCTTCCTTCAGCATGAGTAAACTGTTAGCTTGGTGCAGTCATTCCTCCTTCTCATGTTAAAAGCAAAGGTTGGAATAAGCCTAATTAGGGAGAGTATAGCTTTTGTCTCATTAAATGTCAGAACAGTAATTACGATTTCAGCTCTTGCAGGTTTTAAACTCAACAAATACATATAAGTAATGGAAAAGTAATAATGATGGATTGCATCTCTTAGCAATGAGAGGTTCAAGCTACTTTAACTGTTTGCAAGAAATGAAAACCTTGAATGAAAATAAAATGCTAATACTGTAGTATTACAGTCCAGGACTGTACTGGATATTCAGTCTGTTTCCTTCTCATGTCCTAGTCTTGCTGCTTTTGCTCTGTTTGTATTTATGTATGCATGTTTCATGAGGATTAGGAGGATTCCCCAGTCAAATGCCAAATCACAGCTAGCCATCGTTCCAGTGAGAGATCAGCCCTCAATATAAATCTTTAGGGTGGGAAGGGTGGGCAGCAGGGTAGGGGGATTGCCTAGCTGCTCAACTGGCATGTTGATTCCTGATGCTAATATTGAGGGACGTAATTTGGAAAATGAAACTTTGCTTTCCAGGGCGCTTGAGACTCTGCTGTTTTAACTCTCTGAATATGTTTAGTTGTTAATTTGATACAACCATAAAATAGATTGTAAATTGTTTTCCTCTGCAAAGCATTCATAATATTTCTATTCCTTGTAAAACTGGAGAACTGCGTATCAGGAAGAAATACCTGAATTTTTGGAAATTCACAAAGTCTGTTAGAGTTTAGTAATGTTGTTGGTTCATATTGAAATGATGGAACTGTCATTGTGCTTCAAACTGAATCTTAATATTTGTTTTTGCAGCCTATTCAAATTATTAACAGCACTATTGAAATGGTAAAACCAGGGAAACTTCCCAGTGGCAAGACAGAAATTCCTTTTGAATTTCCATTGCATGTAAAGGGCAACAAGGTTTTGTATGAGACGTATCATGGTGTCTTTGTTAATATTCAGGTAAGGCAGTAAGACAGTTTTCTCTGTAAAGAAAATCTGAGCTTTTTTTACCTGCAGTATCTCTTGTTCTTGTTTTGTTACCTGCAGTATCTCTTGTTCCTTGGAAGCTGAGGATGAAATTTTCTGATAGTTTTATTTTCATAGTGCTAGTCTTTATATACGTGTGCTTCTGTCAATTTGAAGAATGAGCAAAAAGTTAGAGATTCTTTGAAATAAGTAGAGCTTTTAAGCTTCTTTTTATTGCTGCGGTGTTCTTGTGATGCATGCTAGACATTTTCTAGATGTAACAACATTAAAAAATGTCAAGCATGTTAACCTTTAAGTATTAGTTTGTAGGTCGTTTCTTGCTTCCTGTTTCAGACAGAGTTTCTAAGATTCGGAACTTTCCACAGGTGCTAACACTTGTTAAAAGTGGCAAAGAAAACATTTTGAGATCTTGAAATTCTGTCACTATAATATGTTTCATAAATTGCTGTAAAATCTGTCCCTTTTTCAGCCAGTTTAAGCCTTGTACTGGAAATAGCCAGTGGTAATGAAACTGATCAGATGTCATATGGGATGTACAAGAGAGAATTAAGAGCATACTGGGGTTTTGGGTTGAGAAAGTATAAAACATATTTGCTATGATTGTTAAATCTCGTAATGTTCTTTTACAGATAAAATATAAAAATACATTCAGGGTGATATTTGCATCTAGTTCTGATCTTTCTTTTTATTATTATTTTTGGTGAAAGAAGCTGCATCTCCTATTATATAAACAGTCTGCAGTGCATACCCCAAAATAAATGTGTGTAGTGTTCATCTAGTACCAGTGAGGTTTTGTTAGCATAGCAGACCAACAAATTACTGCTAATAATACTTAACATACTCCATTTTTAGTATCTGACTTACCAGATCCATCTTAAGACACGGGCATAAATCCAACAGCAACAAAGCTACCTAATGTTCAGAGTGTGTTTTCCTGCATTTATTTTTAAGAAGCATCCTCTAACTGGAAGAAATCTTTCCACCACTTACAGTTTCAGGCCTTCCATATGGAGTAACCCTTTAAAGAAATATGACATTAACAGAACAGTAACGAGATGTCTTGCCTGAAGTACCTTAAGTCAGAGCTCTTGTAACATAACTGATTACCCTCTTGATGTTGTAGACATACTACATCCATTCCCTTCATGGAAAAAAGGCTGCAACTCTATCTGCTTTTATTCAAAAAAGCCCATGTGTCTGAGTAAATTCATAATGAAGTCTCAAATCAGTGTTTAGAGTTTGTAGCATCCTCAAAAAACATGAGTTGTTTGCTTTCCTGTAGAGATGGGTAGTGAAATTTCCTGCCCCAAACTGTACATACAACATGGTTTTAGCAGAGTCCTGTGGAAAAACAATTCTGAAATTTGACCTTGTTTGGTTACAGATTGCCACACCATAAATGGGTTGTTATTTTGAGGAGAAGTCTACTTTTCAGCCATCTCTGAATGTAAATGTTGTGTTAATCGTTGCTTCTTCTTACTGGGGAGTGTTTTGTGTTTTTCCTCAAGAAAAATTTGAAAGGGATCCATGAAATGACAGTTTTCAGACCAGTGCTGATGAAGAATTGCTGGGTTGTAAAACACTTTTTCCCTATAGCACACTGATGTATTAGATCTGATGGCACAGTATAACAGTTAGTTATTTAGCTGAACTGAAAGGTAAATTCCAGGCTTTTCAATTACATTAAAAAGTCTGGGATTTTAAACAAACAAATAAAAACTTAAAAGCCTATCAGAAGTTACTAAAAGAATAGCAGGAGTGTAAACTGGAGCATTAGACCTGTAAAACTAGGCATTCCTTTCTTGTTAAAACTCCTAAGACCTGACTTTATTTTCATGGGATACAAAAAATTGGTGGTGATAGAAAGTTCACAGACAAAATACTTCTAACTAATGCTCCAGTCTGCAGTCTTCCTAGATCTTCCTTTCCATGAGAATTTTAAAATAAAGTTTTAGTGAGATTATGCCTTCAGATTTACTTGCTTAACATGCACCTTTAGTTACTAATTTTAGTATTTTGCTTCAAGATCTTATTATTATGCTTGAAGATGTTACTGAGATTTTATATCGTAAGCATACTTTCTCAATATTGTTATCACAGGTTTGTACAGTTGGCTTCTAATCCAGTCATACTAGCTGCATCTAGATAGTACCATGATTTTGTAGTAATGGGAAGGATTTACAAACCAAAGAAAGAGTTCTGTGCCTATCTGAGGACTGTATATTTTGACTGAATAATCATTATCACCATAATAAAACTCCTGATAGTTTTGTCTGAATATGTCTTGCCTGTTGTGATGTTTTCACTGGGGCTTTTGTTGTTGTTATTGCCATTGTTATGGAGCAAATCATGATCCTGTTTTTCATCTGGTGTTTCATTCCTTTTCAGCATAGTCAAGTAGATAATATTTTTTTAGCCTTGGCAAGGAAAGCCTTGTCTGAAGACTTGTCATGCAGCTTTCAGAGTTCTGATTTCCTATGCTGTATCTAGTTTTGCCTTAGGTTACTTGTAAACTCTGAATTAGTATGTCTGAAATTCTTTGGTATCCATCAGAATTTACCATTTTTGCAGAACAGTTTTGGACAATTCAGAAGCAAGCTGAATGTACTTATGTTAGTGAACATCTATAAACTAATAATAAAAAAAAAGAAGTTTGTTTTTTCCATTTAAATACAAAGCCTTAGATCTATTATTCTTGTGTTCTCACCCATCCTGCACCAGGATCTTTTATAGAAGGTCAGGCCTCCAAAGCCTTTTGTTTACCCTGTGTTTCCATTGTGTACTTTATTCCTCCCATCATTTATATCCAGAAGGATATTGCTTAAATTACACATTATATATAGAGCCATGTAAGTTGGAAGAGGCCCTTAAGATCAAGTCCAACCATCACCGAACACGACAAAGGCCACCACTAAACCATGTCCGTAAGCGCCATGTGTACACGTCTCTTAAACACCTCCAGGGATGGCGACTCTGTCTCTTCCCTGGGCAGCCCATTCCAATGCCTAACCGTTCTTACAGCGAAGAAATTCTTCCTGACATCTAATCTAAGCCACTCCCAGTGGAACTTGAGGCTGTTTCATTGCATCCTATGTGACTATCTTAATTTTACGTACTACTGGTAGCACACAGGATGGAAAGAAGTCCCTTGGCTTTTGTCTACATTCAGATGTTTTTTCTAATACTTCCCATATCTTTTTTCAGTCCTGGATTTCTTGGATAACATCATGTTTCTGGTTGGTACATCAAAAATGGTGCAAAACTGGTTGAGTTGATTTCCATAGGCCCGATAACTTGTTTATGATCAATATCAGATGTTTTAAGATATACTTCAATCATGAATATTTAGTTGGGTTTCTTTTTGTGTATGTGGTGGGTTTTGTTTTTTGTTTTTTTGTCTTTCCATCTCTTCTTTTTGCAAGCTGAGGATAAACTGTAATTAAAAGGTTGATCATTAGATTTCAGCCAGCCTGAGTCTTTTTTTCCTCTGTCCCTGAAGAGGAAAATGTATTCTTTCCCAAGATTATTTAAGGTGCACTGGTACCTGATAAAACAGATACGTAGATAAATTTGGGGAATGTTAAGCCTCTTTTACAAATCAGGCTTTAACTGCTTTAAAACGTTTTGCTAATTTCAAATAAATCAAATGGAAGCGTTCATTTGCTTCTCACTACTTTATATTTGTTCTCTGTCCAAATCAAGAAATGGAAAAAAAGGACTATAAATAGTACACTGCCTATTTATTTTTTCATTTGAGGAACTAAAGGTGCTGTTTAAGAAAAACTAGAAGTTATGAAGCTGAGACCTTCAGTCCGAGCATACCCATTTTTGCCTATTTGTCATCTCTAAAGAAGGAATTAAAAATGACCAAAACCATAAAATAAAACCAACCAACCAAAAAACACGCACAATAAAACAAACAATAAACCCCTAAAATACTCCACCCCAACAAATTTCTTATCTTGAAAGGACGTTGATAGACTATGTTGTAGGTGTTGAAGTGTACGAATACAGTGAAGGTTATAACTATTTTTCAACCACTGGTTTATGGTTTCCTTTGTAGGGAAGAAAGGAGAGGACATAGGCAGCAAGTTATTGAACAGCAAAATTAACCTTACACATTACTGCTTTTAAGTTGAACTGTGTATGGTTAAAGACAGTTCCCTATTAACTGTGCTTACAACTGTTATCATTGCTAAACTTATTGTAAGATTGAATTTTAAATTAGAAGGGCTGTGAATATATCTTGCTGATGATCACTTAGACGAATTGTGGTGAGAAGCAATGGAGTTAATCAGTCTTAACTGAATGTAGTTTGGGTGCTCAAGCCATACAAGAGTGCTACTCTGTCAGTGAATTAGTCCCTCGGTCTCATAATCTCTTATTCTGTCTTTAAGACAGAAGATAGGAAAAGCATGTGAAGATAATGATAGGATTGTAAACACAAACAAAAATTATTTTTCATTTGGGAGCATCTACAATCATTGTATAATTTTTGTGTCCTTCCCCCCCTTCTGCATCACTGGTATATACATTGCCCACTAATCTCTTGTAAATGATGCCTAAAATATTAATAACAGCAACATTTTATAAATATATATATATATATTTATAAATACAATATAAAAAATAATAATAAAAGTTAACAGATGGAGGAAATCGTTAAGTTCTTAAGTAAGGCTCTCTTCTTTTTTCTCTGCCACCCCATTCTTGGCAGTATACCCTACGGTGTGATATGCGGCGTTCTCTGCTGGCAAAGGACCTAACCAAGACTTGTGAGTTCATCGTCCACTCTCTGGTAAGCGGGGTTTGTATTAACTTTACAAAGTGAGTGGGTTTTTTGTTTGGTTTTTGTTTTGTTGTGTGGTGGTGCTCTGTTTTTGGTGGGTTCTTTTTTCATTTTAAGTGAAGTTTGGAGGTAAGGTTAGAAAAACAAGCAAAACAATCGGTAATAGCAGCATATATGATACGTTTGAGTAGAAGACATTCATAACAAAAGTATCTAGAAGTTGTAAGGTGTCACTTGTTCCTGATTAGAGTAACACACCTCTCTTTTCATGTAAAGAAAATGGTACAAATAGGATTTGCACTGAGCTTATCCTCTTACTCATTCTTTTCAGTTCTGAAACAATGGTGTGGTTAGATTAATATTACAGTATTCTTCTAAACACTGTTTCAGGTTATCTGAGCACTTCTTAGCCAAAGGTTCCGGGCACCTGTAGTGCCTGTCCTAGAAGCGGGAATTTGTTGGTGGGGAGGCAATACCTAATTTCTGTTACTCAGATGATGAATCATGATTTAGAGCCCTGAGTCAAGGTATTGAGGTTAGGACTGCATCAAACTGGAAATAAGAAACTTGTCAGCTTAATCACCTGTATTATATAAGCCTGCGATTGGCGATATGCTGAGATATGCAGGTTAACAAATATCCACGTGGCGCAGTCAGGGACATGGAGACAGTCTTTCTCCTGTGCAGATATCATTTTAGGACAAGATTTGACTGTCTCACAAGAAATGCTTTACTGCTTGTTAGTTGGAAGTTCCTATTGTTTTGTTTTTGTCTTTTTAAAGATCTTTTCAGTTTATATTGCCACACATGTTCAGAGCATCTGATATCAGTACAGACTGTGCAGGCCTAATTAAATACCTCTTTTTTTTTTTCCACCCAGAATTTGCTAGAACATACTGTTTGTATCGTTCCTTAGAATGCTTTAACAGGACACTTAAAGTATTAGACTCTGTTGCCTGTCTTATGAGTAATGGTGGAAGCATTGTTTTAGTTCCATACTACTCTTGTCGCAGATTTAGCTAGGTGCTATAAAGAGGTCTACTGTTGGTAAGATTTTATTAATTTCTAAAATACGCTACTTTTTATTAGTCCATTATTATATTGTAAGTAAGCCACAGTTGTCAAAATAGTGAACAAATTACATTATGCGGTTTCCTGATTTTATTTCTTGTTCCCACTACAGCACTTCTTAGATCACAAGTCAGTAAATCATGACAAATCTTGCTGTCAGGGTGAATTAATTAGGTTTTACTGAACATATAATTCTCACTGCCCATGCTCAATGCACTATTTCCCCTAACCTTATTCTTTGCCAGAATTTGTCATTTGTGGGAAAACAGTCAATCCTTTTACTGGTATCTTCCATCCTGCAGCTGGAGAGCAGAAGCTATTTCAAATTCTTGAATAGAGAGGGTAAATCCTAAGACTTCAAGC
The DNA here is from genome assembly GCF_964034855.1 of Anser brachyrhynchus. Lineage (NCBI taxonomy): Eukaryota > Metazoa > Chordata > Aves > Anseriformes > Anatidae > Anser > Anser brachyrhynchus. The sequence continues at coordinate 115,787,386 of NC_137694.1, read as the reverse complement.
TAAGCTCACTGGTGTTGCAGTGCTCTATCAGCTCCCAGTCACATACAGTTGGTCTCTCATGACTGGTGCTGCACTGATCACTTACTCTAAATGTGTAAGTAAAAGACAGTGGATCTCTGTGAGATAAGCATGGAGACAGGTTTGTGAAGGGCAAGTGAAATTTGCCTTCCTGATACAAGGTAGAGACTCATTTCAGCGGGGTTCAGGGCCCACTGAGCCACTTAGATAAAGACTAACTTCTTGGTTTTGTGATAACTATTGTGATAGGAACTGAAGAACCATAATAATGTGCCCCCAGAATTGCTACTCTGGTGCGGAAAGTTAACCCAGACCAATTTTTTTTTTATTTTACAGTTAAGGAAGCTGAAACTCTAAGTCATTAAATCAACACTAGACTAGATTCCATCACCTGAGGATCTCCTAGTAATACGAGGATGGCTTGACAGAGCTGAGCTGGTACTGGGATGGCAACAGAAAGAGCTCAGAGTGCTCAGAGACAGCAAGAGGGAGAGAAAGTTCATAAAATGTATTTGGAGTAATGGAGCAAGTTTGCTTAAATTTACCCCTCTCTCCTGCCCAAATTTGCTAATTGTTGACAATGGAAGGAAACATTAGACGTGACATACAAAATGTAATTATTTGTAAATACAGAAATGTGAAATATAACTTTTTCTGTAACATCTCTTATGTTTCAGAAGATTGGTAGCATATTTTTCTTTTCCAGGTGGTTTAGAGTAGTCAGCCACTCAGTTTTTTGTTTATTTCAGTGCAGGCAGAGCTTATGCCAGAAACTTACAAATGGGAAGTGCGCTGTGATTTATTGCAATGGTGAACACAAAATAACCCAAATTTGAGAGTTCTGTTTCTGCAACTCAGATTTGTAATGCATTGTGATTTGCTTAGACAAATCTTAGTATTATTTAATAACAAAGGTAGGAAATCTCAGTCTTCTGTTATACAGATACATACTTGCAGCATGAAGACAATCCTGAGAATTAACACAGCCAACGGCTGTTTGACTTCATTGTATTTTTTTAGTACTTAGAGTGTGTTTGTGTGTTGTAAATCAGTTTACAGTTTAACTGTTTTAATTACAGTCACAGAAAGGGAAACTGACGCCAAGCCCTGTAGACTTCACAATTACTCCAGAAACTTTGCAGAATGTTAAAGAGGTAAGGTTTTCTTTCTGCTTTATTTATTTATTTATTTATTTATTTTTAATGTAATCCTTGTGTGATTCTGAATGAGAACAAAAGAAGAATGAATAAACACTTCGTGCATCATCTGCTCTTTTTCATTCCTATAAAGTGATTCTGCTTGTTCTCTTCTGACAGTGGTGATTAAAATAAGATGGAACTTCAGTAATGGTTAATTTTTTTTCCCATCTTTCTGAGTGAAAGATGGCAGTGAAGCAAAGGAAAAAAGTCTGTAGCAAGATCCTTTAAAAAGGTATATTTTGAGATCTTTTTTTTTAATAGCACTCCGTGGCTTTGGGAAGCCAGCATAAACAGGAGTAGCTGCCTTGGTCAGTTAGCTTTCTGAATATGGTTTTCCATTTGCCCACTGAAACCTGTGTTCTGTCTTTCCAGATGTTTTTGTTGTGCTCTTTTTGTTAATAAGAGTACTTTCCTGCTATAGCTCTCCCTTCAGCATCCCCAGTTTGACTTCCATTGATCTTAATTCCGGACTTCTGAATTTCGATCTATTTTTCCAGTTGTTTCTTAAAGCAGACCTCTTGATCAGCTGTTGAGTTGTTTCATGCCGTCGTTGACCTTATTCTACGTATTCACAGAATGACTGCAGTTGGGAGGGACTTCTGGAGATGGGTTATTTCAGCCCCTGTGCTCAGAGCAGAGTCATCTAGAGCGGGTTGCTCAGGGTGATGTCAGTCACGTTTTCAGTATCGCAAAGGATGGAGACGTGCAGCCACTCTGGGCAACCTGCTACAGTGTTTGACCACCCTCAGTTAATTTTTCTTTAAATGTTTAAATGTAACTTCCTGTATTTCAATTTGTGCCTGTAGCCTCTTGTTCTTTCAGTGGCTGCCACTGGGAGGTACATGTAAAGCTAGCTTAGGATAAACTATGAGGAGTACTGAGAAAAGTAGTAAGGCTTTAGGGGAAATACACATTTATTTATTTATGTTAATTCTCGTAGATTAGGATTGTAGAAAATGGCCTTGAGTTCTTGTTCTGCAAATTCCTTTTATCTCCATCTCTGAGCTTCCTGACCATTATACTTCAGGGGGTGGTTATATGATGTCCCTATGAGGCAGAGAAGTAAGTCTACTTTTACTAATACTAGTGATGAGAAGAACCTGCTAGGAGTTGTACAATAAAAGGGCATTTCACTAATACATTGTAGGACTTGGTATTTTATAGAGGTTTTGTCAGGGATGTAATTTCTATTTCCATTGGGAGGTAACACCCAGATGAGGTCAAGTTTACTAAACACGTGAAAATTCCTCTCTCTTTCACCCAAAGATTTGTTTCGAGTGGAACAGCTAAATTCTGCAGAGGTGCTGGCTACAAGTGAAATGTTCTAAACAATAGCTGATGAGAACTATTTTGCCATTGCTTCTGGCAGTCAGGACTAAGAAGCAAAAAGACTGGGAGAAAAAAGGTTTTTGACAAGAGAGTTGGTTTGGAAGAAGGGAAAATCAGTTACATGGGCAAGGACACCACAAACACGCGTAAACAGATGGTTGGAAGGTAGGGGCGAACATCAAAGATGTCAATAACAAAAAATGAAGGAGGGAGAGGATAACACTTGCAAAAGAAGGGGAAGGTTAGAGCAGCATGATGAAAGAAATTGAAGAAAACTGGATGGTGAAGATACAAGCTGAAGATGTGGGTAGAGTACACGACTGTTTCAGTATGCTTCCTGCCAGAACTTGAAGTGTAACGGGAGCTTCTGGCATATGAGGAGTTTCTCTGCTGTCAGAGAGTATCTGTGATGCCTGCTGGCCTAAAACAGGGGGCACAAGGGGGCAGAAACCCACTTCGTTCTTCTGTGGAAACTGATTTCTAGACTGTCATCCTCAATCAGCTGTTGTTACAACTCATTTCATAAAGAGTAGGAAATGTGCTTGCTTTTGAGTGAATGTTCAAAGTTCAGTGTGATCCTGTATTGAAGTTAAGCTCCTTATTGACTGTCCAGTCTTTTAGTTGGTGTCTTGATACACAGCAGTATGATACATCTTGTATTAAATGAACATTTTAAATGCCCGTCTTCTCTCTCCGTAGTTGCCATGAGAGAGAAATTTAAAAGGTGGGGAAAATTACTGAAACCACAGACTGTATTATAATTTGTAATGAAACGGGACGAGAATGCAGTTCTTGATAGCATGGTGAAGTGACTTAACTGAACCATCTTGGTAATGCCTGCCAGTCTGCCTCCTTCACGTGTTTCCTGATTTCTTTTATTGTAATTAGTCAAGTTTTGTCAGCTTATCCCGGGAAAAATGGTCCTGTGGATGGAATGAGTAGGGGTGCATGTCAGGGGAGGGTAGTAGGACATATCATAAGGCATATCCATAAGGATGCATATTTAAAGAGTTAAATTAACCAAGTATTTGAGGCATTTCTGATTTTTTTTAGTTCTTAATTTTGCAGCTTCTTGGGCTTCCCTACGTACTTTGATAACTACCTTACAGACAGAAAGACAAGGAGTTGTTTTCCTGGTCTGCTCTTACAGTTTTGTTTGTTTTTCTCCCCATCTTCTCAGAGAGCCTCACTTCCAAAATTTCTCATCAGAGGTCACCTCAACTCTACAAACTGTATCATTACACAGCCGCTAACAGGGGAGCTGGTTGTGGAGAATGCAGAAGCTGCAGTGAAAAGTATTGAGCTGCAGTTAGTACGCGTGGAAACCTGTGGTAAGTTTCTCTGTAAATGGAACGTGTACAGCCTGCAGTAATTACCACCTGCACTTTCACCCTAAATATGCAAGACTGTCAAAGCCATGCAATTGAGAAGATTGAAAACACTGGCAAAAAATCGTTTTGCACTTCAGGTGGAAATGTCCAAACATTAATTTAAGTTAAATCTCTGTGACCCCTAATTTGGAGCGCTAATGTGAAAACTCACAGGTTAAAGGGCAAAAGGTCACGTCACATTCCATTCCCTGTGGTGTTTGTCCATGTACGTCCCCCTGTCGCTTTCCTCAGTAAATCTTCGTGTTTGAATTGTGGACACCGCTTTGCCTTCTTGCCTTCCCTTCCCTTCCTCCCCCTCTAAATTCCCCGCTTTCACCAGGCTGTGCGGAAGGTTACGCCAGAGATGCCACAGAGATACAGAACATTCAGATCGCTGATGGGGATGTCTGCAGGGGCCTACCCATTCCTATATACATGGTGTTCCCCAGGTTGTTCACCTGCCCCACGCTGGAAACAACAAACTTCAAAGTTGGTAAGTGGATAGAATTTTATGCTGTATTTATATCTTCCATTAAAAATGTTTCTAGTTTCACGTCAGCTTCTGGCAGGTGAAACGTGCACAGTGGATGAAACACTGTGGAAGAGAAAACAAGGACATCTATTTTGCTGTGGAGGTTCCATGACTAGGATTGTAGTGTGCTGCATTTCACATAGATTGAGAAAATGGAGACCAAATGCTTCCAATTAAAATCAGTTTTGAAACCGTTATGCTAGTTCTGACTAACAGAATTACATGGTATAGGGACAGAAGAAATATAGTAGCAGCAAGTCATTTTTTTCTGCCAAAAAGTCAGGTGTTATTCAGCATTTGAGTAATACCCCAAAAATAAATAAACAAGATGATCACTTCCTTCTTTTCATCACCAGTGAGAATCCCTCTTTCCACGGCCTCTCTTTTTTTGTTTCCCATTCTCCTACTGCATAGACTCAAATAGAAACAGTGAGGCAGACTTTGCTTTCTCGATCTACATGGGCCGCTTCTACCTGCTTACTCTATCCTAACTCCAGCATTTTCATTAACAAACACACAAAATTTAGGATTCTTCTCATTTGTTCAACCAAATACTTCAAAAGTTCTGTTTGCCAGCCTGTTCTGCTTTCCTTCATCTTCTTGGAGTATGTTGGTTCTCCTTTTTGTATTGCATTGCATCAGGTTGAAGCTGCTACTATAGTAGTAGCTGTCCCTACTTTTAGGATCCTTCCCAACTGAAGCTCCTCTTCATTTTCTGCTGTGCATCCTGCACAAATGTGCACGGGTAATTTTTTCAGCTTTGACTACCTGATTATATGTTCCCCCAAGAACATTTTTGCACCTATGTACAGTGATTATTCCCAAAATAATAGTCTACTTTTGCTATCTTTAGCAATTAAATAGTAATGTACAGTGACAAATGGCTACTGTTAACATAGTACCTATTTCTTGAGCATCTTCATATCTATATTAAAACTTTTTATATATAAAAGAGTTATTTTCGGTTTAGTTCTATCTCTAGTTTCCATCACTCATTAACTCCAACAGTCTTTAATTCTGTCTCCACTTAGAATTCTTTATAGATCTGATAACGATTTTGTTTCTGACCAACGCAATATAATATTTAAAGAGTAGAGAATTTTTGAGAATCGTTTTTAGAGGTTGCAGGTACGTTGTATTTTGGTGTTTAATTTTCTGTAATGCCTTAGAACTTTCTGTTACATGCTGACAGCATGGACAGGAGCCTGTTCCCTAACTCTTCTACTTAACATGCTTTTAAACAACGCATATTGTTTTGGGTAAGGTGTCTCACACCAAAGTCCATTTTAGCAGATGTCTGAACTTTGACATACAGTCTCCTGGTCAACAGGCATAGTTTCTCAGTGACATGGAACTGAATCCGGAGGAATCCCAAAGATTAGAACAAGCCAGGGTTCTTGGGGAATGACCCAAGGTCTCAGGTGCCAGTGATTAGGTTCTGTCTGGAGCACCTTGTTCAGCCTTGCCTTCCTGTATTACTTGGCCACAGAAAAATGCAGAGTATTGAAATAGTTCAGGAGAGCCTGGTGAAGCGATCATCTGAGAGCAGGAACTGTCTGCTCTGACCCTACTGTGACGGTGCAGGTTACGGGATTACTAAATGGAACTCTTTATTTTTTTCCCCTTCCCTCAGAGTTTGAAGTGAACATTGTTGTCCTTCTGCACGATGATCATCTTATCACAGAGAACTTCCCCCTGAAGCTCTGCAGGATGTAAATAGCCAGAGGAAGAATCACTTAAAGAATTTATTGGAAAAGGATGAAATTATTCAGAGACCAAGTGAAACTTTTTTTTTTTTTAACTGAAAACACAGCACTTCCTTCTCCCTGAAGATAGTTCTTGGGCTTTCAGTCTATAGATCTTCCCAAAGACTCTGCTCGTCTTACAATAGACTGTGTGGATGTATCTATCTGAAGAGCCTTGTCAAGTGTCTTTCTGACTTCAACAGCCACCTCTTCCCCCATTTTTGTCAACCAAATAGTGAAAGAATGATTTTTGGATATTTCTACAACTTGTAGAAATCTGTAATAAATTTCACTGCTTATTTCATAATGCAACACTTGTTCTAAAGTCTTTTAACAACTTCTTAAACTTAGTCCTGTTCCATATAATGTATAGAGATGGTGGGGGAGGGTAGGGTAGTGTGATATACTACTGAATAATGTCTTTGAAAGTATAATAAATGGTGCTACAACAGTGCACAGTAGTATCATGGGATGAATATTGCAAGATGACTGAAATAAGAGAGATGAAATTAATAATATTGAAGTAACACCAAATGTATTTTGGTCAAACTGGGAATGAGTTTGTATTGCAGGAATGCTTTCATTAGAAGTTAGTGCTTTGCAGCTGACTTCTACCTCCACTGCACTGGATCTTCCCTGGATTAGAAAAACATGGCCTTATTTTACCTTTGCTATATATGTAAAATATAGCACCAAGGAAGATCAGTCATAGGTTTTAGCTTAAGAACATGCTTATTCTTAGCATTTTACCATCTTTCCTCTTATTAAAGATGTTTCAGCTCCGAGGTGAAAAAGGAATGACTTAGCTGACAAACAGCATCACCGTGTTGTTGCAGACCCGTCCATTCAGAGGGCAGACTATACCAAGTAAGGGAGAAACTACATAAACTTCTATGCGGTGGACCTTGTGCCTTTAGGATATGATTCCTCATGATGCAAGTTACCATTCCAAGGGAGACAGGCGATTCAGTCTTTAAATAGGCGGGTTGATATTGTCACCTGATCAACACAGAAGTGTAAACACCAGGAGAGGCATTTGTGAAGGTAAGATACAGTTTCATGTTGAGAAAGTTTTATGCTGAGAAAGACGTTAAAACGTTTGTAATACTACATCTTAAAGGTTCACGTAAACTAGCAAGGCAGGAACAACTAGATGGGAAAGCCATTTCAGCAAGAATTAACCTTCCCAAGAACAGGTTATGGATTTTGGTGTTCGTTAAAGTCAACAGAACAGCCACACTGTTCTTCCATGAATTTTCCATAAAATTTTGTGTGGAACAGAGGAAGGCTAAGTATATAGAGTTACATTAAGTGTGAGTGTCAAGATGATAACCTAAAAAGAATTAAGAAAACTGCCCAAACCAACTTCCTATAGCTTTATCCAGCAGCATTGCCAAGCAGGAAAGTGTAATTCTGGGTTTTGTCATGGTTCGGTATCAGCTGTACTTCAGGAAAACAATTGAAGTGGTATTTTAATGTCTTACAACAGTCTTACGTATATTAAAAAAAAAAAGCTCCCTGACTACTGTGCCCCACCCCCCAGTTACTGGAAATAAACACTTGTGCAAGATCAAGAACCAGCACAGAATGATTACTGGAAAACAAGTTCCTGCTTCTAGTCTGCATGATGTTAAAGGAGTGCCACCTGCTGCTCACAGCTGAGGCAGCAGTAGCACTTCACACATTTAGGTTATTTGAGAAGATGCACTGGTGTTCAATCCTGCCTCTGGCCATAGCATCCCCAGCAGCAGATCTCTTACCCACACCCTCCTCGATCGCCTCTCTGCCTGCACCGCGATGATCCCAGGAGCCTGATGGTACAGAATAGTTCAGAAATACAGCACGGACAGCTGAGAAATCCTGTTCTAGAGTGAGTGCTCCAGTTGCTCCCTGAAACGTTCTTGCTTTCCCAGAAGCAGCTTTGACAGGAAGCCAAGGATTAACATTACAGTATCTGCACTAAGCTGCCTAGAAGTGGTCATCGCAGATTAGAAATTGGACTCTTTTCACACATTGATACCAGACTACTTCTGCTGTAATTATGGAGCATTTCACAGACCTTTCATGTATAAAGGAAAAGGTCAACTGCATCCTAACACCGCAGAAATAATCATTTAGCACACAGTATATATCCTTAAGTCAGGAATCCTAGACACACAGCAAGGCTGTTTTACCTTGTCCTAGTCTGAAAATAAACTAGCCTTGTCCACACGTACTTACTGTTAAAGAGTCTGAGACTTCTTATCTCCATAAAAACTAGTCTTAAATGTCTTAGAACTAGATCATGTTTTGTTGTCTGCTCTCAGGCCTCCTTTTTAAAGATGTGAATAAACCACTTCTGGCTATCAGTAAAAATTCTTGTGGTTTCTGCATGTCAGGGAAGAGAAAAGGAGCACAGATTAAAAATCACCCCACTTACTTAGCAACTTGGGCTCCTATCGGTGCTGTGAGTATAGGGAAAAAATAAGATTGGCTGGTAACAAGCATGAACATTCATAAATATCAGTTCATTAACTCTGCATTAACACTAAGTGTTGCCTTACCTGTTTTCACAGCCAACTTACCTGTGTTACCTCAAACCAAGTTATATTCTATTTGGAAAACACCAGATAGTTGACCGTGGCTTGTGGGACTGCTTTGCCACTGCCTAGCAGGTCAAGGATCCCTCTACCCTGAAAAGAGTGGCCTAAGTGGCGAGGACTTGGGCTGCTTCTGTGAACAGCTGATAAAGTCTAATTAATATATATATATATTTTCCCCACTGAGAAAATAATAGAAGCTGAAAAGGATGCAAGTGGTGTAGTGCTGAGCAGCACAGTACCTAATTCTTTGGCTATACAGTGCCTTAGCCCTCTAGCAAATAGTAGTTTACTCAACAGTAACTCATACTTAGCAAAAATATTAAAAGAACACCACATCAGCTGCAGTAGTAATTTTATTTTTGATCCAAGTTCCAATTAGTGTACTGACATATCTCAAGATAGTTTAAAACTTCATCTGTAGTATACATACTCCACTTGGGGAAACAAATAATCCATTAGACTTACCTTATCTCAAATAATCAGCTTAATACTGCTTGTACCCAAACAATCATACTCACTGTATTTTCAGTGTGTTTACATTATCTAGCGTACCAGTGTATGCTATCTAGCCCTGGTCTTCTGGCCATCTGAAACAATTTTTTACAATGAAAAGGGTACTCGTTCTGGCAAGTTCAGACTTTTGAAGCAGGAGGGTAGCAATTCTTTCAGCTGTTGTACTGCGTACCTCACATTGCTCATAAACCGGCATTCACGCACAGAATACAAATGCACTCTATTGCTTCATCAAAAATAAAAATCTTTTAATTCCGATTTAGACAAATCGGATCAACTATGAGGGATATTTAAGATATTTTCACATTAAAAAATTAAGTCATATTATTCCAAATCAATGATGTACAAACAGAAGGAATGACACGAATACTTAAAATTTCTTGCTTCAAACTATTGTTAGAAGTCATTATTTAAACAACCTGAATTATGAGTTGTAGATTTATGTGGGAAAAGGTGTTGAAATTGTATGAACCCTATTCAAAATGATCACAAAAATCCTGATTTGAATCCTGCAGTTAAGTTATAATTGTTTATACTATGAAAATGTAGTGGATTGGTTGTTCCAAGTTCTAGTCTGTCATTCAGCTCACCTATTTGTTTGATATTAGAATTTATTTTCAGTGTAGTATCAGCTCTGAAGGACCCGACACGCACTTTTTACAGGAATTGTTCATAGGCATAACCATCCTTTGAGAAAAGTAGATACAGTAGTTTAAACCCCTTAGCCAAAAAACCTACCAGCTTTGTGTGATTCTGGCCTCTGAACTACATCAGCTGCACGCATTTAGGCGGGAACCAGAAGTGCTGGATTTTGGAGTATACTAACTTGATACTGTAGGTGCCGTGGCAGTACCCGTGTCTCGTGGCTTACAGCCAAGTGTTAAATACTGGACGAGAATGAGTTCTGCTGTCCTTTCCAGCAAAACCAGGGATCAGCCTCTTCCTAGGCATCGTGTTTCCATTCCTTGTCATGTCATGATGGTTATTTATCTGCAGCCACTTTACATCTTATTACATGTTAAATAAAACAAGATTTAGGCGTATTTTTTTCTTGCAGGAAGCTCAGGAAAGTCTTCAGGTAACAGAACATGATTGCGGCAGATAGGGCAGGTACTCGAATGTTCCTTTAGCCATTTTCTAATGCACTGCAAGAACAGGAAGATATTGTTAAGGAAACAGTCCAAGTCTGGTACAAAGAGTTCAGCTTAAAGAGCTTCAAATCATTCTGATGAATTATCACCTTAGTTGAGATCTAAAACTTGAAACTTTTCAACACGGTAAGATTGTATCTAGCAAGTCTTGGTGCACAAAGTATATAAAGGAAAACTATGTATTGTTGTTTTTAACTTCAGGTACTAGAGGATGAGGGGGAAAAACTTTATAAAAGTAAACCAACTGTGTAACTGAACAAAGAGTAAACATTCTTATCACTTAGATGCAAATAAGAATCCTCACCTCTCTGTGAAAGTGATGCCCACATTCCAGTTCACATGAGTCTCTGCTTAGCTCATCATGACATATGGTGCAAGGATCATCACTGGAGGCCTATACAAAAAATGTTATTTGAAAGCTAGCAACAATTAATCATTGAATTCTAAAAATTTAATGATGTTACTAACTTTAACCAAGTCTATTTAAGGTTTTGTCCACAAAATGAACAAGTCCTTATTTTTTCCAGCAATACACCTAATTATTTCACATCTTATAAGAAGTACAGGGTAATAATTTGAAATTCATCATGGAGAACTTACTGTGGAGTCTATTTTTTTCCACTTAGATTTAGGCATTGCTCCAACGTTTCCCCATGGCTGGAGATTTGGCTGAGCTGGATATGTATTTTGACTCGAGGCATTTTTGTGCACAGGTCTTGCCTTGGGTGGGCTGGGTACATTTTCTTCTGCAGATACTTCCTGACTCCGAGTCCCAGTCTGTCCTGGTGAAGCAGAGGATACCGACTTCACAGGTCTCCCTGCTGAAGCTGATGCCTAGGCAGGTATTGGATAAGAATTTTGAGCAAGTTCACAGTTCAGAGCCTGACAGCAAAGAAAAACGTGCGGTCTCTTCTGGAATGTGCTGCGTTATTTCCACCGTCAGAGGCGCACAGCAGAAATGGCAGCAGCTACAACAGTACCTTATTTTGCTGGTCCAGAATGAGATCTGTCACTCTTCTTAGAATTTCAGTGGAGCTCAAGCTTAACAATGTATTCCCATTTCTTCTCTGTACATCTTTTATGAACTTGGTAAAGGTTGAACTGAAATAAAAATGACATAATTAGCAATTAGTAATACTGTGGCTATTATAGGCATAATCACGGTATTAGAAAACACTATTTTCCATGTTTGATTCACAGCAGGAGAGCCTACTGCTCCATTAACTAAACTAACTAACTTCTCAGATGAACTACAGCAAGCACCTGCTTCCAACACCTCTCAATAACTAGGATCTAGCTACCTTAAATCATAAAAATAAAATACTACTAGTTCTATTTGCTGGTGCTTCTAAGTGAGAACCACATTGAGTCAACTCTGTAGGTCTGCTGCCTTAAGGAATGTCTCACTGAACAAGGGAAAGAAACTAATGCTTTAAGAAAAGTCGTCCTATGAAATAGGAGCCATCTACTAACAAATCAATTCTTTTTGTACTTTTATCATGGGACGATTAGAATTTTTATTGCCCACCACAACATTGTACACATTAAAAAATACCTGCTGTAGCCTGGAAATATAGTTTGTAGATGTGCAATAATATTTTCAAATGTTTCTGGAGGCAATGCGTTGTTTGGAATTCCAGGGGGCCTCGTATGTATAGCTGAATCATCGTGGTGGGATTGGTTTGGTTGGATATTCTGAGTATTACTTCCAGAAATCCTTGATGGACAAGTTAATGAAACTTTATCGGCATACGATCCTTCCAGAGGTTTGGAATGTTTTTTCACTGCTCCATCACTTGCAGAATGAGACTTTGAATTTGCGTGTGCTAGCTTCACACCAGCCTGTGTATTAAATGAAGCAGTTGTTGGACGTTGATCTTCAGAACTTGAAAATGCTGGAAGTAAGTTAGGTTGTGCAGATGCAGAGGAATACGTGACAACAGCTGGATCACTGATAGCCAGTCTGCTTTGTTTTCTCTAGGAAATAAACAGATCCCACAATAAAAATAGTAATTAAAATAAGTCGAGCAGAACTCTCGAGCATTTGCAGCATGAACTTTGCTACGTTTTGGCCATGAGAAGGAACTGAAAAGTCTTATCAATGTATCTTAACTTGTTATACCAAGGTAAAAATATCACACAAAGGTGCTCTTTAATAAGTACTACATACAGACAACCTGTTTGCAACAGGATTAAATAGGGCGGTATACATGCGTTAATTACAGCTGTTACTTTTACTTATTCTGGGCTTTCTAAAGAATGAATGGCTGTTGGACAGCTTTAAGTTTTAAAGAAGTGTAGTTTGAAGTTGGTGGTAGAAGCTACTGCTTTAAAGTAAGTGCCATCAATTTGAAAATGCAAAATTTGTTGCTTTTAACTGATGATATAATCTATATGTAATCCAATGTAACATTTACTTATTTTAAAACCAAACACATCAGCTATAATCATCACCCTCAAGAACTTGGAGTTGACATAATCCAGGAAGATTTCTCTTTGAACTAACAACTCTCTTCCATAAATGGAAAGAACTCCTTAAAATAGGTTGTTTGGCCCCATCACTGCTGTTGTTTCAGAACTTGACGGCTCTAAGGCAGCTGGCTGCCTTCTAGCACACAGAACTAAAATTCTACATTTACACGTAGTCAGATTAAACCTGCTGGTCCTTATTCAGAGTGTCCTTTAATTTAATACTTTAATCACTTTTTGAAGTGATACTTTATCCTCTCAATACAGGTGTATGCCCATAACCACCTTTAACAGAAAAGGATCATCTCCTTAGGAGAACGAGAAGAAATAACTGAAAGTAAATTTTGGCATAAGCTACTAGTCTACAAAAAGCCAGAGACCGAAAATTTGCTTGGGAACGTGATTTTTTAAAATCTGTATGTAACCAGCTTAGCTTTGCCAACAGAGATATGAAAAGTCAGCTTGACCTAAAACATTACATAGTAGAACAGTCTAACCTCAATTTTAGCCCATTTAGATTTTTACAAGTTTTCACATTCCTTAGGACAAAGCTTTAGGTTTATTTTTGTAGATCCTTACAGAGTTTTTAAGCTTTATCAAATGATGTTTTTGTATCACTTGATTCAAAATTTGTAAGAATTACAGAAAGAATTAAACAGCCAAGGAGAAAAATAGTTTTCATCAAGTCTTTTTCATTTGGATTCAGCATTTGCCTATGAAAGTCTTCATGAAGCTGAAAGAACTACAGATACCTTTTCTAATTAGTTACTCCTGCATTACTGCAGTAAAACCAGATACCAAATGAAGAACAAAAGGATCAAAAGTCACTCTGCTCCCCAACCTCTAAACTGACGGCAACCTAAGGATATAACTTAGGTAACTAAGAATATCTACAATATTCCTAAGAGTTCTGTGCCAATAAGGAGAAAAAAAATACCTGGAAATAATTGGGAAGAAATAGTATGCAGGAGAATGTAAAGGTAACCATTATTTGTACAAGTCCAGAAAAATTGTAGTAACAATCATAAATATACTACAGTATTAGAAGAGAGAATTAGATCCAAATTAAACCGAAAACAAAGGAAAGAAAAAAATACGACTTTCGGCAGAGAATATACTTTTTAGAGGAAGTTTCTTTTGTGGCATCCTTGATGCATTTAGGGATTTCATTTATAAATATACTATGAGCATTTTACTTAGCAGGTCATTTAACTCCCCTGTCCTGAAGGGTTCTTGACTGAACCCTTATTTCCTTACTCCAAACTGACCCAGGTATAGTGATTTTTGAATACTATTTGTCTTCATGGCTGGACATCAGCTCTGTGCCCTAATTTCAATTTTACTCTCAGTGAACAGCAACATTCAGGTTTTTGGCATCATCACTTCAGCTAGCTTGGCTCCAAGTATTTCAGCATGGCCACGTGTCCCCCCACCAGCATGGTGATGAATAGCTGAAGGAGTAGTGACTTACACTGACATTGTTCTTGTACCAGGAACAATCATGCATAGTTAGAAAGTAACTGACAAGGTTTGAGCAAAGCATTTGTGGAACTTCTAACCCATAAGAAAGTGTTGTTAATACTATTTGTCTGGGCCGTAGTTACTGCAGGTTAATTTCTATAAATGGCTGACACTGCATCTAGTTCCTAACAGATACAACTGGAAGTTAATTTTGGTATCCATCATCAATTATATGTTGCTGTAATGGGTCTTTGTCCCTGTGGATTTTGGTGTAAAGTCATGACGTACAAGAAAATGGGAAGCATTTTAGCATCAACTTTAAATAGCTTAAGCCTCTAAAAAGGACTTTGGAATTTGTCACTGGATGTTATCCTGTTAATCTGCAGTCACCTTTTCCTGGGCATACGGAGAGGCGTAGATTAGTTTGTGTTCGAGGCTACGTATTCAAGTTCTTTATGTACACGTTCTGTAACAGACAGCCATGCTGGGTACAAACCTAAAGAATTTCTTAACACACCGCTATCAAATGTAAGATACATACTAGGACACTGGGAGGAGATGACAGATCCACAGCTTCTATTTTGGTGAGGCAATTTCGTACACCGTTTTTCACCATCTGAATTTTTTCTTCATACCCAACCTGCAGAAGGAAAATAAATTCTCCAAATTAGCATTAGCTAAAGCTCTTTTGTTACTTAAAATAGCATTAACAACATTAATAATGGCATTAACACCTTTGCAAAACAACAAAGCTATCAGGTCTTTCACATGGAGACATAAGGCTACCATTTGGTGTAGTAACGTAACTCTCTATTGAAGGACTTGCATTAATGTTTGAAAGGGCTTGTGAAGCATTTTCTAGTTTTTAAACCTTAACATATGTTACATATTAAGTGTTATATGTTAACATTATTACATGTTAACTTATTAACAATGTATTCAGCTTCTCTTAGCAGACAGTTCTGCCTTGTTTTTAAAGAAGTTGCATGGACATTTAAAGTTCAAAAAATACAAAAGAACTGAGATTACAGACTCGTTATTCTGCAATCCAATCTTTAAGCAACATATGCAAAGGAAAGAATTTTGCCTTTATGAAACTGAAGATAGTCATTGTAACCTAACTATATTTAATAATCAGGCCTTATAACCGAAGCTTTCTTTCGTCATTAAAAAACTGCAGATGAGTATTTGGAGAAGACACTAGTGTTTTAAAAAAGGAATGCAATTTTATTTATTCTTTTTAATCTCCAGATTTCTTTTTATGTGTTGTTATGAGAAATTAAGACTTACCTCTACTTTTTCCATTTGTTTCTTTATATTTGAGATAAATATTTCCCAAGAATCGATCTGTGACTTCAACTCAGGAAGTGCTGAAGCCGAGCTGCTGAAATAATGAAGATTTTCAATTAAACTCCAGCATTCCCATTAGTTTGTCTATTATGGGGAAAAAAAAAAAAAAGGCTGAGAGGCGACCTCATTGCTCTGCAAGTCCCTGAGGAGGAGAAGTGGAGAGTGAGGTGCTGACCTCTGCTCCCTGGTCACTGATGACAGGACACGTGGGAATGGCACAAAGCTGCTCCAGGGGAGGTTAAAGCTGGACATTAGGAAACATATCTTTACTGTGAGGGTAGTCAAACACTGGAACGCGCTTCCTAGAGGGGCAGTTGATGCCCCATGTCTGTCAGTGTTCAAGAGACATTTGGACAATGCCCTCAATAACACATTTTAACTTCGTAAGCCCTGAGGTGCTCAGACAGTTGGACTTGAGGATAGTTGTAGGTCCCCTCCAGCCGAAATATTCTATTCTATTCCATTATTTTTGCCTAAGACCAATGGTTTTAATACAACAGTTCCTTCCTGTATGGGCAACTTCTACCGGGAGAGGGAATATGGCATATATTTTTAAAGAAGTAACTCAAAAGGACTAAGTTAGTTCCTTGTAAGGAAGGCAACAATCTTGTCATATGCCAGTTTTGTTTCACCTCCTCTTTATTTACATTGCAGCCCCCTCCCTAGTGATACTGGGCAGGAGTAACTGGAATGTTCCCAGTATCCTAACCTTCCCAGGCTAAGAAAGAGTAAGACAAGAAGTTTGCTGCTGCTGCTTAAATATTTCACATGTTAATGACATAAGACTAAAAAAGAAAATCAACTTCAGAGAAGTTGCATTTAACTACTGCATACCTTTCAGGCAGCCATCACTTTGTGAGAAAAATTGACTTGTCTAGTTAACAGATCATGACTAACCATCTGCTAATTACTTTTGTTTAGCAACTAGTAGTACTGAAATTACTAGTGTAAACTCTCCATACCTGCTTAATGACTTCAGCATCTTGAGATTTCTGTCTGCATTGGCAGCTATGGCATTTAGCTTGTATACTTCAGTTTTTTTCCAGTTTTTGAGTACTGATATCTGTAACAAAATAATTGCTTAAAAAAGGATTGCAATAAAAGCACTGCTATAACACAAGGAATAAAGCCTAGAATCACCTTAAACAATAATTTGATGATACAGAGCACAACATACACTCACGCACTGCTCCTATGGTGAGGAATTTCAAGTAGAATTAAGGGCACTGGCAGGCGTTTAGGAGGATAACTAGGTTATATTCACTTCAGCTGACTGTAGAAAGCATCCATGTGTGTTCCCTTTGCACCTTATCAAAAAGGTGCATGCACATATTTTAAGGCAATAAGGCGCTCTTTTAAATACTGCATGGTTGAAGACCAACAGGAACAAACAGTCTAATCTTTTTCATAAAATCCCACTGCAGGTTAAGACAATTTTCAAGCCTTTCCTAAGAAAAAAGGATTGTTCATGATACTTAAAGCATTTCCAATATAAAACACTATTTTAGCAAAAATCTTGATCAGTAATCTCCATTTAGCAAAATACTGAAATTGCTCTCTAATTCTGCCCAAGAAAGAATTAGCTATACATTCATTAAGCATGACTTAATTTTGAACAGGAATCTGTATCTTCCTATGGTTAATTCCTACTAATGGAATTTATTCATAAAGCAGGTAAGAAACTGAATTACTTAGCTGAATTTTGTTTGGGGCTATAACAGATGCCCCATATTCTGTGCACTTTTAATACTGGTCAATAATAATCCACCGTGATGATTTGCTAAGTTTTCCTAGATAACATCCTGAACAGCAGTTGTCGATATTTCATCAACACTTTTAATATATTCTTATAAAAAGTCTTAGATGCTACTTTAAGGGAAAATGTTAGTTAAGACTTATCTTCCCCACCCATCAATGCAAATGATTCAGGCTGTAACAGAAGCGTTTTAGGGTTTTTGTTTGTACCTCTGCTTTAACAGCTCTTTTCATATGTTCCTGGTAGTCATCTTGACTCTTTTTTATAAGTTCTTCCAATTTTACCTTCTCATTAGCAAGTTTATTGCTGCAAAACAGAAAGAGGTTAAAGATTTGAGTAACATTTACAACAGTAGTACTTTCTAGAGGTTTTCTTCAGCTATTACTTGTCTTTTCCTCAGAACCATGTATCTTCATTTATGTTGTACAGCTTGTGCCTTTGGGCATAGTATCATGTTCTTGTAGCCATACTGCTGCCTCCATGGACATAACTTTGGGATTTCTTAACCAAATTTCACTGTGCAATGTAAAAAGTTTATTGGGGCTTAACTACTGCAGACATGCAAGTTTGACTGTTCAAAGCCTGTTCACATATATGAAGAACGTATAAATGAAACCTTGAATTCCATCTAAGCGCAAATGAACAACTTTTAGAAAGTGTTCAGATAACTTATGTACACTTAGAATTACAAGTATGTGAGGATCCAAAGCTGCATATGACAGTTTAGTATGTATGTAGAGCACCCAACTACTAATGTATCCTAAAATACCGTATCATATAATCAAGAGAAATATATGACAGTATTTTGAAAAGCCAGCTTTGAATTATTCTAAATAATTAAAAGAAAGTAATATTTACTTATATTAAGTAAACTAACTGAAAATAAGAGATACAGGCTAAAGTGCTCATTTTTTCTAATTTTTCACCCAGAATGAAACATACAACTCCAATAATGACAAGTCAGTAGAAAAATACAAATATTGCTGAGAGTTTTACAAGAGTTTTACCTGGTCTCAAGACATGTATTGAAATATATGTTATACTGCTTCTCCTTCTCATCAATGGTCTTTGAATACCTAGAGTAATCAAATATTTATTAAGCTTATTCTGAAAAATGTTCACCAAACACATTACACGTTCCTCTATAATCACAGTGATAACTATGCAGTAGTGACAGTCTATACATTTTGTATGTTGTTTAATACTGTAAGTGCATTTAAATGTATTCTTAATTAAGCAGCAAATAATTAATATAAGTGCAAGCTGATAATTTTTCAAGAAAGATTTGGCTCGAACTATTCATACTAAAGATAAGAAAACAGCATTCAAGGACAGAAGCCTTCTTAAGTCTGAAAACTGACAGAGAACATTAAAAATATAGTAGGAATTGTCAAGTCTGATTAGAAAAATCATTACTATAAGTCAGTTTCATCAGTTTTCTGACAGCTATTTTAAAATGCTTACAATAACACAACAAAATACTAAAGCAGACATGCATATTCCAGCCTATTAGTGTGAAAAAGCTTCTAGCTAGTTATGCAGCCAATGATTAGACTACTTAAAGATTGATGAAGTTCTTAAAATGTTCTGGGAAAAGCTACTTACTGTACTGTGTCAGGTGACACTGGATTTATTTTTTCAGTGTGTCAGTGACGTAATTTCCTAGATGCTCTATGACTATAGTAGAAGGTTGACTGAAGCTGTTTCTTATTCCTTCATAGCCAGGAAAACTAATTGTCAGGGGAATACCTGGGATTGCTGCACACCAGGCCATGACGGGATATAACTGATCTAAGGTCCATGGGAAGCCCTGCAGACTTCTGTTTTAGGTTGGATAACGGGTTTAAAAAAAAACAAAACACACGATACATGCAGCTATGTGGTTCTTGCAGATTTACTTTAATCTGACAAGCAGGGGACAAGACTAGAAAAGAAGGTAATGTGCATCCCTAGTTAACCTTCAGATATGCTCTGTGGCAGTACAGGTTAAAAGTGCGTAAGAAATAAAGATGCAGAGCAGAGTTCAGTTGGGTTGATTGTATGTGAGGAAGAGGAACAAAAAAATAAAACTTTAAGGCTCATCATACTGCTGTAGAGGAGCACACCGAGGAAAAAATGGTAAATCATGAAGTAGAAAAGTATGCAAGCAGTGCCAAACTAAAGGATTCTGGAACACTCAAAAATGTTGAACAGTGAAGAAGTAGTATTTACTAATTAGGTTAAATAACTACATGCAGGTCCTATTGATACCAGCTCTAACCAAGATCTGCATTTAACTCATTTTCTTGCCCTAATGATATTATCAGGGCAAGAAGTTTGAATTCTCATTTATAAAATCAGTAAATACTGAAACTTACCATAGACTGTCAGAAATAACTGTACTTACTGTTACTTTATAACAAACAAAAATCAAGCAAAGGGACAAAAATAGAGATCTACAGATGTAAATCTGTATTCAAAATTGGTACCTATCATTAGTATCCACATGCTTTTTGACGGTGTTCCTTACTGCTTTTAAGTTCTCTTGATTTTCTTTTTTCTCCTGTTGCCATTTTTTTACTTTTATTTCTAAATCTTGATTAAGCCACTCTAGTTCATTCTTTGATACCTAAAAGCAAAAAATAAGAAAACATCATTACTATAAAGAGTACTTTATTAAAATGCAAGTTAGAGCAACTTGCAGACACATGATCAAAACCTTAGCCAGCAACATTTACGACAACAGAATTTTATTTAGTGGTTAATGTACTTTTAGGCCGGGTGTTTAGAACAGGCAGCATACTCATTAATGCTTAACTCCACTCATCTGCAAATGCAACTTGATGGAGTGCACCCTCAGCAAGTTTGCTGAATACACCAAGCTGTGTGGTACGGTCGACACGCTGGAGGGAAAGGATGACATCAGGTTCAGCCTGGAGAAGAGAAGGCTCCGGGGAGACTTTACAGTGGCCTTCCAATACCTAAAGGGGGCCTGCAGGGAAGCTGGGGAGGGACTCTTTGTCAGGGGGTATAGTGATAGGACAAGGAGGAATGGTTTTAAACTAAAAGAGGGTAGATTTAGATCAGATATAAGGAAGAAATTCTTTACTACGAGGGTGGTGAGGCCCTAGAACTGCTTGCCCAGAGAAGTTGTGGATGTCCCATCCCTGGAAGTGTTCAAGGCCAGGCTGGATGGGGCTTTGGGCAGCCTGGACTGGTGGGAGGTGTCCCTGCCCACGGCAG
The DNA here is from genome assembly GCF_964034855.1 of Anser brachyrhynchus. NCBI lineage: Eukaryota > Metazoa > Chordata > Aves > Anseriformes > Anatidae > Anser > Anser brachyrhynchus. Next base: position 115,766,689 of record NC_137694.1, on the reverse strand, counting down.
GGGTTGGAACCCTTCCAACCGAAACCATTCTATGATTCTGTGAATGTTAAAGCTAGAATTCAGGACCTCCCAAGATGCAGTACAGGAATTTACTCCAATACACAAATGAAAGGAAGAAAAAAACGTTAGAGATTGAATGACAGGCCCCTTATTTAAAGATCTTACTAAAGAATAAAGTGAGGTGGTAGGGAGAATGGCTTTGGTCTCACCTGCTTTATTTATTTTTAATTGAAAAATTCCCTTTAAAATGCAGACAAATGAGTAGCCTGTAGCACATTTGGCTTTAACTGTAAAATCGAAGTGATAATAGGCTGATGGTGATGCCTGGAGACTACTCTTTCTCCCACACAATTTCAAGGAGAATGTCTGGAAAAGCCCGTTAGCCATCCCAGCAAATCAAAACACTGACCACTTGAACCCCCTCTCCTCAAGAAGAGGGAAAGAGTCAATAGCATCGTGCTTTTTTCTTTTTGGGTTGAATCAAAGCCAGTACCTATCCACTAGATGGAGACAACCAATAACCTATGTGTTCATTTAAATGTGTTCTGAGGAAGATGCCACACAGATTTTCAGATCTGTTAAGACTTCACAGCAATGAGGACTACCATTCCAGTTTCAGAAGAAGTGTTGACCTATCACAACCAATATTGTGAACCACTGCAGTTTGTCTTTCCTAACCCCGCTGCCGCATGGATAAAAATGTTACCTCTGTCTCTTCAACACTTTTTTTTATCAGCTCTTTTAAAACACTGATTTCTTCTGAGCTTCGGCTTTGTAACTGTTCATATTTTTCCTGTGCTTCTTTAAGTTGTTCTTTTAATACCTGATGCTCTTTTTCCATACGTAGAATATCTCCCTGAAAATAAGTTATAGAAAATAAATCAACAGCCATTATCCACAGGGCAGCAAACATTCAAAAGAGTCAGTCTGCTGTCAGTTGACGGTTTTTAGTTTGTTTTTGTTGTATTTTTTGTTGGGGGAGTTGTTTTCTGTATAACAGAAATGAACATTAATGTTTGACAAGAATGGAATATGAAGAGAAGGCCGTGTTTTCTCACTCATCTCCTGATACGGACATAGGACTGCCATTAACATCAGTCTGAGCTGCATGCATGCTCCAATGGAATATTTAAATCAAACCTCAAGGTTTTTGGGGAGGAAATACTCAATTTCCTCTAAAACATATTCCAACATATGAACAACTACAGCCTCCTTTTTGTGGGCCTACATGAGGTTTGGAAGAAGGACGTTACAGATTATGGTCCAACAGGAAGGGTGGGAAAAAAAAACTCAAAATCAGAAGTATCTGTTACAACATCTTATTTTAAGATAACCTTCATCTTCACACTCCTAAATGTTTGGGCACTCCTTTAAACTCCTTCATGAGAAATATGAACAAATATACAGGTAACTTACTTGTTGCATTTCAAATGGATGAAAAGGCAAGGTATTAGTTTCCCTATCAGCTACTTCATGATTCACCTAGAATATAAAGAATCATTAATTGATGAGAAAAATCTCCTGTTTACGTATTCAACTACTATGCCAGCTCTGTTTTTGGAGCCTTTGTACCTAACCTACAATTACGTGAATCCACCTACATCATGAAATAGGTCTATCTACAATGTAACAAGAAATTATGCAAATGTTCCCAAAATTGAATTCAAGCTATAATGAAAGCACTTTTTTCCTGATCTTTTCCTAGTTTAATTGACCGTGAAGCATTTATATTGGGGATAGTTCTTTCTGTTTTTAAACACAGCTGTGCTCTATACATCTGCAAACTTAAGACTGGCAAAACCAGTGTCTCATAACTCACAGAGCAGTTGTGTTTTGTGGCTTGTCCTAAACTCAAGATCTGTGACACAAGTGCCTCTACTTAAAAAGGACTACACTCAATGACCAGAATCCCTGCTTGTTTTCCTCCAATATCACATCAAGGACCTACTGAAAAAAATTAAGTTTAAAATCTAATCTTGCAACATACTGAAGATTCAGTTTATGTTACCACTCTAATACACTATTAAAAAACACAGTCAGATGTTAAATGCCTTGCTCTCCCACACTTTTGCCAACAGAAACACCTCTGTGCATTGTGACCTTTTGAACTCTGCTAACCAGAATTCCCTAAATTGAAAACCATTGCCTTTTCTATTAACAATTCATTACATGTGCTCAGGAACCAAACAGAAATCACTTTTTACGTCAGCCAAAAGAAAAACAGCTTACAGTAAACTGCTTGGGAAAGACTTAAAGCAAAGAAATGTACACATAACAAGCTTTGGGAAAAAAAAATGAAAAAACAAAAACAAAAAAACAAAGCAATGAAACACGTTAACATTTTCGTAATTTAGAAAGCAATAATAAAAAGATGATTATTTTATCTTACAGCTATAAACAGTTATTCCTCCCTTATGGAGAAAGGAAAGAAGATTAGGAACTTCTCTGCAGTAGTTCCTCGAGCATCTTGTATAATCTGTCACACAAACGAAATGTGAAACTGCCGTATCTCTAACTCTGAAAACCTAGCTTCTTAGCCTGAACTGTTGTCTGTAACTTTTGCATGCGATCACTGTCTCCCTCTGTTACTTTAAGTGCATTTTCATGAGTCGTCCATGCTGGTTAACCCTTGGGGTGCATTAATAAGTAAATGTTTTGGTCCCTCTTCTGGTGAGCTGCATGCTGTGCCCCTTTAAGGGTGTTCAGCAATGCTTCCTGTGCCTGTAGGAGAAACTTCTTGTTTTGTTGTTGTTTCCCTTCTTCAGGAGGAAAAAGTAAGGTGAAGGGAGTTTGCCCTTTAACTCACCCTACAGCTGGGCAACCCCTGTGAACCAAGAGGTAAGCATCAGCCAGCAATGGTTAGAATCTACAAACCGTCTAAACCCTCAAATACTGTACAAGTTAAAACAAATCACTGAACAAAATGAAAAAAGATGACACAGAAGCACTTTCCCTAACCTCTAAAACAAAGTTTTCACTTGTGTGCACCAGTTCCCTCCCTTGACCCTGGGTCAAAAAAATCTCTCAAAACTTCAGGCAGAACAAAATTCAGACTGTCTCTAAAGAATTACAAATGAAAACCAAGAATAATTGAAAAAAAAGCATCAGCAATTTAAAATGAAAATTCTAAGGAAGCTCCTAGTCTGATAAACACCTCAGTATTTTCCAACTTGTGGCCTTTTCTGAGAGATAAATAGTAGAGTAAACAATTAACTATTGTTAATACCCCTTACATTTGGGTAGCTTGAAGTACTACTTGCATGTTTCCTCTTGAAACTCTACACAACATTCGACTCTGGGAATACATAAAGAAATCATCCCAAAAGGTGTTGCACTTTGCACAGCAGAAGAACCTAACACAAGGTGCTCAACACTATCTTTTGTCACTTAAAAGCTCTCAAATAATGGTTCCATTTTAATCTCTTACCTGAACAGCTATCATCCTTGTATGAGGATTGTTTTTCATTAGAGGTATACTTCTGCTTGCTTTTTCCTTCTTAGTCACCTGTATACAACATTCAGCTTCATTTGTGCTATTTGCAACAGCAAAACTGTCCTCATAAAATGAGTTATCCGAGTTCACCAACAGGCACTGAGGGTCTTTGTATGGTTGTGTTTCAGTTGCTGTTAAACTGCTGCAGACACATTTTCTGTCTGAAATAGCTGATTCATCATTATCCCAATGAGCTACATGGTCAGCATAAATATAACTAGGTTGCTCGGCAACATTTGAAATGAGAGGCATTTGAGAAGTCATTGGTGATATTCTTTCACATCGATAACCCCAGGAAGGCTGAGGCAAGAACATATCGAGATTTTCAGAATCAAAGCATTCTAGTAAAACTTCAGAAAAAGACGACCTATTTTCTACGGTAGCAATATTCTGACTAAGTACTGATTGATATGAAGTCGGTAAAGAACAGGGCAAATACTGTGGAGTGTCATAGCTTGCTACTGTTATGTCAGGAGATGTTGATATATGAGGTTGCTCAGGATAAGACAGGGGTTTGAATTCCTTAGCAGCTGGATTTAGCTGTAGCTTGTTCTGGAAAGGATTTTCTTGCACGTCACAGACAATATAATTTTCTTCTTCATTATCTTCAGTCTCATTTCTGTTTATATTTTCTTTTATAAGAACTTCATGCTTTATTAAGCTAATAACATTATCCACCATAACGAAACGACGGGATTTCAGAAGAAAAGATTTCAGACCACCTTCATCTTCTACAATCTTTCGAGCTTCTTCAGGGAAATGTTCATACTCCCCAGTTAGCAATTTATTATTAATTTCCATAGGACCATGTTCTTCCAGTATTTGAGAGAAATAGCTTAAAAAAAAGTTGTAATTGTTAATCAAAGTTTTCTCATACAAAATTTTCTGTAATTCTTTTACTTGTCCACATCTTACTCAGAAACCTGCAACTAACTGAAAACACACTTTTATGTACATACCTGCAACAGACCATAAGAACTCAAATTCTGGCCTTAATACAGTATGTTTTTAAGTAGGATGTTGCACGTAACATTTTTGTCTCCAAAAAGCAAATGCTATTTATGTGAGGCATTATTGCAGAAAATGTACACACCACAGTTAACTGAGAATTGAAAGGATCAAAATAAGAAATAGACTGTATAGGCAAAATCTGTTAGTTGCCATTAGATAACAGATACATAAAATATGCTGTCAATAAACTGCATTGAGACATCATCTCTGTGCTGTTACATGCCTTTATTTTGACATTTCGGAATGACTACTGTGAGTACCAATGAAATGAACAGATAAATTACATCTTCAGATGTCAGAAATGCCATCCTGCTCACTGTTTCAAAGCAAAACTACAGTGTGCCATTTGACAGTTTTCCTTTATTACTTGCAAGCACATTCTTAAGTGCAAGGCCTCAGTTTTCCTGCAGTGGTCCAAAATTAGAGCTTTCCTACTGTTCGTAATTGTCAATTACTTCTATACTGGGAATCAAAGATACTTTATTCCCAACTACTTCTGTCACTTCTGTCTGGAAATAGTATAATTTTAATTTTCTAACACAATGATACAGAATTTATATGCATTTCAGCTAAAACAGTAAGACTTTTAAACTGCTAAGCACAGAAATGTATACGTACTCATATAAACTTTCACAGGTTTGATCTGGATTATCATCCAAAAGTCTTCGATAGCTGTTACTATTTGAAATGTCATATACAGCTTCAAATTCCTCTCGTTGTCCCCGAAGATATTCTGGGATTATACATGGTTCATAAAAATATGCAAAATCTCTAAAGAATTGAAAAAAGAATAGGAACAATAATTCTTGTCTCTGAAAATAACTTCATTTTTCACATATACTGAGAACACTGTTACCATACAGTAGCTACATAGGTGCTAAGAAATACCCCAAACAGCAAACTCTTTTTCCTACCAACAGGATAAACACTATCCCCCAAATACTTAACTGCTGAACTTCTTAAATTGAGAATAACTGACCTACTAACTAGTAACTACTAGTAATAGGTCATAGCTCTTTCCTAGCAGCTTTCACTTCTATAAGAAAGACCAAAACCAGTCTCAGTACACAGGAGTTTGACTCCTGATTACCACAAAAATTCTGAGCCATGTCCTACATCACAACCTGCTTGATACAGCATAGAAGGCAAAGTTCTTTTGTGACTGATGGTATGTATATGGACTTATCAACCAATTTCTTCCTACAGTAAAATGGAAGAGGAGGATAAGATGTTACTTGAAAGAATCCCTTTTGGCCTAGAAGACTTATTGGGCTGCAACCTGCTAATCATTTGGTTCTCTCTTATATCATTAAGATCTTTAGAATTCTAATACCCGTTACACCTGTCCTGGAAGCAGAGAAGTAATGTCTCTACGGAAGCTCATATTAAGGTCACCTCAAAAAACACAGATACGAACCCAGACTTTCTAAGGCGTTTCAAAGCCTGTCTTCTCTGGTACCTGGCAAAGTACTTTGAAGTTTGGGCAATAAAAGCAAAGGTGCATGATGATACTTACAATGTATTTTCTTCTATAAATATCTTTTCTTCCTCTATTGGTGCTGTACTAACTCCACTGGATAATACTAAAATAGACTAATTAAAAACAGATTATTATTATTTTTTAATTGGAAAATGATCCGATGTAAATAGTATGAGTAACTTATTTACACTGAACCTTGCTCTGTAACTTTACTGTGGTCAGATGCCAGACTATGGAACCGTGAAACTCCTAAGTACAATTATCAGTATTAAGCCATAATGACAAGCTTCTTAACTTTAAATTATTAATTTCTTCTTCAGAACTTATTTTGGAACAAGAAATTGGGACATTCTAACAGCCAAAACAGTCTTTTTTTTCCTCTAGATGTGCCTGATTTTTCACTGAGTTCAGATAAAAAACACAGCTTTTTTGTTAAGACTTTTGTCTAAACTCATTCCATTGCACTGCATATCAACTGAATTTCTAGGAATCTCTTCCATTATATTTGAGAGCCTTCAAACTTTAATAATTTCACTACAAGCAAGTCTGAGTGATCCCTAGTTCCACAGTTTTAGTATTATATCTCCTATTCTTATGTTCACCTATTACATGCTTTAGTTATCTTCTATTTTTTATGATCTATTAACTTTAGAAATACACAAACCTGTATAAGTGAGTCCAAGTTAGAAAAAAAAAAAAAGAAAATTCTGGCTGATGAAAATAGCTCTAATCTTCATTTTACTTAAACTTCACGATAAAAAAATATAAAAGTTTGGGGGCATGGATGAAATCAAGATGATTGCATGTGAGACAATCAATATAAAAAATCAGTTTCAGCTACAATATTATTTCTAGCAAAATCTATAAAACACTGAACAAATAACATTTTTTCTGAGCATTAAATGAAACACTTGCATCTTTGGTAACTGATATACCCATAAAAATCATCAGAAAAGACAGTTAAAAACAAAATTTCAGATTTATTTCATGAGGTATAAGGACATGTTCTTCATCCTCAAATGGACTGCTAAATAGCCTTTTGCCAAATTTGCAATTTATCAATGCAAAACTAAATGGACATGACATATTAATTATATAGTGCAGTCTATGGATTGTATTCATAGATGTTTTTTACTTTTACATATAGGAATTTAAGATCAAAGTATGAGGACAGTGGATAGACTGAGGTTACTAGTACACAATCAGTACCAAAGTTATTCATAAATCTATTTTTCAGGTCTAGAAACTCATTTTATATTGACAAAATCATACTGTAACAAAACTAGGAAAATTGTTAATTGAGTCTACACAGCTTACTACTTCTTCAGGAAAAAACATTTCACGGAATAACCTCCATAAGATATTCAGGAAAACAGACGCTATACCTCTGACCTCCAGCAACTCTAAAAAGACTATTTAGAGCAAGCAGCTAAAAAGTTACTAACCTTTGAGTCTCTAGAGTTCTTCTTTCTGTTTTTGTTTTTAACTTTGATATTGTTAGTCTGAAAGAGAAAAAGAATCACTTTTTTATTAGAATAAAATTATGATGCATTTCCAATACCAGTATATGAATTCAAAACTATAAAAATTCTTATTCTGGTTTGAACAGAACAAGAAGCAAACAAAACCGTCAAAAGTTTGAGTCACTTCAACTTTCTATTAGATAAGCAATGATGGAAGAACTAAAATGCATCTTCATTTTTAAATGGCACTTGATTATATATTAACAAAATTCTACTAACAGTAATTTAATAACAGTACCAGAAAACATCAACTTGTTTTACGATACAAGTAACACTGAAATAGAAATAGTATTATTGTATTTGCTTTTATTTAATTCTTGTATTTCTAATTAATCAAAGAAAAGAGCAAGGGATTTTACATATTATTAAGATTTATATTAGTAACTAAACATTTTCTCTGTATCAAAAATAAATCCTGGGTTTGTACAGATAAATTTATCTGCAGGCTAGAACGGTTTTTAATGAGAGTGCTTCAAACACATAATTAACTGAAATCACATACATTTCTGCCAATTAAAATTAACTGTAATAAAAATACTAACCAAAAAGTGATTCAGAATGATGTACAGTTTAAAAGTTACAGATTTAGACTGCAAAGTATCAGTAAAAGTTGTAGTGAATGAGTGCTAAGTACACCTCACTTCAAATTTACTACACTTATTAGTGAAATAAACTTCTAATTCTAGCCTTATAATTTAATGACATCTGAAAATAAAGCTGGGTTACACCACCTTCTCATTTGTTGCTTTGGACTGCAAAACATACAGTAAAATTAACATCCAAAATTCTTCAGATTTTTATTAAGCACTCTCAAGGAATATTCATGCTTCAATGTCAATTCATATAGTAAATATGCAGATATGCAAGTTAATACGAGTCTCTAAACTGTGCACACTTAATTTTCTCCCCCTCTTTCCGTCCCTCTCTCCTCCCCCCATTCCCCAATGATACTTTTAGAGAAACCTTTTTAAAGTTAACACCAAATTGCTGTTATCAAGCAAACACCTCTCCCATACACCTTTGTTTGCCCGATCCAAAAGGGACAATACAGCACATTACTGTATTCACATCCACTTTTACCGCATCTCCCTCATCTTCATCCTTGAAGGATCATAATCTAAAAGGTGTGTTATTGGTTTAACTAAAAAGAAGACCCTAAACGAAGTAATTTACTGACAGAAACACAGGAAAAATAGCATGCAATCTTCAAATGCATTAATCAAGGCAGGGATGGGGGGACAGGGTGGGATGATTAAAAAAGCCCAAAAGGATGATTCTTAAAAAAAAAAAAGAAAAAGAAAAAAAATAAGTCAAGAAATGCAAGCGCCTCATTCACTTTTGCACATTTTTCTAAAACACCCAATACATACTTGTTTCTGAGCTTATATTAAAACAGATATCTATGTTAACTTACCAATATATCTTCATTTCCCTGCTTCTTTAATATGATGGTAGGGTCATCTATTAAAATGATAACAAAGTCATATTCATAAACTAAAATATTACTATTTCATGTAATTTATAACTGAACTACAAAATCATAGTAATAATTATTATACTCCATCAAATACCATTGAGGCATCTTGAAGACTGTTGTTGCAGAATCATTATGCTTAAAATTAAAGAAAAATACCTATTTTGTTTGGACTGCATATATGCATAAAGGTAAACTTATGTGCTAGTTGTGGCACTTGAAACAAAGAGCAGACTGTACCCTTTAAAAGGGCGATTTGCCTTTTAGACTATATTGCATTTTATGCACCGAACACATAAGATCTCATATAATGAGGTTAGTAATTTACTGAGGTTTCAGCCTTTTGCAGTGTACACCAGATGAGGGGTAAAAACGGAAGAAATACAATGCTTATGAGAATGGAGACCTTAGCATATTTACCCATTTTATCAAAGAATTCATCTAAAGCTTGATGAAGAGTTGGAAAATTTTCTCTGTTGAGTTCTAACAGCCATATAAAACAACGAGCTTTTTCTAGAGGCGGTTTTGAGAAATAGTCAAGAACTTCTTTGTCTTCAGAACTCGTTGACACGTAATCAAATTTACTACCATACTTCTCATTCCAGAGCGTTGTTAAAATAGAAAGATCAAGTTCTTTTAAAAATTTTCCATATTGAAGGAAAAAGTTCTCTGTAGCTGTCAACCCTAAAAGAGTAGAAAAAAGGTATCATTTCATTCAGGCCTCAGAGCTTATTTTGTTTTTGTTTTCCAAGTGTGATATTCCTCTTAAAAGAGGAACAGTTTGCTCCAGAAATTAAACATACAGTAGATGAAAGAGACTGTGCACATTTTTTTTTTTTTATCTTGAAAATGCAAGCTAAAATGAGAAATGAATTCTATATGAATTTTACTCTAAGTCAACAGCCAGTACAATAAATCTACACAAATTCTTTCAAGGACATGGATACAGCACAGAATAAAGAACCCCAAGTTCTTGGCACCTTATGTTCATTTTGTCTGCAAAAAGCGACTTGCATCTTCATCCAATTACAAATTCAATAGGAAACTACACAGCAAGGCAACACTAGCAAAGAGAACCAAGTTAAACTACTTCCAAGTGATACAATACATGACAAAAAGAAGTTACAATGATCTTACCATATCTTTCCAGAAACAAACCATTTAGACAAATATTCTCATTTAAGTCTGTTCTGGAATTTAAAAGCATAAGAAATTGTGTAGTTCTCTTTTTCCTACATGGGCAAAGCCCTGCCTACATTAAAATGCTTTACTTTTTCAGAAAAATTTGTCTCTGCAGAGAAGAGAGAGGTGGTTGCTGTGTTACTGATGGTCACATCTTCTCTAGAAATCCTGCTAAGGATCAAGTAAATGAAGAAGAAGAAGAAAGTTTTACTTCATCACCCATTAACGTTAACAAAGCAAGACTGTAAAATATGGAGGTTATCTTCATCTGCAGACTGAATAATTATGACCAGGTAAGGTCTTCTGCTATTACATAAACATATAGCCTACCCAAGTTGTTAAGGTGTTTCATCCACTTCTGTAACTTGGGATCCACTTCTTCCAGCTCACTCAATACATGGATAAAACCCCTTGTTTTCACTCTGCTTTTTTCCTGAATTAAATAACTGATGAGCTGCTCCATCACTGCATGTGACATGCTGCTAGTTTTGCAATATGATGTGTAATCCTCCTCATTGATTACAGACCAGGAAAGCAATTCCTTTAACAGTCTGGAAGCATCGCAAACAGCAGTTTTTATTTGCTCAGCATTTTGAATGATACGCTGCAGGACTCTATCACCAGTATATAAGCCTTGATCATAACCTGCATAACCTAAAGTGGGATTAAAAAAAAAAAAACAAAAAAAACGAATAATAAGATTTCATGTTTATTTGCCACAATTAAAAGCATCAACTCTAAGGCACGGAGACTTTGTATTAAGTGGTGTTTTCTTTTTACTGGATTTTTTTTAATATTAGCTTTTTCACAATACTTAGAATTACAAAGTAAATATTTTTATATAATGTATATATTTCTTTATATATAAACTTGCTTTACCTTCATAAATTTGACAATACATGGCTTTAAATCTGGTTTACACAACAAAGTAATCCTTAGCATCTCAACTAGATTTTGGAAATGTTTTTTTTTTACCTGCCAATAAGAGCAGCTTGAAGCAATTGCCTGTACAAATTTATTTTTATCTGTGCAGGCTCCATGCCAGCCCTGATGCAGAGAGAGAACTTCTCCAAGCATCAGCTCCCAGAGCAAAAGCACAATTCTGAACATCCAAGTGTACACCTAGTAGCAAAGACTGCTCAGACACGAACCAAGGAATCAAGACTGAAGTTCTTCAAAAGGAACTTAAATCACCATACAGTACAAACTTCCAGTTATTTAGAAATTAAAACCAAAACTGAAAAAAAGCAATATTTAGCATAAATTTAAGTTCCTGTAGTAAGATTATGCAAGTCTTCAGGGTTGGGGAGGGTATGTCCAAAATTAGTAGTCTTCTGTCATTTGATTTCATAGAATCATAGAATATCCCAAGTTGGAAGGGATCCATAAAGATCATCAAGTCCAACTCCTGGCACCGCACAGGTCTGCCCAAAAGTTTAGACCGTGTGACTAAGTGCACAGTCCAATCGCTTCTTAAATTCAGACAGGCTTGGTGCAGTGACTACCTCCCTGGGGAGCCTGTTCCAGTGTGCGACCACCCTCTCGGTGAAGAACCTCTTCCTGATGTCCAGCCTAAACTTCCCCCGCCTCAGCTTAACACCGTTCCCACGGGTCCTGTCACTGGTGATTATGGAGAATAGGTCACCTGCCTCTCCACTCCCCCTCGCGAGGAAGTTGTAAACTGCAATGAGGTCCCCCCTCAGCCTCCTCTTCTCCAGGCTGAACAGGCCCAGTGCCCTCAGCCACTCCTCATATGTCTTACCCTCTAGTCCCTTCACCATCTTCGTCGCCCTCCTCTGGACACTCTCCAACAGTTTAATGTCCTTTTTGTACTGTGGTGCCCAGAACTGCACACAGTAGGACATCCTGAATGCTAACTATGGTATCTCATATTGTTTTAGAACAATAATCCATAATTCCACATACCACTGTGATCACGGTATTGAGATGGTTCATTTTCCATCTGGTTTTCTTCTATTTTCTGTTTAGCAGCATTCAGTGCATCTTTCCGTGCACATTTTCTTCGTATTTTTTTTTCTTGTTTAATTTTTAGCTTCCTAAAACTGATAAAAACAATTAAACAGTGAATCTAATGTTAAGATAAATGTGCCTAACTACTTTGTCAAACTAACTTGTTTTCCATGTCTTACAATAGCTATACACTTCAATTCCACTGTAAAATATTATTTTGAAGAGTACAGATATAATAAAGCATTTTTTTTTATTTAAAACTCATTAAGAAACCACAAAATTTCATTAAAGTCTCATAAAAGTAAGTATGTAATGGTAGGAATATCCTCAAGATTCCTGAAATTATTTTTACTCTGAATTTTACTTTTAATGTCTGAATTAGGATTAAGTACCTGCAATACTGTCTTTTTTTTTTCCTTTCTCAATTTATAACACATTTTGCACCAAATAATAACATATGACTTTTATTAACTTATTTTATTCCAAGAAGATACTCTAAATTAATTTTTGTCTCATTATTTATAATTTTGCTCGAGCAAAAGTATAGTATAGTTTAGTTATAGTTTAGTTATAGTTTAGTTATAGTTTAGTTATAGTATAGTTATAGTATAGTTATAGTATAGTTATAGTTATAGTTATAGTATAGTTATAGTATAGTTATAGTTATAGTTATAGTTATAGTTATAGTTATAGTTATAGTTATAGTTATAGTTATAGTTATAGTTATAGTTATAGTTATAGTATAGTTATAGTATAGTTATAGTATAGTTATAGTATAGTTATAGTATAGTTATAGTATAGTTATAGTATAGTTATAGTATAGTTATAGTATAGTTATAGTATAGTTATAGTATAGTTATAGTATAGTTATAGTATAGTTATAGTATAGTTATAGTATAGTTATAGTATAGTTATAGTATAGTTATAGTATAGTTATAGTATAGTTATAGTATAGTTATAGTATAGTTATAGTATAGTTATAGTATAGTTATAGTATAGTTATAGTATAGTTATAGTATAGTTATAGTATAGTTATAGTATAGTTATAGTATAGTTATAGTATAGTTATAGTATAGTTATAGTATAGTTATAGTATAGTTATAGTATAGTTATAGTATAGTTATAGTATAGTTATAGTATAGTTATAGTATAGTTATAGTATAGTTATAGTATAGTTATAGTATAGTTATAGTATAGTTATAGTATAGTTATAGTATAGTTATAGTATAGTTATAGTATAGTTATAGTATAGTTATAGTATAGTTATAGTATAGTTATAGTATAGTTATAGTATAGTTATAGTATAGTTATAGTATAGTTATAGTATAGTTATAGTATAGTTATAGTATAGTTATAGTATAGTTATAGTATAGTTATAGTATAGTTATAGTATAGTTATAGTATAGTTATAGTATAGTTATAGTATAGTTATAGTATAGTTATAGTATAGTTATAGTATAGTTATAGTATAGTTATAGTATAGTTATAGTTAACTGAATCGAGTTAAGCTCGATTCAGTTATGTCAAAGGTTTCGGTACTAACTTACTGAAACAGCATTACTATATGCAGTTTTTATTTACATTGATTTCTAATCATTCCTATAAACTTTGCTAGATAGTAAGTGCTGTAGAGTAGTGGTGCTGAACTTATGCTATGCAGTGATTCTTCTCCCACCCAGCTAAAATCTTGCTGACTTCGTCCCTCTAGCAATGTAGGAATAGAACAATGCTTGCAATTTAAGATTGAAAATAGTGGTGGTATTCTAATCCAGATGCACTCAACTTGCACCACTATATTTTTTTATTAGGATACTCAAGCCTCAAGTACTTTTACCGACTTCTTAGTCCATCTGCTTTTCTATCAAAAAATGATTTCAGTTCATTCAAAAACATCTTTTCAGATGTAAAGGACAAGAATATATTTCCAAAGTACCTGTGGTGTTTTAGCAATTCTTAAGAAAATAATTTCTAGAGCAAACTCCCCCCTCCAAAATGACTGAACTTATTTTTAAACGGTAGAGAGCTTACCTTGAGCATTTCTGTTTAATATTGGCTCTTGGTGGTTCCTTGGGTTTTGTGATTTTTTGTTCAAACTACCAGAATAATTGACATCACATTAATTAAACTTGGGTTACAATGCAACATTGATGTTCTCAAAACCAAACAGAATTTGATGTTTTGGAAAACAATGAAAGTAATACTACAAAAGAGATTGTGCACCCTTGCACATATGCCTCATGAATGTCTACCTAAAATATCATACAACTTAGTACACAGCAATATATTTCTCTCTGAAAAAAAGACAAGTGGAAATGTAACACAAGGCCAGAAGACCAGGATGCTGTTCAGATTTACTAGTGGGCAGGAAGCAAACTACAATCTTTTTTCTTGCTTCTCACAGACCAACAGAAGCATTTCCAGTTCCCATCAATGACAGTTCTAACCAAAACAAGGTTAAGAACAGAACAGGTAACTTACATCCCTAAATAATGCTCAGATTCTTAGTGAAGGTAACATATTACTTATGAGTTTGCATATTATTTCTGAGTTACATTATCACCTTCACTTTATTTCTTTTACCAAAGTAAATATTTTAAAGATTTTCATATTTTATAAGAACATCTACTTACTTCGCATTTTACCAAACCAGAAGAATTGAAAATAACTATTTTTGAAATAAGGCCCGTACAGTCAGGAGTGAAACATAATTCTTGAAGAAAATCCTGTAGGAGAAAATGGAACAAACAGTGAAGACATTTAAATTCATACAAATTCTATGTTTTTATACAGATTACAGTTTCTTTATTTGAGTTGACCAAGGTAATTAAAGCTACCATGGGCCTAAACTCCTACTGGATGAGGATAGAAAATCACAGCTGACTTGGCAAGGACTGCAAATCCAAAGAGTTGTATACCTGTAGCATATACCTGTTATTCTCAAAGCTATAGTAAATCCCCCCCTCCTCCAACTTTAGGTTCAAAAGTCAACTTCAAGAATATTACTTTGAGTTCACACCCTCCCTGAATTTCCCTTCATTTTATACCGACTGCCAATATCATCTCTTGTAAAATTACTTTAGATATACTCAATGTCAATTTGTTTCTTCAGCAGCAAGACTGTAGAAAGAATACACTTCCATATGGGAGGACATATATGATGCAATAGAAACAGGCTAAGCATACTGTATTGGGTTTATGTGGCAAGATCTTGGTAGGAGTGGGGGCCACAGGGGTGGCCTCTGTGAGTGGGGCCCAGCAGCTCTCCCATGTTAGATAAGAAGCAGCTCCAGCAGGCTCCAAAAGAGACCTGCCGCTGGTCGGAGCTGAACCAGTAAGTGATGTTGTTTGTACCTCTGTGAGAGCATATTTAAGACAGGGAAAAAATGCCATGCAACAGCAGCCTGAAGAGAGGGGTGAAAACCAGCCCTGCAGACTCCCAAGATCAGTGCAGAATGAGGGCAGAAGGTGCTCCAGGCACTTGAGATTCCCCTGCAGCCTGTGGAGAGGCCCCTGGTGGAGCAGGCTGTCCCCCTGCAGCCCATGGGTCCCACACGGAGCAGATCTCCACGCTGCAGCCCGTGGAGGAGCCCACGTGGAGCAGGTGGATGTGGCCTGGAGGAGGCTGCGGCCCATGGAGAGCCCCCGCAGGAGCAGGCCCCGGGCCGGAGCTGCAGCCCGTGGAGAGGAGCCCACGCAGGAGCAGGGGGTCTGGGGGGAGCTGCCGCCCGCCCGTGGGGGACCCGTGCTGGAGCAGTTTGCTCCTGGGGGATGGATGGACCCCGTGGTACGGAGCCGTGTGGGAGCAGTGCTGGAAGAGCTGCTGCCTGTGGGCAGCCCCCGCAGGCTCAGTTCGGGAAGGACGGCATCCCGTGGGAGGGACCCACGTGGAGCAGGGGCAGAGGGACTGTGAAGGGGCGGGGGAGATGAAGCATCAGGGACTGACCACAGCTCCCATTCCCAGTTCCCCTTCACTGCTTGGGGGGAGGAGGTAGAAGAGGGTGGATGGGGTGGTGTTTTTATTTGCTTTTAGTTTCTCACTGTTCTAGTCTGTTAGTAATATGCAATAAGTTACTTTAATCTCCCTATGCCGAGTCTGTTTTGCCCATGACAATAATTGTTGAGTGATCTCCCTGTCTTTATCTCAACCTCTGAGCCCTTTCTCCCCCTTTTCCTTTGAGGAGGGGGAATGAGAGAGCAGTTGTGGTGGAGCTCAGCTGCGTAGCAGGGTAAAACCACCACACATACACAAGCCTTTCTTCTACAGACAAGAGCAAGCTTTACCCACACTTGCACAGTAGCCAATTTAATAAGAGACTCCTCTTTCCCATCTCTCTTCTTGTCAGATAAATGGAACATATATAAGGCTGTAGTACTTCACTTATCTCAGACCAAAGGAATGCTATAATATTGATATAAAAAAAATGCTTCTAGTCTGACACAGGTCTTACCTTATCATTTTTATCACTGTAGTTTGTAGTTTTCAACTTTTTCCAACAGCTGATATGAAACTCCACTCTACATTGCTGACAGCAGGTAATACGTATAAAACCCTAACATTGGAAAATAATATCAATTTAACATCTTTAAAAACAACAGAAAACAGGGCACAACTTAAATGAAGACAGAATAAAATGGTGTGTTCTAGATAGGTCTCTAATATAAAAGGGGATAGAAAACATGAAAACAGGACACTTTATTTCCCAAACCCTTTTAAACTAAAATTTACCTTAAAGTCTGGATCTGTAAAAAATATTTGGATTTTGGAGTGGCCATGGCATTGCTGATAGCGACAAACTGCATCTGGTTCTGGAGGGAACTTGCATTCCTCAATGCAGTTCTTTAAGATCAACTGAGAAACAGAAAATGATATCAGATAAATTGCACAGAAACCCGGAGAAGATTAAATATCTACTTCCAAGGAACTTTGCAGTGAAACGGACATACATCACTTTTTAAACAGCATACAACTAATACCAAAAGGTAACTTTTACTAGTGAGAGCCATGCAAGATTGTCTTTTATGCCAAAATATTCAAAAGTTCATTTGAGTGAACTAAGTATCCATAGCTTTCCTATGTCCAGGTTTATACATGCTTAACAATTCGAATTGCATGAGAATATAGTAAGTTTTCTATACCAAAATTCCCAGGGACAGCTCAGACCTGGCTCTGCACTGGAGCTAGTGAGGTCTCCCTAAACAGTGTCTAAAGGTAAAGATATTAAAATAGGTTTGTGTCAAGTGCATTTCAAGTCCCTTGGGGTTGGCATTGAGCCCAAATTAATGAAACATTAGTAGAAACAAATAGACTCCCAGTCGCAGCCTTTCAGATATTTGCATTACACTCTACAGCAGTCCCAGACCACGGTTGTATAAGGCTAGCTTACTACAGTATCAGCTTGATGTCTATGAGAAATCATTGCACCTGTCACACTGTAAGGAAACAGCACAACTGCTGCTTTGACCAGAAACAAAACAGGTTAATACAGTATAGCCACTTTCATGCAGTGAGTAACCTAGCATGCTCTGCTGTGTCAAAGTGCCTGCATGCTGAGGAGCTCGTGTGTCTTGACCTTCATGGCATGGTATACTTCAAAGCAATAACAACACCAAAAATTAAAAAGCTTTTCAATACAAAAGAGTAATTTGTAATTTCAGAACCAGAAGTTGGATTTTTCAATTCAAACAAGGAATTTTACCTTAAGAACTATACAGTCAAAGTCTCCCATTTGGTTTTAAATATAGCATTACCTATACAATTTTCAACTTCATATTTTTGCTAATTCTCATTTCTAATGTGTTCTCTCTAGCATTACATTGCATATAGTATTCATAGCCATTTAGCTTGATAACATCAAACTCCCATTATGTACAACTTAGAGCTGATTAGAACCACATTATTACATAAAAATACCCAAGTATAAACTCTTATACAGAGACTTGCCCTTGTGCTGTAAATGGTATGCTTTCCAAGAGTATAATTCTGTCACTGAAAAAAGATCTTCTCTGCAAAGACCAGGCTTTGGGGTTGACAGTGCTCTAGGAAATTTATTTGCACTGGCTGTTCCACGCAGAACCCCTCCTCACTTCTGTCCTCCACCTTCCTTGGCCTTGATAATGTGGGGCAAGGAACAAAGTGAGGATGACAACCTACGAGTCACACTACAGAGCTTTGGGAAATATACTTTTTTTTTTTGGAAAGACCATTTGAGAGAATAGGTTTTTTATTTTTGTGGTTAAACATACCTGTAAATTCTCTTTTCGTGTTTCTTCAATGACCTGAGATGTTGTGGGCCAAGTTAATACTCCAGGTACAATCTTATGACTGACCATTGTTTGTGACTTCATAAACTGATCAAGCGCATCTGAGAATCTGAAGTTTAAGCAGGCACATGTTCAAATCACCTATCAATGACTTCTGCACAGAATACAATTCTTTCATGATTCATTTTATGATCCAAGAAAAACAAACAGTAACAATACGAGTATGTGGGATGAAAAAGCATTAAGTTATGTGGTAAAGGGCTGTCCAGTGTAAAAGACTCAAGGCCTGTGGCAGTGGCTGGATAAGGGGTCCAGAGTCCATGCATGTCTATTAGGCAGACCGAGAGCCTGTGCTGATATTCAAGGGATACATGAACACAGGTGTGCTTGTTAATCTGGAGAGTGAGGACATGCATATTTTCACTAGCCACCTTCAATCCCAGTCAGCCAGGGAGGAGGCAGAGGGTGCTGTTACCCGTACTTATCTTTTATGTGAGTTCAGATAGTGCTGCATGGGTGTTGAAGGGGCAGCCTGAATGGCCAGCTCTATTAACATGTGTCTGTGGGTGACATACACAGCCTAAAACTAAGCTTCTACCAGTCAAAACTGCAAAGGGAAGGGACAGCCACAGCCATGACTGGGACACAGGCAACTCCTGGGTCTTAGAACAGACCTGGCTACCCTGCAGCAGCAGGAAGGAGGAAACCCCTCCCAGAGCCCAACACTCCCTGGCCAGGTTCTTTCAGATATTCCACACAGAGGAGGGTTTAATGGTTAATGCCAAACTTACTCATCTGGTAAGTCTGGCATTGTATTAGGTTTAAAAGGCAAGGGTTGGGGTTTTGGCTGGCGGGGGTGGGGGGCAAGGGTGCAGGGGCATCTGAGGTCAACCCACCACAGGCATTAGATGGGATTTTGATTTAGTAGAGCGATACTGCAATATCCTGAAATCACAGCACAACCTGGGTGTTTCCAGCTTCTAGAAAGGAATATGTGAGCTGAAGCCAGACCGTTGCTGTCTTTTAAGATTAGTTGCTACACATTTTGTCAGGCTGAGCCACATACACGCTCCCCCCTATGCTGGTCTGGCTAGCTCAGGAAGATCTATGCTATTTATTTCAGGAAACTTGATGACTCACTGATGCAGCTGGCTTATCTAAAACCAATGTTACTCCCTAGTCTCCCCGGTGTTGAAATAAGTTCAGCTTTCTTTACAACGCATTCTTCCCCAAACTGATCATTTTCTACTCTTTGCCTATGAGCTCTCCTCCACTGTGGGGGTGTGCTGGTCGACCGGTCACATCCCCATACCCTGGAGTCCACTGGATTCAGCAGTTTCCATTACATTTTTAACAGTAAAAAAAATTAAATTTGTAATAAATCATTCTGATGTTTGAATCTGTTGATTAACAAAGAATAATTACCAAGAAATCATACAGGACTTCCTCAAATGAGAATATTTTTTTGTATCAAGTATTGAAACTTTCTGTTACACAAACCTGTTTTGCCTGAGGTATACTTTTCCAATTCCATAGTATGCCAGACAATCAAATCTTTCTTCCTGGTACTGTTCAATTATTTTGTTAAACTGGACTTCGGCCTTTGTCAGTGCCTTGAAAATAAATTTAAGACAAAAATGTGACATTTAGCCAGAAGCTTTTCAGTTCTTCCTCTCTCTTTCCCTCCAGTAGAGTGAGTCAATATGCCCTATTGTTTGATCAGTCCTACGAACAGTAAACAGAATTCAGCAATTTTATGTTCACACGCAAAGGGCTTTAAAAACATGGGCTCTAAAAAATAATGATATGAGCTAATTAAGCCTACTGATACCCAGACATTTTTAAATTAATTGAAAGACACTGGATATTTATAAACAATACTGGAGCGGGGCATCCTTCTGTTTTGGTGTTTTCTGGAACCAGAAGGTTTTTTTTTTTTTTTTTTTTTTTTTTTTAAGATTAGTGCATAACTATGTTATGACAAAGATGAAGATGAAAAAAATAATTTACTATACTTCAGTAATACTTAAGAATCTCATTTGAAACTTTAAAAAGTAGTTTTCTTATTTGGTAGCTTAATTTATCTATTAAAGACCTAGTCCCAGATTAAAAAAACAAATGGTTTTCTAAACTGTGGCAATGCTTTCCTTCCCAACTCATTTTATGTTTGCTAAGAGGAGACAAAAATAGATGATCAATCGCCTGAACTAGAACTTTGAATAAAAGCAATATAGCATCTTAATGTCGTACCTCGGGCTGTCCTATTCCAAGGAGAGCAGTGGCATGTCCATAGATGATTACAACATAATTAATAATACGAAGATTCAATTGCTGTAAATAGAGTCAAATTATAGTAGTAGCACAAAAACACTTGGCTAGTAATAAGAACATTACTGTCAATTGAAAATGTTCACCACAATAGGCACAGGAAACCATCATAGTTTCTACACAGATTAACGTTACAATCAGCATAAGAAGTGAAGGTTAACTGCACCTTTACTGCTGGTCACTTGGCACCCTGATACATTTCTCAGTGATACATCCTGAAATGTCTGCTTTTAGAAATGCTACAACTACTGGCCTCAGTATGTTGACTTCATGTAGTACAGTGTAACTTTGCTAGATTTCACATTCAGAATTAAGCAGATTCTATTTTGTTTTTAAATAAAAAACTTCTCTCAAACTTTTACCTCCTAATAAACTAGGTCAAAATTCCAGATGGATTGGTGCATTACTTGCTTAGTAATGAAGTTAGTACAGACTTGCTTTTGGTATTGCAACAGTTCTTACTAAAATGAGACCTTAAAGTACAGAGACGCATGTGCAAACAGATTTTCACAGAAAACTTAATGCTACAGTATTTTTAAAAAAAGTAGGATGCCAATTAGGTCATTGGCAGAATGGCTAAATACATTCACACAAAAATTCTCAATACTTGCATCAAGGAGTTACCTGACCAAAAGAATATAAATTCTTTTCACCCTACAACATTATCAATAAAGCTAACAACAGACAAATAACAAATAAGCTAACAACAGAGAGTACTTTCACATTAAGTAGTTTCGTAAATATTTTAAAAATTGTATCTAGAAATGTACACATGTATGCTGACCATTACAAAGACACAATTACAGAGATATAAATCCCATAGTTCTCTTATCCTGTTCTCAATTTTTTTCATTTTTAAGATCCTTGGCATACATATCAGTGCAACACCTAGCACTGGAGTCAACATCACAGGCAACAATTCAGTAACACTTACTTTGGTTGAAGGAAGGAATGACACACAGTATTGAAAGTATAAAGCTCAATTACCCTAATAACTAAGTTATTCCTCTCAATTTACCTTTAATTCGGAAGGATTTAGAATGCTCAACAACTGTGAAAAGGCTTGTTCAGCACTGCAACACCGCTGGTCCATCAAGGCTGTATAACCATCGTGAACAAGGGATTTAACCTCTTCTAGCAACATAGCTGAACCCACCTAAAATGTTTAGGAAAACAGCAACTCTAAATGAAAACAGCCTTTTTTTTTTCTCTCTTTTTTTTTTTTGAATAAAGAAAGTGAGCTGTTTACTAAAATACTTATCCAACAGACAACTGTCCAAATTTTGTACTTCTACATTTTTATAATTCCACTTTTAAAGCTGGTTAGATAATTTTTTTTTTTTAAAGTAGTTTTAAATTCACCTTCTAAAAACTTAAGGTAATAATGGACCTACTGCTGATAATCTCTTAAAACCTTTTTTTTTTTTTTTTTTACTGAAGTCTAGATCCGTTTCTCTTCAGAAAGTTCCAAATTTAGTTCGAGCATTATCTTAATACTTCTTATATATAAAAAGCAGACATTTCTCCCCCTACTTGTAGACTCCGTCTTGTGTACAAACATTTTTTAAAAACAATAAATCAATACAAGCAGTTGCAGAATTCGGAATTTGGTCTGCTGAAACACTAGGAATAATGTTGTTATGCTTTGGAAAGCAGATCATTGTGCTAGTGTAGAAGTACTTTGAAGCTCCTCCATCACCTTCTCCTGTCACTGCAAGCGAAACCAAACAAGTACAAAAAGACCCACCTGTGTATTTTAGACTAACTGTTAATTCACTAGGAATTCTGCCTTACAAGCTTTTCATTAACTTCTCCCCCCCCCCCCCCCCCCCCCCCCCATACATGACGATTCAAAGTTATTTTTTCCCCAGGATTCTGAATACAGGCTTGTGGGCAGGGAGAAAATAATTGTAAGGTTTTGGAAGAATGGGACATATTAATCTTTGAGTTGCCTGATTTTTAAACATTACAATACTGTTGTAGTTAATTGTATTCCTGTGAAAGAAACTAACATTTTGACATACTAAAATTAATGCTCATCCGGAACACAATTTCTGTATCATTTATGAACTTCAATCATATTTTGTTTTTGTTCTGTCACCTTGCCAAAAAGGACAAACATAGGAAAATACCCATGATCCAATGAAAGTTGTAAACAGAAGTAGCAGGGACAGCAGAACAAGCTAGCAGGTACAGGAGAAAAAATGCAGGAAAGATATTTTTTAATTTCCTAGAAGTACTGACATGAGGTAACGCTGTCAGAGCATATAGGTATGGAACAGAACTAATTTACTGTTAAGCTAATAATGTACACACGACATGTGAAGCTGATTAAGCCAACTAAAAAATTGGGCTTTGATTCTAGTGCTGTATTAACCTTACAAAAATAGGTATTTTTAAGGAAGCAAGGGAGTCTTAGTGCAGTCAGCACCTGCATCTTCTCCTGAATCCCTTTTTCTCTTTTTTAATGAAGTAATTAATCAGCAAATGACTAATTATGTATGTCCCCATTAACTAATTCATTCAACAGTTTGGGGATACTCATTATTTGTTGCTAATAAGACCTGAGAAATAAGACTTCAATTTCTGAATTTTATTGAGTTTTAAACAGCTGTTCAACAAAATGTTCTGTGACCATTTCCAAAGATATGTATCAAATACTGGAAAACATATTTAATCTGGACTCCTGGGAAAGTACTATAAATCCCTGAATAACTCCCAGTGATTTTTACAGTTTCACATATAAATTGAGATACAAGGGAGCCAATTTACTAAGTATTTCTAGCTATTTTATGAGTACATTGGAAATCAATGTAACAAAACTGCATGGTGTCTTTCAGGAGTGGAAAGTGATTTCATTGTACAAAAGCAGCAAGTAAATTGATTTCACTCATCTGTGTTCACACACCAAGAAATAAACATTCAGATGGCCTAGAGAGACCTGGGTATGACATGGGGTGCTCTTAAATCCACTCTATCTCTTGGGTTCATCCTGACAGGCAGTGATACATAGACTTTGGTCTTGCCTTTCAAGCCTTGTAGAAGCAGCTACCATTTTGGATCTTTTACCTTTCTACTTTGCCTCGCTAGTCATAAGTCTGACAAAATCCCTTAATTTCTCTTTTCTAGTTTTCATTATCTCAGTATTCCATGGCTCCAGACCCGCTTTCCATCCCTACATCAGTATTTGTCTCCTCTTCCTTTGAATGAAATCACACATAATGGTGGTCTGTAGCAATCAATGTTAACTTCCCTTTTAACAATGCCATTTTCTCTGGTGTTCATGCATACAAATCTACATTTGTATTTCATTCAAACTAAGT
This sequence comes from Anser brachyrhynchus, assembly GCF_964034855.1. Classification (NCBI taxonomy): domain Eukaryota; kingdom Metazoa; phylum Chordata; class Aves; order Anseriformes; family Anatidae; genus Anser; species Anser brachyrhynchus. The sequence continues at coordinate 115,742,643 of NC_137694.1, read as the reverse complement.
ATTTCTATAACAAATCTCTGCAACTAAGCCACCTCTGAGTAAGAATCAGTTCTTTCACTTGGATGGAAAAAGTTTGATCTAGGACAAACTCAGAACCTAAAGAAACCGCGCAGTGTAAGTACATAGTATTTTCTGGTTATTAAACAGATGGATGCATAAACCCCCACTGACCTCAGTATTAAAACCATGCATTTGATATATAGCTAGTCAAATTTTATGTATTTAAGCATTAAGAAATAATTCTGAGAGAAGTTATGAAACCACATATGCTTCCTGACACCCAATAAAAGATGATCTCGTTGCCTTTTCTTCAGGGTCACAATAGGTTTTCTTTCTTCTGACTAGACCTTTTGTTCACAAAGCTTTTCAGCATGCACCATCACTGAGACAGCTGCCTTTTTGTGAATGTAAAGCTAAATGGCAGTGGGAGGGGGAGAGGAGAAGCAAAAAGAGGACTACCAGCAATGAGACAATATAAATCAGTGTAATCACACGATCTTTGTTTCTTGATAGAAATCAGGCTAAACATGAAGCGGTAAGTTTTTGAGCAAACTAGGATTTTGGACAGCATTACTAAAAGGTTCGTAATTGTTTACACTTAAGGTCATATGCTAAGTAATTCCCACAATTACCTGTTGTACAGTACAGAAGAGTTTATCTTGGATGCTTTTAGACTCTATCTTCAAATCAAGGTGATCTCTACAAATAACAGGACAATGGTATTATGAGTTTGTAGATATATTTTATATGTAATCTAATTTTCAAGAAACAGAGAAATTTCTGTGCTTTTATCACCACACCACATGAGCCTATATGCCAGAAATTATGGCGCACTTTTTCACAATAATATTCACAATAGTATTTTTCACAAGTATTGTAACATTATCAAGGGTTATGATACTATTCAACTTATGGCTTGGGAATCACTAGGGCTTCAGGGAAGTAGAGGCCTTCTCCGTCATTTTAGTTGTTTCTTTTATCTTCTCCAGCTCAATGTCAGTTGAGTTGTTTTTATGAAGGGCTGGGATAGATAACTAGAGACCTTCCCTACGCCAAAGGCAGAAGTATAGGAAGGCACTTAGGCCTCTTTTCCCTTCTCCTCTTTTCCCTGCTCTACTTTTTCTAAGTACAAGATCCTTTACCCTAGCACAACAACCACTTAAAATCAAATGCATGTAGCAGCCATGCATGGCAGAGGCAGGGAGAACAGAGAAGAGAGGAAGAGAGAAGTTCTTTTCAGCTCTTCCTTTCCCCTACTAGGGCAGAAAGGCAACGTGCAACCGGGGAGTAGAGCAAGCGCAGAGGCAAAGTATTGCTCAATACTTTAAATTAAATTAATGCTAAGATTGCTACTCAATCCTCAATGCTACTAGATTGCCCATATATACATAATATGGAACTGAGCTAAACGTATCTACATTCAAAGGCATCAAACACTCATCACTTAAGATGAATCCTTTAGAGTGTCACAGGATTCCTTGAATTTTTTTAAGCCAAGCAACTTGCCAATTACAGAAATAGAGTTGTGATTATAACTGACCATGTACCTCACTTGAGAAATACTGTGCAAGTCAAAAACTTAACCGTGAGACAAGCAATTTCATAGATGGCTGTTACTGTAAAGAGCATTTGTTCCTATAGTGACTTTTTCAACATCAGAAATCTACGCTTCAAAAAATAGCACTTGATAGAAACTTGTATCAGCTTCTCTATTTCAATGTAAACATTTTACTTTGCTGTCTCCCTTATCGGTTTTAAATTATCCTAAGCACAAATGAAAAATGCTAGCTGAAAAAGCATACAAGAAAGTACAGTCTGAGCTCAATTTGTCTCATTTCACAGTTGAGGTTGCAACACTGAAAGCTTCCAACTGTGCATAGCCTTAAGCAGTAAGTCATTGTTTGCCTCAGTCACACTACAAAACAAGTCTGAAGTAATAGTTCTTAACTCCTTAACTATCTATTCAATGAGGAAATACACTGGCAAATGGAATTACCTATAAATGCAGTGACTTCGTCAAACTTGTTTAGATCATGTTGATCCCAGTATCACTGGAAATAATTATTTCTTTTGTTAAACTCTGAAATTTTAGGACAGAGGAAAGCATACATTTTGTACATAAAATCTACAGTGCTGTTTATCTCAACTTTCAATACTGGTCCCAAACCATCAGACCTACTCATTCACATTCAGAAAGAGTATTTCTGTACTTAATTAAACACTGATTTGCTTTAAGCCAAGATTCTAGTTTTACAAAGTCCTAAAGGACTTTAAAAGCTCTTTTCTAGTATTAAACTGAAACCGACTTATAACGTTCTCCTTGTGGACAAATCTCTTATTTTGAATAAGCATATGAAGTGTCAAAAAGGTTTAAAAAAGTGATATGGTACACTGTAGAAGTAGCACACAGTAGAACTAGTACAAAGAGTCCTTGAAAATAAGATACAGCTTGAACTATGCTGTGATGTAAGTTTGAATGTAACAGTAAGAACAAGATTCCTATTATCTTTTGCTGTAAAGGAAGCATGTTTGTGGTTAGGCTGTATCATGCAACTTGCTTTTAGGCAACTTAAGCAGTGATTATTAAAATTATGCTTTTGTTTACTAAAATCCAACTGAAAATTGGAAAATATTTAGTTTTCAAGTAAGAATTCAGTTTCTTCATGGAAGCTGGAATATAGTGAGCTTTAATCAGCTGTCTTAACATGACCTATATCCTGAAGAGGATGAAAAAAATATAAGCACATAATAGGGTATATTAGGCTTTAAATAAAAAGTGGTTAATCAGTCTTCAGTTATAGTTCATTGAGACCAATTTCCCCCACTTCTTTTCATAATTGGAGAAAAAAAGTTTCTTCACTCACAAAAATAATCACTCTTGTATACTACCAATAGTTTTCCAAGTGGCTTTACCACATTCCACAGCGATAAAGTATACACAAAAAATAAGATATACTTAACCTGTTTGTATGTGTACTGTTGACATGGTATTTTGTCAGTCAGAAACAGGGTACTGAGCTAGACAACTGTTAGTGTTGAAAAATTATAATTAATGTAAACTGCATAACAAACACTAAACACCAGCATCTCCTTTTCATATAAATCCTCTTCTCTATTAAAGGTAACTTGAATTACCAACTTTGATTACTTTGCCTGACATCCTACTAGGAAAAAAAAAATCAGTATACAGGCACTATACTCTAAATGGCATTTCTAGAGGTCTAGTGGTTTTCTTACGGAAACCGCTTTCCAAATCAAGGTCCACATTTCAGCAAAGCATTTGACTGTACCTAAGCAGTACTGCCAGAAGAAATGGCTACTAGCACACCACACACCATTTGCATAACAGAAATTTCTATTTGTTCATATTCTCTTCCCGTTGTACCTCAATGCTTTTTGATCTTCTGGGAAATACCATGGAAAAATGCATGAGAACACTGCAAATATATATATGCGGATATGTATATCTCCTGTAAATGTACTATTACAGAACATTCAGTATCTAGAATAATAAATTTGGTGTTTAAAATCTACAATCTCTTTATAGTGATTACTGATATTGTTATTACCTTTGCATCAAGCTCTTAAAACCTGTATGCAAATACTAAGAGATGACTTTTCTGTGTATACTTACACAAATGCTACCTATTTTAGAAATGTTAAGAGACCGTTAAAGAAAAAAGCGTTAAAAAGAAACCAGGTAGAAGCAAACAGATCTTCTAACTCAAAAATTTAACTTTCTTAGACTCCTTCAACAAGGTGGTAAGAGGAAACGTCATCACAACAGAAGAAATACTCTCATTTTGTGTCTACTTTTGCCATGCCTACAAAAAGGCAGAATAAAAGGCTTCTGCACCAGGTTCTCCTATACTCCTCATGCCTCAAAATTAGAAAACAGAGCACTGTTTATTTTCCCACCCTCACAACACCCTCATACTGCATAATATAATCACACACCACCCTCTCCCACACTGGGACCCTGCTACTCCACCTTCAACTTGCTACTATGGACACCTTTCCACAAAAATCAGGACCCTACGGTATTTTCTCCTCTACTCACTAACTTCCATGCTCCAATATTTTGACCTGCAAAGCAAAGGCCCCAGTTGGGTTAGGTTTTTATTAATGCAGAAGGTCAAGAAGCTAAGAGCACAGTTGAAAGCAGCAATAAATTATAACCAATCAACTGCTCAGGTAAGTGTCTACGCACAGGCAAATACAATTAATCTAGTGGTAAAGGCTAAGAGGGAGACACCCATCTTAAAACTCACTGAAGTGTCTCATCACATGTAGTGTTAGGAGCTGCTGCTGCATAACAGTTATGAGGTTCACAAACAGGGAACAATTCCTATCTAAGTGTTCAGTTTAAATGTTAAGATTATAAAATAACAAATAATAAGTTAGTTTAGTATGTTTTATGTATTGTTTATTTATGTACATATACAATAAATTATAAATAATGTATACCATTAATATTGTTATTAGAAGCATTAAAAGATTTCTAATGAAAAACGCTGTATTTAGATAATAATTACTCTACATTTTCTTCCTCTATAGTTTACCTTCTTTTCCTTGACATTGCACTGAAATCAACACCCTCTCTCTAATAGTAAACATATACTACTCTGGGAATAGATCCACCTATTCAATATAATGGATTTCTATATCAGATTTAGGGGGTTATATTAACCCTTAGCTGGGGGAAAATAAAAAAAAAAAAGCAAAGAGCAAGCAACAAGACAAAGCTGCATCAGCCATTTATAAGTGCAATATAAAAAAAAAACTCACTAACTAAATTAAGTTATACAAAGTAACTAAAAATTTTCCTTACTTCGTCTTTTCAGAATCACCAGATTTGTTCTTTGGCCTTCCTTTGTTTTGGTGACTTTGGCCTGCAACGGGAAAAAAATATTTCAAACAAAATGACAATCACCTAAAAAATGAAAAAAAATGCACACACAACTTATTTTGCTGTATAAGTTATAGATCTGAAATGTTTACAATATTCAGAACTAGCACAGCCAAGAAATTTTTCAGACACATCCCTGAGTGTTATGATGCGAATTTGATATTATTTGTATTAAATAGTATATAATTTTATTAATCCTGTAAAGGGAAAATGATGTTTCAAATAAACAAAAGAATCTTAAGACTCTGTAAGATATGATCTGACTCTCTTATATCATAACAGTTATTGAGTTGGAATCCAAACCAAACAAACCAGGTACGTTTTACAAACCCACTTCTGCTATTTAACTATGAGATAACCAGAATTTTTAAATGTAATAATAGATCACTGTGGGTGCTAAATGTCTTCATTTGTGTTTGACCACAGAAATTTTACAGAAAGTCTGCTACTTCAAAAATACATTGCTAAAGGAGTCAAGTACAAGCCACATTAACCTTAGAAAGCCAAACACGTGAGTCAGATCAATGTAAACATTCCTGATTACAACACAGAAATGTTTGGCTGCATGGAAACAAACACTGGGCTACAACAAGAATGAATCTATCCTAATAACTGATTCACTTGTAACTCTGAAATGATATCAAAGACAACGCAAAACTCTAATATACTTTATAATTTCTGATATCTTATGTTATCTTGGTCACTCTGCTCTACAAACTAAGTAAACAAGTCAGTAGGAATGAGGAACAAAATAGATGTTTTAATACTTTATTGGAATTGGTCAAAACCAGGAAGCAACTCAGCTGTTTTCTCTGGAACATAATGAGAAAATTCTTAACTAGAACATAAGATTAGGTACATGAATGTGCATAAGAATGCTCTTAATGAAGTCATGAAGCATTTAAATTTCAAGAATTTTAAGTTCGAGTTTTTTACAAGACTGAGTCAACAGCAACAGTGACAAAATCCACTTATTAAGAGAGCTTCCTTCTGGTAACCAAACAATTACAGAAACAGGGCAAAAATAGTATGTCTGGTCTGGTAAAGAACCGACAAGCAACTGACATTCAGTTACAGAACTGCTGAGCATCACATGTTGCAAGAGTTCCTTATTACATACATTAATGTTGAAGAGGGCAGAGGGGGGCAGATTTTTTTGCTAGTTAAACCTAGTTCTTTTTACAGTTCATATAAGAATGCCTTTTTCTGCCTCAGCTACTTGTTCCAAGATAAGATAGTTCCAGCCATACTCTTTTAGAAACGGCTTAGGAAAGGACTGTAGCGTCCAAGCACTGGACACCATCGTACAGACAACATACATTCCAGCACCTGGAGTTAAGCTGGTAGAGGACTGGAATCCAAATACAAGGTACAGCTACCAAACAAATCAAATGTAATAAACTACTGAATGCTGCTTAAGTTCAATTACCGTAATACTGAATTTGGAAAAAAAAAATTAATTTCACATATAAATTTCAGCAATTATCTACGCTTTAAAATGTTTATTTATGCTACTCAGAAAAATATTCTATATATCTATATTTTAGTGTATATATATATATTTAAAACACTGAAAGACACTGATCAGAGAAAAACAAGAATTATCCATTTGACTAATCTCACTCAAGAGAACAGAATGTCTTTCATACTCATATCTCAAGTTAAATCATATACATAGGCACCCTCACGCCTTGTGCCTCAATTAATTTTTCATTAAAAGCTACTTAATGACAAAATATAAATTAATCAGAACAAAATACAAATGTCAGAAAGACTGATCACGTTCAGAATTATTTTATGAAGCATTAATTGAAAGTGACATGGGAGTCTGAACAGGTGTCTGCCGGAATAGTTCATATGCATTCAAAATTCCAAAGTAACACTAATAATCATTATAAAGTCCTCATATTAAAGATATTTAAATGATGGAAAACAGTATTTTTGAAGGCCAGACAACATTTCAATCATATCATCATTTTACCACTTAGAGATTATATTCCCTTTTCTTCATTAAATATTTTTCCCCTCCTTAAGGAACTGAAATATTCAAAGCAAAATCTTAATGAAGATAAACCAATACAAATCTTTCCTTGCACTATCAAATGAAAGAATTAATCAGCCCTATTATTTCACTTAATGAATCTAACATTAAAAGCCATTCAAAAAAAATGATTCCAGAAATTTTTCCTACAGAAACTACTACTCCCATATACCATTCAACTCAAAAGTATTTTTTAAATCTGAAAGTATTATCTTTTTAAATGAAAGTAATGAGCAAATCTTGATGAATTATCATTAAAACACTTCAGCTAAAGTATTAATTCAACAGCAAAGAATTCACTTACCCCACAAACATTTTAAAATACTAGTAGAAGTAGCATTGCTTTTGCTAGAGATTTCCATTAGAAGCAAACAAAGATATTTAACAGAAATATACACATATTCAGAAAAATAGTACATGCAAGCAAAAGCTATAACGAAAAAGGACAGTAATGTTAAGATAAGATACAGGGGCATAAAGTTGCTTTACATTAGCTCTCCTGCAAGCCACAAGCCTTTTTTATGTGAACAAAGGATAAGAAAAAGAAAGCTGTTCATCCCCACCCACACTAAACTTGTATCAGCTAGTCATTCAGAGCATAACTCCTCCTTTCACATCAAAGCCAAATCAAATATTTTTTTCTACAACAGTACTGACATAATGAGTATTGGGGGGAGGAGGAGGAGGAAGGAAGAATAGAAAAAGAAATGGAATCAGCAGGTTTTTTTTTTTTTCCCCAACACAACATTTCACAGTCCTATGATCTTTTCAGCCTAGACGAATTTTCAGTTCTCTACCTGCATTGCCTTTCATTATCCCTCTTCCCTCCTTAACCTCTCTAAAACCAATTATCCTTCTTGCTCAGGAACAAGTGAATTCAGACATTTTCATAGTCACTTGATTCAAACTTGTTCAAATTCCCTATGGCACCATGCCTCTCATATTTTGCTCTGTTACACCATTTAAATATAGTTCCTAAAACTGATTTTTCTTCCTGAACTTGACTTCCCCTTTCCAAAACCCTTCCCTAATTTATGCTTTCTGAATTAACACTTTACAGTTGTGTTTTTTGTTTTTTGTTTTAAATAATCCTACCACGTAAAGTAAACGCAAATTTGTTGAAAAGATGTTTCTTTTGCAGCCTTTCTGCATTTTCCACTTCACAAAAAATGATTTAATTCTTCAAGATGTTTGCGTATAATATCCAAAGTCTACAGAAGCAAGACCACTTCTTCCTACTGCTCATTTCTAAATATTATTTCATAACATATCTTCATTGGCTTCCTAAAATCAAATTTTGAGTCCACATTTTGGCATCTGTTCAGATAAATATATAACTATGTGAAGTCCAAAGCATGGTGTAAGTGAGCACTTCAAACTTCTGCCTGGTCAGGAGTAGAAGGACTCATTGCCTTGATGGTCACAGCTTTAGAATACAGCATGGACAATTTGTGAATATCAGGGAAATCTCTTACACATTTTCAGTTAAAGTATGTTTACCGGGTGATAAAAAAAAGAGTTCAGGAAGAGAATTCACTTTGAAGCTGAGAGCTGTTTGTGCTTAAAATGAACACACATCACAAGAAGGTAACTCCAGATCTGCAGTAAATTTGAAGGGTGGGACGTCTTTCTACAAAAGTGTTTTTTTCCTTAAAAAAAAAAAAAAGAACGATACCAGCTTACATCTCTTTAACTTCGTAGCAAAAGATCCTCTGTGAAATAGCTTGTAGCATCCTTCCTCTGTAACTGCAGGAAGATTTTCTTAATGATATATACAGAGCTTTTAGTAACCTTAAAGTAATTACGGATATTGAAACTACCCACACACCTCTCTTAATTTTAGATCTGTTTAGATCCAAAATATACCTTAAAATGAGAAAAGCATTTCTAGCCTGTGACTAAGCATTCCACTTTTTAGTTTCACTTTCAATTCTGAATTCATCCGTATGAATTAGACTGAAACTCCAAAAGAACTGAAGGAAATAAGGCACAGAAATATAGGCGAGAAGTAGTAATTTAGTAAGTCCACCTAACAAGAAAAAAGTGAAACATGATTACTTAACATTGTAAAAATAACAGTAGATACACTTCTGCTTATTAATAACGGCAACAGCAAGGGAAGAACTGACTCAGACTAGAAAACAATAAAACAAACTCACTTGGTGGAAACTCCAGAGACCACTCTTTGCTTTCTGTTCTTGGGATGTTGGTGACCTAATGACAAATACATTAATTTGGTTTTACACATACAACAAAAAACAGAAGTAGGTATTACTCCAGTTTCATAGTCACCTTCATAAACAGACTATCTTAATCTAAAAACTGATTTGCCCATTTCAGTACTATGTGGGAATTACAACCAAATTGCAAATTACAATTTAAACAAAGAAATCACAACAATAATACCATACGCTATGTCGCCAATTAAAGTAATTTCATTAATCAAAGTATATTTGTACATTTTTTTCAATTTCACAGCAACTTATATTATCTAAAAATACTATCACTTTTTGCAGTAACATTCAACTTAAGGAAAGATAAATTTACAGACCTACATTATGCCAATTTGCATGTGTAAAAGTAGATTGAAGTTTTCATAAGATAGCAAAAAAATCTTCAAGCACTTCTTGTAAGTTCCGTAACTCACTCTTTTTCAACAAATTACTCTAACGTATCTTTCCTTCCCTTTGCCCTTGTACCTTAGTTTCACTTTTCCCGCTACTGAGTCACCTTTCTTCATTGCCCTGCCCTTCTGTGAAACCTGAAAAGGCTATTTTGAAATGTACATGCTAAGTTTGCTTTGAACCTGCTAGTAGATTCATATTATTTATCATCTTGCTTTCATATAATACATAGTTTATAATGCACTTTATATGCTAAGTTATAGGAAAAAATATAGATTAGCTTAAAAAAATGGTAAACAATCAGAAAGGAGTACAAAAGTTTATTTTCAATTAATAACTAGTGTGAAGGAGAATAAGTATTTGTAGGCAAACTGGAAGTTGTGATGTTAAATTTTGAATTCATGCTGTCACAGCATGACTGTCACAGTCTGCATGTATCTAGCAAATCAAGCCACCTGGGAAAATTTATGGACCAGAATGATTAACAGTCTCTTCATAATAATAGACACGAGATAAGTACTATGACACCAACAGCTGGGAGATTCCACTGACATCCATTAGTGAAATCCCCTGGAAACAACATGATAAGCCGTGACAAAATCCCCAAAGATTCCACTTTTTTTTTTTTTAATATAATATAATATATATATTTATTTATATACCGGTTTTGGCTTTGAGTTACTTGCTTTCATAGCAGTTCATATGGTACTATCTTTTGGATTTGTGACCAAGACAGTGTTGATAACAATAATGAAATAATAATATTGAAAATAATGCTTTAGTTTTTGCTAAGCAATGCTTACACAGTGTCGAGGCCTCTTCTGTTTTTCACCCTGCCCAGCCAGCCAGCAGACCAAAGGTACAAAAGAAGCTGGGAGGGGACACAGCCAGGAGAGGTGACCCAAACTGGCCAGTGACGTATTCCATACCATATGATGTCGTATTCAGCAATAAGAGCCGTGTAAACAGAGGAGGAAGAGAGGTGACGTTCATAGGTATGGTGTTTGTCTTTTCATGTTAACAGTTACGCATAATGAAGCCCTGCTTTCCTGGAAATGGTATGTATCTGCCTATTGAGTAGGAACAGTGAACAAATTCTGCATATTGGTTTGCTTCCATGCACAGCTTTTGTTTTGCCTATTAAACTCCCACCAGATTTCTTGCTTTTAGCCATCTGATTCTCTTCCCCATCCCACTGAGGGGAGAGAGCAAGCAGCTGTGTGGTGCTTAGCTTCCTACTAGGGTTTGATCCACAACATCATAGTAAGTCTTTGCACTTTAAACAATTAAAAAAAAAAAACACTCTAAAAGGCAGAGTTAGAGACTTTTGTTGGTGGATTTGTTTGGCCGTACTTCACTAATGTGTAACCTTAGTTTAGTTATTTTTTAGGAACAAAACTCAACCATGAACAGAGAACAAAATTTAAGTTTCACTTTATCGTTTAAACCTTCCTCACCATAGTTAATAAAAATAATATAGTAGAACATTAACAGTTTTAAACAGTTGTTTTTTTTAATATTAAGAATTAATCCAAAGAATTACAAAATGATACTAAAATAATACAAGTCCATTTTGCATTTTAACAGTATACTATGCTTGTTTTAAATACACAAGCCAAACATATAATTGAGGACCATAAAATCCTAGTTTTAATTATTATTTAAGAGTACTATTCAACCAAGACTTTTTCCACAGAAAAGAAATCTGTTAGCAGAGTAACAAAACAATGGTCTGTAACCATGTAAATACTTAGCATTGCAAGATCAGTGCAGAACATTCCTTAACAGCAAAAACCCTGTATATGAATTAACTTTGGCTAAAGCATCTTCCATGGAATTCCATTATACTAGTACACATTAACTAAATCCTCTCCTAAAGCCAAAGGGAAGTCCACATCTGAACGCACACTAACAGGCAGGACTGGTCAATTAATTAAGTCAGACATGTCTTCAGTCTCTCTTTTAATTAACCTGGAGAAGCCCTCTCTCTTCCTTGTGAAATGCAACGTCCATCTTTTCATTTGAGCAACCACTTCTTACCTTCTTTCAAATCCAAAGTTCTAAACATAATTTTATATCAAAGGAAAAGTGCACTTGCCTGAGAAAGTACACAATTATTAAAGCATAATTGCTGCAAAGTTTCAGCCACAGCATTTAAATGACTGTAGTAGGTTTACATGGCAAGGTTTTGGTAGTGGGGGACCATAGCGGTGGCTTCTGCAAGAAGAATCCAGAAGCTGCCCCATTATTAGATAAGGGCCTGGGGCCCCACTGCTGGCCAGAGCAGGCCAGTAAGTGATGTTTGTGCCTCTGTGAGAGCATATTTAAGAGAGGAAAAAAAAACTGCGGGGAAACAGTAGCTGGGAGAGAGAGAGAGGACTGAGAAACAGCCTTGCAGACACCAAGGTCAGTGCAGAAGGAGCAGGTGGATGTGGCCTGGAGGAGGCTGCGGCCCATGGAGAGCCCCCGCAGGAGCAGGCCCCGGGCCGGAGCTGCAGCCCGTGGAGAGGAGCCCACGCAGGAGCAGGGGGTCTGGGGGGAGCTGCCGCCCGCCCGTGGGGGACCCGTGCTGGAGCAGTTTGCTCCTGGGGGATGGACCCTGTGGTACGGAGCCGTGTGGGAGCAGTGCTTGAAGAGCTGCTGCCTGTGGGCAGCCCCCGCAGGCTCAGTTCGGGAAGGACGGCATCCCGTGGGAGGGACCCCGCGTGGAGCAGGGGCAGAGTGACCGTGAGGGAGCGGCGGAGATGAAGCATCAGGGACTGACCCCAGCCACCATTGCCCATTCCCCTGTGTCACTCAGAGGGAGAAGGTGGAAGAGGGTGGATGGGGGGAAGGTGTTTTTGGTTGCTTTCCTTTGTTTCTCACTTCTCTAGCTTGTTAGTAATAAGCAATAAATTTTACTATCTCCCTACTCTGACTCCGTTTCGCCTATGACAGTAACTGTTGACAGTAACTGTTGAGTGATCTCCCTGTCCATATCTCAAACCTTGAGCCCTTTTCATTGTATTTCCTCTCCCTTTGAGGAGGGGGAGTGAGAGAGCAGCTGTGGTGGAGCTTGGCTGCCCACCCGAGTAAAACCACCACAACGACACATTCCAGGATGGAGAAAATTAACATACTGCTAGTCTTGTAATTAGCATCTGTAGCATAACTTACTGTGGTATCATGTTTTTGATGGCAGTGGTGATCTTTAGGATCAGACTGTGTTCTCTTTCTGTCTTTTTCTATTTCTTTTTGTTCTTGAGAAATGATTAAATGAGATTCTGAAGAATTGCAGTCTCTGAAAAGTAAAAAGAGAAAACGCTAGTTCTTCCAACGTTGATATCTTGATATTTAAGATGTCCCATATATGCACTAAAAAAACAAGTACAAGAAGCCTAACCCTCATAGAAATTTTAACAGCATAACCGTACTTAAAGGATTTGATCTAACATCCTTTTTTATGCCTTTCAAACTGCATATTATTAGGCTAAGCAAAATCTCTAACAAAAAAATAATACAAGAAAAAAAAAACACAATTTCCTATGGATAGATAGCACATCACTACAAGTAGACCAATAAACACCAAAACAGTCTTTCAGGAAAATGTTTCAATGAGTTAAGGCATATACTGCAACACAGATCAATCTGTGAATATGGAATCTCCTTACCCTCTTGCCTTACCCTCTCCAGGCAAAGCAAAAGCATAAAATAGATGTGAAAAAGACAAGTTCCTACTACTTAGGATATACTTTTTTTGTTTGTTTGTTTTTACCATTGCCAAAATTTATTTGGTAAGCATTCAGCTCCTCTTTGAATTAGAATTCAAATCATCTTAATGTCCTAGTGAACGTTATACAGCAAAGTTAACACAAAACAGTGGGTAAGATTGCACAGACATTTTCAAATGCCAGGTTCCTTCAACAGCATACATACTTCAAATAGGGTGGAAAATAAACGTGAACATTTAATTGTTTCCTCTTATTTCCAGCACAGCTAGAACATAAAATGCTGAAGGAGACTACTTGGAACTTGAAAACATTACAAAGACAGCTTATTTAGGTCCTAGAGGTCCTCTTTACTCCTAGACTGCATTCTGGCTGCAGTTCTGATCTTATTTCTTTCATTTTTATTGCTTATATTTTGTTATATATCAGGAAACATCAATGATATGTATTATGTAAATCTTATACTAGGCATTGCTAATAAAAAAATAGCAAATTTGGCAGTTGCTTACTTTTTCTCAAGAAGCAATTTCTTTGGTTTCTGCTTGTATTCTTTAGTACCTGTAGAAAATATTATAGGAAGGAAAAAAATAATTAGCTAGCTTCAAAGGAAAGTTACCAGTGAAGGAATGTGGCTATGTTCAAGGCAGATCTTCAAAAGTGAAAACGTTACCATTGATTTCTTCTAACGTCTTCTTTAATTTGTCATTTTGCTGAATAAGGTCCTTAAGTCCATCAAGAATATTCTTGCAGAGTTCCTGAGCTCTCTCATTAGCTTCCAAAGCCAGTTCATGCTCCCCCAGTAATGACAGTGCCTTACAGAAGTGGTAGTGACCCTACATGGATACCAGTTTAAGTGTTCATTCACTCAAATAAGAAAACAGTTTACATTCAAAACAGTTGTAGTACAGCGGACAATATAAAGTTTTCACATACCTCGAAGTTATCTATTTCTTCTGTGAATAACCAAAGTTTTTAACCACTCAGCACACTGAAACAGCTAGATACCGCTCATAATGAATTATCTTTCCCCTAGCTTTGGAGAAGATCAAATTTGCTTTTTCCTCTAATTACAACTAATAATTTGCAATCCTTTACTCTTCTTTAGTCCAAGAACGTCAGGAAATACATTCTGGTCATTAATTAGGCTTTTTATTATTTTACGGACTATATATATTCTTTTTCAAGTACTGTGACAACAAAGCTATGCACAATGATGTAATATGTTTTTTCATCTTTACACATGCAGAACATCATGTAAGCAAGTGTATCAAAATAACATTTTTAATATAAAAATACAAGCAAGCTATGTACATGTCTGAAGCTGAATTCCCAGATACTCCGCCCATTCTACTGTCATTAATGCTTAACTCAGATAATAACAATTCATACATACATGTGTTAAACCTGTAATTCAGACTGGGACCCTATGTTGGTTTACAGTACAAACAAAAAGATGATTTTGAATCGTATATGATTGAAACTAACCTTTGGCCAATTAGGCTTCAAAATAGTGGCCCTTTTTCCATCAGCAAGGGCTCTCCTTAAAGAGAAGGAAGAACAAAAAAGATTATTATTTATACTTCAGAAATCTACAGACTAGGGCTGCATTGTACAAGACACTATAAGAAAAATGTAAGATAAATAAAACAGTTCATTCGCCGTATAAAGGTATGGTCTGACAACACTTCTTAGCTGAAACTTACCTGGTTAAAATGTTGCAGTCTCAACCATTTCACACATCAAGTATTTATTCCCTCCCTCTACCTCCTAGGACTTCCAGCATTTCTGTATATGAAGCTATCCCTTATAAATGGGCTCTGACAAGATACTTTTTTAAAAAGCAAAGACTTTATAAGAAGGCTGAATAACAAACCAAAATACGCTGAGAGAAATCATATTAGGGAGTTGTTACGTAATCATCACAGCTACAGATCCGAGAGCACAAGTATTAACTACTGAGCACAGTAACCTGCAAAACTGTCAACTGAAGCCAAAAGATCATGCCTGACTTTTTATACATAATGTATCATGGAACAAACAAAGTAATTTTGATCAGGTCAGAGCAGAAGCGGTCCATTACTACTGCAGTAGGAGAGCACAGAGCAGCAGAGTGACAGCCTTTGCTGATACAAACTCTGCCCAAATGGGGCAGTTATCGAATTGATATACCTTTGGGTTATATGATTTGCTTCTTTACAGAACTATGGCTATGTGTCAGATAAGCAGGATGCAGTAGATTATAACAAAGAGGGGTAACATGGATAACTTCCGATGAAGAAGCTCTAGACAGTATGTACTTTTACAAATAATTCACTCCTTTGGTAACTGGGTCATACGGACTCAGGGAGGTCATGTTGCAGATATTTTCTAACTAGAGAGGCCCACAAAAAACAGTAAGGAGCTATTTTATTTCCACACAGGGAAAAAAACATGCAGAAAAAAAAAAGAAAAAAAACCTTGTTTATCAGGCAAGTATTTGTAAGTTGCCTAGTCAGTAACACTGGGGTTTTTTTGCAACTAATATAGCAAGGAAGCTTGTACAGAATAATCTAAAGGAGGAAAACATTCTGTGGTAATGAAAGCTGGATTCCAAAGAAAAGCCTGAAATAGCAAACAGAGATAGACAGCCTATATAAGAAGACCTAAGCAAGGCCGTGAGCTGAAGATCCTGACCACATCCACAGCAAACAGGCAAGTGCTTCCACAAGAAATTGGACAGATAAATTAGCTGGAGTGAAGAGGCATAGTTGAGAATAACCAAGGTAAAAGATGATTGATACTGAGAAGTAGGGCTACTTTAGATGAAGCAGAAACAAAGCTAGTAGTGGCTGTGAATGCTTCATGGAAAGCTACAGCAGGAATTAAAAAGGACGTCTCTGAAGTGAAATGCTGAAGTAGTAATTGCAAAGACCTGCAACACGTTGAAAATAATAAAGAAACAGCTAACAAGTAGAATGGGAGAAGTTGGACCATATTCATATCACAAAGGAAACAAGTAAGGAAAAGAAACTTGAGTAAAAGACAGTGGCGTACAGAACATCAAGATACTAGGAGATGATGAAAGCCTGGTATAGCGCTATGAAAAGTTGCCCCTGAGCACTGTCAAAAAAAAAAAACAAAAAAAAACAACCATCATGACATGAGGCTAGAGACAAAGCCAAGCTGCAGTAAAAGGTTCATACACATAAGCTGAGTGAAGGCTCATAAACATGATTTTTAGCTTAACAAGTGGCTTAAGGAAAAGTAACTCCCAGAAACACACTAATCTCTTCTTCAAAAGGTTTACTTCTTCAAAAAGTTTAATAAAATCACAATACTCACTGGTACTGAGGGTTTTTTCCCCCAGTTGTATAGCCTCCCTCCCACCCCTTCAAATTTTAAATGCCATGACATACTGCCAGTAGATACAGCTAATATTACTCATTTCTCTTAATATCAATTTCCTGAGGTAGTAACATCACATTTACTACAAATGTTAGTTTTTTAAATACTTCTTTCCTAAGTATACTGCCAAGCTGTAGTAAAGGAGATCACAAACATTACAGATTATAAACAAGGATTTACTCACTTGTACTGTCTTGTGAGAATTAAACAAAGAGCTCGGTTTCCATACAGAAGATGGTTTGCAGGACTGAAAAAAAAAAAAGAATATACATATATATTAAAAAGTTAGTAATGCATATTACTTCTGGAAATCTCAAGAAAAAAATAGTAAGTTCACACAATAATTGTCTGCAAATGCTCTAGCACAAACACTATAAACAATTATATACAAGCTTCCCTCAATAGTCCCAGTGATTTACAAGTCATTAAGCTTATTAGTTTTAATTAGGTAGTAATTTATAAGATTTGGGTCCAGCAATTTCCAACCAATTCAAATTACTTTCTACCTTGACTGTCACATACATCCCATTTTGTTTTGTTCTACAAATGCTAACTTCCAATTAAACCAAAAATTTCATGAACACTTCCGGATCTCTGGTTCTACAGCTGTTTCATAACCCTCTGTCTGACTGGGCAGACCAAGCAGTAGTTCTAAAGAACTAAAAACACTGCCCCTGAAGTACCTAGTGGAGAGCAAGAGGAGGGAACCTGTATATGTACTCCAACAACCACTTGAAACGAAGCCAAAAAGGATGCAGCTAGATAGGGAAGGAGTACGTTGATGACGCCAATGAAAGTCAGCTCAGACTGGCAGAAGGCAAAAGAAAAGAGTGCATACAGCAGCTGAAAAATTCCCTAGCTCCAACTAGGGAACATCAAGACTGAGCTAGCCTTCACTTTCCAACAGGGTCGTAAGGACAACGATCAATTTATGATAACTGTTAAAACAGCTCTGCTCAGCAGCCCCTTGAATCTGTGTGATTTCCTGTACTCTCTCACTGAATTCTGCTCTTCCCTCGATCTCATCAACTACAGTGAGCAAAGCCTTCTCAGCCTGCTCCATCATCTCAGACACAAACACTTGATTGAAGACAGCTTAGCCAACTTTTCAGGGAAGTTGAAATCAGTTTCAATTTGGGATTGAAATGTATCCTATTATGTGACATAAAATCTGAAGCAAGACATCACAAAAGTCATAATCTTCTCAAATGCATGACTATAAAGCTACAGACTTCAAAATAAAAAAAAAAGAAAAATTAGAACAATCAATTTTTTATGAAAGGTGGGATTTCTGTGAGTTCCACCATATTCCACAGATACTGCAGCTTTTAAAAGCAGCATTTGCTTGACTACAACACAAGTAGCAATGACACCAAACCAACATGCTGTCACTAGTTCACATTACATGTGAGCCATAGGAAGGGGACCAAAGCTCTACATGTACAGGAAACAAATTCTACTTTAAACTGACTCCTTGTCCCTTCACAAAAACCAGATAATTCTCCAAATCCCTTTAGCAAATGACTTTAGGAGAGAAACGAAACAAAATTTACAAAAGGAAATTAAGTCCATTGCATCTATATGCAAAGAGCAAACATTTTAAAAATATAATTTGTTCTTGTTCACTAGGTTCTGCAACACTTCTGAGATGGTAAATATTTGTAATGATTGGTCATGCTGTTCTGCTAGCTTGTTATTTCCTTTCAGATTTACTCTACTTACTATTAGCCATCTTAGATCGGCTTTAAGTCTAACAGAACCTCTGGAGAAAAAAAATACAACTAACCAAAAGAAATAAAACATAACAAAAAAAGCGCTACACAGCTTTTTTTTTTTTTCCTCTTTGCCTTTCCCACCCCCTCTTTTTTTAATTAGTTATCATTTGGCCTCTAGAGTAGCTCATACAATCTAGTTAGCCAGTTCAGTTCTTACCAAAACTCTATGGCTTTAGTATACGACATTATAGCACAATCAAAGTTTCCTTGGGAAAACTCCTCGTTTCCTTTCTGTTTCATAGATTCACTGTTCTGTGAAATCAATAAAAAAACAATTCAGAAACCACTTTATTTAAACTCAGTTGCAATGTGAAGTAAGGAAACATCTGGCAAGAGTCAGCTATTTTTTTATGCTTCCCAAAAAAAACCAAAATTTATGTATTCACTATTACCTGTAAACTAATGCTTTTAATTTGTTGTAATGTACTAAGATTTCAAGCATACGAGTAAAAGCATTGTGCAGACAAGAATACAATGTACACCAATTACAAAGTAGGACTAACTCAGAAGCTCCCTTGGTCTCCATAATACAGTTATTATCAAAAGCAAGTGCATGTCAAATAGCAAATTAGACTGAGCACAGCACAGCTCAACCAGTTCAATACTTGGTGCTTTTCAACATAGTTCCTGATTTCAGCAAGGAAGACACGCGACGTTTGGGACAGGACATGGATGAACACTGTCCAATGTACAGTGGCAACATAAATGACTACTGTTCTGCTTATTAGGTCTGGATCCCTCAGGAAAACTATTTTTTTCTAGACAATTACTCACTTGAGGTTTTGAAACCTGTATCTTTGATCATTTGGCCATTTTTATCATTTTCTAACCCTAAAAACAAAACAAAAAAAACCCAACAAATGATAATCACAAACGTTGACATATTCTCTTACCTTCCTACAGTTTTCACAGGTCACAGCTTTAAATTCTTCAACCAAATTACAATCTTCCAAGGCAACTTTTGTTATATAACGTTTGCCTGTAGACACAATTCAGAAGAATGCAATAGACAAAGAAATAATCAAAGACAAGTAGAGTTTATCTTCTGTTAATAATTGTGCTCTATTTTGTGTCTGGAAACAAAATTTGGCATACCAAATAAATAATAGAAACAAATTACGTGACAGAAGTGTTCAAAACAAAGGAACCATTTATTAGCGGGTAAGCCAAAAAAACTTGTCACAAGCAGTTAAAACCTTTATGCATTTGCTTTTTTTCAAGCAATCAAGTGAAATATGGCTTTACTTTAAAGAATTTGCATTTTTAAAAGCTGTTAAGATTTCTATTTTAAAGAATGTGTGCTTTGGTACTAGACTATAAAAAGATTCTTCTCCTTGCATGCTAGTTCGATTCCAACCACTCAGTTATTTACTGCAATGTGCACATGCAAAACGTAAGAGCAGAATACAAGCCATTCAACAGACATCAAAAACGGTGGACTTGGGAACCTGTTGTCATTTCAGCAGAAGTTCTCCTGCTAGTGTGAATAGCCTACAGCAACTCCCATGAGCTACGTAGGCTTATTTTTGATATATGACTGACTGACACCTCGATTAATATTTTGACAAAGCCCTCTGCCAAACATTTAACAATAAGACCCAATTCATATTTCAGACACATTTCACCCCTAAGTTAGAGGTTCACAGACTATGGGCGCACACACAGTTTTTTGTCCTTGTTGTCCATTATCAATTTTCTCAACAACTGTTCAGCAAGAACATATGCACTGTGAATATGACCCATACAAAGAAACTCAAGAAAGAATTGACTGTTTAAATAAACAGAAAACAACACTATTTTTCCAGTCATTCCCATGCTGATGAAAAGCATACAAATATTCCTATTTCATAACTATAACACAGGTAACTTTCCAACTGCTTGTTTCTTCAGAAGTGTTCATACTTACATTCTGCAAAGAAAATTTCAAGATAGATCCAACCAAAATCACCAAGTTTCTCCAACTTCTGCAGAATACCAACATCACCTGTATATCTGACCCAATCAAGTGCATCCCCAACATCAAAGACACCCTAGTTCAATTGAAGAAAAGGGAAAAAAAAGAAAGTAAAAACAAAACAGTAACTCTAAGTCAATACAAAGCAAAGTCCTAAAGAAAAAACAACCCACCACACAAACCACTAATTGAGTTGCAATAGTGGAAATACTCCACGTAAATGCAACAAACAGTACTATTATAGCACTTACATGATGCACTTGTTCCCAATTTGTTAGCTTTTCAAACAGGCAATAGCTCATAAATACAAATATCTAGGTAACCCAAACACAGCGTAATAAAACATCTGTCCTCATTCTGTGAATATACATTTTCACTAGGAGACAGGAATCATTCAAATTATCAAATTTGATTTACAAATATTTTTGATGACTGCAATGAAATTGCTTTAGTGTGAAGTGACAAGCCTGATTTAAGAAATAACATTCACCAGGCTGTTAGATATGCAGGCAGGGCTAAGATTTAATTCCATAAATCATAACTTTCCTTCCACTCAAAGTAAGTTTAACTGTTTGAGCTACAGAACTTTATTTGAAGGAAAGGGATTGAGTGAAGAATGCCTGTTGCCTAGGATACTCTCATATTACTTGAATCTGCAGATTTAAAAGAAATAATTTAAAAACCCACATGACTGAGAAAAATATCACTAAAAACGCAAAAAAACGGGTTATCCAGCAGCAACTTACAGTTGTACCTATTCTGCTTTTCCTATTACTACTATCAGTTTTGATATGGTCTTCAAAATTAAACGTCTTTTTCACTTTTGCAGTTAAACCACAGAGCACAGCCGAAACTAGGAAGTGGGGAATAAAAATGATAAATGTAGGGAAACTAAGAATGTTCTCTTAACAAGGACAGCTCTATCAAACATTGAATTTGACAGTGAACACAGATCAGCAGGTTCCCTTGCCTCACCCTTAGCCAGCCATTCACAATCTTTCAGACTGAATCAGTACCACTATTTGAGAATCTCTTGGAAGATTCTCAACCTGTCTCCAACGAACACCATTTTTAAAGGTTTGCATCATTTCAGCAATCAAGCACAGTCCCATTTGTAGCTCTGTAGACTCATCTTACAGCACCGCCATTGCTAGTATCAGGCCACAGGACTGCAATCTGTTGGGTTTACAACTTGTCCTGCACCTTGTCTTGGCCTCCTCAGAGCTCTTGACTTAACTTGATTGAAATGTAACAGCAATTTTTCTTTTGACTAGGTAGCTGTAATTAATTTGTTTTGTTTTTATCTGGTACAATAATAGTTTATAATATAGACAGTAGTAACAAGTAGTTACTTATAACTGCTATGACTAACATAATGATGCAGCACTGAGAAATGGAAGCCAAATATGACAGAACAAAGGCCTTGAGAATTGCAGACACGTAAAATAGTTTAGAGAAGTACAGGCATGGAATAGTAACAGATGGGTCAGAAGCTGACACTGAAGACTCAATGGCTATAAGCAACTGGCCAATGGTCATTATAAAAATCCAAAAAAAGAAAAAAAACTATGAAGCTGGACAAAATTGGGGTAAAAGCTTTTTAACATACATAAAACATAATATATAATAAAATCAGGTATTACTTGAACCTGCACACCAATGAAAACAACAAGCAAGGTATAAGAGTGTTTTACCAAACATAAAAAACCAAACCCAAGTGGATTCTAGACTTGGAAGAAGAATACAGCAACAGCACTCCTCACAGCAAAAGACACCTGATAGTGATGCCTATACCCGCTACCCCCCACACAAAGAACAGACTGAAGCCATTGGCTTTAGGATCCCAAGGAGCAGTAAAAGCTAAGCGTAACACCACAAAAAGGGTCAGAGACTAGGAAGTGTGTGTAACCCAGCTCCTAGTGAGTTTTTCCATTTAGAAATTTTTGGGTTTTTTTTGTTTCCTTTCTTCATCTGCAATAACTCATTCTGGAAGATTTCAGTTACACTGTCAATAATTTTTCTCCATACATATAACATGTGTTTGCCTTTCGCCCATAACAAGATTTTTAGTATAACACACTAACACCAGCACAGAAAGAGAGGACAAGCAAAATGCACCAGAGATAGGACATATGAACTACCTCCAGAATTCTCACCCATTTTGATCACACGCAGACAGTATTTATTTCACAGCTCCTGTCACACAGATTTTGTTTTGTGGCTCAGTTGAAATAACTGGCAACCCCAGTCCTGCATGCCTATACAAGCCAAAAGCTACAGACTATTTGTGTGTTTTAAAATTTTATATATATAAAAAAAAAAGTGTACAAATATACATTTACACACAAAAAAGCATTCCAATTAAAAGCAATTCGAGAAACTTACATTTTCTATCCTGCTGCCAATTCTCAGTATGCCCCCAATAAAAGGTGGAACGTTCTAGGAGAGAGACAAAAAAATCAAGTAAAAAATAAGTTAAGGCCTGTTTCTATCTGCTCAGGTTCAACTCAATAACATTTTATGTTCTGCTTGAAAGCAGTACCATTTGGACAGTGGCTCTGGTCCATTTCAAAGTTTCAGGAAATATTTTTGTATTCAGTAGCCAATTCCGTACCATTTTTGTTGAAAAATAAATAAATGCTGAAGTGGAAATAGAGAATGAATGGATGCTATGACACCTGCTTAGGAAAGTCAGCTGCTTTAGCCACTTCTACAGTTTTTTAAATACCAAAGATCCAGCTGATACAACCAATGAAAAAACATCCAAAACAACAGTACTTCCCCTCCTGAGATCTTCTGCTCCTCCAAATACATTTTGCTCTTACTATCTTTTACATGGGCAAGGAGATAAAGGCTGAGGAAGTAAGAAGAGGGAAGCACAGGTAAACAGGGGAATGGGAATACACACCAACCCTCTCAGATATACAGATCATATGGGAGACTACCACAGAAAGAAAAAGCAAAAAGAACCCATCACATGAAACAA
The DNA here is from genome assembly GCF_964034855.1 of Anser brachyrhynchus. Lineage (NCBI taxonomy): Eukaryota > Metazoa > Chordata > Aves > Anseriformes > Anatidae > Anser > Anser brachyrhynchus. The sequence continues at coordinate 115,719,263 of NC_137694.1, read as the reverse complement.
TGCAGAGTAACTGTAGAGACATCCTGAAGTATAAGAAGGTGAAAATAGAGCACTTGGACAGCCTGAAGGAGAAAGCAGCAGAAGGAGCATAAGGAAGTATGAATCCACAAATACAATACATGAATGCCTAATCATAGAAAGCCATATAACAGACAGAAAAACATAGCTTGGTGTTGAACGCAGAATTTCATTAAATCAATTTAAAAAAAAAAAAAAACTTAAATTTAAAAAACAACAACTTTATCTTCCCCTCAGCTGCCGAAAAACATTTGTTATACCACTCTCTTCTTTGCACAGTCACTGTTTTAAGTCAACAACAATATCAAATTTTAAATATCATTTGTTGAACATGGAAAAAATAACTGAGAAAAAAAATCTGCTTAAGTTATTCATCAGGGAAAGGTGCTGTTTTTCTCACTGATACGACTCTCTTAACAACGGTCGCAGTCAACCACATTATGGACTCTGCAAAACTTAAGGATTATCTGAACTATAATAAAGCCTGTGATGTGAAACTAACTTTATAGAAAGCTGTAACTATCAGACAATTCATTCACTCCAGTAAAAGGATATGTCTTATTTAAGATACAATCCCAAGCTGCCTAAGGTAAAGAACTAATTAACCTATTATATTTGAAAATAAACACAAACTTAAAACATAATACTTACAACAACTTTTTTAATCAAATCAACAAGGTCTTCCAAAACCTCTAAATCACAGAGTCTCTTCCAATTCCGGTCTAAAATCTGTGAACTGCTTCAAAACAAAACAAGTTGTTATTCAGAAAACTATCACCGTGTAACATGGTCTTACATACTAACAGTTATAGTGATTAGACATAAGCTAGAGCACGGTTACAGAATCTTCAGAGGAAAAAAAAAGGGGGATGGAAAGATTTTGGTACTTTTTAAATACAGGGCATCCATTTAAATGCTCAAATACATTCTGAGATTCCAAACTTCAGAAACACATTTTTAATATTTTCAACCATATGTTCGAGAACCATGCCTTCTGACCTTAACTAATTTAGGTTATTGTAAAACTATACCTGCAGACTGTTTTACCATTAGTGAGAGCATATGCTGATCTTTCAGAGATAACAAAAATAAATGCAAAAGCTGATGAATCACTGAGAACATGACTACTTACCTCCAATCAGCTACCAAAGAATTACTTTCACTTTTGAAGAGAAGAGGCCAAAAGATGCGTATTTTAATAACGTTGCAATATTCTCTTAATATGTCAACCGGCTGACTGCACCACACTTCACAGGGATCAACATCTTTAAGAAAATAGTTAGGAACTGGACTATACAATTCAGGCATTACAAGTAATCAAAGTCCAACTAAACATTCAAAACCACCAGCTATTTCCACAATTTTCCTCCATTTCCCTTGGAGGCTGTCTGTAAAAGGTGAAGTTCCTTATTAGACTATTGAGGTGGCATCAAGTACTTTCAGAGGAGTATTATCTGAGCATTTGAGTATATGCAAAAACTCATCTTACAGAGGTGGTGGCTACACCTGAGTTTCCTACATATTACAGGTTATCATTTCTATAGCGTATACAGCCTTTAATAACTTAGCCTGTTAAAAAGCCATCTGCTCTTCTGCAACTATCAAAAAATTAGAGACTGTAGGCAAAGAGCTTTGTAGTTATAAAGACCAATTTGAATGTGTCTTTAGACCTATACGGCTAAAATGTTGCTACAATTAAAACACAGGTAACAAACATAAACCTTAAATCTCCATCCTTATAACATTAACTGCCTGAACACATCAGTGCTATTGACTATTCACACTGTTCTCACAAATGCATAGTAGGAGTATTCTGCATGTTACATTAGCACAAAAAAAAAATTCTTCCAGTGGAAAAAAAGCGAACTAATAATTGAACGATTCAAGCACAGCACCGACAGCGCTTTAGAAAGTTATGTAATATTGGTTTAGTTTACATACCTGTTTTAGGTTTATGTGGAGAACGTTGTACAAATACTCCATGACCCTACAGATAAACATATTATTTCTTAACAATGCTTATCTTGCAAATATGTTACACCAACCATAAATGATTACTTAACAGTTTCTAAAAAGTAAACCAATATAAAATCTTTACATCAGAGGAAGGGAGGATCAGAAGTGATTTTTAAGTAGTCACCAATTCCTTTTCTCAAGGAAAAAAAAAATTGCACGTACTTTCGCTTTCAGATCATAGACACTGGGGACCAGTAAAAAAAAAAAGATGGTCCTCATAAACAAGCAGCGTGATCAAAAAGGAAACTAATCTATGGAGCGAAGCATTTGGTAACGAGGAGTCTACTTTCACATTGTATGTGCTTCAAGGGGATTTAATTTGCACCGGTTGAAGTCTAGTCCCATAGACAAAGCATCCATTTGTGGTTGATACATGTTACCTATACTCCTAAAAGCATCTTACAGATCAGCTTCACCTCCAGTGAACCTCACACTAGAGGGTTCCAATGAAGATGTAACATGGAAGATGTGGACACCTGGGATATTTGCTTCAAAAGCGTTCTGATCCAAACTTAAATATTACTGCAGACACATCAACTAAATTCATTACTAATGAACTAAAATTCAGTTAGCTATTATTAATTGTAATTACTTCGTAGTTAACTAAAATACTAACTCAGACAACATGGACCTAGTCAGGAGAATGATTTCCATGTCCCCACTTATTCTGAGTAGGAGCTTTTTATAAAATTTTAATAATGCTCATTATCATCTCACTATCCTCTGTGTCCAATCTGAGATGGCTGAATTCTCCCTGCTCCCATCTCACCACCACCCCCAATCCTATTTCACCAAGAATAAAATACTACTAGTGTTCACCATTCTCCCTCATTTCTGGAATTCTGCCAACTGTTTTCTGGGGGAAAAACAAGGAAACTTAAGGTCTGCAATATTTTGCACTATCAAATAACAAACCCCTTTGTATCAAATCTTTATAATCCACATTTATCATAGCCAAAAAGCAAACAGCAAAAAAATATTTTTACTAGAGTTACCTAACACAATAGTTTGGTTGCATTCCTATAAAATAAATCTCTATCTATATACCCATGACCTAAAAAACATACTCACAGATTAATAGTTCTGAATGGAAGCAAAGTTTTTTAATGGTTTAAACAATGTATTAAATCACCCTAGGACATTATTCTTCTAAAAAATAATCATTCAAAATCAAGTAATAGACAGCAAAATAATATTCAAGAATACCTAGGGAAACGCTTCATGGTAGCATACTGTAATTACAATACTTGAATGGGTTTAAAACATAGTGCTGCATACAAGCCTCTCAAGCTGAAGAAGAAATTACACTGTTCAGTTTTACAGATCTCTAAAAAGTCTATTATTTTAACATGCATTGTGTGTGTCATTTGATGCATACTATATGCATTGTGTTTACGTACAGCTGCGTTATCATTTCAAAGAAACACACAGCTATCCCTGAATGTGACTGGAGAAATGTATAGAAACAAACTAAATACCAAACGTGTCTTTCATAGTCCTTTATTCTTTCAGTGGCAGATTTCACGGAAATACTGGCATGCTGTGCAATGATGACTTAATAACTTGACCTAAGGCGATGATAAACAATCACATGATCTTGCCCCAAGCAGTACTCCTAAACAGCTATACACGTAAACCAAGGCTTACCCTTAAAAATAAGTTACTACAATGTGAACGAATTCAACAGACCACAACACTAACAGAGAGGAAAAACATTAACTAGTATTTCAAAATCAGTTCAACTTGAAAGATGACTAAGAAAGTCTCATTCACTCCACAGCATGGCTTTTGCTACAATATTAAAAAAAAAAAAACCACACCCCTCGATCACCCCCATCCCCAACACCCATACTTGACATATCAAGCTGAAGGTAGTATTCCCACTAAAGCAGATTTCAAAAACATGATTTTTAGCACTTGCACAGATAGATTCAAGGGTTTTCTTTCCACAGCACAACACCCACATCACTTTAAAAGATAACATGTCTAGTATCCTGTGCTAACACAACTGTTTAAATATTTTATTCTGTCCATAGCACAAAAAAAGTCTTTATTGATATAAACAACTTCCAGTGAGACTCACTACTCTGCTGGTAGCAGTCCCTAGTACAGATACAGCTTTACATATTATAAGAAAGTTACTCGACCTGTACTTTTTATTTCTGCCTAGAATAAAGTATCGTGTGCCAGCTAGCTTGTATTTGGCAGCAGCAACATTTAGGATAAATAACCCATAACTGAATTCTCCAAGCAGCAGAAAGATTAACTGTCACCGTGTTCATCCTCTAGGATTCTTTGAGCATAGCAAGAAGTGGAAAATAAGAGTCAAGGAATGCATTCTTGGAAATATTCAAGCAGAAGAATGCTACAGTTTACGCAATAAAAGCAACAACTAAATAAATAAGCAGAGGTCCTATGGGGCTCAAATGACTAGGGAAAAAAAAAACAACAGAAAAGATGAAAAATACAAAGAATGGGTGAATGCTACGCAGTTAGTTTGCTGTCTTGAACTTACAGGTACTGTTAGGAATAATTGTTCTGTGATTAAAGGAAGTCACACTGTAAGGTATGTCATCCCATATGCGGCCTGGATACACAGCCAAGAGCTTGGTCAAGTTCTGTCGATGCGACCTACGCACCACTGTCTGGCTTTACATGATTGTATACACGTCTGATAAAAGTCGCCTGACAGAGATATGCAGTCTCTGTGCCCTAACCAGATTTAGGGCTTTTGCAAGAGAGCAGCATACGGTGGTGTAAGATACCAGTTTCAACTCATCAAATTACGTATCAGACCTGGGATTAAATCCCACTGGAGCATCCCGCGTGTTTTCCATCCAGTCCCAAGCCTACTCACCAATTCACAGCACGATTTGTCACCAGCATAAAAAGCCAAGGCTGCAAACTCGGATTCGGATATCGGTTCACCCATGGCGCATGACCCTGAAAGAAAAGGAGTCAGAGAAACACAGACTGGGGGGAGCCAGGAGGCAAACCACCCGCGTTTTAGGGGATTTAAGACGATCACGTCACCTTAGACACCCCAATTTTCCCGGAAGACACGCGTGATTTCTACATGACGTGTATTTCACGGCGTTTAAGCAGAAAACCCGTTAAAGGGCCTCACCCCAGCAGCCCCCCGAGCTGCCTCAGCCGCGCCCAGCCCGGGGACCCAAGCACGGGTTGACCGTGCGGCCGGAGGGTTGACCGTGCCGCTTATGGGTTGACCGTGCGGCCGGCGGGGCTCCCGTCCCCGTCCCTCCCCGCGGAGCCCGGAACCGACGTGTCGCAGCCCGGGCACGGCGCCGCAGCGCCGGTCACCCTCCTCGGGGCGGCCCGGGCCGGACTGCGGGGAAGGAAGGGCGCTGAGGAGCCCGGCGGGGTGCGGGGAAGGGGGAGAAAGGGAGCGCCCGCCGCCGCCGCCGCCAGCCCAGCGCCCGCCGCTCACCGGCCCCTCCGGAACCGCGGCTCTGCTCCGGGACCCTCCCCGGCTCCGCCCGGCCCCCGCCTGGGCGCATGCGTTCGCCCGCAGCCTGCCCCGGCTGCTCTGAGGGCGCATGTGCGGGGGGTTCTGCACGTCCTCCGCCTCGTCCTCCTCCTACTCCTCCTCCTCCTCCTCCTCCTCCTTCTTCTTCTCCTGCCTCCCGTACCGCCCCCCCAAGCGGAGAGCCCGGGATGGTGGAGAACTCCCCGGCCCCCCTGCCGGAACGGGCGATATACGGCTTCGCTCTGTTTCTGGGATCCTGGTTCGGCTTTAGTGAGTATACCGGAGCGGCACTGTGCTTGCGGGGCAAATGTCGTCCTTCAGGGGAGCCCCCGGGGGGCTGGAGTGGGGCTGGGCTGCTGCTGGAGGGGCAAGGCGGCACTCCCTCCGTGAGTTGTTACATGGCCTTCTGTGACAACGTCAAGTTCTGTCTGTCCCTCGTACTACTGTGGGGCTTGGAAGGTATCACGGAGTCAAAGTATTATGTTAAAAACCCTCTGTATTCTAATTTTAGTAGCTTTTTTACTTGAGCTACTTATGTTCTCACTAATCACTGTAGTGAAACCTTCCCCACACAAATACTGTAAAAAAAAAAAAAAAAAAAAACGTAGGTCAATCATTTCACTGCTGATGTGACAGGTGCTTTAGCATTCACTGGGCGTATCTTACATGCCCATACAGGGCTAAAGCTTGAGATCGTGAGACACTTTCAATGCAAGAAATGCTTCTGCAAATGTACTGTAATTGAATAGTAGAACAGGATCCTGCTACGAATTTTTCTCACCTTAAGGAGGTAAGTAGAAGGGAAAAGGCGTTGGCTTCCATTCATCCCACAGGAAGCCACCACAGTTCCACAGCTTGTGTCACTGCTTGGCTACAAACCTATTCCCATCAATTTTTGCTAAGCCTTACTCTGGATTTATTGATAGGGATTAAAATTTCTCAGTGTTGTTTTTGTTGATGTGTAAATGGTTATTAGCTTACCATGAGTCGGGAATTGTTTCCAGTATTTTTTTTCTGAACTGTTCTTTCACACAAGCACTGCAATTCTACCAGCTTTTTTTCAGTCAAATGCCCCCGTGCATGATCATTTTCTGCTTTAATATTGTCTCCATAGTCTCATTTGGTATCCTTTTACTGAGCTTTTCTTGTGCTGCAGTTCTAAGCAAGTGCAAGAAATTCTTGTCTGTCTATATAGGAAATCAGAAACTAGATGTTAATGCAAATATAAAAGTGATATCATATAAGCAGCTGCAAAATGGTTCCTCCATATTGGGCAGGCTATGTGTGAGATGCATATTCTACAATGTCTTGGTACAGCTATTTTGATTTCAATTGTGTAAAAGCAAAATACTGTCTTGGTACGTCCCAGTGTGAAAGTATTGATCTAAATCTTAAGAAGGAGGTCTAAAATGGTATCAGTTGGACTGTTACGGCTTTTTAATTCTTTTGTGCAGTACTGTATCTTATCTGGGCATATGTTCCTGAGACTTGGCTCTTCTCACTGGGACTAACGTACTGGCCTCAAAAGTAAGTTCAACTTTAAGCTCTTAAGTTCAACCTCAGGCTGTTACATTTGGACATGTGTAATTATTTTCAGACAGGAAACAGTGAAACTATTTTTTAAATAGTGGTCTTAAATTTAATCCATTTTTTCCTGATGATAAAAGACTGTAATCTTTGTGAAGCATTATTTCATGTGGATAAGTAGTTATGTTGAAAATTGTAATGAAACAGATAGTATATCAATGTTTTATGATAAATTGGAAATTTTGTTTTCAGGGAGTTTGCCAATGAAAATACAGTAGACTTTAAATTAAAAAAAAAAACCCTCTAAATGAATCTACTTGACAGTTTATACCCTCACTAGTTACAGTGATTCTGCAGTCAGTTCTCTTTGGAGAAACCAGGGTCCCTACTCAGCGGTAGTGCTTCTTTTCATGTTTCCAAGTTTGTGCTAGATGCAATAACAATCACTGCATTAAAACTGTTATATTGTTAGATGTTTGTTATTGCAAAATATAAATTTTAAAATCTGTTTCCCCAGGTACTGGGCAGTTGCTTTGCCAGCATACCTACTAGTTTCTGTAGGGATTGGTTATATATTACTTTTTGGTATTAACATGATGAGTACCGCTCCACTTAATTCCACGCATACCGTTACAGGTAATTTTATTGGTGTGGGGTTTTTTTTGTTTGGTTGGTTTGGGTTTGTTTTCAAGATTTTGATACTTAGCTGATAATTTCTCTCTCTATATATATGTGTAGAATCATAGAATCATTCAGGTTGGAAAAGACCTCTAAGATCATCTAGCCCAACCTTTAACCTAGTACTAAAGTCCACCACTAAACCACGCTACTAAGCTCTACATCTACACGTTTTTTGAAGACCTCCAGGGATGGTGGCTCAGCCACGTCCCTGGGCAGCCTATTCCAATGCCATACAACCCTTTCAGTAAAGAAATTTCTCCTAATATCCAACTTAAACCTCCCCTGGTGCAACTTGAGGTTGTTTCCCCTCGTCTTATCACTTGGTGCTTGGGAGAAGAGTCCAATCCCCATCTTGGTGTAGCATCCCTTAAGGTAATTGTACAGCATGATAAGGTCTCCCCTGAGCCTCCTTTTCTCAAGGCTAAACAACCCCAGCTACTTCAGGCACTCCTCATATGACTTGCTCTCAAGGCCCTTCACCAGCTTCGTCACCCTTCTTTGGACACACTTGAGCACATTAATGTCTTTCTCGTAGTGAGGGGCCCCAAACTGAACACAATATTTGAGGGGCGGCCTCACCAGAGACAAGTATAGAAGGATGATCACTTCTCTAGTGCTGCTGGCCACACTATTCCTGATACAGGCCAGGATGCTGTTGGCCTTCTTGGCCACCTGAGCACACTGCTGGCTCATGTTCAGCCGGCTATTGACCAACACACCCAGGTCCCTTTCCACTGGGCAGCTTTCCCCCAGTCTGTAGCATTGCATGGGGTTGTTGCACCTCAAGTGGAGGATACAGCATTTGGCCTTGATGAACTTCATTCACTTGGCCTCAGCCCACTGATCCAGCCTATCCAGATCCCTCTTCAGAACCCTCCTACCCCTGAGCAGATCAACACTCGTGCCTAACTTGGTATCATCTGCAAACTTACTGAGGGTGCACTCCATCCCCTCGTCGAGATCACTGATAAAGATACTGAAGAGAAGTGTCCCCAGTACTGAGCGCCGGGGAGCACCACTAGTGACTGGCCTCCAGCTGGATTTAACTCCATTCACCACGAATCTTTGGGCCTGGGCACCCAGCCAGTTTTTAACCCAAGGAAGAGTACGCCCATTCAAGCCTTGAGCATCCAGCTTCTTCAGGAGAATGCTGTGGGAAACTTTACTGAAGTCTAGGCAGACCACATCCACAGCCTTTCCCTCATCCACTGAGCACATCACTTTGTCAGAGAAGGAGATCAGGTTTGTCAAGCAGGACCTGTCTTTGATAAACCCATGCTGACTGGGCATGATCACCTGGTTGTCCTGTAAATGCTGCGTGATGGCACTCAAGATAATCTGCTCCATGAAATTCCCTGGCACCAAGTCAGACTGACAGGCCTATAGTTTCCCGAATTCTCCTTTCAGCCCTTCTTGTCAATGAGCGTCACGTTTGCTGGCCGCCAGTCAACTGGGACCTTCCCTGGTAGCCAGGACTGCTGATAAATGATGGAAAGCGGCTTGGCCAGTTCTTCTGCCAGTTCTCTCAGCACCCTCAGGTGGATCCCATCCAGCTCCATAGACTTGTGTATGTCTAAGTGATTTAGCAGGTGGCTAACCATTTCCTCGTGGATTATGAGGGCTTCACTCTGCTCCCTGTCCCTATTTACCAGCTCAGAGGGCTAGGTGCCTGGAGAACTTGCTACTGAAGACTGAGGCAAAGAAGGCATTAAGTACTTCAGTCTTTTCTTCATCTCTTGTCACTATGTTTCCCCCCACCTCCAAAAAATGATGATGATTCTCCTTAGTCCTCCTTGTTTATATTTATAAGAATATTTTGTATTGTCTTTAACAGCCGTAGTCAGATTGAGCTCAAGTTGGCCTTTTGACCCTGCTAATTTTCTCCCTGCACAGCCTCATGACATCTTTGTAGCCCTTTTGAGTGGCCTGCCCCTTGTTCCAAAGCTCATAAACCCCCTTTTTCATCCTGAGCTCTGGCCACAGCTCACTGTTCAGCCAGGCTGGTCTTCTCCCATGCCAGCTGATCTTTCGGCACGTGGCCTGCTTCTGTGCTAAGAGAGAAAAACTCTTTGCTGTCTGATGCAGTGGTTTCCAACTAGTAAAGCATACTCTGTTAGTAAAACAGACAACATTAGAGGAACAGGGCTTGGGCCTATAAAGCTTGACCAGACATGTGCTTCTCATGCCACCCTTTCACTTGGTGCCAGCCCAAGAGGCTGCACGGTTGTATGGCAGGTGAGATGGGGGACCTACTCAGTTTGAAAAGCAGCTACTCTTGTCTTTTTTTTTCTTTTTTTTGCTGAGGGAACTGTTCAAAATGCACCTGTAAACAAGTTTATGCTGTTGTAAGAATGGGTGCTGCATGGTGATAGGAACAAGAAGCCAAGTTAAAGGGAGGGTGAACAGCATTTCCCAGCAGGAATCCTAATATTAAGTGTCCACAGTACAGACTGAGCTATTCACTGTAGGGCTTGTTCACTCTGTTTATCTTCAGGTAGTTTTGGTTTAATGTCATACAGCATTTTAAACCAAGCAAAGTTCTAGACAAAGATTCCAGCAGAAGGGCAGGATTGATTTCTTCGGGGCCTCTTAATATATGTTTATTTACATATATGTGTATATATATATATGCTCATATATGTTGATATAAAGTGTTTCTGATTTACCATCTTGTTATACCTCAGCACTCAGTAGCTAATTTTATACAGTGTTGCATTATGTAACATTTCTTCAAATAAAATGTCTTTAATATATGGAATGTCTTAACTATTTTCTGTAGATAACTATGCAAAAAAGCAGCAACAGAAGAAATTTCAAGAAGAAGCAATTCCAGCATTGAGAGATATTCCCATCAGTGAAGTAAACAGAATGTTTTTTCTTCCTGAAAAAGGAATCTGCAATAGCAGATAGTTCTCATTAAGACTTGTTTGCATTAGCTGATTAGTTGAAGCATTATGTAAGTAAAATCAAAACCTTCCCACCCGAAAAGAAACTTCTTTCTGATTTTATAACAGAGCTTTTTGTTCTGAGTTTCTAACTAAATTATGTAAAAACATTTCATTGAGATGGTTTGGTTTTATTATTATGCATGCAGCTTACTAACTTGCATTGATATGAAAATTATGCCACATTAATTTATCTAACTGTTCTTTTGATTTTAAAATAGCATTCTATTACTTGCAGGTTGCTACTTGTAATTTCCTTCAGAGTAAAAGATAATATTTGGACCTAGCTTAATTTTGTTTCTCACTGAGTCTGGGGAGTGCAAAGGTGTTTTATTTATCAAATGCTTAAAGCTTTTTTATATAAAGTTAAATTGAAGTGTTTACATTGTAAATGTATGGTTTTCATATGTAAATATTAGTAAAATGTAGTTAATTTTTACTTCCTTAAAGTTAGCAACTTTCCTGTGATTCTATAATATTTGTTCTGGGTCAAGGTATATAGTGGTTGATTTTTCTTTACACAGTTTTTCACTCAACAAACTTCTTTTTTTTTTTTCTCCCCCAAGTTGCTGGACTTATTAACCATAGAACCACAGAATGGCTTGGGTTGGAAGGGACCTTGAAGATCGTCCAGTTCCAAACTCCCTGGCATAGGCAGGGATTCCACCCACTATATCAGGTGGTTGCCCAGGGCCTCATCCAACCTGGTCTTGAACACCTCCAGGGATGGGGCATCCACAATCTCTCTGGTCAGCCTGGTCTAGCGCCTCACTACCCTCTGAGTGAAGAATTTCCTCCCAACCTATAATCTAATCTCCCCTCTTTTAGTTTAAAACCATTCCCCCTTGTCCTGTCATTATCTAACTGAGCAAAAAGTTGCTCTCCGTCTTTTTCATAAGTCCCCTCTAAGTATTGAGGGGCTGCAATGAGGTCATCCCAGAACCTTCTGTTCTCCAGGCTGAACAGCCACAGCTCTCTCAGCCTTTCTTCAAAGGAGAGGTGCTCCAGCCCTCTGACCAACTTCCTGGCCCTCCTCTGTCCCCACTCGAACAGCCCCACATCCTTCTTGTGCTGGGGGCCCCAGACCTGGACGCAGCACTCCAAGTGAGGTGTCAGAAGGGCAGAGCAGAGGGGGACAATTCCCTCCTTTTGCCTGCTGGCCACTCCTCTGTTGGTGCAGCCCAGGATGCAGCTGGCCTTCTGGGCTGCAAGCACACTGCTGGCTCATGTTGATCTTTTCATCCACCAGAACCCCCAAGTCCTGCTCTGCAGGGCTGCTCTCACTGAGTTCCTCTCCCAGTCTGTGCTCATGTCTGGGATTGCCCCAACCCAGGTGCAGCACCTTGCACTCGGACTTTTTGAACCTCATTAGATTCACTTTGGTCCACTTCTCCAGCCTGTCCAGGTCCCTTCGGATGGCATCCCTTCCTCAATTAATTAAAATACCAAGATTATCAGAAATAAGGGAGCTATGTTGTAAAAAATTTCTGAAACAACTATTGAGATTACATTTATTAAGCTTTCTTTAAAACACTGAAAACTAGGTTGAAGGAACCTCCAGGTCCACCTTGTTGTAGTCTGGATTATAACACAAAGCACAGTAATTTATGGCAGTAGTTCAAATATTTCTTAAAAAGTAAATGTTCTTTCATGTATGCTGCATTTTAAGTGTATTGTTTGGGCATATTTTATAAGAATGAGTATTTGTATCTAATCTTCATGACTGTAAGTTAGTAAAATGTTTTTTGCTTGAAAGTTGTAGACTTCTTTGTGATGTTTTGTTTTTCAGAGTGCTCTCAGTTGCTGTTACTTTCCCCCTGCCCCATTTTTGCCCTTCAGTTTATCTTAACTTACATGCTCAAACACCCATCTATAGGGTGAATGCAAGGTTTTATGATCAACAGACATGAAGATGTATTTATTCTTTTGTTAATTCTCTAATTGTGTTGTAGGCACTGAAGTATTGACTAATCTTTTTTTTTTTTTTGTTCTCCCATGGAGTTTCTGTCTGCATTCTCTGTTCCTTTTGCTTTCTGAGAAAGCAATTTTGTTTTTAATTCTAAATTGACAACTAGTGAAGGCCATGTTTCTGTTATCATTTAATGTAAGGATTAATTTAGTCCCCTGTTAAGGAGTCCCAATCCCTTCAGGATAAAGAAAAGCTACTGGAAAATACCCTCAGGCCCTGAAAGCACACAAATTAAAGGACGGTAAACGTTGGACAAAGATTGTATCAGTGATGAATCTGCCATTTCATTTAACTGCTGACCTCACAATTATGGGAAAACCAACAGAGGCACCTAAGTGAATAGGTAAACTGGGGCCATTTGTTTAAGTAAAACTTGCAGGCATGAAACTCAATCTTTGCTTTTCTGTCACTACTGTGTAGCGGTGCTTCAAAGGCACTGTAGTGACCTTTTCTTCAACTCAGGAATAACAATTGACACTTCAGAAGTTGCCTTTGTGATCAAAATAAAACTAGATAACATGGTGTCTATGGGCTATCAAATGTATTTTGCTGGGGGATACATGTATTTTATTTGGGATTCATCAGTTCATGGTCTTGCCTATGGCTGCAATTAAGCAAAAGATACACAGCTCTACCGCAAAGAGAAGAGAGGTTCTGCGTTTTGTAAACACACAGCAAACATTAGCTATAGTTATTTAGAGGAGTTTATATAGATTTTGCCTTACATTTTGCCATTCTAAGAAAACCTGAAATGATTGAAATGTGTTGCTAGTAGTGCCTTTCTTTACAAAACATACCTGTTTAAAGGCTTTGGATATCAGGTGTCCCTTATTATCAGACTGAGGCAAAAACTAACTAAATAAAAGCAAAACCAAAATTTGCCCTCATTTTCACCCTTGTGGCTTATTGATGGCATCTTTCTATAGCACAACCAGTAGTAATCAGTAGAGTTTAATTCAACTTCTGTTTTTTTCCTTCAATTTTTAATGTGTTGGAGGCTCATGGGTTTTTACACATCTCAGTATAAGGTTTGTGTGATAAGACAGGTTCCCCCCAAATGGTATTGGAATGAATGTGTGTGTAAGCATGTAATAAAAAATAACAAATGTGTGTTCTTTCAAACAAAAAGGCTGAATGCCAAAGAAAATTACGGAACTGTGGTTGCCAAATTTGTGTAATGATGATAAAGATCCCTCCTTTCTATCTTACCTGTAAAGAGAAGGGTAGTAACAACACAGGTGATGTTTATAATATTGAGAAGTATTGAAAAAGAAACTTTGGGAATAGCTTCCCTTTTTAATCATTTCCATGACTTTATCTTGGATAAAGTCTTCTGAGACTTCAGAAAAGACTTGGATAAAGTCTTTTATTGAATTGCACTTTGAATTTGAATGCTGTAAACTTGGAAGCTTTAGCACAAATATTTAACTTATGCATATGAAGTAGCAGAAAACTAAATTCTCTCTGTATTCACATAGTTTTATTTTTGTTGTAAGTATGTCAATAGAAGTATTCTTTCACTTCGTGATCAACAGGGAGATGTAATAAAAGAGGTAAATGCCTGGTTATGAAGATCAAACATACAAGCATGTGGAGTAAAATATGCAAATGTTATAAAAGCTAGCACAATTGTGTGTGTTAGTGTTTACTGTTCCTACAGATAGGATGATTGCAATAAGAAAAGGAAACAACGAGAAACATGGCAACTCAAATTTTACTTCATTTTGTGAGCATGAAAGTGATGTAGGAAACAATGCTGTGTGAAGATACTTCTTTCAGCAGTAGTTAAACAGAGTTGTCTTTCTCCTTGTGATATGTAGGTATAGTTTTGCTGTTACCTAAAGCAATCTGAATTGTACAGGCCATCTTAAAAATCTGAGTATAGTTTTGGGATGCTGTCAACTTGATTTGATTATCTTTAAAATAGCTATTGTGATGGGAGAATGGGATAAAAGGTGTGTAACAACATTTAGGCAAATAGGCATTGTCTAGGTACCTCTCCAGCATTCAAGTACCAGTGGGACATGAACTTACCTGTCACTTTCCTAATTTTAGACAAACAATGGAAATGGAAAGGTAGCATTTGCTGGAAATGTTACAGTTGTTAAACTAGTAACAGAAATTCTGCAAGACGAGGTCCTGAGCCAACAATTTAATCTGTAAAATGGTACATTTCTAGCCTTGTCTTTGAAGTAGTAAACTCATGATAAACTCATTATTTGGGGATGCTTTGTTATCTTTTTCCTGGAAATGATGGATGATCCTAAGGTCACTGAAAACTTCACAAGGTCAAATTGCAGATGAAGTAACAAACCAGAACTGAAAACTGAAAATTAACAGCAGTTGAGAAACAGAGATGCTATAATTAGTTCACTTTTAGTCTTTAGTTAATTGTTAGCAAACTGGTAAGGAACTACAATGCACAATTTATTTAAGTGTGCAAATAAGGTTATGTTGACATTGTAACGTGAAGAGACATTTGTTTATATGACACACAAAAAATGCTGGTGTGTTTGGGAAAGAATAATGTAGATTTAGCTTCCTCTAATAACTGTAGCTAAATATTACCAATCAGGAAAATAATACAGTAATAATACCTTAATTTGAAAATGGAATTTAACAATAAGGGGGAAAGCAAATGTGACGTAGTCAGGGTAGTATTGACTGAGAAACTGAATCAGTTTATGCTGATAACATGTTATCTGACCTCAGCAGATATTTAAGGTGATTTATTTTGATATTCTTAAGAGCCTTTGGTAAGACTGGTATCCACTATGCAGTTTCATTTTTCTAATAATAAGGTTTGTTATACTCTCCTAAAGAACATACTTCTCTGAAGCTATTTTTTTTGTGTTTCAGAGGTATGGATTTGCAACAGCTCTTGCTCATGTAATTAAAACTACATCTGATGTAGCCCATTTAAGAATACGTTTCATGCAAGACCAAAGGTAAATTTAGCTAACATGATCTCTCCGACACTGACTAGTAGTACACACTCATGGAAGAGCAAAGGTTAGGGCAAGAAGCTAGTAATATTTCCCCAGAATAATTTCCCAGCCTGTAACAATGTGAATCAGGAAACTTCTGTGCAGGATCTTTATATTTTTCTTATGAAATTGTTTCATTTACTTTTTATAAGTAGGTAGACAGTTTCCACAACATCACAGCATAATCACAAGTTGGGTGAAGTACTCGCTTCGTTTTAAACCCACTGCTCACTATTTTCATTTGATGTTCAATCATTCCCCGCTATCTGCAAGCCTCTCAAATGTTCAAGACTATATTTACATATTCAATCATGTCTCCCAGGCTAAAAAGTTGTGATATTTTGTTGTTTGCATAGACTATATTTTCGTTATCCTTTCTCCCCCTCTCATTTCATTGCATGTATTTCAAGAGTGAACATCAGTGTCTAGAATACAGCAGGCTTATGGCACCCGTTTTGAGTAGCTGATCTGCATTTATACAGTGGCCGCTTGTCTGGGACTTCTAAACCTCCAGCCTTTTTCTGCCTGGGAATATTTTTAATGAAGCTGCTGGTGCTCGTCCAGGATGCTTTTTTACAGACCTCAGTAAGCCCACTGAGGGCGGGGGGGGGGGGGGGGGAATTTGTAGCAAATAAGACAAAAACAAAGTTAGTATGTAATATGTTTTAATATGCCATTAACCTATATCATAGTTTTTAACTGAGTTGTTTTTTTTTTACTCCTGGCTGACAACAAGGCACTTTTCTGATTAGAGGGGGAAAAATTAAGAATAACAGAAGATATCACAAGGCTGTCATTTAAAACTTATCTTGACAGGAAGTTATATTGGAATCTCTGTTGAAATTGCTTAGGTTAAACTGGCATACAGTGTTAAAAAACAAATGTCCTCCCATAGAGCTAATAAACAATAGTCTTGCATTTGAAATCATTCCGGTCTTGAATTCTTACAAACATTGTGTTTCAAAGCCTTCAGGTTATTATGGGGCTGTATATTATATTATTTTCCCTCATGATCAGTCCTATTTTCATTTTATCCGGACTGCAATGTAAAAGAATAATGAATAACCAAAGACAGTGCTCTTCACATTCTTAATCCAAGTATTGCTTAAATCAACTAAACTTAAAACATTACAACTTTTTTTTAAGTTTCAGGGTTTTATTTAAGTCTCTCAAAACACAAAAGGATTTCCTCTTAATTTCCAGTTGCATTGACTCATTCTTCTTGGTTATATAGCTATAAATAGTCTTCATAAGCTTTGATGTGTTTCTTTGTTCAGTCAGATGTTTGTCCATGCATTTGTGACAGTTCCTTTTTTGATTTCTTGATTTATTTATTTTTTGGTTACTTTTTTATAAAGGCTGACAACTGTTCATTATTAGGCTGAACTGGTTTCTTCTTCATCTTCCTCAGAGTCAGTGTCATCATTGTAGAAATGAATTGTAGCTTGTACTGGAAAACTAGCCAGAACCTTTTCTCCGATGTTATTAAGAAACTTTTGGGATTTGGACTTAGGCAAATATAGTCTGATAAGAAAACATTTGAAGAGAAAAAGTAAAACCATGAGGCACTTTCCCAGCTAACCTAACTTGACTACTAAAATCTATTTTTATCTTTATTTGAAGGGAGAAAAATCCTGAGATTCCCTGTCTTTTAAAATATAAATTACTAACTTAAAAGGTACTGTTAACTTTAAATTACCTCAGTTGCTTTGGGCATATCATGTATTGTATTTACCTAAGGTCCCTCCCTGATAAAATGTTGCCAGGGCAATGATGCATGTTTGAGACTTTTTGTTCTGTTTTTCAGCTCAGTACAGAATGGAAGTATCCCGTGTAACTGCAGGAAGTGAGAGGAATGTTCTGGGATTTTGGAATTAAGATTAAAACACAAGATTAAGATTGGGGTGGGTTGACTCTTGCACACAGGCTGATCTTAGTGATTTTAGTGTCTCCAGGTGGAGGAGGAGGTGGATGCTGAAAGAGATTTTTTTCAAAATTCATATTGTTTTGTATTGACATCTTAAATATGTTGCATTAATTTACATTTCAGGTTTTCACCTATTTTCCCACTAAAGCAAAATTTATGTGGTCTATATACATATGCATGTGGTTTTGTGTGCATACGTATGCACATCTTTTCCTCTTAGTTCCACTTTGGCTGGTTTTCAACTAACTTGACAAAGGGATAAAGGTCATACAATTTAAATTTCTACAACTTTTAAAAAATGATGCTCGTAAAGAAGAGGGATATTCCAATGCAAATATAAATTGGATCAGGTAGGATAATGTTATTTCTTTTGAGATGGCTTTTTTTTCTTTTTTTTTTTTTTCATTATTAGAGTATTGTTTCAGGTTTTGTTCAGCCTGGGCAACTTTCCTGGTGGGCAGATAAAAATCTACAGACTTTGGTGAGTAGTTAAGCTGCATGACTAAAATGAAACACTGCAGAGACAAACTGATACTTCTCCATAGAAGAAATATGTTTTTTCTTGGAGACTGTTACTTTCCCTATATGAAGTGATAGGATTTAACTCACCTCACTGGATGTTGAAACCCCAGGGCTCCTTTTGATCTAAAATTCATCAGTTGACCATCCAGTTCTGACTGTAAAGAGACATTAAATAGAATAAGCTAAAAATGACAAATCCACTCATTTCTTCTACAGGTAGCTGTAAAATTCTACAGTAATGTTGCTTTGTTTGGTGCTCTGCAGTTTTTCTGCTGACTAAACAGACTTTGGAGATTATTTTTGCCCACAGGCTGCCCATAGTTGTGCATTTAACAAAGCATTTGAACTTGTATGTTTTATGAGCCATAAAGCTATAAAGTAGTGGACATTCTGCTTAAGATCTTGTGGAATATCTGTAGAGACTGGTGAGCTAATAACATCACCAAATAGAAGTTCAGTGATTGGAAGAAAAAAAGGGTTTTCAAACAGTTTAAATGATTGGGGGTTTAGGGGTTTATAAAATACCTCTTTAACTAACCAGTAGGTTGGAGCTGGAATGTTCAAATCAGCAAGCTTAATTTTAATCAAGGATCACAAGTGCATTAAGTGGCCAAACAGTAAAATCAAGAGACAGCTGGCATCTGATATTTCTATTCAAACAGTGATTTAAAAAGCAAGCATTTTTTGATAATCAAACTAGGTAGCAAAAATCCATTTTAAATATCAAAATGAAATTTAGCAAATAATAAACTCTTTAAAATTAAGGTCATGGTAAAAAAAAAAAAAAAAAAAGAATTGGCAGAAAAAAGTTAACATTACCAAATCCCATTAGGACTGTAAATCTGGAAGCAACTTCCAAAGTCACTGAGCCCTATCACTTGGTCTTGTAGACATATGTTCTCTTCCATAACTTAAAATAACATTTCTTTTCTCTTCCTATTACTATAAACTTGACTTTGCATAAAATAATAAGATTTAACTTTGCTGTACTATAATTTCTAGTGAATGAAATCTAGAAGCTGTCTACGACAAACAAAGATGACTTATGCCACTGTCAGAGCAATTCATCTATCTTTCTGAAGAAGTAGGCTTAAGCATGAATATTTTGGTGGGCCTCCAAAAGCCCTTGGGCTACAGATTGAGCAAGGGGTCTTAAAGAATTCTCTCTGTATTTTTTATGTTGGTCTTTTCTCCCATGCCTGCCTGTTCATCTCGTAGCCAGAACGTTTTGTCTTCAGGCTGTTAGGTTTTTAATTGGGAGACTTCTTTATTTTGTTTTCACAGTACCTAGTGAAACAGGATCGTGATCTGGCTGAACATTGTCAGTGTGATCATAATATCTATGTTAAATAATAAACACATATGCTGTTTTTCATTTTTAATATTTACATTAAAATTAAAATAGTCTTTTTACCTATATTGACCTGCTTTTTTCTTGCTATCTTCTGTTTGGAAGATAGCATATATATTTAACGTATATATATATATTTAATATACAGTATATATATTTAATATATAATATATATATTTAATATATGTATTTAAAATTATATATGTAATAATGTGTGTTGATTAAACATCATATATGTACATTTTTCTTTTCAGACTGTAATACAGCGTTTCTGGAAAGCAATTTGATAAACCCAATGAACTGCAAATCTAATTCAGCTGTTTGCATATAGCAGAATCTGTTCAGTGCTAATTTGTATTATGTTGTAGATATGGCATAACTTTAAACTGATTTTCATGGCTTTTCTTCTGGCATAAATAACATTTGCATTTAGCTAGTATGAAAAGGATTATTTTTTGTATAAGGAAAATATCACACATAGGGAAACATAGGGTGTATTGTAAAACGTGATCTTGGCAATAGAAGTACAATTTATTTTTTTTTACCAGTACTTCTGTTTTTTAGTCATTTGCTTGGCATCTTTTAGTTTCTCAGGTTAGAGTTTTATAAGTATATTCTTAAACTTTTTATTTAGTTACACAGATGGAGGATATTGACATTTACTTGCTTCTCTTCAGTGCTTGGAATGTCTACTGATCCATAAAACACTGGCATTTGTATGTATGTATTGTAGAAAATAAAAGTATATGGCATGCAACCAACTAGCAAAAACATTGTCCTCAACCCATTTTTGAAGGCCTTCTAGAAACCTCAATAATCTTGCTGAAGAAGATGCCTCTAGTTTCCCACAGCTGTGGGATGTCCCTGTGTGTCAGCCAGCACCTCTTTCCACCTATACACCACACAAAACATCCAAGCATCTTTCCTCAGTTGTCACGACCCTGTAAAAGTGCATATGAAAGGTCTCCTGAAGCCTCACCTAAGCCCTCATCTCATTAGGTCCCAGGTTACAAAGGCATCTACGATGCTAAAGGAGGATGAATGGGCATAAAGAGTGGATGAGAAGGATCTGAGCAGCTTCAGGAAGGAAGGAGAAATGTTTTAAAAACATATATTTTTTCAAACAAACTGGTTCGGGTGAACTCAGTGTGAAACAATGCCAAGCTGTCAGCATGAATGTTATGCTAGTGCAAACTAGTTCAAACTTCGTGTGTGGTTTGTTTTTCTTGCACAAATGGGAAGAAGACCAAGTGTGGGTTAAAACTTTTAAGCAGTTTGAATACAGTTTTCTACAAAAACACTATTTCAGTAATAAACCACAATTTCAGAAACCTTAATTCCTTGAAATTGTCACTGTAATTATACAATCCTTCTCATGAGAGTAGGATTGCCCTCATTCTTAGCAAATTTACAGGTGCCTCTGGGAAGGACATTCTTCTGCAGGCTTTCCTTAAGGTGCCTGGCAGGGGTATGGCACTCCAAGAGATCTGTACAGCTACAGTCTCCATCTTCAAGAGGCAAAAAGTACATGATAAAAAGATACTTCACGTGTTAGAATATAGTACAAATTATGAGTCTTTAAAGACTTGCACTAAGGGGAGTGATTGTCTTAACCTGCTGAGCTTTTGGTAAAAAGTTGAAGATGTAACTGTGGATCTGATGCTGCAAAAACTTACACAGGTGCTTAAAACTAAGCACTGGAGCACCATTTCAACGTTTTTTAAAGTTTGCAGTGTTGGGCCATATGTTGAATGTGCTTCAATCTCTTTTATCCTCTGATCAACAAATCTTTCTAAATCAGTAAATAGAACTAATAATCACTGGGCCTTTCGAAGGCATTTGTCAGTATGAGCTTTTAAATTAATTTTTCTTTTGATTTCTTAGCTGTTTTAGCTATAGCAACATCCCTCCCAAACATCAATCAACAAAACTGTGCACCTGAAGGTATACTTTTCAAATTTCATCTTCAAGTCATTTTCACTCCAACTCTTTTTCGCCTTATACACAATATCACGTATGGGCTAGGAATGGAAAATTCACTCTGAGGATATTTTAGTTTTTGTAATTAAACAAATAAAAATGTTAAAATGTTAAAATATGTTATTGTCTTAGTAAGCAGTGCTCTCTGCAGCTCTTTAAGAGCTGATAGTGATTTTATATCTGGTACAAATTAGAGATACTCTTAAACATTATCATGCATTGTAATTCAAAACATTTTAATACGGAAGAAAATGTTTTAAATTGACAAAAAGACAAAAAAAAAAAAAAGAAAGACCAAGCCTCACTTCCTCTGTTCAAATAGCTTCCATTTCTGCACCTGTTTTCTATAAGGATTATTTTCTCCAGAATTTAATCTCACCATTTGTTGATTCTCTGTCATTTCACCATCTCTGGCTGTGAGCATCCAGGGCCTCCATAAAACAGGGCTGCTGAAAGATTAAGATAGAATAGCACTCCCACAGTTAATTCTCTGTCGTAATATCCATACGGTATCCATACAATACAACTGCGTTTGTTAGATTCTGCTGGCATCTTT
Organism: Anser brachyrhynchus; assembly: GCF_964034855.1. Lineage (NCBI taxonomy): Eukaryota > Metazoa > Chordata > Aves > Anseriformes > Anatidae > Anser > Anser brachyrhynchus. The sequence goes on along the minus strand of NC_137694.1, from coordinate 115,697,297 downwards.
TGAAATAACTATATTTCCACCACGTTTTGATCATAGAATCATATAATATCTGGAAAGGACATTTTCTGATTTGGTAAATCTGATTTCTGTGGCAATATTAATCTGTCCTTTGTCTATGATCTGATTAAACAAGTTAGACAATCACTTGCACATTTTTAACTAAGGTATCATTTCCTATTAAGATTTCACAGCTCAAAGGGACTGCATTGCACTCCAAATGATGATGTAATTAATGCTGAAATATTTTCTGTTTATGCAGTACTGCTACAAAATAAAAAAGTAAGTCTCCTTCTCATATGCTATGTCTAATTAAAGGTTACATATGGTCATGGTGTGCCTGGTTATTTATTGATTAGACAGCTTCAGCTTTAAACTAACATGGGCAATCAGATCTAATTAGCTTAAGAGAGCATATACTGTCATGGATGCTGTGTGTCCCATTTTTTGGTGATGGCTACTACAATTTTAAATGGTGTTTTCAGTAGTAGTTTCCTTCTCTGCTGCTATTACATACATTTGGGGAAATGAAAAAGTGATTTTAAACATAAAAGGTAAATAAACTTTTAAAAAATCAGTTATCGCAACCTGAATTTTCATTTGCTTCCATTTACAAGTAAATCCTGAAATATTTGACTGAAAAGGATAAAATATTGGAATAACAAAATACCAGTTCCAAGCAAAATGTTTTCAGAAACATATTTTGCCCATTATTTCTGAAGTTGAAAATTGTTTTTCATTGTTTATTCAATGTCCAAATTATTACATTTGAATGATACTTACAGTCTGGGCTTCTTAGTCATCTTGAAAGTGACCATGTTGTTGTTCTTAGTGGCAGAATCCATTTATTGCTCACCTTATGATACAGCTGGTGGTATTATTTTAAAGGGGATGCTCAGCGGTGCCTATAGATGGATGCAATACCTCTCCTTGAACTGGATTCCTCTTTTAAGGGAGTCCTATGTTTTTCAGCTCATATTATTTCTGGTGGAGTTTGGAATGGAAAGCTGGTGAAAAAAGTTCTCTGCCTGTCTCTGTCTTACCTCTGTGGCTGTTCTCCTGGATGGAGTGAGTGTTGCTGGGCGTCTCTAGAGCAATGACAGACGTGATCCACTGCAGCCCGGAGCGAGAAATCTGCAGCTGCACCCTCCATAGTTTTTGACTGTCTAAAGCCTGCTGTTTCTGTGGCAGGCTGACTGCTTGTCTTGGCCTCTCAGCCCCTCCTTTATCTTAACTCCCAAAGCATACTTACCTAAAACAAACATGGCCTCAGGTAAAAGGAGAGAAATGTCCTTAATGAGTTTTCTTTTGACTCCTCCAAATAGTTCAAAGGTATGGTTCTCACATGGCCAGGCTCCTGGTGAGAGCAGTTCTAGAGAAACAAACTTTTTATTAAGCTTAGTTAACAAATCACATTGAATAATGGGTCCTTTGTCTTTCTGTTGATGTTTACAAAATTCATATTTGTTCTTTATGAAATATACAATGATTTACATTGTGTGTGTCTTGGGAAAGCTCATCAGCATCTACTCCTAAAAAAAGTGTAACTGAAATTCAAAGAGAATTTTAAATATACATAAAAAATTACAATGACTAAAGTCTTTTCCATTTTCTAACTTCAAAAGAGAAAAAGATACCAAAAATCAGTGAAGGTGAGAGGATAGGCCTCGTGACTTCCTCGAGGCTATTGGGATGTTCCTTTAATTTGCTTGCTATTTGATGGATGGAGAAGAAAGCTCATGCCAAGAAAGATTACTTCATCTTTTCAAAGATTAAGAGTTACAAATGCCATTGCTTTGAGGAATGTTTTATTTCACAATATGCAATATATGTTTTAAGCCTACAAAGAATGAATAGGAACAGACTTAGTCTAAGCTTCCTCCCTACTGTTTTCATTTGTACTAAGTGTTACTTGTTACCTATTACATTGTACAAGAACGATTTATTACCTGGTGGGTGACATTATCTGATTTTCATTGTTATGGTTCATTACAACAGTTCACTTTGTTTCCTTTATTTCTCAATTACTGCAGAGATGCGAGAGGATTATAAGAACCTAATACTGAATTCTCTTCCCACTGATGCTGTTTACACAGACATCAAAGAGAACAGATTGAACTCCCAAATATAATCAGCTTCTACTGTGAATTTTCTTCACAGAGAGAGAAAAATAATTTTGTTTAGTGAACATGGAACGTCCATTGATTATTCATTATGAATTAGATCCTTGAGCTGAAGAAGCCATCAAAACAGTTCACTTTGAGAGGATGCTGGCAATTCTCTGTGGGAGGCAGGTTCCTCCTACATGAGCCTTCATGGCTCTTTTCCAAGCTGTGATACAGCAAAAGGTAGCACACGTCCAGTCAGCAAGGAAGGGCAGGACTCACAGATGAAGACCACTGGATATACTTGCTTGAGAGACATCATTTTCCTTTGTTATTGCTCTGTATTAGAAGACATTCTGTATCTTTGCACGTTTTTTTTTTTCTTGAAATTAAGTTTTCCTATTCCCAACAAGGAGTTTCAGTCAGATTTGAAAGACTGATTTTCCTATGTTGATACAGGTTGAATAGTTGTGTTAGCTACTTGACTGCTAAAATAACAGCATTACAGAAGTACTTATGTTTTTGAAGTAGTCTTACGTAACATATTCTGGAATTTGTTGTATTGAGGACCAACTTTTACATTAATTTTCCCCGTTCTTTAAAACAGCCATTCTTGCTGTGACAAATAGACACAGTTTAAACTTAAAAGGTCAAAGCCATTAAATGCTGTTCTGGAAAGCACTGACTGGAACAGAGGACTCTAACTCTACACCCTCCCATGTTTATATGCTGTGTAATATTTATAAATTTGTAACTAAGTAAATAAGACTGCATTTGAAAGAAAAAAAGCATATGCACAGTCTCTATAACTTTAAACATTTATGTATCAAAATCAGTACAATTATTGGAATGAAGAATGTAGTGATTAGTATTCAAATAACTGTATATTACATAGCAGCAGGGGTTCTAGAAAAAAAGGCGAACTTCCTAAGTAACCTGAATTATAATTACATATTTTGCTGAATTACAGTCTTAAATACAACTATGTAATTTCATCAGCTTAGTTTTATTTAGATCTAATTTAACTTGATAGCTGAAAAGGAAGTGTGCATTACACAACTGATGTATATGGTCCCAATCTTGCAATCGGATCCATATGTGGGGATAATTGATTTATAGCTCTGGACAGGATCTGCCAACAGGGATATTAGTGCAGAATTAAAGCCTAAACTACTAAAGCATAGCTCTCTGGAATATGGAAAGTTACCATCAAATAAATCTGTTGATAAAGCCCTGCAAGACCAAATTTGTTATAAAATTATTGAACATATTATTTTGTTAATGAAGTTATAATGTAATTCAATGTAATCGATAGGTAACATAAAAATGTAAGTTAATATTACATTGTTGTATTAATTAATTGAAGCATACATCTTTAACTGGTATTTTCATGGAAATCATTAGTTAAATTCCGATTACAGATATGTGGAAAATGGTTTAGTCCAGTAAAATATGAGCAACTGTATTAATGTTTGATCTTTAGTTTCAAAGAAAAAGGAAAAAGAAAAAGGAAGAAAAAGAAAAGGAAAAAAAAAAGGAAAAGGGAAAGGAAAAGGAAAAGGAAAAGGGAAAGGGAAAGGGAAAGGGAAAGGAAAACGAAAAACGAAAAAGGAAAAAAAGAAAAAGAAAAAGAAAAAGAAGAAAAAGGAAAAAAAAAAAGAAAACCAGTGGTTACTCCATTCATAGCTGTTTAATTTTAAGAATCATAGAATGGTTTGGGTCAGAAGGGACTTTAAAGACAATCTAATTCCAAGTCCCCTGCTATGGGCAGGGACACCTCCCACTAGATGAGGTTGGCCAAGGTCCCATCCAACTGGCCTTGAACACCTCCAGGGATGGGGCATCCACAGCTTCTCTGGGCAACCTGGTCTAGTGCCTCACCACCCTCTGAGTGAAGAATTTCTTCCTTTTATCTATTCTAAATGTTCCCTCTTTTAGTTTAAAGCCATTCCCCGTTTTCCTGTCACTACACTCCCTGACACAGAGCCCGTCCCCAACTTTCCTGTAGCCCTCTTTAGGTACTGGAAGGAAGAACTACTTTACTTTTTGCAATATACTTATTTTAAATACAAGGTGCTGCATTTGGTGAAAAACACTTCACAGAATCAGAAAATACTGATTCTGTTACAAATGCTTGTCTATTTCTGATGGAAACCTGTTTTAGTCAGTTTTCTCATGAAAGCATGTATGCATTTGCAAGAATAAATAATATTCAATATGAATTGGATAGGTCCTGGAGTCAGGTTGGTTCTAAAGCATTTATAGTTTTAAATAATACCTGGCATTAAACAACATAACATAGGCATTTATAGCCATTAATAGCATGCAAAGCTCCTCAAAAATAAATTGTTGGAAAAGTTCTCATGGGACAGGGAACAGGAAGAAGCAAAGTCATTTACAAAGTACAGCAAAGCCAGTCTCATAATACTCATTTTAAAGTTAAAAAAAAAGAGAGAGAGAGAGAGAGAGAGAGAGAGAGAGAGAAACTCTTCCATACTGGGGTTTCATGGTAGACTTGACCCCCATGTCCTGAGTCTTTTGGGAACCTTCCCACATCGGCTTTTTAAAGAGCTTAAAGAGACTTAACCCCTCTATGCTGAAATTGGCCCATCTGTCTCATTTAAGGGTGGGGATTCCCCCAGACTGCAGGCAGAAATTCAAAATTTAGCCTATGCCTTTTATTCAAGCTTTACCTAATGCTCTTTAAACAATTTCATGTCTGTGTGTGCCTGTGTTCTGCATCTTGCAACATTTTTCTGTAATCTGTTCTCTCTGACAAACAAGCAAGAGTTCTGGGAAGTCTGAGAGCTAATATTACTCACTGTTTATTTTCAAGGCTTCCTTCCACCCTCCTTTATGGAGAAACTGATTGACATAGTTATTTTAGAATACCTATTTTAGTAAATTTCCTAGTGCGTAAATGGCCTTGACTTTATAATAATACAAAAAGAATGTTTCCCAGTATAAAATTCCTAACCTTTTAATCAGAGCCTGTCACGATTAAGTCTAAGCTACACTCTGACAGAAATTTGAACACCTACAGTAATGTTATGGCTTCAAATTATTCTTATTGAGAATGTTCCCACATTTCACTGTCTTAAAATGGTGACTGTTTTTGCCTATATATTGTTCTGCTTTAGATTCCCTTGTATCAGGAAGTTTTGACTCATTTTTCTCATATATTCATAAAGTTTTGCAGGGTAAAGCAACCTTAAAAAAAATTAAAATATAGTTGACAGCATTCAATGCTGTCATTGAATACTGAAGGATTAAACAAAGTATGTTCCTCATTGTGCAAAGGTTATATAAACAGTTGTGTTTTGCAGTGTGCTCTGAAGGTCAGCAATGCATGGGCTGTTGAACTGTTAGAGAGAAAGTGAATTCCAAAGCTGAGAGCTTTCTTTAGAGGCTGTACACTTTGCTTGTTTTCTTTCTTTTGATGTGCCTGTGTAAGTATTTTGACTTCCTGCATAAGATAATCTACACAAAGAAACAGTGCATAATGCAAAGTTAGAACCACTAGAGACTTAGTTTCTCTCTCTGTAGAATATGTACAGGATATAGTAGTGGTACAGGGGTGATACTTCTTAAGCTTGAAATGGAGGGAGGGAATTGTTCAAATTATTTGATATTCCAACTGAACATGTCAAACATTTCCACCATGTGTTGTAGAAATCAAAATTATGTCAGAGATTCGTGTCATTTTGGATAGGCTTCTGCTGTGGGTGCAGATTTAAAGAAATAAAATTGTCTGTCACGGTACTAAAAATGCCTGCCATAGTACTGGTGGTGTTTTTTTGATATTGATACCCATACCAAACTGCATGGCTGATTTGTTCCTTGTTTATCTACAATGCTACTGTGGTGTTGCTGGAGATCCTTTTGGAAAATTGTGATTTTAGAATACCTATTTTAGTAAATTTCCAACAGCATAAAAGACCTTGAGTTCAGAATAATAAAAAAGAATGTAGCTTCACGTCCCGTTCAGGAAATGATTGTTACATATCAATCAGCTACAACTGTTTAATGATGATGTCACTGTCTTTCTTTTAGTCTTTTTGCAGTTTTCCTCTTATGTTTTTTTTCTTCTACTCGCTAAATAGCCACCAGGATCAGACTGCTATGTGTTCTTTTTACAGAACCCAATATTACCACTACACAAGACCTTTCACATAAAATATAAGAATTATTTAATAACTTTCATGCATAGACATGCCAGATGAGTAGCGGATACCTTGTGTAAGTTGTTTACTGCTTCTACCCTAGTGGCAAGTTGTGTCTGTAGCACACATGGCACATGCCCATCATACAGTTTTATTCCCCAATATACTCTTCACTCCTGGTTCAATGACCAGCCCCTCAGAACAGTGATTTCAGGTTTCTCATTTGGTGAATCCAATTGAATTAAACGAATTAAGTGAAATCAAACGTGTCAGTTCGTGCCTGCTTTGCCCTCTGGTGGCTATTAGTATGTACGGGATCTGATGTCCGGCATTTTTCCTGTGTTTGTGACCGGAGACGCCGCTCCCATAAGATGCAGTGGACCCTGAAATAAGGTTGGGTGGCAAAGCAGAATCATTCTCGAGGAAGAGAAGACTCATTCAATGTTTCTGCATGGAAACTAGCAATAAATTTGGCTGTTATTGTTTTGTCTACGGCATATACTTTCATACAATTCATCCAACACACCTGATGGTTGAGGAAACATTTCTATAGCAGAAACACGAGTCTAGCCCTCTGAATTGCATCTATAGTGTAACGTGTGCACGGCAGAGCCCATAACCCACAATGCTAAACCACTAAATACTTGCTTTCACCTCAAAACATTTTTCGTGTGGACAGTGTTGACTTTGGAGAGCAGGAGCTGAATGATTCCTGGAGGAATTGGTTAAAATTGGTCAAAACGCCATCCCACAGGAATTTGGTAACAATCCACACCACGCAAAAATACAATCCAGGCTGTTATTTAATTTAATTTAGTTTCTTTTCCCTTGTTTCAAACGCAGTTCTGTCTTTCGGGCGGCACCGCATCCCCCCAACCGCCCCCCGAGGCCTCCCCTTGAGGCGTGAATGGCGAACGGCGTCGGTTCCGCTCCACCCCATGGGGCCGTTAGGCCGTCGCCGCCATTTAAAAGGGGCGAGGCGGCAGGCCGGCAGCCAATCGGAGACGCAGAGGGAAGGGTGGGAGGGGGAGAGGGAGCCAATGGGAGTGGGCGTGGCTGGGGCGTGTTCGGGGGCGTGGCCGCGCCCGGCGGTTGCCGGCCGTTGGTGGCCGTTGGCGGGGCGGGGCGGTTGGAGGCGGGAGGGGAGGGAAGGAAGGCGGGGGGCTGGGGGGGGGCCGCGCCCGCCATGCTGATCACGCTGTGCTACCTCTACCTATGGGCGCGCTGGGGGCCTTGCTCGGCCGCGCTCATCCGGCGCACCGTGCGGCGCCTGCACCGCTCCCGCTGCTCCTTCACCTTCTGCTGCCGCTGCTGCCGCCGCGCCGCGCCGCCCGAGGAGCGCGTCTGCCTCAGGCTGGGGAACAAAGTCTTCTTCACGGACGAGGCGCAGGTAACCGAGGCGCGGGGACGGGGCGCTGCGCTGCGGGGCAAGGCGAGAGGGGCGGGGAGCGGCCGCGCCGGCAGCGGGCCCCCCCCCCCCGGTTGCCGTGGCGACGGCTGAGCCGTCGCCACGGCAACCGGGGGGGGGGGGCCCGCTGCCGGCGCGGCCGTCCCCTCCCCAGGCTAAAAAAATCACAAATAAATCATCAAATATCGCCTTTTTCTAACGAGCGGGTTGCGTCCCGCGTCAAAGAGGTGGTGGCAAGCTGAGAATCCCGGGAAAAGTTAACCGCTAGTTAATTGATGCTTTGTTAAAGCTCTCAAACCACTTCTCCTCGCTCCTGAAGGAGCTTCTCGCCCCTTCAAAATATGCACTGGAAGTTCTCTTAATCAAAATGTATTCGCCCCTTAAAAATATGCACTGAAAGTTCCCGGTTGCATACGACTCTGAGTCCCTGTGTGAGACGCCCGCCACCCTACACCTCGGTCGTGTGACACCCAAGGGCTCTGACCTAATGGCGTTACGGATAGGGGTGGCATCGTCCCCAGGCACTGTGAAGAGAAAAAAGGTTAATTCTCATGGTTTTTTGGCTTCTAGGAAGCTAGGTGAGCTAGTTTGGTTTCTAAGTAGGCGTAAGTGCCTCTGGGCTGCAGTCAGTAACTTCCTTAAGATAAGATAGCAGCGGTCGTAAATGGTAACCTGTCGAGTGTTGTTGTTTGATCTGTAGTCAAACTGGGCGCTTAAGGTAGTATAAAGCTTCATCAGTTCAGTTCACTTTCCTGTGGAAGGTAGCAGTGTTTGCTCTTGCAGCTTCCATGCTCTGTGAAGCTGGTCAGGCAGTCTAGCCTGTCTGTGTATCCCCTTTAATTTTAGTTCTTCAGGCAAGACTTAATATTGCACTGTTTCCATTTACATGTGGAGCGATGTATATACATGCAGCGTGTTCAAAGGCAACTCTTTCTTACATTCCTACCTAAAGTTACTGAAGGCGTACAAAACCTGTTTCTAGCACAGTGGTACTGAAATGACTATTTCTTTTGATGTTTGTCGCTTTTAAAATATGGCAGAAAAATACAGTTCAATGCAATATCAGTGTAAAATTTGACATAAGATGGTATGGGAACAGATTATTTATTGAGAAGTGTTGAGGTTCTTAATGCTGTTGTTTGGTATAGTGATGCCAGCTATTGAGCTTTATTTGCTCCTTAATGAGGACGAGCGAGGGAGCAATTTTTATAATTTAATGAAGAAAAGTGCTTGCCCAATGGTCTGCTAAGTGGATGGACTACCTTAAGGGCAAACTTGCTTTGAATGATTTATTTCTTTAAGTTTAGAGTTACATACTGAATGAATTATTTAGGTGCTAGTACATGAAGATTTAATAGTTTAAAAAGTACCCTCTCCTTTTATTTCAAATCATTTTTTAAGATCAGGAATTTGTCATAGTTCTTAGGAGGCTATACCTGGCAACAAAATATAACTGTCATTATATAACTGGCTTTAGGAAAGACATCCTAAAACTTTACAAGTTAGATAAATTAGGTATCCTAAAAATTAGACCTGTGTAATGTATGGTTCTTGGGTCATTTGTGGCTCATGGGCTGACTGCTCTTTGGGCAGGTGGGTGCAGAGGCAGTGTATATTGTTTGGCTGTGGGACAGAAGGTTTCCTGGAGGACTGTTACCCGACTAGAATGAAAGCCACCTGCAGTGCTAGCCAGGCAACGGCACTGGCGCTGTCCTGACTGCTCAGGCAGGCCATGCATTAAGACTGCTTTCTCAGCCCCTGCCAGGGAGCTGGCAGCACTCTTCCGCCATCAAGAACCAGAACCAAGGCAGCAGGGCCACGGGTTTGTGTAGTCAGGGGGGAAGACAGAAGGAAGGAGGAGGCAGGGTGGACTGTAGCTTGGATAGGAGAAGAGGATTGGGTCGAATGAAGGATGCTGCAGATGGCGGAGTCCAGTGGCAAACGGCCCACAAAAGTCATGGTGCCAATGGCACGGTCGTCATCAGTGGCCCACTCAGTTGTGTACTCCTGCGGCAATGCTGACAGCTGGAATCCAGATTGGCTTGAAAGCTTGGGTTGTCACTTTTTATTTTACTTTTGACATGTTCCTGCTTAATGATTCAGACCTTTTACTCCTTTTTGTCCTCATGGGAAGTTGTTTTCCTCATGGCATTACAGAGAGTGTTCATGTTAAGCTGAAGGGTCAGATTTGAATTTGGGCTGGGGATAATTTAGAAAAGAATTATTAAATCAGATGTTCCATATAGACTTATTTTTCTTTCCTGTTTCTTTCAGCTCCTTGATGATTTAAACAGATGGAGTCTACTTCTCATTTCTCCTTTTATTTATCCTGATAAATTACTAGAAGCAGAACATATAGCTTTTGTGACAGAAAGCATTTCAGCTCAGACAGATAACTTGCAGAAAGTACCTGTCTCTTCAAAAGAGGTAAGCAGTTCTCTTTGTTTCTTGCAAAGAAAGTGGTATGGAGAACTCATTTGGTAGGCATAACTCTGAAATGCTTCAAGGAAACAAATCAATGGCAGATAGATTTTGTACATTTACAATGTTTTTAGGGATAAAAATATAAGCTATTCATTAAACTTGATCACTTAATACTTTAGTTCTATTTTATACTTTAAATAAACCCATAGACATTTTCCTGAGTGGTTTATTTTTGTAGCACGCTTCTCTGTCTGTGGACGGAAACTGCAGAATTCTGTCATGATTGGGTGAAGCATATACGGTTATATATGTTGAACAGGAAAAAACAGGTCTAGAGCTGTCATACTGAGGCAGATCAGAAGTCCACTTAACTCAGTATGTTGTCTCTGACACTAGCTGAAGCAAATGCCAAAGTAAAAATACACAAAGCAAGCATATGTTATGATTTCTGAAAAGCTCTTCATGTCTCAGAATGAGTGTAAAAAGTTGTAATTGAAATGGAAACCTCTCTTGGAAGCTTCCTTCCATTGTGATTTATAAATACAAGTTTGGCGTTATACATTTGGATAATTTTGTCAAAGTCTATAGAAGAAAGGCCCAAATCAATTCATTTCTTTTCTATAAAATGCAGTGAGGGAATGTCAGTACTTCTTGTTTGCAATCTTATAAATGGTGTTTGACCTTTAATGAATAATACTGACAGAATGTTCTTGAGGCATCCAGAGATATAAATTAAAGCAGTACTGAAATCCTTATGGCAAGGATACTTAGAAAATGTTCACATCCTAGACGCTTAGAAATCCTAAAGTTCCTTCTCCATTACTGTGCTGAAAGAGGAAAGACACAGATTTAAAAAATGATGTTCTAAAATCTGACTTACTGTGTGTATATATAGCATCTCTGAATGAATTATGTATTAAAAGTAGTATCCAGACCCTATCAAAACTTACTGTGAACTTGAGACAACTTCTCTCTCCCCTAAATTTTGTTGTTCTACTAACTTTTTCCTCAGATGAGGAATTTTTGCTGCCCAGGTGTCTCAGCTTGGATGCAGGTCTGAAGGGGAAGAAAAGTTGTAAGTCAAAGCAAAAGATAAACTTAACTTTGAGGGAAGGAAAAGTCTTGATTGTGGTACAGGTTGCCTGAGATCCTTCCTAAGGCAGCCTGTTTTTGCATGTTGTACGCTCTCCTTAGTGAAAAGGACAGAATGGACCATACTGCCTACTGGAAAGAGAAGATATGGAAAGACAGGCATGCTAGGATATCTCTGGGGAGACAGTAGTAAAATGTCTGGCCTGATGACCAAGATAGACAGAGTCCTCTCTAATAAATAAGCTATTTTATGCTACGCTACAAGCTAGGGTCCCCATCTGAAGGGAGTCAACAAGGTGTCTTCCCAAACGGTCCCTACTCAGCACCCCTCAGGACCATCTGTCATCCTCGCTTTCTGGCATCAGCGTGCCAGGCCCTTTTTGTTGTTAAAGGAAACCAGTCACGTCCGCAAGTGGTGGTGGCTCATCGGCTCCCCTGGATGAGGAACATGCCTTTTCCAGGCAGCTTGTTCTGAGAGACAATCCAGAGCACTCACTGCTGGAGTGAACACAGAACAGAGTGGATGGTAAACAGACTTACCTAACTTCAGTACAGGAACAGAAGGACAGATCTGGAATGGGCACAAATCCAGATGTGTCTGCAATCCAATTTTTAGTACCTTCACCTTCCATGTAGGCCTCTGAATGGAGAACAGAGCATGCTTTTGGAACGTGGTAGTCTTTGCCCTCTAGAGGAATGATGTCCAGGTAAAGTGCCAGATCAGGCCAGATCATTATCTCCGTGCTACATCAGGCCAGATCATTATCTCCATGAAGATCGGACTGTGAGGACTAGAGGCACTGAAAGCTTGGTGAGTGCTCCGAGACCTTTTCTGCTGAAGCCTTCTGATCCTGGTCCAGCTCGCTTTGTATTTCCTTGGAGCATATAGGAAGTAGCCACATTAGCTATTTTGTTGATGTTTTTGTTGCCTTTGATATAAGTCCGAGGAATCATGCAGGTGGGTTCTGATTGTGGGAGATAAACTAGACAGGATGCCTGTTGTGCTCCCTACGTTGTCTCAGAGGCAACGTGGTGTGCTGGGCCAACTCAAGGCTGAGGGAGTTGTTATTTTTTTTTCCTCTTTTATTTACTTATTTATTTATTTATTTATTTTTCTTTCTCATAACAGAGGTCCACAAAAGCAACATCTGGGTTGAAGCTCTTTTGGGGTTTGTTATTAGGCAGAATTGTGGGTTGTGTTTTTTTTATCTTGTTGATTTTTTTTGCATTTTTTTAGAATGAAAAATGTTTGCATTCTTTTTTGCTTTCTTTTATAGACATAAATAATAATGAATTTGATTTATCAAGCTCAAAAGCAATAGTCCAGACGAAAGACTGAAACTAAAGAGGAAAAGAACTGCTGTTTTATTTTGTTTATTATAGTTCCGTGTACATGTCACTTCACTAGAAGTGCTTTTAATTCTGCTACCTCTGGCAGCCAGCTGTCAACACAGACAGGGATTGTAAGAACAGATTGTTCCTGTGGCCTACAAGAATTTCTAGAGAGAAAAACTGTTCTTTATACAGCAATCGGTGATCTGTGACTGGTTTCTGCTGAAACTGGGGTGGATCTAGAAAACAGGAGTATAAAGAAATTCTCATCTCTTAATAAGAGCTAGCCTTTCATTTTGTATTCTGACAGAATTTTGATGAAGAAGCAGAAAAGCTTGGCTGGTTTGAAAGTGCTTTCTGAGGACTTTTGTACATTGTGGATTGTTGCATGAGCAGGATTCCAGGTCATATGTCTTGGCAGCAGCCTAACTTTGTGAGGTTCTTTTGTGTATTTACTTTATTTGCACTAAACAGCAATAACTACTTTTTGTTGTTCCTTCTTATTCTGTCTAATGTTTTACTTGGTGCCATGAAAAATGGTAAAAGCCTCAATATATCCTCACAGTTTACAGGTGACATGGGTGTTAGCCGCTTGTGCCTGTTCTCTGGGTAAGAAAGGATATCTAAAGGATATCTTAAAAATGGTGCGAGTCTCTTACCTTCTACCACAGGGGGTAGCCCAAAGTCGTATGCTGAAGAAAAGAGAGAGGGTTATAGAAGACTTAAATTGAAGGACATGCAGAGAAGGAGAAGTGAGAAAGGTGAGAAAGGTTAGACAGTCTTAAGTGTCTAAGAATGGTTGACCTCTTGCTGAATTCCTGGGCAAAGAGACATGGCAGCTGCATAGCTCTTGGAAAAATTCTGGTCCAGAACGGTGGTATGTGCATGTGTCTACGATGTGGATTAGAAGAAGCACTTCTGGTCTTACAGAAAATCTGATATCAGAGAGCTCCATGCAGGTTGTGACTAAGCGTTTCATGTTTCATAGCCTGTCCTCTTCCCTGGGGTCTGACCTAAGACTTTTATTATTATTCTGGTTGCCCCAGACATGATATCATGGATTTGGCTGGGATAGAGTTAATTTTCTATGTAGAGACTTGTATGATGGTTGGTATGGTGGTTTGGATTTTTGATGACAATAGTGGTGGTAACACATTGATGTTTCAGTTGTTGCAGAGCAGCTCTTACACAGAACCAAGGACTTTTCTGCTTCTCATGCTGCCCTGCCAATGAGGAGGCTGGGGGTGCTGCGGGGGACACAGCCAGGACAGCTGGCCCAAGCTGGCCAGAGGGATGTCCCATAAGACATGGTGTCATGCTCAGCAATAACAGCTGGGGGAAAGAAGGAGGAAGGGGGGAGGCATTTGGAGTGATGACGTTTGTCTTCCTAAGAAACACTAGGCGCGGTGAGCACCACTTTCCTGGAGGCGGCTGAATGTCTGCGTGCTGATGGGAAGTAGTGAACGAATTCCCTATTTGCTTTGCTTTTTTGCGCTTTTTTTGTGCAGCTTTTGCTTTACCTAGTAAACTGTCTTTATCTCAACTCACAAGTTCGCACATTTTTACCTTTCTGATTCTCTCTCCCATCCCACCTGGGGAGAGAGAGAGTGGCACTTAGTTGCCTGCTAGGTTTAAAACACGGCACAGGGGAAGGGAGGCATTTCTGACTTCTCCATAGAGAATCTATCAGTGAAACTAGAGCTGCCAAAGTGTATGTTTTACATATACCTGGTAAGATTTTAGAGTGACAATGAATTTGGTTTTGGTCATATCCTCAGAATCATGAGAGAAAGTAACATGGCAGTAGTGTACTACTGACTGTAGGTCAGTCCTTTATGCTGTGAACGTCAATACAATGCTGTGGGAGTAGATAATCAATTTAACAAAAGAGGAGGAAGCCAGTATCATAAATGTATCATTACACGTTAGCTACCAGCGATCACAAATTGCTAACAGTTAGCAGTAGGCTCTGAGAGTAATACCTCGTATGACTACAACTGGATACTTTCATTTCAGCTGTGGGTATTGCACCAATGGACTACACAGCTGGGAATCCCTTCCACCTGGAAAGTGACAGTGCTGTTCAGGACATCACTTAAGGCAGTCAGCTGGGGGTAATTCTGGCTGATTTGGTCACGAATTTCCACAGTGACAGTAGGGGGAAGTCTGACTGATGCTCCAACTGCAGTGATACAAGTCTGTCAGGGTCTAGTATAGGTATCTTCCAGAAGCAGATGTTGTTTTTCTTCAGAACTGGTTGATACCCTTGTGCCCAGAAATATATCCTGGTACGGAGTCGTAGAGATGACCTTTCAGGTCCTAGAAGTAGAAACTCCAGGGGAGGTTTAGGTTGGCAATTAGGAGACATTTCTTCTCAGACAGAGCAGTCAGGCACTGGAATGGGTTGCCCAAGGGAGGTGGTAGAATCACTGCCCCTGGGGGTGTTTAAGGAAAAGTTGGACCTGGTACTTAGGGACATGGTTTAATGGGTGACATTGGTAGTAGGGGGATGGTTGGACCAGATGATCTTGGAGGTCTTCTCCAACCCTAATGATTCTATGATTCTATGAAATTCATTGTTATTGCTTTAACCAGTGAGTGGTCATTATGTCCAGGACCTGAGTGTTACATCTGTCATGAATTTGAGGGCTGGCTTTCACCAGCTGTGTGTTCTGGTGTGTCTGGTTTGAAGCTATTACTTGTGCTTGTATTTCAAAGTTTGAGTTTAACCTGCATGTTAAAGCATGCAGCTGACCCGGTGGTTTTAGAGTTAAACATGAAAGTTGTTTTCCAAGCCACTACAACTGTATAGTTTGGGATTCACAAACCTTCTCTAAGCAGCTGAACCCAAGTGTGTAATTTTCATAACGCCTTTCTGGAGAGCAGAATTTTTGATGTATATGAGCAACTTGAATCTTTTACGCTTACTTAATGCTTCTGATAAAATAATAAAATTATTTCTGGTACTTGAATTCCCCAGTTGTGTTTTTTTGGTTCGATAATGTCCCTTTGTTAGCTCTGCCTATTGCTGTGAGGCTTTTTAATAGCAGAATCCTTAGGGAAGGAAGGGAAGTTTTACTTGCAGTTCATCTCACAGAAGCATTATACTGTTGGTATTTTGATATTTTGCTGTATCATTTTCAGACTGAAAAACATGCATATGATTTATTCTTAGGTTGTGAAGTGGTCAGACTATTGTTCACCATTGGCCTATAAAGCTGGGGAACCTTATAAATTAATTGCTGAAGCAAGTGTAGATAATTTCAGTAACCTTGGAATAGCATTCATGGAAGACAGGCTTCAAATGGATAACGGAATGGTGCCACACAAGATTGTTTGTAAGTATTTTTGTAAACTGTTTTTAATGGTAAAACGTCTGTTTTATAGCTATTTTAGGACTGTATATATCATCTTCATACCTACATAAGTAAACATGCTTTTATTTTTGTGCAATGTTTTCTTCCTGTTGTCATTTTAGGCATTTCATCACTCTTGTACTGTCATATTTTATACTGAATACAGTCAAATATAGAGATTGTTGAAAAATTAGACAGCTTTTTGATTGAGTTTTTCTTTACAGAATGTGTTATGAATACAGCAACAAAAATAACAGAAAAATAGTTCAAAGATATTGGAATTAAAAAACATTATTTTTTATTCCTGTAATGCCTCATAAGCTACTGCTTATAATTATTAACCTTAGTACAATGATATCCTTGAGTACCCAAGATGGTATTTTCCCTTTTGCAAATATGCATGAAAGTATAAACATCGCGATGGTGAAGTTGGAAAATACTGTCTCTGTAAATTTTGCCTGTTAGATTAACTGATCTATTTGCAAAAATTACAGAAGGTTTTAGTCAAATGTTTTCTTTTCAGTTTTGAAATGAAAGTATCTTCAAAGCTAAACACAGTTTGAGAACAATTGCTCTAAACTGAGCATCTTCATTCACTGAGAGAAGAGCTCACATACTTTCTGAACAGATGGAGAGAAATAACCAGGGGAAGGAGAATGTTGTCAGTGCTAATTGACTTTTGAGTTTTTGGTGGATGGTTTATTTCTTTTAGGAGGTAATTTTAATAATATCAAAGCTATTAGCAATTGTGTCCTCATTAGCTTAATAGCTTCAGCTAAGATATGGAGGAAGTTAGGGCAAATCACACACAGATGACAAGTAGTGGTAGTGGTTCCATTTGTAATACTATACTTAAATGGAATTGTTGTCTGAGCTGTGGGAAGTCCAAGGTTCACCTCTCTTTCCTTCGTGAAAGCTGAACGTTTGTTTCCAGCATGGTTCTAATACGGACTGCACATTAGTACATTCTAGGGTATTCTGAAATGGTGGGCTCTCTGTGACTATATCCATTTTTTTTTCTTCAACAACAGTCTTGTTTCTTCTTCTCCAGTTGTGCCTTTTCATCTGTGTTGATAAAACTGTGGGGTCATGAGGTCACCTACAATAATACAGTGATTTGGGCTGCAAAGATCCCTCTATAGCCCCTTACTCTCACTGTAAAATGAGAGAAAAAGCCTTTTTTTTTTCAACTGTTTTAAAAAAATGTAGATTATAGTGCACTGGCACATGCCAGGGAATGGCAAAATCAAGAACAACTACCTAGGGAGCGAGCTGGCAGGAATATGAGGAATATGCTGGCAAATATACCTGGCATGAAACTCAGTCTTCTCTTGGTGCTGTTTTGCAAAAATGTTTATGCATGCATGCAGGGGATAGAAGCTGGGATAGTTTCCCAAGAGTCACGGAGAGCCACTTTTCTGGCTCATTTTGCTTCAGGTACTATGTGCATGCTAAAACTGCTTCAAAAGAGACTGATGGAGTTTCTTGATGGAATAATATGCTGGTAGCTGTAAAATCCTTCTGGGGTCTGAAAACTCATACTTCAAATTTGCACTCTGAAGTAGGCAAAGGGATGTAGATTCAAGGGATTTCAAGTGTTCTTAAGTGAAGAAAGAATTGAATTTGGATCTGGTGTGTTGTGTGCCAGTTGACTGTTTTGTTAATCTGCTTTCTCACTGAATTTATATAAGAAATCACAAACAACAACTCAGTAAGTTTATTTGGCCTTGTGGGAGTGGAGGGGGATTCAGTCAAGTTTTGTGTGCTTTGATTTGAAATATTTCCATGGCTCAGAAGCTGAAAGAAATCATTTACCATATGAAGAGCAAATTTTCTCTCCTCTTTCTCAGTTTGCTCTACAAGTTTTAATAACAATAGGCATCATTGCCCTTCTTTTCTCATTTGTACTTGCCAGAAATTGTTTATCTCTGCATTTCCATTCGGGGGGGAAGGGAGAGTTTAAACATTCCAATTTGTTATGTTTTCCTTGGATTTTTAGCTCACGTCTTGCTGTGGCTGGTTATGTCTCCCTTTCTGCAGATTAGAAGCAATTCAGCAATTCAGATGTTTCTTCTCCCTTTCTTACTTGTGCAAAACTTTTTATTTTGCTGCCTACAGCAATGCAAGAGACATAGTTCAGTGTTTCCATCTTACCCAATATCATCACTTGAATAGCTTATTTCAAAATAGTTTATTTCAAAATAACAGCAAGCAATTTTCCACCCTGCCCTCCTTAAGAGACCAGTATTTTTCCAAAGGTACTTCCCTTGCTTCATTTTGTACTTTTTTTAGTCATGGACAAAATAATATAAGCTGACAAGCCGATGCATTTATGTGAAAACTGCCTTCCATTCCTCCCGTAGACTACTGTTCTGTTAAGAACATGTCTGGATCACATACAGTAGCTGTCAGGTTTTATTTTTGTCCAAATATTTGTGTACTTCCAAAGAGCATTAGTGTTTATTTAAATGTTCCCTGTAAATGACAAGTGCTATGCCCTGTCAGACTTTCCTGAAACAAATAGTCATTAGAGTAAATAACATGTTATGAGTGCAAATTTTTAATATTCAAAGGGGTAGGGTTTAGTATGTCAAACTAGTGGAATTATTAGTATTCTAGATGATTTGTACAGAAATTAAACCTAGATCCTGCTGGCATGGTGATATTTGTTATAGATCTTTTAATATAATTTTATAACTCCTTTTTCTTATTATTTAACTCTTCCAGCTGTCCATTTACAGGAATCTACTCTGAAGGAGTTGACGCAGGTGGCACCATCTGTAAAAGAGACGAGTAGAAACAGTACACAGATGAATGAAGCAACTCCTACTGCTACTCTCGGGGCTACTGCTAAATCAAAGTTAGGAGTAGCTGAGTCTGTAGGACAAGGTGATCCAGAGGCAGAAGAGAAATCCAAGCTAGAGAAAGAAAGCGAGTATGAAGATGAATCCAACAGCCTATCTGACAAAGAGACAGGCTTTGGAGAGCATCATCACTTGCATCTTTCCAGCTGTCACGAATGTCTGCAGCTTGAAAACAGCACTATTGAATCTGTCAGATTTGCCTCTGCGGAAGACATTCCAGAACTTTCTGACCGCTGCAATAGCAAACTGGAAGAGAATGGTGGTGATTGTCTGGCAACAGGAATAAAGAGAGTAAACCTTGCTGGAAAGCCCCCTAATGTGTTGATTTATGTTGGTTCTGAAGCTGCAAAAGTGGAATTTGACTCAGTAAAATCAATCCTCCTGGAATGCATCGATGCAGACAACTACACCGTCTACCAGCTGCATGAGGAGCAGGTTCTGAAAGCTCCATGGATTGATAATGCACTGCTGTTGATCATTGCCACAGAGGAACCTATTTCTGACGAGAACCAAGAACAGTTTATGAAGTTTTTATCTAAGGGTGGAAAGATTCTAGGGTTTTCTTCCTCGTTTACGTTTGGTGGTATACAAATAAAGAGAAAAGACAAACTGAAGAAGACTGTTCATGAATTAGTTGTCTCTAAAACTGACAGCACTGAAATGAAGTTAAACCTTTTGATCAGTGGCTGTATTTTTGAAGAAGTAAGGAAGGAAAGTAACAGCAAAGTGAAGCCATTGAGTCATTTAAATAATGCTGATAAAGATATAGTTATTGTTCATCTGCCTTATGGAGACAAAGGAGGAGAAGCCATTCTTTCTCAGGTACTGTTTATGCAAAAGCATCGATTTACACATTCCTACACAATGTTGTGGTATGCTAAAAAAAATCAATGGTTCTTTCTGTGTGTTCTTTGGGATGCTTTCAGGGGGCAAGTATGGATGGATGTCTTGGTGAATGTACAAGGACTCTGAACACAGAATGGTTTCTGCTTGATCCTATCCTTAAGGAAGGATAGAAAATGTTACTGCTGTTCCATTTCCTTGTCTCCACCATGTAGCCATGAATTTGTAGATCATGCGTGATCACAATGGGTGGCAGAGGAGATAGCAGATATGCATAGTAAGGAAGCATCTTCAAGAGCAGAGCTATCCTTTTGTGCCTGCTGGAAGTTGCATGGTGACAAAGCTGTGCACTTTGCAGACTTTGGAAAATGGGAACAGGAAAAGCAGTGGTAGTGAAGGCAGAAGGGTTATAATGGCAACATAAAAATAGACTTCCGTACAAAAATGTGAATTATGGTGAAGTAGAAAGTCAGAGGAGGAAAGAAAATAAAACTCGCAAGAAACCTTAAAGAAGTCTCCTCCTAAGTTTTAAGGTTAAGGTAGACAACCCCTTTGGAAATCTGTGAGTAGTAAATGAGAAAGTCCTGGCCTCTATCATTGTTGCATACTGTATACCCCAAAACTGCTGTTCAATTTCTTGCTTGAACAAGTAACTATAATAAAGATTAGTCTGAATAGCCCTGGAATGCCACTGCTGATTTAGCTCTGCTGGTACTGTTTTGCTGATATTGTTACCCTTTTCTCAGTTCTGTTTGTAACTTAGTGCTGTGAATGAACTGAATGGTATCATGTTTTCTTTAGCAGTGTTCTGGCTACAGATAATTTCTAGACGGATGATAGGTTCATGGTGTTGGCCTTCTGCTCTTTCAGATTAAAAACAATGACAACAAAAACACAAACACTTTTATATGTCTGGAATGTGTTCTATTTACAATCAAAATTGAAACAAACTGAAAATTTAAATTAATTAACCTTTTTTGTTTTCTAGAGGTAGACAAGTACGTTTTCAATCAGTAATACATGCTTATAATTCTGTGGGGGGAGAGGAGAGGTCTGGTCATCTGGAAACATTTTTTTTTGTTTCCAGAGTCTTCCTTTGGCATTTAAACTTTTATATGTTTAACATTTTGCACCTAACAAGTAGCTCAGAGCACCTTGGGGGTGGAAGGGGAAAGGTGTACAAATGAGCCAAAATCTTGTTAGCTCCACTTAAGAATAATAACATCCCAGCTAAAAGGTTACTCTTCAGCATTAAGGTATTGTGATTGCTGTTTAAAAAACAAACAACAACAACCACATAAACAGAACCCCACCCCTTCTGAAAATGTGATAGTTAAGTTGAAGTGTTCATTTTTTTTTTGTTGCTGTTACTCTCTGTCTTCCTCGAGGAGGTGTGAGGAACCTTCCATGGCTGTGTTAAATGTAAATGTTTGCCACTGACTACTGAAATCTTCAGGTAGTTGGCTAACGTTTTGAGTGATAGAAGGGATGATAAGATGTACCACTAAATTTAGAAAATAAGTCTGTGTCTTGGGAGTGTATAGTCTGTGCTATTTAAGTGGGAGAGATTTAAAATGAGCATGAAGATAACTTGCACAATTTGTTAGCCTCAGCAGGAGCAGAGAGAAATGTGGTTGTTGTTGTTTTTGTTTTGCTTGTTTAGTTTTTAGCAGGGCTGTTCCCAACTGTATTACTTGCCTTACTCTGTCGTTGCTTTCAAGCAGCACATTGAGAAAAGCAGAGCAAGATTTATTTACCAGTATTTAAGTAGATGATGGAGATAGATGGAAATAGATGGAGATGTAGCTGAACAAACTTTATGGAAGGTTCTAGGAGATATTTTTACCAATATTTTAGTTATAGGAGAGCTATCTCAGCAGCCCAAACCACTCAGATGTAACTGCTTACATGTCAGGTAGCATGCACTTTTTTTAGCAATTACTCAATTCAGAAATATTCATCGCATTTCTGAGAAGTGTTTTTGTCTCTCATCAGGTTATCAGATTAAATCTGCTAGTGTTTTTGGACACTAGTACATGTAGTAACATGTTTATAGCTTTTTGTTGGAAGTTTTGCCACCCATGTGCTCTATACTCCTACTAGAAAATTGATTAGATACTGTTGCTATCCATTTCTGCAAGTTCCATGGTAAAACCTGCTTTGCTGTACCGTTTAAATTGATCCTTCTGCTGTAATAAAACTTAATACTGCAGAGGTTTTCCCCAGAAAAAGGGCATTATAGTGTGGCTTCAAAAATCAGATTAAAAGGATTAGAGTGTCATTTTATAATTTTAAATGACTTCCAGTCTGGATTTGAAAAGCCTTATTGTTTTCTCTTCAGGGGGTTGACAGTGACATCAGCCATTAAATATTCTGTCACAGACTAGTTGTTTCCCTTTTTCTGTGCTCTTCTGTTGTCCATATCTGTCCCCTCCTACCTTCAGCAGACTTCTCTGAATTCTGGTAAAGTAGATCATCTATAAAAGAGGAAGAACATCGTTAAAATGTGCAAAGTGGGAGACATGAGCACAAATAACAGCTTGTGATTTTCATTAAATGAATGTGCATATAGCAGAATGCTAAAGCTTCTAAATATTTTGAAACAGGAAAAAAAAAGGCCTAGAAGGGATTTTTTAATGCATATCATTTCTACTTTTAAAGATCTTCTTCAGCTGGAGATGTGATTCTCTACAAAGTGGTGTTGTAGGGTTTTTAGCTGACTTCCAGACACATTTCCTTAACTGTGCTGATGGCAACTTAATTTGTGTGACACGGTAAGGATTTGCTCAGGCTGAATTCCTCTGATCTTGTGCAACATCTGATAAAGGTCTTTCAATATTAATGCAATTATTCTCTTGTACAAGCTGGAATGTGACCAGTATTGGTGTTGGTTGTAGGGTGCTAACAGACATAAAATGCCCCAGAAGAAGTTTAAATTAGTGAATACTTACAGGTTTGAACAAGTCCTCCAGGAGAATGTCGGTTTATTTAGAAGGGATATTTTATGTAGTTTTCGAGAAAATTGTTGCTTGCTGGCAACTGTGGTCTCTGAGCTGACACCTATAAATGTATAGGTATTCCCTCCTTTATTAGGATGATAAAGCTCTACATGTAGGTATGATGAAAGCATAAGACTTTTAAATGACACTTGTCGTGCTGGATAGTTCAGCAACCAGAGTCAAGACAGAGCTGCTTTTGGAACTCCTGTGCCCATCTCTCTGTCACTCTAAAATGTGTAATACCAGTAAAATGGTTTTTGAAGTTCTCTTTGCACATATCCTGCCAGGTGCACTTGGAACTGGATATCAGTTCTGTGGATTTCCAAACTGAAGAGGGTTTTAATTTGCTTAAGATGAGCAACACCAAGAGATATGAAGTTCTCAAGGAGATCCTGGTATCACTTGGCCTGAGTTGTGAATTAAGTGAAATTCCTCCTTTAACGCCTATTTACCTTCTCTCTTCTGATGAGGTAAGGCTTCTACGTACATTTCAGTTGATTGAGATTTACCCTACAAGACAAATTCAGTGTTCAGTTGAATACAGCTTGTTTCTTATGTAGTGTTTTTGTTTGGAGAGCTTTGCATGTATATTACAAGTAAACAGGAGGCTTAATTTCTACTTCATCACTATTTTGTTACCTGATAATAGTAGCTTTGAATTTAACAATGAGGAAATTTCGTAGGGTTAACTATTTACTATACTTCTTAAGAATTTTTGTGCTTATTTACATACTTCTGCAATATCAAACCATAAGCTTGTGGTAAAGTACAGAAAGAACTGATTTATAAGACAGGATTTATTTTTACTTAAAAGCAGGTAGAAAGTGTGTTTCATCTTTTGTTCGCAGCCTATACAGAAAATTACGGAAAATGATAGGGCAGACCAAAACTGAAAGACCAGAGTGAATGGGAAAGGGTGTGTAATTAGACAATGAAGAGCTTTATTCCTGAGAATGTTCTGGTATTTGTTGGAAACAGAACAGTTCCTTATAATTCAAACAGTTAGCTGACTGTA
This sequence comes from Anser brachyrhynchus, assembly GCF_964034855.1. NCBI lineage: Eukaryota > Metazoa > Chordata > Aves > Anseriformes > Anatidae > Anser > Anser brachyrhynchus. The sequence continues at coordinate 115,673,699 of NC_137694.1, read as the reverse complement.
TAGTACTTTTCAGTTTGAGACACTGCTATGAAGAACTGTGAAGAACATATAAAGCAGTAACTTTAACTTATTTTTCCTTTTTTTTATTTATTTTTTGAATACAACTTCAAACACAGGAGAACCATATTGTATTGATCTGAAGGGGGTAAAGCAATAAGTGATTGAAAAGCAATATAGGCTACTCATGATCACCGAGGTGTTTGTTTTCCAGTGCATTTAGCACTGTTGCTTCTTACTCCTAGCATGCTTATCTGATTCCTGCTCCTTTTCTATGCCACCCTTACATTAGCACAGAAAAGAGATGTCTGTCTTTAGCTCCTCCTTGGATGCCTCTTTCCATCATATAGCCAAACATCCTTGTTTGGTTACAGTATCAATCAGTGAACAAAGGGACATACTACAGCTGAATGTTTTCATATGACTTGGATGGTGTTTAAGATTTAGATTGTACTTTCCAAACACAGTACAGGTTCATTAATCCTTAAACTGCCTGAAAGGTGGGTATGGTAGTCATTACATTCCTTATAGATGGAAAAATATGTGATGTGTCACATTATTCATTGTGTGGCAGGCAGGTCAACAGCAGATCCAGACAAATTCATAATTGCATAAGCCAGTTCTTTTCCAGGTCTCTTCAATGAATTCCATTTGCCCCTATGAATCTGAATGAGTTCAGCTTCTCTTGAGTAGTCCTTCACAGTTGACGATTCCATCGTTTCCTGCCTCTTCCTTTCCCAGATCATGCTGGTGCACATTGATGTTTGGGTGCAGTTGCCTCTGAAGACCAATGCAAAAAAGGCATTGAGTACTTCAGCTTTTTCTGCATTGTCTGTTGCTAGGTTGTCTTCCCCGTATGTCAGTGCACCAGTGTTTTCCCTGAACAACTTTTGGGAACGTGCGAATCTGTGGTATCCCTTCTTGTTACCCCTACTGTCCAGCACTAAATTAACTCTTGGTGGGTATTTACCATCCTGAGTTTTGTCTGTAGATACCCAGATTATGTTTTTATATACTTCTCTTATTGCTTGTCCATGTTTCCACTGTGCACATGTTCTTTTTATGTGTTAGTTCATCAAAAAGCTCCCTGCTTAGCCAATCAGGTCTGGTCTTCCTGCATAGCAGAATGGTTCAGAATAGACAAGTTCTCTATAAGTTTACTTTACAGATCGGTTGTACAACCTGGGTACCCTTTCCTTTGTGGTTGTTTTCCAAGGAATCCTAATGAGCAATTCCTTAAATAAGCTGGAGTCCATTTTCCCGGGATGGAACTCTGCTGCTTACCTTTCCAGCCTTCCTCCAAGCCATCGATTCTCATGGTTGGTGCAGCCAGTGCTTCTGTCTGTGACCAGATTTAAAACAAGTTCTTCTCTGTCTGTCAGTGGTAAACTCAAAATAATCAGCTATCTGTTTGTGTGGCAGACAAAAACAAAACTAAAACTCAATCAACATTTCTGACTAATATTAAATACGCTGTATACAGAAGACTTGGAGGTTATCGATCTCATACTTTTTTTGTGCTTTTTCTCCTTCGTTCTTTGTTGTGAGTATTGATCTTTCCCATGCACTTGCAGTTTTCAAACAATCATACTGTGTTATAAAAAAGTTAGCTAATTCTGTCCAAACTTGCCATCTAGTGGCATATTACAGGTTGCAGGCCATTAAAGATATTTTTAAAGTGTATACTGTATAGTTAAATCTTATATCAAGATTGTGGAAAAACATTTTAAAAACAGTATTTTTTAAACTGTAGTTTTTCAGCACTCATATGTGTAGTCATTGTTTCAATGTTTTTCACTTTGGCTATGACATACTTCCTGAATATTGTATGAAAGGAAGTTGCCACTTGTGTGTATGAGCTACAGTTAATAATAAAGCGGTAGCATATTAAAATACGTAAGGAATATGTCATACTTGAGCTTTCTAGCAAGTTATTTATTTTTCTACATACATTCTGTTTTACATGTTTTCTAACTTTTCCTAGAGAGCAAGAAGATACCATGAAATCTATCTGGTAGGTGAATAATTTCAGAAATATGTAAATGAGTTTCAGATCACAGTGTATTTCAGGAGTACTGGAAATGGAGATGAAGGAAACTGTCTTGCTAGCTTTATTATTCTTGAATTTCAATCTATTTATTGTCACTATTTGTAGAAAGAGCTTTCCCTGTACAAGTCTCTGGGATGTATCAGAGAGTACATCCTGAGAGATTAAGCAATTTACGTTCATTCAGAACAAAGGATTTTTGGATGATTTTCCACTCTGGAATAAGAAATGCCGTGATGAGTCAACTGATGATCAATCAATCCTAATGTCCTCTTAGCAGTTGCCAGTAGTGGATACTTAGGGGAAAACAGAAGAATGGCAAGTGTTCTTCTTTCTAAGAGCTGGCGGTTCATTGGCTTCCTGCCTGCCTTCCTGCCTTCCTTCCTTTCTGGAAGTCGCATCTGTACCACTATGTTTAAAAACCACTGGTAACACCTAACCTCGTCAGAGTTTTCTAATTCATTTTAGAAACTATAAGCTCCTTTTTCTTATGTGTGAGAAATAATTGATTATGCTCTGCATTTTCTACTTCATTAAGAAAAAAAGTATGTTTTTGTCCTTTTTTAATTCTTTGAATTTAAAGTGCTAGTTTGCTTAGTTTTTTTTCTTTCTGTAAGCTTCAATTTGCAGTAGATCTGTTTCCTGTTCTGTGTGATTTCCTTGATTTGTCCTCCCCACTCCCTTTCTTCCTTTATCACTTCACAGCTTCCATCAGACAAATTTCCTGCTATGTTGTGAACTTTATATAAAATGTATTCAACTTTATTGAATGAGTAAGTATCTTCTCTTGTGTTTTCCTCAGCCTAAAATTCCTGAACAATCTATGTCTTTCTACATTATTATTGCAATGCTATTAATAGTCCCATCCATATTAGGCTAACTGTTACAAATTTGATTACAAATTAAGACTTAAAGTTCTTCTTGTCTGCTCTCTAGGTCTTAGAAGGTACCTTTTGTAATAAAACTTTCAGCTGCTTGTGACGGGGAGAGGTTGGAATTATTGTTATTTTTCTCTCTAGGGTTTGTATATTGAAATTTAGTTTGTAGTTCATATGGTTATCAAACACCTTAAAATCAGTCTTATTACATAGGTTTAAAAAAGCTATCCAAATATCAACAGAACTGCCATTAGCTTTCTGAAAAAAATGTCAAACTAGAAAATATGATTTATTCAATTCTTGTGTGTGTCACTTTTCAGGTAATCTGACTGCTGTGATTGATTTCCATATCTCAAGGATTATCAGTTTTATTCTTTTTTTCCTCTGTGTTTCTTTCATTTACATGGCTTTTTCCAAAAATGGCCAGAGGCTCTACCAGTCTGAGATTGAAATTCTGGTAACATTGTAGCTTTGAATTAAAGTAAAAGCTCTAATACTTGAATAATGGATGACATTGTCCATCTGTTTAGAGGTCTATATCTTAGCATGTGGAATTATGCTAGTCAAATTGTCAGCTAGTGCTGGCTGCTGTTGGTGTTGAATGATTTCTGTGACAGCGTGCACATTTTATTCCTGATCTCCTTTCTTGTAAATAGAGTACAGGGTAATGGGCCTGGAAAGTAACAGCACTTGAGGCAACTCTTTCATCACAAGATTTTTTGCACTAAGGCTTGCAAGTATGGTTTACTTCAGATACACACATATGGACATTTTTAAATTCAATTAACTAGGGAAAAAAACATATTGATACTGTGCTACAGCAACAATGAAGGCAGTGTTTGAAGCAAAAGTAATGTAGTATGAAAGGCAGGTTACTTGGTGGCTAAAAGTTCAGTTAAATCTGCACAAATTGCTGTTCTTAAAAGTCATTTTAATGAAAAGTATTGATATTGAAACACAGAACTTTTCGTTTCCTCTCTCCTTGATATGGTGTTAAGCAGACTGTAGACTTGTGCATTGCTGTAAAAAGAAAATTATATGTCACTGTGGTGCTGGGTGAAATCAAAGTGTTGAAACAAATGGTGATCAGTGTATGCCTGTTGTCTGGCACCCATATGTTCGGTGGCAGCTTCAAGCATAGAGATCTGATTTTTTCTGCAGCTTTGCCTTTAAACACTCAAATATTTACTCTTTCACATTGCCATCTTAAAGGATAATTTTTCAGACATAAAGGCTAGGATTGTATTTTATTGCTCTAAATTTCAGCATAACGTATTCTGGGTTTCACGGAAACTTGAAACAAGAATTCACTCCTTGAAGAATGAGAAAGATTTGTCAGAATAGTGATTATTTCCATTAGGAAGTACATTACTCCCATACATTTGCTCATATGAAGCTTTTTAAACTTGACTAGTAACTCAGGGTGTGTTAATGCTGAGTGACTTTTTTCAGTATCTTCAAACGGATGGCAGCCAAACGATGAGATAGATATAATCAGTCTTCATTGGTTTGGCTGAGCTAGTAACCATCTTTTAAACAGTATGTTCTTCCAGAATAATAAATAGTCAATACAAGCACATTGCCTGAAGTTTGAAGTTGGGGATTTTAACTTTTGTTTACTGGAGACAGAGAGAATAATTTAACATCTCTTGAATTTCAAACCTTCTTTTAAAGGACACCTTCAGGTAGACAATGCCATGCTGAAAAGAATAACGCAAGACAAAGATGACTTTGTGTATCTGACTAACTCAGGTACTTCATAGCAGAACCACTTAGACCAATTTTACATCTTGGGCTGTAGTCTTAAGTTGTGATTCTGTGGTGCCATCGGCTGTTTTGAAATTCCAAGTCCATTATGTCAGCAAAGAGAGTATGAAGTTACTTTATCCTGAATAAATCTTTCTTTGAGGATGGGAAATTTGAACTCTTAGCTAACACTATAATGAACCTAGATTTCAGGGTACATTTTGGGACAATTGTTTCTGAAATATTTCCATGTATGTCAGTACTTATTGTAGAACTTGAGATTCAACTGCAAAACTGCACAGTTTTATAAAAAAAAATCCAGTGCTAAAGTGAGGGATGGTTATGCTAAAATTCAAAATCTTGATTTTGATTGTTATCCAATCTTTTTATTCACATCTAGAAAATAAGAAGCCTGCTTATTCTTTCCTACCATCCTTAAAGTGTAGCTTCATTACTGCCTTTTAGCCAGTAGGACAAAAACCAGGAGCCCTTTGAAAGTATTTATTCCAGAAAGGAAATTTGCTCCTTTCTTTAGTTCAGCAGTAATCTGAGAGATGAGAAAAAACATTGAATGAAACACGTGCTTTTGTGAGGTATCTGAAAGATCCTGCTGATCACTGATGAATAGTCTGTGTCCAAAGTATTTTACTTTTGTTAATGTATCATTTCAATTGATCAGTGAAATATTGCCAGATAACTTGGCAGTACATGAGAAACAAAACAAAAACAGACAAACAAAAAAACCCACCACCAACAACAACAAAAAACACACCAATAACGAAACCCTGTCATGTAGATGTGGCAGTCTAAATGCAGCTGTATCAGTGAAATGTCTATTTGCTGGAATAACTTATTCTTTTTGGGAAACTGCTTAGGCAAAACAGTGCATCTGGCAAACCATTTGCATCCTGACAGGTAGGTTTTTGTTTGTTTTCCTTTCTCAGGTGGCTTTCTGAAGAATTTATCTGTGAAATTTAACCCCAGGATTGATAACAGTACTATCAATTCAAACATACTTGTAACTTAACTTCATGTGTTTAATTTTTTTCTGTAATAAATTCAGTCAAAGTTATTTGTTGGCTTGCAAAATTTGAGTTACATGTGTATGGGGGGGTGGGTTTGCTTTTGTTTGTTTTATATTCCTCCACTTATTCCTCAAATTAACTGTGTTTCTTTATAACAAACCCAAACTATTTCAGTGTTACTGTCATTCATTTAAAAACTGTGGGTATCAATATGAGATTCTAATAATAGTCCCCAATTCTGGTGTTGTTTTTATATGGTTCTGAACAGAATGACCCTCTAAGAGGGCTGTTTGGGACCCTCTCTTGCTTTGGCACTTCGGATCTCTGTTGGACAGAGGAATATAGGAAGCCATTCATCTGAAAACTAATTTTACCCTGACTGAGGCGTAAGCCTCTGCAAATTCCTGGTTTACAGAATCTTAGGATGGCTGAGGTGGGAAGGACCCCTGGAGGCCACCTGCTCCAAGCCCTGCCCAAGCAGGGCCACCCAGAGCAGGCTGCCCAGGGCCGTGCCCAGGCGGCTTTTGGAGATCCCCAAGGAGGAGACCCCACAGCTCTCTGGGCAGCCTGTGCCAGGGCTCCTCACCCGCACAGCACAGAAGTGCTGCATGGTGCTCAGGGGGAGCCTCCTAGGTCTACTAATAAAGAAGTGAGAATCTTGCCAGCTCCATTCTCTGCAGGTTCACCTTGGAAAAAAGCAAGTCTCGGAACTGCTTGGCATTTGTAGGGCTTTTTGGGCACCTTCCCCATGATAGTGCTGGGCATAGGACTCAAAGGCATGGTGGCATACATCGTAGAGGTTTAAGCTGGTATGGTTTTTACTTCATATTTGTGGATGGCTAAAAGAATGATTATGGTCAGTTACTGTGGCTCGCCAAGCACAAGATAATGTCTTAATCTGCGGTAACTTGATAGCATAATTGTGAGGAGGGATGCTCTTCTGTTTTCTGTGCTTTCCCTCTCTAGCATACAGAAGGAGCGATGAACTGTGGGACTTGAAGACAGGTGTAGCACTAATGAGGAGAGGAGAAGGAAATCTGTGGATGGGAACCAAGGTACTGCTTCTTGTATCTCAGAGAACAGGAGATTTGTAAAACCTGTAATAAAGGAGTAAGATGGGCAGAGATGAAATAAGGACTTTGTGTCTTTCTCTATTTTCCTCTGTATTCTGTTATTCTGTATACCTGTAATTAGGATAGTTTCCTATTACAGATCAGCCAGTTCTTCAGTAAAATTTTTAAACTTTTGAGTTCCAACTATTCAGCAGAGAGAGAAAAACTTAAATGAAGTTGAGTTTCTACAGTAAACTTTGTGTCATACAGTCCAGGGCAGGATGCTTTTCAAAGCTAGTTGTATGCCAAGGCATTCTGTCAGTCTTTCCTGGCAATAAAGAGATGTTAGTGGGGTTCCCAGTCTTCTTAAACCTAGCTGTGACAGAAACACCCACCCTGTTCTTGTCACCTCCCTGCTGGCAGGCCAAGAAGTAGTAATGAGGCAGGAACTTGTGAGGGACTGAGAGTGTTGCTGTGACAGGAGGAAGGGGTTGTCACAGGGGAGGTGAGATAAAGGAGCTTGGGAATACAGTGGCAGAGTGATACTCTCTAAGTATAACAGCAGTAGGTAATTTTATGGGGTGCACCAATGACTTCAAGAGTAATGGGTAGCTTTAGATTTGCTGTCTGACACCTGTATTCTTCCCCACAGCTGAAAGAGGTGATGGGAGCATGACAAGGGAAGGGAAGCAGCATGCTACTGTCGCAGAAAGAACATCAGTGGACTTTCTTCTTCCTCTCCTAACACCTAACAGCCCCACACAAATCAGGGAGGGGGACAGGGAAGGGGCAATGCTTTCCGAATTTTCAGGTCTCTGCTGCTGGCTGGTCTTTCCAGTGGCCTTTTCAGTCTCATTGTCTGGGAACAGGAGCAATCCTCTGTCTCCAGAGGTTGAAGAGAATGTATTTTCTTGGCTCTCCTCAGATGAAAAGAGCTTGTTTCAATCAGTGAGGGTTATTATACTGACATCTTGCCTTGAAAAGTTATTTTATTTTATGCTGAAAAATAAACTTTCACCTCTGCTGATGAGAAGCATTTAGCTGATGCTGTTGAGAAAGAGAGAGAAAGCATGGGAGGTGTCTGTTATGAAGGGGCGTTGGACAAAAAGACAACGAGGGGTACTACACTTAACCTCAGACACAATTACAAGAAACTGGGATTTCATGGCTCTGTTTAGACACTTCATTTTTAGCTAGTCTTAAAGTCCAAAAGACTAAGAAACTATAAATGTCTTTTTTTTTTTTACTAACTTTTGAGACAAAATTTAAATATGCAATAGAAAGTCCTTTTCCTATTTGCAGACTAGTCAAGGCTTGAGTTCTTACTGATAACTGAGTTTGCTTCTGCTGGCTTCTGGAAGTGTCAGAAGGCTAAATTATTTCTCAATTACTTATTCACTCATACATGTTTTTTCAAGCTCAGTATGGATCTCTTTATTGAAAAAAGGCTGGCATACTGCGGGTATTTTCAGTGAATTCACTAGGGATCAGGCTGTCTAGCAGTGTGAGATTCCAGTATCGATCAGCATCCCTGCACAGCTGAGCTTTAGCAGTGTTGGCATTACATTAAAATCACCAGGAATCCATATTGCTCTGAAAACCTGGAAGCAGTTGAGGCTTTTTATGCAGCTTTTTGAGTGAGGGAAGGTACCTAACCGCTAGGGGTCACTTATTAGCTGGATTTAGGAAACTCATAGTAAAACCAAAAATATGGAAGGGATGGAAAATATTATTGCACATTGTGTTGTGTATAGACTTTCGTTAAAAATCTTTGTGTGTTTGTAGCAACTAGCCTGTATAGCATTCCCTCAATTTTCAAACTGCTTTGTAAATTTCACAAGATCAATGATAAGTAGTGTCAACATACTGTAAAACCTTTTCAATTAAAAAATCTTGATGAGAGACGAGGGGGACTCCAAACGTGGCACCAAGTAATTCCAGGTGGTTGCTTTCTAAAGCTATCCTTTGCCTTTCTGCGATATATCTTCAGGGAATACTTACTATGTATTGCTTGGGAAAAAAAAAAAGGCAAACATTCCCTTTATTTTATACTTCTCTAGTTAAAGGTGGGTTTTTTTCTTTTTTTTTCTTTTTTGGTCTTACATGATAGCAGCATGCATGCTGTTTATGTTAATCTACAGTGAATCACATTTGTAGGCACAAAATAGTGAATGGCATACAGTTTGTAAACAAGTTTTGATTATGTATTGAGTCAATAAATGGTTTGGCCGATCATTTGGAAATTGCGAGAAGCTTTGAGGAATGAAAGGAAATACCTTGTTTACAGCAGTATCCATAAAAGGGTTCTTTATGCTGCTGTAAGAACTGAAAGTTAGTGCTTTTGTACCAAGTAGCAGTTAATCGTATTGTACAACTAGTTCTGTTATGAAATTGTTGTGTGCTGGCATCTGAGCAAAGTACAACTTATTGAAGTCTATTCTGTCGTGTTTCAACAGTTGCTTCATTCAAGTCAATGTGCATGATACTTCACAACCATTTTCTTCAATAGGCGTGTACTTTTGGTGCTGTATAGAACGGGGAACAAAAGCCATCCAGAAATTATGATAATGTAATATATATTTAAAGATTTTGGAAGTGTTCATGTTTTCAGTTAACTTCTCATCCCTGAAGTTACAGAGAATAGCATTAAGGTTGAATACTCTTTCCTGAGCATAGGTCACTCAGCACACAGTGGTGCGAGCCAGTGCGTGAGGCTGAGTTTTCTTGGGTTTAGTTTATCTTTGAGTTTGCAATAAGAACCTAAATAAGATATGCTGAAATCTGCAGTGGCAGACTAATGCAAATTTGTGTTGGCTCTGTGTCTAGCACAGGCACACATTCTAACTTAATGTGAAGGCTGTAATTAAAGTGACTGGTTTTGGATTTTGTTTCAGCACTCTCAAGTTGTAACCGATAAACCTTTTGGAGTCAGAGGTCAGAGGGTGCTGCCTTTGAGCAGATGGGTGATTTTAGATAGCAAGAATCCAGAACTTGTGACAAACGCTCTGGAGATCCATGGCGATTTGGCATTGATTCGCTTACTATGACCTCACTGGTAAAGATCTGACAAAAGTGGAGTATTTCCAAACTTGAAAAACTTGGAGATTCTCTGACTGTCAGTGGGGCCTGTAGCTAATTTATGTAAGCGAGACTGGGAAAATGAGAACAGGCTTGGCATCAGCTGGAGTCCTGTGAGATGCTATCATGTTACCATTGCTCAGAAATGACGATACATTTCCACAATGAGAAATCATCATAATGGTTATCTAACAATTTAATTAGGGATTCCTTTGTATACTTACTTTTAAACAAATTATAGCTACATGACATAAGATTCTACATTTTAATTAAAGGGAAAAGTTTAAAAAGTATATAAGGAAGAGGAAATACAAGTCTATCCTTATATTGCTCTTCAAAAAAGACGAACTGCAAACTTTATCTGTTATTTAAACGGTGCATTTATCACATTGAGGTCTTCCAAGTATGTTTCTTTGACTCTTAACAATTATCTGACTATCAGTTACCCAATACTGTTGTTGATACATTATGAAGAAGTTTGTTATCATCAGAAAAACATCATCCACAACACAAAGCTTTTTAGTTAAGTTTATTGAGCTGATATTTACTCTGGGAAATTAATATGGGGGTTTAATTAGGACTCAGTACAGAGTGGTGCTAGCCAGTTTTAATTGATTTAGAAGACAATCCAGTATTCTCAGAGTTTGCCGTACAGTTGTTTCAAGTGGAGAAGATGAAGCCTGCAAAAAATATTTCAAGTGTGACTTGTGTAAGTAGCTGATAGGAAGAGATTGACTTACAGATTCTGTTGTATTTATTTTTTGATGGTTCATTTTAAGAAATGATTTGAGGTTTCTGACATGTTGAGGAAATCCTGAAATTCCAGGTGCAGTGGGAATGGAATTTGGCATGTGACTATCTGGCTGATATTATGCAGTTCTTATAGTGAAAATCTGATTAAAGAACAGCTGCTAGCTTAAATCAGACATTTGGTCTACTTTCTGCTATAACTTTCCTATAAAAGCTTTTTTATTTGCATTTTAGTCAGTCTTCACAAGTGGAACATATTCCAAATTAGTAAATCACTGTACTTGGTTACTTGACAATTGTAGTGGTGACATTAAGTACAGAGGATTTATACAAGTATTGAAGCAAGATTTCACAAGTATTCAAAGCAATTAAGTAAAAAAAAAATCAGAATAAATCTTGTTCTCACGATACGTGTATTTTTTCTTCTGGCAGTAAAAGTATCCTCTTTAAAAATGCTGTGTAGCTAAGTTCCTCAGGCAAACCTGTATTCTTACAGTTAGATTATACAGAACTGTGCTTTATAGGATTGCACGATTTAATCCTAGTAATTTCAACCAATCACTGTTTTGTCTGTGCCAAAATTTCCTTGTATACCAGAGAATCAATTGTGCTGACAATTTTGTACCTGTGTGGTACCAAGTCTATATACAATTACATCTTATTTTATTAGCCATACTGGCAACCTCAGGTTTCAGAAATTAAGCCAAGTCCTCTTCCTTTACGCCTTCGTTAATGATACAGTAGAAATGATGAAAATGACAAAGGCCTAGAGAAAAAAACCTGAGAAAAGTCGAGAAGTGAGCTATTTATCTAATGTTCAAATTGGAGCATGCTCTTTGACTGATGAGGATAAGAACTTTTTTGAGAGTGATAAACCTCAGGAGGAAGAGCTAGTTGATCTGCTTTGATACCAGATGAAAGGGAAAGCAAATACTGTGTGGGAGGAGAGGGGAATGGGGCAACAGCTGAAGAGGCAGAGGTAAGGAACAAGACTTGATCATGCAGAAAACAACTCATATTGCTGCGTATTCTAGCATTCCCTACAGCTGCTAGTTACAATGCATGTCTAAAAAAATTGGCTATAAAATCTGTGCTGCTTCTGAATTGATTATTTCACTAGGATATAAGGTACAGGTCAGCATTCGATTTTTTTCACGTTGTTTTGTGGACAATTATTTTCCTTTTCTAGTGTGTATTGTGTCCCCATTGTATGGCAAATTGCATTGTTGAACTTAACAAATATTTTAAATACTAATTCAGAAAGCATTTCAAAATATCCTTAATTTGTAAAAACTGACTGCGTGTGCAATTAAAATAATTAATTCAAAGCCAAACCTTAGCAGGATCAGTGTTCAGGAAGCTAGTGCAGTCTGTCCCTGCTTGTTTTTTCCTTGCAATTTGGTGGTTGCCATATAAACTTTACAGTTTTTGTACCTTTTGAGAATTAAGATTTGAAGGCAGAACAATAGATCATTTTATAACTCAAGTCTTCAGAAGCAGGTGCACAGACTGCAGAATCTCAAAACATTCATCAGACAATGTAGGTTTTTGCTGACCTTCTTCCTTTCAGTACAGCCTTTATAGAAAGTGAATACTATGTTTTAACTACTTCAGAGAAGCTAAATAAAAATAAGGTGATTTTTATTTGCTAAGATCCAAAAATGAAGATAAATGTTGGAATATAAAGTGTATTCCTGTGTAGTATGCGTTTCCTTTTTCCTGTTTTGTCCTGATACCTTTTTACATGTTACACCTACAATGAAACAACTGGTCATAATTTTTTTGTAAATTACTTAATAATGGATGATGTAGGTCATAACTTCAGTAGAAAACATGAGGTTAATCTTACTATAAATTTATTCGAAAGAAAGAACAACACTCGGTCAGAGAAAACATACCACCATCTCTTCCACTTTAAAGAACTGTACTTGGATGTTATCCACCTAATGTACAAAAACAACTTTTAGTAATCGAAAAACAATTTGAGCTGCTCATAATTTTAAGATATAGAGAGAACTATTTTGTGGGAATGTGTCTCAGCATTTCCATGTAGTCAGAATCAGCAAAAATAAATTCCAAGAGATATCCCTGAAATTTGTTTATTTGATAAGGAGAAATAATTGGGTTTTGCTGCATAATTTTCAAGATTAAAAACAAAAATCACATATGGCATGTTTTGTCTTTATGACTCATTATATGAAATAAGCAATTATCCATGCATTTTTCTGGTCTGGAAGATGTACGTATTTTCTTTCTGAAATGGGAGTTGTTAGTATTACGATTAGGTCATGCACCACAGCTACCTGACAGGAACAGCAGCTGCAGAGGTGGAAGTTATCTAATTAGTTTTCAATTTTTTGGACTGCATTTTAAATGTTGATTTATTATTTGCTTTTTCATTGCTATTGTATTGTATTACAGTAGCTCAAAGCAAATGCTTATTCCTGTCTTTCACTTATACAGAGAGGGGGTGGCCGAATCCCAAAGTTAACAAGCAGTATAAGCAGCAAATTACCATAAATATGCAGGCAGCTGTTTGAATTTGTTTCTTTTTTGTCGTTGTCGTTGATGGTGTGTTTTTGTTTGTTTGTTTTTAGGAATACCTAAAAACATTTAAAGTTCTACTTTTGTCTTTAGAATGCATCAGCAGTTGTTTCAAAGGAGTATGTTTGATAGCAGAAATACTTTGAACTGGCTATGAAAGATGATGTGACTTTCATGGGAGAATAATTCATTGGAGTTGAGGCATATGGAACATTTTTGGCTCAAAAATCCTTGTGATATAGATCGGTAGAAGAGATAATAACCTTATGCTTGTTGTGTTTGTTGTTTCTCTGTCTGCTGCTGGCAACTATTGGAGAAAAAGGTGCAGGTTTAAAGAGGCCTACTGTCTTGATCTGACTGCTGCTCTGTCCTTACAGTCACGTTATTTGAGCAGCAGCAGCAGCTTTTCACAAAAGCTGCCCCTTTCTGCACAGTCATTAGTTATTTTTTTCATTTGAAGGGGAAGTTCATCGGGTTTTGTAATTATGGGAAACTTTTCCTTCTAACCGTTTTAGCCATAGGCAATGTCTGAGAAGCAGCAATGTTTAATCTGGTATTTCAGTTAAATGATATGGATGAATAGCTAGCGACGATATGGATATGCTTTTGTTATCTCAGCAGAAACCAGTTCCTTTTGGAGTTGGGAGTGGACTTCAGTTTTCTCTAAATATTTTCAGGCTTTTTCTATCCTACACGATCCGCTCTGTCTAAGGATGCTGTCCGTTTAGCAGTCCAGCAATAGCAAGTTAGACACTTTTGAACTGCAGTAAACTTTACAATAATTAGTGCTATCCTTATTGCTCCATACAAAACAATTTTCTGTTCAGAGAAGTCCCTTCCTCTTAGCAGCATATGTTAATCTACTGGTAGAATATTACTTTCACAACAACGGTCGCGTCCCTGATTTGAGTAATAATATTAGCTAGGCAAACTGAAAGTACACATCAGGCTTTAAACTATTAAATGATAATCACTTTGCTCAGTCTCTTGTTTCTCTGGCTGTTTGGTTCAAGGAACAGAGACCCAAATTGTCCCTGTTTAACGAAGGATAAATTAATCATTAGGTGTCACAGATTGAGTATACAGACTTTCTCTGTAGCTTGAGTTCATTAGCTTGTACGGAACTATTCTGGAAATACATTTAAATTTTTGTTTTTTTTTCAGTGGTTGAGGTAATTCCTGAAACTTTTTACTTTAGTGTGATTTGTTTTCAAAAGTTAACCATCTGGTTTGGGAATATTAATCAAGAGCCTTCAACAAAGGTGGTTCATATTTAATCAGTTAAAAGTTCATCTTTGGGGTGGATTTGTGCAGAGCTATTTTGTAGTCTTTCAAAGCTTTTACTTCATTCTGTCCAGGTTCTTGACTCAAGAGTATAGTCTGGGTAGGATGTTGTAGTCTTTGTAGTTATTTCTCTAAGATTCTTGCCCAGACCTTGGTTATTTTTCTTTTTAGTGTTACAACAGGGCTCTGAAGTTCAGCTTCTACCACTTGCCATGGTCGGCCAGAACGTCTGAAAGGCACAGTATGACCATATGCCCGGGGAGCTGGAAGTCTCCTTCATACACAGGTGGCTAAGCCAGAATGAAAACTTGCATTAAGCTGCATTGTTACCCTACTTTAAAAGCTTTCACCCCTTGTCAGAAGGTTTAAGCTTGTTACTGCACTGCAGTCACTAACCTTTCCAATAGGGTATATCACTGCTGATTCGCAACAAGCATTTACTGCTTATGTAGTTTTAACAAGACTTTTCGGAGAGTTATTTTTTGTTTATTATCTCACTGTCCTTCTCCCTCCCATCCCTCTGACCCTAATGGTATTTCCTTACCTGGGTTAGTACAACATTTTAATGGGAAAAGTCTAAGAAATGAATTAATCTTGTTTTTCAGGTGTGCTATTCAGTGGGGTCCTAAGGCAACACAGAAGCATGCTTCTGTGCACTGTGATCAGTTTTTATTAAATGAGGTCTACCTAGGCTGCATTCTACGTGAAATGTTACCATTTCCGTTAATGAACATTAGTCTGCAAAATTTTATTTGGCAGATGGTGTCTTCCCTCAACTATTTTAACAGTGATAGAAAATAAATATTCATAAGAACAGAAACAGGTGGTTATCCTCAGAGACAAGTCAAGGGAATCAAAAGTCCTTCACAGTAAAGAATGTGCCACTGTCATAAATGCTCCTGGCTGCTTGTATTTGCTTCTGTTGACCATTTTACCTACACTGCCTCGCCTCTTTCTTGAATCTGTTTTTTTCTTTTTCTTTCTTGAATCTGTTTGCTTCTTTGAGCACCACGTTTCTGTAAGTCAAAACAAAAAACAAAACCAGAAAAACAAAAACCACAGTGTGTTTCAGTTACGAGTTCTGACTTCTGCCGTGCTGTCTAAAATACCGTAAGTTCTGTGTGCCAGGTGGGTCTGTTGGAGTAGAGCTAGTGGTGTACATGACAATTAAAGTGAACTCAGCCCTGGAATGGCTGAAGGGTTTGTCGTGTTAAATGCTCACCTTATCCCTGTAAGGGCTAAGTGTGATGTATGTCCACCTTTAAGTGACAAATTACATTTTGATGTTTTTTCCCCATTTACCCCTGATAATTGCAGGAATGCTTTCAGATGGCTGCTGTCTGAGGAGGTTGGATCTGAAGTTAGTTCTTGAAGCTGCGTGTGTGTCAGGAACCTTATAGTTAAAGGAAGGTGTAGTATATGCTTTGCTTGCTATTTTGTTATTTTTCCTCTGAGGAAAAAAATTTCCTCTTTTGTTCTGAGCAACGTTGAAGAAAGCAGCAGAAGAAAATAAGTGTTAAATATGAAAGAGGGCTGCAAAAGGGAAAGAAGAATTATAACGTGGTTAAAAAAAACAAAAAAACCCCAACATGCAGCCAGGATAACTGTAAAAGTAGTTTGTATTGATTTTTCAACTTAGCATATTTGGTAAGAAAAATGTATTAATTTATAAGATAAGTACTATAGAGGCTTTCTTGAGAGTTCTCAGTTTAATACCTAAATTTTATATTGCTATATATAGTTGTAAAGCATGAAGCGTAACTTTTATGTTAGACTCCACTGAATAAAAAGCATTGGTTTGCTGGTTGTGTTTTTGTTTTGAAGCAATCCCATGCTATCATGCTAATGTTTTTTAGGACCCTGGATTAGGAGAATTCAGTTACAGTGAAAGTTAGTTGTAGTTATATTAATGCTGTTTTTCTCTCTTTGAGTATGTATATTATAAATAACATACTATGCACGTTCTTGCCATTATAACATATAATTCCCAAGAAAATCTACTTTTCTAGGTTGCTTCTTTTATCATATTTATTTATTTTTTTAGTTATAAACTGTTATGTCAACCTGAATAAGTTTTAGAAAGGGTTATAAAGCATATGATACATATTGAACGTTAGTTCTACAACTTCAGGGACATAACTGTATTGTAATCTCTGAGTTGTGGTACATGCAAAAATGTGCTGTGGTCTCACCCCAATATTTCGCAAACATTTCTCTAGCTCAAACCCCCTTGCAGTTTGACAGAACTGGGAGTTGCTGCTGAGGAGAGGCAAAAACTAGGTACAGAAGAAATTTTGTCATTCAGGTCTAATGCGTATTTGCAGTGCTGAGAAGAGAATCTTTGGCTCCTATGCCACTATTTCATATTCATGAACACTAAATTCAGTCACATTTTATATATATATAAATCTGTTGAAAGGCAAAACAAACCTGATGGAAAAATTTAAACTAAGAACTGTGTATTATCAGTGCTAAGAAAAAATATTTTCTTAGGCTTTATTTACTTAACTCATTCTACTACTAATTCCAAGATTTTCAGCAAACAATTTTATCCGCAGTTAGAAAAAACAAAGTTTTGGTACCAAATAAAAATACTATTATGTGATAGTTGTTTAACAGAGCCAGTTTTACCCGCTGAATATATTGCATCTAATTTATTGCCCTATTAGCTGAGAACAAAATTCTTCTGTATTTTTCTAGTCGATACTGAATACTTTTGAGAGCAATTTAAAATAAATGCATACAGCATTTAGGGTTAGATTTATACCTTAATTCATTCTTCTAAATGTGACTTAGATCTTAAAAAAAAAAAAACAAAACTTTTAGACTAATATGCATAATGTCATAATGTTCAGATTTTAGTGCAAAAGTGGAGTGTCTTTTCCCTTCTGCATAGTTTCTCTGTACTTATTTTTAGCATGGTTGCACGTATGCTCAATTTGCTATATACTTTTCTTCAAAAAGAAAACCACAACAGTTTTGTTACGAAGTAGGTGTCACAAAGAATTAAATGGTCAAAATGTAATTTATCACGCCTTTTTCTGGTAGGATAAATCAACACCTACTAGTCCTCTGATTTATCAGGCCTTTCATTGCAATGCTCGTTTTTGTGAAGTGTTATGTAGTGATGTTATGTCAAAGGTAGACCTTGTTCTTATTGATCCTTTACCCTCAAAGTCAGCTTTATGGTCTGTTGCAGCAAATGTACCCCAATTACTGTTATATTCTGAAACCAGTCTACGTTGCCTAGGTGGTCATATGCTATTTAATTTATGAGATGAAGAGCTACAAACTACTAAATTCGATTTTGCCCTATAATTTTTAGTATCTTTTAAAAGCGATCTGTAAAACTTTATTATGTGTGTTACAGAATTATGCAAAATATGAGGATCTTTTTATGCCTATATTCCTTGTTTCTCTTTTTTTTTGTGTGTGTTCTTGTGCTTAAATGTAGTGAAATGCTAGCATGCAATTACAATTTTGCTTGTCTTAAAACATGTTTAAGTCTAATCCTTTAGTGATTTTTGACAGAACTGTGGATTCTAGAAGAGGTTTTAACATCTGAATATGTGCTATTGCATTCAAAAATTTTCTAATAAGATTTGAAACCGACTTGGCAAGTGTTTGGTGAAGGATTTAACATCCAAGTATTCAGTATGTCATCATACTTCACTACCTGTATCTTAAAACTTCATTTCTTTTTGTAAAGCTGATACTGAACTTAAACCTGTTTTTTGAAGTTATGTGCATAACACGTCACTTTGTTGCATTTGTAATTTTCTAGGGGAATACTTATTTCATTGTTGCTGTTGTATATGAATAGTGAGCGAACTTATTGTTCAGTGTTAATAAATGTTAATAAAATATTTTAGAATGTTTTTGTTAAAATATTTTTTCAACCATAAAACACAGACTGAATTTTAAGTAACTTCTGTTTTTACTAGAAACCTTGCACAGGTCTCAAAATCAGCACAAGCCAGAGTAAATTAGTTCAACATTATAAAATACTGCTTCATGAAATTAAGAAGTTTTTGATTAAGTAGACTTTTGGCCTTTTGGAATGGAATATGGTTTCCTTTCATATGTAATGTGCTTTTTTCATATGCATGGCTTCAGTTTTTGTGATTTTTTTTTTTTAAGATACACTTTCAGTTCTGGATGACATTTAGCCTTTGACCCAGCCACTTTCTTACAATAAACAGTTTGTTGATGAGAGCAGCTGCTGGGAAGATTGCTTCCAGACTGTTCTGTTGCAGCTGAGTAAGAAAAGCAAAAGCCAGGATGCACCTTACAGCGTCGCTCTGCTGCCCTCCTGGTTCCTCTGCTCTGTTCCCGTTTGTATTGAGGATAGGGCAATGGGCCTTCCGCAGCTAGTGCTGTCCTGCAGCTACACAGGCTGCTCCGTGGCAAGGGACCAGAAACGGTAGTACTTCGATATCGAAACCGAGGAATCAAAATAAATGGCTTCTCCTGAGGACGAGATGTATTCACTGTTTTTTGTACCTCTAAGAAATTGTTCCATCCTTTAAAAAAATGTAAATACTTTTTAGGACTAAGAAAAAGTTGTCTTGTTTATTTCCTTGTTTTGTACATGTGAATGGTAGTACATGCCTTCTAGCAGCCCAATACCTAGGAGCAACACTGTTGGAAACAACAAATATTGATGTAGAAAAACAATTTGACATGTTGATTTCCTATTATCTTGTTATTACCTTATTTTATAGCCTGATTGACAGCATTCTCTTCTATACAGAAGGTAACATCTGATATATTTTTCGTTATCTGGTGACTTCTGACCTAGGCCTGCAACCTGTTTTTAGAATTTACTGCAGCTCATTGAGTAAATTAATTTTCTGCCTACATACAGTGGTCTTTAAAGATAAATTTAATTTTGGATTCAAATAGATAGTTCTTGTTCAAAGCAATGTAACAGTTACAAAAGTTCCTTACAAATCTTGCACAAGACGTTTATTAAGTCTTCCCTAGGTTTTGGACTAGGTGTTGCAAACATCAGTGGTCAAAATGGCCCCACTTGGATAAGTAACTATTTCTACTCCCTTGCTGAGATGATATACTGTATAACTGGTTATTTAAAGGAATAATTATTTTTAAAAACACACTGAAAAGGGCAAAAGACAAAGTTTCTTATCTGTGTCTTTTAGAAGTGATTAGCTTTGTTTCCCCCTCCTCGAAGTATATAGCAAACTAACTATCTGAACCACTGGAGACTCCTAAAAATCCGGTTGGTTGTGAATTACACAGTTACGAATCCCTGCCATCTTTCTAAATGCCCTTCCAAATTGTACACAATTGACTCATGTTTTACATAGTATCTGGGTTTAGGAAATATAAAAAAGATTATTAAAAAACTGAAACAGATTTCCTAGTTATGTAGTATCTTGAGAATGCATAGCAAATATCAGCCAAGTAACTACAGAAGTTCATGAGAACATGAAATGAGAATGCACCTCGGCACTACAATAAAATCTTTATGAAGTTCTTTGGGGGATGGGGAAAGGAGGGAGTGGAGAACTGGGGATTTCTCTCCTTTCTGAAATTTTTATACTAGGAACTAAACACAGAACTGTGAAAATAATGGCTCTCTGCCTGCTGGATGGATAGACTCAGACACATAGATTCTCCCCTGATTTAGCCTAGATTAGTGACCCCATTCTACGATATGTTTTCCTATTAAAAAAATGCTAAACAAATGAAAATGTTACAAGTAATCTGAAGAAGGATTAAAATCAGCTAGTGTGGCTGTGGACGGAGACTGTTTAGCTTGTTCAATTTTTATCTGTTCCCTTGAACAAGGACTGAACTTTGACATGAATTATAAGCAGTTAGTACTAGGAGAAATGTTTTATATACTTCCTGAAAATGGATTCAATTGAGTACTTCATATATTTCAAATTGGATTTTGAATGTTCGTTTTTTAAATACCCTTTGTGCTTTGCAGTTCTGTTTATTCTTTTTGTTTCCGGTACTACAAAATCTATCTTCAGGCTTACACTTATATAAATGTAAAAGGGCAACTATTCGAGCCTGCAAGCATTGACATGTAGTTTGGTAACATTTATTAAGCGTTAACGACATGTGAGAAGTATTGAACCACTGATTATGACAATCTAATGAAATTTCTTAGCCTGATTGCTTGATGGGAGGGTGACAGAGAGATGGCCTGGCTTTGGCACACAAACACAAATCTGGTATATACAGCTTTCTTAAGCCCTGGTGAACAAGTGAAAGATAGCCACTACAATTTCCTTGCCAGTACTGCTGGGAGCAGAGAGTGGCCTTTCTCCCATCTTTGTGGGTGTTTCTGTGGAAGAGGTTACAGCAGGCCTCTTTTTGGGCCTCTTTCAGTTCCTCTGCGTAGGCCACGATCACCTAGAGATTACCTTTTTCTTTCCTCATCTGAGCTGTCAAGAAGTTATTTTTACTTTTGTCACTCTTTCCCTAAAGAGAGAGGAAGAAAAAGAAAATAATACCTGTCAATGAATTCAGCTTAGTGTTCATGGAATACTTTACAAAACTTCAGTAGAAGGTAATATGTACGTGCTAGGGTATGAAAGCAATGAGGTTATTATATAGCTTCACATTCTCCATCATCTGTATTAGAGTAGGATTTTTTGGTGCAATTTAATATGTGTTTAACATTTTTCTATATTGACAAAGTATGAACATAATTTTAAAATGGGTTTATGCTAGCATTATGAAACTGTCATCTGCTTCAGATCTCAATGTATGCCATTATTACAGGAAGTAAAAACATAGACAGCATCAGAAAAGCATTTTGTGTGCCTCATTAGTCAGAAATGTCTGCCAAGACCGTGCCCTCTTGTGCTAATAGCTGACTTTTCCTGCTGCTGGCCTCCTAAGTTGCTAGCATTCTGGGCTGGGGTTGCCACTGTAGGTGTGCTTTTTGCTGGCGCCAGCCTACGGCTTACTACCACGTTGGACTTCAGTTTGTTTCTATTGGATTCAAGAGATGCTATGGAAGCTCTCCAGTGGCTAATTTAACACCTTTAAACTTGTATGCCTGTTGAGCAAAGCTGTGTAACAGAAGGAGGATATACTTTCTGCGTATACATATGCATGTGTGTATTTATTTTTATATTCTAAATTTGAAATCAGATTTCAAGTGCTGTGCTCTCTTTATTAAAATGTTTTCTTTTCTATCAGTGCTATTATAGAAGAATTCCTGTGCAATGTGTATATTTAAGATCATACCTGAAACAAGTAATACTCATTTGAAAATGGCCAATTCAGAAAAAAGCAGGTTAGACATATGAAGGTGTGGTGTCTATTAAGGTGCTTGTGCTCAAAATGAGCTATTCGTGTTCTCCTCTAAAAGATCAGTACTTTGTGCCTGCGTAATATCCATTTGTGTGGAGTTAATAAACATATAGCCGTATGTGATTTAATCGATACATCAATTAATAATAAATCAATCAATACATTAACTGCAGACTTCTTAAAGTACAGTGAAGCAAAACCAGAGGCAGTTCATTGGAAAGAATTAGATTTTATGAAAAGGAAGAAGAAAAATAGTTAGATGTCCCAGCTATGTATTCAGAAAGGGAATACTTGGCCTTACTTTCTCTACACGCAACAGCTAAAATAGTTTATTATACTACAGTCATAATATTGTGTCACTGGTAGAGCATCACTATTTAAATTTGTCTCATTTTTCCTTCCAAGAAAGTAGAGAGCTAACTAACTGATGTGTAATGTTTGTTCATTTTATGGCATTATATTTTTAGCTTTCATTTAGTTTCGCCTTCATGTTTTTAATAAAAACCAAATGAATTTAGGCTGTGACTGGAGTTTTGTCTCAACAAAGAATTCCATTGATATAAAATTTAAGATTTATCGTTACAGAATTTGGTAGAAAAGAGCAGCTCCCAAATATGCCTGATGGGGTCGGGAGGGGGAGAGGGGGAAGTATATAGCTGTCTGTCTATGAATATATATATATAAGAATAAGAAAATGAAATAAAAAAGATACATCTAAATAGAATATAAGAATAAAATCTTGGATTTAGGTTTATTTGTAACCATTTTAACTGAAAGTTTATGTGCTTTGTGTATATGTCTCATTGGCTGATAGAGCCCAGGTGCAAATAAAATCATCTCCGTCAGGAGCTATAATTTTCTGTTATTTTATACTACAGCAGAGGAGGGTCCATATGCAGCTGGTTTTTGATCTTATGTCTGCCTCTTTTTTCCTTTTTGTTCAATCTCAACTGCTAAATAAGCATTAGGAGAAAAGGAAACTAATGATTACCAAGAAAAAAAAAAAAAGATTTTTAAACAGCAAAGGAGAACTGTTATGTAGCAGTTTCTTCACACACCTGACCAAACTCTTAAAATCATAGAAAGCAGATGTTAAATCATTAACAAAATACAGCTTTTACTCTTCCTTCTTTACACCGCAATTACCATTTAAACTTTAGTTCAACAACTTACAGCATGAGACCTCCAACCCTCGATACAGTGACCCTAATAAACTTCTGTGCTGATCGGTGGAGGAGCTGAGGGTACATAGCATGCAGTAGCTGAACTCTTCATTTCTATGGATTTTGTGAATTGACATCCACCAGATTTCCTTACCCACTTCAGAAAAACTTTCCAGTTAGTGACACTTTGAGTCCAGCAATCAAAACTCTGCTTTTTCATATGTTTGCCTCTCAGTACCAGATGAGTGAGGCTGTCACCACCGTGAGATGCTGCTTCTTTCCATGCTCCTGCCCTGTGGAATTCAGGTTGCACTTCGGAGCGTGTGGGAATTTCTTAGTGAGAAGTGGTGGCTGGCTCCTATTGCTTTTCTGCTTTTTATAGTTGATTTTTACAGTGGGTTGAAAATACATTGTGCTTTTGCTATGACTAGAAATCTTTCCTGTTCTAGATGTTAAATTTCTAGTTGACTATTTTAACCATGAAAAGCTGATTTAGTCTCTTGCCATCTAGTCGCTCAGCCAAAATGTCAAATTTCATTGTTCCTTTAAGAAAGGAGATGGCAGTATCTTTTGTTTGAAGAATGTACATATCAAATTGGTTTGAGAAGAGAATGGTTTCATACATAAGCAATTAATTTGTCTTGACTTGCATTCTCCCTGCCAAAAATGATGCAGTAATGATGAATAACAATTTTAGATGTATTTAGGCCACCCTAAAACATGTAGTTACTATACTCATGAAGTATATTACTGATAATATGCATAGTATTGACTGCAGCATGATTATATGTGTAAGTAGCTGCAGACAGTGTTGTGGTTGCCTGAATAAGTGACAGCTACAGCTCTTTTGCTTGCATACTCGTTTAAAGTTTGTACCTGCATGTTTTAGGATTTTGATAATGAGCTACAGGCCAGGGTAAGCAACGGCCAGGATCTTGGGTGTTCCCTTCCCTTTTGTCTCTGTTCCGTGCCTTGCTTGACACACCTGATCTGGTCCCAGAGGTATGTAAGGCCAGGCAGTTCTTGGAACCAACACTTTACTTTTAAATGGCCACCAGAGGTTGCTGCAGAACGGTGCAGGCAGCTGGGGATAGGTTTGCTTTCTGCCTACAGCCAGTAAATGGTGTTAGGTTCCCCGTTTTGAATTCAAAGCTGCATCCTGAGCTTAGCAACAAATTGCACAGTTCTGTTTCTGACGTGATTATATTCTTTTCCAATGGAGTTGAGGCAAAGGTTAGCCCTGACTGTTGTATATATTTATTTCATTACAGGACAATGTTCTTCTCTTTGTGCCAGTATAACAGTGGGGACAATAAAACATTGGTTCAGCATCTATGTTTCTGTAACTTTGAGTTTATGAAGTAAAAACTAACTTTCCTAGTGTGTATTTGGACAAGACTTGAGAATTTGCTAAAAATGTAAACTTTTTTTCTTATAGAAATTTCTAAAAATCAAATGCTGCTTTTGATTATCTAGTATTTGTGTTTATATTTTTGATCAGCTCTAAAAGTATGTATACATTATGCAAAAAATTAGCTTCATAATTATACAAATATAACAAATCTTAAATGATTCAACATGCATTAGAAACAAGAAAATGAAATTATATAAACTAAAACTCTGTGGGGGAAAAATCACTTGAAAGTATATGCTCAATAGGATAAATGTTAGGAATTGTGTGGCATATCTGTAGTAATGTAACATTACACATAAATATAAGTTATTTCAGTCTTTTCAGAAAGTATGCTGTGGCAAAAGTATGCAGGACTTTCTGATATATAGTAACAACACTTTCATTCTTTGCTTAAAATGTAGCAGTACTTTAAGCATCTTTACTTTTTAACTTAATTCCTGTTTCGGTAAGTCTGTAAATCCATCCTTATTGGAGGTAAAATTATGGTTTTGTGTCTAGGAATTGCATGTTCAGACAATCATGCTAAATGAAATTCCGTGTTCAGAAAGCAACAGGAAAACACACTTTCTGCTTAAGCACAGTTTTGATATACTCCCTTACAAGAACTAGAGCTATAATTTTTCTAAATATCAGTTACAGCTAATAAGTTAGTGTGTGTGTAAAACAAGAAGGATAGTGTGTAAAGAATTTAGTAGCAGTCTGTTGAGGCTATGATGTTACACGAAGTGAAGATACAAGTGGTTCATGCAGATCAATTCAAAGAAGTGCTCGTAAAACCTTTAATGCCACATCATCATGTATGATGCAAAAAAAGAAGGAAGAAAATATTTAAAGCATATTTTAGCCAACAAGTTAAATGCAAAGAGTTTAAATGGAGCTTTACAAAATGCAGAAATGAGAAGTAGTTTATCTGTAACTAAAATTTACCTACTGAGTCATTCTTAGATTGTCTTGTCCTAGAAGCTAGTGCTTGATTGCATTCGGAAAAAGAATGTTTCTTTCTTCGTGTTATGCTCAGTATGTAGTATGACTAAAAAACTATGGGGGAAAAATCACTTGAAAGAATATGCTTGAGAGGATAAATGTCATACTACAGAGCTACAAACCAGTAAGTCTGCTGACATTCAGCACACAAAGAATGTCACACAAGAAACAGTGTCCATGTGAAACTTGAGAAAGTGTAGTTTCCGAGTATGGAAAATCCATAGAAAGGTGTTAGAAACAGGACCACTTTTCTCATTGATTTTTAAGTTACAACAATGGGATTTGGAAAATTGGAGTAATTCCTTAGATAGATAACTATTTATAGGAAGTTTGCTCTTAATTGCAGTTTGTGGGTTTTAAAGAGTTGGACTGGAGCTCAGGGACATCATATTCAAGGGCAAGAGAACTAGTCTTTAGACTAGTATAGGAAACTCTCAGAACTGAGGTTCCCAGATCCTGCAGTAATGGGAAGGAGGGGCACATACTTGGGTAGAAACTGTGCATCTAAGAGAAGTTTTTTATTTAAAGGACAAATGTTTTCTTAGAAAATGTGAGGGCAAGAATCACTAATACATTACGTTTGGTAGAAATGGAGTGTACATTTTTTTGTGGTTTCATATAGATCTTTCGAAATAGCTATTATTCTGAAAATGAGACTGTAATTATGAGGGCCAGATTTAGAATTGTGCCCTCAGGTGCAATTTGGGTTGCTGTGCTCATCTTTTAAAGTTTTAAGGAGTCATTTGTCCATATATTCTAGTATCTTCTTGTGTTTCGTATACATTTGCTCCCAAAATGTTCTTTCAGTTCAAATCTATGTAAATTATTGATAGCTTTAATCAGTGATTCATTAGCTTTTACTTTTAGCTCTTCTTTTTTCTGTTTAGCTTCCATCTAATTCAGTTTAAATTTTTATTTGAGAAATTATGTATGTGTGATAGATACTGCTCTGTTTCTAGAAGGAGCAGAGCTCTTCAAAATGCAAGCTACATACTTAGCAAAAAGAAGTCCCAGCATCTGTGTTTATGGGCTGTTAACTTGCAGTTTCTACAGAAAGGGCAAAAATTTCATACCAAATCTCTCAAAAACACATTACGTATCTCGGGAAAGAGTTCTATGAATGTGTAACAGTTGTTTCCGGGCATTACCAGACAGGTAATAATCACAGTAATTCATCTCTTCGTTTCACATTCAATAAAGCATATTTCTAAATAACCTAAAATAAAGGAGAGGAAAATAAAAGGTTTGGCATGTAGATATGTAAAATCAGTTGTATTAGATATAATAAATTTTATCTATGTATCATATACATGCATTTCACATCACTGAAAATATTTTGCAACGAAATGTCTACCAGCTGTGCCATTGGCTGTGACAAGGGAGCATACTTACAACTCCATTTTGTACACTGGTATAAAGTTTTCTTAGTTATGTGCCTTCTTGTGTTATAAGCTTCTGCTTTAGCTAGCTTTTTAAACAGCCACTTTGGAGTAAGGTAATAGTTGTGAAGCTTCTGTTAGCTGAAGGTAGCCCTTTTAACAGGTATTCCGCTGAGAAATCAGTAAATGTTTTTCTTAGCTGCTGCTTTATCCTTCAAATCAAGTCTTAGCAGTGTGTTGAGAGGCTTGTAGCAGAGAAACTTAGCATGCCGAAAAACCTGCATAATACAGAAGTGCATAATACGCACTCCATGTTTCGGTATCTAACAGAACCACCACAAGTTTAAGCCTAATTAACCCACAAAGGAGCATGGTCTCAAGATTAAGAAGAGTGTACCAAATAGTCAGGTCAGGCCATTGTAGAACAAGCAGCAGAAGTTGATCTTCAAAAAAGAAATGAAGTTATTTTTTCCCATTTTGAAGCAGGAGGTGGTTGCTTGAATGTAAATATTCTCAGAAGAATGTTTGTGTATCTTTCTGTATGTTGGTCCATATTTCTATGTCTTATTTCCCTTGTCCACAGGAAATCCATCTTACATTCCTGAAATGGCTTGAGGAAAATGTAAATGCTGAAGGATTAATAGAATCCAGCAAAGTGTCTCTTAAATTTGTTTCATCTTGTGAATCAAAAATGGAGACAACTCCATCTCTGATGTCAGTCATCACTGAGATGGGAAACTTCTCATCAGAACATTTCAGCCTGGAGACGTATCAACAGAATCTGCAAACAAAGAAGCTTGGAAAGATTCTTCTCTTTACTGAAGTTACCACCACAACGATGAATCTTCTAGATGGGTAAGACATTGATCCATACCATCTTGGGTAAGATTTCTGATAGGAATTCACAATTATAGAAATGTTCACAATGTTTGGAAAGAAACATTTTTCTCTTTTGTTTATTTGTCACCTACAAGATACTCAAAGTCAAAAATGCTGATCGTCTATGAAATAGGACACAAAAGAGAGATCCTTGTGTTCACAGAATATTAATTGATAGTGTATAAAATGCCATGCTATAAAGGGTGCAAAACCCTAGTGTGACAGCTTCTTACTTGGCAATTGACTTTAATTGTTAATCTTGCAAATCACGAGCATTATCACAGGAATGTTTAAGGTATTAAATGTCCATATTTAGGAGATTACATACATTGTCTAACTCAAGTTATTTTCTGTGCTAGTTACATAACAACAGTAATACCAAGTAGGTTGGGGCCTGAATTTTAGCATTGCTGTTTTCTCTCATTCCATTTAATGTCCTTTCGCTGAATATTCCACTAAAATGCTCTTTGGTGTTTCTTAAACATCGGTTAGGGTTGTGTTAGACGTTCTTTCATCATCACATAGATGACCATTGTGAATGAGTTGTGAGATACCTTTGAGAACGTAGTTTGTTAGAGTTTTGAATGGGATTAAGTGATATGAAAATCACAGTTAGTAAATCTTAGGTTGGAGTCTATGTACAAAGACTATACTGTTATGTTTCAGAACATGAAATAGTCTGATGGAAAAAACTGTCTTTAAGAAGCTGTTCCTCTTCAGGAAAGATTTTTTCTGTGTGTTTCTACCTGCAGCTCTAACTTTTCTTGACAGCCACTTTTGAGTATCAGTGTTAATTTATCTGCAGAAATTGCAGGTGAATTTTACTGTTGAAAATAACCTCAGTAATTTTGTTCTGGATTTTCTTTTTATCAACATCATCAGTTAAATCGCCTTGAATGTTATTGTAACTGATTAGTTAACTAGCAGTAATAGCTTTACTTCTCAGCTAGAGAGCCTAAATTGTAAGGCTGATATGTTACAGAATATGCCTTCTTGCAGGTAATAAAGGTGATTTGTTTTAAAATATACATACACAAAAACTGTGAATGAGCATGCATTAGAACAGTATTACAGTAAATCAGTGTAATTTTACAGTTGACACTGTTCTGATAACTAAAAATTACCTGAAATTAAGTATTTATAGTGTTTATAGATAGAATTTACAAATGATAATTTGCCCTAAAATTTTGTAATTTAGAGACAGTTCAAATCAAATAAAAATTTCTTTAAAGCCAAACTGTTCTTTGTGCATGCATACGTACATGTGCACACACATTAAAAAACGTAGCTATCCAGTTTTGCCACACCCCTGCCCCAAATCTACATCCTAGTCCTACGACTGATTTGACAAGGGCTTTTGGATGTAGACAGACATGCTATTTCAATAGAGCCCAAAAATAAGTGTTTTATTATTATTATTGAAGCATTTGTAGTATTTACATGTAGTATTCAAATCATATTCAACTCATAGGATTGAAAGCAGACTTACTGGTAAGAAACTGAAGAAGTGATAATTTAATATGTCAATACTTTTCTTTCTGACAGTTCTTTGGTGGTAGTTCTCAGTAACAGTATCTACATATCCCAGTAAGATGAAGTATATTATTCAAAGTCAGTGAATTTATTTAGATATCACAAGCTAAATAGAATAATGTCTGGCCAATTTATTTACGCTTATATCATCCAGAAGGCAAGGGAGATGAGAGAAGGGGTCTTGGTTTTTCGCTGAATCTGGAACCTTTACTCTTTTATCTCTAAACTGATGTCCCAGCAGAGTGTTCAGCTCACAGGTTGCTTTCTTATGTAAGTAGTCCAAATGTGATGAAGTGCTTGGAGATGTGGGTCTTCAAGATTTTCCCCGTTGTGATGCAACTCAAGTAGTAGGTTTTCAGATAAGATGTAAACCAGAAGTTCTTTCTCTAAGCAGCTTTTACAGGGAAGGTGGTCCTACTCGGATTATAATTTGAGTGATTAAATTTCTTGTAGAAAGTCTTTTGTTTTAATAATTCAAAATATTAAATATGATGGTTGATGATATTGTAAATACACTGTTGTCATAGATAAAATAATGTTGTCCATGTGATTTGCAGTTCAGCAAAGTACCTTGAGATTTCACAAATAATAACAAGTCATAAATCACTAGAAATTGAGGCAAATATCTATTAGATATTTTATTTATTCTTTTTGAAGAAAGAAGTTGTCAGTTTTTAATGTACTTCCATAAGAACCAATATGAATGTGTTAAGGTATGTAATATGTCAGGTTTAGGATATGTAGTATGTCACTTGCCAGTTCAAAATGAAAGTGTATCTCAAGAAAAAGAGTTTCTTTCATTGCACAAAAAATAAATTCTTAATGATCAGTTGTAATTCCCAGAAGAAAAAAAAATTATACCTTGTATAGGTAATCAAATATTGCAATAAGCAAGTGCTACAGGATGGAATCTCTTAGATTTTTCCAAAGTTTGTGATGACAGAAAATGTGACACAGCCACCTCAAGAACTTAATCCATGGGATTAGTAGTGAATTGATTTAGTAAATTATTTAGTTAGTAAATTACAAATAAATGTAGCATTTAACTTCCGTGATTTTAGGTTTTCTTATACCTCTCCCACAAACTGAAAGTCAAATGTTTGCCTCTCTTCCTTTTCACTTCCCCAAACCTTCATACCCCAAAATTAAGACATCGAAGGAGAAAGTGGGCTGGAACTAATTTAATGGCTGAGTGACCTCACAGTAGAGAAACAGCCGGAGCCTAATAGGGGTCTTTGTCTACATTTCCACCCTGGCTGGTAACGTGCCAGTCAAAAGTCAAGCAAGAGAAACAGGTGGAAACTATTAGACCTGTCATAAAGTTTGAAAAATTGATTCTGGAGTCTAAGTGAATAGATTGAACTTGACAGTGTTGTCCTAAAGATTCTAAGGAAAAATTCTGTAGTTTAATTTGGAATCCCTTGATTGTTCATTAGCTCTCCAGATGGCATGTCTTGACATTTTGCATATTAACATACACACTTTATTATCATTGGCATACATTTACATGTCCTAAGGTAACAAGCAAAGTGTGAATTCACCTGTAAGTATCTAAAATTAAATGGCATTAGTCTAATTGGTAAAGCAAAGATTTGCTTAAATATCGTATAGTTTAAAATAGTCAATATTGCTTCTATGATTTCAATTTAAAAGCATTAAATTAATCATAAGACTACATTTAAAGCATTTAATTTTTTATTTCTTAAACTAAAATTTAGATTTTTTACCAAAGATAGAGGCTTCCCTCTTATTTTGTTTTGTTTTTTGCTGCAAGGGAAATTCTTTCTGTAAGTCAGAAAGAAATGTCAGAAACCTTGTGTATTTCTTCAAAGATATTTATCCCAATAGCACCTGACCAGGTTAAACTTTCCAGAAGCAGTTCCACTTTCGTTGTCTCCTCTTCTCAAAGAATGCCTGAGGTTGTATGACTCAAAATGAAACCATTATTTTTAAGGATGCATCTGGTATGGTGATGCAAGTATTGAGTTGTGGAAACGAACTTACTAGGCTCACAAGACCTGAGGTTGATAAAGAAATATTTCTAGCACGCTTTAATTAGCTGGAATGGTTTCACAACCATTTCATTAAAAATAAATTAATTAGGTATTCAGTTCAATTTTATTCTTTACCAGCACCTAATATCTTGTTTTAATGTTTTATTTGGCAGAAGATGTGATTTATACATTACTAAGCCAGCATGTGATATATTGTACATAAAATGCCATTGTGGATCCTGTTTCCCTAGTATTTAAGAAGAACAAAGGCAGCTGTTCCTGTGCCATTGTTAGGAAGAGTTTGACACAAATATGGTGAATTTTAGTGGGAATGAAATGTGGGAGAAAATTGCTTTCATAATTGCTGAGTGGGATTTTTAAATAAAATGTCAGTTTAGAGTAAACAATTTTCAAACAGTTAAAATCTTTGCAAAAGAAAATCCTTTACGTCGTTGGTGCCATTTTAGTTTTTCTTTATGCTTTTCAAGATTCATTGTGCCACAGCTTTAATTTTGGCAAGTGAGCATTAGGACTCAGATTTTATTTTTAAAATTCATGTTTTATGTTTAAATACACGTGCTGCTTATGCAGGTACGAGTTAGTGAAAAGTAAGAGCAGCTTATAGTTGCAGGAAATTGGGATGGCAGTTCAGAGGCACAAGCAAGCTGAGATTTACAAACTGTATTTTGTACCTAGTGGGTGTTTTTTTTTCAAATCCTTGTGATGTTTTACTCTACGTAAACACAGCGGCCTCCTGTTTAGTCATTCCATGCACCTCAGTGATCTCTTGTATTCTCTGTTTAGACCATGTTTTTTAAGAAACAAATTGAAATCAAGATAAGCTGGGGGGGGGGGGAGGGGTGGTTTGAAAAGTGGTTTGGAGACAGAAATTTGGAATTAACAAAGCACATGCAAAATACGCCATATAGTCACAGTGGTTGTATTCATTCCATCATCAGGCATATCTGTCTAAAGCCTGACCTCTCAGGTATTTCCATCATAATTCCATGATGACTGGACTATACGCACGAACTGTTGCTATTGCAGCTATTGGCTCAACTTGATTGACCATTTTCTTTAAAGCTATGAAAATTGTTTACTGCTTCTAATATTATTTTAGCTAGCCATGTCTCATAATCTAGGCTCAGCTGGGCAGAGGAAGCAGTTGTGCTGTGTAGTCAAAACCAGCTGCAAGGGGGCTGGTTTGGACGATATTTGCAAATAGGGACCTTGTGTTTTCCTCACTTGAAGGTGTACAGGTAGTTGGATTACAAAATCTTCAAATGGTAGTCTTTGTCTCGTATTGTGATGAGAATATCCTAGTACGTTAATAGTCTTCTGTAAATAAATGTCACCAACGTGTTTGTAAAAATTACCCCTCTGCATCCTTCCCTCTTAAGAAAGTGTGTTAGCTAAAAAATGCTGTGGTGGTCAGGAAGGATGCCTTTGTCTCAAGAAATTGCTGTTGGATATTTAAAAAATACGTGCTGATAAACTGGTCAGTGGCATTTAAATGCTGTATGAGTTTTCTATGTAATTTGCTACAGATACATAACCAAAAAATATTTTATAATTTTGGATAGCCAATCCCTCTTTGCGTAGAGGACTCTCACAAGTGCATCTCTCTTTTAAAAGCTAAGATTCCTTGGTTGTCTTTGTTTGTTAAACTATGTTGTGGGATAGGAATACTTTACTTAACAAATACTTAACCTAAAACCTAAAGTTAGATACTAGTGCCAGTAGACTTGCTTTTTAAAGGATTTCATTCTTTCAACCTATATACCTCCCATTTAACTTAGCCTCGATATAGTACCATCTCCCTTTGTTCTTTACATCATTGGGTTTACTAATTTTTAAACTCACATTTATTTTATCTATAGGGTTGAATTTGCAACGGGGCTTTTTATTCTCAAAAAAAAAAAGAGGTAGCACATTACATTGGAATAGCTGCTTCCATGATTGTTTTTCCTGATTTTTTTTTTCATATTCAGTATTTTGTGCCTTTCTTTGGTCATAAAGATTAGCTCAAGTAACAGGATATGTTTGTTGCCCTTAAATTAAAATCATTTCAACAGTAATTTTTACTAATTTAGTTTTAAATGTATATTATTTCTGACTTTATTCTTCCATTCACTTATTGGTACTGTTTTGCATCATCCAGCATTAGAGAAAGCTGTCCCTCATCCTGATAACACAAGATCATACAGGAATTTTTGTAATAGAGCCAAGAGTCTGTTCCCTTCCTTGCCTGTATAAAGTGAGGAATTCGGAAGTTTTTGGCACTGATTTGGTTCTGTGCCATTCCCAGACTCTTCTCTGCAATAGCATTTTTCATTACATGCATGCTGAAAGATTTCTGTATTAGGATTTGTCATCTCCTTTGCGTCAATTTTCCTTGCCTTTCTTTCCACCTGTTGTGAATGGTTCGTAAGGACGCTAAACAATTAGGTCCCTATTTTCTTGTCACGCACCTTGTGTGTCTGATTTTCCATGGAACTGAAGACAAAATATGTTTCTCTTTATTTTTTTGTTATGTAAAATTAGTAGATTTTCTTCCTGTTAATGAAGTGGGCCTCCTGCTTGCATGGTTTTTGTCAGCACAGGGGGAGGTTTGATGTTCCCAAAGGGGATTGAGTCATAAAAAAAAAGATACCCGTTTTGCAGAGCAATTAACCCACATTGAACTCTTATAGTATATTGTATTACCCTGCTGCTGGAAGTTCCTGAACAATCCGTATTGTCGTATGAATACACATGTATCCTTGGGACACTCCTCATTTGTTAAATATGAGTGGTAACCCTATAAGACTGCACAGTTAAAATGATAGCTAGAGAATGGAAATAGAAGGGTTTCAAGAAAATTATCTTGTTTTGTTTTACATGGAGCTGTTTTCATGCATGCATTTTAAATCAGACTTTTCATATTAAGATGAAAAAAAATAATGCTGAAATTAAAAGCCATCACACTGTTGAAAGAGGATTAACTTGAAAGAGTTGTATGTTAGAGTACAATGTATGTAATGGAACGGAATACAATATAGAATATATGGTTATCTAATCACATAAATTATAACACACATTACATATATATTATTGTTACTCATTTGCTAACTTTGTGACTGTCAATTCTGACTTTGAATTTTAAATTTGGTCTAGTAAAAACCCTGTTGCTTAAGCTTAAATTGCCCAGAAGCACTTGTGTGTTACTGTTTGCACCTCAGTGAGAAAGAGCGTTAAGTTAGAAAGTTAAGGGTTTGGATAGGAAGGCATGAAATATAAAGGTTATGGATAAGGAGTTTCTTTGTACGAGGAGAAAGTAAAGAGATTTTGATGCTTTTTCAATCATCATTTTGTAGCATATTGTTAAGTATAACAAAGTCAGTTCTGTAGTGTCAGTGTGGATGTGTATGAGGTAGGGCTATCATTGTCTTCATCTCATAGCTTTCTGCGCACTGGGAAATCTCCCACCTTATTGCCATGGGTCTAAGTTCAAATTGGAATATTGCCTCTGATGAAGTTTTACGTTTATAGTAATAAGGAAAAAACATAAAATAAGATGGGCGGAAGTTAACGTAGGACATGATCCATTAATGATCTATTGATTTTAAAAGGGTAAGGCACAGCAAAACTAAATATGTTGATAATGTAGTCAGATGAAACAAACTCCCCGCCTCCGTAGTTAACCTTGCTGAGTAGCTCAGGGCTTGGGCAAGTCATGGACCTGCATTCCTCCCCATACCTTTTTACTGTAGTTGAATCACTAGAATAGTAAAAGAATAAATTAAAGGTGTTGCAATCAGGTAAAACAGAATAGCAGTTAGGTAGTCAGATGTACTAGGAAGAGGATATCAAGTGACGTGATAATGCATTCTGTTAATGGGTTACCCACAATGTATGGAGCTGAGGAAGTCCCAGTTTAGGAACTAGTAAAGAATCCATTTGGCTGGACACTGCACTTGTTTCTTACACTGTTGACCTATTAAGGAGATGTGTTGGAGATACTCAGCACTTGCAAGTTCCAAACAGACTCCTTGTTTTTTTCAGAAAATGGAAATATGGGACAGGTTGGAGAACTCAAGCCCAGTATGCTTTGCTTTGGAATTCCTCTGACCGTTGTATTTGCTTTAAGGGATGCATAGGGCCTACTTCACTTTTGGAAGTAGAATTAACATCTACTGAGTAATTTTTATCTGGTTGTTTTAGGAAGCTGATGGGAAGAATCCCTTTTCTCAGACATGGAGAGAAATGTGTTGTGTGCTACATTTTTACTTTATTTTCTTTGAAACTACAATAAGGATCCAAATTCTGAACTAAAATTAAATGCAGTCAGACAAAATGTGAATTATTGTCTGGAGACGCCAGTTTCTCATTCTGACTGTACATGGAGAATACCATAATCATGTTTCTTAGAAGTTCAAAGTTAGGTCATGGCTTTCAGTTTCCATTTTGCACATCTCCATCCCTTTGCCCTTGCCAAAAAAATAAAATAAAAAATGGTTGGATTTGCTACATCGTAGGAGCTGAGAAACTTGTGGCATTACTGTTCTGAGGAAGTTTAGACAGCACCTGTTCCAGTGCTGTTAAGAATAAACATACTGATTTTTATTCTTATGCTGCCAGAAGATAGTAATTTGGTTTCAGAATAATTCACTGATTGTTTTCAGTGCCTAAACCTTTCAAAGCTTGTGTAATTTCTACCTTAAGCAGTAAAACAAGAAAATCCCACAGAATCTGAATTCTTTTCTTAAATCCCACTGGCCTAATTTATTTTCACTTATACTCCTAGTTAAAATATTTTAAGAATCTGTTTGTATTCAAACGAAGGCTTGCATTTATCACACCTCATATCATTTAGCCTAAAATGTCATGGCCTGTAGAATGGTGTGTAAAAACCGAGGTTCCCCCACTGCAGTTTTGTGATCCCCAGGATTGCTATAAAATACAGTACCTCATGTTGCTTTCAAAAGAATTTACTAGCATTGTTCTTGTTGCTAAAGAGTTAAATGTGGCAGAACTTCCAAATGTTTTTTGTAAACTTCAGCTGATGCTATTTTAAGGATGATACTATCTTACATAAAAAAAAAAAAAAAAGAAAAGAAAAAAACCACACAAGTATTTTAAAGGTTTCTTTGCAAACACTGAACTTTCATTCCATCTTTCGTTAAAGAGTTGTGGAATACAACTGGAGACTCTTCTATAGACCTTTTTCATTTTATCTGTGTTTGAATGGATCATCAGTTTGTCCATTCGCAGAGGAAGAAGAAGGAGAATACTGAAAAGAAAACAAGAAGAAGAAAAAAAAGTAGAGATGGAGGCTGAGATATAGGAAATAGGAAATAAAAATAAGGCATTCAAGGGAAACAAATCTTATCTGTGTTTGCTGAATATTTCTTTAACAAATGTTAGGGAGAAATGAGTGGCATGTAAAAAGATTGCAGTATTAATTGGGGAAAAATCTACATGTTGTCAGAGTGCATAGCAAACCAATTACTGATCAGAAACCTGATATTCCCTTGTTCAGCTGGCGAATTGTCTACTGAAAGATCCTGTACTGTTTGGGTTTGTTTCCTTCTGAAGTCATAGAGGCTGGTAGTAAATCCACTTAAGCATGTGGTGGTTCCATTTCTAATTTTTTTGTTTGAAAACTGGGGAGTATGAGGAATTTATTTTTTTCAGGTTAAAAATAATTTTCTATACAGTCGCATATGAATCTGCAAATTATGATATACTGCTTTGCTTGTTTATTTTTAGTCACCCTTTTAATCTTTTTTACCATCATAAGCATCTTTGAATACGTAATCAGAATCCCACAAACTGCTTATATTTCATGTTTTTAAAAATGTGGCTTACAACATAGTACATTATACTTTTTGGATCTTGTGTAATCCATGAAATTGCATGTTGCATGACAGTAGAAAAGCTTCAGAATTCATTCTACCTGACTGTAATGCTTTCCACCCATTAATTTACCAACTTTAGTCAAATCCTAGAATAGGCAGTTAAAATATCAAAATGATATTTCATTGACCCATTTCTACAACCCCCAAAACATATTGGTAAACTCAGATGGCCTGTGGGCTTAGTTAAAGAAAACAGTATATTTTGTACTATTGTATTTATCTTTCAGCTAAAAGATTTCATCCATATAATGATTGTTAAGCCCAAGACTTGATCTTCACATATGTCTAAACTATTTGGTTGTATAAACTGGTTGCTACAGAACCAGTTTCCTTTTAAGGATGCATATTGTGCAATATGATTGCGGTGCTGAAACTGAAATTTCTGAACACTGGAAGAATAACGTGCAGAAAATGTTTTAGTGGCTAAGAATACTATTTCACTCTCCACTGAAGAGTGAGGATTTCTGCCCTGAGAACAAATAGGTACTTAATATACTAGTGTAAACGCAGGTGGAAGTGATATCAAACAGGCTTATAATCCATTGTAGGGCTGTTTAGTGCAGGCATTGGGTAGAACTGTCTGATGAAGTACTGATCTGGTACCAAAACCTTTTTCTTTGGTGGCTGAATATAGACCCTCATACCTCACCTAAGATGGAGTGAAGTTCAGAGATCTGTTTTCTTAGGCTTTTAACCTTTTTCTTCTCCTTTTTCTCCTCTGTTTGCACTACTGGCTTCTGAAACAGTTTTATCAAGAGCATACGTTTCTGAAGGGATACAGAGGAATGCTTGTATGATCTCAGTAAGCCATCTTTCAGGCTTTCATGAAGGAAGAAAATAGTCTAAAATGTTATCCACAGATGCA
Source organism: Anser brachyrhynchus (assembly GCF_964034855.1). Taxonomy (NCBI): domain Eukaryota; kingdom Metazoa; phylum Chordata; class Aves; order Anseriformes; family Anatidae; genus Anser; species Anser brachyrhynchus. The sequence continues at coordinate 115,635,888 of NC_137694.1, read as the reverse complement.
TAAGAAAGAAATATTATTTTGGACCTTTAAGTTTGAAGACTCCAAATTACATAAGAGTTCTCATTCAATTCTTGATTTATTTGCAAAAGATAACATGTATACCTTATCTGGAGTATGGAACCAGATGTGTGATACAAAAGAAAGAGCTGGGGGCCACATGCTTTAATGCAAATTTAAAATCCTGTGTGGTACTTGATTCACGTAGAATTCACATTATACGGAATACTTGTAAGTTAGTAGACCGTATCAGGATAGCGAGGATCAATGCTTGTGGAATGCTTAGAATACTCAATCACAGTTTATCCATCTGTTTTCAAAAAGAAAAGTGAAATAATCACCCCTTGCCAAGGTATTTGGAAAGCAGTTGTGTGGCTTGGATATTTTTTGTGGTAGTAGCCAGGCAACACAGAATTTTCAGCTGGAAGACGTTGGAAAATCTGTAGAGCACTATGAATCTAGATTCTTTGGCTGCCTTTTTGTTTTTCTCTTGGTATCAGTATTCTGCTGCCATTCAGTTGCTGCATTTACATGTTTTTCTTTGGAACTAAGTGTAGATATTCATATTTCTCCATCAGAATATTGTCAGTGTGCTGACAGAAAAAATACAAGGAAGATGCCCTTGTGCATCACAGTACCAGCACACTGTAAAGCCTAAGGTAAAAAAGAATCATTATCCCAAGAGGCTTCTTGGTTTTAAGAACAATAGTTAAAGAATCTTGATATAGCCAGCTGGAAAGCCTGATGTATGGAAACATTCAGCCTAGATTCAGACACAGAATGTCACCTTTGCAATGTATTTAACTGGCTATGCCGATTTTGTCCCCAGGAACTGAAGTTTGTTTGATTAACTCAGATTTCCACAGAGCTGTATGCTGTAGCCACAGAAATGGAAATTGATTACAGAATATACTGTCATAGATATTTCAGTGTATGCCATGTTCTAAGTTGTGTTTTTTTTTAACCCTTCTGATAAAGAAAGACAGGGAATTATTCTGCCTAACAACCAAACATGGCGTTCGTAGCACCAAAATGGTGTTATAAAATGGTTCTTATTTGAACGTGTAATTTATCTAAGCAGTTGTAACTTTAGGTATGTAAAACATATTCAAATCTTACAGACAAATTGATTGTATTTCTTCATCTGCGTTGTTGGCAAGGATTGCAAATTCATGCTTATCACTTTTGGGATAATTAAAAGACTTCTGCTTATCTTCTGTTTATTTCTATTCCCAGTAGCTTTCTCACACACTTAAAGTATTTTGCTATTATCAGCCATTTTTATTTGTTCATTTTCTGGTTTTGGTTCAATTTCATGTTTGAGATGGATAAGATATAACTTACTCGTAACGCAAGCTAGTTAATAAGTACCAGTGTAATTAATTAGTAATGCATGTCCTTTTTTAAAAGTGTAATTTAATGTTAAAAAAAATCTGATAGTTGCTGACTGATAAGTAAGATACTGCTGGCCGTATTCAGGAGAGAAATGAATTGGGAGAAATCAATCTTGTTTTAGTTAGTGACTCAGATCTTAATGTGGTATATGCTGGGAAAAAATGTTTTGTCTTGGTAAACTTTATTGGATGTAGCTTTTTCTGTAGTTTATTATCTTGAAACTTTTTATTGGTCTGATTTTAATTCTGCAGTTCTGAACATAGCATGGGATGAGTAAGTTGTAATGATTAATTACTTCAGAAAGAAGGAGAAAGATTTTCTTAAATCCCACTTCCTTTTGTCTGTCAGCTGACCTAAAAAATGTAAGTTACACGTATTTCTGATGTGTGTCATTAAGAATTTGCATGCTGCCTTCTCTACATTTTTTGTTATTTTTCACCAGCTTATTCTCTCTAAAACCAAGGAATAAGTTTTTTTTTTTTTTATGCTAGAGTGTGGATTCAAACTTCTGTTTTCACAATATGGTTAAATAGTTGCATCAAGTATGAAATTCAGCACAATTCCATCTTCTTTTTAACTAGCTATGTTAACGGTTCAAAGAAGGTAAGGTCAAAGGGAAAGAATGAACTCATAAAATTGAACTGTTTTCAGCTACAGGTTACAGAAATAACGCAAGTATCTTTCCTGGCGTTTTATGCAGAATTAGGAGTAGATGAGAACAGCTAGACATAAATGTATTTGAGGATGCCTGCAAGCCTAGGTGTAACAGGTTGTCTAACTAATATTAGTTGATAAGACTCACCAGAAAATTCTACCGATTTCAGTGGAAACCAGCTATTAAAAGGAACAGAGAAACCACTCACTATGAAGATTTTGGAAACAATACAGTCACATTCTGGGGAGAAGGGTGGAAGAAAAAGGGAAGAATAAGTAAACCTGGAATGAAAATGAAGATTTCTTTTTGTGAAGTTCAGAATGATCATTTTTGCCTACAGGAAAGCTGCAGAGGGACTCTTTATCAGGGAGTACAGCGACAGACAAGGTGTAATAGATTTAAACTGGAAGAGGGTAGGTTTAAATTAGATGTAAGGAAGAATTCTTTACTGTGAGGGAGGTGAGGCACTGGAACAGGTTGCCCAAAGAAGCTGTGGATGCCCCATCCCTGGAGGTGTTCAAGGCCAGGCTGGATGGGACTTTGGGCAACCTGGTCTGGTGGGAGGTGTCCCTGCCCATAGCAGGGGGGTGAAACTGGATGGTCCTTAAGGTCCCTTCCTACGCAAACCATTCTGTGATTCTGTGAATAAGCAGGTCCTGCTACGTGTTGGCTATAGCATTATTAATTCTGGAATATTTATTATTCATTCTCAGAATGTCTGAGGGTTATCATTAGCTCCACGAGGAAGGTATGCTAACGTTCCATATTGTTCTGTTTTTGATTTTAGCATGACATGAACGCAAAAAGTATGCTAGGCAGTTTTGAGAGTACAGGTAATTGGAACATTAGGATTCTGCCTGATAACCTGTTTTTCATCTAAGGTACATTTCAGAAGTTTCAGCACTCAGTGGTCATCAGAAAAGATAATAATTAGTCATTCACAAATTATATTTCACCAGTGACTGGAGAGCAACTGCACAGAAACTATATCCTTTTACCTGAGAAGGAGGTGAATATTCTGCTGCTAGCTGAAGCTGTAATACAGGGTATTCATGATAATAGAATTATATTGGTTTTGGGGGAAAAAGTAATTTGCTATGAGGCACTAGCTTAATAAACTAGTGTGTCAACAGGAGAGGTTAAGAAGGGTGAAAATATTCTATTTCATGTTTTGCCAAGTTAAGCAGTGAAATATTGTGAGCCTGAACCAAGTGAAATTAAATGCCTTCTACTGGTTGAAGTTTTTCTTTGAAAAATCTCAGTGAGTGAGTGACAATTCAGAAGTGGTAAAGTGTAACAGTAGATAAGTAGATAAGTGCCCTTCCTTCCCTGCTTCCTCTCCCACTGAGGAGAAATTGCTGAGCAAAAATCTGAAGTGCTGAGGTGTTTATTTTAACACTGGGAAACACTTATTATTTCAAATATTTGCCTGCTTGTATATCATATCTATTATACCAGATGTGCCATATACAAATTAGACACGGCTCATAAAGTATGGTAACCCTAGATTTTTCAAGATTCTGGATGTAAATTTTCCTTTTATTTAACGGATCTCTAACTCATGTCATGGAGGCTTACTAGTGATGCAGGTCTATACCTTTCTAATTAAAACCTCAGTAGAATTCTTCCTATACTTGAAACATAGTCCTTATTCAGTTCCTCCCTTAAATATATATATATCTTTATATATGTATCCTTAGATGGTGTTGAAGCAAGAAACGTCGAAACGAAGGGAGCATTCACTGGATCTGGAACCAGGTTGTCTTAATTACTTGGCTAGGTCTGCAGCTGCATTTGCCATCTAGCAAATCCATCTTGATAGTAGAGAAGTTTCTTTACAGTGATGGTAACTATACAAAGAAAGCCTAAACTAGATTCAGATTACTAAATATGAAGTCGGAGATGAATAAAATATAAAGGAGACCAGGAGTCAAACTATACTGTAATTTCTTTTCACTTTTCCTTGTACGATGAGATCGTTCAAGTGAACGCTTTATGCATGTGTTTATCTTTCACTCTCTATATAATGGATTCTGGCATAGGAGCATGCATTCACCATGCATGTTAATCTGGTTGAAGAGAAAGTTGGTTTTTGGCAGGCTGTGCTGCAGGCACCCTCCTCTGGACTTTGCAGAAGATATGCCAGCCAGCTTTGCAGGCTAGCCTGTTGGGAGTGTTCTCTCATCTTAGCTGGCTGTGGAGCCAGCTGGCAGTCATATCCAGCACAGCACTAGGTAACATGAATGAACTAGTCTTCAGAGAACTGGAGGGGTTTTTTTCTGAATTTAGCGGAATCATTAAACACCGATTTCCAAAAATGATTTTGTGAATCTCTTTACAGCGTCAACCATATAACTATTTAATAAAATGAAACTGAGAAGGTTTTGTATTAAGAACTGTCCATTAATTTTTAAAAATCACAAACTTTGACTGTTTTGCTTTCAATCTATCGTGTACTTCAGTATTTCTAAAGGTCTCTTTTATTGTGTGATATTAATGTCATCAAGGGAGCGAGCTGTAAGGCAAAAGTATTTGCCTAGTGTGTGTTTTCAGTTTTATGTGTTCTAGTAAATCTGAGGTGCTTCGTTCTGGTTTTCAGGTTTCAAAATACATTAACCATCTCTCCATCTTATGCAGTGGCTCATACCCACCTCGTTACAAGAAGGGTAGGAACATGATCCCTAGATGTGGTTTTTCCTAAGTAGGTGATTATTGGTATGTATGCCATTTGTGTGTAGATTTCTTCACTGGACCATATTACATAGCGTATTAGGTCTTCCTAGCATTAGTTACATTTGCATGTAGGTTTTTTCTGTGAGAATGCATTCTGGAGGGTGGTTTTGAAACACTGATATTCGTGTTACTAGGGATATGTGTGGTGTCTGCATTATTTGCCAGTAATCTGAGTTGGATTTGGTTTCAGAAAATGTGAGCTAGTTCTATGCTCATTGATTTTACCTACAGAAGTTTTAAAGCACCAGCTGTATGGCAGATGCTCATATTAAGGTCTTGCATTTCAAGCAGGACTCAAGACATTCTTAGGATACCTTATTTGCATCTACTACAGATTTTTCTTCTTCAGATTCAGCCAATCCGTATTCATGGGTAAAGAAAAATTTCAGTCTTTCGTCAAAACCTACTGGATAGAACCTGTTGCCCTTCTTCAATTTCTGTTCTTGTCTGTTCTGCTTTCTCTTCTGCTAGACCATAGCTGATGAGTAAGATTGAGTGGGAAAGAAATTCTATTCTGCCTGTTCATTTCTACCAAATCAAAATTGTGTTACTACCTGCAAGCAAAAATAAAACAAAATTTAAACATATTGCTCTCATTATGTCCATGTCCTTAGGTCCTCAGTTGTTTTGATTGTTCAGTAGTCCAATCAACTGTCAGTCTCAAGCAGTGTGAGGAATTAAATGGCACAAGTGACCTGATTGTCCAACAGTAGAGGTCTTTATCCTATCCGAGGAGGCCAGCTTCTTCTTCTTTTTTTTCTTTCTTTCTTTCTTCTTTTTTTTTAATGACTGTGATCTATATAGTTGGTTTTCCTTTTTTTTTTTCCTCCTCCTGAAATTAGAATCTCCTTCTTGCCTTGACCTTTTTTTTTCCCCATCTAGCTGCATATTGTAATTTAAAGCCTTCTTTGATGGTGGTACAACATTGTCCACAAACTTTAGTTCTGCATGGAAGTAGACTCATAAATTAAGGACAGATATAATACTGGCCATAAAGTACTTGGTATAATATTTTCTTTGCCGTATTTTCTACTGCTGCTTCAGGAGAGACTTGCATGTGTTTTTACTTGCATGTTGAATCACATAACTTTTTGTGGAGGCTGTGTGTGGCTTTAAAGATAGTTACAAAATAGAAATTGATGCAGGAGTGGGGCCTGAATTTACAGATCAGATCTGGACCATTTCACAGCTTTGTTTTTTCTGCAAATCTACAATTGTTATTATTAGGCTCTAACTATATAAATTGAGACTACAGACTGTAACTTTGACCTTCCTTAATGTGGGAATTTGACAGTCCAGCCTGGGTTTTCTTGAATAATTTAATTTTTCTTCTCCATGTGCTTCAGAATTTTGCTTCCAGAACAACAACCAAAAAAAGGAGTATATATTTATATCGTACATAATGCATTATGTTAATTATATTTATATTCTAATATGTGTTAAATATTTATGTTTGTTTTGTAGCAGTTACATTTTTAATGAATACATTTTATAGATAGAAGATATTTGAGTTTTTGTTTAGAGTGTACTCACGTACACATTGCAGTTGTGAGCTTTAATAACGTAAGCATGTGAAGACTTATGAAAGGAAGGAAGTCTTTATTTCTAGTCTTCTATATGAAAAAATTTAACCTTATGAAGGCATTCTTTTCATACATTTATATGAATAAGATGTTATACAAAATTGTACTGTGATTTCTTTGCACTTGGGATTTGAGCAAGTTTAGTCCTGTTCTAGATACCAGCTAGAATGCTTTTCAAGAGTCTTTCCCAACGTTTTTAATATGCTAGTGTTATGTTGTGTGCTTTCAGGAACAAATCAGAGCACTCCAGTAAAGTTGGATTATAACATATTTAAGAAAAATAAAATGTAATTTGTTCCTTATCTTTCTAACTTTAGTTGTCATAACTTCATGCATCTTTTGTTGACAGGTATTTGACAGTCTAAAATTGGAAAATTTGGGGGGAAGCTCTTTCTTGTTGTATTGACAGAGAATTACTAAGATAACATGTTATTTCAACAGTTAGGAGTTTTTGACTTGTTAGATTTCATTTTCAAATTTAGCCCCAGAAGTAACTAAAATGAAATTTGTTTTCTCAGGTTTTAAGTGATATCAGACCAGTTGTCTTCTTTATGGGAATTTTATAGCTCCATGCATATCCTAGGATGTTGAATAAAAGTTGCAAAATAAGACCCAGTATAAATGTTTGTGAAAAAAGTATTTTTTTGCATAGTATTGTATTACAGAGATGCAAAATTAGAAAACCAAAGGTATGCCCTCCTAGATGCGAACACAGTGGTTGCCAAGCATCTTTCTGAATTGCATTTATATTGTTAAAATTGCATCTATGTTGTTATGCTGCACATGTTGAATAGTCTGAAGTAACAGCTGCTCACCCTATGGAAACCAAAAGTTTATGTGAACATTTGGAGGGGAAGAGCGCTGCAGAGGATGATGAGAAATGGGTTATACTGAGTTTTTCTTAATAAGACATGGTATACATATGTTCTAGACCTACAGTACTGTGGATTCTACAACATAGCACAGAGAGAGGGTGTAAAAAAGGTGATTCCTGATTCATAACATGGAAGATTTCTGCTTAGTTGCACTTAAGTGACTACAAAAAGAAGATGGCACTGTTGATATTTGGCTATTTGTTTTTGATAACCACATTGATAACAATATTTTTGATATTTGTTGATAGGAATATTTGTGTCATGCCCAATAGAAGTATAAGCAAGAAGAAATCCTTGGAAGCTCAACTGAGAATTCAAATTGCACCATTTGACCCGCTCCCCGCATAACTGAAGTGGGTTTTCTGGTTTCAGGTTTGCATTTAATTACGTAGCAATGTGGCAGAAAGCTGCCACTGCTGAAACTGTTTCAGCAGTCTTTCTGCATGGTTTTGCAAGCAATAAATGAAGTTTTCTCAAAGTATCTTATATGTGTCTTTGGCCATTCCAGGCATCTTTTTTAACATGGAACATTTAGAGCTCAGTTTTACCAGCTCTAAACTTCTGGCTAGGAATTATCCCATAAATGCCTTGTTTATCACGTCTGACAAGACAACAGCTTGGAAATACTACTGAAGGAAAGGATAACAAGCCTTCCAGGAAACTCTCTGAAATTGTGAAATACTGCCTGAAATTTTTATGCCTTGTCACAGCATCCCCTTAAATAGCTTCTCGCAATATCCTCCTCAAATAGTGATGTCTAGAATTAGGAATATTAGTAAATGGCTACTGTGCTTTCTGGCAAGTGTAGCTTCCAGCTCCACTTGGATACATCTCTACACATACGAAACTGCTGTATAAAATAAATGTCTCTAGAGGCCCAAGTTTTGGAGGCTATAGTTTGTAATCTGGTAAGGGTTGCCATTCGTTATGTTTGTATTACAGCTTCTGCCAAGTACTTATGACAGAATTATGGAAGTATGAAGTGCTTAAATAGAGACCTTGAGAAAGAATTCCTGTGAGGAAACAATATTTCCTTACTGTGGTTAGGTGACTGGATGACTATAGACCACTATTTCATTTGCACTGCGTAGGATAAGTGCTGGTTCATGTGGGTGGTTCATTGGTTTGTTTTGCTAGAGATGCAATATTTCCTTTTCATGCACTGTTACTCTGCACAGATAATTTAAAGGTTGATGTGTGATAGCTGCTGCTCTTTTACTGTGGTGTGAGCACTGTGTCCTTTTCAGGAGTGAACGTCACAGAAGAAAGCCACCATTTTGAAGTACTGTCCATTGAGAAATTGCAGGTTGACAAAGAAACCCCCTATATAGTTCCCTGGGAAAATGCAGCTAATTGATTAGAAAAATCTTTTGACTGTCCTATACAAACAGCATGGTTTTTTAGTGGTTGGGTGTATGGAACTGATGTTGGTGAAGTTATGTATGAGAAGAGCTAATTCTGAGAAATTCGGCCGAGCTAAGATTGTAGCAGATCAAGCATTTCAAGGGGTATAATGAACAGGTAGCTGCACTCTTGGTTCAGACTGGTGTAAACAGTTTCCGTTTTCATGATCTCACACTGAGTTTGTTTCTCAGTAGAAGGTTGTCTTCTGATTTGGACGATGGCATGTCTGCATGCTCATTCTTTCTGAATGGAGATACACGGGCTGTAATTTCAATTCAGTTGTTTCAACAGCTAATCTTTGCATGAGTTTCTGAAGGTGTCTGTATCCTGGCAATGGGTCCAGCTAATAAGATGCAGACTTTCACCTGCTTGATTTTAGTCTGCCTCAGCAGAGTCTAAAATGTTTAGCTGGTGAGAACTTAGTGATCTTGTTCAGATGAGTTTGCTCTGGAAACTCTAAAACAGAGCAGACATCTAATAGAGGTGAGTATGAAGGACAATGTACTTTACAGCAAACAGGAAGATGAGGGTCTGTGGGGGGGGAAGTTTGATTATTTTTCTCTCTTCACCAGCATTCAGTGATTTATATGATTGTTCAAACACTGCTTTTAGTTGGCATTTGCATCTCCCATGTCTGTCAGTTGGTGCAGAGGGTTGTCTATGAGAATAGAAATTTGTCTTACTTGGATTAGTTCCAGATAAATCATAGTTGTGAAGTTTTATTCAAGAAGCTGCCACTTGATACCATCAGGGGAGTGGAGCTGTCAGATGATTTCTTTTACAGGGATTAGAGCCATGCTATTTTAATATGATAACAACAAAGTTAAGAAGAGAAGTTAATATCAGTTTTGCTGAACATCTCAGAAAGCTGCATGAAACTTTGTAGCTGCATAGGTGATAGTACCAGAAACCACAGCAATTTTACAATCCACCTTTATTTCAAAATTATGAACTGGAGCCTATCTGTGTTACTCCTCCATGGTGGACCCTCTGTTTAAAATCTCTTTAGTTCATGTTAAACATGTGCTGATGCAAATGGCACCTTGCTGACATTAGAGAAGGGGAGAAAAAGAGCAACAGGAGATGTCAAAGGAGTGTGTAACAACAAGAGAAGAGTGAGTAAAAAGATTCTTGCAAACTTCCCTTGTCAAAATACCAACATGAGGAAATGCTCTCTGGCATAAGATAGCTAAAACTACTGTAGTCCAGTGATATCAGTCTTGATATGAAGCTTGTAGAGATTCTCTGAACCAGTTTCAAACCAGCATTTGCAACACTATAGTACCACGTTCAGCATGTGTTCCTAACCTGAGTTATCTTGACTGTTGTGCTTTGCAGCTCTTGTAACTTTTTACTGACACCTGAGCTTGTGTTATTATTAGGCTCTAACTATATAAATTGAGACTACAGACTGTAACTGAAAGTATATTTTGACCTTCCTTAATGTGGGAATTTGACAGTCCGGCCTGGGTTTTCTTGAATAATTTAATTTTTCTTCTCCATGTGCTTCAGAATTTTGCTTCCAGAACAACAACCAAAAAAAGGAGTATATATTTATATCGTATATAATGCATTATGTTAATTATATTTATATTCTAATATATGTTAAATATTTATGTTTGTTTTGTAGCAGTTACATTTTTAATGAATACATTTGATAGAAGATATTTGAGTTTTTGTTTAGAGTGTACTCACGTACACATTGCAGTTGTGAGCTTTAATAACGTAAGCATGTGAAGACTTATGAAAGGAAGGAAGTCTTTATTTCTAGTCTTCTGTATGACAAAATTCAACATTATGAAGACATTCTTTTCATACATTTATATGAATAAGATGTTATACAAAATTGTACTGTGATTTCTTTGCACTTGGGATTTGAGCAAGTTTAGTCCTGTTCTGGATACCAGCTAGAATGCTTTTCAAGAGTCTTTCCCAACGTTTTTAATATGCTAGTGTTATGTTGTGTGCTTTCAGGAACAAATCAGAGCACTCCAGTAAAGTTGGATTATAACATATTTAAGAAAAATAAAATGTAATTTGTTCCTTATCTTTCTAACTTTAGTTGTCATAACTTCATGCATCTTTTGTAGTCCAGTGATATCAGTCTTGATATGAAGCTTGTAGAGATTCTCTGAACCAGTTTCAAACCAGCATTTGCAACACTATAGTACCACGTTCAGCATGTGTTCCTAACCTGAGTTATCTTGACTGTTGTGCTTTGTAGCTCTTGTAACTTTTTACTGACACTGGAGCTTGGGTAGTGAAAGCAAGTTTGGGAATCCCACATGAATCTCAATTGCTGCTTTTAGCTTGCTGTGCACGTAAAGTCTTGAAGCACTGACCACATCAGCCATAAGATGTGTGGATCTGCAGACTTGGTTCTAGGAAATTCATATGCCACAAAAGAAATTTAAAAGCTCTACTTAGCGATGATACTAAGAGAACGATCAGTTGTGCCAAAGATATCTTTCCTAATTATAAACAGATGCTTTCCTTTCTGTCTTGTTTTTAAGTATGATTTTCCTAAAATGGAACCTAACAGTACATTAATTTTAACATTCAAAAATGGTCAAGCTGTTTTTTCTAGTAACTTGGGGGTGCACTTCTGCAGAAGCTTTTTTCTGCTTGGAGATTGAGGGGAGAAGAAAATCCCACAGATTTCGCTGGGTTTAGGTTTTAACTTTGTAAATCACACTTAGGAATGTAGTTTAAAAACTGCAAAAGGTAGTAGTGGAACAGAAAAATCTAAAACATGAAAGATTTTAACTTTAGAAAGTAGTTTTATATATACAGTAGTGTATATGCTACACTTGTTAAAACAAGGATACATAAATATTTTCATTTTTAAAGTTCTGTTACAATTTTAAAAACAATCTTTTTATTATCCAAATTTTTGTATACTATCTTATTTCAGGAGTGATATTAAGTATCTAAATGGCAGAAACGTGGATTTGTCACATAAGTAGTCATGGTTCTCTCTTGTTTCTTCCTTGGTATATCCAGCCTTGCCAGGGGACAAGGCCAGATTATTTTTGTGCTATAGAAATTGTTCCAAAACCAACCCTTTCTGTAGTTACATTATCCTTCAATGTAAGGAACATGTTTGGCTTATATATTGCTGACATCTGCCAAGTGTTTCTTTACCAAGTGTTTAGTGTAATTTGCAGTGAGCTGGTGAATACTTAATGGTCTTTATAGAACTTCATCTTTTATGTCATCCTCAGCTAGAGCAAATCCTTTCATCATCAGTGTTATCTTTGTGCTGCTTTTTGCTATTTAGATGCCAGCATTTCCCACACCCAGTTTCTTTGTGATTTCCAGGATTGTATTTGAAAGTATATACTTTTTTTTTTTTTAATTAAGTGGTCCTGAATAGTATCCAATGAATATAAGTGGTATAATGAAAGGACACGTTTTTCATTTAACTCCTAGTATAAAGCAAGTTTACCTTCCTTGGCATCTCATTTTAAGTTACATAAGGCAAAACTGAATCACTATTAAAATGGGAAACTTTAAAAGTTGCTGGAAGTGGTAATTATAGCTTTTCTTCTTTTCTAAGTCTTTATGTGTAGATGCACCTAGTTCTGTTTTTAGTGAGAAATTTTATACCTTTCCCCCTCTTTTCTTTCCTCCCTTGTTTCCCCAGGCAGGAAAAATAACCTGATCAGTTCAGTAAAAGCAGCTTGGGCCATTAAAATCAGCTTTGTACTGTGAATCCAAACAGTTTTAAAATAGAATTCAGAGGAGAAAGTGGGAGAGGGGCTAATCTCTATCGCTAAAATTTTCCCTTTTTTGTTTAGGATGTACCTGTAGTCTCTAGGTTTGCCACAGTGGGGTTGCAGATTTTTAAAAACTAAAAGAGGAATGTTAACTCTATTACCTACTCAGTCTCAAAGATATAATTAATGACATTCTACTCAGCTAAGATTAACTTGAAAGCTTATGAACATAGGAATAAAAAAGATTAGTTTACAGATTATCAGTGATAATCACCAGACTCCTCAGCCCTACAAAATTAGGCTACCCACTTCCTTTACAAGAAATAAAGAAGTCCACAGTCTATTTAGACTCATAAATGCTAGATGAAGGAAAAATGGCTTGGAAAAAAATTCATAAGACATTGAAAATATCCCTTCGAGTAAGTCACAGAGAAGATGGATAGGGTGATAAGTTTTTAAAGCAGGCAGTATTGGGCCAAGCTGAGTAAAGACAAGTCTTTATTGATGGGAATGTTTTCTGAAAGCTCTGATGTTTGCTTTCAGATTTAGCTGTTGTTTGGACAAGAAGGACTCATATTACTTTTTCAGATCTATATGAGCATAGCTTCAAGGTTGCAGATATAAAGAACTTTTACCAGATTTTTATACTTTCATCTATATTAATTTACTTTTAATGATTTTGACTGTGTATTGATACTGATAGTAGAAGGTGCTGTCTAGTATTTATTTCTGAAGCTGGGATTGCTGTAAAATGTGCTGCAAAGTACTTAAAGTAGAAACTACTTCACATTTAGTACAAGCCACAAAATTCAGGAGCTTTCAAATGCAATTTTACTGTATAGCCATTAGTTTTCCTGTTGTGGATTATAGCAGGTATAAATGGAATTGTTATTTATAATTATTTCTACGCTATTTCTTTGTCAAATATTGCAAAATAATTAATTTAGCTTTTTGATAGATCATCACTTTCCAATTAATTTCTGAACTTAATTATAAAATTGCAGACTGATTTTAATAGTTACTTACCTCTACATCACAGCATTTTTCCTCCTCATTTTCAGAAGTGCCTTCTCTATGTTTAAATCTGTAAGGTTTGTGTATTATGTGGAGCAGTTCCAGACAGAAGACATGTTCTTGAGAATTTAAGTGAATTGGTTCAAGAAGCCTTTTGGCTGCAGGTTGCTACTCACAAGTGGGCCCTTGCCACGGTGTGTGTGACTCTTACAAACGTGCTTTAGTGCAACCCTGATCAGTTCAAGGTGCAGCTCAAGGTAACAACTAAAGTGGATGTCTTCCAAAAGAACTGGTCTCGGAAACTCCTGTGCAAGTTACTGTTGCTGAATTTTGAAGCACTAATTAGCAGCTAAAATGGGAACATTTTACCCCCCTATCTGCTGTTGCTGGTATTATGGTCAGGGAGTTACGTCTTGAGGAGTTCAATGGAAAACACTGTTAGTGGGTTGTTCCAGTTTGAGGAAGACTGATGAAGAGTGCTCCCAATCAATAGCATGTTTCAGACGTACCAAACATCTGTCTTCTTGTTCTGACACTTCAAAGGTGCTCCCGAATCCAGTTGTTAAGGATAATTTGCATATCATAACTATGCGTTGTAATCAAAACTCATTTGTCTTTGGTCCAATAAATGAAGATTTCCTAACAGGATTCGTAATTGTTGTTTAAAAGTAAAATCAATCATTTCTGTATAATTGCCCAATTTATAACCTTTCCTTTACCTTGTGCTTCACCTCATAGAACTATGGCAGTGTGCTGTAGGTAGAGAGGAAAAAGAGGAAGGAAAATGGGTTATTTGCTGAAGCACAGGGCATGCGATTGTTGTTTGTTGTTGTATGAAATCACAATCAAAATTGACACAAGTTGCTATTAAACTCTATTTCCTGTGTTAAAAAAAGTCGGTATTAGCTAAAAAGAAACCTGCAGCAGTAGATTTGCACATAGACCTTAATGAGCCCAATTGACCTTCTGTGCTGTATTTACAATTGCCTTAAAATTGTAAGCAGATGTTTGAAAAACTTTTGTTAATAGGTCCCTAACATCTGTTTCACCAGTGATATTGCCCACCAAAGCAGTTGTAATTAGTAGAGCACCTAGTGCATGCATCTTTTTCTTATTGGAGCAGATGATCATATTTCTCCCTCAGGTATTAAAGTAAAATCTTATTGGCACTTTTGTTTTCATAAATTCTACAACATTTCTTTTGTAAAGACTAAAGTTTTTCCACCAAATGCAGGGTAATGTAATAGTTTTTCCCTGTGAAGTCTTAAAAAATGCAGTACAGTACCAATACATCCACTAACACTAGACAAAATTCAGGGGATAGCAAAAAAACAGAATATGAAATACTGTGTGCAACTGAAACTTTTGATAGCGTTTGTCCATTTGTACTGCTCCGATGCATGATAGAATGTGTGTTTAAAGCGGAGAAAAAAGAAAAGTGAAAGGGAGAAAATCTTAAACTCTGCTGCAGAAAAAGCCAGTGTCATTTGCCCATTAAAGTTCTTTTATATGACATAGTTTCCATTTATTTGAGAACACAAAAACCTGTCTGCTTGCTCAGTTTATATAGCAGTCTTTTCAAAGAAATTGTTATGACAGTCTGTGAGGGTAAAGGTTCAGCTTTAACCTTGTGTTGGTTGCCAGCCTTCATAGCTCTCATGGCTTCGTTTTTTTTTTAAATAAACTGCAATTTGAAAGTTATTCTTTAACTCCTACTTTATAAAGTATAATATGGAAAACACAACTGGGGGAGACCTGTGCAAAGCTGCCAATAAAATTTCCACTCCAGTTGTTTCCATGTGGACTTCATTGGAGATAAGTCACTGGCAGGGGAATAGCCCCTTTTCCAATGAGGAATCTTTTTGGAAATGTTCTGCTACCTCCTAAAGCAGCTGCCAGCCTTTACAAAGTGCAGAAGCTTTCTAAAACATCCCCCATGTCTTCTCAAACCTGTGGAATGAAGGCTGCGTCGGTCACGTCACAGTTTGTCTAATTGTAATGGGTCTGAGCTACATCGTTTTCAGGATAAGCACTGTAAAGTGTTGTAAGCTCTACCTTCCTGAGAGCGAGGTGGGGAGGATGGGAGGAAGGAATTTTAGGAAAGGGGATTCTTAAAATATCGCATCCCCTGAAGGGGAATTGTGGAATCTCACTTGAGATGCAGGGCTACGTTATTACAGACATGTGTCTGGATCTTTTGCTAGCTCACCTGTATGTTCACGAAATGCTTAAATGCTTAGATCAACGTTACTGAGGCACTGGTGTTAATCGTATGGAAACTACTTTACTAAGAAGTGTTATTGTGGCCATGATTTTCTAAGGTAATGCAATTTGTACAGGGAGACTTCTTAGGACAGATTGAGTTAGAAAAGGATTTGTGGCCCACACTTCTGTAGTAAGTAGTGATTTCTACCAGACATAGAAAGAATCTGAAGCCCATTGCCTGTTCATCCAAGGAAATATCCAGAGCAGTCGTTAACGTTGGTCCTTTACTTTTCAGATTGTGTTATGTGTTTCTTGGTTAAAAAAATAAATAATAAAGGTACTTTTTCGATCTTCCCTTTTCACTTCCCCATAGTCTTCATTTGCATAACAAGTAAAGACGAGAATACAAGAACGTGTTCCTTATTTTCTGCTAGCAACACCATTTTCAAGAATGTTCCAATGTGTTGTTTTTTATGAAACCTCATTTTCCATAAGAAAATTTTCTAAGTTAAGTTTCAGTAATGACTGTGCAGATGCACTGTTACTTTTTAAAAAAACTTGAATAATCTCTCTAGTCCTGTTTTCTTTCCAAGGGTAAAATGAAAAACAGCTTATTTCCTAGTCTTTATGTGAACCTGAAATCATGTGAATAGTAATGAAACAGGTTTTCTCTTAAGATGCCAAAAAGAAACATACTTAACTTACAGCGAGAGAGACATTTGTTCATTGTTTATATAGACAAATGTAAAAATAGAGAACATCATTATGAAAACCAGCTGATACACAGAGGCACTTTTGCAAACCACTTCTTTTTTTATGTGGTGAAGATACTTTCATTGATGCTTAGAGTTATGAAATGGAGGAACTGCACATTAACTACTGTAAATCACTTCCAATGTCCCTCTGATTAAAATACCTTTGGAAAAAAGCTGTAGAGTTAGTACCCTATGCAAAATGATATGTGTAGTTCAGTTTTAAAATAATTTTTTCAATGTTTCATCTGAAAAAGTACCACTTTTTACTTGCACAGTTTTTTCAGCCTTCTGTTTTGAGGCAGGCTAATCTAAATTCAATCAAAATTGGCAAGTAAAACATTCTCACACAGAAAACAAGGCTAGAAAGATTTATGTTGTGAAAACTCCAAAGATTTTTTGCCAAGTTTGCGATCAGTGTAGTGTTTATGTAGTGCTGCTTAGTTTTCAGATGTAGCACTGAAGTGGGGAGGATGTACAGATACGCCCAAAGGATGTATAAGCCTAAATCCTCAACAAAGTCAGTCTTAGCCTTGGGAATTATTGAAAAACTATTTTGCAGTTGATATTTCGCATTCGAGTGACTTGAGTGTCCTTGGCAACTGTGACTTTGTAATAGAAGTCCTTCTAAATGTCGGTCTTCTGTAAAGATCATCAGATTCTCAAACAATGAATAACCTGCTTGCAGAAATATTCATTAGAATTCCTCTGATTTGTCAAATATTTCCTTGTTTAGTTTGCACAAATACTGTCAAAAAATAGAAGCTCATGCTATGCTATAATATTGAAGGAGACATTCCCAGAATAAATTCCTCACTTCTTTTTAAATTTTTATTATTAATTATTAAGGTAATACTGTATCTTTGAATATTGAACCTTTTTTTAGATTAGACACTGTCAATACGAATGCACTTCTATATGTGCACTAAATTGTACATGAATTAGGGAATCGTAATTCAACAGTTGCACATTTTTTCTTGATGTGAACAAATGCATAAAACCATGTAGACATCCTTTTGACAATATTAAAAACGTGAATGAGAATTATTTTTTTTTTCACATTTACGCTTTATTTTTTAGATTGCAGGTGGGTCATTTGACATGAATAATGCTCTTGGGCATTGTATTGCCTGGATAAAAAGAGAACATCTTTTGTTAATGTTGTATAGGCTACAGAAGATTTCAACAGGGTCAGTATATTTTTTTCCCCCACTTCTAGTTTCTGGAGATGCATGTAACACATTTGATAGTTTTAGGAAAAGCCATTGGTTGCACATTGAAGAGTTCTGAAATTATTTATTGTGTAAAAAGTGTAGAAGTAGTTTAATGTTCAAAAATAGAGAATTGCCAGAAAAACAACAGAAACAGGAACCTGCCAAATTAGCAATAATGTAATCTGATTTATTTCTGGGACAAGACCCTGCAGAGGTTTCCTTTACTATAACAGTGTTATTGAGGACATGTACTTTCTACATCTAGTCTTAATACTCAGCTCCCTGGGAGAGTCGCCAGGAGGTCAAAAAGTGGGAACTGTTGGATTCTGGGCATTGCAGCCATGTTGGCCTTCTCTTACCTGTGCAGTTTTGGTCTAATGAACAATAGAGACATTTAGTGACATACGGGTATTGTGCAGCCATGGTTTATGTTTTTATAGCTGTAAATTATGGTATACAGTTCTATAATTGAATCACTGGTCGCATTTATTTATCTTAAAGTAATGGCAATGTTCAGCCTAAAGTTAACAAGTGCTAAATTTATTCTGACTCTATCAAGCAGAGCTAACTATTCTGCAGTTTCTGCCATGAGCTACTTTAGGGATGTACAGATTATTAAACCACTTTTTGGGGGGGGTAATGTCAGTTTTCCCTTTCTCCCTTTATGTTTCTCTGCCTTTCCTCTTTTCTGTCATTTCAGCACTTGCACAGGTAATGTGTAATGTTCCTGCAGTTTCTGGAAATGACTGTTAGTAGTGGCTCAATTCTTTCTTTGTGCTTCTGAAGGCCAATAAATTACCCACACAGCCAACTTTAAACTGTATGTGTACAATTCATGACTTCACTTAGGAATTTTGGCGATAAGGAACATCCAAAAAAATTGTGCAAAATAAGGTTAGGAAGCTTTAAAGCTATTCCTGTTTTTATTTGTCTGGTAGGCAAAATGTTGAGCACTGGACACTTATTTTTATTCTGAGGTATTGAAGTCTAAAAAATATTGCAAGACTTGTTATAAAACCACAAGTGTTGGTAACACTATGGTATATAACGATGAAGGAAAGCACCTACATTAAATGTTTGTACCACTGCACTTAAGAGGTTTTGTAGCCAGATGGTCTGCATTGGAAAAAAATGGATAACTTCCTTGGAGAAAACCTGTATTTCACAAAATCGCAGCGTTTATTCTTCATAAACATTTTTATTACAAAGCTTTTTGAGATGAAGATGGACTCAAGTCCCATTGCAGTCAACTTTACTTTATAAATTTACATATACATGAAGTTAAGTGGCATGAGTTATTAACCTGAAATTTCTTTTCCCCTTAAATCAAACATACACAGTAAGATTAGTTTCAAAAGCTGGGAGATGGTGAAGTCTATCAGTAAGCACTGTATATGTGTTATGGTTAAGATTGTATTATTGGTTTAGATCGCTCTTGGTACTTCCGAAGATACCCTAACCCCCCCCCCCCCCCCCTTTTTTTTTTTCCCAATTTATATGCTGCTCCTCTTTAAAAAAAAATGCTGTAGAGGGAATAACCAGGAATCTTGATTGTACAGAGTAGAAAGTCTGACTGAACGTATAGAATTTCATGGTTTCATATGGGCTGTATGGAAAACAGTAGCATTCATTATATAGTTTGACAAAATGTTCGTGATTGCAGGTGACTTACAAATTTCTCTAAAATTACACTTCTGTGAGAAAACAGCTCTTTCAATGTGTAAAAATTACCATTCATTTCTTCACTTTTGACCTCTGTTGATCTTACTAATTCTTAGTTATTCTCATATGTTCTAGTTCTGCTGGGAAGAAAAATGGGACTTTAATATATCTTATTATTTTCTGTCAGAGATTTGGGGAGATTGTTTCAGAGAGTTATAGCAGCACCCATTAGCTATTCTCTTTCTATTTCACATCTTTGAAAAAGGTTTAAAACTCAGCTCCTTGAATTCCTTTTAAAATGGAATGTGCCAGCCATGAGGTTCTTTTGTACACCTTCAAAAACTAACCCCACAAATTTTTAAACATTTTAAAGATCACACATAAGAAATTCAGTAAGCACACTGCTGTATTTGTATTTAGTTGTTATAGTAATACAGCTATCTAAAAATCCCAATGTGAAAATATTCTCAAAGGGACTGAAGCAAGATACAGTTATTTCTACATTTTCAACGACGCCTGAACTTTTTACTTCTAACCTTTTGTAGTTCACAGGTTATTTGGGGAGATGTTTTAAATTGCGATGCATACAGCTAGAAACTCTAAACTGGTCTTATTAAACTGGTTTGCCTAGTAAAAGATGGAGAGCAGTAGCAGTCTGGATTTTCAAACAGCTGTGCCCTTGCAAGTCAGTGGGGTGCATCTGTGTTAACTGTTCAGATCAGGAATGAGCTTTTGAAAGAAACCCGATTATCTTACTACCCTTGGGTTCACGTTCCAGTGTTCCCATCAGGGGAACTGGATCCCTTTGGGGTTAAACAGGTGCCCCAGAAGTGTTCTTCCTGTACTTCAACCAGTAACTGGCATTCAGGTCCAGGGAGCAGACTGTAGTTACTTCAAAATCCAACCCCCAGCCTTTCAGCATGTAGATGTTGCATCCTCATTGTCGACTGATTCGCGCTGCAGATCTGCCTTACTGTGTCACACTATTAGCTAATTTTGTAGGCTTGCTAGAAGTGCAGCATTATCAGGCTGTTACACTTCACAGGTTCATTCCTCTGGGGCCAGACTACTACCAAACCTACTGGTGTCTTACAGACTTGGTGGACTAAGGGGTTTCTAGATTGAAGCTGGAATAATCTGTCTTCTAGAGGGCCCATAAACTGAGTTAAAGCTGGATGAATAAATATTTAGCAGTCTGAATATTGAATTTATGTTAGTTTGCGATAGGTTTTGGTGTTGTAACTAGTTTCTTTCGATGAAGTGAATGATAAAAGGTCTTTTTTTTCCACCTATTCATAGTTTTTGCTAGCTATAAAGATCTTGAATGTCATCACAGTTGTTTCTGGATTTTGATAATACAGGATCTGATGTTTCAAGGCCTGCCAGTTCCATTATTTAGGGTTTTGTAGCAATGACTGCATAGGAAAACCAGGTGGTGTTTTCTCCCAGCTGCAGTTAAAAAGGGGACAAAAGAACTGGAAGGAATTCTGCGTTTCCACATGAAGTACATTGAGTTGTCTTAAATTTCCTTAAATTAGTACCCATTATTTATCTGTCTTCATTCAGGCTATTATTTGATAAGTCTTGAAATGCAACTATTTTGTCTTGACCCATAACATAACTTAGAATTGCAGATAAAAATGAGAGTTTGGATGCGTTTGTATCTTCTCAGTAAAATGTTGTTACCTACAACTGAAAAAAAGTTCACTCTACTCTTAATTAAATCGTTTTATTTTGTTATATAATTAACTAGCATATCTCACTACCTGTCATGCTTCAATTATTGTCAATTAGCAGTGCTTACCTACTCTGGTTTAACTCTCACATTCAATACTAAAGTTTGGTCTAAAGAGTTTTAGACTATTTTAACCTGTCAGTCAGAGGTATGATTTATTTTTTTAACCAATGTAGTTGTATTGATACAATTCCTAGAATAAATATAGTTATGCAGGTATGAGTATATATTTCCACCAATTTATCTTATTTCCCTTTCCTGTCTACCAGTATAGCTGTAAAGCAGTACAACCTTGTATAAAAGCAAGCTCTTAGAAACAAAAAACAAAACAAAACAAAACAAAGAAAGAAAGAAAGAAAGAAAAAGGAAGAGGTTATTGCCTTGTTACGGATTTCAGATTTCTTTCACAGGCCACTAAAACAAGCTCAGGTTGGCAGTCCAATTTCTGTAGTGTCCAGAAGATGTTTTGTGATTTGGTATATTCTCCACACTGTGCCGATGAGATTTAGGTATGTTTGTATAGGTACATTATCGAATGAGAAACTGTTGCTTTTCCATTCCTGTCTAAACACTGATAGGATAGTTTTGACTTTTTTTTAAGTAAGTGCAGGATTTTCCTCTTCTTGTATTTGTAAATTATGCCTTTAGAATATACTTTAGTAAAAAGGATTTACTCAATTAATCAAATTTACAGATTAGTTCATTGATCACAACTACTTCATGCTGGAGATCAGTGCTAATGTACTTCAATTCTTTAATTGTTAATCCATTTTTGAATTAATATTGATGTTTGTTGGTATAATCCCTGCTCATTTGATTATTTTGGGGGTGCAGAAAAATACTTCCTCATCCATTAAGGCACTTATGAGAAGAAAAGGACACCAAGCAAACAATTTGTTTTCTCTATATAATTGAAGTTGCTCTTAGCTAAAGAATTAATGATTGACATAATAGTTGTTAAATATATATTGGGATGTCATGTATTGCATTTTATACAGACAGATGTATAGCTTTTGGGAAAGGTAATAAAATCTTCAAAGTTTGAGACTGGGAATTTATTTTCATTTTGATCAAAAAGATTGGTATTGTCCTGATTACTAAAAGCCATTGCTGAAATTCTGTAATGTTCTAGTGTGAATTGCTAACTATATCTGGATAGTATTAGATGTAATATAGGACAAAATGATTGTAGATTTTATATCCCTACCTGTGCACTGCCTTGCCCTTCCTTAACTGCGATGGGGGTAAAAAACAATGCTGACACGCAGGACAAGCAGCAGGCCTAATGACAATTTATCAGACCCCCTAGAGTCAGTGTCCAATGCAACGGTACTGTGTTCATCCAAAATTCACTAAGAGGCCCTGGTTCCTTGGTCTATTCAGAGAGCTGGTAGTGAATAGGGAGGAAGAGACCCCGGTGTGCTATTTTCCCACTTTGTTGCCACTCTCTCTCCCCCTCAAGGCTAAAGGTCCACCAAACCTCAGCTCCACGGCTTGTTTTCGGCTGATCATCTTTGGGCAGTTACTCTGGACTTTGCAGAATGAATGCTGGAAGTAGGTGGGAGAAAGATGGAAACATCCATCCACCTTAGGTCAGCCTGGCCTGCTGGATCAGGCAGGCAGGCAGCAAATCCCCAGTACAAGAAAACATGTTAGCGACACAGAAAAGGAGAGAGAGGGTGAGTTAGAAACACCTTCAATCTCCCTAGCCCACATAAGCTGGAAATAGATTGTACAAGAGCTTCGGTCAGGTTCCTGCTTGATCTGGCAATCAATCTGGTGACACTATCTCATACTACCTGAACTTTTTCTGAGAGAGGGAAAATGATCACAGGATCAAGAGTTAGGCCAGCATTGCCACTAAATCCTCAGCAGTAGCACATACTGTTAGATACACTTGGAATCTATTTAAATTTATTTTATTTTTAGTAAATATTTTTTCATAGTAATCATTTGTGTATAAACTTTTAAATCTGAAACTCTAAAAGGGGATTATTTCGATGGCAGAGTCAAGCACTTAGGTTAATAGATCCCACATATGCCATTTATTGCATACTTCTGTTTATTGCTTAAGGCACTAATTCCCTTAAGTGAAACACAGTATTTTATGGAATTAAATAATATAAATTGTTTCTTTACCCACTTTTAATCTGTTTAACAGAAAATTTCCCTAGCGTTGTATTAAAGACACAACGAAGTCCACTCTAGATGTTGGTATTGATATTGCTAAAAAAAAAAAAAAAAAAAAAAAAAAACAGGACATTTGGACATTTCCATAACTGAAGTCAGGTAACTGAGAGCAAGCATTTCAGTCAAGTTTGGGTAGTTCTCCTGAATTTTCACAGTATTTAGCAGGTGAGTTGAATGCCTGTTGAGTCATGGAAATAAAGAGCACCTTTTGTAAGCATTCTAACCTGAGGTTAACTAACTTGAAATATGGACACACTGGGTTTTTGTGCTCAAGGGGAAGCCTTCATTAGGCCCATTAAGTCTGAGATTCCTCTCTTGGTGTATGTGGTGTTACCTGGATGGGGTTTGCCCTGGTCTCTTTTGTCCTTAGGACTCTTACAAGGAACAATGAGTCTGCATGTGCAGCTTTGACAGATAGACTCTGAGGTGCAGGAAGAGCTTGCTTTTCCTCTTGTAACCACTGCAAATACAGACTCATTGTCATCTTGAAAGAATTCGCTGATTTATAGGGTTGGGTGCTAAACTAAACAGTTTTTTGCTCTGTGGTAAGAGATGAACTCAGGGTGGATTTAAGTCAGTGAAAACGTCATACTCTTCATGATTCGATACGTTTTCCTAAATAAAGCTTGTTGTTGATGCTCAGTTCTTAAAAACCAGTATGGCCAAAATCTGATACCGTTTAAATATGATTTATGTTACCACTTGGAAAAACAGCGTTGGTGTTTAAAGTAGATAAGAACCGAATGTGCTAAACATATGGTCAGAACAATCCATCTGAAACAGCTTCGCTCTGATGATCAGGAGCAGATTCTCACTGAAGTGTCTGCTTGTTTTTTAATGACATACTTGTCAACATGTAACCTTAGAATATAGACACCATGGTAACAGTTTTAACACAGTCCCTTTAAAGAGCATAATTGTGTGGAGCACAAATAGAAACATCTTGACTCTTGTAGTCTTTTAATCCACTTAAAGAAATGCTTTTCAATCCATCAAGCTGCAGTTTCTGGATCTTGTTGAACATTTGTCTGTCTTGAAATGACTTGGAATCAAAGTCTAAGCAGGCCCTTCAATGCCATTTTTGCTGTAGATGCTAAAATGAACCTTTAGACAATGTTAGTATTTTGTTATTAGATTCGAGTTGAAGAACACAAGGAATGCTGAATTTCACTTGGCTATATTATAATAGAAATAAGCAGGATAACCTTTTGTGATACCGTGTGAATGCACAACTGTCTGTGTTTGTTGACAGCTGCATATTGCTATGTGTTTCGCACAGAACCTGTTTTTCTCTTAAATACCCAAGTACCATAGCCATGTTGTGTGTGTTTGGGAAGAAGCAGCCCATTGCTGTTCTTAGGGCCATGTGAGGGACAAGCATTAGGTTTTCTGCCTTTGGAACATCTTCAGGGTTGGTTATGGAAGAGCCCTGCAGGAAGGTATGCAGAGTCTGAGCTGATTCTGTTGCCCTTTGGAGAGCTTTCAGGTTTACATAAAAAGGCTCTGGTATGCAGCTACCAAAATGCAATAGAAATCAGTAACATTTCTGCTATGTGTGTCATGCCTGATATCTTTTGCTTAATATGGTCTTGCCTAATATCTTTTGTAATTTTCAGCATGCTTTTACCAAATGCAGTTCAATAACTTACCCTTTCCAAGATGTGATGACCCTCATCTTTACTGTCATAGTAGTAGTTTATTTTCTATAACTGGCTTATCTTTGTAACCTGATAATAATTGATGTTCTAGGATAGGAAACTAAGTGCAAAATGGCAGGCGATGCAAAAAGATGAGTCTTAAAAAATATGGTATCACCATGATCTACACAAGTTTTTTTTTAGTATAGATTTAAATTCACCTGAAATATTAGAAATGTTTTAAGAAAAAGAAGTTATGTTAGTTTTCTCTACCTATGTATATATCTTTTTGTTTGGGAATAGCATTATCTGAAAAACATTTGCTATAAAATATCAGTCTTTCTGTATATGCATGACATTTTCCATGGTGATTACTGTGGGCACTATTTTACTGACCCACCATATATTGCTGGTCAGTGTAGTCTTTACTTTCACAATAGCAGCATAATATTTTCAGTCCTAGTGGAATTTAATTTTATTCCCTAATTTAGTTGTTAGAACATAAAAATATATTGAATATATTGTCAGTTTAGCAAGTGGAAGCACTGTCAGGTTCCCAAGAACAGGAACATTCCCTTCAAAATCTGAAATTCAGTCCAGTTAAAATCACTGACTTTTCTGAAGCACAACCTTATCGTTTAACTACAGGAGCATTGTCACATGTTGTGTGTGCCTTTTAGGTTATAAGAAAACAAGGGAGTTCCCATGAACTGTCTTTACAAGTACATGGCATAACTTTGGTGTAAGATCAGACTTAACACGTGTGTGAAGTAACTCCCATCTTATTAATATGTATGATTCAAAAGACTGCTCCCCTTTCTACTCTGCCTGTCCCTTAAAAAATAAACAAACAAATAAAGTTCAGAACAAATAGTAGTTTAGTAAGAGAAAGTACAACTTCTGTTTCTTTTCCTTTCTTCATATTTCACACTGGTTATTAAAATACTCCTAATTTTCAGTGCTGTCCTGAAGAAAACTATTACATATTTTATGTATTTTGTTTAACCTGAGAAGATTTGTACAGGCTTTCTCACAATGTTCTTTCACAGCTGTATTTACAACTCATAAAGTGTTAGGTTCCAGCTTCATATCCTTTATGGTTATAAAAGTTTGTGCAGAGCCAAATTCTTACCAACTTCCTGTTTTAGGAGTACGTTCAGTAAAATCAGTGCATGTTTGCTACGCTGTACAAACGAGTTTCTATCTACTTTTTTTTTGTCAATAATATCTTTTGGGGATAACAGACTATTAAGGATGAAATCCAGAAATTCTGGAAGGCTGACATACATTTAAATTTCTGCGTAAATATTTACAAACTTACATGTACATAAATACCGCAACATAAAAATATCTATGGCACAAAAGCAGTAAGTTGAAATGGAATTACAGTAATATTGTTTTGCTTGTCTTTCTGGTTCTATAATAGAATTGTTAAAAATTAACAGCATTTTGTCACTTCTGTAACTTTCTAAATTTCTGTTGCTCTGAGTAATATCAGAAAATCATTACATAATTTTCTGGGTTGAAGTGTGCAGTAAGAGCTATTTAGCTGTAGGATTTTCCATGAAAAGTCAGTCCTTAGCTTTTAATTGCAACGCTGAGTACTATGTTAACTTTTAATTTATTTTTCTTTTTTTACTTAGTTGTTCTTAATGGGCTTTTTTCTTATCCATCTCTTGTGATTCAGTTATTTCTGCAAGCAGACTTTATCCCACTTTGCCTATCCCATAGGCAAACATATGCCAGTCCATTGTATTGTGGAAACTATGTGTTTGGGTCATTTCCTGTGTTTTTAGCATATGAAACATTTTAATGTCAACGTTGTAGTATTCCACTAGCCCTTTGGTTCCCTTTATGAAAGAGTAAGTGGACTTTTTTGTTGAGGGGAAAAAATGTCTTAGAGTGTTTTTTTTTTTAAACTTTAAGTAGGTCAGTGTGTGGTATTCAGAAATAGTGGAAAATACTAGTTTTGATTTTCCATCTATTACTGAAGCATCTTCAAGGCAGTGCTTGTGTGCTGATTGCAGGATTATATCACAAAAACAGACTCAGCCAAAATTTAGTTGTACGGAAAGCTTAATAGATTGTGGTGGTACAAATCCGTTCCCCCTTGAGAGTGTGAACTGCTCACTATTGAATTGCTCGCTTGTCTTGCATATGATGTTCTGAGTTTGTTTATACTTCGATGTCGGCAAGCCATTATAATGAGTAGCGTTGACTAAAAAATAGCTGGATGAAATATGATTGCAAACAGTCATAAAAGCCATTTTGCCGGAGTCTTTTGGCCTAAAAAATTGTTCTGTTTCCTTTCTGAATTTAAGGCACCCAGTAGATATACCATAATTCTTGGTCTGTCGTGCTAACAAAATCACAGCACGTTTTGATCACACTGGTAGACAGCATGCATCTATGATGAGAGTATGACAAATGAGTTTGTAGAAATGACACACAGCCCCATTGCTTTTTCTTCAATTATACCGTGTCACATTTTATTGAGTTACAAATGAAACAAAGCCTTTCTTACCACAAGATCTAGTCTGGGATCCGATAATCAAGATATATTCTCTGTAAAGTATAGTTCACTGTTAGTAATAAGTTTTATGAGATATATAGGCTTTAATTAACAGTGATGGACATGCGTTTCATTTTCTCAAGTTTGAGGAGCAGAAAACAATAGAAAATGTATGTTTCTAATGCACTTCTCTAAAATATTTTGTGAATTCTATGCCTTTTGTCAAGATATCTGTTTAATCCAGTTTTGGTGACACAACTGCTCCAGTTCCTAACCTGCTTCTATTATATTTTACATGCTGAAACCACCAAAAGGTTCTAGATACATGGAATGCAAAGGGTATGGTTTTAGGTTCTCCCAGTGATGCTTTAACCTCGTAATGACAATAGTACACAAACCTTTATTGCCATTTGGTATCCTCTTCATCTGTAATCTGTTTTGAGATAATACGGTTCCAATGCCCTCCCATAATTACTGAGAAAATTTTCCTCGTAGTATAAAATATGTCTATTTTCTTTTGGTGCCCATCTTCGTTTATTCTCTGTCTTTGGTGATGAATAAGGATTCCCATTATGACCTTTGAGTCTTTTGATGTTGCTGCCCTCAGGGCAAAAGGATCTAGGTGATATTTAGCATCTCAAGGTTTCCTTTCTTTATAGTTTGTCAAAAATTGGTGCCTCAGACACAATATTCAGTTAAAATTTCTGAACATTGTGTAACTGCGTACAGACTGAAGATGTGTTTGGCAATGGTATTGGCGTTTGTAAAATTCAACATTAGCGTATCAGAAGTGCAAAGTTCTTGGGTAGTAACATGCTAATCTTTTTAGTTCTTTTGAAGTACAAGCAAACTTACCTAGATGTAATTGATTATCGTATATTGTATTGGATACCATGTACATTTTGTATGTAAATACTAGCTTAAAGCAGGCTTGACTGTCCTCTTTTGTAGCGGATTTGCCATGTTATGGAAACTACAATTCCTCTTTACTGTGATGACATTAATATAAGTCTACTTTTATTTATTTGAAGTTTTAACAGTTCTTACTAGAAAATGATGTTTGCAGGTGCATCACAAAAGATGTATTGAATATTTTCTATCAAACGTGTCGTAACAAAAGTCGGTTCTTTAAGACCTAGCACTTTTAATGAACCATCTTATTGTCAACTCTCAGAATCTAATAGTGTGCCTTTTGGTGACGTTGTTGAGAATTTTAATGCATTTTAGTTCTCATTCGGCACGGCCTATGTGCTCCTCACGGGAGGGTCTTTAGAAATGGGATTAACTTCTAGAGGAATGCATTAGCCATGCCACAGAAGTAGGCAAAGCTCTAACTAGCCTGATAGATTGCTCCACGCTTCAAATCCCCCTAACTACCCCCTCCTTCTTTTTATTGACAGCTTCTCATTGAGCGGCTAGAAGCATTAGTGTATTTAGGAGTTAGATGTTTTGTATGATCCCAGGCTGATCTCATATTCGCTTTCTGAAATTAATTCGACACTGCTTTACATGTTAATCCGCAAAGGATTGATTTTGGGAAGGTCAGAGCAGTGCAGCCGCAGAAAATGGAAGAAAAGCTCCACTTAAAACAGGTCATTTCAGTTCCCAGAAATAAGTAGAGATGCCTTTTCATTGTGACACTTAGCCAGCTGTAGGAGGCTTGGTCATCTTGCAGAATGCATCAAATAGTGGTGTTTGATGTGATCTGCAAGGAAGTTGAACTAATTAAATGTAACTTCATTAACCAATTGCAGTTTGAGAACTGCACAACTATACATGGAAAACCTGCAGTATGACAGAAAATGCAGTTGTCTTTTAACCACCAATACAGCTACGTAGTGAGAGCAGTCATGATCACAGCTTAACATAATTTGATGCCTTGTATTTATTTTTTATCTTATTTGTATGTGTGTAGAATTTTCAGAGTTGCTAAAACTGGAAATAAATGCAAAAGGAAAAAAAAATCTTCATTGTGGGATATGGTGGTGCTGGAACAACGTTTAAATAGTATGTTTCATCTGGAGCTACACAAAAGAGCAAGGGACTTGAATGGTAAAGTATTGTTGGCAAGAGCAGGATAAGGACATCTCGTAAAAGAAAGCATTACAAATATTGAGAAAGTGTAACTGAGTTGCAGCTGCAACTTACTGAAACGGTTCTTTTCATTTGGAAGTAAATGTTCCTAATAGGGTGGTAATGTCGTTTGGTATTTAACAACACAGTATGCTTGTATGAATTCAGAAAGTCAAGCACAAAACCAGATTGTTCTTCACTGTGTGAATTAGCTTAAAAATACACACTATCTGTTTTATATTAAAATGCAAGAAGTTTTCATTATATTCACTTTTGACTTGTAGATTCATTAAATCATCACAATTAAAAGTACCAGGAAATTAAACATTTTACAGTTTGTATTTGCACCTTTTCTATTTCAACTTTCATGAGTGCAATGTATGAATAACCATTTTACAAAAAAAAAAAAATTTGGATTCACATTTAGTTCGCAAAAGTTCAAACGGCCTCAGGTAAAATTTGTTCCCAAGAGCCTATCAGTGTCAAAATTTGACTACATTAATCCCTGAAAGAGCAGTGAAGTATCTTAACAGAGTTTAGATGTGTTCCATTTTTGTTTTCTCTTTTTTTGTTTTCCCTTTTCCTCTCTCTTTTTTTTTTTTTTCTGTTACAGTGAATTGAGCTTCATACAGGTAAATCTCTTTCTTAAGGTTGGAGATAATTAAGTCCTAATCCCCGTCCCCACCAAATAAGCCAAATCAGTTCAGTCTTGGTAAATATTATTGTATAATGATACACACACCGTGGGCCAAATTTGGCACTGAACCTGTGGGCCTTTTCTAGCTTCAGTATAAACTGATGGTTATATTTCTTTCATAATTTATGGGCTGTACCAATGCTTCCTTTATCCAAGAAAAGTTAGTTATTTGATGGTTTCCTTTCAGAAAACTTTCTTTATACAGAATCTTATGATTCCAACTATGCATATATGTTTATAATTGGAATGTAGATGTTTGGAGCCATTAGCAATGAACATCATGTCCATATTGACCTGATAATATTTGGCCTGAAAGTGTAAGCATCTTAACGTGTCAATAAGTTAATATAAAGTAGAAAAAATACATTCAGATTTAAAACTGTTTCAGATCATCATCGTGTGATTTAGACAGTGGCTCGTTTTCTGAGTCATTAGTGACAGAAAGCCCAATGATAACTGGGGAGGATGTGGAATAACATTGATCCTGATGCAAGTTATATTCTGATAAAATAGGTAAGGCTAAATCTCAGGTGAAATGTTTATAGTGATAAGTCAAAGCCTCTGTGTTTACACTTCTACAGCCTAGGACAATATTCTGGAAAATGAGAATATTTGTATCTCTTTATATCTGGGAAGTATGATGAAGAATGCAGTTCAGCATTTCACAGAACAACAAGTCCACAATTAATATATAACTTTTTTTGTGGAAGTTGACAACCACAGGTCTGAGTGCAGATAAAGTGAGGGCTAGCCTCATTGAATTCTGGTTGGAGTCTGTTAACACTGTGTGAATCCCAAAATGTCACAAAATTTAATGCTAAATTTAGAATTGTAATTCAGATTTGACAACGTCCTCATTTATAAATACAAACAGTATTTTGGAAAAAAATGAAAAAAACGTTCTAAATCAGTGTTTGCAGAAAAAAGAAATTTAAAAGTGGAATTGTCAGCCCAAAACATCAAACTGCGTTAATGCAAATTTTGCATTAAAACTATGTCAGAAAAGATTTTGAAACATTAAAGGTGGAGCATGTGTCAGAATATAAAAAGGGTATAACGCTGAAAGTCAGTTGTGGTGACGATTCTCTTCCTCATTTTGTTAGTGTTGCTCCAAACTAAGTTTGTTCTGTGTAGAAATTCTAGCAATATTCATGGTGTGATACTTCCAAAAACATGTGAGTGATGAAACCTCAAGCAGCAAATAATGTAT
The DNA here is from genome assembly GCF_964034855.1 of Anser brachyrhynchus. NCBI lineage: Eukaryota > Metazoa > Chordata > Aves > Anseriformes > Anatidae > Anser > Anser brachyrhynchus. The sequence continues at coordinate 115,604,626 of NC_137694.1, read as the reverse complement.
TCAGGGACATGAATGGATATGACTTATTAAGACCTGATTTTAAGAACATTAAAGGTCATGTTTCTTAGTGAAAAGAATGAATGGGTTATAAAACTTGTTTTGCATGAGAATATTTGAGATTTCTTATGCAACACTTAAAAGTATAAAAAGAAAATTATCTACTGGCTGCACACAAAGACTTGCACTTTGACAGTGTGAGAGACCACAACATAAAACTGGGCAATCTGATGTTATGATCCAATCTTTAGAAAATATAACTAAATTAATAGTAATATGATAAAAAGTAACTTTTTGATGAAATTTTTCAAATGCCTTTTGTAATTTGAGTACTTCATTTGAGTGTGAAAATAAACAAAAATCCTCAGCAAGCAGGAAAATAAATCTTTTTTTATGGCACATTCATGAGTTGATATTTATATACACATGCATAAATACACCGAACAGTGATGGCTGGATGGTTAAATCCTTTGTGAGGGCAATACTTCTGCTTCATGGTAAAATTAGAATTAATTCTAAGGTTATGTTGTATATCTCCTTCAAATTTTTCAAAAGAAAAGATTTGAGGACTCACATTTTTGGGGAGAATGTAGCAATATCAAGTCTTCAGTTCTTTGTATAAAGCAGAAGTAAACTATAAAAAAGAAAAACATTAAGCAGTCATAATCAGTCTTCTCTCTTTTTTTTTTTATTTCTCATGTAGTTCTCAGTGACATGATAAAGAATAAAAATTGAGACTGACAAGCCAAGACCTACAACTGAATACCTTGATTTTACATAGTCATTTGTATTTGCAGGAAAATACAGTGTAATATTGACTAACATTGAAGTCATTTGCGTGAGTCTTTACTGAGTACCTTGTTTTAGAAAAAAATACATATATGTGTATTCATTTGAGGAAAACATCAAGAAAACTCTTTTAATAGACAAATACTGGTCTAGACTGACTTTCTGAAAATACCATTAAAAGTATGGAGCATGTTAACCTAGTATAACTGTTTTGTATTACACCAGGGAAAATGTTGTCATAACAAGGAAATCTGGACTCCGGTAATTTTAACGAAGAAATGTATTGTCGTTGCGGTCTATAGACCTTGACTGGACACTGTGGAGATATGGATCTCTCATTTTGGTGGAGCAAATTGTGAAATTAAACAATTTGGTCTTTGCAGATCAGTCACATTCTCTGTCTGTACCTTTCTAGCAAAAATGGTCCTGGAACGTTATATACAGTCTGAATGCTCCAGAGTGGAAAAAGATGCTTGAGTTGAATGAGTTCGAAGTGAAGGAAGATTACAAGAGCTGATTATAGTTCAGCTGTATGTTGACCGTGATGACTACTTCAGGAGTGTGCATAAAATGCAAAGAGAAATGACTTATCCTAAAGAATACTAAGGTGTGTGGAAGAGAAATTGAGAATAGTATGGCAGAATAATTTGTAATAATGTTATGGTTCTTAGCTGTGATGGCTTAAGTGTTTAAGGTAAAGCACATAAAGACAGGTGGTGTCTTTTGTTAGACCATCCACCCTTGAACATAGTATTGGCCCCCTTGATTCAGTCTCCCTGCCTGTATCTGGGTGATGGCCACCATCGGTCTGCAAATTAAAGTACCAAGCGGGTATTATGGTGGCTGTTGAGCAGTTTTCTCTCAGCTCTGAATTCATTCCATCTTTAACCTTCTGGTAGCACAAAAACTCTCTTGTTCTTTTGCGATTTAAAGAAGTAAATCCAAATATCTTTAGGTAAATGTAGTTGAATAAAACAATTATGTATAATAAGTGCACATTATCCTAAGAGAACTGTGTATTCATAAAGCAGAATTCTATGCACTGCCAATGGTCTTCTGGGATTAGCTTCCTCTGCGATTATCAGCAAGGGCACCCGCTGTTTATAGGTGTCTTCTCTAAGGTTGCGCCACTTGAGCTACTTGGAAAATAAAGCCATTTAGTATTTCTGTTTGACTTGTAACTGATTTTAAGAACTGTGTGTTACTTCTCCCAGATAAACATTTTGGCAGAATTTAGAAGTGTGACTTATGAAAAACAGGTTATCAGCATGCAAAAGAAACAAGCTTCAAATTGAGATGAAAGATAAGTAATGAGTGATACGTGCATATAAAATATACAGAGTATATAAGGGCATAATACCAGTAATTCTTTAAATGCAAATAAAAGAGCCGCACAGATACGTTCATAGAAAAGAAATCCATTGAGGGTTGGTACATGGAAAGATAATGTCTTCTGCTCAGGAAACCTTTGAGCTGTAATTTGTTAAAAGCAGGGAGAATATTTTGGAGAGGCATCACTTGGTGCTTGCTCTGGTCTGTTATTCTGCCCTGGATGTGCTTTAGGTCATGGCTGCAAGCAGGATGCTAAGCTAGCTGAAGCTTCGCTGTGACATAGCATAGTAATTCTTACGTTATTTACTCATCAAATATTATGGCTAGGTCTAAAAGAATTACAGTGCAACCTGTAGCACAGTTTAGTTTAGCTCTTGGCAGATGTCTGCATGAAAAGTTAAAGATGAAATGCTGCTTCAAGGAGGTCTTTCTGATGTGTGAAGGAGCTTTTCCCTCCAGAAGAAGTGAGTCTTTAATCAGTCAGACCAGAACCTGGTTCTTCAACAACGGTGTTACCACTGTGTGAGAAGATTTAGCATGAAAATTTACCCACAAAATTTCTTATAACGTTTTTTCCAATAGGTTCTTCAAGAAAAAAATCTCTCTGAATTTTAGAGAGTTAATTTTAAAAGTATGTATCCAGTTACCCCCATTAAATTTGCCCACTTGCTATTAACACCAATTGATTTTGCATTTGTTTTGTAGGCTGTCCATTCCAGTAGGAATTCATTGATGAACTAGTTAAGGCTGTAATTACTCTTTTACCTGGCGTTTTAACTTCATAAAGTAGGATCACAGAATCACAGAAGCATAGAATCATTCAAGTTGGAAAAGACCTCTTAAAATCATCCGGTCCAACCTTGAAGTACTGCATGTTCCCAGTACAGTACACAACTCTAACATATGGCATGATATTCAGTACCACAGTTCTATCTGGACTGCTCTGTGGAATCAGAGGCATTTTTCAATCCCCTCCTCAAGCCCTGGGCTGTGCTTTTGATGTCTGACACTCTAGCCAGATTCTGAGTTTTTCCTTTTGCAATTCCACATCTCCTATATTTGTTAAGAAATCCTATTTTAAGGCTGTTCTTTTTTTTAACAGTTCCAAGCCGTGGAATATACCTTCTTTTAGCCTGAATACAGCTGTTTGCTATTGCAAAAAGAATTCTGAGTTGTGTGGGGAGATTGAATCACCTTCTGCCCAAAACTAACAGATGGCTTAAAGATACCTCTAATTAAGGCTGCCTTGCCTTTGAGCATTTACCTATTGGTGATTTTGGGAAAAAAAAGCTTGTCTGAGGAAATCTGAAGCCCACTACAACACATAATTATGCTCCTAACTGAAGGCCTGAGATTCAGGATGCAGCTTTCCCTGCCCCCCTTGCCATTATCCAGAAAATGTGGAGAGATTGTTTGATAGAACAGAAGTCGCAATAAATAGGAAACATTTCCCAAAGCTGTGGTGAAAAGGGTATGAATGGAAGTTTGCTGTTAAAAGAGGATTTATGCACAGCCTTAAATTACAGGTGCTCAGGACTGTGATAATATATGCCTATCCTGTAGGCTATCCATCCTGTAAGCTAAAGAGATAGGCTGAGAGACCAAAGTAAAAATTTTCCATGCTGTCTTCTATTGCTGCCCTTATCCATTTTCAGCTAGAGCTGTGTAGGAAATGACTGCAAGAGAGAGCATTTACTTAATCTAGTGAAAAACCTTGTATTGAAAGACAGCCATCATGCTTGCTTCTGTATTTCACTGTTGAAAATGGTCAGAGAAGACTTATTTATTGTTTTTCTGTATGCCTCTGGCATAGATTCAGTTGTTAAAAATGGCTCATGTTTTTTCTTTCTGATTCATCTCAAATGATCTGCGTAGGTACTTGCCCTTTGACCTTCAGCCCTCATCCTGTAGCTCCACAATGCTCCTCAGTTCCATATCTAAGAAAAATATTGAGGAGGCTGGAAGGAGACTATTGAAACTACATAGTTTAAAAAAAAAGGAGAGTCAGTTCTCTCCTATTTTTTTAACCTACATATAAGAAAAAGACATTCTGTTGGTACTAGTTCTGTGTATTCACTGGTAACTGATTCCAAAATAATCAGATTGAGAACAGGCAGCTTTAGGGACAGTTACTTGCTATTTGCATGGTTGGATCATGTTTGTCTAGCTAACCTATGGAACTGTCGAGGTTGGTGTTTTGATTTTTAAACTGAGGTATATATTTGCAGAATTCGCAGATTTCGGAAGCTGAGGCACCATAAAAAAATATACACATACCACCATAGTGTGAGGTTTGCAATAACACCTTACCACCACGAAAATACCCTGTTTAATTTGTACCAGGTCCTTTGTGACTGGCTGTTCACAAACCCTCTGGAAAGAGAGATGCACATTTACAGAGGCTTGAATTATCCCAGCTCTGTCATTGCCAGGCACTTCTAGGTCCTTCCTGTTGGATTTTGGATATAAGCTTACCAAGGATATCTGAAAGCTGAGTATGCTGACCACTGAGGCATCCTCATTCATAGTTTAGGTTGGATTTTTGGTTACTTTCTGAAGTAGAAATGATCTCATAAGAAAAAAATAATAATTAAGGATGTGCATTACAGCCTTTTCAGTTGCACAAAACACATGCAGGTCACATCTCATGTATTTTATGTCCAAGTATGTTTTTGGTTGTATTTTTCATACAAGTGAAACACATACAAAAACGTATTTCCTTAGGCACTTTATGAAGACATCTGCTTACTGTTCTTGCTATAGTCTAACTTTTTTTTTTTAAGTGAGTAAATACATATTGTTTGCTCTTAGATTTTTCTAGCATCAGCTATCTTGAAATTAAGGCTTTATGCAAGATATAACAAGATCTAAGTGTGTGAGGGAGATACACAGGGAGTGGCTTGTTTTAAAATGCATTTTTTATCTGAGGGAAATGATTGCTTCTAATCATCATAGCCTTTCACATTCTTTTGTCATACGTGATTGAGAGTGTCTTGCACAGAAGGGTGCAGTTAAGCACTTTGTTTGACTGTAATATGTAATTTCTGTATGTAATTATTTCCAATCACTACTTAATATAATGGGCCATATTGATATAAATATTTTAAAATTGTAATCGCTATTCTTATATCTCCATTGACTTCAACTCTTAACATCTGTGTAATGTTGACAGACGCATAGGATCTTTGAATAAAGATCAGAGTCTGAAACAATACAAAGGAACCAAAAAACACCATTTTGTGAATGTGGCATGTTAATATGTTAATAGACAGCACTTACTTATCATCTTGGCAGCTATTCTTGGTTTATCTGGAAGTTGAGCTGTAGACCTCACCTTTTGAATTTTATTTGGATGTAGTATTAAGCAAGCTATCCTGAAGTCTGAAATCCCATGCAGGGTAAACACAGCAAAGATGAAGACAAGCCTTCTGTCATTGCTCTTCTAGTGTGTTTCATGCCAAGTCTTCAGGGAGTGCCTCTTCAAATTGGCAAAATCATGCTAACGTTTGGAAATGTCAGCAGAGAGGCCGGTACTTTGTCAGATGATGCTATGTGCTGCAATATTAACATTGAATGCAGGTGGGTTGTACTTTGTGGAGGATTTAGCTGTGTATGTGTTTTATAGGGTAACCTGTACAATTTATCCATGTGGAACTTCCCTTTGAATATTACAAAGTTGCACTTCTAAATGCATCCTAAACATTTAGAAGTGAAATATCAAATCGGTTTTAATAAAATGCTTTTTTTTTTCTTAAAAACCTTTTACTTTTTCATCTGCCAGCTTTTGTTGCAAAACTTTTATTTTTGTACTCTTATTACTGAATATTATTACTGCCTTTGAAAGCTATATGAACAAAATTATATTGTAGCTTTCCTAATAAAATATTTCGTACAGAATTATTCACTATCACCTCCTGTGAGTCTTAGTTCTGTTCACACAGTTCCCAGCTGCATTATCTACCCCCAATGTAGAAAATTAAGTCAATGTAAAAGTATACTCTGTTTTTTAAAAAGAGGTCACGAATAGCCTTTCTTCCCTCGGTAGTCACCAGTGTTCTTATTACACTTCATTTATATAGTTGGAGGATTTGGGAGAACCAGCTGGGCCCCCTGTCTGCACTCATCAAGACTTAATTTCTGAAAGAGGTGCTGTTGTCATGAACAAGTGCAGAAGGTACTCTGGTGGTCCTGCCAAACAACAAGAGCTCTTAATTAGCAGCAATGTTCAATCAGACTGCTTAACCTGCCACGGAGCGGAGGAGGTCATGTTCCTTCCTGATGCACTGCCAGCCTAAAAAGCGCCCAAGAACCGATCCCAAATGTTTTAGAAAATGTCTACTTGGTTCTTAGAGGCAAGTAAGGCAATGCATGATCTGTTAGTGAAAACTGTCATCAGGATAATGAAATTTTATTTTTCTGAATGATGTATGCATTTCTTCTTTTGTATGGTATGTCCTGCGTTTTTTGAAGGAAAAATATTTTTTACAGTAGTATGAAGAATATGAAAATTCAGACTTTTTGTGGTTTGATTCTAGTCCACGAGGGTTGTCCTAGACTGCAGTCATTTTACAGAATATTTGCTAGACTCCAAAAATAAAAGTGGAGGCCAGTGATGTTTTGCATTTTGTTCTTTGTTCTAATCAGCAGATTTTGTTGGGATATTAAATGCCTAACTGATTATGATTTGTAGTGCGAAGCCCTGAATTAGGGAAGTTGCCCAGGCCAAGATGGCTGCCTTTGAAGCCGTCAGCTCAAGATGTTAAGTGCTAGCTGATTAACTGCTTTAGAAATCAAATTCTTGAATTACTAATTACTGTATATAAATCAGGAGGGCTAGATGTCTACATCCATATGAAAGTATTTTGTAGAATGAGAACAAATAGCACATGAACAAGGAGCCCAAAGTAAATACCCAAAAGCAATTAGTTTTGTCCTGTATGAGCAACTCTGAGTAAAGAAGTCCATCAAATAGACAACATTTTTGATAACAAAAAAGTGCAGCAAATGCCAGAATATGAGTAATGATGAAATTTGAAGAAAACCTGCCACTTGAGCCAGATTAAATTGTTTGTCCGCCCTTTTCAATGGCAATCAGAAATTGAAATAAAAATGAAATAAAAAATAAAAATTACCTATAAAAAGTGGAAATGAAAAGCTAAAGAGCTCATTTTTTTAATTGAAGATCTCATTAGGGAGTATATTTTGATGTAATACTGCTTATGCTTGAAAGTATCTCGGTATTCCAATAGTACAACTCCAGTCAGTTGCAGAAGATGGAAAGTCAAGCTCACGTTCAGCAGGGATAAAAGTTGCAGTTGCAGACGATAAACATGAAGATCTGAAGGGGAAGTAATTGAAACTCTAACTTCTGCAGAAAATTTGTTAGTAAGTTTGTGTAAGATATTTCAACCCTACCCTGTACTAATCTCAACCCTCCTTCCTTTTATTTGGTATGAGCAGTTTTGAATATGGGAATAAAAGATTGCAGAATTGCAGACAGTTTCTGTTTGGTATGGGAAGATGCTGTAAACGACTGAGCTACAAGGAACTATTTGTAAGCTTAATTTAATGGGGACCAGACTTACTAATGTAGAAAGAATCTTATTTTCCTAAAGGATAGTAGCATTTCTTTTTTTCTCAAACTTCTCCATTTTAAATGATTATGATAACTGATGAAGTGACGCATTCAAAACAAGCAAAAGATTTGCAAGAGATGAAAATATAATTTCTTTAAACTTAAAGATAGGAAAGATTTTAGTGAAAGTTTATAGCCTCAATAGGATGTGAAATAGCTGATAGGAGAAATGCCACCACATTAACTGTGTATTTTTGTGGTTTAGCTACAATGGGAATTTAGGAGAATTAATACCAAGGAAATGTATTGCTCTATGAATGTGGGAAGAATGAACTGAAAATATGGTATTTTTGTATAATACATATTTCAGAGTTTAAAACGCGTGACTCCTTTTTTGTTTTTACATTTAGAAATAACCACACATGGACACTCACAGAGCTATGTACATGCAAACACAACGGGACAGTTTCTTTTAGCTCTCTGAGAATTCTCTTTTGCTGAGAATATTCATTGATTTAAAGGTGTAAAGTATGGTTTAGAGTAACATTCAGGACCAAAATGAGTACCTGGGTTGTGATGAGCTGAGTAATTTCTCCAGTGTTGCTGCTTTGATGTTCACAAAGTCTCAGGATAGAAAAAAAAAAAAGTTTGTCATTGCTAAAATAGTTATCATACAAAGCTGTAGCTGTCCGACAGCTGCTTTCTAGACGTGTAAGAAAAAGTTGTTTCGGTGCTCACATTGCTTGATTACTTGCCTAGATTAACTACTGAGATTGATCTGTGTACTGTACAGTCTACCATGTGTTATAACAAACCAGGGTTATGTGCAGGTGAAACAGAAAGGACTTTGTTATGGCTGTAGAGACTTTTTTTTAACTTAAAGCCTTGAATTTCTGTGACACCTGCCTGTGTTAGCGATCATCTAACTATTTTATGAGTAGTTTAAATTAGAATTACCTCTTAATATCTTTCCAGTGCAGATAGTTATATATGTACTAGTGTGAGTCTTAATTATATCAGATATAAGTTTTTTAAAAATTGGTTAAATTCAGTCTGAAGTGAAATTGCAGTATAGACAAAAGAGTTGCTCTATTTGAGAAAGGAAAGATGGATGAACACCACAAGCCCCTTTTCTAAGGTCTTTGCTCTGGTGGGAAAAACCTGAGGCTTCTTGTAGTGAAGATGTGTACATGAGTGGAGTTTAGCATATGTAGTCTTTTTTTAATCTGATTTCCACCTGTTGAAAATAGGACCTTAATGCAGCTAAAAGGAAGAATGACTTCCATAGAAGTTATTACAGAATGTAAATAAATGCATCCTTTAATTTTTAAGTTTGTACATAGAACTGAATCCACGGCATTTCTGAAACTAAGGATTTTTCTTTTCACTTTTTAATGATTTGTGAGATTGAGTAGGTTAGAAGGGTACTGGGACACGTTATTCAATATTTTCATTTCAGCTACTTTTATAGGTCCTTCACTCTTAAGAAAGAGAAAGAAAGAAAGAAAAAGAAAGAAAGAAAAAGAAAGAAAGAAAGAAAGAAAGAAAGAAAGAAATAAAGAAGGAAAGAACTCTGTATCTACCATGACTACTGAAGACATTTCCAATAACAAAGCAGAGCTGGCTGTTAAGACAATTGTATTGACATGTTGTGGTGTGATGGCAAAAAGAGGCCACGCATTTTTATAGAGGGAAAATAAGCTGGAAATACTTTAGACTCACTGTGTAAGTGAAGATGCTGCATTAATTGTTTTATGCGTGTATGTTTACCATAATGGCTACATTGTTCTGACAGTTTTGCACAGCTCAGAGAGTTCAGTATATCTGCTGAGTAAGGATTTTAGGAGGGAATATCTGCTGTCTTCCCAAGAAATGTGAATGCTGTTTTTTTCCTGAAGCCAGTCAGCTTGATATTTGTAGGATGGCAGTCATTATCTTTCAGGTTTTGGTTTTCCCCTTCAGTTGCCATATTTTATAATGGTATATTTTTATATGCTCAAATTCTAGAAGATAAGGATGGAAAGATGTAGGTGCAACTGAAAATAAATAATTTCACTGATGAACTAAGAAATTTTATAAATCTTTAAATGTAATTACTACTTATAACCTGGTTGCATCTACATGATTCTTAAAATAATGGAATGCATTTTGTTTAGTCTCTGTCCATAACTCTATCATTGTAAAGCAGGCCATTTAGATTAGGATAGTAATTTTCCACTTTGTTTTCATGAAATCATGACTGGATTTCAGATGCCAAGCCTACAAAATGATTCAGTGAAAAGTGACAAGAAAAAGAGCTTATCAGTCCCTGAGTCAGTATAGTTTTCTTAATTATCGTAAATATTGTATGAGTTAGCAAGTCCACCAAAAAAGAGGAGAAGGAAAAAATATATTTTTTTAAAGTGCATCTTATGAGCATATGTGATACTTTGAGTGTTCAGATTGGACATGACATTGAGATTTTGACCACTTTTGTCCTTTGAAGACTTGGGATGTCCCTTCTTCCCTTGAAGTTTTCCAGGAAAAAAAAAAGTTAATCTTCGTCAGTAATGTTGGCCACTGTCTTGTTCTTGTTTTGTCTTCTCGTCTAATTCTTAAACTGTAGTCTCTTTGAGATGAAGACCAATTTTTCTGTATAATGAGTTGTGTAAAAAGGTCTCATTCATAATGGAGAGGGGGTATTTACTTTCTAGCCTGAACTTCTCTTGCAATTTTCAACTAGAAAATTTCAACTAGAAAATATTTCCCAAATTGCTTGTGGTGAAGGGGTAGGTTGCACTGTATTTTGCTGACAAACAGCTGCTATATTTTGTTGCTGAAGTGATTTCATATAATGCGTAGAAGTAGTGTATGTCCTATTGAGCTTTGTTTCATAGTTTCTGAGATCTAGTGTCTACATATTTTGAACTGTTCACAAAAGCTGTACTTTCAAAAATTAAGGTGCTGATGTGCAAATATCTCAATATATTGTTATAAATAAAGCGAGATATCTATGTTTTTAAAATGAAGGCGTGTATTCCTTAACCAGAAATGCAGCCAGGCATATGCAAAGTTTCAGGATGGAGCATACCCACTGCCATAGCTAAATGAAACTGCACCGGAATTTTACATGGGCAGAAAGTAATTGCACTGCTGGCATTTAGCCAGGGACCTAATATTGCTGTTCTGTAATCTCGTACATCCATTATTTCAGAGAATAAAAATAGAATATTCTGAGTACTGCAGTCCAGTTAACAGTAGTGACTTCAAAAGACACTTGCACTGTATTATGCCCGTGATTCACAAATAGCTGAAACTTCAAGACTTAAAGTGATCTTATAGCTCCATTCAGAGCTGAACCTCTTTATAGTTTTCTCTGTAATTCCACAGACTGACGTGAGATTTAAGCATCTTTTGCAATGGCTGTATAAGATTTTTGCATCAGTATATTAGGACTGGGTTGCGTGTCTTGGAATGCACTTGAAATATCTTGGGTAGTTGCAGATATACCTGATCTCATTTGTGTCATTACAAGCAAAAGAAGTCAAAATAATTCTTTCAAACTTTATTAGCATCAAATGCATATTTTAAAAAGAAAAAAAGGTCATGGAAGTTCATTGTTTTGCTTTTTCAGCTTGAAGAACAGGATTGAATATATGATTAGCTATCAAAGTCCATATGCATTTAAAGGTGCAAAAGCATGAAAAAGTCATTAATTTCTTTTGTGTTTGTATATTATTTAATGTGATAAAATGTATAGTTTAGTTCAAGTTGTTCTGTTATAAGCAGTCTTGCTTCTCTATGGTATGGATGTGAGATCTGGATATCCTATAGACAACACTTCCAGGAGTCAGAGAAACTTCTAAAATTTGCTGTGTAACTTGCCTTGAATGATCTGCCATAACAAATGCTGTGGTTTTACTGTTCATCTGTTGCACAACTAGTGAAACACTAGTTGGCCTTGACTTTCAGTAGAGACGGATGTTGAATGGAAGTCTGGGTGACCCCTATACAGAGGCCGAGAACTAGACATCTAGAAGGTGCGAATGCCCTGAAGCCGTTGTAACAGTGCTTTTCAGCATGTAACAGTAGATTAGTTTATGGTTAGAACTGCTGCCAGACGTTCGTTGTACTCTAAGGCAAAGGCAAAGCGCATTTTGAGTGATAGCAATGAGCTGTGGTGTCGAAGTAGAATAAAGAGCAAAGAAAAATATAGTAGCAGTAGACGTGCCTACAAGGCATGTGACGATGTCGGATTTCTGGAATATGAAGCCTACGTTTGTGGAGGAATTAGAGGTTTTACATGAAACCTTTTCCTGTAGTAGTTTTGCAGTCATTTGCACATCCAATGTTTGATTTGTTTCTCTGACACTGAAGTGCTTTCATATTTGACCATGGGTTGTATGATAAACATGACAATTACAGCTCCATCTTAGATTATTGTGCTGTTGTCTTTGATTTTATATACACATTTAAATACGCGTTATTGATCTGTGTCATCAGTGAGGTTAGAAATAGTGTAGGCAGGCCTTCACTGCCTGTGCAGCAAGAGTACAAAACCCATTCAGAGCCCAAGCAAAGCACATCCTTCAAGTTGTTCCATCTGAGGGACTCTGGTGAACATGTAAAGCTTTTCATAACGTTACTTATGCAGGACAAGTAGCACATAGAGAAGCATACAGCAGTACTAGTGTAGAACAGTAGTGCCCAAATGTCACTAAACGTATCATTTTTCAGAAATAGCACTTAAATATTCAAAACTACTTGAAGAGAAGGACTAGGATAAGAATTTCAATATTATTCTTCTCCCCTTTGCCACATAGTTTTTCTTGTCAAGACAGTGATAGTTTATCCTCTTCAGCTTCTAGTTTCTCTTTCAGTGATTAATATATAAATATGCTTTTTTGCTTATGTAAATGGAGTCCAAACTGAACTTTGCCATGCCCGTGCCATCCTCATATGACAGCCCAATACACAGTCCCCACGTGGGTAAAAGAATGCTTGTAAGGACTGCAGAGCCTTTGTGGCAATAGAAACTTAATCCCAGTTTGTCTGGGAAAGTGGCAGCCATGAGAACAGCTGCGTTTCATGAGGCCTCATGGCAAACTGCCTTGCAAATAATGTTTTCACTGAGTTGCAAGACAACCAAAACTGTTAGTATATAGTCCAGGGATGTTAGTCAGCCATGCAAATGACTTTGTGTTCGTATAAGAATCCACATCTGTAATTGAGTATTACTTCTTTAAAGTCCTTTAATCTGCATTGAATGCTGGTTAACTGGATTATCAAAAATTTTCCACTAAGAAAGGTCTGTGGGATTTTATTGATGTGCACATGTACTTGGCAACGAACGGCTAAGGGAGAAAATCAGTTTTGATTGCAAAACATTTTTTTTCAGCTTCTGAAATCAGTTAATTTGTGCGTGTGTGTTCTGTATAGCTATAGCATATTACAAGTTGTGTTTGGATTTACTGCTCACTGTGTATGTTTCACTTGGAAAGAATTGCTTAAGTTATAGGGGGTTTTGCTTAACGGATGGATAAATAAAGCATTCTTCTGCTCTCACATTTTATGTTTTGCAGTCTGCTTTCTAAAATTCAGTTATCTTTTCTTGTGTCGTAAAAGCTAATGAATAAATTGAAGTTCATTTGTAAATTCATCAAACTCTTCAATAACAAAAATAAATGTTCATGTCAGAGAAGGGATGAAGTGTGATAAATAAGCAGAGATGTATTTTATGTAAGTTTCCAATATTTTTTTTTATGATAGTGAGGCTTTAGAAATGCATTTCAACAGAGAACTTCACAATGTGTTTAATGATTTTGGAAGCCACCTTGCTTTATCTGATATTGGAATAGGTAATATTATTTTATCACTTGAAATATGTAACTTAAGATCGTTTTTATTATTAAAAATTTTATAGTCACTTTCAAAAATTGATAGTTATATGCATAATTTATTTAAAAAATAAGAGTACACTAATCAGGGAGCATGCAAATGTAATTTGACAATATCCGACTGTTCAGTTGCTGCATTAGATAGGAAAATTGTGGTTTATTAAAAAAAATATTTTCATCTTTTTTTGTTGTTACACTGCTACAAATTTCCAGGTAGCGTCGTGCTGTATATGTGTACCTCGTACTTTCCGTTTGAGAGTTAAGCTCCTTTTGTTGTATTTGGCTTGCATCACTGCATATCTCAGCTTTCAGGGTTTGTGTAAAGGTAGAACAAAATCCCCACCAGAGAATTAGGTTATGTTCTATATATTGACAGAGGTCTATTTGATCATGTCTGCATTTGATTTTGGAATGAATGTTCCATTTCTTGCAGCATATAAGATTATCTGTGTATAAAGTATTCTGCCTGAGTTGGGTACTTAACATATATCTTGCCTGTTAGGAAACTTCAGGCTCTGCTTAAGTTCTGATGTATAGCCATGGAATTAATGTAACACTTCTGCGAGTTGATACCTGAAACAGCTTAGTCTATATACCTCGAAAATGCCATTGGAATTCCAGAAAACCTGTATGTTTATGAGAGGAACATGTTCATGATAAGAAGCCATATGTTCAGTGATAGGCAATTCATTTCCTGGTCTCACAATTCAGTTCTTTCTGTTTGTCTGTTCTGTTAATACTAGCAGGAACTCTGCGTGTGAGAGAGAATCATTTCCCTCTGGTGGATTGACTGCAAAGATAAAAGATCTGCCATCACTGTCTGAGCCTTGTATTTTACCTGAACTCAGCCTGTTGAGCTACAGTATGCAAACTCCAACTCCATTTGTATTTCTCTCATTGAATCATTTGAGCACCCTAGTGATGGATCAAGTGCTGGAAGTCATACAAACACAAAAAAAAAGATGGTTCCTGACTGAGAGATTACAAAATTTATGCAAGAAAAAGACCTACAAGGATGTAAGAATCAATGAGAGTGAAAAGGGTCTCAAAAGTCAACACAAGTAGCTTGTATTTGTTGCAATAGAGGTGTCCTGTAAAAGAAAATAAGGATGATCAGAAATTGAAATTTACTTTTATTTTGGTTGGATCAGAATATTGTGTTCTGTTGTGTTAGGCCTATGCACAGCTTTAAAAAGTCAAAATTATTCACAGAGTACTTGTTGAAAAAAACACTGTGATAAAAACACCTGAAAGGAAAACAGTTTGCCACCGCAATTTTATTTATTCTTTGAAGAGTTTCTTGTTAAAATTCTGTTAGTGGAGAAAAGGAAAGATGATCATTTCTTTTTCAGTGATCTTTTTCCTTGTAGATGATTAACTTTGTAGCATCACAGTTGAAATGTTTATACACCCTTCTTAAAACTAAGACCCATGTGGAGCGTGCTATTACAAAAGATCTTCCAAGTCTTAAAGCAGGTTATATATGACATATTGGATTTTATTCTATCCAAGATCCCTTACTGTTTACAGCATATGGTCACCTTTTGCATAACAGCTTCTGGAGTTGTGAAATTGCTCTATTTTTTCCAAAAATCCAAATGCTTTGCCTAGGCATGATAAGTTGGCATCTAATCATCAGAAAAGAGGGAAAAGTACTCAATAAGATAATCTTGTTACATTGTTTTGGCAAGACCAAAAGCCAAATTAGCGAATGACATTTCTTTATACAGCTTATGGATTCACGTAGGACTGGACATACTGACCTCGATTTTATTAACAAGGTATTCAACACTGTTTGTTCTTCAGAGCTCAGCTTAGCACTCAGAGAGAGTGAAAAGTAGTTCTCTAAAATTACTTCCTTAATCTAGGGTAATATACCATTTATGTAATTGCTTTTTACCTTTTCTTTTTCTTTTCTTTTTTTTTTTTTTTTTTCCCAAATAAAGGAATTTAAGATGCTACAGCTAATGCTTCCATTTTAACTACAATATGAGGACACATTTAATTGACTGGCTTGTTTCCATTTCTAATGTATTTGTAGTTGTTCTTCTCTTAGCCATAATTCAGTTTAATCTTTGTATAAGGTGAGTGGTTTCTAAGGTGTTGTTGAAGATTACAGTTACCCATCTCCTTGCTTGGAGTTTCAGCATCACAGATCATATTTGCATTATCAGATGTATGCATTTGAAAAGAGTCCTTGTGTTTTTCTGATTTCACATAGCAATGTTGATAGAGTCATAGAATCATGTAGCTTGGAAAAGACCTTCAAGGTCACCAAGTCCAAGCATCAACCTGCCCTACCAAGTCCCATCACTAAACCATGTCCGTTAGTGCCATGACCACACATCTCTTAAATACCTCTAGGGATGGGGACTCCACCACTTCCCTGGGCAGCCTGCTCCAATGCTTGACCATTCTTTCCGGGAAGAAATTCTTCCTGACATCTCCTGGCGCAACTTGAGGCCATTTCCCCACATCCTATCACTTGTCATCTGAGAAAAGAGACCGACACCCTCCTCCCAGCAACCTTCTTTCAGGTAGTTGTAGAGAGCGATGAGGTCTCCCCTCAGCCTCCACTTCTCCAGGCTAAACAACTTCAGTTTCCTCAGTCACTCCTCGTAACTCTTCTTGTCCCTTCATCTTCTTCATACTTGTTTATGTTGCATGGGGCTTCAGTGATTCTGCTGATTCACTTATCAGGCCAGACTGCTGAGGGTTCCTATCTGCTGAGCTTCAGTATGACTCAGGCATTGTCATTATGTTTTGAGTGACAAGAATTGAGGGTATACTTGCTGAAACTGAAGTTGGTTGGGAGGAGCTATAAGATTATGGGAAGGTAGGTTTCAGGTTCTAAACAATCTTGATGAATCAAAGAATGGCCTGAAATAAATAGGATGCAGGTCATTATGGGGAAGTGTGACAAATAATTAAATGAAGATAGGGTGGCTAGGTATCACTTTTCAAGAGAGGTTCTGGAAGGGTGAGCCAGGAATTGAATGGGGGGAATGTAGGGAGTCTTACTGTTGTAACCAAAGGAGGTGAGGGCTGAGATGGAAATACGCACAAAAGTGCTTTTAAAAACTGCTACATGTAAAATATACAGAGTAATCCTTCAGGTATTCTACTTAACACTGAAAGTGCTTAACTGGATTTACTGGTCCACTTTTTAGCACCAGGTTTCTACTGTTAGAGCACTGACCTGTTGTTAGATTAGTATTTTAGCTTGCTTCCATGCAGCTGTGGCTTATTTTGTCAGGATTACAAATCTGCGTACTGGGAGATAGCCTTCTGCTGGTATGGTGGATTTTTACTTTGCACAAATGTGATAGACATTGATTTTTCTCTCCCATGTATGCATTCATTTCTGACAATAGAGTTTTTGCATAGTACCCTATATGTCTGTGCTGATACTTCCCATTTAAGACATTCTTCCCAGTTGATTTTTTCCCGTCTCTGGAGCTAAGACCGTCCTAACCTTAGATAAAACCTTACTGTTTCATATAAAATAAAATATCCACCATGTCTGTCCCACAATTTCTTCTTGCTTAGTGCTAAGTACTGCTAACAATCATAGTATCATATAACTAATCCTCCAAGTCTTCCTCCTTCTCTTTGATGCTGGCTTCTATTGCATGTGATCCGAATGGTTCTGCTGATTCCCTTACTAGCCCAGAACACCTCTGCTGTGGCTTCACATCTGACAGAGCTTCAGTACAACTCAAGTGTCAAGTGTCTACTGAACACCTGTTTTGCAGAAATGTATCAGTAAACCAGAATGAGGAAAAGCCTGTATTTTGCTTTCGCTTTACAGCGAAAGCAAGCACAAAAAAGGGGGTGAAGGAGGAGCCAGAGGCCTTTCAGGAGGTTCAGTAAGAGTTTATAACAGGTTTCTCGTATTACTATTTGAGTACTGATCACATATCTGACAAGCAAATCAAAACACATCCACCCGAAACATAGTAACAGACAAAAGGATTTGGGATGAGATCCTAGCTGTTGAGATACTACAACAGAGAAACACTGCAGTACAGATAGGAAGGAGGGAGAAATGGCAGGGTGTGGTTCCTCGTGCAGCTTGTTTTGTTTTTCATACAAGAAAGTTGAAATGCTATTTATAGCGATATACTGTTAGAATTTAACATGCTATGCTTGTCAGTTTTCACAAGTAATTCCTGGGTTTACTAAGGTAATGCAAGAACGAAAGGCATTTTTTCTTGGCTATGTAGTTGATGATATTTGGTATATCCAAGCTTCATCATCCACTATGTGCAAATACCGGAGATCATTGCTCAGAAAAGTGACAAAATGCCAAGATCCAACTGTAGATAGATTCACCTGGGGACCTATATGGTTTCTTGTCCCCCTAGGCCTTGCTGCTTATGCAGCACGCGGGATCCAGATGCACAGACCAGAAGGGTTGCGCAGCCCTCCACACTTGCGTGTAAGCTTTCTCCAGTTCAGTTCAAGGCTCTACCCATTCATCCGCCTCTCATGATGAGAGGTATTTGTATGCATTTGATTGTCTTAAAGTGAGCGTTACTTTGAACTTTATAGACTTGGGAAGTAACTGCTTCTCTTGCATTTGAAGAATTGGAAATAACGAGGCTACAAGGGGACCTTTGGATTTTCTCCTGCCAGCCCTGACAAAGAAAATCCACTGTTTTGGGATTTAAATATCAGCTACATTTTGTGTTGAGTCTGTGGTTAAAGTCTACATTACGATGACTGTTTCTGGAGTCTACAGAGGATGCTGTGGCCAGCATAAAGTAACTTCCTTATTTTGAAATCCATTCTTAATCACCCATGAAATTAACTATTGGAGTCTGCCTTCAAGTTGGCACAGTCTAATAGTAAGGGTTTTAAAAATATTTAACAACATATTTGGAAACAGAACTTTTCTGTTCCTTATTTATATGTTTTTGGATGTTGGCTCTTGCATGAGAAAAGTGCTGTATGCTTTAATACTGAATTTAGAAATCTTGTGGTTTCTGTTGGCACTATGAGGGAGCAGCTAGCATAAGTCTGTGATACTTGATGAGAGCATTTTTGTGTTTTAATTATTAGACACATGAATACAGAGCCAACTGCGTTCAGCTATTGTGTTTATTGCCTTTTTTATTCACCATAAAAAAGCAATAATTTTTCTGGATTACTATCTCTAACATGATGTGCAACTTGAAATCAGAAGAAAGCTGAAGCATTGTTAGTTCTTTATTCACAAAGGGAACAAGAAATTGCAGAAAAAAATCTATTGTGGGATGTTGAAGTGTGATGTTCTGGATTTATAACCCAGCTAAATGTTGCAGCTCAACAATAAATTAGGAGTGTATATAGTACTTTTGTGCCTCGTGAAAGTATTAGTTAGGATACCCCATGTTGTTGCTGTGGTTAGTAGGCCAGACTCCTAATCCAAAATGCATCTATGAGGCATCGCATGGCTTAACAAAGGGGAAGCACAAGCTTGACGACAAAGGTAGCTTGGTAACGGGACCTGAGTCTTCAGGGGAAAACTAACATGTATGAAAGCCCAGCTGAGGTACCATGGATGGGTATGCTTCAATGTTGAAGTGATTCAAAACCTTAGCACTTGCATATATTTGAAGAAACTTCTATGAATAGGCTAAAAGTACCCCCAAAAAATGTTATTTTTTTAAAGGAAAAAAGATGTCATTTCAGACAAATTAATTCCTCCATTTCTTAGCAAATACTGGCTTTCCTGAATCTGTATTTGCCATGAGAAGTTGTGTATAAGGAAGGTATCTGGGAAGTGCCAGGCAATAATGACTTTAAAAATAATTCTGTAAACATCATTATCTGAACAGTGTTTCAAATAACTAAAATTTCAGACCTATATTGCCAGTTCCTAAGAATTTCTTAAAACCTGTCTTCCACCGGAACACTTTTTCTTTAAACAAATTATCTTTTCAGTTTTGCATTAAATTGTTCCTTGTGCATTAATTTCTTACATTTTACTTAAGAATTTTCTAGATGCTACATTAAGGTTTTTTTGAATGAAGAAGAAAAAAACATCTGGCATTTTTGTCTGTGGGAGTTCTGCTATTAAATTCTGCGCTTATTGACATTTTTAGAAGAAATACAGTGCATTTGATTGGTTTTGTACATATTAGTAATACCTTCTTGAAAGTTTTCATATTTCACAGGGCCTGATGGAAAAAAAATACACACAAGTAAAACAATTATGGTTTACCTGCCAGTTTATGAAGTCATAGTTGTTTTATAATGTTTGTAACACCTGGGCAAAATTCTGAGGATTTGTTTAATGCCAAATAACATGTCAAATTACCATCTGCTTGGCAGTGCTTGTAACAAATATTGTACAATGTAGTGCATATTATAGAAATAGGAATATGAATAGGCATTTCGAACTTGCAAGAAGTTCTATGTGTGTTTTTAAATCACATAAATTTTAGACCAGCTGATAGTAATCCATACTGTGGTCAAAGGTATGTGACTTATTTTTATATACAGTGTTGATCTAAATCATGGTTTTACTTTTCAGCAGCAGGAGAAATGTAAAAGCAGCATAGTCTAAAAACAAACAACTTAAAAAATGATAATTAACGAGAAGCATATGAACAATGTAAAATTGAGACTCCGATGCTTTGGGCCAATGAAAACAATGCCAATTAAAAAATTGCTTAAATTTTCAGTTGTTTTTCATGTTAAAAATGTTTTTCAGAAAGAGTGTTTACATGGCTGACAGGTCCCCTAGAGGTAAATCTAATCTATAGACCAAAAGAAATGTTGAACAGTATAAAAACACATTACCTCTTGTTTTAATTTGGGAAAACTTGTGAGTGTGCCTTTATAAAGAGGAGAAAAAAAAACACACACAAAAAAACCCCACAATATTTTCATTTAGTGCTGGGTTAGGAACTCTAGAAATTTGCTACATCCTAAATTTATAACAACAGCCACCTCACTGTCATAAACCACCACAGTCTAGATTTGGAGCACATCACCTTTGCAGTCATAAAATAAAGGAAATAAAAGCAAATCACAGAGGAAAATTCAAATTCTTTTAGAGCATTTCTCTTTAGTATAAATTACTTCTGTGATTTAAAGTATTGTTTTTGATGAAATTTTCAGTACTAAAAGGATAACAGAAAAAACGTGAGTATAAGTAAAACAAGTGGCATAGTTAATTTTGTAGGTCTTTTACAGTTATTTAGCAATGAATGAATTTTTGCTGAAATGATTCAATTTTTTTCCAGTTTTCACTGAGAACCTCTGTGGAGCATCTGGGGAGGGTAGCAAGGTAGTTTCTGCGCAGCAGAATTCTTTTGCATGCTCATTTTAATTTTCAAGTTATGTCCAATGTCTGTTGTTCCACATTAACCCTAAGTATCTGGCTGGCTACTTGGGAGTAACTTCATCTACTTCTGTGTGGAATGTGGCAACTATTTAACACCATGTATGATTTAAGACAGGAAATGAAGGACTGTCTTACAAAAATTTTGTAAGGAAATGTAATTACCCAGACTAGAATTTGGCTAGAATGCAAAGTTAAAACTGCTGTCAATGCAAAAAGTTCTCTTTGTTATTTCATATGAAAGGTGACTTTAAAGAAGATTGTATGAATTCAGCACTGCCATTGATTACTTTTTAGATCCTGATGCTTGAGTTTGCTCACACTGTAAGTTAGTAAATGCAATGCTAAGTTAAAATAAATTTGCTCCCTTATTGAGATGTTGCTGTTCCTTGCCGTACTACGTGGGGTTACTTTAAGGTTTCCCTCTTAGATGGTGACCAAGCTTGTATACTCTTATCTAGTGAAGTGTGACGAAATTACTGATAGAAGTGACATAACAACAAGCTGCATTGATCTGTAAGTTTGAATTATTTTTTCAGCATCTGTACCATGCTTTGCTTTGGACAAGAGTAGTTAGATCTGGTTTTGATCAATATGTTTATAACTTTTTATTCCGCTCTGAAGATTCTGTTCTGAACATGTTATGATAAATGTGTTTCACTGCATTGCAGTAACTATTCTGTTCTTAAATCTTGGCGCTGGAGTTCATTTTTTAATGAAATCTGTTTCATTTCCATTTATCCTATGTTAAATTTTTGGTATGCTTCAGGTAGCATTTCCAAATAAAGAAAGGTCACGAATTGAAAAGGTTACTTTTTACAAGGTAAAAAAAAGTTCAAAATGATGGGGGGGGGGGTTTGCTTTTCAAATTAGAAATTGAAACAACTTAAACTCCTAGACTCTCTTCACATCTCCCTTGGAAACGCCCTCCTTTACTGTAACTTTGTGGTCTTGATGATATTCACAGAGAAGCTGATTTACTGAATAAAGAAGTTCTTTAAGTTTTGAGTTTTGGAACATTACCAGTATGTCTGAACCCAGGTTTCAAATTTTACTGGCATTTTGTTGGCAAACCAATTTTTTGGAGTCCCTTCTTATTTGGGTATGTTTCCTGACACCTTTGGCTGTATGGTACTGTGTTTTAAAATTCTCTTTTTCTTTTTTTAAGAGGAAAAGCCTATAAACATATACAGAGGATTAATTATAAAATATCTGGTATAAAAATAGAGAGACAAGAAAATTACCAGCTGAAAAATGCAGTGAGCAGAAAAAAAAAGAGCATTTAATGGTAGTTTTACCCTGTCTGTTCAGCAGGCCTGATTCTCAAAGCAATTCCACAAGCAAAGCATGTACTATTCTGAGGCTGTAATATGGTAATTTAAATCAAGCCTAAGTACATGTGTGGTCAGAAGGAGGTGGTTTGGTCTTCCCTTCTATCCACTGGCCTTTTTTTACTGTTGCTTCCCTTTTGCCAACAGCAATGTTCACTTCTGGTGAGCCAGATTAGAGCATTGATCCAGCTGAAAAATAACTCACATGACTTACATGCCCTACTTACAATCTTCCTGTATACTGCAATTTTGTTTAAACTATATTGTTATTAGTGCACTGCTCTACAAGACTTGACAACTAGCCTAAGTGTATATAAGTCACTAACCTATGTCATTCATAGTATCAATAGATTATTCCTTGCTGAAAATGTCACGACTAATATAGGACAATCTTTTTTTTGGTAGTATTTATGGCTGTAAGGTACAAGAAACTAGCAGTCCAAGGTTCCAGTACTATTTTAGTTTTCCACAAGTCTCAGACATTGTAATCCCTTATGCATTTTAACAGTGATGTAGGATATTAATATATCTAAAGAGATCAAAGAGAATTTGATACTAAGTGGTCCTTTCTGTACTAATGTTGCTACAGGGAAATCCACTATAACGTGAAAGAAGCTATGAATTTTTGCAATAGAACACAAGAGTGCATTCATGTAATAGTGTATTCTGGCACATATATTGCCTGCTGGATATAGGCAAAGTTATAACAGTGCAGAGCAGTAAGTTTCCTATCATTTAAATAAGACTCGCGAGGATTAACAGTTTAGGTGTTCTTCTACCTGTCTCAACTGTGTGAGTCAATCTTGTGGGGGATTGTGTATTGCACCTGGTCATATATAAAATACTGCATGGAAAGTGGAAGATGGATAAAGTTAAGTGTTAATTTAGGTTAGTAAGCATGTGAAAATAACTTCAATGTAGGATCCTATTTGGGATAGGGAATTCCAGTGAACAGCCTCTGGACTAAACTCTTAATTCAGTAATTAATAGCTAATGGCTGGTTGCTGACTGATTTTAAGCCGCTTTCAAGGATGGAAAGGATACCAGGTTTCTGTATATTTCCTTGAATCAAAGAATCATTGCGGTTGGAAGAGATCCCTGAAGGTCTGTAGTCAACCCCCCCTGCTTTTAAGCAGGATCAACAGTGAATTGAGACCAGCTAGACCAGGGTCTAGTCAGGTCCTGAAAACCTCCAAGGAAAGAGATACTCCACAACTTCTGTGGGCATCCTGTTCAGTGCTTAGTTATTGTCCTCATAGCTCAGTGTCATTTGCAAACTTGACAGAAG
Source organism: Anser brachyrhynchus (assembly GCF_964034855.1). Lineage (NCBI taxonomy): Eukaryota > Metazoa > Chordata > Aves > Anseriformes > Anatidae > Anser > Anser brachyrhynchus. The sequence goes on along the minus strand of NC_137694.1, from coordinate 115,581,105 downwards.
TGCATGTCATCTCCTCCAGGTCATTGGTAAATATATTAAGATGACAAACAGGATAGATCTCAGGATAAACCCCTGAAGAACTGCAATTGTAAGCAGCCTTCAGGTAAAGTACAAACTAATTCCAGAATCTAGGCATTTTTTTCTTAACTGATAGTGGACCCATCTAGACCACAGTGACCAAACTGGAATACGAGGGTGCTGTGTAAGACCATCTTGAACTCCAGGCATCTGGGACTTCCTCTGATCTCTATGACCATGATGATAGAAAATAACCTTGACATGACATCAGCCAGCTCTCTCAACACTCTCATATGCATCCCATCTGCTCTCATAAACTTGAGTGAGTCAAGATTTCTCAAGAGATTTATGATGTCAATCTGCTTTTACTGCTTTTTTTTTTTGTTGTTGTTATTTTTTCTGCTCTTTGAACCCTATCTCTATGCATAGAGGTCTGGGAGACCTTGTTGGTGAAGACCAAGTCAAAGAATGCATTTAATAACTCAGCCTTATCTATATCCATTGTGTTTTTGTTCCAGTCAGCTGTGAGCCCTCATTTTCCTTGTTTATTCTTAAAACGTAGCAGTAGTTCTTGACCCTTTTCTTGCCAGTTTCTACCATGCTTGAGCTTTGGCTTTCCTCACATCATCATTGCTTGTCTGGAGAGTATTTCTGCATTTCTTCTTTGTAGCCTATTCTTTCTTCCATCTCTTGCATATGTTCTTTTTGCAGTCATGCATTCCTGTTTTAGCCAAACAAGGCTCCTTGTTCATCTACCTATTTTCCAAAGTATTCTAATGAGCTGTTGTGTTTGCAGGAGGTTGTCTTTAAAGACCAGGTCTGCTGAGCTCCTTTTGCCCTTCAGAGCTGCCTCTCATAAGAGAGTTCCCTGAGAGTTCCTATCAGTTCCCTGAATAAACTGAATTCTCCTCTTGTGAAATCCAGGGTTTGTACTCTGTTACTTACCTTCCTTATTCCCCTCAGGATTTTGAACAGCACTGAGCCATGGTTGCTACAGCCAAGGCTGCCACAGCTTATCACTTCCACAACTAGCTCTCCCTTGTTTGTAGCAAATCAAGGAGCTGATCGTCTGACATTTGTGTTAAGACCTTGTCTCTAGCACCCTCCAGAAGTCACCTGGATTACTTGCAGCCCACTTTGTTTCCTTTTTTAATGGATGCCAGGGAGATCAGAGTCTCCCATAAGAATCAGGATCTGTAGTCTGCAGATGTCCTCAAATTGCTCTAAAAGATTTTTTTCCCCTTCTTCCTTCTGGTCTGTAACAATTTCCCTGTCTCCATGATGTCATTCGTGCTGGCTTCTCCTCTGATCATGGTCCACCAGCCCTCAATCAGCCTACTGCCTACATTACAGAAAAATGCCTTATGTTTGAGCTGTTCCTTCAGGATTTCATGTTCTCTTGAAAACAGGCTTCCGGGTAGGCAACAGAGACCCAAATCAGTGCTGCCACTAGGGAAGGTCTCACAGAGTGGACTCGAGGCCTGTTATGCTTGGCCAGCATGCCCTCTAGCAGGCCATTCAGGATGCACAGCTTGGAGTCAGACACAGCACCGTGCAGTTAAAGGCTATGAATTGTAAATGGATGGCAGTGGAGAGTTTAGGAAAGATTCTATTGGCCACACTGCTTATTTTCAAACTAGACATAACGGAGAGAAACAGTGGTTATAAAGAAGTAAGGCAAGTGTTTGGTCCACCTTTTTGTTCAAAGTAATGCAAGAAACTCATCAAGAGACATAGGCCTTTCCATTTGACTAAACATTGAAAGTTTTGTTTTTATGTTGTTTTATAATTCTCTGTGTAAATAGTAGTTACAAACAAGCTATCTGAGAGTGAGATTTTCAGGCAAGAAACTTGGGAGTGAAGTGACTTCATAACTTACCCTCTTGTGCCCAGGTATTTTAACATCTGGAATGTAATGTTGCCTCTTGTAATACCTCTGCAATACTGTAACACAGCAGGATGCATTAATGAGAATTTCAACCTTAAACCCACAACATCAATGAAATTTATAGTTGTCAGGCTGTTAACATTATTCAAAACATAGTTTTTGTGGTTTCAATTCCCATATTACATTCATGTAGGAAGAAAAGTCATTGTGTTGACTAGTCATGAAGACAGATACTTTCTTCGACTTGAAATTTCTATAAAACAATTGCGTATTGTTTATTACTCTTGACACCATTCATAGGATGTGTTACAGGATGGTGGGTTGTGTGTATACAATCTCTCTCATAATCTTTCAATTGTTTTAATATTCCTGAGTACCAAAAGTGCCTTGCTTACATTTTGGAAAATAACACAAAAATGTTCAAAGCAGAGAACAGAAATTTACCTAAAATTAAAGTATCTTCTTCTATGATCATGTAAATGCTGTCCGATATCCTTCCTGATGCATAAATTTGTTTTCAGATGTTTCATGTTCTGTATCTCAGTGTGTTCTTTTGACCTGAAGTGTAGAGCAAGTCAGAAAAAAAAAAAAAGAATTTCATGAAGGCAAAAATTTAGGGGAAAAATATGTTGAACATTGTGACTAAGTTACTCTGCAGAAAAATGAAATAGTTAAGTCTGCAACTGATTAAGTTGAAAGAAAAGAGGGGAAGTCAATATGTAAAAAAGTGCACGTACAGTTACTCTTTCTGGTAAGGAAAATACAAGTTGTGTCTCCCAGAAAAAAAAAAAAAAAAAAAAAAAAAAAACAACGAGCACACACAATTTACAAAGCTCTGAAGTTGGAGGGGATTGTGTTTTTTGGTTTTTTGTTTTTTTTGTTGGTTTTTTTTTTTCTTTTACCATCATAGTCTTTATGGTAATTCCAGAACAATCTCAGGAAGTAGTAAAAATAAATCTATCTGTCCCTTGCTGTATCAGTCTGGGTATTAACAACTTCCCCATGTTGTGTCCGTCTTAAAGAATTTCTTCCTGACCCTTAAAAGCACAAACTCAGTCTCTGTGTTTAATATGTTGTTACCTGCTGCCAAGCCTCTAATAGCTACATTCATGTGTGCTGTTAATCATATCTCTTTGTTCTAAAACCTGTGTTTTGGATTCATAATTACTTTTTTTCCTGCTCTGATTATTTTCCTCCCATCGTGGCAGCACATGACTTTTTTTTTGCCTATTTATAAACAAGTATGAATGGAGAAGAAACAGAAATCAGTGTATTTTGACAAAGCCTGTAATCTCTTCCTAACTGTACTTCCAAATTTAAATTAGATTTTCTTGTTGCAAAACCATGAACTTGCTGTTGTAACTGAAATCATGCTTTTCCCAGATGACAGTGCTGAAGCCACATGGGGGGCATAAAGAGCTGCCTAAGATTTTCTGCTAGGTCCCAGCATAAGTGGAGGTGTATTTTTAATGCTGAAGGTAGATGGGTGATCCTGGTCTCAACGCCTAATCAATAGTGTCCAAAGGAAGGAATTATCGAGCCATATTACATGTGAAACGGAAGGGGACTGGTAAAAAGATCTGGCTATTGCTGACTGATGATGTCTCACTGATTCTGTGGTTCTGTGGAAAAACATCGTTGGGCCTGTTATGGCTTCGTCAGTTTTGGTTCAAGTATTTCAGATGAGTGAAGGCATTTATGATCCAGACTTTGCTTGGGCCCTCACGTAACCTACCATTTTGATGATTATGAAAGCAAGTCAGCCATCTGAAAGCTATTCTGAAACTTTTTGCTACTGATGTCGCCCCAGCAGTTACTAAAGCCCTACTTTGCAAACTGAAGCAGGAGAGATGGATGGTTCCTTAACTTGATGTCTGCCAAAATGTTTGTGCCTAGTGAGCAGTCGGGGTACATTTCTGCTTGGAGCTGGTCCCTTCTGCTCAGGGATACTTGCTTGATTTCTGAACTTGAAAGGCCTCTCGTATGTATCTGAAATTCAGAGGAAATAACTCTGAAGGATTGGACTGCACTTATCTCCGAGACAAGACCACTTTTATATGAATGAACAACATGATATTTGTGCCCATATTGGAAGGAGGTTTTTAGGCTATAAATCACTCTCTGGGTTTGCCTTGCTGGCACCATCTTGAATATCTATTTTATCTGTTAAATAACTCTTCCCAAAAATGTGAAATGAAGAAGGATCACAGCACAGTTCAGATCTGTTTTAAAGCGGCTCGAACTAAGTTCTCACAGTAGGGTTTTTTTCTTCCTTTTTAAAGTCGTGCATTGACTCATTTGGTGGTGTTAAAGTGCACTTTCTACTTATCCCCAGAGGAAAGTTAGTATTCTTTTAAGTGAAACTATTTTAAAAGCAGAACACAAGCCTAAAATAAGCCAGTGTTCTCTAGAGCTCTCAGAAGGTGTAGATTTATTTACTGTAGTTAAATCATAATTAGTTCTCAGGGGATAGTGTATCTTTTAAACTGCTTTATTGCCACCATATTGGTTTTCTAAATAATCAGAAACTGCTGCTGTTATATTCTGTAGTATGAACAAAAATTTGCTTTAAGTAGAAACAAATGTCTAGAATTGCTAGTTGTCACTTACTGAAGATAGCGACACGCAAAAAAATAAGCACTTCAAGAAAATGTGAAAAAATACAAAGCGTATGTTATCAGAAGGCACCTTAAATGAACTATGGCTATAACTTTTTCCAGTGTAACAGATACGGTAATGTTTTACATGATAATTTTTCAATTAATCTTTTTTAATATTCTAATGCTTTTTGGTCAAGAATAAATATTAACTGAAAACGGATAAATGGTAGTGCAATGTTAAAGTAAAATATTACCTGATATTTAAACCTAGATTTTCATGAATGTAGCTTAGTGTTCCAGCTGATAAACATTTTTTTTTTCCTTAATTGGCAGGTTAATGTTCAAGTTGCCTGAGGAGATGGGTTTAATAGCAATTGCTGTTCGACAAACAGAAGGGAAAGGTTAGTAAGTTTCCTTCTTGTGCTAATAAATGCATATTAAACATACAAAATAGGACATTTTAATGTCATATAGCTTTGTTAAAGATACATTATGAGTATTTTTGATAATAAACTACAGAATAATAGTGTTCTCTTCTCCTCCTGCTTGAACTGTGGATTTAAACTCAAAACCTAAGTTAACAGAGACCAAAGTAAACGTTTTCAGGATGTTTGGTGGCTTTTGCAGAAATGATTTAGTGGTCTTCTACTTTCTGCCAGAAAGTCTCCAGTCATGGAAACTGCCATCACTACATTTAGTGTAATACAATTCAGACTTCCAAATCAGAACTCCGGTTTGATTTAACTAGAACAAGACTGGGTTGTCAGACTGGAAGACTTTTGTCAGAGAGGTTTTGTTGAGTCTACAGGACTGTCTTGAAACATCATGTGGGCTTTCACAATCTTTTGCAAGTAAATACAAGCAGGTTATGCCTCTTGTCTAGAAAAGTGCTACCACTGATATAAAAGTCACTTTCAGTTTATTAGAAAAGCACAGTGCCCAGCGTAATAAGCTTTTCTGAGCACACATCTATATAAAGTCAGTTAGCTGGTTTCTGACTCAGATCTAGCATGTGTCAAGTTGATTCACAGTGTGGATGGATTTGTAGACACATACAGAGGATCTTCACAAATATTTCTTCACTCAAACAAAGCAAGATTATTTGAAATGTGTATGTTACCAAATACCAGGCAAAGCTTGGAAGCAAGTAATTTAGGACATTATAGGAAACCAGTAGCAGAATGCACTCTAAACAACCTGCTTTTTTTGTTGCTGTTGCGTGTAGGGGTGGGGTGGTGTTTTTTTTTGTTTTTGATTTTTTTTTTGATTTAAAAAAGATAGAGCTTTGCACTTTAGCTTTTTAAATTTCAAAATAAGTTTGGAAACTCCTTTATAGGACTTATTGTATGTGCTCAGGTTGGTACTATTGAATCTTTCTCTTCTGTAGTTGCCTACATTAACAAAATGATGTTTTTAATAAATATTTTTTTACTGTGTTGAAATCAATTTTTTTTTTTCTTTCCTCTCCCCAGGTCGTGGTGGAAATGTTTGGCTCAGTCCCATGGGTTGTGCACTATCCACTTTACATATTACAGTTCCTCTACATTCCAACTTGGGCCAGAGAATTCCTTTTATTCAACACCTAGTGTCCTTGGCAATGGTAGAGTCAGTTAGATCAATACCAGGATATGAGGTACCTCACTTTAATTTTATCAAAATTCCTGTTTCTGTTTCCATTTTCCTTAAATTCTGAGTATTTACTATGTCTTCTTTGCATCGAATGACTCAACACTAATACAGTTGTAAACAACAGTAGTAAGTTTAGCCTTCATACGTACTTAATTTATATGTTTTAAGAAATCTAGTATGCATATGATGAATACTGGCTTTTATCGAGCTGATTAAGTATACTACCCTCATTTCACTCATAATCTAATGAAACTTAAGACTCAGTCTTCAGCAATAAAGAAAATGTCTTTTTTGTTTGTCTAACAATTGAGTTGATTTGCTTTGGTTCTGAAGGAGTTGGGGAAGAGGGAGGAAGGAAAAATGAATAAAACTGACAAATCCTTTTCTGCTTTTTTTTGTCAGTTCTGTTTCAGTGGTCATTTTATCCCTTTTAAAGGATTTTTCCAACCCTTGTTTAAAGTTGAAAACTGATTTCTAAGGCAAGAACTTAGGAGTATTGCTCTCAAGAGGGAATCAAGTGTCCTGTCATCAGTATTAAAATGAAGAACCAGTCTTCTTCATCACCTCATATATCTCCTTTTTAATGTTACCATTTCCTAATATTTGCTAACTATAAAACTTTGGTATTTTACAGAAGTAGTTAACTAAAGCATATGTTTCCTATATTACAGAAAATCAATGACTTATACACATTTACACATGAACTTTATTATAGTGGCACCCAGTAGCTTTGCTGAAGTTTAGGGTCTGTCAGCCTTTCTATTAAAACCTTCTAACTTCAGTGCTTCATAACTTGACTATAAAAACAAAATGCTTTAGGCTAAAATTTGCAATATAAAATATTTGGCTAGAGTGAATAATTTAACCATTTAGAATAGAAGGGACAAGGGTTAGTTTTAGAAAATATGAGTCTGACTGGGGAAGGAGTTAATTTATGAATGGAGGTGGTTTTGCTTCTGTATGCCTACCCTGATATACTGTGGCATTTTGTATTTTATTGCATTCAAGAGGAAGAATGTGACTGATGTACTAAATATTACTATAAAGATAATATGTACCACTAATGCAGATACTGGGATACCAAACTTATTTGGACACTTCCTGTGTTCCCAGTAGCTTGGTATGTCCCAGGCAAAGCTGCTGAATCTCCTTTGAAGTAGAAAAATACATACTAAAAAGTCTTCCAATACACATCCTGGGGATATTTGAGAGGATTTAATTCTGTTGTGGTGTCCCATCCCACCCCCCAAGGAAGTCAAGTCCTAGACAATGGGTTAAAAAAGTGTTACGGGTCTAGACTCAAGTACATTGAAGCAAGGAAATTCAAGGATTTGTCTGAAACTCAGAGCTTCAATTTGTCCTTTATTTAGACTTGTGTGTTGCAGGGCTTTTCTTTATGTCAGATGAACAGCCATGCCATACAAACTGTAGCAGCTGAAAACAATGGGCTAATTTAGAGAAGTGGTTTTATTCTTACCTCTGCATTTCTTTACCTCTGTGGGAGTATGGGGAATCTTAATATTTCTTTAACACACTTTAATGGGGTTTGTTATGCCCAAAGTCCATTTCAGGATTTCCATAGACAGATATGAAATGCGTGTGTTTCAGTTTATCGTTTTTAGGATTCTGTCATGAATGTTTGCAGCTCTAAATAGGCAGCGACTGAGGCCTTTGTTCTGGGCTCTCTTTTGACAAACTCTGACAGTTCAATTGTAAGTTTTCCTGTCAGATGTTAGTGCTGCAAATTCAAACAAGCTTATATCCAGAGAGTGCTTTGCTTTCCCATTCTGAGAACAGCAGAAATCTCACTCTAGTAAAGGAAAATAAGAACATGCTCCATTCCCACTGTGCCTTACCCATCATTTCTTTGACACTCTGATAGTTATGCAGAACCTTGTCACTCTGTTTTGTGGCAAACAACACGAGTCTTCACTGTGTAGTTTGTTTCATGAAAATACCCCACTGGCTTGTTTGCTTTTCATGCTTGCTTGTGACCTCAGTTGCCACGCTAAATAAGTGCCCAGTGTCTTACAGGCATATGGATTCCCTAAGTAAAATCTAGTGAATATATTGTCATTCTTTTGCAGAAGGAAAGTGATGTCTCCTTTGGTTACCTTCAGAAGGTCTCTTAACACTGATAATACTGTTTAACTGTGGCATACTTTGCATGTCTCAAGAGTCTTCTCTAAATCCTTTCACAGTGTGAAGAGTCAGGTTGTTTTTTTGTAATGAATATGAATTGGTGGTATTCTCTTAGCATGCTTTGATAGCAAAATCAGTTAGTATTTCCTGTCAATGTATGTATAATGGACTCCTCTCTGGCCTTTAAATCTGTCAGAGAAGTAGACATGGATCCAGGTGCAGTTTTCACACATCCTGTAAAGGGATTTTATAATCTACAATAGGAGAGAATATGGCTCTTGTAGTCCTGGAGCACCTCCCATAATCTGCCTCTTGGGATACGGTCATATGCAGTTTTTCAAACTACAAGAAGCACATTACTTTCTTTTTGTGTTTAAGTAGCCAGTGCAAAGTTCAGTTCAGTTCTATGGTTTCAACAAAAACTTCTCTATTGCGCTGGAACAGTGTCATACAACACAGTTTGTGTTTCCAGCTCCACGGTTTCAGCATAGCTGCCGAAAGCATGAATATATTTAGAATATTACTGAAGTATTTACATAGTTGTGAACTGGAATTTCTCCTGTCTGCTAAGTTCAAGAAGTCATTGTCTCTTTGTCTGGTTTCTGCAAGGATCCTCAAATCTAGAGTTGATATTATTGTAGATTTACTCTGATCACTTATACTTCATCAGCAGTGACCCACACTTGCTGCCAGTTTTCATCTTTCTTGGACAGATCTTTCAGTTCTTTAACAGGGCATAATGAATGAAGTAAGTGAATTCTATAAAACCGTATGATTTTGATTCTATAAACCTCTACTATCTTTAGTTCTCCTTTTGGTTGCTCTAAGACTTTATTATCTACCATTATTTATTTATTTTTTAACTAAATTTAAACTTTTCTCTGACAGCTGTTAACCTCTTTAGTAGACCATGTAACCATGTTACCATGATTTTATCAGTAACACTTGTGAAACCCTTAAATAGGTTCTTATTATGAAGAGTTGACAGTATCGTATCCAGTGTGGCAAAGAGGTACAGAAAATATAGAATATGGAGTGATGAATGAGCCATGTTCTTATAATCAGTTTCAGAGAGCAAATTGTTTCTAAATGTGTATGGTTTTGTTTCTTTAGGACATTGAACTGCGAGTAAAATGGCCAAATGATATTTATTACAGTGATCTTATGAAGCTTGGTGGAGTTCTGGTAACCTCTACACTTATTGAAACAACATTTCATATACTTATTGGTAAATGTCTACTTTTAAGCTTTTCTATAATGTTTTTGTTGTTGTTTGTTTGTTTGTTTTCCCTAAAGAAATTTGCTGTTAATGTGTTTATGAGTTCAAATGATAAGGACAAGAAGAAATAATGACAGCAGGCATAAGGAAATAAAGCACAGTATTAAAAAAAAGAAAGCACATAAAGTAAATGTTTTCATTCTTCTTAAGAATTCCATATGCTTGACAAGGAAAACATAAATGCAAGCATCTAGGCTGGTGTAGTGGAATTCAAAGAAAGAGCATTACAGGAGAGAGGGAAAATGTCCTTGATCTATTGCAAAACTAGTAGAATATACAGAAAAATGTATGATTTTTTGGTTTTCATTTTTTTTGCAACATGACAAATAGGTAAATAAATAACATGCCATTTAAATCAGGAGAGAAAGAGCTATGTACACATTGTAATGTTTTCATTTCTCCTTTTGTCCTTTTAAATTTATTTGTAACTTGCCTCTGTTGATATCTTTTCAGAAATTGGCATATTGCCAGTGAAGCAGCAGTGTAGTAATTATTTGATTAAATACTCTCTTTCTTTAGTTCTCTGAAAACATAAAATTTGCAAAGTGCTTAGGAAGGCTGGGAGGAGCAGGGTAAGGAATGACAGACTATTTGTTCATTTTGAAGATGAACAGTCTATCTGGAAGGCTGATTCCAAAAAGGTAGCAAGGCCAGTCCCAAAAAGACTGTATGTGTATTTTCCAGGAAATGCCAGTGCTTTAACAGGGAAAGACATCAAAGTATCTCCACCACCTTCTTCTGTGAAGCTTGCCCAACCATTATATTTTCTGTTTAATTGTTATATCCTCATTTTGGAGATGGTCTACATTTATAGAATGGAAGTTACACCCAGATGCTTAAAGAGTCTCTCTTTGCTCCATCAACCATTTACAGCTTCCATGTGTTCTTCCAGCGCCTGAGCTGGTTGACACAAGAAAAGCAAATAATGGCTTTAAAACTGTTCCTCTTGTCAAATGTCTCTTTGTACATGACAGCTTAGTTCTGCACCTCGAGCTGCTTATTGCAAACACCAAAACATTTAAATTAAAATGGAAACTTGCTGTATGCATTCTCTCTGATGCCCATAGGAGTCATCTTGGTGATGATAGCTCTGAAGTATAAACAAAATATACATTTTCATCAGCATTTCATCTTAGAAGCTTCCAGCCAAAAGAGAGTTACTTGTTATATACTACTCCAAGGATCTTTTCCGTCATTTCAGTGATGGCACTGGGAGCAGTAAGGGTGACTCATGACACCTAATTTCTTTTATTAGTAGTAGCAACGAGATCAAAATTCTGCAACAGCAAAGATAAGCTAGATGCATCATCCTCTTTCTACAGTCGTGCAGATTCCTTTCCTAGACCTTAGCACTCATAAAGAAAATCCCATGAGGGTAATGATCAAAATCACACGTCATGTACATGGCTTCACTGCTCTGAGAAGTACCTCAGAAGAAGAGGTGGGCAAGAGACAGACCTGCCTTCTCACCTGTACCGTGTGCTTGAGGCCTCACAGATGGCAGTTTATGTTCATACTGGTGTGAAAAAGGAAGAAAAAAAGAACACATTTTAAACGTTATTTTTAAAAACTTTTTTTAAAGTACTTAATTGTTGTAGGACTTTGGGAAGAGGAGTTCTGCAGAATACACTTTTTTGGTGTAAGGGCCAGATTCAGAACAGATATAGGTAGCCAAATATAAATGGACTGAAAGGGACAGCCAACGTGCCTGACCTGCAAAAGCTCTGTCTACCTCTGTGTGGAGCTAAGGGATGGATGCCTGCTCGGAGTAGGGGAGAACAGTGCGCAGATGCTCAAGGCAGTACTAGCCCTAGAATTGGAAGATGTGTTAGTCACATCAACACGCTGCAAGGTCAGTGTTAAATTATTATTATTTACTCTTCTCACACGGGCAAGAAAAGATGCCCTAAGAGTCCTGAGCACCTCATATTTTTCAGATTAGCTGTCTACATTTTTGCCACCATGCTTATTCCCAGATGCTACTGCCTCATCTGAGCTCATCATCTCAGTATGTTTCTCATGTCCATTTCAGTTTTAGGAAACTAGTGATCTCCATACATACACACCTGAGTGCCTTTAGCCTGCAGATGAACTCAAAGGCTACATTTTGCACCCTGACAGTACATAACAGAGCATAATAAGCACTGTCATTCTTTCTTCACTTGTATTATATTTGAGTTTAAACAGCTGAGTTGTGATCTGCTGGCATGGCATATTATTTTTTCCAGTTCATTTTCCTTTGTATCTTCCTGATAATACATCTTCCTCATTTCAGTGAGGTTGATATCCTGGCATTGATATTACTGTGGCTTCCTTCTATGAATTCTCTGGTTAGTTAGAAGTCAAAAACTCCTTTTCACTGAAGAGATCCTTCTCCTCATGGTTAATACAAATTAATTCCATATATGAACAGTCTCATTAATAGCAAATTTACAAAACAATGCATCTGGACCTTCCTACAGATGGAGGTGCATCATGTCTAAACGTGATTGACAGGACTAGTGTTTTATCCCAAATGTCTGAGGAAAGAAAAATCCAAATTATTAGGAGAAAAAATAAACAGGTAATACAATATATTTCTTTACATCCCTTGAAGCCTGTTTCAGCAGGCTGCAAAAAAGGCCCCAGGAGGCATATTTAAATAAGAAAGGCATTCTGCCAACGTTATTCTAGCTGGAGAAATCTCAGTGAGAGACTTGAGGCTTCTAAAGGATATGCTGTGGTAAAATAGATTAAGCAAACTGGAGTCTTACCCAGCAAACTTAAATCTTCTGGGCTTTTCACAACAAGCCAGACGAGTCGTATCAGCTGAGTAACAATGCTTAATTTTCAGAAAATGAAATCAGCTAACTGCAGTAAACAGAAAGTATTCTTAATTAAATTTTAAACTGAAAGATAAAACTGCGTCTCAGAGTATGATCAAGGATTTGCTCTCAATTAGCTAACTACCTGTCTACTTAGAGTGAGTAAAAGAATTTCTCACTTTGATGTTATTATAACCAATATGCAAGTTGCCACTTCACATCTTACTAAACCTCCATGATAGGGTATTGTTTTGTTGAAAGGACTGTACTGGATTTACTTCTACAATTTTGAAGAGGCACTTTAAGGACAAGAACCAAGTCAAATCTGGACTGTAATTTGTAATTATGCAAATAGAAAGATTTAAAGGTGTAAGAGACTGAAGAAATACTGCAAAAAAATCCTCAGAGATAATAATATATCAACTAGTTGAAGTACAAACTTTTTAGTAGAGACAAAATAGTCATATTTACAAATCCTGTCCCATTCTTTTGGTTTGTCTTCTTCAGGCTTTGGATTTAATGTGAATAACAGCAACCCCACCATATGCATCAATGACCTCATCACAAAATTTAATAAGGAAGAGGGGACAAAACTTAAGCCTTTAACTGCAGACTGCCTTATTGCAAGAACTGTAACTGTGCTAGAGAGGCTTATAGATATTTTTCAGGAGAAAGGGCCCAACGGAGTTCTTCCCCGTTACTACAAGTACTGGATACACAGGTAAGCATAATGATCTTCTCTTTTAAGAAAGTTAGAGATAACTCATGGATGTTTTATCTTCCATTTTCAATGTTCTACCAGGTTGCCTTTAAAACTGGTGACTTAACTGAAATATATATTCCTAAGTAGCATGTGATTCTTTGGTGAGAATGAAAATAACACATAGTAAAATCAATGGACTAGCACAGGTTAAAGAGTGTTTCTAGGTATTTTACAAAGCTGCTGTAGTCATGTCTTTTACCAAAAGGAAAAAAAAAAAAAAAAGAGGGGATGGGGGTGTTACTGTTAATTCCACAGAAAGAAAGTAAAGCAGGAAATAGAAAATATTGCCAAAAAACTTTCTCTGTTAAGAACCCATAAAGTGAGAATATTCTACTAGATAGTAGTCCTCTATGTTATTTTTTTATTGTTTCTGCAATCAATTAATTCATAACTGTCTGTTTTTCTTTAACTACAGTGGTAAGCAAGTCCATCTCTACAATGAAGAGGGCCCAATTGCATGGATAGTTGGGATAGATGATTATGGATTCCTTCAAGTTCATGAAGAAGGCAAAGGTGTAGAGTCTGTGCATCCAGACGGCAACTCTTTTGACATGCTGAGAAACCTCATAATCCCAAAGCATTAGTAGTCCTCAGAACTCACAATGCAAAAGGAGGCTCTTTACTATTCAACACCAAGCAGCTAAACTTGCTTAAAGGTGGGAGGGTGGTTGATGGCGTGGTTGTTTGTTTTTTTTTTTCTCTTCCAATTTCTAATGTCTTTGTTCTTTGAGATGGATAACTTCAAGAGTTTAAGAAGAAGTAATTATCTTTTGCTAAAGTCCTCTATTCTGTTGCATTAACTTAAAAACACATCTACGTTGCCATTCTTTATAAGCACCTATTCTTTAAAAGGACCCTGATTTCAAAGGAGTACTTTGTAATGAACAGAACTTCTTCTTCGATTACACACTGTATTTGGCTAAATCTTTTGTTTTCAGAAGGGGTGTTTTCATTGTGTTTAGCACTATACAGTACAAGATTTACATATTTACCATGTTTTTATTAACTAGATTCAGGTTTTTTTTGTTGTCTGCAGTGGAATCATCTAGAAGAGCTCATCATATATTTCTGAATTAGTGGGCTTACCACTGTGCTTAGCTTCAGGTCTAAGTAGAACCTTGCTGACTTGGTTCTTCTCCATATGGACCTGTACAACAGTTTACATACTGTGCTTTGGTCTCAAGTCTGCAACGCTATCATGGCTGCCTTGAGTTTTTGGAGAGTTTTCCATCAGCTCGTAAGAACTGTGGTTGGTTATACCAATGTATTTTTGCTTTTCCTACTCAGTTGGATCTAAGCAAATCATCTCATATCTCCGTTAAATTATAGTCTTCTGAGAGGTTTTAGCCCTATAAGAATAGCCCACTGGAGGTCATGACGGGTGTAGCACCTAGTTGAAAAGCTCTTATCTGGGTTATCGTAGGATTCCATTCTAGGGGATGGAAGTCTAAACAGTTTAGAGTTTAACAGTAATTCCACTGTAATAGTAATGAAGTTAAGAGAATAAGTAAGAGAAAATGCCCCACTCTTTAAGATCCCTGCTGTAAACAGTTACTACAGTGAAAACAAGAAAAGACGCAGTTACCTGTGTCCAAATTCTCTTCCATCATTTCTGGTTTCACCCCTCCTTTCCCAAAGTAGGGCATCTGGTTTTGCTGTTAACCACTGAGAACAAGAGGTTTAACATCTGCTGACCTGGAAATAACTTGCTCTTGGGGCTGGCTGCACAGTGTTAGCGTGGTCATGTTTGGAAAACATCGTGAGGTAGGCATGTGGGATCTTCTGTGTGATAGGCAGCTTGTTGGGTTTTCTCCTGTGCAAGATGAATTTGTACCAGGAGGCTGGCCACCAGAGCACTTCAAATGGTTCTCTACAAACAAAAAGTTTATCATAGGTGTGATGTGGCCAGCTTCATTTCCTCAAGTAGGCAGCACTGCTTATTATGTTACCTGGTCCCTACTAAAGGTGGATCAGCCAAATTGGTTTCCACAAAGCACTTCTGTCTACTAGCCAGAAATGTTTTTTTTTTTTGGTTAAAGTTCACCTCATAAACAATCTGAACATGTTAGTAGATTGTTTCAGTTACAAAGCCAAGAACTCTTAAAGCAAGGAAGCTAGTATGTAATGGTAATTTAAAGTAATCCTCACATATTAGGTTTTAGGTGGTTTGGCAGCAAGTGCTAAAAATTAAGTTGTCCCTCTTACATTTAGGACTTTTAGCTCCATATCACAGTATATTAGTGTGTGTGCCTGGTTGTCTGTCGTCTGCTGTTTTGTTTTCCCTTGTGATCTGCATCATATGAGACTGCACACCAATATTTCGTAGAACTGTACAGTGGAGTGTAGACAGCTGTTAATTGGCTTAGTTAAAATGATACACATGAACACCGATTTTTACATTTTCCCACCAGATACTTCAAAGCTGCTTTTGGCTGTTAATTTTTGGCAGCTACCTTTATTTTATAACCAAATATTGATGCATATTATAATTGAATGAAATTTGAGTCTAAGTTAATAAAGTTTAAATAAAAAAGAGCCCATTTATATATACATATATATAGCGTGTTTGTGGTTGTGCGTGTGTGTATGTACACATCTTTGTGCATCTTCACTTCTTTTTTACCTTTTCCTTCAAGTAGCTCATAAACATTGCATGCTGCTGCTGGTCAGCTGTGGAAAGCAAAATTCTGGTACTGTTTTTTTCAACCACAGAGTTTTACAAAACTTTAGATCTGTATCTCAATATGAAATTTGTAGCTAAAACACTATCTGTTTTGGTACAGTAGACTATGCCAATAGGAAACATCGTTGATATCACTCATATTCCAGATACACTGATGAGTGCCTGTAGAGATTCCTTTTAATGATTAGGCTGGGCATCAGGTTTTGACTTGAATTGCTTCCTTAAAACATGCTCTCCCTACGCTAGGGACAAGTACTGTATAAGAATGATGAGGAAAAATGATAAAACATGTTCCTGTTGGAAGGACATAATGGAGTACCTGCAAAATTTCACTTCACTAAGCTATCACAGTGAGCAGAAGGCAGATGTATTTTTTAATAGTAAAACGCTGCAATATTTCATGGTTGCTATCATTCCATTTTGGATTTCTTCATAGTCTTTTTTAATGAAAAGCATGTTTTATTCTTGCTTTGAGTAGTAAGATTATTCTGAAAAGGTTTGCATTAAAACTTAGCACTGAACTTCCTTTCTATAAATAAGAACTAATCAAGTGTGGATTTGTCAGAGCATAGGTAGATGGTGTGGGAATACCACTTTGCCTCAACTTTTTAGTGGCCTCTTCCTGTGTGTGTAAAACTACCTTCTGTCTTGTGGAAATAGCCTTGAGTTGAATAAAGCATTTGTTACAGACTTGACCTTTCCTTCAGAAGAACCAAAGAACTTCACAAAGAAAATTCATGTTATATACAGAGCAGTGGAATCAGGTCATTCTGGCTAGCAGCTGTTACTGTCAAGAACGCCAGTGAACCTTCCTATACCGCACTCATCTTAAGGTATTTGGGGAGCACAGCCAGTAATCTTATTCTTTTTATGGCAAACTTGGCACACCCAGAAAACCACAACATTTTTGTATTTTTGTTATTGTTCTTTACATAAGACAGACAAATGTGGTGTAGTGTGGTCTCTGAACATAGGTATGTAGAGAATCAGACATCTCCAGACCCAGAAGTAATGCACTGAAAATGTTTAATTTTATTAAATGTCTAGATTAGTAAACCACTTATTTCATTGTGAGGCTGATGTCATATCTTAAACTATTTTCTTGATGAAGTGCTTTCAAAAACATTTATTATGGTGTCCATATTTCTGTGACTTAATTTTTTTCTCCGAGACTGTTATAACGTTTCTTGAATTACACATTGTGCAAATATCTATAGAGATTGTTTGTTGATCAGAAAACTTTTGCAGAGCAAGCAGAGTGTGTTGGCATGTCTGTGTTCAGAAAGAGTAAGCAGGTTGTGTCCAGACAGAACCAATGCTGTTTCCAAAGATTTGAAATAGTAATAATGTACTTAACATTTAAGAGTTCAAGCAGTACATCTCACTTCTATTAAAATGTTTTATAAGACTTCAGAGTGTTGTTAAAATCTATCCAGCAAATATAATATACTTCAAGGGCTATTATCTAGAAATAATATTAAAGTATTTAATTCTTTATGCTGCTGTTTAATTGTGCAACTGTTGGGGGGGGTTAATTATTTTTTTGCTTTTTCTGATCCAGCTACAAGACCTCAGCAGTCTAAAAAATTACTCTCTGCAACTACTTTGTAATATGCAATAGCTACATCAATTTTTTCTGTAGTACAGCTTAGTAGGTGTTGTGAAAAAGATTTGTGCTGCTAACAGTTGATTCATTCCTGGGGGAAGCTGGCTTGATAAAAGCATTTGCATGCATAAGTTATGGTAGTGATGCACAGCAATGATCAGACACCAAAGAAATTAAATCTGGACTGAAGTAAGAACAGAGGTCAAAAAATGGTGGCATGCAGCAGAGTATCATCATGTAGCAAACAACTGAGAAAAAAGAACTGCAGGGAGGAATTGTAAACTGATGCTGTATTTGAATATCTTGCATTAGGGTGTTTCATTAGTGATTCTGTGTTATCTTCCATTCTCCAAGACTCTCCCTTTAAAATGTAATGTGGCTTAAACAGAAAACATAATTCCTTGTATTTTATGATACACTAACTGTCAAATATAGTGTCATAATTGAAATAAATTTTCAAATATACAGTGTTATTCTTTGTGAAATCTTGTGTTTTGTAGTAAAAAAAAAAAACAAACTCACTTTTCCTTTGGCTACAGGACTTTATTATCATTTTAACAGTTCTGTTTTACATAATAAATAAGCAAAAATGCTTTACATTTTTAGGGAATACATATATAATTCTGAGCATTAATAGGTTGTTTGTTTTGCGTGCTTTTTCACCTACATTTGCCAAATAGCTCATATCTGCATCATATATAAAAAAAAAAAAAGCAAAATCTAATGTTCAGGAAAAAATGTAATTAAATTTTCTCTGTGTTGCTTTTGAAGTATGAGTGAAATGTTGAAAAAATGCTTGGTGTGGTGTTTTGTGATTTTTAGAGAAATGCTAATATCTGGCAGGTATCCCATTCATAAAGATAGCATTTCCACTTTATCTCAGTGATCTATTATCAGATTTTACACCTATAGTCCACTGTGCTTAATTTAATTAAATTACTTAAATGCCCTTTTGAAATTACATGGTTGTAACCTGGAGAGAAGTCTGTTCCCTTACCACCTTATTTGCATTGCACTGTTTCTATTAATAGGATAAAAACTTTTGAGACATCAATATGGGATTAACATTTCCAACTTTATATTTAGGTAAATCATTACCCCTCTCACACTCTTTCTCTCTTTCCTTCTGCATAGACTTTACTTGCTAGGCCTGACCTCCCCCAAGATTTTAGATCCCATCAAGTTGCATGATAAAGGTATCTATGATAAAGATATCTATACTGGCTGGAATAAGTATGATGGAGAGAACTTAGGTTATTTTTCATAATATAATGCAATTCACACTCCACTTACATGACATAATTTTTTCCAATTATTAAAAACATTGCCACTGTCAATGGCTGCACCACATTCTACAGTAATAGCATACTATAAACATCTGTAGTTTAACTGACTAAAAGTCGATGCCTGAACTCGTATTTTTCTCTCAGTATAATGTACTCACATTCCAGATGTGAATATGCAATTGCTGTTTCTATTTTGGAATGGCAGGAAAAATGTTTCACACATTTGCTTTTATAATCACAGATCTTTTCTAAAACCTACTCTGTATTATCATATGTGAATGCATAATTGATTCATTATTTCCTAGCAGGGAAAATTCGTGTATTTGAATGTCATATACTGCAAAACATCTGTGGGAGAGTGATGGAACACCTCCTCTACTCAGGCTTGTTGAATAAAGCCTGGAAGTGTGAATAACAAGCTAGACGCTGGAAAAATATTTTGTGGTATTTTACTGAAAAATATTAATGGTGTTTTTTAACCAAAGCCTAATTTGTACGTTCCTGAAAACATGTTTTTATTATGAGAATTACTTATAAGAACAGAAAAATACACCAGATTGACTTCATGTGCAGCAATGCACTAATGAGGTATGTATGGAGAGACACGTAATATGAAAGAGTTGTGCATCAGGTTTCTTTTTAATGATGCAAACAATGTCAGTTACTCCTTAATAGGGTATGGTTTTAATTTAAGAAAATTAACATACAAGTCATAGCATAATTGTATCTGCTAAGAAGTTGGGTGCATTCATGAGTAACACTGGCTGGGAAAGCTGTTAAATAAAGCCAGTATAAAACCAGCTTGAGTCTCATCAATTAATGAAATCAAAATGATAATAATACTCACTCATAACATTTCTGGAGAAATGCCTTCTCTAGCTTTAGAAAAACCAAGGGGTACAATTAAAGTGAATATGTTGGTTTGGCTTTGCTGTTTTTTTATCCTTGCTAAAAAGTCGCTATTCTCGTAGTGACTGATTAGGTATTTTTGCTTATATTTGTCATGAAATGTGGCATTTTTTTAGTAAATTAAGTCAGACAGCTGTGAATTTCCAAAGTGAATACCGATTTAGCTTCATAATAAAGCTTTCTGTGTTAAACTTTTAATTGAAAGCAATAAAAATACTGAAGATTATTTTCAAATACATTAACGGTATTATTGTTTACTCATAGCAATAAATATCCATAGGTGCAAGGAGGTGACTGAATATTATTACTGTACATACAAGATGGAGAATGTGTACTTTAAAAAAGTGTGTATTTCATTACATTTTTATCTGACAAGGTGCAATCCATGAGCAAGTATTTTTCCATATTGCACAAGCCAGGTAAGCATTTTCTTTAGCAAAGGTCTCTTTGGAGAGAGTCTGGTAAGAGAAAAGAAGTTTCTAAAATGTAAACTAGCTTTGAATGGGGCTAAGAAATGTAGCTAAATATGGTGGACTCAGATCTACAAAAACCTTTATTGTTATTTACACCTATTATGTAGGGAGCCATACGTTGTTTTATCAAAAGCACATGAATGTTTTGGGAAGTGGGTGAAAGACAAACTGGACCAACTTGTCAGGAAAACACACAGATTCGTATGTTTCCTTATTTCTTGGTTTGCAAACTTTACAAAGAAGTAAAAACAAGGGGGGGATCTATTCCTAATAGGCTGGGCAGAATTTAAATATATGCTGTATGCTTTTTGCTTTCTAGTTTATTGGCACAAATTGAGATGTATGCAAAGGGTTCACTTCAAAGCAATGATGTACCTGGCTTTACTTCAAGTGCAATCTTGTTTCTTGTGGTTGTGCAATGACTTCTGACTTTTCTTATTCAGATTGTCCGCTGACATAATTTGTGAAGTGCATGAATCAGGCAAATATTAATCTTACCTTTGTGTTGACAATGAGATTTATGCTTAAGGAAGTGCAGTGTGTTAAAAACTGAACTTTTCAAACTTCAGAAGGTTGCTAGTAAGTTTAAAATAAAGCGTAAATGTTCATTATTCCCTTGACTATAAATAAAACATTTTCTGGTGCTATAATTAAAATGAATTTTTGATTAGCTGGTTTGAAAAACTACACAGCGTTCTCCCAGAATATTCAGTGGAATACACTTTTTAGAAGTTTCTTTTTCTTATTACATTTTTATGGGGAATAATCTTTAGTTCCTGCTATGCGATTTGTCCCAATTCGCCATGACAAGACCTGTAACCCTTTAATATATATCTTTTTATGTATTAATTTGTCATGATATCATTCCTTGTTAAGTTAAATGGTGGCAGTAACAATCTCTGAATACTGAAATCTGTCTTAAATAAATCAAATTCAGATTTGATTTATTTTAAAAACTTTTGGATAATTAATAAATAAGCGTGTTCCAAACTGAGTTCTGTTTGGTTTGTACAACTGTATTATGGATACTAAAAATCATCACTCTTTAAACAAAGTTCATTTGTCAGGATGTTTAACACTTGGGTGGAGAGTTGATGTAAGGTTTCACACAGTTTGTCAAAAATTCCTAACCTAGAGTGTACAGTTTATGATAATGATTAAAAAAAATAATATATCTTGAATGTACTTTGAGAAGGAGGGGATAAGGGAAAAAATGTTCTTCATATAAATCTCTGCATATAACACCTATCATTTAATTTTGTTGCACACTATAAAATAACAAAAATAAGATCTGTAACAAGTCTTCTCACTGGCACCAGAGCTTAATCTTTGACAACGAAGCACTGAAGCTAGATGTGTTCTTTTTCCTGACCTTGAAGGTGCTGTTACACATGGCTTGCCAGGAACACACAAGTCTGTCCCTCAATGACCTTCAGCTATGCTCAGTAAATGTAACCATGTTTTCTCATGCTTTTTTGGAAATCATTACAGTTTGACTTCTCAATTACATGTAAATACTTTTCTACTACCGTCACCTTCCATTGGCTATTATTACAGAAGTTCCAATATAATGGGGTAGTGCAGTTTCCTTGTGGGTTTCTGGAGAAGAAGCTGATGAGGGGCTTTGGTTTTTGTAAATAAATGTATTTACTTCCTCAGAATTGTACCCATAATTTTCTCCTACATGTCCTGTTGCTGTACATGATGAAGTTTGAAATGTGCCATGTTTAGCTAAAACATGGTGATAATTTAGAAGCACAAATGGAACTTGTCCAGAGGGTCTTACATCCATCACACACTCACTTTCAGAATCATGATCGAGCTTTACAGTCATTCTCTCATCACTGTCCACTTCATCTAGATTCGTAGCATGGTGACTAATATGCCCATATTTAGGTTCTTTCATACAAATCCGTCTTGTTTGTTCATATACGGAGGGCACTGGTAGGAGATGACTTAATTGTCCTATAGCTTTAGACTGGAAACATTCTGATTTTGGCAGCAAGGAATTAGCTATTGAGTTTGAAAAAGAACTTTCATTAATACTCATTTTTTCTTGTAGGTCTCTGTTAAAAGCTAACTTGTTTTCTTCTTTAATAAGATGGTGAGGTGGCTGAATCCTGTTCTCTATTTTGGCGGGTTTCATGATGCCGGAATCATAAATCTCTTCTTTGTATCTGCTGCCTGGCATGGGTGCTGTGCAACTTGTAAAGTTGTCAGAGAGAGCATCTTGGTTGTATCTTCTGTTTGATATGGGCACTTGCAGGAAAGAGAAAACATGTTAATCACTGGAGACGAGCTCATATAATAGTTACACTCTGACACTTTTTATGACTGAACTTTAATACCCATTTGCTTTGGGACGGATCCAAGTCCCACTGAAGACATCAGAGACACTCCCATTTGCCTCGGTGGCTTTGGATAAGCTTCTCTAAGACAGTACTGAAAAGTCAAAAATCATTCAGAAGCAATTCTAAAAATGTTTTCTGTGTTACTATGTGAAATGCCCATTTGTTTATTTGACTGTATGATTATAAATCACTGTCATTGTTAATACGGTCAAATCAGGAAACTAAACCTAAGAACTAAATATTAGGAAATGTGACTTACTATTTAAAAAATTTGGACTTAATAAGCTCTTCTCAGAACTCAGCAAATGATTTATCAAAGGTAGTCTAACATTTACTAAATGTCGGTGATTACAGTAAAACGGAATTTATTTTTCCTGTCACTGTGGAAGTATACTGGACACTTGCCCTTGTAATGAAAGGGGAAGAAAGTATATAGTATTAGATACTGACTTCCATCATGTTCAAGACTTTGCTTTTTTTTTTTTTTTTTCTGTAAAAAAATAGTGTCAGATACTAAAAATGTCTACTGAGAGCAACAGAAATACTGCTTAAGTAATGCCAGATCTCTGCTTTAAAGATACTTTTATATGGTGGAACTGTATGTATACTAGAAATGTAATTTAAAATAAACACTGAAAATGTTCACATTCAAATATAGGAGTACTGAACTGGGTGTGCATTGAAAATCAGAAGTTAAATTTTAAATTTTCAAGGGGCTTGGAACCTAGGATTTCTATTCAGGCTTCTTTAAAATATATTGAGAATCTTTTCCCTGAAGCTTTTGTATGGTGGCAAAACTTGTTTAATAATTTGAATTGTTTTTATCATTTTCTGCTTGGTTTACACAACTTTTCCTTTAGTACTGTCCTATCTATCAACAAATGATAAGAGAAAAAAACCCACTGTCTTACTCCCATACAATATGGCTAAAATTAGGTGAGTACTAATTTTTCCTGCTGAGTATCTTGTATGAACAGTTTGACAGTTATACTACTCCTACAAGGCATATTTGAAAGTTTTATGCTAAAGGTTAAATGAGGCACTTACCATATTTCTCAAATTAAACCTAAGCTCCATTTTGTGTCATGGTTACTGAAAGTCCTGAACCCCTAAGTGCCTTTTGTAAAAGGGGCTTTCTGTTTTTCTAAAAATTTTATTCAACATCTTAAAAGTTTTGGAGTTCCCCTGTAGTAGTTGCTGACATAACTGCACCCGCTAATAATTAGATATTCCCTATGCTATAGTAGACTGGAAAAGCCTTCATGTATAACAGAGGAAGCAGAAATAGCTCAATTGTACCTTTTTTTATATGCATAGCTTCATTAATTTCAGAGGGAGTTGCACCACATAATTAACACCAGAATTTAAACAGGAATCTGGATCCAATTTCTTCTTGATCAACCCACCATCCTCCAAGAAGCAACAACCTTTCAAGTTATTGTTTTTAATTTGTATGCAGACATTTCATTACCAAGAAGTATATGCAGCCCTAAGTGAACTGACTTCTCGTCAGCTGTTGAAAAAGAGCCCTCTTGGATCACAAATCAAAACAGGGATTCAGCCACATCTTTGACAATAACTTAGAAATTTTACTAGTGTGATTATACCACTATAATTTTAACTCCACTTTTGGCAGTCTTACCATGAAATAAGTATCCATGCTGAGAGTTGCTGAGGTAAAACTAACATGATTTAACTAAGCTGGAATACCAGTTTTGGTGTTTTTCCCAAACTTGACATTTCCACAAGAGTCATGGGTTTGTTCTCTTACTGCATGACAGAGTACTCTTACCTTATGGCTCTGCTCTCATCTCTGAACAAAAGATTGCCCTTTTCCATTTTTAGAGCCTACATCTGTAAGAAGATGAAGCATCAAGGCAAACAGTTGGACACAATCTTTTTATCTTCATTTTTGTAATCTCAAATTCTGCTGGGCTGATAGCTGCTTTCTTGGTACCAAGAAGTAATTTCCATACTTGGAGATTTACAGGATATTATCAATTTTTTTCTATCCGGTGTCTCAAACATGGTTTTCATCTCTCTTGTTGAGGAAGAAGGTAAGCATTTGGTTAATTGCTTGCAGGCTTCCATTAAAGTTGTCAGCACTTTTGCGGAGTTAGAGCAGACAGTTAAGCAAGCCTGCAGTGCAATAGAGCACAGTAGTTTTTGCCCAGTCACACTCAGAACAGTTAGTGGAGCTGGATGAAAACCTGCTTTTGTCTTCCTTCATGGAGAAAAACCCAGGCGTGCCCTGGGAAGGACTCCTCATGGGGAGTTCTCTCGTGACCTGTTGCTCCATGCTGCTGTGGAAGGGCAGCATCCCAGGACTGCTTCCACCCATCCGGCACGCGGGCACGTGCCCACATATCTGCCTCAGCAGGTGCATCAGGATCCCCTGCACTCCGCAAGTTCTCCAGCCCTGAAAATGCTTTACAGTCCTTGCATTCAATGCACTTAAGTCAGTGCATTCATTTGGGATGCTTTCTGGATCACTCCTCCGTGCTAAGTGAGAGAGACGTATTGCACATCTAAGGCTGTATATCATATGAGAGTGATAGTAGCTTTCTAGAAGGCCCTTCATACTTTCTTACACTGCCTCCATTCATAGCAGCCTACAACTGCAACAGCAAGCTTCGTCCTTCAGGCATCACGTCTGTTAATTCTTGCCAAGGAGCTCTGCTTTCCCACTTGCACACCGGCTGCAGCTCGGGCAAGCAGAGCGAAAATCCCGAGATTAGAGCTCCCCTCTCTTGGCAGCCTGCTCAGAGTTCGACATCCCACCATCCAAATGGCGACAGGAAGGCTACCCTAGGAGGAACTGGTCTGTAAAACATCATGTCTATGCACGGTTGTGGTGTACTAGAGTGATCTTTTCCCCTGCTAACCTGGTGCTGCAGTGAGGCGCATTCCCTCCTGACCTTTACATAGTGCAGTCAAAGATCGGCTGGTGCCCAGTATGGGAAAGATGGTTGCAGAAAAGATATTTCATTCACAAACATGCCTTTTTATACCAAGAATATAATAGGCAGATCTGCTCCTTGCTTTTTCATTGCCCCTATTTCAGTAAACAATGAAGGAAAGGCATCTTAGAACCAGCATAAATCAAAGAAAGACCAGTACTTTGAATAGACCGTCATACAAAAGTTATGCAGTCCTTATCAGCAGAGAGTTTTTGCATCCTATCTCTGGAAAACCTCATCCATTTTTACAATGCTGGGGAAGCTCTCTTTGTCCATGCTGCATCTTTCATACTTTTTCTTGGGCTTTCTGATCTGCATTAATCTCTGAAGAGTATACTCCTGACAGTCACTACAAGTTCTGAAAAGACAAATGCCAACACTTGAATGTTTACGTGTACCCCATGATATTTCAGAATGTCTCCTAATCCTTGGTACAAGAGGTTCTTCAGAGAAGAGGAGCAATTACTCAACAATCCTAGTTTTGCTGAAGACCAGCCAGCAGAGCTGCTGTACTGCACTCAGGTCACACACTCCTGTGTCACAAAGGTGTGCTGACATTCCTCTGTGTCAAACAACACAGAGGTACAACAGACCTTAGCACTGTCCACGTGAATGAAAAAGATATTTTTGTAGATTAGCTTGATATCTGCCCTGTGTCCTGGCCTGAACCCTAATTGCAAATACTCTGAGGCATGAGCTGATTTTGTAATTATTAGTTTTCCTATTATTTTCCCTCCAAAAAACAATAGTAAGACAATATGGTCTTCATGACCTCTTAGGGGATTACATTTTTTCAAGGAAGATGTCGTATTACTTCACAGGCAAAACCTGGGGAAGGGGGTTGAGGAGGCCAGAAAGATGGGTGGAGAGAAACCAGAGCCTTTTCATGGATTTCCTTAATATTCTTCATGATTATCTGAGTTTTAGCATGAATTGTGGCACTACGCTTCATACAGATAATAAAGACAGGCCAACAGCATAACTTAAGAGATGTGCAAATACTCTGATACCCACAGTAGTAATGCATCCGTTCAAGTGTAGAAAGGAACATCCCCGACTAAGAAGATGGTTGCCTTCTCTAAAGAGAGTTTCTTTACTGATGAGTAGGCCAGCTGGAAAAAAAAAAGTGGAAGAAGCTTTGAAACCAGATTCTGAGGCTGCAGCATCTGATTTGCAGGCAGTTTTATCTGCTACGTGCTTTTCCAGAGCTTTGATGGCTTGGCATGATCATCTTAAAATCTCTGATCTCTCCAAAAGAAACTATTTTCCATAGTGAAAAATGTCTCTGGCCTACGGCATTTTTGGCAGATGCCTCTATGGATGTGATGTGGAATAGCCCTAGCATCCAACCCGGTTGCCAGATGTCATATTTGGCATTGCCTTTGGACTGAAGATAATGATGCTAAGCAGATCCTCTCTGCTTTGAAGCTTACTAGCTGTCAGTTTTTCAGTGAACCACTGAAAAAAGCAACAGTTGACAATGTAAGGAAGATCAGATGCCCCTTTCAATTCGAAGCAAAAAGTTGCTTCCAAAGATCCAGATTTCTCTTTTGCCAGCAGTCTCAGCAAAAGTACAACAGGGCTAATTCTACCTCAAGAGGAAACAAACTTGGGAACAATTAGAGATAAATCCTCTGCTTGCAATGGCTGCTCTGTTTTTCTCTCCGCATTCTCAGCGCTGTGTGTGGACTCCAGCAATGATCTCTGACCAGGCTTTAGTTTGACCATATTCTTTTTTCCTTCCTAAATAGCGCAAGTGTAAGGGATCTTGCAGAGAATTAATTGTACCAAGTCAATTTTCATCAAATGCCCAATAGCTAAGCATCCATTAAAATACATCTCCGCTCAAAAGAGAACCCACATATTCCAACTTAAGCAGCAAAAGCTTAAGTACAAGTAGAATCACAAGGAAGACCTGCTGGTATCAGAGCTCCATTTTCCTGGTCACAAGAAAATGGTGAAGGTATGCATGCATGATGAAACAGAAAAATACCAGCAGTTGCTTGCAGCATTTTGTCGATTTTTTTTTTTTTTTCCCCTAAACAGATTCAGTAGTATTCCTGTGTAATTCTGGTAGCTATCTGCCCACATCTACCAACTGATGGTAAATTGCTTGTCTGCTGCTGTGCTCACCAGGCTTTTCTGGCAAATTTTATGGCTGTGTTCAGTTTTACAAACTGTTCTCTGAAAAGGCTGCTCTTTCCACATCAGTTCTCAGTATATCTGATGGCAACCTCTGAGTAGTCAGAGGTGGGTCTACTTTCTCAATCAGTCTGACAGCATCCATTAGTCTGGAAGCAGAGAAGAAAAGCTGGGCTGACTTCTGTACATGCAGGATAGCTTTGTTCCTGGAGACTTACTGGTGGTGATTTACTTTCATCCTTATACTTCTCAAAATATATAGCTTCTTTGTCACCCACAAAGACGCAGCATCTTTAGAAGAGACAAAACCATTCCTAAAACATCTCATAGAATCACAAAATAACCCAAGTTGGAAGGGACCCACAAGGGTCACTGAGTTCACCTCCTGGCTCTGCACAGGACCACCCAAAAATCAGACCATGTGTCTGAGAGCATTGTCCAAGTGCTTCTTGAACTCCAGCAAACTTGGTGCTCTGACCACTTCCTATCGCTTCTAGTCTAAAGCTACTCCTTTTGACATCCAGCCCACAACAGTAGCAAAAGGAAGCCAGCACACTAGAGGAGCTCAGGAAAAAAAAAAAATAAAAATTAAGCTGTGCTAGGCTGTAAGAAAAGCTTTAATTTTACTTATTTTCAACCTAAATACAGGACAATAAAGTAAAATATGACAGTCAGCTAGGTGACTTCAAACGGCCCCATGAAGGACAGAACCCTGGGCAGAAGTTATTTTGTGGGAGACATGCTCACTCTCTGATACCATCTTCTCTCTCTTGTAGTAAGTTCGTATTTTAACATCTGCAGATGTTCCCTTCAAATCTGAAATACTTAATGTTATGTCCCTATGTGAAAAAAATGCTTGTTTCTGGTATACAGAGAATTTTGAGCTTATCTTTTCTAGCTTTTTTTCTAATAATATTTTTTATTTATTTTTCATTACTGCTACCTCCATCACATCCATAATGAAGTTATAAGAAAGGAATGTTTCCATCCAACTTTATAACAGTATATCAAACAGCCAGCCCCCATTGGTGATTTTTAAATAATCAAAATGGTGTATGCAGATCAATGTAATGTATGTGAGATCTAAGGATTAGTGTTTCTTTAGCTTGTTTACATTATTTACTTTATAGCTTTGAAAAGTTATTTCCTATAGGTTGCCACCTCAGAGAAATCAACGTCTTCAGTGCTTCCTTCAGAGAATTTGAGCTAACCGTCTTCATAGAGAGGTGACACAGTTGATCAGGGGGAGCACTGAAGACATTTTAAATGAAGCACGGAGACAGAGCATTTCATTTCGTCATGCCGTGTAGTAACTGTAAGGTACTGACACTCAGAATGACTTCATATTCAGAAAGAACAACCTGCAATTTTTGTGGAAACAGATCATGTTTATTTTAATTTCTGTATGTGGACTAAAGTTCATTTGTTTCTTCCTGACTTCAGTGATGACTTACCTCGGTAATTCCACTACACAGCTCCGACGGTGCAAAGCATGAAGGCCAGTATTAAAGGAGGTGGTATCTCTGCCCTGTTCTAAAAGTGATTCTGGTGAATACATTTTTGCAACTGATGCTTTGATAATAGAATCACAGAATCACAGAATGGTTTGGGTTGGAAGGGACCTTAAAGCCCATCCAGTTCCAACCCCCTGCCATGGGCAGGGACACCTCCCACCAGCCCAGGCTGCCCAAAGCCCCATCCAGACTGGCCTTGAACACTTCCAGGGATGGGGCAACCACAGCTTCTTTGGGCAACCTGTTCCAGTGCCTCACCACCCTCACAGTGAAGAATTTCTTCCTAATGTCTAATCTAAATCTACCCTCTTTCAATTTAAATCCATTCCTCCTTGTCCTATCACTGCACTCCCTGACAAAGAGTCCCCCCCCAGCTTTTCTGTAGCTCCCTTTGGATACTGGAAGGCCTCTCTGAGGTCTTCCTGGAGCCTTCTCTTCTCCAGGCTGAACAACCCCAACTCCCTCGGCCTGTCTTCACAGGAGGGGTGCTCCAGCACCTTGGTCATCTTCGTGGCCCTCCTCTGGACACACTCTAACAGGTCCATGTCCTTCTTGTGCTGGGTCCCCAAAGCTGAACACAGGGCTCCAGATGGGGTCTCACGAGAGCAGAGCTGAGGGGGACAATCACCTCCCTTGCCCTGCTGGCCGTGCTGCTTTTGATGCAGCCCAGGGTATGTTTGGTTTTCTGGGCTGGAAGTGCACATCGCAAGTTCATGTGGAGCTTCTCATCCACCAACACCCCCAGGTCCTTCTCCTCAGGGCTGCTCTTGATCCTTTCTCTGCTCAGCCTGTATTTCTGCTTGGGAGTGTCCCAGCCCGTGTGCAGGGCCTTGCACTCAGCCTTTCTGAACTCCATGAGATTCACATAGGCCCACCTCTTGAGCCTGTCCAGGTCCTCTGGATGGCATCCCTTCTCTCCTAATACTCCTAATCAAGTGCTTATGGTAAAGGGAAGTGAGATAAGCATGTAAATACTATAAACATACTGGATGTTACATTTCACTGTTTCTGATTTTCTGTATTTCCTGAACATCTTGTATTTCCTGTTTTCAAATTACAATTACAAATATTTCCCAGACACCCCACAGTTTTTCTTTTCCATTTTTCTTTTTTTAAAGTGACACCCACCTTCATAACTCTGTGCAAGATTATGCCGGATGATGTTCACTGGCTGCTCAGGAAGATTTTTGGATGGTGACTGGCTGCTGGGTACCAAGGAGTTGGCATAATGCCACTGGCATTCTCCATTTGTCTGCAGCGTACTCAAGAAAAACCGAGCCACTTCACAAGGTGCTCCTTGAGACTGCCCGAACTTAGAAGGCAGCATTTGCTTTTTGCTACTGAAGACATGAGAATCGACAGGGAAGTGTCCATAATGGTAAGAGAAAGGCAAGCTATATGACGGGGCATATAAAAGTTCACTGTTTTCTGAATGGAAGTTTTGTTCTTGAATGGTGGCAGCGTTCACTGCAGGGCTGGATCGCCAGTTTCCCACCTGGCTGCATTCCAGTTTGTCTGTTTGGAATGAGCTGTATTGCTGGGGGAAAGAAAAAAAGGAGAGTAAGAGAGTTAAATGACTAACTTTTATATGAAACCACGTAACATATCATACAGGCACCCAAAGCTGGGCCTCCTTGAATTGCAATCTCGCTGGCTACAGTGGCTTACCAGTGCATTTGAAATTCCTTGCCTTCACTATACCTTACCTTCACTTAACATGTGAACAAAGAACAATTTTGTCATCCTAATGTTAAGGGTTTATTTGAGAATTTGCCAGCTGGATTTTAGCTAGTGATTGTAGGCAGTTGCAAATACCGGCGGGCGTAAGTTTGTTGCAGAGCACAGGAAGTTACTGATAAGTGCAGTGTCAAACCATTAATGTGATGTTTTGACTGAAGTGTATGTGCTAGATGCATTCAGTGCTTTTTTTTTTTTTTTTTTAAGGTAATAGTAACCTCTTTCAACAATATTCATTGCAGTCTCAGAATGTCTTACAGTGCTTATCAGTATCACCAACCCTGTTTTATGGGTGATCTCCATACATAGCTCCCTTTTGCATCTAGTTCTGGCTCACCCAGTGACAGATATCACAAATCCCACTCCAGCCCTCTGTTTGCTAGGATTCTTTTGTATGAAGCATTCTCCAGCATAAGGAAACTGCCAGTATCTATGTGATGTTTAGAGCTCTGCACATCAACAGTGAATAAGATGTTTTATGCTAGCTCAAATTTTCACTGCACAGCTGTCCTTAATACATTGCTTTCTTCTTCTAACCAAGAAAACACATTGTTTTTGTTTTTGTTTTGTTTTTAAGCACTTTACATCCTCCAAATCCAGAAGTCTTTCTGTCTGCATCACTTGCCAGAGCTGTTTTGTAATATTTATGCTGTTCACCCCAAGAACATAAGGGTCTGGTTGTATTCTGGCCTACAAGGACGTTCTTGCAGCAGAGCATGCTGTAGTCAGTTTTACAGTAAATTCAGTTCCAGAGGATTTCTGTCCTGGCTCAAGGACTCTACCACAATAACTGGTGAGTAAATACTGCTGAAAAAGTTACCTGTTGTGGGTAAGGCGTTGTTCTGAGTTTTGCCTTCATTTTATTACTTTTGGGTTTTACTATTTTCCTTGTTTCCTGCGAGGTAGATACTGAGTTTCTGCACGAAAACTGTGACTTAGAAATGGTAACCTGGTCCAGTGACAACTGAAGTTCCTTATACTCAATATCTCTGCAAAAGAACAGTCCAATAGATTACGTACTCAAACATACCACACAGATTCAAAATAACTCCTTTGAAAATACATTAGCTTTCACAATGTTTTCATTCGTCCAAGAATGAGTCTGCAGTACTAGACTGGGGATGCTAGCAGGTAGTGAATTTTATGGTCTGACTGTTTCCACAGGAGTCTGGCATACACATTCCACTGGGAACAGAGTTTTAACATCTTTGCATTAAATGTCCCTACTCTCTGACCCTAAGCTTATCCCAACTTTCTCTCAGCTATCTGTGGCATTTTGGAATCACGGCCATGTCAGCTGGTAGGAAGACACAGATCAATTCATACATCTTCTCCTTAGTCAAGAATTGGTCTCTTTCCTGGCTCTCACAACTTGCTCTGAGGAGAGGTTAAAGGAGCGATGTTTCTCTCCTGTCAGCGCAATGCCCTTGTAACTAGGCCATCGGAGCTGCAATATTGTTTTTCTCCTCTGTTTTGTTCATTTTGACTTGTTCTACATACAGGGCAGATCTACAAAAATGGCTAAAAAACAAATCAAGGACAGACTATGGATCATATATTGAAACATTAATTGATATATTCCTGATGATTAAATGGTCTCCCCTTGTTTTGTCTGTAGCAACATTGGAGCATATTTTTGAAACGATAACTTTAAACAAACAAACAAACAAAAAAACATACTTCTCTGACACTTCCTATCTAGAACTCTTTTCCATTGCTTTTTGATGGTGAACAACCTGGAATTAAATTTGAAGATTATACTGTTATGTCCCTGGCATAGTTTCCTCTTTTTTTCATTCAAATCACTTGCCCCAACTTATGGGACTCAATCAGGTTGCAGGATGGAGTCTTTCCTTAGTGCTGCTGCTCTCACATCTGTATAGGAATGACTGCAGCATTGGCCAATGTGTCTAGCGCTGCGTACCTCCTTCAGGTAGTTTGAGGAAACATCCTGTGGTTGCTACCTGGTCATACACTTTAACTCCTCAAGATCAGGTAGTAGAAACAGCAGTATCATATGCAAACACATATGACCCTACCACAAACATCATGCAAACATAATTTACTTTCAAGCCAGTTAAGAAGCGGACAAGTCTAGGCAAAAGGGTATGTAGTTCCCTGCTTTTTTCTGCTGCTTTTCAACAAAAGCAGTGCCCTTTATCATTTTTTAAAAAAATATTTTTATTTTTTAAGGTAGTCTTTTCAGGCACAGTCTGTTCCGCTGTTACTTATCTCCTTTATTCCACGTGGGTTTCTGTCTCTCTCAGGTTGATATCAAGACAGGAATTTCGTCACCTTCACCTTTACGACTTGAACCAGGATTCATAAACTGCATGCCCAAACCTCTGCACATTCACAAGCTCAGTGGAAGCCGCTTGGCATTGTGCGAAGATAGTTTCACCCTGACTGTCTGCAACCCAAGGCAAGTGAGGGAATCCTTGGTGATTCACCCACCCCCGGAAGGAGTAACGCTTCCTAACATTTCTCTGTCTCGCAAACTGACGCCGTGACCTCTGCTGGGCAGCTGTATCTCTTGCTGTGTCAGGACAGCACCACTGCAGTTCTGATGCCAATTACAGAACCAGGTCCAGGTCTAACACAAAAAGCTACCAGTGGTACTACACATTCAAGCAGATGGTATATGAAATAACCATCAAAAATACTAGCTCTTTTTAGCTCAATGTGCTTCTGTAACTAAAAGAGGGAGGATATGAGGAGAGAAAAATGGCTGCAACATACAAACACAGAATGGTACTGGAAGACACAAGTAAAGCAAACTTAAAGGATTCAATTAGTAATGAATCAATTGCTGATAACACGTAATGGTACAAAGTATTTTGACTTACGTAAGGACATAATTGACACTCACTATGCAGTGAGGCCGTGATGAACGGCTGTTATGCACAATGGTAGCGTAGCTCTGTACCCAAACCCAGCCTCCATGCTTGGACAGTAGTCGATAGTACTTGGTTGTGACTTGGCCTTTCACCAGCACTGCGAATAAAATACAAAAAAGCACTTCACATTGCTTGCACTTGTGACCACTTCCTGGAGAGATTTATTTGCAAGGGAGGGAATTTTCTCCCTCCTTACCCTTTTTTAGACCTCCTCCTCCCACCAAACACAAGTTAGCTTCCTTGCAAAAATACCTGTCCTACTCTTTTACATCATTTCATGATGTCACATTGTTGTTTACAAGTAGCATGTTCTCAACTATTAAGGCTTGTATTCTTTCTTTTCCAGTTCGCCCTGCTCTCTTCTGCTTACATTCAGCAAAAAACACTTACTATTTTTAATCTTCTAACTGAAAATGAGAAGTTCAAGGCAGCAGAAATATTTTGAAGTGGACACAACTGTCTTGAACTTTTCCAGCATATTTGGGAAGCACTTTTGATATTCATAGCTTCAAAGATAACTGTATTTTGCAGTGGATTTTATGCTATGATACTTTTTCCTATGTAAGCACTACATTTTGAAGGTTGATTTGAAAGAGCAAAATTAAAATGTTATTTGGTTCTTAAGCAAACAAATAAAGACAGGGCCAGAGATATGAATCAGTTATCAGATAGATTTCACTAGAAATGTAATCCTCTAAACACCAGCTTGGACTCTCTGTGAACAAAGATGTTTTGGCATAAGGCTATGCTATGAGTTGTGCAGCATCTTTAAATATTTAATCTAGCCACAAATCTTTCTGGTCCAGTGCCAGGCATTTATCCAATGATTCACCAGAATATAATTCCCAGCCTTCAAAGATTCTTTTTCTCTTGTGTGACCCAAAAGCATGTCTTTATGAAACTCAACCTTCTTACTCCCCTATACAATTAGTTATTTATTTTAAATTAGGAAATAAGGGATTGATTTTGATACTCAAATTATTTAAAAAAAAAAAAAGTAATCAATAGCAGCAGTTCCTTGTAGCTTTGTGTAATACATGATGAAAAAATTGAATTACTGCTTTCCAATGTAGGATTTATACTACTTTGAATTCATTAGCAAAGCTCACTGTAATTTTGTTCTCTTACTATACATGCTAGGTGCAGAAACAGAGCAGAAATAAGCTGATCAAACAAGTTGCCTCTTTCAGTACACTCTAGTAGAGGAAATGATCAATTGAAATTGAAATTTATGGCTTTATATTTAGTGTTCATAGGAGATTCTTCTGACAGGGAGGACATCCAGTATTAAATTGAGAACAAAAAAGTGCATAATTTTGGGGGGGGTGTCCAGATTATTAATTAATTTTATGGCCAGCAGTCAACACTGGAGTTGTGTTTTTTTTGTTCATATTTTACTTGGGGCAGTGTGGGTTTGTAATTTCAATAAATATCAAAGACTGCAATAGTGTGGATAACGTAAATAGCCCAATGGAAGACTGACAGAAATAGAAGAGCAATAGTGTTTGTTCTTGCTAAGAAGTCTTTTAAGTCTGTTGCATGGGGGTCCTCTCTCTGAACTGTTTACTCTCCTGTCCACTTGTACAAGTCACAACATATTTAAGTTTTTCTTCAAATCAAGTTAATCTCCCTAAGAAAATCAGGTTCGTACTAAATGACTGTAGAACTATTTAGAGTTTGAAGTCTCTCATACATCATCTTTTTGCCTCATGCTTACAGGTGTTCTTTCTCATGCCTACATTTCTACACAGATTGATTGTAGAGAGGCAGGGAGAGGAGGACCTATGTGCAGATATTAAAAAAAAATAAAATAAAAAAATAGGGGAAATGTTTATAGTTTCATAAACACACACACAAAATATATAGACACATATACTCTTAAAGTGCAATATGTCACTCCAAAGTAAAGGTGTTGTATCTGCTACTCACAGATTCAGTCTAATGATGCCAAATAAACCTGTTGTAAAGATATTTGTTAATAACCAATCAAGTTCCGTGGATTCACAATGTCTCTTGCCATTCTATAATCCAAATTGTCCACTCCTAGCAAATGATACTTACGTTTTGGCTTGGATAATATAACAAATATTTTTGTAATGGGGCCTCAGTTTTCCACAATGGAGATTAATGCTCTAGTGGTTCACCAGCTATCACAGAGTTCTTCCATGTGCTTTGGCTTTTCACTAACTCTTTTTTTTTTTTTAATCCCTGTTTTAGCTCTCCAGTTAAGACAGTATTTTAAAAGATGTGAAAACCACTGAGGACTACAGTGTTCAGCCTTCCTTCCTAATTACATGGACAAACCAATATTTCTCTTGGGACAGGGGAGGACTCCATGTCTCCTGCATTTTTAGCAATGTGGGGAAAGTCTGACCTTGGCTAAGGGACAGTAGCTGTGCTTCTGATACAGTAAATGAGGTCAATTTCCATTTGGCTCTTGGTGAAATTATCCTGTTTGATGCTGATTGGGAAACCTCAGAAATGGGAGTGAGGTAAATCCACTACCAAGATGATCTGTGCAGGCTCAGACTTCTTGGTGGCCTCCGCTGCAATCAGACAGGGAGGACTCAGTGGCTTTAGCCTTGGCTCTGAGATGTGCCATTTGTAGCTGGGTGTTCCTGTGTTGTGGTTCCCTCCTGGTTTAGCAGGCAAGCTGAAAAAGGCATTGGGCTGGCTGGGCTGGTCCTTCTGGCCTGTCACAAATGGCTATTTTAAAAGGCTCCAGCAGGCTCACAGGCATGTGGCTGGGAGTTGCCAGCCTGCACTTCAAGATACCACTCAGAGAAATGGACTTCTTGGTTCTGCTCTCGCAGCAGTTACTGGTTTAGCTTCCCTGGTGCACACAACCTGGCATGTCATTGGCCCAGCTCTTGGGTGGTGTGGTCAGGGGTTGGCGCCCCAGCAGCCTCTACAGTTCTTTTACCCTCTTAAAAACTAGTGCAGCTCTGCCAGAAGGCTGGATTGCCAGGGGAGCAACAGCAGATTCAATGCCCTGGACAGCAGACTGTGCTCTCCCATAAGATAGGTTCTATAAATACATAGGTTGACTTCCAGGAAGCAGCAAAACATTTTGGTGATGGCATCAGATGGGGCTGTGGGTTGCCTTGCCAAGGCACAGAGATGTGATTCTTTTAAGAGTTTATAATGTGGGAAGAGCAATGATGCTACAACATGTGGGATGCACAAAATCTTCCTCACAGAAAGATGGTGGTACAAATGATTTTTTTTCATGAGAGATGATTTCTCTGAGGCCAGAAAAATAGTTTGTCTGTTCTGGAATAGAGGAATATTTTGTCTGGACTGGAAGAGCTTCTCTAGCCTGTCTTTTAGATGAAAGTTTCTAAATCTAAGGAGACGTTCTAAATGTCTTTCAGAATGAAAGGAGTCATCATTTGTGTGGCCACATTTCCCCTGTTGCAGAGAAAACACTGTGTATATTGATGGTGCTATAGAAATAAATAGCGCTAGTTCAAATATCAGAAGCTTTTTCATAGAGCAGGAAGTAAATCAAATGTTTAAAACAGGAAACGCTGTTTACTGCCAGCACACCTTAGGCAAATATTCACGTCTACATTTTCCTCATAGTCTGATGTTCTTTTTATATTCCATCTAACTTGTTCCCCTCACTGTTTCCTTTGTTTTGTTCTCTGTGCTGCCTAACAAAGTTCACTAACTTCAGGTCTTCAGTTTGGGCTTTTTTTCCTCTAAGAAAGAGCAATCGGTTACCCTATTTTAGGGTTGCTATATTTTCCTTTTTTGCTTAATACCCTTATTAGGTGTAAGATGTTTCTCTCCAGATTTCTTCATCAGATGACACTTAATCATCAGATTGTTTTATAGAAGGGTACGTCAAACCTGCCAACCTTTTACTGTTTGTGTTCCTCAGACATTTGCTGATGGATGGTGGGTGAGTTATAACAGTGCTCCCCAGAGGAAGTTTGTACACTTTACATCTGTTTTAATAATTCCTGTTGCTTAGTATTCTGACCATGATCCTGCACTGTTCCTACTGTTGCCCAAACATTAGCCATTTCCTTCTTTTTGCTTCTTGGCATTTAATTGCTATGATCTTGTATTTTTTTTTTCTGATTTTAAACTTTACAATAATTTATCTTTGCAATTCAGGTACAGTATCTAGGGACTGTTTTCAGTTATTCTGTTTTGTTAATGTTTTTTGTTTGTCTGTTTGTTCCCTTTTTTTTTTTTTTGAGTAAGTCAGTAAACATGATGTGTCTCTTTTTAAAACTCCAGTCTGACATAGGTCAAACTGGTAGCCAAACTACAGATCTTCTCCCACACAGACAGAGCTATCCATGACTCTGCTCTAAAATGGATAAACTGTTTTCCAGAGATGATTGTGGCTATATTGGAAGCATCTGTATAATGGTTGATATGGGTATTTTAAATAGTCATGTACAAATAAAGACTAATTTTTTTACAGGTTGACATTCACAACCAGATGCAGAAATTAGCACTACAAAAAGGATGCCCCCAATATGGCATTCTGTAATCCCTGATTACAGAATCATCCTAGTTTATATTTTATATTGACTCAAAACCTTCAATAGCATTATGGTAAATATGATCTTGCTGTAAAGATCAACTTTTGCTTTTGCAGGTGTAGTACACATGGCCATCAACAGAATTCAGTACTTGGAGTTCCAGCACTGATTTGTGCCAAACACAATTACATCCTTCTTTTATATTCCAAATCCTCATGAACAGCACAGAGTAAGGTGAAGAACCAACTACCTTGTCCTTCAGGAAGCCTAAAAGAAGTATTTGACTCTGGCTGCTTTCAGTCCACAGAAGCAATCTGGAAAAAAATTCACTGACATTGGTTTTTGGATTTCATCTTTGCATCGTATGGGCTGCAACAGACTGAGCCAAGTCCAGATTTCAGCTATTCCCTCAATTTGCTTCTCAAATTAATGTGCTACTGAATGAACTACTTCCCAAATCCAGATGTTTGAAGATATGATTAGTGTCTCTGTTGGCAGATGGGGAATTATTAAACGTGTAATTTTTTTTCCTGACACTCCATTCTCCAAACCTCATCCACATGCTATTAATGAACATTCATCTCAGGATTTTTTGGGTTTGCATTCACTTCAAACATGGGTTGATTATTACTAACATGTTTCAGAGGAATGGGGAGCTCTTGCATAATTTTTCTTCTAACAACAGAGGATAGTAAAGTCCAGATTTTCCCGTCTTGCTCACTCACTTGCTCTTTTGTATTTTCTTTTTTTTTTTTTTTCTTCAGGAGTTCACTACCCAGAATCAAGTCCACATTTTCAAAAGAGCTCAGATCCTTTAAGTCTAAGATAAAAGTACCCAGATATATTTGTATAAGCACAGCATATTCACTATCTAGCTTATTTGCAGAAGTAATCATTTCCTTAAGTGACAGCCAAGCACTTTTGAAAATCAAGCTTCAGTCAAGACATGGAAACCTTTCTTTACTTTCCAGCATAGTGCCTGTTGCCTGCAAAACTTTTCACTCTGGCTAATAAATTTCAGTCTAGCATTCTTTTTACTTACACAGATGATGAGCATATCGTAAATGGAACACATCACAGCCATGAACATGGTGGTAGAGAGTTTTTTCTATCAGATCTTGGGGCTCATATCCAGTTAACTCAGTCACTCTAGAAAAGGAAGATTCCATAATAAGCAAAAGCTCTAGGAATATTCAGTTTCATTAATCTAACTTTTGATTGTGCCAACAAATCAGGTACCTAAAAACCGTAGGACAAAATATTAGTTTTGGAAACAGAATCCTCATCTTTATAAGAACATAAACCCTCTCAACCCAGCCAAAGCAAGGTGCAGCTATTCCCTGGCCAGCCTTACACACAGACAGGAAAGAGTTCTTTTACTTATTTCAGCTTTGGGCTTTTGCCACCGCCATGCATGATCCTTTGCACAAAAATCCAGTTGAGGAGCCAGTCACGAAACAATAAAACTACTCTTGTGCACTGCTGACAAATTTTCATTTGCTTTTGCAAACATACAAGCATAGCATGTATGTCAGTCCATAGAGGCTGTGATCATGGTCTATAAATAAATTCAGGCTAATGACTAACAGAAGAAGGAAGCAGGAGTTTATTCCAGCTAAGAATGTGGAGAGACAAGGAGCTATGAAGATCACAAGCTAAGAAAAGGAAAGCTGAAGCTAGACTTGAGAAAAACTTCCTCACTTGAGAAGAAGGGGAAGAATAATGGAAGAATTTGAAACAGCAACATCTCTGCAGACATTAAAGAACAAGGCTGCACTGGCCAGAAATACACTGGGACACACCTAAAAGTCTCCTGGAGGTTGGCTTCCAGGTTAGACTCTTCTGGAAGGAATCCAGTTCACAAGTCTAAGGCCTCCTAATGACACAAACTGCAGCACAGTGAGTGAGGATGGCCAGGACATTCACTTCAAAAGGATGCTGCTGGTCTGAACTAAAACACTGATGTAGATACACTCCGTATCAAGGAATAACACAGCAGCATCTACAGAAAGGAATGCAGGGGTCTCAAGCAACATGTGCCACTGAGGGCTGCAGATAATGTAAACTTTTTTTTTCTTTTTTTTTCTTTTTTTTTCCCCTTTTCCTGTTCTCTCTCTCTCTTTTTTTTTTTAATAACTATTATATATCTTATTTACTCTTGCTTTAGCACTAAGTAATCATGTGGACTTCAAGGAAATCAGAAAAACAACAACAACAGAAAAAAACAATGCCTTCATGGCCTGAGTTCTTACAAATACAGTACAAATACATCCATACCTCCCCTACCTATACCTTCATTTGGGAAAGTCTTGCATGCCTTTGCCTCAGGGATGACCAACGCAGAGCGAGCATGTGTGCTCTCTTTCTGCAGCAGGCTATGTGAGCACATGGTTCTGTTTCTCCTCTGCAGTGTGCCCTGTCCTTCCTGGTTTACAGTTCTAGGAGCCCAATTTCTCACTTAAGAATTTAATCACCTATCAGTGTGATGAAATACTGGTATAAAGTCCCGTTCAGATTTCAATGCTCCTTCTGGATTTACTGCAATTAAAACAAAGCTGGCAGTTCGTTCTGCTCACTTAATGGGTGAGTACAGAGACAGTTAATCCAGAAAACAAACAAGCAAAAAGCTACAAACCCAAGCCAGGTGTGAATGTTTCTGGAAATGCAGCTTCACTTTAAAAGTTGGAATCTAGAAATAAACTTAGCTGCTTGATGTCCTTAACACAAAAGCAACCCCTCAGTAAGCTGCTGTAGGGAGCCTGGGCTCTGAGTGTTGTTATCTGTGACAACGCACACGGAGAAAGAAAGAGCTTGCCCTAATGATCAGCTCTGCCCTCTAGAGTTCCCTAAAACCTTTGTAATCTCTGTAGCAATGGAAAAATAGGCTGCACCACCTAAATCAGAAGCTGCAGATCATTTAGAGGGAAGCGGCTGCCTCCTTTTTCCAGTTACCTTGACAAATGAACATTTTACATTGTATTGAGCATCTAGAAAGTCTTGCCTGTTTCTTACTATGGCTGTAATGCTGTAATGCCTCTCTGCTCTGTGACTGTTACCTCTAAAGATCTACCAACTCTTTTTCTTGCATGGATACCAGAAGCAAGCCTGAAAACAGTTTTGTCTTATTCCTAGTACACCCCTACTTGGGGCAAATATAACTTGGTTTGCTCAGCTGGGAAAGCAAAGGGCTCTGGTAGCGCTTAATACCCCCAGCTATCCTGTGTGTGGATGACACACATCTGCTCTTTGGTAAACACAGATATGCAAGAGTACTGGTTATATCTGTGCTCCTGTCAACACCTCTGGTTATACTGTCTCCTTTGAAGACACTTATGTCTCCAGGCAGTTCCTCTTAGGCACATCATTTCCTTTTTTCCACATGCAAAGACATGTTGCTGAACCCTGTGTGCTTCTTTGTAGCTGTTACATTAAGTAAAGCATGCCAAAAAAAAAAAGAGAGAGAGAGAGAGAGAAAAAAAAAAGAAGAAAAAAAGAAGAAAAAAAAAAAAGGAAGGATTCCAGAAACAACTAGTTCTTTGTATTTTAGCAGCTGATGGCCCACTATCTCATTGACTTAGCATGGAAAAGAAG
The DNA here is from genome assembly GCF_964034855.1 of Anser brachyrhynchus. Lineage (NCBI taxonomy): Eukaryota > Metazoa > Chordata > Aves > Anseriformes > Anatidae > Anser > Anser brachyrhynchus. Next base: position 115,539,331 of record NC_137694.1, on the reverse strand, counting down.
CATGTTCTTGCATGGTTGATCTGCCATGCAAAACTTCCCCAGTCTTGGATACAGTCTTTTTCACTGTTACACATAAATATCATTTCTGCTTCTCACAAATCCAGCATGTCAGGGAAATGAGAGAGTATGTGACATACTGCTCCACATGCAGGGATTTCTAAAGAATGATCATCTTGTCAATGATCAAGTCTGTTATATTGTCTGGGAACTGGGCTTTTCCCCTGAAGGTATCTTGAACTGAACTGTACAAAGAATCATTGTATACTAAAAGACAGCAAGTTTTCAAAAAGGGTTAAGTGAGTCATTTCACAATTCCTTCAGTTTTGTTTTTGTGCTCTTCTCTTCCTAGCTGGTATGTGAGCCACATCTACCGAGGGTGGAGACGAGGTTCTCTTTCCTAAGCAGAAATATTTTCCCAAGTTTTCTTTAGGAAGGCGGTGTTTCCAAGTAGTAGCCAATGGAATTCATTTTCTTTGCTTCCTTCCAACCCCAATTAGTAGGGTTGGTTTCATTGTTAAGGCATTAAAATGTTAAGGCATTAAAGTGTAAAACACTCTTACTACTTTTTTTTTCTTACTACTTTGCCAAAAGCTTTCTGGATGACCCTGAAAAGTAATTTGAGCTCAGTGTTTCAATTACAGATGATGGTGCACGATTATTACTTCCACTAGGTTTGCATGTTAAAATTTATCTTCTTTAAGGTAAAAATGTTTTACTGCTCTTCTGCACATTAATCATAGCAACAAGGCTTTAGCTGACTCTCTGAAAATGTAGTGAACTATTAGTTAAAGTATACAGGCTCATATGTTGGCATTCAAGACAAAGTGTGGCCTATCCAGCTACCTGAAGAGCTTTGAAGAGCTCATAGTGTTTGTCTTCCAGATTTATTTTGTACTGCTTTCCTTTTTATAGGTATTTTGATTTGTTTGGAAACCACCGCAACTTATAACACTTGACTTTGAAAACATTTTATGCTAGAAATGAAATAGCTGCTTACCTGGAATCTAGGAATATTAATTTTAAGTCCAAACTTGCTCTGAACATAAACATGTTACTGTGAAGTTTGATCTCAGTGATTGCACTGGGAGGTAAAGATTGACCTACAGCCACCAGTCCAACGATTTGGTAACAGGAATCATACAAAGACATATCTAGCATATACTGCCGTATCTTCAAATAGCCACTGCAATGGATCACCTGGCATGAAAAGAAAACACACTCAGTATCTGATGGCAATGGAAGAGGCTGCAAGTCAGCTGACCACCCAGTTTCAATGAAGTTATAAAGCAATACACCCTTATAACACAATTACTGCATAGTCTTAGGGCTTCAGAAGCGTGGTTAATTTATAAATGGAGATTAAAACACAATAAATGCAGTTTTTGTGTTTACTGCTGCTAACATGATCAATCCAGTATTAAAGCATATGCTCTTTGGGACTAGCTACACTGCTTCCTAGTCAACACTTTAAACTTTCTTAGGTATAAATTTCTTCTAGATCCAGTCAGAATTCTTGTTTGCTAATCAAAAAATCTGGAAGTTGCTTTTTTAAATGTCTCAGATTCTCACTCTCTCATGGGTACACATAAACATCTACTTTTTCATGACCCACTTTTTCTGGTGAAAAACACACACTTCAAAAATCCAGTTGAAGTTAATGTATTGCATTTATAAAGATTAAATACTGTATGTGTAAATGCACTGAAAATGAGTTTTAACTAAGTTCTTCATCTGGCATTCTTTTGGTGTGTGACCAAATCCAGGGTCTTGAGATCAGATTCCTGAATCACCATATACAATTCCCAATCACACGAGTGTTAACTTCAGTGTTGGCCTGTAAAAATTCACAAAGTCTGCTAAAGAGAGGGGAAAAAAAATAATAACCTGGGGACTCTTCCAGAATATAAGATTTATTTGATGTAGTGCTGGTGTTTAGAAATTATTTGTGCTCCTGCCAATTTTCTACTCCAAACAGCAGGCAAGACACTGCCTGGGCTTTGTGGAGAACCAGAAATACATTCGAGACATCCATTATTAATTTCCATATATGCTTGACTTTTAACTGGGTCCAATGTAAAGGAATTAATTTCCAGTGTATTTAGTACTACAAACAACCTACTAAACAGTCACCTATAAATAGGCTCCTCTGGTATGACCTTCCTTCCTCCCCTCCAATCATCAAGTTATTAGTATGCTCAGAAACTTATTTAAGATCTTCCAGCAAATCCTACTAATTCTCATAATACTTGATTCACGAGTTTTTCCTGCACTTTAGCTATTCACATGATATGCTCAATAGTATTAAGTCCTGACCCTAAGTACAAAGAGAATAATAAATTTAAGCCAACATCTTTCTAGAATAATACGTCCTTAACTGTTTCACTGTGTAAACTTGTGATAATGAACAAAAAGAGAAAGAAGGTGATTCCCCTAATTACCTGTCATAAATGGAAAAAAAAAAAATAAAACAGAGATGCCACCACTACAAGCTCTACTTTTTTACCTGATTTCACTTTCTGCTTTGGGACATATCCATTTCTGCTGGGAAGCAGCTGAGCAAACAAGGGCCCGTAATGAAGAACTATCAGTGTAACCAGGTAGATAACAGTGTAAATAAGCAGATATATGTCTGAACCTGGAACACGTTCCTTAAACAAGTCCCGCTTCTCTTGCATTTTTTTCTTTTTGTTTTTGAATGACACGGACAAAACAAATCCTCACCAGACTGTATGTGAAATACCCTTCTCTCCTGATGCTTAAGTGATAAAATTTTACAGTGCAGCTCAAAGAGCAGCAAGTACATACTGTAAAGCTGAGATGAGGAACTACCTGAACGGCAGGTGTTACTGTAGAATTTCAGTCTTTGCTGTGGCTTGCTGATTTCATGTAGTAAATAGAAAATTACTGCAAGCAATAGGATTTGTAAACAAACTTGGTGGCTCAAACCCTGAGCTGATAACGATGATTTAGGGCAATGTTATGGTCTCATTAACATTGAGGTAATTCTAGCCAGGCCACTGAGGTGACCTGTGCAACTCCATGGCTGCTCAAAGTGTGGTAATACCAAGGCAGAGGGAGATGGGACCTTCCTGTGTCTGGATTCCTGCCCCACCTGCCTCCAGTCCCAGAAGGGAATGAGACCTGTCTGTGCTCTCTATTTTCACCCTTGTGGGTGTGCTCCAGGCCCCAGTCTGAAAGATCAGGGAATCAGGATGTGGAAATGTGCTACAAAGCAAACTCTAACTCACTGTGGGAGAGTCTAGAGTTGCATTACTGAGGGAGTCTGCAATCAGCACTTTTGCATCTGTTCTAATACTTCCTGTCAAAGACTTTGCTTTCAGCCACACATATTTAAAAACAAACTAACTGAGTGAACTTGTCTCTTGTTGAATACATGAAAATAAAAGCTCATATACATTACCTTGTAGCCACTGCATGTCAATCCTGCATTCCTCTTGGCTAGGACACACTTCATTCTCAGGAAAAAGGATCTCTCAATTTCATATTCTGAAAGCATAAACCACATTGCTTGTTTTTTACTGAAGATTTCAAAACTGTCCATAGCATTGCCCCTGATGATTTAATAGAAGTGTTTATACCTTAGACAGCAATAGAAGTCAACCACTCTACTTTCCCACTCAGTCTCCACTCTCAGGGTTTATTTTACCTTGATGTTAGGATTCCCTGTGAAAGTTGGACAACCCAGCAGGCCTAGGTGTCAAATTTTCTGTTTTTAACCACCCTTCACAAGGCAATCACCTTGTTTCTGAACAGCCAGGTACCAGCCTGTATTGGTAAAGGGAAGGAAATCTCCTTTGGCACAAAGGTAAGGCAAGGTGCTCTCCTAAGTAATAGCAGAATGGGAAACAAGAAAATGTATTGTTCTTGTAATAATTTGAGTGTCATGCCCAGGCTGGCATAATTCTAGCCTCCATATCCAATATTATTACTTGTTTCACTGACTTCCAAGCTATTCTTGTTAGACGGTTTTTAATGTCTTCAAGGGTAATCTCAAGGAAATTTTTGAAGGCAAATATTGCTCAGGTACATTTGTATTTTCTCCTAAGAATAAGTTATTATTCTCTTTAACAGCTAGCTATTCCCTTTAACATTTCCTGCATCATTAATGGTTCTGAGATTTTATTATTGAAAGTTGCAGCTCAGCAGAAAACAACTATATTAGGAAAAGAAAACTCGTAGCATTTCTATGAATAGGAAAATCAGGGAACCAGAGGGTTCTTCTGATGTGTTGCAATGTGTATTGCTTTTTAAATCCCCACAGAGTTTGATACAAAGCCCCCTATAATCATCTGGATTCTTGCTTTAATTTGACTTAGCTGTTGTGTTCCCAATTTTTGTGAATCCATCACCCAGTTAGCACCTCTTGGCCACACACCTGCAGTGGTTTGAGCCTCAAACCACTACCTGGAAACCAATAAACTCTCTGCATTAAGTTCCAAGTTTAAAGATCTGAAGATATAGCCACAGAAAAATGACTTGGTCAGGAGGGAAGATAAATGCAACATGCAGTGCATGTCAACTAGTATCAGCCTTCCTGAGTATTTGAATTTTCCATTTATCTTCCTAATGCAAATTAGATCCGTATGGGGAAAAACAGGCACTCTAAATGAACTGGCACATCTACTATAGAGTTTTAAATACAAATGTATACAATTTGGTGGGAGGAAGCCATACAGTACAGATTGCTGCTGCTGAAGCATGATCTCATGATTAAAGAATGGATCTGAGAGTTAGGAACGTTGGTGCAATTCATTGCTTTGGTACAGTTTTCTACAGGTTTAGTGCTTGCTCTCTTTTTGCCACAGTCCCATACATGCTAAATAAAGGTAAAGTTCTCTCTTTGAGGGTGCCGTGGGGGAAAAAAAAAAGAAAAAATCACAGTGATGAGGACAATAAAACATCTTTGAGCATGGACTGAGTTGCTAGCATTCTTACATTCTTTTATAAAAAGAGACAATTAGTAAAATCGAAGCTTTTCAAATGTCCTGCCACAAGATTTAAAGGATCTCTTTCAGTATAAAACTCCCTCTGGACACCTTATTCTTTGGTCTTCTTTAGCTACTTCCTTCTTTTTTAAATATTCCAGCAAACTACTGGAGACTAGTGCAGACACTACTACAGAAACACTCAGGTAGCTCTGACTTCACTGTTCCACCAGGAATAGGGTTATGATTAAACTGTGGTCTTTGAGTGTCTATAAAACTATAGTAATACCCAGACTGTAAGACAATGTTTTTTTTTTTCCTTCACTGTTTAAAACTGGAGATCAGTTCATTATTTAGAAAGGGGTCATATCTCCTTGATTTCATGATGGTTAATGGTAGGCAAGAGGTCCCCTTGGAACACCAGTTCTCTTAACTAGCTACAGAATCTTAAGAAAACCAGAGGAATGATTAAAACAACTCAAGGGCAAGGGTTTTGTGTGTTGTGGGAGAGCAGTGTAAGGAAGGATATGTACCCTAATATGAAGTGGTGGGGTGACTGAAATGTGATAGAATTTTACTTAAATGGCAGCTGTGATTTGTGATACCAAAGACTAATAACTGGTAAATTCATTGTATGTAATCAAGTGCAAAATGATACAACTCTAATTTAATAATGATGTATTTATTAACCATTGATCACTGAATTATTATTTTTTAGTTGTGTTGTTGAACCAACATACACTAGTCTCTTAAACCAGTTACATCTCATGTCTGCAATCTGAAGAGGGAAGAATTACCCATTAGGTAACCAGGGACTCATCTGGGAGCTTCCAGTTCAGAGGCTTGAGCTTGCTGACATGAAGATAACCAAGCAAAAGGAGAGATGGCTGGTGTCACCAAACAGAATCTGGACCCTGACCAGCAATACAGCCCTTTTACCTGAACAGGCTAAAGGAGTGAACACATGATGATAAACAAGCCTCTTCCTGTGTGTATTAACTGTGACTGACCGTGCTTGTGTGGGAGCCCAGTGTTGCCATGAGAGTTGTCATTTTGGGTGGGAAAAAATAGAACGTGCTGAAAGGAGGAAAGGAGAACCTCACCATTCCTGGATGGTCTGGGCCATAACAACCCTAAGAGTTACTTTGTAATGACACGTGCCCCGTAGCACAGGTGGATGCACAAGGCCACATTTTTATCCAGCCAGCTGGGATTGTTATGTGGCTAGTTAAGGCTAATGGTCACTTCAGGGTGCCCAGCGAATGATGTGCAGTTACTGCGTGGCATCTGGCACCTTGTTTGCAGCATTGTAACTGAAGAATGCAAAAGCTTTCAGAGTGATTCCTTGTGAGTCTGTGTAAAATCCACTATCAAACTTTGTGACTGGCAAGAACAAGTGGGATCAGGCCATTCATATTGCTTATGCTTATGTGAGCATTTTTTGTGTGTATGGGTTGCTTACAAAAGCACTGTTCTCCCATCCATGTTGATATGTTATTGGTCAGCTCTGTGTATGTGTGTGTCTGTGTGCACCTACTGGGAATAAAACCATCTCCAGATCTGATCAAGAGACTGTAAAATATAAAGGAGCAGTAAGACCAAACCCTCACATAAAGAACCTAAATGTGCAAGACTGTGAACAGTGTGAATTAGTGTTCATATAAACTGATATCTTTACCAGTGTGACTCCCCACTACCCTTAAAAGTAGCAGAAGGGGGTTAGCAAAGCAAAAAAGAACTAAAGTAAATTTGTAATTGTAAAGCAGATTGGGAAATAAAGAACCCTGGTATCCTGCTGGATACTAACACATCCATCAATATAATGCAAAACTTGAGTTGTCACATCCAGGCTGTACTTGATGCAATTAAGATGGTCTACTCTGACGAAGAGAATGTAGAAAGCAAATGAGGTACTTAAAGGTTTAGCAAGCAAAGAGGGAGAAGCTGAATATTCATATAGAAGAAATCAGAGGAGCTGTGAGAAGAGCGATTGCTAATGCATGCTGCCCTGATGCAGAGGTTAATAACAAAACTGTGAAGAGAGAGTAGAAATGCAAGCACAGTTACAAAGCAGGAAAAAGCCTGTAACATAAATGGCCTGCACCTGCTGTAAAGGCAGAATGACTGGAGATGTCCAAGCAAAAGTCTCAAATTAGTAAAGCAAGAAGAACAGTAAATGTAAATACAGCACTTCAGGCGTGTGAATTGAGTATAACTGAATAATCTGATGAGTTAAATGGTTTTATCAATCACAATTAAGCTCTGAAAAAAAAATGAAAAAAATATAACAAACCAACTAGACCTAATAATATGATTATTGATATCACCAGAGTTTTTATCATGTAAATATGTAAGCACAGAATGTATAAATAACAGAAGGAATCCTAGGCTTTCAAGAAGGTAAAAGAGTCTTGAAGCACAGAGGAAATCAATCAAGCACTATCAGTTCTTAAATAGTTCAAGGTTGAGAGAACTGTGGGCTAAGCATGTATATATGAAACTTCAAGGGAGAATAATGAATAGTGAAATGTCATTATTGAACTAGGTTATAAGTAATACTGAAGGAAAGTAGCCTACTAAAGTATTAGAGAATATTCATACTTGTCTAATAATTGAAGCTTAACCATTGTATTTAGTTATTCCAAGATGTTAACTCCATAAATGCATCACTGTAAGTGATGTTAACACCTTTCCTTTAAGTGTTAAAAAAAAGTAAAAATCTATGTATAAATGTAAAATCTGCCAATTTAAACTGAAATATAAAGGTTTATTTATTTATTTATTTATTTAAACAGAGAAAAGACTAAACCCTGGTTGCTGGCATCATCTAATGAAGAACAGCAAAAAAGCTACTACTGAGTAGACCAGAAAGTCTTACTGAGATGTTCCAGCTGAGTTAACACAAAACAAACCATTTGTAACAATCTTTTGTTATTTTTTTCTTCCATATAAAGTAGAGAAGAAAATGTAATCCATTCAAACCCTATGGATATTGATAACTACGTGTTGCTCAGCTTTGTTTGTCTGTCTGTTTGTTTTTTATTAAGGGAGATAGAGAAATAAAACCACATCCAGCATGAAGATGTTTTCATCTCCAAACAAAATAAATCCCCTCTCTCTGTGTGAGGATGTACATAATATTATTAGCAGTGATAATGATTAGAAGAACACTGTTATGTATGTGTTACACATTACAACACTGTAATGTGTGTGTTTGTATGGATGTAACTTGACGTGTTTACACAATAGCATTTTGAGAGCTGCAAGAAACAAAGGAGAATTCATTAAGCTTAGCAATGTTCCCCGTGGTAAACTGTACTTTACAACTGCAGATCAGAGAAGTCCTCCAAGTTTCAATATACAGAATGAGAATGAGTGTGAATATGTGTGCATCTGTGTGCAAGGGAACGGGAGTGGGGAGGTATTTGGATGGTTTTTGTTTGTTTGTTTGTTTGTTTGTTTTTTCCAGAATACTACGGTGTTCTGCTTCTCCTATGCAAGTAGTTTATGAATATATTTAGGAAACAGCCAGCTTAGGTTTCAAAGAAGTGAGCAGTCACCACACAGAGATGTGAAATTTTGTTTCAATGCATGATAAATTTCACTGTTGTTGGATCTCTTAGTGCTATTTCTTTCAAATACCTATTATTCCAGTAAGTCCAACACATATGATGAAATTTAAGTTTAATTGCACCTTCTCTAGCATTTGTCCTAGCTGTCTATAATTCTGACAAACAGCTGTGTATCTCTGTGAAAGGTTTTAATGCAGCTTTCCTTTATGGATGTAAGTATCGCAGCATGGCACTGCTTTTCCCATCTTCACCTTTACTTTCCATGTCAGTATCAATTTTTCTCCATTTACGTGAATGTAACTTATTTCCCTCTTCTAAACAATTTTAAAGTAATTGGAAAATTGATACTTCTTTTCATGAGTTGAATAATTTTCAAAGCTTGTGTGTTCTTCTGTTCAAGCTTTTTTCAGAAGGTGAGTTAAGAAGAAGTCTCAACAGCTGGTATAGCTAAAAAGAAAACTCTTCCCCCACTTCTAAATTGCAAAGTATCTTGAAATGCTCTGATGATAGCTTCCTGAAAAGAAGACCAACTGTCTTAATACAGCTTTTAACATTTCCCAGAACTTATTGATGTTGTGTTTATCTACTACAGGAATTAGAGATGAAAAGCAGAGCTTTAGGGTTCTTTCTAAATATTTACCCTCTCATTTTTGGCATACTACTCTTCTTGATCCAGTCATGGAATGTGATCTCAGGTCAGTTTTCTATTCCAGCCATTTCCAATACTTGTTATAACTTGGATTTCTTCATGGTAGTAAATTTCTGATTTTGTTTGCTCTGTATCAATGTTTAACATTTGAAAGTGATTGTCCTCTCCTCATTGCTCCACAAACTCTTACTGAAATCTATTTAAGAGTGATCTGCAAGTCTCTCAGTTTTTATCCTGGAATTCTAATTTTACACTTTCCCCAACTGGGTGATTGGCAATACATGGAAATAAAAACTGATGCAAGTAAAACACTGGTTTTGATCAACATTATTATATACTTTGTGCAGATTTCTCTGTCTTTTCTGATTCTCTTTTTTGGAAAAGTGTAATTGAGGTTACTGAGATCCTGGCTTTTTCAGTAAGGCTACTATCGATATTTTAGTAGGCACTAAATTTGAGGTATCATTTATAATGAGTTTTCCAGGGGGATACACTGCAAGGTAGAATCCTTATCCATGTCCCAGATGGTCATTTCAAATATATCATTGTTTATTTTTCAGACAAACTCTATGTTTCCCTTATCGAATTCAGAGAAGTTTTTCTATTCCACTAATATACTACTATACTACTTGGTCATCTTACAGAAGCTCCCTTTCTGAAGCACCGCTACAATTTAATTGATTAAAAGAATTATAAATAATGCAGAGAGTAAATGGCTTAATTCAAATCCCACCCCAGATTTATCTGTTTGTTAACATCCACACAGAGCAACCTGTAAAGGAGGTTGCAGAGAAACATTGTTGTCTCTGGCCATACTGATGATATATTTCTGACAGCTCTTAACATAATTTTTACAAAGTATGCCATCTCAGTTATGCCTTTTCTTTTCCTTGCCTAGTATATCAAACAATACATTTCGACTGCAAGCACTACTCAGGAACAAAATTGCCTGTTTATATTTTACAGATTTGTACTTTTTTACTCTTGTAAACAGAATAAATGTCATGGTACAGAAAATGAGTTTTGTTATTTTGGATAAAGAATTTGTGCATTTGTTCACTCATAATGCACAAGACTGCCAAAAGGGATTCTCCAAACATTTCTATGAAATTATGGTTAGCTTTATGGAAGCCAGAATTGTCCATCCCTGGGGGTGAAACTATGAAATCCATCTTTGCTTTCTACTCCATCTTTCATCTCTTTTGAAAGAAAGCAGTCACAAAGTTCTGTGGTTTGCATGCTGTTTGTACTGTGGACTGAGAAAAGATCATCATATTTTTTTCCACAGCTTCACCTCTCAAGTCTTTATTTTCTGTAAGGTAAAAGCTACTTTTTTATATCTCTTTCCCAAAGTACCCAAGTTTTGATAGTAGCAAAATATGGCACCGTTTTGTTATAGAACCACTTCATAAATTAATATACATATATATGCAATCTGCACACTGCTGCACCATGTACTGTTTTTAAAATGTATGCCTCATCTATCATTACAAAAGATTATGAAACATCATTAAAACTGAGAGCTTTTGACGCAGCTAATGATGTGCCACATCAATTAAGATCTTGATTCCTGTTTGCTCTGCAGGGCAGCTTGGTTTTAATTTCAAAGGTCAGCTATAGTATGGGAGAAGAAAACCATTTTGAAATTGCACACCTAGACTGAAGTCTAGGTGCACAGTTACCTGCTTCTACTTTCCCTCCTGCAACACATGCCTTCCTCTAGTGTTGAGGCATGAATGTGCGATAAACTGCTCTCCTTGTCACTGCTGGACTGTTTTACAGGGTGGAAACACAGATAGCACAAGTTCATGTCTGGATAACACTTTACTGCCCATCCCCCAAACACCCTGCATATTTTTACCCTTTCAGTTGGTTATTTTCATCTTACCTCCTCTACATTATAAAGTTGCACATGTTTTGCTCTTATTCTTGTGTAATCCGCAAAGCATCTGGGTCCCACACAGCACAATGCTAACTAAAAGAGCATGCAAGCATCTTGGCTAGCCTCTTTTTTTTTCTTTCTTTTTTTTTTTTTTTTCAGAATAACAAGGCTATGGCTTTTGTAAGACACAGAAGAGACAAAATGCCACAACTCCCAGTCCTTCATTCTGAATGTGGGTGAGCCCAACTTCTAGAACATGGAAGAGGTAAAAGCACTGTAGGGAGCATACAACGGAGATGCTTATACAATAGCATGCATGGTTCTAGGGATATCCTTGAAGCTGGGAATCCAGGATTGACCAACAGAGCCAGGGTGAGAATGGGCTTGCAAATGCCTGTGATGGACTTCCCTCATTCAGAGTTGGCCTGTAAATGAGCTAGTAGAAAATCAGGAGTGAAACCTGCAGGACTGCTTCATACTGACCACCATCTTTATTTTTACCATGCTGGAAAGAACAGTGCCAGAGTGAGTCTGCGAATAAAATTATTATGTTAATTGAAATACTGCATGCAAAGAGATACGTGAACACCACATTTCCCCACTCTTTCTTGGATTGTGTGGTCAAAACTAGATTCCAAATAAGAGAGAAGAAATAAAACAATTACTTTCCCTTCTCCCTGTTGCACTGCAGTATCACATATACACGTGCAGGTTACAGCCTGAAGTGTATACCTTTGAGAATACCTCTTTTCAGTAAATGAGTGGCACCAGTTAAATGATAAAATATATATGCCTTACGTTTCAAAAATGCAGATTTTGTATACATAGATAGCAAGTTCCTAAGCACATACGAAGTTGAAAAGTGAAGTTTGTGGGCTGACTTGTTTTGTCCTGGTAATGCTCTTGCTGTGGTAGGAAAGAAATCAGCTCTGTTGTTAACCTCTGTCTTTGAGTTCCAAACTTGCAAGAGCTGCCCAAATTTCCTCTCCATTTGGACAGTTTGTTCTGTGTTCTGACTGTGTCCAGAATCCTGTCAGTGCTGCAGAGAGTAAATTGTCTCAATTATCATTCCTGTCATCCAGATTCAGCATTTACCCAAATTTTCTTTTCCTATAAGCGATGCTTCCAAACCTTTATTTAGAGAAGAAACTCAGCAGGGCAGTAGGCAGAAAGGAAAAGTCTATCTATTATAGTTTGAAACGCTCTACTCTCTTGATATTCTTTACTGCTAATTACTAATGAAAAAAAAAAAATTAGTGGGGTGCCAGCAATCTGCCCTTCTTTCCACTTTTGTACATCCAAAATAATAATGTTTTCTAGATTTCCCTAGTTCAAAATTACTCCATCAGTGGCAGGGTCATTATGTTAAACCATTAGCAATGGTTAAACCAATAATAACGTTAAACCAATAATAATGTTAAACCAATAACAATTCTCCTGTATTTTTAAATGAATCAAAAAAAAAAAACCTGTCAACTTTTGTCTTTTTTGCATATGTGTTACAAGAACAAAAATCTTTTAACCAGAGTAACAAAAGAGCTTTCCCGACATACACTTTTCTGTTCTGTTCTGTTCTGTTCTGTTGGTATCAAACAAGATGTGTGTAGGGAAAATGGTCTTCCTCTAGAGGAAAAGTATGAACTGGCATTTACTTCTTAGCTGGACTGAAACGGTGCCCCAAAAGCTGGAGAGCCAGACACAATGTGTTCCATATTGTTTGTATTACCTACATTAGGCTTATAACACATCACATAAGAATTATGCAGTTGTTAGGAAACAATCGGTATGTCCATGGTAATAACTATAGTATTCCTCTTTCCCTTTGTCTACTCTGGGATATGTCAATAAACTGCTTTTAGTACACCATGCCTTGGTGTGCAAGTCAAAGGTTGTGAAGCTGTAGCTGTTTTAAAGTATGGAAATCTCAGAAAAAGACACGTGAAACCAATAAAAGACACACTGTTTCAAATGAGCTGACTCCAAGTACACACGTGGAAGAGCAATATAAAGTGCTGAATCCCTCTCAGTATTGCTCTTTTTTCTCACTCTACCTGCAATACAAATATTTCCAATTTCCCTGGCTTGCTTGCTTGTATTCTGCTGCAGTGGTGAGAGATGACTAGTCATACCCAGCTTTCCTTACCCTGATGTTTCATACAAAATTTTCCAGCTTTATTCTTATAGATACGGTTCAGGAGGTACAGCATTTCCCAACATCCTCCAGATAGTTTTGTGAGTGTTACTGTCTTGCTACAAGCCTACCTCACTATGCTGCTCTTTTAACTGTTAAAGAAAACTGTTAGGAAAAATGGTTGTTACAGACACACTTTTGATAGCAGCATTATTTGGAGGGCATAAAATCCCCACTTATGTTAGTACGTGCAGCCTGGTTTGTTTCATAATGTTGTTTCCTCTAAAAAGCACGCAAGGGGGAGCTGTGTGTAGTCAACAGTTCTGGTGTAATCTCCTTGTTCACTCCCTGAAACAGCCAGACTCTATTTCAGACACCTTGACAACGTTTATCACCCCGCCAAAAAAAGGTAGCATGTAGCAATTGTTTCACAAACCTCCGTTGGTATTGTATTTCCCACCAGGCTAGCACCAAAATGGTTTGCTACTGACCACTAGCAGATCAGACTTATGAGACTGACAGAAGTTTAGGTCTATGCTAGATGCGAGGTGAGAAGAGGGGCAAACTCCTCACATGTCTCCATGAAGTTCTGGAGCTGCTGCTGGTCAGGCAGGGTTTGGCATGGCACCACAACCTACTTGGTCTCCTCCGCTAAGTGGGGGAGATGGGCAGCATGCATTGAGCCTCTACAGTCAGTCAGAAACGTAGCCTTGCAGTCTTCCAAGACTGAATAATTGCTTTTAAACTAGCATCCCCACATCTTGGGGCCCATCCTCCCTGACTGATGACCACCTTCTGCCCCAGTAGGAAAATCTCATCCAGTGGACCCAGTCTGTTTGTCCCACTACTGGAAGAAACAGAAAAGAGAAGCTTTCAGGTGCTCCAGAGAAGACAGCATACATCAAAACCACATCTCCAGATGCTAAGAAATCCATTTCTTAACACTACACCACAGAACAACTCCTGGATTTCTGTTACCAAAGTACTGCATATGTTTGCATGGAAGCCCATGAATCTTGATATCAGCCTGTGCAACAGATACAGGTGGTGGGGAGTGCCAAACTGAGGTGTAAGGATTCACAGGTATAGAACTAAACCAGGTCACAGAAACATGCTGCAGGCTGCAAATGCTATAAGCAGTATTTGGAAAGGAGTAAAGGACCAGTGAAGTCATCTGAAACCTGAGCACTGCCAGTACACATCATTTGGAAAAGATATCCTTTTTTTTCTTTTTTTTTTTTGCTAACCTATTCCAGTTGAATATAATGGATTCATTTTCTCATAGCAAGTGCAAAGCCAGACTAAAGACTCATGTGAGACGATTCGCTGAGGCATACCCACAACTGATGTGTATTTCAGAGGGTATTTTTCCCTACCCCAGCCACCCTGAGAAGGAGAATCCAGCTGTTAGCTTCTTTCATAGCAAAGGATCAGTACATATTGCTTTACATTTTCAGTGCTGGTCATGCAAATAAGTAGGCAGCTTAAAGACTTTTTAAGTTAAAGCTGAAATTCTCCAAAGCCTCCACAGACCATGGGGCTTATGGCTTTCATTGAGTCATAGCTTATAGACTTTAAACACCAGAAAGGAACATTAGATCATAGGTCTAACCTGTACATTGCAGTTCATTAAACTTCAGGGAGTTACTCCTGTGCTGAGATCAGTAACTTCTGTTCGCCTAAAATGTATCTTATACAAAGGCATACACCCTTGATCTGAAGACATCAAAAGAGGAAGAAACCACTGCTTCCCTTAGTATTTTGTTCCTGTGGTTAATCAAACCCCTAGTTATAAATGTATGCATTATCCTAATTTGAGCTTTTGTGATTTCAGTTCACAGACATTGGTCCTTGATATGTTTTTTTTTTTCTTCTAAAACAGTCCTTTAGTTCCCAGTATTTTCTTCCCTTGGAAGTAAGCAGACACAGTTATCAAGTCACCTCCCAATCTTCTTTTTGAAAAATCAAACAGATGGTGTTCTTTCATCTCTCATTATAAGCTTTTCCAATCCTTCAATCATTTTTGTGGTTCTCTTCTGTACTTTCTCCAATTAGTACTTTTTTTTTTTTTTTTTAAGTGGACAACAGAATTATGCAGAAAAATCCAGTGTCCATTTCACTAATACCGTACAAAAAATGCAATCAGTCACCCTTGTTATTTCTGTTCACTATTCCACTTCTTATATGCACAAAGATTTCACAGCACCCCTTTTGGCTACAGCATCACCATCGGAGCTCACACTGAGCTGCTTGTCCTTTATGATTTTTCAATGCTTCTGAGAGTTGCCATCTTCCAGTTTCTTGGGCCAAAAACTTTCCTTACCATAACGTGATTTATGTCCTTACTGCATTGTCTGAATAGAGATGACACAACAGCTAGTATATCATCTTCCATGTTCCCAAATTTTATTACATTTAAAATTCCTATGAAATCCAAACTCCTGGAGGTATGTGATTATTCAAGAATTTTCACTTTCTTTTAAAATAATAAGGCATCTACTCTTTATGTTTGGAGACGTGCCTTGTACCTGAAACATTAGGAACTATAAGCCAAGTTTTAAAAACTTAAAAAGTTGTGATTTAAGAAGGCTTATACTTTTAACATTAATATATCTTGTTTAAGTAGATGACTGAGATATCTGAAGAAAAATAATGTGACAGGGAGCATTATATAAAGAAATCCCCACTATGTCTGATTTTATGCATTGAGCAATAATTTCCTTTTCCCTGAGAAATAAAACTCACATAAATAAGACTTCTAGAGCTCAACAGCTGCAAGGCTTCCACCTTTCTTATGTAATATCTGTCTTTTAGAAAAGCTTATATGAAGCTGATGAAGCACGGGAAATACAGGGAAGATTAAAAGAGAATAACAAAGGAAAATGAAGAAGATAAAAAGCAAATGAAGAAATAAGGGGAGAGCATAGAAACTTACAAAGACTGTAAAACTGGAGGGCAAAAATAACCTGTACTTTGTATTATTTAATACCAGTAGCAGAATACAAAGTATAGATATGTATGCCTGCACTTGTGATTTTATTTCTACTATAATAGATCTTACCCAGCTACAACTGTTGAAATAACAACTGAACTAAAAATATTTATACATATCTGAGAATTAGCTGAAGAATACATCCTGAGCAAGTAAAGTTAAATGAGCCATGCTGCAAATTTGTGTTATGAATGTCTGTGTCTGCTGTGCAACATTGATTTTACTCCTGAGTAATTCCACAGATTGGAGAGATCTAAAAAATAGCAAAATTAAAAAGGGAAACTTTTTATTCAACCCAGTGACTTGATGATTCAGACACATTTTAAGAGATCAGAAGAGGAAAAAATCAAAATGAAATGACAAAAAAATGCTCTTTTAAAATCTGTTTTCCCTTTTATTAGAAAATAAAGCCACTTTCACTCAACTTCCCTAGGTACTAAGTTACTTGTAGAACTCCATATTTTATTTAAATATTCAGAATATCTACTAAGATACAAACAGAAGTCACTTCCTTCCTACCATTTATTTAATAGGTTTCAGGACTTCACTGAAGATACACAGGAAACCTGCTATGATTTCTATGTGCCAGGCAATTTTAAATTATACCTTAAGATTTAATGTTTACACTGCAGGAAAGGGAACCACTGGCACAGGGAAGACATAAATAAATACTTGCTCACTCTGTTTAGCTATGGATTCTGCACATTTTAATACACCAGCTCTATGCTTTGTATGGGAAAGAGACACACAGAAGTAAGATTTGCATAAAATAATCCCTATACAATCCAGAACACAGCTTAACTCCTTTATTTATCTCCCAAGTCTAGGATTCCAAATAAGATGCTGTTGTTTTGATGTTGTTATCAATTTCCTTTGCTACACAAAATTTTACACAAAACAAGACACATATAAATGGATCACATTTCAAAGTAAATTTTCCTTTACCTTTTGCACTACTGAGAACCCAGAGCTTGATGCTAATAACAAACAGCATCTATATAGAAAGAGGTAAAGCAAGCTACAGAGAATGAGGCATATAACTGGGGCTAGTCACCAGCAGAATTTCATACTGAAACAGTTGCAAGTAAACTGAAATTAACAGTTTCAATTGTGTGTAAAATCTTTTCAAACACAACCAAAACAGAACAGAATTATACTTCACAGTGAGGAGAACTTGTTCATGAAATAAATAATTGACCATTAGTAGCTAAAATGAGAGGGATCTGATTATTTCAGAAAAGAAATGCTAACAGGCAAAATAAGCATCCAAAGACATCCAAATGTGAGTAAGAAGCAGGCAATAACTATTTCTGAATAAAAAAAAAAAACTTCTGGGACTGCAGTACTAATGCACTGTCTTACTTCTGGTGAACCAGAGTCATAATTTGTACTTGACATAGTAAACAATTCAGATCAGTTGCAGGTGACTTTAAATCTGTAAAACTTTAAAATAAAATAAAATAAAAATCAACAAAACCTTGACACCATTGCCATTGACAAGAGAGTGTTTATAAAAAGGTCTTACTACCAATTCCAGATACCAGCAGAACTTCATTAAAAGTCATGGATTTATACCAGAGGCAACCCCTCCACTCATCAGTAAAGTAGGACAAGAATAAAATGTGTTGTTTTCTTTTTAAACGTCAAAATTGGAAAAAAAAAATCCCTGACAAAGGAATGAGAAAACTATGAAATAGTCAAGTAGCAACTAGAATCAGAAGAGTCCAAGAGAAAGAAGAGTTTGTTTTTCAAGACACAGGGAGGTACACAAGAGAATCTGCTTGGGGAGGAGGAAGAGAGAAGACGGTTATGGTAGTTCTTTCGTTTATACCACTCAGAGCACTGCGTATGCTCCCAGGAACATTCAGCTCCCCTGCATTCAGAGAGTAGTGCTGAGGGAATCACAGTGGTCGGAACTGTGGTGAGGTCGCCAAGTACAGAAACCGCACAGGTACCAGGACTGTGAAAAAACCTCCAGCTCCTGAACAGGGAGGTAGTGCAAACTCAATGCTCCTCATGCTTTTAGGAGCTGTGTTTTAAGAAGCCCAGTAAAAGCTCTAGCAGGATGTGAGCTTCAACTGATCAAGCAATTGTGAAATATACGTGAAAGCACATTGTACAATGGAGCCAAATCATTCCAATATTTTAAAGCTCAAAGAATTGCCCGATGGGAAACGAAACCTACTGGAGGTGGTGTAAAGATGCACATAAGTTTGTTAATTATATAGTAGCAACAATACTGAAGTAACAATACACAAAGGGTCAGGTTAATTTTTATGTGTGGTGTCTGAGCACAGCCAGTGTGGACAGTCTGATCCAGGCGGTCACATAATAAGAGTTCTGCTGTCTTCCCTGACACTCCATCCAGCTTAGCACCATGCTGTATGGGTACGCGTGGGTGAATCATCTGCAGCACCTGAACGGGATGTGTGGAGAGGCTTGGTGAATCAGTGATCCAGCATCAAGGCAAGAGGACATTATTTTCCCGGAGAGATCACTTTTTATATGAGAGCTTCTAAATGTAGGTCATTTACAAAACCCATTTTTCCTCTTCCTACAGTGGAGAATATTAACTCTGGGTTTTCATACAAATCTCAGATTTAACAGTTGCTTTTATAATATTAAAAGTGTCCACCTATTTCCAAATTGCTTAACGTATTATTTATTTATTTTTTTCCCTAAGACCACATAGCTGCAGCTGTGCACACCTAGACAGTTGCAACATTCCTGCAACCTCACCGGTGATGACAAATCAAGAGAGGAAATTACCACTGGGCAAAATCTTAATAACAGTTTAAAACTGCAGGGACTCCACGACATGAAAAGCATTATTTAATCTAGGATACCTTATTCTCTTTACTGCCACAAACCAAAATCTTGGATCATAGTTTCAGGTTCATGCTCCTCCTCCATTTGCATACACAGCTTCATAATGGATAAATATGAACTGGTCACAGCCTAGAGTTGTTACTTTTTTTTTAGTTTTCCAATGGTAGTTTGACCACAGATCACACAAGTACCTTGTAAGAGGTGAGGATGAAGAGGCTGGTGAGCAGTAAGAACAGCTGTCATCTCATCATGGTCAGAAGGATGTATATACTCATAAATGCTATTACCAGTTAGCTCCACCTGTGAAGAGACATGTAACACATGAAGCAGTGCTGCTGCCCCTTTTTCCTTTCCTATCCCCCAAACATTCTGAAGTGACCTGCATATACTGCATCTGGGTAACCACACACCATTTTTTAAACATAAGTCAAATGTATCAAAAACTTGTTCCAAATTATACTCCTTAAACTTCCTTGTTTAGCAGTAACTAACATTTTAGGGGCTTTTGTGGGAATTTCTGATGATGATCTGGACACAGAAGAGCTGCTAGTGGAGAGAGCTGGTGAATGAAGTGATAGACTAGAGCAGCTGTAGAAATGCTAGGTTGCCACAAAATGGGATAAAATCTTTGATCTGTATTAATGTCTCTCAGAATGGCAGATATCTAAAAAAAAAAAAAAGTTTGACAGGTTCCCAGAAACCATCACCTGCATTCCACTGACAGTTGAGCCTTCGGAGCCAAACTGCTAGACTTACACATTTCTTTTGTGTCTTTTCAGATCGTCCACGACATTCAATCCACAGTAGTACATAGGGCTCAGAACGGTAGCCAGTGAATTCAAAAGACAGACTTCCATAGATTTTCATGAGCACTGGCTTGAGCCTTTGCTGCTTTAAGTAAACATGCACATTAAAAAGACTAAGAGAGCTATCTTAAATATCTGTACTCTCTCTTCTCACTTGAACTTTGCTCGCACAGGAATGTATTTCTATCTTTCCCACTGTTGTACCCATAATAACTGTTGTGCAAAAAATGAGCGGCGTACACCGTATGTCCTTTTTGCTAACTCTATTTGCCACGTATAAAACTCACCACAAAAGTCTCCAGATAGATGCAGTAATTGATTTAAGGAGTGAACCAATACTTTGAGCCTGTGTTTTAAATTAGTGTCAGGCTGCCCAATTGTTCAGTGTGGCCTGATGTGCCTTGGGCCCCCAAGATCAGAGACAGCTGCGAGGTGAAGTAATTTAACCTATTCTTCTGAGCCAGTCCTACTGATTTGCTAAGATGTGTGAGTTGCCTTTTCTTTGGAATAAATGAAATTGTCTACTCCACAAAGAAATCTTTTTCTGAAAATGTTTCTCATAGTTCCATTTTCTGCATTATTCATGGAATGTCTCTTCCCAAGACTATGCAAACTAACCTTTTTTTCTAGCCATCTATTCCCCACTTCTTCTTTCCAACAACCCCTCCCTGCAAAAACAAAAACACCAACACTGACCTGATAGTCTAACCAGAGTAAAATTTCACTGAATAAAGCAAAAGGGACAGAAAGAGTAAAGATGAAAGAAGAGGAGAGATGGAGAAAGATAAAAAGAAAGGGGTGGGAGGGAAAGAGGAAAAGATTAAGAAAAGGAGAGGAAGAAAGGGGGAAGGAAAAGGAAAGGAAGGGAAGGGAAGGGAAGGGAAGGGAAGGGAAGGGAAGGGAAGGGAAGGGAAGGGAAGGGAAGGGAAGGGAAGGGAAGGGAAGGGAAGGGAAGGGAAGGGAAGGGAAGGGAAGGGAAGGGAAGGGAAGGGAAGGGAAGGGAAGGGAAGGGAAGGGAAGGGAAGGGAAGGGAAGGGAAGGGAAGGGAAGGGAAGGGAAGGGAAGGGAAGGGAAGGGAAGGGAAGGGAAGGGAAGGGAAGGGAAGGGAAGGGAAGGGAAGGGAAGGGAAGGGAAGGGAAGGGAAGGGAAGGGAAGGGAAGGGAAGGGAAGGGAAGGGAAGGGAAGGGAAGGGGATTATTTATGTTGATTCATTTATATATATTATTTTTAATAATATGCAATGAATATAATAAAAAGCAGTGACTGTTATTTTTCAGGATTATAACAGTGGGAACCTGTTTTAGTAACTCCATCTTCAAGCTTTAGTGGTGAGGGAGGGAGGAAACTGTACAATCTCACTGTGACTCATGCTTTTTGCTGTTTCTGTTTGTTTTTAATTATATGGGGGAAAACACATTTGTAAGTGTCTATAGCTAAGTCTGTACGTATCATAATCACCTACAGACACATAAAACTAATAATTCTTATGCTGACGGGCATTTCATTGGCCTTTACACTTAGTTAACCAGAACAAGAAAAAAACAGTCATTGGAGAAATTCACAGTTGTGATCAGTGTTCGAACTGAAAAGAGCATCATTTATGACTCTGTTCTTTTTCAGCTTCCAAAAAAAATCATTCACAGATAGCCATGTGCAAACTATCTATCCCTTCAATAAAAAGACTTTCTTACGGAAACAACGCCAACCAACCTGACTGGCAATATCAACTGTAGTAATCAAGAAGATCTTATTGCAACTCTGCCATTACTAAGTATAATCATAACCACATTGACATGTATCTACTCTCTTACAAGTATGACACATGGGTATCTCTTGCTTTTCCAAAAGTAGCTGCCTATTGCAAAAGAACTACTGACTGAAGTAATCATTGGTTCACAGGATTCACAGGACTGGGCCCAAGGTCATATTTTTATTCAAAATTTCATTTTCATCACATAATTTTCATAAATAAAAATATTTTAGTTTTATATCTAAAGTTGAAAACTGAAGTGCTTTATCAAGCTAATGACTAGATTTTCTCATTACGTATGTAGGAATGTTTTCTACCCTGATGTATGCATTCGCAACCCCAGCAAAGTCAGTGGGAGGTGAGTATACAACACTGAAACCAAAATTGATTGTCAAAATGCTAGTGGAAACATAAAGCCATCAGCAAAGACAGGGGACTAAATAGGAGTCAAATAACCAAAATATGTATACATAATTTTGAAACTGACCACAGTCTCCTGCTACACATAGTATATGCATGCTATTTTAAAGCCTACAATGAAACACTGAAAACTTTAAAAAAATAAATTATATGGTTCAATTCATAAACCTTCTAAAATCCCATGCCTCAGGCTTATTAAACCAGCTTCCTCGATGCAGCTTTTTAATATCTGTAAATACCTGCTTACTACCAAATATCGCTATTTCCTACTAAGAGCTTTTTTATGTGTAACTCAGCTGCACAGTTTTTTCCTGCCAAGAAATGATTCATAATAAACACAGAGGACTAAGTAGATGGATTCTAGAGCAAATAATTACATATTTTGCCTTTCATATACTTATTTGACGAAAGTAAAATAAACTCTTGGAAAAGTTCAGATGTTTGTGGTTAAATATTTCAAGATTTATCAAAAGTCAAAGATAAGCTTGGCTCCCTCGTGGACACAGAAAATGGCTGGAATAAGGTCCAGACTTTCACAATTAAAATATATATATATATATATAATTCACCATTATTTCCTAAGAGGATTTTCTTTTCCATTCTGTGTCTCTGGACTCAGGGGTGGGGGGAGGGAGGTGTGGAGGGGGGCGGAATATTTGGGGAATTTGAACCTATTTACTACCCATGGAAAAAAGAGGCAAGGAGTTGGCTCTATCTCAGCTAGCACAAGTCAGTTCAACAATGATCTGAGGCCAATTGAAATTAGACGGAGGAAGGGGTCCTAACCATCAGTATTTACAATATTTACTGTTAGAGTTGAGTGGAAAGGTTGATCAAAATCCAAACCCACAAATTAACCAACAGGTCCACAAATAGAGATGTAGTCTTTTCAGAAATATTGTTTCTGATTCTCTAAAATTGCAGGCAGAAGTGAGTCAAGTAGTGCTGAAAAACAATCCTTAATGTTGTTTTTACATTTTTAAACTAGCTTAACAACATTGGTTATGAAGGCTTTTTCAGAAGGTCTAAGTTCCTTCTGCTTAACCTAAATTCATGATATACTAGAAAATAAAGGCTACAGTAGTAGTTCTCCAAGAATATCCTGCAAAATATTTTCAAATGAACTTTTTATTTAGTTCAAATATACATTTTAAAACAAATTGCACTTTAACTGGAAATTGATGTGTGGACTAGTTAATTGTCAAATTATTTAATAAAAAGGTATTTCTATGGACTCTCTAAAAGATTTTCTACGATTATCATCACTCTGGTCTCAGCTTGTATTGGCTGGAGCTCTGTAAGAGCACTTGTTGAAAATATAGTGTGGGATTATGACTTGGTGAGGGAGACTTGTAGAATTTGCTTCTACAGACCAATCTCATTCTTGTTGATGACAGTGGCAAAACTCCCAGTGATTTCCAGAGTTGTAGGAACAAGAACTCATTTAGAGCCCTGGGAAGCTTACAGGAATATCCCAGTATTCATGTATTAATACGTTAGTATTTAGGAAAAGCCTAGAATTAATTCTAGCATTACTTAAAACAAAATTGTCTCTTGAAAAATAGAACATTGAGCAATATCAAGAACGGATTAGATGATAAAACAATATGACAAAAGCCAGGGAAAAATCATTGCCTTGCTTAGGTGTTTTATTTTATTTAAAAATAAATAATAAAAATGATAATAATAGGAAATAAAAAAGTGTTGTTAAACTGCATTCAGTGTTAAAGCATTCAGTGTTTTGAGTCTAAAAAATGCCCTTAAATTTCACGTGCCTCTGTCCTCTCTGATCTACACCTTTCTGGAAAATTCAAGGATGCAGCCCATTCATTTACAAATCTTCGCTAAAGCGAAATATTTGAGATTTTGCTTAGAAACCTTACTTCAGTAAACAATATGACAAAATACTTTAGTTTTCCTTAGCAGATCTTGCAGTAGGGCTTATAGAGACTTATGTGTGCAGCACAGAGGGAATACAGTCTGTGCAGAGGGCCATAAGATCATACCAGCTAAAGACGACTGAAGCCAGCACGATGCTTTCTGTCCCTTCTCCTTGACTGTGGCAAAGTTTATTCATTGTCCTACTGATATTGTGGGTCTTTAATTTCACCAGATGACTGAATAATATCGAGACCTACAAGAGGACATGATATTCCTCAAAAGAAAAAGAAAAAAAAAATCTGGACAAAACCTAGACCAGCTAGCACTTATCAAACAGCAAGCAGGATAGAACAATGAGACTACTTCAAGGGCAGATGGGAACACTCAGTGCTTTGGAACAATCATACCGACTAAATGAATCTATTTAAGTAGTTAGCTACGTTGTGGATCTTTTCAAAACATTACAGGGAGAAAAATATTTAATAAGACTGTTGATTCAGAGTAGAAAATACAGCCATTTGGAAGAAAATTTATACTAAAAGACTGTAATATTTAAAGTAATTTCAACATGCGTTAAATGTTATGAAACAACTCATTCTATACTGTAACAGATTCAAATGAACAAACTGCTTGAAATAAGAACATTCCCTGGACACATTTTTAAAAGTTGGCAGACAAAAAGTATCCATGCCATAATTTTGATCATCAAAATTACATTTTCTGAAGGAGATTACAAAAACAGGAATCACAGTTGCCTTTGGATTTAGAAGGGGTGTTTATGAGACGATACACTTGCTTTTTCTATCTCTTCAGTGTTCTATTTTTTCTCATAGCTACTAATTCTAATTCAAATACTGGAAACATGCATCCAAAGAACTTCACAGTTTTTCAAACAAAAATATTAATTACTACCAAAGCTAAAGCACGTCTATAATTTCCACAACTCAGTCCCTTCTCTGTTGTTGGACATAGGCATATTCCTCAGCTGTCTTGCCTGAAACAAAACATATTGCTCTCTCTCACCTTCATCTCCTCCTCCTTCTTCTTCTTCTTCTCCTCTCTGCTATTTATTTTTCCACTTAATTTTATTTAACTCTGAAAAGTGTTTCAACTGTAACTGGTTCTGAAGAAACAGTTCTGTTTCTTGCAAGTGTCATCCGGGGCCCAGTGAAATTAATTAGGCGTTTATCTATTGGAGTTCAGCAGGCTTTAGGTCAGGTGCTACCAATGAAATTGTGTAATACATTTATACAAAAACGTATGGAAACTTGCACTCTGCAATAAATTCAGGCCATTTGCCCTTGCGCCTGTCCCAAGAAGGCAAAAAATTAGAAATGTCCTTCTAAGAAAAAAAAACCAACAACAACAACAATAAAAACCCCTTATACTTCTTGTGCAGAACAGTAGTAAACTGAGTTTTATGAGTTCTATCACAACCATATAAAACGCTTTACTGAAAAGACCACTGAGCTGGAAAAACTCAGGAAAAACTACCCTGAATTCCATGTGAACACTCATAAATCTGCCCCCCCTTTCTTTTTTTCCTAAAGCACATTTACCATAAAACTCATGTTCCACATCAGATTTCCTCTCTATTTCATAGCAAGTCTCAATATCTTACACAATCTAAAACATATAGCCTTGAATTCTAAACTTTATTTCAGATGTATAGCATTACCACACAGGCAATAGGTTTGGGTTTCAAGCTCTGCGTATATCTGCAATTTGCAATATCATATTATTTATTACCCTTCTTAAAGGTAATGAGGAGTAAAATACAATGAACAAGAACAGATATAAAGACAGTCATGATGTGGTCGTAAGTATAGGAAACTTGAATATTTAAGGAAGGTCATTTATCAGAAAACAAAGTTGAAGCTTTGAATACCCCTAAAAGCCAATGACTCGCTATATGTATGGCAAGATGTTAGTGCTAGGTCCAAAATGTAGTATCTATATTTAACAGATGAAAAAAATAAATCACTCCTACCTGAGATAAGCCAAGATGTACAGATGCTGTTTCTGAGATGTACATTATTTTGCCATCCGATGCCACCACGAAAACAAAGCCATCCAAAGTCTGTAGAAGAGAAATACATAGGGTAAAAAGAAATAACTGTATAAACCATTTACAGTGGGGAAAAAAAAAAAAAAAGTTTGAAGCGTTTTGGACAAGGATTGTTATCCAACTTAAAGAACAGCAAATATAGTATTTAAGAAATAGAAACCTTTATCTGATGGTGTTCCTATAAACTCTATGACACACACACATACATTGTGAAATCCAATTCATTCCCCCTACAGATGCGAGCTTTACTGCTTCACTTTAAGTTAACATTCTCCTGTTGATTCTGGTTATTTTAGTACTTAGTACAAATCCTGAGCTATGTGGTACTTAGGGGAAAATCTAGCACTACGCAAGCCATTTTTTATGGTATAATTGGCAGACACAGCTTACCGCTATTTGCAATATATTTAATGATACAGTAAGCAATGCTTTAAATTTCTTTGACTATATTTTTATTAATGCATTTCTGAACAGAGGACTGTTTGCTATGTACAAAGTGAACTTAGGGAAAAAAAAGTAGAACAAACCAATCAGCATTCAAAACTTTATCACACTTGAAGAGAGAGATTTATGCTCATTAAGTGATATGCCTAGAGTCTGTGAATCTCAGCTAATGTTTCTTTGTAATGCAAATTCTTATTGATGGGAATTCTTAACTGGATGATAAATATTCCTTGCGTGAGTAAAAACTGAAGTTTCATTTTGTCCTGTGTCATCCATACAGGAAAAAAATATGCTTTTGGTTAGCCAAAACTGGCCAAGATTTGGACATGCAGCCTATTGATTTGGGGCGCTTTGATTCTTCAGTGCCCAAAGTCAGGCAGAATTTCAACAGTACCTTATATTATATAGTTTAAAAGGATCCACTGTCTCTAGTTGGTTTAGGAAGCCTTGATCAATACACACATATGAACATCACCAGAAAATGTATTTGGAATAGAGATGTCATTTTTACAGTACACAGATAAAGCAGCCACCTATTTCTAATTCATATTTTAAATTACTGAACGTAAAACAAAAGAGAAGCAATAAAATCCTGTATGCTTCATGCTCTTACACTGCTGCCCCAATAAAAGAAAATATTCCAAATTATTCTCTGGCCTACTAACGATTCTACAGCACGTAATTGAAACCAGATTACTCTTTGCCTTCACTTTTTTTTTTCACTTTTTTTTTGGAACATAAATTTTGTAGCAGTATTAAAATGGGAAGTAAATTATTCCATCCCTAACCATAACTTTTCATCCAAACACTGCCATCCTGCAGTTGCTCTACCCACTATCACAACTAAAACTGTGTCAATTCTTTCATTACTCCATTGTATGGTGCGGTAGGTCTCTAACTTTCCCATCCAGAAAAACACAGAACCATACAGAAAAGTTTAAGAACCCTTAAAATAAGTCTACAGTGGATTTGCTGGCATTATTAAAGCCTTAATATTCACAACTCAGAAATAACTGAACTGTAAAATGAGTATTACAGGTGATTAGCATATATTATTTAAGTTCATCTAATGCCAGACAAAACACAAAATGGCGAACACGGAGGAGGAGCAAGTGTGCCAGCAGTGATTTGTATGATATAACTAGACAAACATTTTGAAGGTAGACCAATGACTCTGAAACTGTGGCTATCAGCTTCTTAGAAGTCCAAGTGTGTTTTTCCAGGCTGGAAATACCTCCACGAAAGATCATTTTAGACTCGGTCAATCCCGTGAACTTTATTCGGTCACCAAAGAGCACTTCAAGACATTCTGCCCCAAGTGCTCGCCCTCCTTATTCAAGGAGGCAACTCGCAGGGCCTCCACGACAAACCCACCAACCTCATACCTCATTGTAAATTTTGGGCGACCCCTCACAGCTGTCCCAGCCATCCCCTGGGGACAAAGGTCGCCCAGCCCTGCCGGCGGCGCTGCCAGCAGGGTTTCTGTTCAGCTTTTGTCCCCAGCCGGGCGAGCAGGGAAAACAGCTCCAGCTCTCTGACCAGAAATTAACCTTCTACAATAAAACCGACCTTTAAATGATTACGGTTTACTAGGTCTTTAAAATCGGGGGAGAAAAAAATCCTTGCGGTATTAAAATTGCGTATAAAAAAAAAATGGAGCTAAGCGTAATTATTTTTTTTTCCTCCGGCTGGCATCCACGCCCCGGCTACGACTTCCTAAATTCTCCTCCGACCTACACAGGGGGAATTCAGAAGAATTCCAGAGCAGATCAACAGGATTTTGAACAACTGTATTTTCAGGTGCTAACGTCAACAGGAGATCTAATCCAGATGTGCGCCGCCTGCCCGCTGGGTCCGGCAGGGCTGCCCCGGCCCGGCTGCGTTTGAGCACCGTGCGCTCGGACCCGACGGTGCGGGGCGAGATGCTGCTTCCACCAGCATCGCACGCGGAAAAAATAAAATAAAGAATCTGGGGTCTCGATTTTGCTCCTCTCCCGACCCGTTTGAGGGTCTGGGTGGCAGGGAAGGCTTCACACGGGCGCCGCTAACAAGCCGGGGGAGGAGGAGGAGGAGGAGGAGGAGGAGGAGGAGGAGGAGGAGGAGGAGGAGGAGGAAGAGGAGGAGGAGGAGAAGGAGGAGGAGGAAGAGGAGGAGGAGGAGAGGTGGGGAGGTTAATCGCCCCAAAACACAAGGTTTCCGATGCGCAGCGCGTACGAGGGGAGGAAGGCGTCCACTACCTGAAGCAAATGGGATCCCAGCTCCTTGGCCACGTTGTCCAAGGGTCCTATCCTGCTCGGCTGTCCCCAGGCGTCGCCCAGACCTGCAAGGGAACCAAGGAGCTGGTTAGACCGGGGCAAGGGGCTCGGAAGGGGCCACGTTCCCCCTCCCTCCCCGCCGAGCGGCCCCTCTCCCCGGCACGGGGCATCGTGCCCGAGCTTTTTTTCTATTTTTTCTTTTTTTTTTTTCGGGGAATCCCGCCAAGGGTACTCCCACAGGCGCTCTTTCCCCAGACAGCCGCCGGCCCTCAGCACGCCCCAGGGGATATGTCAGCTCCCAGCGCTACCCCTCGCCCGCCATGTCGCGGCGCACCCCCACATGTCGCGACAAGGAGCCCGGCACGCTTGGACGAGGGAGGCCGAGAGCCCCGGGGAGGCTCCCGGCCCGTCCTCAGCCCCACTGGGCTGTGTGTGTGTGTGTCTGGTCGGGGATTTAGTTTGTTTTTCTTCCCTCCGTGCAAAGAAGGGGTGCTCGGGGGGACTGGTGCCGGCACCTCGCCGGCTCCGCAGGCGGCAGGAAGAAGGCACAGCCATTTCGTGCCTCCTTTTGGGAAAGAAAGGAGAAAAGAAGGCTTTAAACCCTTCGGGTGAATGGTCGGTGATGGGCGAAAGGCGAGGATGCTCGGTGCTGCCAGCCAGCGAGCTTTGGGGCTGGCAGCAACCGAACCCGCAGGGTTTATAGCCTTGAACATCGCCCACACCGGTGCACGGCTGGGAAACGGTGTTTTTCTCCTGCTGCCTCTCACCGGGGCCAGGTGCTTCTAAAGAAAACTCCCTCGGCGACCTTGCAGGGAGTTTTCTTGAAAAAGAAAATAAAAAAAAAAAAAAAAAGAGGCCGCCGTAGCGTGAGCCCCGCTCGGAGAGGAAGCTGGCACCTGGCTGGGCGGCGCTGCCCCGAGCTTGGGGTTTTAAACAAGTTTTTTTGGGGTCGTCTTTATAAAGGCTCCCCCGAAGCCCTCCCAGTCCCACGTCTGCCTTGAGTCCCGCAGATAGCCCTGGTCTGGAAGCCCTGGGAGCCCCTCTCCCTGCTCCCCATCCTAGGGACCCACAGCATTCCCCTCCCCAGGGACGGGGACCTCGTCCCACTGCCCGGTCCCGGCGGGCAAGCACCCAGGAGCCTGCGGCTTCCAGCGCAGGAGAGGCTGGTTTAACCAGGGCAGTGCCACCAGCCAAGGTCAGCCCCAAAAGCAGCCGCCTGCCTCCCCGCCCCGCCTGCCGCTCCGGCTGCCCGAGCGGGTGTCCCCAAACTGTAGTCCCAAAGCGACGCTTTTTTGGGGGTAACACCTTCCCTCCGGTAAAAAAAAAAAAAAAAGCGTTTCAGCACCCATTAGGAAATTAACTCCCAATTGCCAAACGAAAAGGAGCGCTTTCGTACTGCCTTTTCCCAATTCGCAGTTTGGAAAAGGCTCCCAGTCTTCCGAGGAGCCGTCATTTATTTATTATTTATTTATTTTTGTTATTTCTCCTGCCGAAATGCGGCTTCCTCTGTAGTGGGAAGTTTAAAGGATCGCGAAGGCATCCCGCAGTCTCTTTCTCGAGCCGGCGACAAACGCAAACGACCCAGCCAGTCCCGGTGCTGTGCGGATTGCCCTTATTTCGATTTACCAATTGCAAGTGTCGCAAAACCGTATTGCAACCCAAACGAGGGGTTTACGAATAACGACATTAATACTTAAAAAGAAACAACAAAGAATTAAAAAGTTTTGACACGTCCTGAGAAGAGCCCTGATTTTCGCGAGGAAGAGGCGGGTTGAGGGTTTTAGCCGCTCCCTCCCAAAGCCGCCGCTGGGCAGGTAGGGTTTCGAGGCATCGCCAAAAATCCCCACGATTTCTGAGGTCATTTTCCGACCCAGGCTAAAACATTCGCTTCCGCAGATTTTTTTTTTTCCCCTTTGAAATTTTAATTTGGGGTTGCGATCGCGAACTCGCATCAAACGCCAGCGCGCCCGGTGGCTCAGCCCGGCATTCTTCCCAGCTTATTTTAAAGCCGATGATTTTATCATTTAATCCACCGGCGGATCGGAGGTGGAAACGAAACGAAGGAAAACCTTCGGCTGAGATGAAGGACTAAAGCACATTAATTCGTCTTCCCAGAGATTTGCAGACGCGCAGCCTACGCCCTGTAAGCATATGGATGCAATAGACTCCCAAGAGTTCCCCCTGCCCGGCCAGTAAATAAGGCGCATTTTCACTCACTGCACTGGAGCGGGGCCAAAAGAGCTGCCGATACAAAGCGAGCGGCTTGCACATCGCTCCTCGGAGGAGGTGGAAATTTGCTTGGCACGGCCCCGGCCGGGCAGTGGGGGCTCCGGTGTGGGCACGGCTGCGGTGCCGGGAGGGTGGATTTTAAGGAAACCCTTCAAATGTCCCCGTTTCAGCACAAGTTACCTGTGACGCTGGCCTGGAGAGAGATTTCCCCGAGAGCAGGCGGTGCTAAGCGGGAAATAAGCGGCACTAATAGCAGCAGGGTCCGCCGGGCCCCCCCACCTCCAGCTTCGGGAGGTTTTGCGCAGAAATCCCAAAGTACGGGCAAATCTCATATGGGGCAAATCCCTATGAACGGGTCCGCCTTCCTTTGGCCAACCTGGGCGCGACTCCCCCCTTCAACATCCCCAGCACCCCAATCCTCGTCTTTTGACATCTCGGACCCCAGCATTCACTTTGCACCATTTCCCAGTGTCCGAGTACGGGGTGTGAACCCGGCTGTAATGAGATCTAGGAATATTTGGGAGCAATCCCCACCTTCGCTCTCCAAACGTCTGAATGGGGACGCGCGGACATTTGAAAGCCCGGTAGCTTTTCTGTTTGGGATTCTGCTAAAAGAATTACTTAGCGATGTGTTGTGCGAGTATCGGATTGCCCTGTAACTCGGAGTATTTCCTTCGTGCCTACTACCGTATTGTTCCTCGGCTCCCCCGGAGCGTGTGGTCCCCCCGCGTTATTCAATAGCCAGCCTTCCCCAGGAACCTGGGTCAACTACAAACGCCGGCGTTTCCAGCGCTGCCTCTCCCAGGGGATTTTTCCCCAGGCGAGCCCGGCAGAGCAAAGGGGAAACGAAAGGGAGGCGACGAGCTGCCAGCGGCTCCTGCCCTCCGCCGCTCTGTCCCTGGAGGTGGACGGGGACAGCCCGTGGACTGGGGGGGGTCCCTGGGCTCCGGGGAGGGGGCCGGAGCCGACGGGAAGCCCCCCGGTATCCCCCAGGGTGGCTTTGGGAAGGAGTAGGGCCGCTGGGAGGGAGATATGGAAAGATCAAGCCTTTGAGAAGTTTAAAGGTTTAAAAAACAGGGAGAAAAAAAAAACGGCAAGTCCCGGAGGAAACCTACAAAAGTCCTTCCAGGACACCCGGACGAAGCCACAGCCGGCTCTTCCCGGGGTCACGCTAAGAGGGGGGTCCCCTTAGCCCCCCCCCAAGGCTTCCGCAGCTCCCACGGCGGTGGCCCCCTCCCGCTCCGACGGCACTTTGAGGCGACAGCCCGACACCTCTGGTGCCGCCGCTAGCCGCTATCGCGACAGCCGAGCGTTTTCGCTTTAATTATGTGATTCATTAATTCGTTAATAAACCTCTGCTGCGTCCGCCGAGCGCGGACGAAAGAGCTGCAACTGGCCTTAATTTTCTTTAAATATAGGTTCAGAGATTCACACTCCAGATTTAATAGGGAGCGAAAACTCTGCACGCTCCCCACATTTTCTATTGTCTGCGTTTCAGAATAAGGAACAGGTCTCAGGGCTGCTACTTTGTCATTTTATTCCGATTATTTCGTCCAGAGCACTTGGTACTTCGGATCACTTACTAAATACCGCGTTCCCACCCGGTTTAAATGGCCATAAAAGCGCAGTTTTAGAGGCAGTTTTGGAAACTGCGCTGGGGATGGGGCAGGGAGAGGATCCCAATTTTAGCCGGCTGAGGAGAAGCGCGTTTTCTTTAAACGCTGTTTACTCTCGCGTCCCTTTCATTTGCTCATTTTTAGAAGAAAACGCTGACAGCCAAGACAGAAGAAGTCCCGTGGTATATTTTTTCTTCCACAATAATAAGTGCCTTGGCAAAAAATCAAAACGCAGCCGAGGACGAGCTTACAGAGCCGGAGCGCGGGGGAGGCTGGAGGTTGCTGTCTCCTGGACTCTTAATTCATGAATCCGAAGGTCAGAGCAAAACCCCACGGCAAAAAGTACGATGTCGGAGCATGAAATTTTTGCCTTCCAGGGCTTGCTCGCGTTTGCGGGGAGAAAGGAGCTGGAAGATAAATCTCTTTTCACTCGCGCTTCCCAGAGCCCGACCGGGCGTCTCTGCGGGGGGGTTTTGGGGGGGGCTCGGTCCAAACTGTGCGTCTCGGGGCAAAGGCACAGATGGAGGAGATGGGGGTCCTGTCTGAGCCCACTTCCCCGCCCTGTCGGGGTGTTGGGACCATCTCGGCCCGGACACCTCGGTGAGGGTCCCAAACTTTGCCCGAACTGCACGTCAGCGCGCTCTGGAAATAAATGGGGGGAGGCGAGGGGGAAGCCATACACCGGGTTTTTTAAAAGCACAGCCCTCTCTCTCTCTTCCCCTCCAGTCTAGACAGAGCTGGAAGCCAGTTTTATAGCTGGACAACATTTCTGATCGCGCTGGCTACAGCTACCCCAGGCCTAGCACGCATGCTGGAGGCGTCTCAGGCCTCGCCCCCCTCCCGGCCGGCTGGAAGAGCTGAAACACGTTCAAACCTTTTCAGTTTTTTGGGGGGGTGCCGGGGTGCTGGTGAAGGGCTCTGCCCGTGCCCTGGACCAGCGTCTGCGGCCCCTTCGGCTGCGATCCCCGGGAGGACGTGGGGGGCTGCTTCGTGTTCGCCTTTGTTCCAAGCCCCAATAACCTCGGGCATCTCCGTGCCCTCCACGCATGGGGCCCAGCATGCTGGAAGGGGCTCTTTCCCCAGGTCTTGCTGCATCAGACTTTAGGATGCGCTGCTGGGCAGCCCCCTCCAGCCAGTATGCCCCCCCCCCCCATCAAAACCAACTGGAAGCAGTCGGGCGGTCTTGGGAGAGACCCCGAGGGAACCCCCGAGGGGAATTCACCCCCTCGGGAGGGGCAGGCAGCGGCAATGGGGCGCCGTGTGCCGTCGGGCAGCCCGCCCCCCCCCCCCCCCCGCGACGGCCCGCTGCTCCCGGCTGCCTCCCTCCGGCTTCCCCCGCTCTGCCCTCGGCGGTCCCCACGGCCTGTCATCCCCGGCCCCAAAGCTTTGGTTGGAAATACGTTTCCATCCGGACTTAAGACGATGAAAGATGAGGAATTCGCCCTATGCATTTAAAACGTTGCTCTTAATAAGCAGGGTGTGCGGAAGCGCACGCCCGGCCTGTTTAAGGAAGACAGACACATAAAACACCCCCGAGCTGCTGGGTATAAACCTGCTCTCGGGGTCGGCTCGCTGCTCCTGAGGATCAGCACGGCTGCCAAAGTGGGGACACGTTCAGCAGCATCTCCGACCGTGCCACTTTTCCTCCCTCCTAAACCAAACCCGTTCCGGCGACACGCTCCCGAGCTAAGGCTGGCGAGAGAGAGACCCCCACATCCCCTACACCCCCCGAAATCACGACGTCCTGTTTCTTAGAGGGAGATTTCCCCCCGCGGGATAATGGCGAGAAATCACAGCGGAGCACCGCCTCGCTTCCCCCGGCGGGCTGCGGGAGCGCACTCCGAAGGAGCCCGGCCTTGCCGTAGCGCTGCTAGTGCTTGCTCGCGAAATCACTCAGTTAGATGGCCAGAACGGTAAGCTTTTCCTCGGGCTGGGAGTATTTTTTTTCCGACCCCCCTCCCTCCTTATTATTATTATTATTTCATTTGTAGCCTTTTAATAAAGCTCCTTAGAAACCGCGGCGGAGAGCCCAGCTTCCACTCTGCAATTTTTTAATTCCTCTCCCCAACCCCGGGCCAGAGAGGCACAGACAAATAACAAAAGGGGGGAGCCGGGTTTATCCAGCCACCCCCTGACCCCAAAGAGAGTTTCGCCGCACGTCCCCAAGCGCCGGGCTGGGGGAGCAGCGGGGCCGGGCGGGGGGCTTCTGCCGAGCCCCCGGGGAAAGAAGGAGCAAGGAGGGGCTCAGGCCTCCGAGAAGGCGCAGTCCCACTCCCGCACGGCCCTGCACGGAGCAGGTTGAGCCAATAACAACACCCACCCTAAGAGGTGGGGGTCTTTTTTTTTTTTTTTTTGAGAAGCCGGGGTCCTCCTCAAGCGCTCCCCACCGGCTCTGCTCCCGGGGGGGCTCTTCTTCCTGGGGGGTTTAGGAGGCTCCTCTCCACCCCCGGTCTCCCCCCCGTCTTTTCCCACCCGGGGCCGGGACCCGGCCGGGACACGGAGGGGTCGATGTCGGGGTGCGGGGCTCCCCCTGCTCTTTTCGGCTTCCCCGCGGGGAGGAGGCGCAGAGGGTGGTTACCTTCGGGGAAGACGGCTCGCATCTTCAGGTAGCTGGTGGTGAGGCGGATGATGGACGCCTTGTCCAGCTGGGAGGTGATGGCCGAGGGCAGGGGCAGGAGTTTGGCCAGTTCGTAGAATTCTCCATTTTCTTTTTCCCGTCTAGTCTTTGCCGCGTTCTTGGATTTTTCCTTCATCGCGACTACTGCAAGGCGAAGATGACACTGGCATATTAGACCCGAATCTTCCGAATTGCAGGGGGCATGGATTTCGGCTTCAGAGTTAGTATTTTCGTTTAAGGAAGGGAGGGAGGGAATTCACCCAAATCAAATCAACTTAAAAAAAATAAAAAGGGGAGAAAAAAAAAAAAGGTGGGGAGAAAAATAAAAAACACCAAACCAACCAAACAAAAACCACCACCAACAGAAGTGGTGCGAGGAGGGGGAAGGCGATCTCTGAGCCGCAAGCCCAGCAGGCAGAGCTGATCGGGAGAAGGCAGTCCTGCTCTGACCCTGCACTACCCAGCGCTCCGAAACCGAGACCGAGAGACCTACACGAGCCACGGTCCTCTGCCTGCAGGCGGAATCGGATCTTCTCCTCGCCGGGGAGCAAAGAGCACCGGCTTCCCCTCACCGAGGGATTTCTTCTCTTCGAGCCTTCCCCGTCCAAAACCAATAATAAGAAAATATCAAAAGCACAGCGGCCGCGCGAGAAATCATAAGGGTAGGCGGGCTGGACCGTTGTGGGACGCTATTTTTGTCTCTTAAAAAAAAAAAAAAAAAAAAGAAGAAAAAGAAAAAATGGGGAAAAAAAAAAGTAGAGAGAGAGAAAGAAAAGCCCGCGCTGCTCGTTTATAAGAGAAGCTCTGGTCCCGGTGAGGGGCAGCCGGGAGGGCAGCCCCCGGCTAAACGCGAGCCGCAGCGGCCGGAGAGGGAGCCGCTGGCCGCAGCTCTGGCAGATCGCAGGCTCGCATTTCCCTCCCGGCCAGGGCAGCTCTCGGCGGCGGGAGGGCCCCTGCCCCTGCCCCTGCCCGGCCCCGGGGGGCGGCTTCAGCGGCGGGGGGCGGCGGGCTGCCCGCGGGGCTGGGGGCGCGGGGGGCGCCCGGCTCCGAGCGCGGCTCTCATGCGGAGCCGCCCGGGGGACTCCGTGCTCCTCGGGACCTGCGCCCGCTGCGGCGTCGCCTCTTTCTTCCCAAACAAGTCCGAGCGCTGGCAAAGGCTGGCGGTGGATTTCTTTGCTTAGTTGTCTCGGTTTTTCTCCTCTTTAAAGAATTCGCAAAATCGGGGTTTGGTTTTCTTTCTGGGTTTGTTTTCTTTCTTTTTTTTTCTTCCTTTCTCTCTCTTTTTTTTTTTTTTTTTCTTTTTAAAATTGTCACGTATTTAAAGAGCTGTTGCAAAGCGCTGGCTCTTTCGCACACGCATGCCTTTCCGAGGAAGAAGGAGGGTTCGCTACGGTCACCTCCCGCGAGGAGCAGCGATCCTCACCATGCGGCCAGGCTCCAAGGTAAAACTCCCCTCCTCTCGGAAATCCTGGCCGCCACGCTCCTCGCCTGAAAACACTGATATCTCCGTTTTTTTTTTTTCCTCCTTATTTCTTTTTTATTTTTTTTTCCTTCTCTCTCGCCTTTTTTTTTTTTTTTTTTTTTTTTTGTCAGGGGCAGAAGGAGCTCTGAAGTGGACCCCTCGGTTTAATTCTTTCGCAAAGGCTCGAAGAAAGCCAGGAGAGCCTCAAGAGGGGAGGGGATAATGTATCCGTGACGTGTCATCCCGCGCAGCGCCCTCCGAGGAACCCAAATACAGAGGAGCCAGAAAAGAGCCGCAATTAGCACTTGCGAGGGGACGGGAGGCCGGCCCGGGGGGAGCCGGGGGCGGGGGGCGTTTGCTCGCCCCGACCTCCCGGAGCGGCCCCTTGGCCCCGGACCCTGCCGGGGGGGGGGGGGGGGGGGGGGCCTCGACCCCCTCCCCACGTGGCAGAGGGGCCGCGCACGGGCACGCGTGGGGACCGCGACACTCGCGGGGCCTCGTTTATCCAGGCAGTGCTGTTTACCCACCGGGTGAAAGGAGCAAAAGCACATACATAAGTGCAAATGAATCATATATGGAGCACGTAAGCGACACATATACATCATATACACAGGGCAGACGTTGCACTCTCAGCCCCCGACGTGACTCCCACCCGCTTGCCCATGCTTAGGGCTTCACCCAGCTGCCGCCTGCCTTCCCCGGGGAGCTGTAGGACCCCCACCCCGATCCCCCCGCGGGGAATGAACCGCTTTTAGTGGCTATGGGCCCGCAGCACACCGCGGGGAGGGACTCAGACGGGCCGCCGACGGGACCCACCCGGTCCCGGCCCGATGGGAGCCCGGTGCCCCCATCCTCACATCCCCACCCCTCTCCCCCCCCCCCGGGGAAGCGGCCCCCGGCGCTCCTTGCAAAAAGGAGGGGAAAACCCCCGGTGCGAACAACCGGGCCGAGTTTGCCCCTTTGGGGATGGGAATTGGGGCAAAGCCCGGGTACCTCCGCCGGGCCGCCCCGACGCCCCTTGCCCAGCGCAGCCCCCTTTCCACGCGTGTACCCCGGGTTTTGGCAGCCGGGGAGAGCTGAGGAGCTGGGGGACAGGATTTCTGCCGCCCGTCCAGAGAGGGAGTAGGGTAGAGCTGGCTTTCGGGCCGAGGAAACCTCAGGAAAGAAAAAAAAAAAAAAGGGGGAAAAAAAAAGAAAAAGAGAAAACCCTCTGTTTTTCTTATGGTCGCATGCCCCGGTCGGGACTTTCGCCGAGCAAAACAAAACCGATTAATCTAGGGAAACATCAGTCGAAAAGAAACTTCGGCGTTTCGGGGAAATTCTCAAAATTCAGTACAACCTCCGCCCGCCGCCGAAACTGGGCGCGTTAGCAGAGGTAAAAAAAAAAATAATAAAGAATTATCCAGGAAAAAGTAAAATCAGATATACGCGGAAAAAGTAGCTGTACTTCAAGGCACGTCCTAACGGGACCGGTACAACATGCTCCGCGGTCGCTAAACCCGAGGAGGAAACTTTCTGGGACCTTTCTGTGTCCTCCTGTGAGCAACGCGCGGGGCAAAGCGATTGGGGCTCAAAGGAAGGCAACAGGGGAGCGCGTTGGGTTTCTAGCAAATTATGGTGCTCTGGAGAAAGAGCAGGTTTAGGACCGTTTGAAACATAATCCCGAAAGAAAAAAAAGGGGGGGAAAATAAACACTACCAGGAAACCCACATTGCTGCAACGATGGCCCAAATTCGCAACCTTCAACTCAAGTGAGCGCCGGCACAACTCGGAGGTGGCTGCAGGGTTCTTCGGGGAAAGGTTCCCCGTTTGATTCAGAAACTCAACGCAGGGGACGAAAATAGAGGAGGAAAATGAATACAACAACTGATTATTTAAATGTTCAGGTCATATTTGCAATTCTATGTTGTTACCGAATCGTGGACTAGGAGCACACAAAAAGTCCCGTTAGTTAGCAACATTTTTGCCGTGCTTCGAGGGGGAAACTCTTCTCCGTTTGGGAAGTAAAAGGACAGGATTTCGGTCTCAGGTGATTACATTGCAGAGTAATCCTTTGCTTTATTTTTTTTCTTTCTTTCTTTTTTTTTTTTTTTCCAAGGCTCTAACCAGAAAACGATGATTATAAAACAAGGGAGGGAAAACGCGTGGGGGGACTAAAAAAAAAAAAAAAAAAAAAAAACAAACCCACAGCAAACTGAAGCAGCGGCTGGTTGTCTCCGAGCCGTCTATTTATTTGGTGCCCGACTGCGGGGATTCCGCGGGGGTTCCGCGTGTGCGCGCCCGCCGCGCATTTTCCCACGCGTGTCCGCGCCGCGGTGGGGCTGCTGCTGGGGAGCTGGGGAGAAACCCGAGGGGTTTATTCTACGGAGGGGCACGGAGGTGGGAGCCCGGGGAAGGCGCTCCCGAAGGGGCAGCTCAAAAGGAGGGGGCTTAACGCCTTTTTTTGCTTAATCCGGGAGCAGCCGCAATTAACGTCTCGCAGCCGGAGCGGTGTCGGGAAGCGGGGGGTATCTTTCAGGGCTGCTTCGGTCGGGGTCGGCTTTGGTGCCCGGCATCCGAGTGTTTTCCCCGTGTTTTGGGGCCTCGGGGAAAAGGGGGCGGCTTGCCCCCGCACACGGCGTGGGATGCTGAGCCCCCCTGGCCGGCGGAAAGCAGCGCGGCGGAGCCAAGGGGGGTGCCGGCCCCTGTCCGGTGTGCTCGGGTTTAACTAACGTATTAACTGTGAGAAATCCCAGCGAGTTCCTCAGGAAAGAAAATATCATCAGACATTTTAACATTTACGGGCTGTAACATCAGCGTTGGTATGAGCTCAAGAACTAGCACCGCTTATCATCCCCCCAGGAATCCCCTGTATTTTTTTTCCTGTAACTACTGTTCCCAAGTGTGGATGTATACACACACACGCTCACACACACAAATCCTATAAATGCTAATAAAACAGATTCCTCAGGATTTGTTTAACTTTCCCTGGCACCACAATCTTATATTGATATTCAATGGGGTTACTAGTGTGCATGAGGATTACTAGTTAAGTACAGACTGCGGGATCAACCTTCTAGTATGCCACTTGAACATGTCCTTACAAATAAGTAAGGTAGGCGACGTAAGCATTGACAATACGATTAATTTGCACTGAACACTTGAAAGGAAAAAGGAAGTTAAATCACGGCGCTAGAATTATTAAACTATGCAGAATTGAGGCCTCTGGTTGCAGGGGATCGTTTTCAGCTCTTTACTTGAAGCTGTGTTACTGCTATTGTCCAACCTTTGCTGGCCACATGGGACAGCATTTGGCAATCGGACAGAAAATTATTTCTACTGGGCATGAACTGGAAATATCCAGCTGGGGCGTGGATTCCATTTCCAGGCAGAGTGGAGGGAAGGAGAACTCAGTACTCTTTCTCCTTACTCGTGCTCCTTACAGATAGCATTTTCAGAGTTTGTCAAAAGACTCGCTGCTTAAAAATGAAATAAAGTTTTTTATTTCCTTTAGTACTAGTACATTTGTTTATTTTCTGTACATAACATAGAAAAGGGTACACAGTGTACATACAGTACAGTGTCTGTACTTAAAGTATGGTGATAATACAGGCATGCAACAGGGCAGGAGCTGTCAGAGTTGATGGACTGATCCAAATGGATGACATTTGGAAAAAATATGTCTAAGTTAAAAACATCGAATGCTCATGTTTGGGTCAGGTTTTCAATTTCAGTTTTCTAAGGAGAATAGAGTTATTTTGTTAAGGCCAACTTTTTTTTTTTTTTTTTTCCATCCCTGGAATTTGATGAATTTTCTGAAAGTATTTTCCCAAAACTCAGATAATTGATATTAATTATGATGCCCAAATATTCATGACCAAACATTTATTTCTGCTAATGTAAGCTGCAAACCATATTTTGTTTAACTACACTATATAGTTTAAAAGGTGAAAGCTGTCCTTGGGATCAGGAGAGGGAATGTATCAATCACAGAAAGGAAGCTTCTAGGCTAAAGAAATAGGAAAAACCTAGTCTAAAAAATACACAGTAGAGCATTTTTGCTCCATTTGTCTGAAATCCTTTAAACATGATGAAAGTCAATGTGAGTATTTTTATTTACTTTTTTTTTCTTCTTTTTTAAGTTATGTTCAGTGACTTCAAGTAGTTTTCTCAATGGCCCTCAGCTTGTATGAATAGTGTGACTAATCTAGTGGAGATGAGTAATGGATCTGTGAGGAATAGAGGAATTCTGATGCAAAAACATCTCTCTCTTTTTTGTTGGTATTTTATGCTTCTTGACATTCAATATATTATATAATGGCTGTCAGAAGAACTTCAGTAATGCTTTATGGTAACCTTTATAAATACTTTAGTCATGATTTAGAAATGATGAATGGAAAATGCTATTTATAGATAATTATGATGTTTTACTATGTTGTAAGCACATTCATAAACATATGTATGCACTCTTGTTAATTACAGGATGTTAATTTGTTGAACATCCTGATTCAATTTTTCTTGCATTTGTTCATTGACTACTTTGCAACACAGCTACTATCTTATCTCTAAATAAGTATTTTGCCATGTACGGGCAAAGAAATTTAAGTCAAGATTAATCAATTCACAAGGGACTGGGACATTATTGCAAGGGAGAGGGGATGGAGAGGGGAAGCAAAGGTTCTCGTGAAGGCTGCTTTGGCAAACTTAAGACCTCAGCCCTGCAAATGAACATGTACCAGTGAACTCTTGAAGCCATTAGCTTAACGCAGCTTACGATCCAGCAGTGCAGGCTCAGAGACGTGCGACAAGGCACTAGAGTGGGTCTCTCTCCTTGTTAGCATGGCCAAGCTCATTGAGAAGGTCTGGCATGGGGATGGGAAGACTGAAGATTCACACCTCAGCTCTTTGGGGACTGGTGTTGTGGTCTCAGTGGCTGTGATCCCTTTTGGATCAAAAGTTGGGGCAGAGAACAGTCTCATTCCCTGGCAGCTTGCTTGAAAGAGTTCGCAAGACCCCCAAGCTTCATCCTTGCAAAGGTAAGGCTTTACAGGTGTGCAATGAATCCACACAAGCTGACTTCACCGAAGGCAGAATGCAAGCTTCCTGTTGTGTCCCTAACCAATGCTCATGTCTTCCCAATTTAAAAACAGAGGGATATTTTCTTCTAGCCACTGTGAGCCTCCCCCGTAGCACTGAGACTGAAAAGTCGTGACATACGGGCAGTAATCACTGCAAAGCAATTACATTTGACATTGAAACATTTCAAACCATCCTGCATGGGCACACAAAACATTTGCTTGTATCAGTAACCCGCTCCTCAACAAACTCACACCAGCAGGTTTTGTATTTGAACAGCTAGTCAGTCAGCAAATACATCTGAAAGTGTAGCTGCTCTCAGTATGGGGACTTAGAGCTACTCCTTGTTACTGTTTCCAGCTCTGGATATAACTTATCGTGCCTCTTCCCCTTTGTCAGAATTGATATCACCAAGGTTTCCATGCTTTTATTGTGGGAATCTGGGATATGTTCATTCTTAACTGAACAAAGACGACCTAAGCTCAGTCTCTGTTAACATCAGAAAGATACTCAGAAGATACTGCCCTCTAAAATGATCTGTTTGACCTTTAGACACTGATCCTGAAATTTGATCTCTGAGACCCACCAATACCAAAGAATTAGACACTTCAGTCACTGGATGCCATTTGAATGCGCTCTCAGTTTCGGAGTTCATGGCCAGGTCCAGAAAGGGACTCAGGAAGAATGCAGATGCTGTAGTCTAAAACGGGAGTGCTGAACACTTCCACTCGGTTGCTGACTAATTCTGGATGTGTCTGAAGCTCAATTTTCATCATTTTATCCCCCCCCAAGCGTGCACACAGTAGCATCTCAGCCTCGGCAGGGCGGAGCTAGCCTGGTACCCAATGTAGACCTGGGAAGTGAGTGTTTCTCTACTTTTCTCCTTTGCTCTGGATGTGGTCCTCTCCACGATCAACAGGAGAAGTCGTCTTTGCTTTATACACGAGACAGATCAATTGCATCTGACAGTGAAGACCCAGGCTCAATTCCCTCCTTTGTCCAAGGGGATTCAAAAGCAGACCTCTTGTCTTTGAAGAGTATGTTTGAGGCACCAGACCATTGTCCAACTGAGTGTGTGGGGGGTACTATCATACTGAATTTCCTCTTTTTGTGCATAGAAGAATCAAGAATTACCAGGGAGAAGGGAAAAAGGGTTAAATTCTGTTGTGTCTTCCAGCAGTCAAGCACTTGGCTGGTAAGAAAAATATCTGGATTTTAGTGTCTTTTCATTTTTTTGTTGTTGTTTGTTTGCTTGTTTGTTTACACATTTTAATTTCAATGCACACAAATGCATTGAATGCCTTTGGAACAGGATGAGAAGCAGGGCTTCCTTCTCCCAGCTGACTGCCTTGCCAAGAATCACAGAATCACAGAATGGTTGAGGTTGGAAGGGACCTCTGGAGATCATCTGGTCCAGCTCCCCAGTCAGGCAGGGTCACCTAGAGCAAGTTGCATAGGATTGCATCCAGGTGGGTTTTGAAGAATACTAGGGTCATATTCATTTTTTTTTTTAATTATTATTATTACTTTTTTTTTTCTTTTTCCTTTAGTTTTTTCTAGGCAGAGCAGCCTGGAGTGAACAGGAGGGACTGAAAGTCTCAACTCTATTTATATCCTGCTGTTGTGGGCTTAATCTTGAAAAGTTGAAGATAAAAGTTTGAATTTCCTCAAAGGCCATCAAACTTTCCTCTGATTTACCGAATGCCGGACCACTGTGTGATATGGCAGGAAGATGAGAAAACCCATTATTCTGCCTCTAGTCTTACACTTTAACTTTTACACTTTACACTTTTGCTTTTTACATATTTTTTCTGTTAAAAAATTAAACAGAAACAAGCAAACAAAA
The DNA here is from genome assembly GCF_964034855.1 of Anser brachyrhynchus. Classification (NCBI taxonomy): domain Eukaryota; kingdom Metazoa; phylum Chordata; class Aves; order Anseriformes; family Anatidae; genus Anser; species Anser brachyrhynchus. The sequence continues at coordinate 115,495,881 of NC_137694.1, read as the reverse complement.
ATTGAAAAGTTTAGAGGAATAAAGCCACTCCCTACTCATCTTCCTCATGCTAGCTTAGATGTTTCATTTCTCACCTTTTTAATGCATTCTCTTTGGAAGATCCCAATCCCACAGCAATTTAGGCAGCCAAAAGCGGATTTGGAAATTACGCTAGGACTGGATTATTTAAGAGGAAATGCAACGCCTAGTTCCATGTCTCCAAAATCATTTTTTTGGAATATTTTCCAATCTAAAAAAAAAAAAAGAAACAATGAAAAGAAACAAACGAACAAACAAACAGAACCACCAAACCAACCAACCAACAAACAAAAAAAACCCACCTGCTTCCAGGTTGCTATGAAGGAATATTTGTAATTATTCCACTGTCAGGTGTTTCAGACTATTCCTGAGACCACCCATTCTCATATCACCATATAACCAACTCCTAACAACCAACCTCAGCTAAACAAGCTCCTTGGGCTATGGCTTAAGTTTCCCAAATAGTGGCCACCCCACTGCAATGGAAAGAAAGAGACTTCCCCCATCCCCTGCCCCTTAGCCTCAGTCCTGTATAGAATGTTCTTGCATGTCCAGAAAAGCAATTAATTTCTTCTCTGGGAGAAGAGGAAAAGAGTCAAGACCCTCCATTAGCTGAAAGCTGTACATACTGTTTTCTCCAAACACTCTTTTTATCACTTGAGTGGTTTCAGAAAACACTGTATCTGTTCAGCTCATGTTACGCATTATAACAGTCAAATTCCAAATATGCTTTTCTCCTCTTTCCTCCCCTTCAATCTCAGAGCCTTTTCATTATTATTATTATTATATATTTTTTCAAGCTTTCTTTGCGCTAAGGTTTCTCCAGCACTGGGGACATACTATTAGCATATCTTGGGAAACCTTACTGCAGTGGGGATTTGCAGACAACTGTTTACCCTGAATAGATTGCAAGTACTGGACAGTGCAAATATTCACAGTGGGATTGATTACGCCAGTATCTCTAACCCTCTGAACACATGCAGCATGGACTAGATAGTTCAAAATACTAGAGAGGGTCTTAGACCAAGCTGAATATTTGTACAATTAATACAAGATAAATATTCTCCTGACTGCGTATCCAGTGCTTTAGTGACCATTGCTGAGGAAGTTTGTACTCTAATTCCATCAAAATATAGGATTTCAGGCGGGTCAGTAGAACAGACTTTAAACTGAGACATATAAAGCAAAGTGGGAGAAAAAGGGAGCATAAAGAACACAGAGAATATTATTTATCATGAATGCCTGAGAGAATCAGCTAGAGACCTGAAATGAATTTAGAGGCAGATAAAGCTGACAGATAAATCTTAGGCAAATCTAGGATGAGAGAGCAGCATGATTGGAGAAATAAAATAGATGTGGTGATGATAGCTGCTAGAAGAAGAGTGAAGCTCTGCAGAAGTTCAAACCCATTTTCAATAAGAAGTTTTATATTTGGGGATTACTCAAACAGAAACTACAACTCCTCTGAGATTTGCCTCAACACCAGTAAAAATGCATAGGTCTGATACTGCAAACAGGGTTCCTGTGAAGAGGCTAAACTCCTCATGAATCAACATCATGGTCTTCAGTATTAACATGGCTTTCAGTCGGTGGAGGCTTTTGCAAATGATGTAATGTTTGTAACTTGATATCCCGCTTCACAATGCTGGTGGGGACTGAGATGCAGAGGAACCAGGCCACTCTGGAATGATCTTTGCTTCCCTGTGAGCTTTTGGTTAAAGGGTTTAATAATTTCTTCAATTCAGCACCTAGGACACATAATTTATCACAAGAGTCTGACGTTTACTATTTAGTGAAATCAGATCTGATGCTTAATTATTAAAAAGGAGAACTTCAGCCTGCCTCTGTTCTCGTCCAGCTCAGATGTGCACTTCCAGTTTTGATGTCCTCTCTCTATTTTTTTTTTTTTTGTAAATTAAATGAAGAAAGCGTTGAGCCTCTTTGTGCATAGTCATCTGTATGTGCAAATGCTTAATAGAAGGACATTTGATAACTTTGATTTTAACAATAAGGCAAGTTAAGGAAGGAATTCCAGCTCTTAACTCTGAATTTCCTGGGGTTTTACAGATCAAATCAAATCCTTAAGGCCATTTTACCATAGTTTTCTTCTGTGCAAGTGTGTGATTTATGTTCTCTTTTTATTGCATGAACCTTTGTCTCAGTACTATTTGATTTAGCCTACTAACAGCTGTCAGCTGATTTTATTTTAGTATCTGTAAATTTTTGCAGACAAAGCCGGACAAATGCAATGCAGGGTAAATTAAATTGTGTAATTTAATGAAAAATCAAGTCGCTAAGAGAACAAGATTTTAACTGTTGATCCAAAACAGCTCTGTATGTAAACAATGGATCTTTGGTGTTTACCGTATACTATCTGTCTAAATACAAGGATTACTGTTTCCCCTGGTGTAGCAACTGGCTGGAGGTTCTCACTGGTAGCTGTTATTAGTAGCAATGACACATTAATTGAACTTCACTGCTTCCAGGTGTGTGGCACACTCCGGGGTCACCCAGAGCACTACAGTTTCATGTGTATTCAATTACTGTAGCGTTATGAAGGAATGCAATATGTCATACATTAAAATGTCAATTACCACTTTTTATGGGATAGTGGGTAAAATAAACCAATCAGCTTTCCTACAGTCGGGTTCGTCTTCTTGTTTGCTGTAAGCACCTAACAAAGCTTTATCCCCTACCTCACCTTTGCAACCAGAACAGAAAGAGAAATGTGTTTGGAAATTACTGCCCACAGTTAGAAATTGTTAGATTACTTGTGTATAAATGGTTGGATCATGAAATGTTGCTATTAGTGACACATCCTGTTACGAACAAATCACTAATGGTCCGCCTCAATGATTTGGTCTGAAACACTCAAGGTCATGGGCACAAATTCTCAAGTGGGCACGAAACATTTGACACTCTGCCCTCTGTCTGAGTGTGTGATAGCATCTTTGCTAGAGCAGGTCTGGTTGAGCTTCATAGGCATTTCCAGCAGTTTTCACAGTGCAAATGTTCACTCTGTTATATATCCTAGGAAATGTTCCCCTCCAAAGAGAAACGCCATCTTTTAGCAAGGTGTTTGTTCTCCCCATGAAGGTCTCTTTCCTGCTGCCCCTTTAAATGTGCTGTTGTTGGGAAATCATTTGAAATCCAACCATCTGGACTGGACAAAAGGTGGGATCTTTGGAAGCAAATTTTAGCTAAGGGAGATGGAATAAGAACTGTTCTTGCAATATTTGTATTGGGGAATACTCTCATATCTCTCCAAGTTTAGTTGTATTGAATGAATTTTCAATTCTCACGGTCTTTCTGGTAAAATACTTTTAAAACCTCTTTTAAAATTACTTGTTGGTTGTGAGGTTGAGATTCAGGAGTGAATGATTACCAAGTTGCATGGGCCATGCTGTGGTCAGCTGAATATTTATTGGCAGCATTTTTTTGTGTTGTTGCTTAAGCAGCAAGTTGTTGCTGAAGTCTTATATTAATCAGATTTGTATCTATATCCTCACAAGGATCAAGGCAAGTAAACTAAAAAAAAAAAGGAAGGTAGAGGTTTATTTTAGAATTTAAGCTGGGAAACTTCTTAGTCTATGTCCATAGATCTTCCTGACCTTAAAACCAGTGGGGTAGAAACTTCTGCAGTGCTGGTAAAGATGCTGAGACCACTTCCTACATCTACAATATCCCGAAGAAACATTTTAACTGTTACTAGCCAGATCTTTTAAAAGCTATTTCAAACTATGAATTAAAAGGGCAAACCTTTTATATGGAAGCCTGAGAACAGTGGAAGACAACGTGGTTTAAAATAGTTATGCATGATACAGTTTGTGCATATTAAATTTCAACTGAGTATGTTTCCTACAACTACAGGAGATTTTAGTTGTGGTTTTGAAAGTCATTATTAAGAAGAAAATCATCTGTCTGGGGTCACAAACATACAGTAGTCCCAAGGCTAATAAGCAAATACAAGTGCCTTGGTTTACACGTTTCTCCACTGGAAATGCCCTGTGAGAAAGTATTATGCCAGGGAGGCTCCTTGTTTGCCATACTGTAGGTACACGGTATCCAACTGCATGATGTAGAGTTCAACCTAGGAATAAGAACATTTTTTACCAAGGAGTATGATAAATAACCCACAACTTCAGGACATTAAAATTAACTTGGATGTAGAGATGCATAGCCTCTTGATTCCAAAGCCTCTAGTCTTATCTCCAGATCTTCAAATTTCATTCCACTCCCTCTAAGCTGAACAACACATGCAAGTCACTTGGGTTGCATCCTGCAACTTGGATCCTACCAGAGGTGAGAAAATATTATTTTAATGATAGCTTATGATCACAGAATCACAGAATTGTCCCAGGAAGATGGCAAATCCAAAAAGCATTTTTGTTTCTTAGAACCCTCTTTTAGCCATAATCGTATGTTGCAACCTGTTGCCTATTGAGAGAAAATATATGTAAGTGAAATAAATATATCCTGACAGTTCTAAGCCAAAAATAAAAATTAAAATTAAGAAAGATCCCAAAACACATTGTGTTCTTTAAATACCCTATTGTCAGAAGTAAATTTATTTTAATTCTTCTAAAGAATGCAGAGGCCTGTAAAATTATGAAAATCCTTTCTGTTGTGAACATCCTTTTTAAAGATACAAGGATGAATACACATTCATAATACATATAAATATCTCTACACATACACACGCATACAAATACACATGAATGACTATGCAGAACATTAAGTTATATGTTGTTACTTTAAAAATGGCGTAAGTGGCTTTCTGATCTCTGTGTTTGTGAAAAAAAAAAAGAAAACATCAAATTCCCGATCTCACACACACTATTTAGAAATGAAAGTGCAAAATGTGGACTGTGACCATGCCTTATTTAAAAATATGTGCTATAAAAAAACAGAATGTACACTTTATTTTTAAATTCAGAACACAAGGGGATATTGTTTTAAGTAAATTTTCAAAGTAGCTCCCTTGAAAGATTAATTCTTAAAATGAAGAATAATGCAGATAATTTGAATAGTGCCATTGAAAGGAAAGCAGATCTGAAGTAGCCTTTGGCTTCGCAGAGTTGTGGTGAATTCTTTGATGCAACTGTTTATTTCTGGTCCAGATGGATAATATGACATACTGCCTTGTCCTGGAAGGTAGCAGAGGACAGAGGACTCTCTGGAAAGTGTTCACGCCCTCCTACTTCAGGTATTTAGCCTAGACAGGGAAGTTTGGAGTGTGGATACCCCACACGATCTGTCAAGCGATCTATGCTTGCCTCCTCAAAGTACCTACATGAAGGATTTTTCTTAAGTTTCTGCCTTAGGTCCTCTAAAACACATGCCTCTCAAAGGATGAGACGCTCTCTCTTTGAAATCCTGCCATCTCATTTCACTCAGTTTAGCAGAGGAGTTTTTCTGCTCCATTAAATATCAATTCTGTCATTGTGTTTTGGGAGAAGACCATCCATCCATTAAGAACCGGGCAGAGGCTATTCGGACAAGAAATGGTAATGCATTTTGTACTCTGTTGACTGAGGCCTTAGTGCAGGCAGAATACGCCTAATTTTAAGTGGTCTCACTGACTGCTGGGACTGCTGACATGATTAAAATTAAGTGTGTATTTCAGTCCCTTCCTGAATCAAAGTTTAAACGAGATTTGAAATGGCTGCTTGACTTTACATCACATTAACATTAGCAATTTCCTGGCTATTGTTTTTCTTCCCCCGCAGTGGTGACTTTTCCAAAATAGATCCCTCATCTGACTGTAAGGGTAAATGAAAATCAGGCCCATTAAATTTACTGTCTGTAAAACACTAATGCCTAACAAACAGTATCTTTACATTTAGATGGCATTTTTATCCTGAGGAATCTCAAATCACCCTATAAACCATGACCTTGATCCTAAAGTCACTTACATACATGAACAACTCTATATTGCATATCAAACAGGATTATGCATAAATGTAAATCTACTCATATGCTTATGTGTTGTCATATTGAAGAACTACTTTGTGTATAAGAGTCACTCTGGACAAATGTTATTAAGACTGTAGTTAATGCACAAAAAATTAATAGACTCCAATAAGGATTCAGTCAGGTTTCATAAATGCACACTGTTTACCATATGCTGAATAATGTTTCTTTTCTGCATCCTCACAGCTGTTGCCTTCGTCTTTTTAAAGGAATGTAAATAATTCCAGGATTTATTGGCAACCGTCACAAGAAAAGTGTTAATGAAAATCAGTATTGCACGTCACATAAACTAGGCATCATTTAGCATTTTTCACATTATATTCTCAAATACTGTAAATGCCAGATTAAAATTCACTAAGCATGTGATGACATCTGGCCATTTTGCCAGATTTCATACTGCTATTATGTTGACTAATCTGATGAAAAGGTAAGTTGACCAAGTCCATAACAATATCACTCAGAACTATAACTCCTATAAATTCTCCTTGGCTGCAGATTCTACTTAATATCCAGAAAAAAGCGTTCTGATTTAGAAAGAAGCTTTTCCCAGGATGTCCTAAATTTTTTTTTCTCTAAGTTTCACTGCCTTCATCACCCTCTCGGCAGTTGCTTTTGCTTTTGTCCTTATCTTTTATAAACAAATTATAATCAAATTACTAAATTAACTACTTTTTTTTTTTTTTTTTTTTTTAGTTCTAAGTTTTAAGGACCCTGGTTTTAAAAGCATCTCCTGGATCAGAAGGTCAAGTCTTTTTTTGTTGCAGATGCCTACATCATGCAGCCCTTCCACGAGCTGACCAAGCTGCAGCTTCAATGCAGTCAGGCAACTTTTTAGCCCATTTGCAGTCATCCTGTCCTTTTGCCAGTAAATACTTGTCACCTTCCAGGTTACAAGGGACACAGTGCTTCTTACATTCCAGGCTCAGAGGCAATTGCTTTGTAGGCTGCTTCTTAAATAAACCTTTAAGGAACAGATTTCTTAAATGTTTCTCTTCTTTAAAGAATGGAATTAGCAAAGCATCACAAAATTGCACCCATTAATTAAAAGTCCTGAACATATTATAAAATACTTTCTTAGATATTCAGAAGAAGAGTTCTGATGAAGGTCGACTTAATCATTTTAAAGTAAGATATAAAAGACAGATTCTTCTTTCTTATTTCTTTATTCATCTTGACACTTGATGATCCTGCTTCTGCTAGGGTCAGCAAGAGATTTGCTGTTTTAGTCTTGTTGGACAACATTGCTCATGGTGGGAAAGATTCTGAGATTAGCAGTCTTCTTTGAAAAACAAATACCCTTCCCTCCCTCTCCTTCTCTATGTCAGTCAGTCTTTTGTTCACTTCTGCATATAAGCGAACCAATGTGACAATAGCAGAAAATATTCCGCATCAAATGTTTGTTTTATGGAAATTCAGGGGAATAGAATTTGGTCATGATTTAACTTATATAATTTAAGATGCAGCGAACAAGGGCAGTCCTACTAGTATTTTACTAAGCACTATTGTTTCAAAAAGCTGTTTTCATTCAGGATAAAATATTTCATACAATTGTATTCCCTCTATCTGTCTCAGCAGAGCAAATTATGTTTGTCAAAATCAGCCAGTTAAAGTGTCTTCTTCATTGTCCTTATATTGCATATTATTTCACATACCACAGAAAATACACTCACGTATCTGAAGGGCTCTGTCTGTATTCAGAACTGATACATGTCCTAGATGCTGATTATTCTACTCAAGCACTTCTCATTATTCTATTTAAGTACTGATCACTCAGCATGGTCTGAAGATAAGATAAAAATCAGCTTTATTTCTTATTCTGAGAAAAGCTGACATCGGGATCAATAAATCCTGACAGAAGCTATTAACATTTTAATGAGTTACTCAATAATATTCTAAAGATGTGCTGGCAAGTCAAGCCTCCTTTGATTAAGGACAAATTTCTTAGACTACTGTAAATATATATTTCAAGGTCCAGAATGCAAAGCTGTCACTTATCAATCAAGAATAAAGGGCAAAAGTCATGAATAAAGACAATAAAGCAGGAGCTGTCCACATGATTATAATGGTTACTGTACATGATGTAACTTTTTAAGATGTCATTCATCTTAAACAAACAGAGACAAATATTAGTCATGGGGTTGTATGTTTGGTTGTCATGCAATTGAAGAAGTGTCCCTGACTTCCTCCTGCAACATATAAAAATCCAATGATGTTGGGAGCAGTCGGACACGTCTATACGTGGTCGAATGGAACGGCAAATATGGGCAGAAGTCCAGGTGAATGGGAAAGAAAGTATCTGTGCAAACTATGCTGAGCCTCAAGAAAAAGACAAGGGGTCATTGGGGTGAAATATACTTGTCTAAGGGTAAATTTTGCCTTTTAGACTGGGCAATTTAATTGCACTAGAATGAATCCACATTTGACCTAAAGGGGAGATGTTACCTGACACAGTGTTAAACATTGCAATAAATTTGTTGACAGGATCATGTTATTGAACATAATGCCAATAGGTTACAGGAAAATCCTGGCTGAGTTGCCATGCTTACAGAATATTGACTTGAGTGCAACATTTTAATGAACAAATATGAGTATCTGAACACAAGTCACAGACCTGACTTTTCTAATGGAGGCAATCCAATAGAATCAAAAGTACTGCAATAAAGCTGGGGACAGCAAAGGGCTGTAGGGTTTCTCTACCTGGACCATCAAGACATAGGAGAAAGCTGGGTAGGTCATGTCATGAGCAAGGCTTCTCTATAAGTATGAACACAGGGAAACATGACTCATGAAACCAGCCAAAAAAAACCCCTCATGTTATTAAATAAGTTACTCTGTGGGTCTGCCTTACTCACGATAAAAGTACTGATTTGTTTCCATTGGTTTAATTTTATGAGTAGAAGGTATTGCCTTGAACATGAGATGAGACTCATAGCAAAATACAGAAGAAAAAGTCTATAAACACAGAAAAGGGAGCAAGATGCTCTCAAATATTTTGTCATCTATGATAAACCTCTTGAAGATTGCTCACGACATTCTAACACCCAAGTTTTCAGCCTGTAGTGTAACAAATATCCATTTGTGTTCAAGACGGGCATAAAACCAAGATGCTCCTGCTGCACCTGTGAGGCTGCTGAAAACGTGGAATTGAAGCTCTGTTGTTTGATGCCCAGAATACTTACAGTTTCTAAAAAATAAATCTAGACCAAGACTCAGAACTATCTCACCATTGTAGAGCAGTCCAACAAAGGATAATGCTTAATAACAGAGAATAATCCCTTTCCTGTAAAACAGAACAAGGAAAAAGGAAGAAAAATGACAAAAGCAATAACAACAACAAAAATGTAAATAAACTTCCAAATCTGCACAGGCTTCACCCTTCACAATCACCCACATCTATGGGATTAAAATGCTACTATGTCAAAATGCTCTACTCATTCATTCCTGGATAAATTCTGATTGACAACGTGCTCAAAGATTAGGAGCACTATTACTTCACAAGCAAATGGCTCATACAACAGTCGAGAAAATTGAACTCCATCACACTGCAGAGGGAAATATTCCAGGTTTCTCTTCTTCATGCTTTATGTTATATATAATGTGTCTGCATGTGCATAAACAAAACAGAAGAGATTCCAGGATTCCAGGAGCAAAATGAATAACGTTGGTATTCATAAAAACATTCAACAACTGAGGCTTTGTTGCAATCAAGTTGCTGTTGGCACTCAGTAATAGACATGACATTTATTTACCTCTCTGACAGCCTCAGTGCCTCATGACATAAAACAGCATTTACAGGACTAAACCTTGAAAACAAAAATGCTAGGAGAGTTGTGAATGCTACTTCAGTATATTGGGCAGGTGGCAAAGGCATGGATGTCATCTGAGCCTATTGATATGCTCTTATTTTTAATTTTGTTTTTGAAACTTTGGTCAGGCATTCCTTGTACATAAATACCAAAGTCAGGAATAACTTTGTACACAGTTGTATATTTTTTTTAATTACTGTTTTGACTGAAAGGATTGTCTCGCAGTATAGTCAGAAAATACTGAAGATTTTCTTTGTGAAGAAGGACATATTTTGTGAAGATCGCTTATACTTTTTGTTGTTGTTGTTGTTGTTCTTCCCTTGAATGGGAGCATGTATATCATCCAAAGGCAAGGACCTAGTCCATGTGCTTGTAGAGACTGGGCAATAATTATTTCTTTGCTGCATAAATCCCCTCTTCTGCAAATGGTCAGAACAGCTGCCATCCCAGTAGAGCTGTGCAGGTTGGCCTTTAGGACCCTCGTTTTGCCTGAGAGGCCTGATTCAGTGTGTGACCAGTGTGCTGCCTTCCTCCTCCCTTGCTCCTCAGGGGGAGCATTATGCCAAACACAACAGCGGTGACAGCTTTGCTCAAGGGACATGGTGAACTGTTACTGACTTTGCCACAGGCAACAGCCCATCAGACAAATGGTGCCTGGAAGCAAGGACCTTAGATGCAACACCTCCAGCCTGAGATGGGCAAATCCACATCTCCCACTTACCACTTCACATCCTATCTCCAGGTTATCACAGCTCTTCCTGGGAGGGGGGCAGATGGGGTTCAGACTCTTCCTAGGAGCTACTGAATAGTTTTATCCAGGGCAGACATCATGTATAATGTATAAGCAAGCCTAAGAGCTGGGCTAAGTCCCTGTCACTGTCTTCCCACATGAAGAGCCCATGCACCTGATTAGAGCATCACCATCCTTCTTAACACAATGACTCTTGAAGGCTTTTTGTGTGTGTGACCCAGCAAACAGAGCAGTGCCCAGCCTCACCAGTAGCTCAGTCACTCGGGCACCCTCTTGCAAGAGACTTGAACAACCTGTGTCCTGAGAAGTGCTTTAGCTGCTGAATTAGAGGACAAAAGGATATTGTGATGACTGCAACCTCTTGCTCTTTTTCAGCCTGCATGATAAAAGAGGAGAGTGACCTCTTGCTATGTTGTTGAAAGGAACAACAGCCTAGGTTAAGAGCTGAACCTCCAAAAGACACAAAATGCATGACATGCTGCTCTTTAAAGCATTCCTTGCTGGCTGATTTGTGTGTCTCCCTGCTCAGCGTGCTGGCTGTGGTGCATCCCAGACCACACGGCCAGCCGTGAACCACGAGGCATCTACTTCCCCTTATGGGCCTAGTCTGAAGGCCTGGCTCGGAGGTTGGGACATGAGGGATAGATTCCATTTTGGTGTAAGTGCATTCTAGTGACTTCTGTAGAGCTGTATAAATATAAAATCTTTTTTCCCTTCATACGTCTATGGGTTCTTGAGAAAGGGACATTTTCCAAAAACCTCACATTCTCTTCTAAGCAACTTTCAAAAGAGATCAATCAAAATCCTCCTCCCAAATTTTTCAAAGCTCTCTCAATCAGATAGGTCTAATTTTCCTATTAAAAGTTTAAAAAAAAGTAATTGGAAATAAAAGAATTCTTATTAATATCTTGTATTAAGGACTTTAAAGATCTGAAATATTTAAAATATTATTATGTTTACATTTAGTTTATTTTTTCTAGATATTATTTCTATTTCATTTTCTCCTGTGGGTCTGGCCAACCACAGCTCATTCAAATTTTTTCATTGCAGATCATGTTCTCTATATCTCTGGTTATTAATATTTTTGTTTTCTGACTTCTCTTTAATTGACTCCTTCTGTGGTGGGGAGGAAGGTTTACCTCCCCCATCCTGCAGGCTTTGCTCCTGTCCAAACCCTGGATGGAATTCAACCTTAACAGGGCAGGTCATGGCTCATCTAACGACCTACTATAACAACTAAATCTTTTCTTACAGAGCTCATAGAATCATAGAATCACTGAACATCCTGACTTGGATGGGACTCACAAGGATCTCTGAGTCCAAATCCTGGCTCCAAATCCTGGACAGGACCATCCAATAATCAGACCATATTTCTGAGAGCGTTGTCCACATGCTTTTTGAACTCCATCAGGCTTGGTGCTGTGACCACTTCCCTGAGGAGCCTGTTGCAGTGAACGGGCTGTTCCCTGGGGGTCCTGTTCCATCTACCATCTATCAGCTTGTTCCCTGCCTTGTGTCTATATCGCCCCCTACATATCACTTCACCCTCATTCTTACTGATTTAAATATTTTAAAATGCTGTTTACCAGTTTAATAGCCATCATGAAGAACTCAATATCATTCTTGCACTGTTCAGAGGTTCTTCTAAACTGTAGTCACCTGCAAATGTGAGTAGCATGTTCCTTATTTTAACACCCAACTCAGTAATGAAAATACTGACTAGTACCTGACCTAGGACAGAGTGCTGCAGAGAAATGCTTGGAACAGCCTCCCATGCCATGAGGGACCACTGCACAAGTACACCACTCCCAACACCTTTGCATGTACCCCATAACAACCCCTACTCTGTTTTCTGTTTCCCAGTCTTCCAGTATATCAATGGTCCTTCCCAAATGTCCTCTGTCAATGGCTTTCCCATTCCATCCTGTGGTCTTCCTTTTCCTACTCGTGTGCCCTACACACACCCTCACTGCCAGGTTTGGTGTTAGAAGGGGAAATTGCCTACCAAAGATTGAACTGGCCAGGACCATAACAACTCTGTTCTCAACAACATGAAGCGTAGCTCCTTTTGTGCAATATTTGAGTTATGAGAAATTTTATGCTATTGTGGTGTCCTGGGGCAGAGGCAGTATGCTTAATCCTCTTCTGCCCTCTTCCTGCAGCACAGAAATAGCCATGAGATTTTGGCAAGAAGTTCTAGATTTTTTACAGCATTTTGGGTAGTTTAATGGCTTAGGTAAGTACATTGAATCAATGCTTTATGTAGCCTTACAAACTGGACATCTGTCTCAGGATAGGGAGCCAAGCAATCCTTTCCTGTCTATGTTCTTCTGCCTTAGAGTTTTTATTATTCTTGTTATTGCCTGAAGTGAACTGCATTCATTTTATGCTTTGGTCTTTCTGACTGTCACTGCATGCTCATGCTATGTTTCTGTGCTCATCTGGATTACCTGATTTAGTTTTTAACTTCTGTTTGCTCCTTTGTTGTGTTTGAGGCCCCTGAAAAAAAAAAAAAACCACCAAAAAAAACCCTCATTAATTTAGCCAGCTTGGTCTTTTCTACCCCATTTTTATATCTCTTTCACAATGAGATAATTTGGTGATATGTTTGTAACACTATTTCTTTAAGAAACATTTCCAACTCACCTTTCCCTTCACCAAATTTCCTGGGAGATCTGTACTACAGAGTCTCTAACTTCACCAAAGCCCACTTTCTTGAATGGATTCATGGTTTCTGTTTTGTTGTTCTTCCTTGTCCTTGATTGTGAGCGCTGTCATTTCAGTCATCCTTACTTAAGTTGCGTTATGCATGAATGAGTTCCTCCCCATCTTTAGAATTGCATCAGAACAAAAAAAATCCTCTCTAATATCTTTCTTTGCTCTTTGAACATACAAATTAAAAAGAAAAAGAACAACACTGCATTTCCCCAAACTTTTCTGCATAATTTGTTTGTTTTTCTCTCCCAGAAGCTGCTTGGAAAATGATAATCTTTACAGGTGACCACAAAATCTCTGCCCTGAATGATTGTGATAGTTATTCAACAACAAATTTATCCACTTGATGTTCCTACTTTGGCAGCCTATGCTGGATCTATCTGCGGATCCTTTACAAAGATCAGTCCTTTCTCCTGTTATAATTACCTCTCTTTTCCTCTGCTCTGCTAGTCACAGTAATTCATACTTTGGACATCCCCTTTCCATTCTTTTGTCCAAGTTCAGACCCCATTTCATTCAAGTAACAAATTGGTGTAGAGGTGCTCTTCTCCTTTCTCATGACATTAGCTCCATCCTCATGGGACATCACCCCAACCCTCAGGATGTGAAGGCCCCTGGGTCACTCCTGGCAGTGTCATTAGTGGTCATAAAGGCAGAGGTGCCACAGAGACACCTGATGTCTTCACAACTTTTGTACAACTGTTTCAGATTTGAGCTCTTTGCATGTGAAGCATGCAACCTTTGAATGTGAAGCATAGCCCACAAGTGTGTATCTCTGTTGCCTGCTTCCTGAGAGCAATGACTGCCTTTGCTTTCTGTTTCTTTTTGGGAGACGTAGTGATGAATTGAATCCTGTGATCTTTCTGGTACATGACTTTCGTTTCTCCACTGCCCTGTTCTCTAGGAGGTTAATTTCACAGTGGAACAAGAGAATAACCTTCTCCACATCCAGGGGGTGCTCACCCCCAGATTCTTTCCTTTGGGATCAACCAGTGCATATTAACTATACACTCACACACAAACCCATATAACACACACACACACAAAATCTGCTATGAAATAACATTGCTTGTGCCACTGCAGACCTCACTTACTGCTTTGTTTCAGGAAATAGGCCCCTACCTTGTGCTGTTAATGCTGGCATGATTGTAATTACCTTTCAGCCTGCTTCTTCATCCTACAACTCTCTTATTTTCTGCTAGAGATAATCCACCAGCAAGCATCCCTTACGCCAAGTATCTACTTAAACTGAAGCCATTGTGAACTATCCCTTAAAAACATAATTTTTAAGCCAGCCAAGTAATATGTGATGATTAAAACAATGTGTACAGAGGTGCTAGGACATTGCCCAAAAATGTTTATGAAGACCTGGGGCCAGATACTGTGTATAAGTTCACTAAAACCAACAGCACTTCATAGTTGCATTGACTGATGATATGATCTGCCTCTCAGAAACCACCACATTTTAGTACACCACCACCACCACCTGTAATAATAAAGTAATAAATACACTTGGGAATCAGAGACATGGCTATCAGGGTTTCAAGGATTGATAACAAACCCAAAATACCCCAATATTTTGCTGCTTCTATGTTGAAGAAAGGATTTGGTGGACTGCAATTACATTTCACTTACTCTGACTACTGTTGTCTGGGTCTCCCTCCTGCTGGAGAGCGGAGCTCTTAGCTGTTTTTTAATGAAATAGCCTGAACAAACATAAAGCTTGCAATGAGGCAATGTGCTGCTGGTTACTAAGCAGCCTTTGTAAAGAGCGTGCACTGCTCAGACCCCCTCCCCCTTTTATCACTTAGATGTTATCTGCACAACAGGCCCAGTTGTAAGTAAATGCTGACACTATAATAAGAGCACGCTTTAGCTTTCTGCTCCCACATTATGCTTTTAACATGCTACTTATTTCAAGGGAACTAAATAAAATTACGATGATGATTCTCAGCTAAAAATGCTTGGCACATACTATCCAAGAAATCTAGCAAAAACATTAAATATGTCCCAGGAAATCAAATTTATAGAGCAGGAAAAGTTTAGTGACTTCATTGCTCAGATTACTACTTGGATATCAGTTTCATCATCAGCAACCTCCAATTTCCTGTTTTGCTTATCATAGAATTTCTGTTTTCTTTTTTTAATGTTTGCACAGCCCATATGGCAACAACTACCCTGAGATTAGATATAGGATTTTTCTGTGATGGATTAAAGACCATGTTTGTTTTATGATATTTTAAGAAATAATAATAAAAATAACGTCAGGAACTGAATGCATATAAACCCCAGATAGGGCCTATATGCTTTTATTTTTTAACATTGGAAAAAGTATGATTCATGGCAGTATGTACCTTAGTTCTCCATAACCATTACTGTTTTGTGTCCTGCTTCAGAATTGTTCCTTCTTACTGACTAAGAAATGCCATTAGACCTCTGGCAGTTAACAATAACATTATATACTTCTAGCCCTTACAGAAACTTGTTTGCCTCTTCTGTCTTTACCTGTATGAATCAGACGTTGTGTCATCTCTTTGTGCTTAAAAACTTTCCTATTAAGTTTACAGGTTGCCTGGTCTTGCAAAAGCTGCATCGTTTCAGTCAGGTATGAACCTCCTTCATTGCAGAACAAACTGTTTTTAAGGAAAGAGGTGTTTCTTCGTTGTTCCTAATCATTCCATGAAACTGTGGCTTTTTCCTCTAACACAGAGCTTCACACCTAATGGATAAATCTTCTCTGAACTCCTCCCAAGCTGTAGCATGTCTTTGACCTTTCTGAAGGCATGGGAGGTTCCTAAACAAAAGTCTTGATGCTGCCTGGAGATCAACCAGCCAGAGCCACAAGCGTTGCTGCCAGGGACATTTTGGTCAAAAAGGAAAGGAGCTTTACCTGGGACTGGTGGATAACTCATAGCTTTAGGTAGGGCCCATAGTTCCTTTTCTAAATTTTAAGCTAACTTTGGAAAAGTGCAGCATGTTGCATTCAAATCCAAATAAGAGCTTCTCTCCAAGTGACTAAAATCATATGTATATGCCTTTGTAATGAAGGAAGAAGAGAGGAAAAAAATCTGTGATCAATTTGCAGGTTAGCAGGTGGTAACAGTGGGGAGTTATTAAATAATGCGTATTCACTGAGTGTGCATATTCACCAACATGTTTCCTCTGCCAGGGGAATAAACACATTTTCAGTCTTTTTTTTTTTTTTTGTATTAAAGGTAGGAGGATAGTTAAAATAAAACTATTTGATAAAATGGTGTGAATGGATTGACTAAGAAATCTGGCTTAGTGAATGGTATTAGACTATTTGGGAAACCAAAGAACACCACCGCCAATCTTTAAGTCAGCTTCACCAATCGAGTATCAATATATATATATTTAATGTTGTATTTTGCATTTGAAAAAACACATGCTGTGAGATATGTCAAGATGCAAAAACAATGTTAATGCACAAAATAAATTCATCTTCATGACTATATTAGAAAGTTATAAAAATGTTGTAGACTTATAAATGCAAAAGCCTACAGAAAATTTCTTTTGTCCTCTTGCAAGCACCAGAATCTCCTGGTTGAAAAGTAACTATTAGCCAAGAGACATTCAAACTAAAACAATAATTGCTTGTGCAAGTAGTTATTTCCTATTTTCAAGATCTGACTTGTTGTTTGCATAAGCAGTTACAATACAGTTTTGAGGCTATCTTCTGCTTGTTTTCTTTGGAGAACAATGCAGCAGTATTCAGAGAATTCTTCTCTCTTATGTAGCTGAAATTATGCTCACATGCCCAAATTTACACATAAAACTTCCACATTCATCAGTTCTGGAAACCAGACTACCCTTTTGGGCACTTAAACTCAGATAGGCTGGATCAAGGAATTTGGAGCAAAAGTCTCATTAATATCAGTACAAAACCTTCTCTTATGTCTCCTTTGCTTTCACAAAAACACAGACATCCCAGTGGGACTTTTGCAGGTGATTCTGTCACTTGGATTAATGGGAGAAAATAGCCACCCTATTTGAAAATCTGTTGGCTAGGATTCAAAAAATGCCATCTCTTCAGCTTTTATTACCTGCACCAAATAATACATTGCATGAAAAAGGGAAATCACATTCATCCACTTGTCTACATTTTTTCCTGTCTTCCCTCACTCAAACTTCTGTACTCTGCCTCTCATGTGCAGGTAGCTGGTAGTTGCATTGATGAAAATAAGAAGAATGTGACCCCCAGATCATCCTGATAGGCATGTAGGTAGCACGTATGACAGAAAAAGGATTACAAATGATCTACGCTGCAGAAGAAGGCTCTATATATTTATTTATTTTTGTTAACTGGGCAACAAGGCACTAAAGCCTTGTGATATATTAACTTCTTGGCCTGGAACTGGTTTAAGACTGGGCAAGGAATAGATTTTTATTGTGGGATTTTTTTTTTGTGGGATTAGTCTGTTTTGACACAAACAACTGGTGTAAGATATTTTTAATACCACTGCAACTTCAACAATGTTTTATTTGTTGAAGTTAAATAATATTCAACTTATAGAATAAAGTACTCTAAATATATTAAAATTTATATATTATAAATATGGAAATAAATATATGGCTTTAAATAGGTACAACAATAAGTTGTTTTGAGTTACAAATGGTGGCCTCAAGAATCAGTTCTCTGAAGCTTTCTTCAGAAAGAAAAACTGAAAGTTCAGGGACAAGAAATTGCTGGCAAGATTTGGCTTTTCTGTGTTGGTTCTTTGGTTTTAGCACTTAAGATTACTGAAGAGAAATAAAATGGCATGGTAAGCACTAAGTTTCTGATGTGCTGCTCAGAACTATTGCCCTCAAACTACTGTGTAGAGCCCAGTGGATGCGTGCCACCTCCACCAACATGCAAGGTGCAAGGTGCCTGCACCAACATGCAAAGTCCATGGGCTGTGCATCTCTTTTCAGCCTCAGTCATTCATCAAGGGTGTGATCAATGCTAAGACATTAAAAACTTGCACTCACAACCTGGCTCCCTCTTCTTTTGTATTCTGCTTGATGCTGTCACTAAATGGTACCAGGTAACTTTTTTTTCCTGAATCTTTTGTTGAGTTTGAAGTACCCAGCACTAACTCACAGCCAGTAGGGGAAGAAGGAAAGGTGGTTCTGGTGTTAAACCCAAGCCTGCAGTGGTTACAGGGCAGTGAATTTCGGGTTCGGCACAAGTGACTAGTGGGAGGCTCTTCTTTTTAAGCGGTGCTGAGTTATCCTCAGAAGCCTACCTTCTACTTATTAAGCAAAGAGGAACAAGATCATATTCTCCTCTGCTGTGTAACTGCACCACAAGTGTACAGGTCTTTCACAGGCTCTGCCAATTTTCTGGCTATGGCCAGAAGAGAAGATGCCAAAATGACTACATTGAAGTTCCCATGAGGTACTGAATACCTCATGCAAAAGCCTTCTTCCCTGTTCAAATCATTTGAAACCAGATCAATGCAGCAAAACACTGCTTTTGATACACGTGAGCCCACCCACTGATTCAGACTCTGTAAAATCTGCATATTGCACAGGACACTCTACCCTCTGGCCCTGGGCTCTCAGCGGGGACCCAGCAGCCCTGTCTGCTTGCATGGAGAGAAAATGATTCCTCTTTTCACGTGACAAGCACATGTGCTCTCTTGGACATGCATGTGGTCTTACCTCCGCAGCACTAAGGCTCACCGCTGCAGCAGAGCCTCTCTTGCTCTTTAACTGTATTTTATTTCAACAGGTGCCTTTTCAGTGGAGCAGCAATTCAGCTAGCACTCACCTCCCATCATGGCACACGTCTGCAGACCTGCAGCTGCTTATGCCAAGCCACATTTGTCCTACTCACTGCATATTCGGATTGCATTTCTGGTAGGACTTACTACTGAAGAAACAGGTCAAGCACGCAGGAATTTTTGACAAAGACTTCTTTAAAACAGCCCTATCAATCTATTGTGTACTGTATTTCACTCACACATTATGAAATAAGACTGGGGAAAATGTTCATCTGTGAAAAATTCCCCAAAGAGAGGCATGTCAAGACCACTAGTCTTTCCATATTGTTATGAATGAAACTCAGCGTTTCAAGTATCAACCCCTGAGAGAATTCACTAGGGATTTCCACTGATTTCCACCCCCGCTCAGTTTTAAAGTAACTGCATTAAAAGTATGCGTATTTATACATTAAGGCATAATGCACACGCACACACAGAACAGCAACTGCTGTTCCTGGTGCAGTGAATGATAAAGAAATTGGCTGCGGTCCAGAGAATACTCCATGTTTTGGAGACTGTCATGACAGGCAGGGATTAGATTTTACATGAGTGGCGATGAGGATACTTCTACTGACATGTCGGGGCTGTATGTTTTCTTGCCAGCGGGGCTGAGCCACATAATTCATCTTTCTCACTGAGGAAGGAGCACATCAGCTACAGAGACCCCAGATTTGCACAGGGAGGACTACGTGGTGCACAAACGGAGCTGGGCTATGTGCTGAATCCAGTACAACAGATTATTGAGGCTGTTTTTCTCCCTGTTAATTATTTAGAATTTCTCACCTTTTGCAGCTGGGATTGGTATCACCTGGAATAACTGTGATCATTTCTCACTAAGCACAAATAACAGAAAATCAGCCTCTGCAGATTTAGAAATGTATTGTTTTGAGATATGGTGAATCTATGTTTTATTTCAAAAGTCATCGTCAATTTTTATTTTTTGATTATTGCCTATGTTTCTTTAGTTTTTCTATAATCACTCTAAATTATTTTTTGTTTTTATTTCTTTTCTTCATACTTTGAGAATGTATTCTTGTGGTATTCAGATAGTATGAGAGGAGCTGCAGCATGAAATGTCCCAAAAGAAGTTCATTATCAGTGGTCAGTAAGTACAGTTTTTTGGTGAATAGTTACTTGTAGATCCCTGATCTTTACAATAGTAAAAATCTGAAAAGTGGAATGTTTCTATTCTGCACTATATTGGGTATATTGCTTTACCATTAATATTTTAACAGAGTTTAAAGACAGTTACTGGCAATACATTGGTCTTGTAGAGTGTCGATTGTGTGGACTAGACAGCTTATTTATTTATTTATTTAAATCTAAGTGTTTTTTTAACTGATCAACACTATTGTTCTTACAGGCATAGCACAATACTTAATGACATGGGCAAGCACAAAAAAAACATGGTAAGCGTGTTTCAGCTTCTGTCAGAGTTGCTGTATGAGCAGGCAGTTTTGTGTTTTGGAACCTTCCCCCGAGCCATACAAGCCATGGTGGGACTTTTGGTCTGTGGAGCACGTATATATGCACATGAGCAATTTCCATTCCACCCTCCTTTTTAAAGCCAGCTCAAATAAAATAAGGCTGAACCTAGACGCTTATGGCAAACAATAAAAACCTGAGATTAGCAGGCTTTAAAAATGTTGTCTGCCATTCCAGCCTGGCAGTTTTGGATTTCCAGGTTTGAATAAGATCAGGAGTGATAAAACAGATACAATACAAGAGACTGTTTTCATGCTGTTTCCAGAAAGGCCAGACAGTAAATCTCACTAGGCAAATAGGTTTCCAGCGTACCTCTAATGTCTAGAGGTCTGAATAAGCAGAAATAATTTATTAGGATTCACTCATCACTTGGGCTGAGTGTGACCCAGTGCTTGAGTTGCTGATGAAGGCATGGCTTGTCAATGATCTTGTAATCTTCAGTTTTGAGTTTGTGGTTCAAATGAAACCAAAAGCTGAAAACCAGAGACTCGTCTATTCTCTTGTTTTGTTCCAGTTTCCAGCCCAGGTAATGATTTAGCTCATTCTTGTTTCAATCTTAGCCTATGTTTACCAAAAACATGCCAAAGCTAGCTCAAATCTGGGGTTCGTCAGTAGGGTCATGGTGGCAACCAGGGTCAGGGTGCAGTGCCATGTCATAAAACACCACAAACTAAACAATCCCTATTCAAATAATTTTAAGCATGTTACTAAGCCTTTTTTATTAGAAACAACACAAAGATCAGCAACAGGAGGAAGACTGTTTTCTGCTCAGGAAGTCCAGGAGACCTGAAATGTCTTCAAGGAGAGCAAGAGCATGTTTTGGGAAAACAGCCCTTGCACACTGCTCGTGGAACATTTTCCTCTGGTCTGGTAGCCAGGCTTTAAAAGGAGTGAGATTCATTTAATATACCCTTGAAAGTATCAAAAGGGAAGACTGAACTGTAGCAATAATGGCATGTCTGCATGGAAAACTTGTTGTGGATTTGGTGCATTAAAGGATCCACAGCAGCTGTTGCGAAGGCATACAGCAGCACACCAGGCACTCCCATCCTTATGGGAACAGTGCTTCTTGCACTGGGTCTCTGCGCATCTCAGCAGAGAGAGGGGTGTTTCTCCACAGTGCCACAAAGTCTGGTTAATCACCATGGGAAATGTCCCCAGGCAGGGTTTTGGGGGATATATTGCATCCTTAGAAGGCTGCATTGCTTTCTGCCATGAGATACATATCTGCTATTTCTCCAGTCCTGCGGATGAATCCTGTTTAACTTTTCCTGTGGTGGCCTGAGGAGCTCTTTGTTGGTCTATCAGGCAGAAGAAAGGAGGGAACAGTACCCTGAGCAGCTGCATGTTTCCCATGGGATGTGCTTTTGAGATCCTGAAAGTATTGCCTGAGGTCTGAGTTGGAGGCCAATAAATCTCTGCCTGTTAGAGCAGCTGTTTCAAAAGGTATAAAGGAAGTGCGGTAATCAACAGGAAAAAAGAGATTTTGGTATGTAAATTGACAGAGAAGAGAGACCCTGAGAACTGCTGCCACCAGCTTAGGACCCAGGACACTGCAGGAATATAGCTTGATAGGTGTGCAGTCTGAAAACTAAAGTTGCCTATTTTGTGAGATCAACAACTGCTGATCTAGCTGAGGGCACAGCACTGCTGGTCACAATGCTGTTGACCATAGTAGAGATGGTTAGTGAGAGATGGTTTCTCTCTCTTGAGGAGAACAAACAAAGGCAAAAGATGATAGAAAAAAAAATTGCAAGAGTTATTGCTGCCTGCATTTTAAGCTGAGGCAGAGAAAGTTTGGTGTGACCTATGTCACCTACAGAATCTGCTGCAGACCTGAGAACCAAGTCTGGTATCCAGACTCTGGGCCCAGACCCTTTAATATAACCCCACAACCCTGCCTCCTGCTTCATTAAAGCTGCTTGGTGGAAGTCTGAAGTATCTTTGCCAAAACAGCTGCCTCATTATGAATTTTCTAGTCATTCATACTTCATCCCTGGTTTTCACTAGAAACCACAGCTTCTCCAGCCTGGGGATTCCTCTTGACACTGCAATAACAGAACACATTTCGCTCATCACACACTCCCAAAGGGAGTATCTCGTGCCTTACTTGCATCTTCTACGTGCTAGAAACACTCTGCTTGCGATTCAGGACTCACGGATCCAAAGTGCATTTCTTATCCGTATCAGGCTGGATAGACAGGGGCTTACAAGGAAGAGATGCAATCTTTTTTCATTTTTTACCCCCATCTTCTCTGTCTCCAGATCTCACCTCCCTATTCTTACAGTCCATGTAGAATAGTAGCGGCAGAAAAGAGAGGGAGAGAGACTTAGGATGGCTGTTGTGCTAAAAATGAGGTGTCTCTAAAGGAAGCCCTTTTCACTCCATAGTATTTGCTGGCTTTCTCCACCAAGTGTACTGATGACACTGAGAAAAATGCCAAAACGTACTAGAGCAGCCACAGACATCAGACTGTAAGGCACACTAACTGGCAGTAAGGATCCCGTTGAGTTCAACGAGTCTTTTGTGATTTCCAATGCACTATGAAAAAATGCCTTCAAATTACCCAAGAAGTATGTTAATAGCTGACTAATGCACAAGCTGGCAGGAATCATTGCTGTTTGAGCATGGCTCATTAATCTTACCTTTCATTAAAAAAAAAATCCAAACTTCTTAATAAACAATTTTTATTTAGGAAGTAAAAACAGCAGAGTGTACTTTTTTCTAGGAAAGTGAGCTCCCTGTGAAAACAAAATATTTCTTTACATTTTTTTGCATGTAAAGCCAGCTTTCTTCTGTCACTATATTTGGAAACACACACAGTACTTTCCATGTTTGTAAACTCTCACAGCTAATTCTTTAATCTGCCTTTTCACCTTTGAAAATTTGTCCTTCCTGAGCTGAAAAACCCTTGCCTCCAGTACTCAGTCTGTTTCTGCTTGAGGCAGGCAGTGTTTCGCTCCGATGAGGAGCTGGGGGCTGCTGGGGACCAGAAAAAAGAGGAGAAGGCTTCCCTCTGACAGCTGGGTGAGATGCTGTAAGCAAACCTGCACTGCTCAAAGCACCACTCACATCAGTTCAGACCCAGCTGTGGTCCTGTCTCCATGCAAGAAGAGACCTCAGGGCCTCCTGTTTCCCCAGCTCTTGGGAAATATTGCACTTGGACTCTGTGGCATGGATACCTGGTGCAATTGTTTTTGCTGGGGAAATTCCCTTCGTGTTCCCTTTTGCCTGTGGTCTAAGTGCTGTGGTTGAGTAGATAGCCTTGTCCATGCTTACTGTGTGGCACCCATTCATCTGCACAGCATTACTTACTTGATGTAGCGGTGAAAATGAAAGATAAAATGCATTATCACTAGTAGTTAAAGAAACACTACTGTTTTCAGTGATGTTTTATCGTCAAATGCTAGGGCAGAACAACTTAAAATCAGACTTTGCTAAGTCCTCACTACACAGAGCAGAGAGGTAGAAAAAAACATGGAAAAACACCTAATCAGTGTTATCACTGATATTTTACATTCACACATCTCAGCCCTGACATATGCTAACTTTTCAATGTAAATGCTCTTCAAGGTTTCTACAATAATTTTATTTGCCTTTCAAAACAACCCAGGCTTCAGGATTTATTAATGCAGCAATTAGTATGCTGATCATGCCCAGCATGCTTAAATCTTTATTGGCTGTATGCACCACCGAAAGTTTTAGTTTTATTAAACCTGAGCCTCCTACATACTGCTGTTTAGTGTGTGTTACAAAACTAAGATCAGTTCTGAATGTAATGTAACCCACATGTTGGATTGCTTGCTTCAGTGACTTACAGAAATATTTCAGGTAGCAAGTATTTTCTTAGTACTCTGTTATAAAAATATGTCAGGCACACAATGTTTGCATTATATGTTCCCTTTCTGTTATAGAAAAGGAATTATGCACCAAAACCCTACCCTACACTCCTTTCTGTTCCTCATAGAACAGTCATTTGCATTAACTGTGTTTCAAACGACAGTGAATCATCATATTTCAGTAAAGATTTTGTGGTGAGATAGACAATGGGTTAAAGGAGAGTACGGTGATCTTTGTCATATTTAGATAGATAGATATCTGCAAAGCAAAAACTAGACATAGGCTGTGGGTTTTATTCATGTGAAGGAAGGGGCAAGTGCAGCCGAGATACATATATATTTTCCCAGGGAGTGCCAGAGCCTCTAGAAAATCTGCCAGGCATATTGACCTTTGCAGAATGGTCTTTCTTTTGTGCCCTGAGGAGAAAAATGTCAGCATGATGGAGCAGCCCCCTGCTCTGAGCCCTTCAAAGCAGCGTTGTCCTGTCTGCTGACCTGCAAGAACCAAGGTGACCCAACCCACACACACAGTTCTTCCCCACAACAACATCCAGCTGCAACACGTGTGTCTACACCATCCCTAGGAAAGAAGAGACAGGTCTGATATGATCTGTAAAAATAATTTTAACAGGTGATGCAGAGGTTTGGCCAGGTGGTTAAAAAGGTTTATCCCCTTACACCATACAAAAACACAAGCTGCCAAGTTTGCTTCAGATTCAATCTGTGGCAATTTATACAATTAATCTGACTAATGCAGCTAGTTTAGAGGGACTTCTAACAACCTATGACTTTCACCCTGTAGCATCTAGTTTATTTTTGGTCCATACAGAGGAGCTTTTGAACTCTAGCTGTAGGTGACATCTCCAGCATTTGCCCCGCTTCCAACACAGGTTATCACCTTCTGTACAAACAGAAGAGGGAAAAGGGTTGCCCTTGTGCTCTCACTGATGGCTGCCTGGCATCCTGATCTGATATGCCATGCAAGCCCTCTACTCTCTTCTGCCACCTCTGCTACGGCAAGAGCCTGCCACCTGCATCTTGTCAGCACTGACACCCACGGGGCCCCGGCGGGTGCCTTCAGCTGCTGTGGCTGGATTTGCCACAGCCCCTCTGTCAGGGTCCTCTCAAGTGCAGGGCTGAGGACTCAGGGCAGATAGAGAGCTCTGTGTTTGCAAAACAAGAGCAGCACAGACAGACCTGGATTTGCCAAATCACACCGGCAAAAGGAACCTGAAGCCTGTCGGAGGGATCCCACTGCCCCTGCCGTTCCCTGCTCAAAATTCGGTGTTCAGACCAATTGTACTTCTGTCATTCTGAGAAGGCTGACAAAGATGTTCTCCAGGTTAAAAAAAAAGAAAAAAAAAAAAGCAACAATAGATAAATCTTGAAGCTAGCCAACAAATTTCTGCTCCATCAGCCGAATACGTTTGAAAGTCAACACACTCCCTCTTTGTTGGAGCTAATTCCAGCACTTAGGATTTAAGTGTGAATCCCCCTCCTTCACCCATAAATACACACATTTAAATGTGTTCATCTGAGTGTTTCAAGTCATCTCAAATTCCACGGCATCCACAGAAAAAAAGGCAGTCTAAAGTCAACAAAGCCCACAATGATGTTGTAAAAAGGGGTGCTATTGGGAATTCATTTCACTTTTCTATGTTCTACCCAGCACTGTTTGCACAATCGCTAGCCTTGGAAACACAGTCTTAGAGTTAAATTGGTTTTGTCTTCTTTGTTAATCATCATAAGCAGAAATTCAGTTTTTCAGATTTAGCAGAGCTCTCGCTGGCCGAGACAGATTATGAAAAACCCTACATTAGTTAAATTTGATGTAAAACAGATGTTTCAGGGATTGAAGTATGGGTTATGCTCAAAATTCACAATTATTGAGATCCAGATAGTAGCAGCAGACAACGTGAATGAAACCCCAGAATTGCTAAAACCAGTGGTAAGCTGGCCATTGAGTGGAGCAGGATTTTATGTGTTGTACCTGCTCCTGCCTCTTTATCTTCCCCTCAGACTTCTAGATTCACTTTATCCATATCTGTATTGAATCAGGGACAGGTAGTCTGCCTCTTTTTCTCTTATAAGGCACATGCACAACCTTCACTACCTCAGAAAAAGTAATGCACAGATCAGGGCTACTTTGCCACCTCCCTTCCAACCAGCCTTCACATGGAGCAGCAGGGCTCCACACGGCCCAGTGACTTTCCACAAGCCACAGAGGGCAACTGAATGGGGAAGAAGCTAAACCTAAGTTCTTCCAAAACACATGCAAGTGCCTGAAACCTCTTTCTAGCCGGTCCAGTCCTTCATGGTGGCTGCACAGAGAAGATATGCCTTGGATAACGCTGGGCTGATGCCCAGCCTCGAGCCAGGTGACAGCTACTTGGAGGTGTGGTGACCAAGCACAGGTGCCCCAGGCGGTAGGGACATGCTGCAGAGCCTCAGAGTGGCCCTCAAGAGAAGCTGAAGATGAGCTGAGCTGAAGCAAGGAGACCGACATGGGTAGGAGGAGGATGGTTACAGCTGGAAACAATAAGGAGAACTCAAAACATGAACCTGCCACAGTCATCGGTGTTATTGGTAACATTTATTACCTGAGGACCAAGGGGTCCAGCAAAATGTACTAGAAAGGGGACACTGGCTGCTACACTCCCTATAGTAGAGGTTATGAGATTCTTCAGGTCGATATTTTGAGGACTCTGACAATCACACATGAATTTTATGTGGAAAATAGCCCTCTTCCCTTTTTGCCCCTGTATAGTTAAACAGCCGTCAGACCCAGAAAACTTCCTCTTTACCTACCCTTTCCTTCCCCGCCCACCTCCTCCCCTTAATACAAGGGAGTTCAGCTCCACCTGTGTACGCAATTGTATAATTTTTCACAGGTTAAACATACCAGAGTTTTACATCTGCTCCTCTCATTCCCAGGCCCGGGCACTGGCAGAGAGAATAATGCGACTGCTGTTGATGGTTCCCCCCTCCATTTTATTAGATCCTTTAGAGTGCAATGCTGAGATGTTACTTTCAAGCCTAGTACTCCACTGCTTTTAATAGCTCACCTCACATAGTACAAATAAATTTAGTATTAGAATAAAATAAGTTTTTTTAAAAAAATGTAGAGGTGTTGCCACAAACCCATCTGTTCAAACACTATCAAGAGGAGAAATCCTGCATTTAATATAATACTTTCTACAGGCTGGCATTACTGATCAGTCAGGCTTGCCTGCTGAAGCAGGCAGGGCTATTGTTAGAGAATTTTCTTTAAACAAATAAAGATATTTTTTTGCAGCTTACATGAATGAGCTGAGTCATATTTAGTGGCTTATCCAGTCTATGCACGAGCTCTTTTAGGACTCAGGTAGAGGCCAAAAGAGAACCAGAGTTATACTACACTCTTATTTTGTTCATCATGGCTTTTGTGTAAGAAAAATAATTCTCCACCCTTCTCGGCAAGCACTGAAACTTTAAATTGTTGTCTTCACGTATCTCTCATCAAACTTTCATCATATACTTGTATGAACGCTGAGCTGAAAGAGCACTTCACATTTCAAAGAGATGTTACCCTTCAGCCCGAATAGAGTTCAATGTTGTCTGTAGTCTACATTAAAACCAGAGCCCTCATTTCATTTTGTTACCTTGTAGAATCATGCATGCTCTTCCCCTTTTCTTCCCTTCACAGCTGAAGACGAAAACAGGAGATGAAAATCTGTTGGCAGCCATAGGATGCCCAAAATGTTTTGGTAGCTTTGAGATGTTATTTGGTCCTTACAGAGCCTCCTGCAGAGCTCGACCTCCATCACCAGGTAAGGAATGAAATTGTGGTGGATGTCTCCTGATGGTGCCTGTCGTGTGGCAGAAAGTCATCGGCAATCTTTGTATCACTCAGTAACAGGCATTAATCACCTTGGTTTTAACCAGTTTGCCACTCCCCAAAACATCAACCATATGATAAGCATCAACACCCTTTAATATTTTTTTTTTCAAAGAAAATTAAAGTGTTTTTATCTAATGTATGGGATATGTTTTTCCTCCTACTGAAGAGGGCCAAGATTTAAAATCACAAAAGTACTTAAACATGCTTCAAGCTTTAAATACCACAGGGGATTTATTCAGCACTCAAACATGTGTTAATGGATGAATTTAAGTACGTGCTTAAGCACATTGCTGAATTGCGGCCTAAAACAGCATATTCTCATTTTATTTATATTTTTATGAAATTTTTTAAATACCCATGCAAATAAATTGGTGAAACTTGACTTCACTAGAAGAGCATTTACTGGAAATTATTTCTTAATTAAAATCTGAAACCATACATTTTCATCTACAGACGATGTGCAGGATTTTTCTAGCGTGAATTTGACATGGAACAGAATTTCAAGCACAGAGAAGAGGAAGAGGGGAGAAAGGTGGACAGCCATCTGGAAACCATAGGGAAATATGACAGAGGCAAGGGAATGTATAACAAACACTATAAAAATATATCCAAAGTATTTAATCAACAATTTCTGTGCTAAAGATGATTCCTGGGAAAAATAATTTTTTGGTTGCTTCACACTGAAATTCCTGTACAGGTGCAATTCATCAATGGTGTTTTTAATGTCAATTGCCCTTACAAATAAGATTTTTGAAATAGATACAGCACAGTGAGCAGCTGGGGAGAAAATAAGTGGGTTTCTGTGAGGTGCAGAGCTTGAAATGCCATCCATGCTTCAATGCTGTGCAGAGCACAGCTGGACCAGACCCTGGTTGCTGCTCTCCCATTTGAATCAGAGCACAGAAAGCACACCATAATAACAACTGTGACTCAAAGCATGCGCATTTATTGAAAATATGTTGCACACGTCCAAGTTAGCAGCTTCTGCACTGCAGCTGAACTGCAAATGCTGAGGCAGGCATGATAGTATAATCTGATCACCATTCTCTGTTGGGGAGGTGCAGCTTTTCATGCGTCCAAAACAAGGCTCAGAGCAAAGAGTGCTCATCTGCACTCTACAAAAACACGAGTCAAAGCTGGGGAAAAAAAATTGCCACAGAATGAAATCTCCTGATGTGCAGACTGTCTGACATACCCACAAGTGAACATTTTGCAGCATGTGAAGGTATGTGGTTTTAGGAACAACAGCCAAAGTTCCCATTACAAGCAAGATGTTATTTGGGGCAAGTATTCAACCCTCCTCTCAGGCACTCACCTTCAATGATACTGCAGGAAAACACGACTGGCTGAATCTCCTGTCTGTGGGGATTTTAGTTCTTCAAGTGCCTTAACATCTGCCAGAAGGCATTAATAGCTACACAAGGACATGCCCATGCATGCGATCTTCCTGCACTCAGGAAACTTTGGGGGGAATTTGGGGAAATCTGGGGCTCGCGCCCCAGAGTCTCCAAATTTGGTGGGTCCTTCCTGATGGCGAAAGTGTCCATACCCTGAGGAATGGTTTGTGAAGGAGAGCTCCTGGCCTGGGGATGCCAGGACAGGTGATGGAGACAAACATGAGGATGGGAGATGGGGAGGCAGGAGATGATGGACAGAAAAACAGAGGTAGCAGGATGTCTTCATGACCAGCACTCCACTAGGTTTGGTCAGCCAACATAAACGGCATGGGAACTCTGTGCAATAAGAGCAAAATGCAGTAAGTTCAATACAGGATGTCAGAGACACATGCTAATAAAAGAAAACAACATTTAAAGATGAAAAGGCAGCTTTTTATTTTGAACATATATATATATATTTCTAAGGCAATATGTGTGTTTATATATATATACACTATATATATGTATATGTATATGTATATGTATATGTATATGCATATATATATATATATGTAAACACACACACATTTGCTTTTGAAAATCCCAGGAACTTGTCCTCTACCCTTCTCTGCACTGATGGGGGAGCAGAAACCTCTTTCTCCTTCCTTTTCTCCTCTCCATTTTCTTTCTGGACAGCATGTGTCCCGGGGACAAGCCAGGCCAAAGAAGAAATTGGCCCCTTCACATGGAACTGTGGCTCAGCAGCAACACGCCACAGACTTTTTCCAGTAGAAAATATCAACAGGGATCAGCACACAATTGCCAGTGCCCACAGCCTTTAGGGGAGCCAAGGAATCACATAGCAAGGAGGAAAGTAGGATTATGGAAGGAGGCTTAGAGAGCAGCCTGACAGAGCACGTACTCTGAGGGGATTTCTCCATGAATCCCTGTGCTCCATGTGGCTGGAGGGGCAGATTCAAGCCCTACACAGTCTACTTCTGGTCTGTGCAGAGGGAGCTGTTCACAGAGAAACTGAGTGTTGAAATGGGCAGAAGTCACTTAGAAAGTATTTTGTGAGAGACAGCAGTGGGTTCAAGTAGTTGAGAGATTTGTTAGTTAAAATAATATAATTGTTCCCTTTCTTCTTTCATTCTACCACTTATTAATCTTTCCTTTCATCACTTCCACAGGCTGGGTCAAGTCTCATGTAGGAGAAGAGAGGCAGGAAGGGCACCATTGAATTCAGTGATTCATCTGTTTAGAAAAAAAAAAAAAAGGAATTGGACTCCATACAGTAAATGCCACATTTGATAACTTCCCATACTATGAAATTCTGTGCAGGAGAAAGTAGTAATATCCTTCGCCTTCTGAAAAAGTACTTGAATTAATCGTTCATTTATCTTAATTGCTTTTAAAAAAAACTTTTCCAGAAGAGAGCTTACTTACAAAAATATTTCTTTTACTTCCTACCTGTGATCATTACTTACGTTTAACGCCATAGCTAATCCCCCAAGGTAGATAATTTATGTTCAGTGCAGTTCCCTTTACATTCATAGGAAAGATTTCCATTGTGTCCAGTGAGAGAAGGCACTGGGCCCCGCATCTACCATCAGGGATCCTGTGCACACTGCTGCACCCTCTGCAAAGGCCAAAAATAGAGTGAAAAAGACAGAACACAAAGAAAAAGAGGGAGAGTGAGAAAGAGAGCAAGGGAAGGAGGAGTGGAGAGGTTTCCAGCGTCAACAGCAGTGCTCATACCAGCTCTGCCAGCAGGAACATGCCTTGAAGCAATCACACTGCGTCCTGCCTTGGCGTGGGACCAAGCCTGACAGACCCCATCCAAACCTTCCCTCCTCTCCTGCACTAAGCCCGGTCTGACAGCAGGTGAGAGCCTGGTGTTAACAGCCCACTTCCCCTGCCCTTTCTATCTCTGCGGCCAGTGACTCATAAGCCCTCCCAGTGGTCCTTGCAGGCAGAAGAAATAAAGGTTTTTTTTTCTTTTTTTTTTCTTAAAGGAATAATTTTAAAATAACAGGTGCTTGAAACAAATCAAAGGGTATTGCTGTACATAAAGCTGCTACTTGTAAGCATTTTTGTTCACTGTCATGGAACTATGTGGAGCTGTTAAAACACTTTCCTCTTTTGCTTTGTGCACTAGGTGGGATTTCAGCTTTGAAACAAGCTGGAATTTTTCACACTTGTGAGATGGGAGGAAGGAAGAAGAGAGGCAAGAAAAAGGGGAAAAAAAATCCAGAATCCTTGACCTCATAACTAAACTGCTCAAATCACACTCACTCCTAATAACTTCACAGAGGTGCCCCTGGGTGGTCTCACTTCCAAGGACACAGCGAGACCTCTGTCTGATGTATTTTACCGCATTAAGCTTGGGGAAATGAAATATATCTGGAGGTGAGAAGTTGCTTCACTTGCAGCCATATCCACTGGGCTTTAGGAGCACTTGGGACCAGCAGTTGGGAGTTTTCAGCCTTAAGCTGTGAAGGCAAAGGCCCAACACTAATGCCCAGGGGTTAACTTCATGATTTCACACATTAGGCCAGTCTCCATAAAAGCAAATTCCCTTGCATCGGGGGGCTACGTGAGCTTGCGTGTTGCAAGTCTTTTACAGGAGGGTTGGGTTGCATATCTTGCACATAATTCAAGAAGAAACAGAATCTAACTGATACAGGCATGCAATTTCTGCTGCCTAAGGCCTACTGAAGTGCAAAACTGGAGCATGGAAATCCCCAGGGGAAGGTGCACGCTAAGCTATGGTCCCCACTAATATCGTAAGTGCTGCTGTTTTCCTTCTCACCAGAGAATGGCTTCTGAAACAAAAAACACAGTTCTGGAAACCATCCGTCACTGCCTCAGGTGTAGAGCTTTGCATAGGGAAACCCCGTAGTTTGGGATCAGCTCTTCTACACACACACGTACACAAAAAGTGTTTTGAAAGAAAAACAGGACCCTTAACATGCTGTTCACTTATTAGAAATGTAGATAGCTATGTCTCTAGTACACTTGATTCCAGATATGCAAAACTGCTTTCAAAATAGCAGGTGGCAGGATGAGCCACAGACTTGTTTTTACAGATTTATCACAGGCTTATGAGTACTTCACCTCTGTTTTGCCCACTTACACTCCAGATCTCACAGTACAAGCGAAATAATATTTTAAACCAAGAATCAGCTACGTGAGCTTGTCTGGAGTAATGTTACACTTTGTAATCCTAGTTTCCCAAGAACCAGAAGGACAGACAAGAGTCAGTTTGAATAAGCCAATAGATTTTTTGCCCAGTGCTGAGTGCTGCCCGGAGCTCACTGATCATACAGTAATTTTTTTTCTCCCATAGGTTGAGGAAAATTTTGTAGTGACGGTAAAGCAAAAGGATCTGATTTACTTTATCAGAAAATTTCTGGTATATTTTGCACTAAAAATCTGTGGTTAACTTGGTTCTGTAGCTTTTTACATTTTACATGAACTTCAGATACCAAAAAACCTTTGTTGTCATATCTCTGAAAATTTGTTTAGGATTTAGAGAAGGTTCCGCTCTTTTATCACCGTTGGAGGGGCCAAGCAGGTTGGACTACAAACCAAGGGCAATGTGCGAGGAAACAACTCTGTGCTCTCACAAGTCTCACAGAAAGAACAAAAAAAAAAAGTATTTCTTCCTGTGAAAGTTCATTAAAATAAAAGTCAAAAGTTGTTGGTCTCTGCTGAATGACACCTTTGGGTTACCTGTTTGTGTGAGCAGGCTGCCCCCTTTCACAGTATCCTCTTACCCACCTTTT
This sequence comes from Anser brachyrhynchus, assembly GCF_964034855.1. Classification (NCBI taxonomy): domain Eukaryota; kingdom Metazoa; phylum Chordata; class Aves; order Anseriformes; family Anatidae; genus Anser; species Anser brachyrhynchus. Next base: position 115,462,481 of record NC_137694.1, on the reverse strand, counting down.
CTTTTTGTTATCTTGACTTTTTCTCGCCCCCATTGATCATCCCTGTTGGTTTCAACTCATCTCTTACTGCTCCTTGTTGGGGCACAGAGTAGCACTGGCCAGGGTGAGATGGGCAAGCTCTGTGCTTCCCAGACCAGCGCTGGTCTGCAAGATGTCCTAATCCATTAGATACTGGCCACCTCTCCCTCCTGCCACAGCACAGATGTCCCATGCTAGCAAGAGGCACAGGGCTGAGAAACACCAAAAGAGGTGCTTTGCCGGCATCTTCTCCAGCCTTGTATTTGGCCAGCTGGTCAAAATAATAATTCAAAAGCTGGAAGTTAATGGAATGTTGCCTACGGAGGTTAGGATATATTCAAGTCCATGTCTTTGTTTCCTATTAGGTTGAAGCAAATGTGCATTTGGTGTTACAGCTCCTTCTCTGAAGGAAGAGGCAAGGAAGGAGAGAGGCAGCAACCCGTGCCTGGGCTGCTAGACTCCCAGCCCCTTCAGACTTCTGGCATTGCACTGCCTCTTCATGGTGAAAACTTTTGCACTGAAGCCAGGAACCTTTTATCTGGAAAGCTAACTTCTTTTGTTTGAAATGCCCAGGAAGCCTCGCGGCCCAGCATTTTCACAGGGTTGCCTGAAAGTTTTCACTTTGGTCTTAAGAAGATTTCACCTACAAGTGCTTTCCTTTTCTGATAGATCCAAACAAGGCTCCCCACTCTCTATGAAGATTAATTTAGATTTTCTATTGCAGAGGCATCCATCCCCCAACCACGTGACTCCCCTCCTTTTGAAAAGTAGGTAAAGCCTGTAAAGGGGCAGCTGTGTTTCAGGCTCTTTGAACAGTGTCTCTCATAGAAGAGGAGAATAGATAAGCCGTCTTGCAAACACTGTTAGCAGGGACCAGTAATCAGTGTGGAAGAAGTCTGCACTGGGGATGAATGTATCAATTTACCTCAGGCTGTGCACTTCAGAGATGGGCTCTGCCCTAGATGGGGTACATTTGAAGCCTGGCCTGTAACTAAAACTAAACCATTTTGTTATTGCAAGCGTTTGTTTCTAAATTGCAGATTTTTCCCTTTGTATGGAGAAGCATGCAGATGATATCCTAAACCTGCTTCTTAGGGGGCTTGCATCATGAATATATACATTATGCACATGAGCACTCACTGTTATATATGTGTGTGCGTGTAAATATATCTCTCTATATAAATATAGATGAAAGGCAATGCATTTCAAAACTTCCCTTGTCCTCTTGCTGGCTATAAATCAGTCATTAAACATCACACACTGTACAATAAATAGATTTCTTAATTTGAACATGTTGTTTCCTACCAGCACTAAGGAAGGATTCCTGGGAGCTGTAAAGAATCATGATTTGCATTACACCAATGTTTTTCTTTTTTTTCTTTTTCTTTTTCTTTTTCTTTTTCTTTTTCTTTTTCTTTTTCTTTTTCTTTTTCTTTTTCTTTTTCTTTTTCTTTTTCTTTTTCTTTTTCTTTTTCTTTTTCTTTTTCTTTTTCTTTTTCTTTTTCTTTTTCTTTTCTTTTTTCCTTTCCTTTCCTTTCCTTTCCTTTCCTTTCCTTTCTTTCCTTTCCTTTCCTTTCCTTTCCTTTCCTTTCCTTTCCTTTCCTTTCCTTTCCTTTCCTTTCCTTTCCTTTCCTTTCCTTTCCTTTCCTTTCCTTTCCTTCTTTCCTTTCCTTTCCTTCCTTCCTTTCCTTTCCTTTCCTTTCCTTTCCTTTCCTTTCCTTTCCTTTCCTTTCCTTTCCTTTCCTTTCCTTTCCTTTTCCTTTCCTTTCCTTTCCTTTCCTTTCCTTTCCTTTCCTTTCCTTTCCTTTCCTTTCCTTTCCTTTCCTTTTCCTTTCCTCTTCCTTTCCTTTCCTTTCCTTTCCTTTCCTTTCCTTTCCTTTTCCTTTCCTTTCCTTTCTTTCCTTTCCTTTCCTTTCCTTTCCTTTCCTTTCCTTTCCTTTCCTTTCCTTTCCTTTCCTTTCCTTTCCTTTTCTTTTCCTGAAATTTAGTATGTTTGTTGTCTATAAAGCTAAAAACAGAAGATTGAAAAGTACTCTCTGCTACTCTAACTCTGTGCAGACTAAGGTGAGATAACCACTCTAAGAAAATCAACTGAAATTATTAAATTCCTGTGATGCCAGCAGAACTAGGATTTTACCACTGGCTGGGAATGACGTTGACTTAACTGTAATTAAACTCAGAAGTAAAAATTTCCATCCTGGAGGAAGATAGACACATCCAGTTCTAGGAGTGTATGGTGAGACATGGGGATGGTGAAGCAACTTCTTTTTCCATAAAAGGAGGGAAAGCTGAAATACAGGATAGAAACCTTCAAGAAAATAAAGAAGGAGATCTTGGTTACTCAAAAACAAATATTTCAAAGCTACTAGCCTGAGACTATTCAGCTGAAGACACCTGGGACTTTGTTATGGAGGAGGCTTTAAATTTCTTTAAATCAAAGGTACAAAAAAAGGTGTCCCAAGTCTGTATTCTTATCAGAGGGAAAATGTTTGCAGCAAGATCTTCAGACCAAATGGATAAATAAAAATCACTTTACAAAAGGGGGAGTAGATGTAAAAGGCTGCAAGGATGGAGAATAAAGAGCAATAAAACAACAACAACAAAAACCAAAAACAATAACCACAAAAACCAAACCAAACCAACCAACCAACCAAAAAAACCTGAGAGCTGTAAGTAGGAAAGTATAAATATAAAGTGATAATTGCCAAGAGTCAAGCCGAAATAATTTTTTTTTGAAAACAAAACAATAACAACAAAACAAAACAAGTGACAAAAGATTCATAGAGAACACCCAGGAAAAAAAAGATCAAAGACCTAACCAACCATTCTCACTGGAAAGTGAGAATAAGTCAGGCATTAAATCACTTTTTTAAAGATCATTCATTTGAGGTTCAGGTGAACTTGGGTATCTTGCCAAATTTTCTGAGAAATATGTTATTGTTGAAAATGAGAGACTACACAGGAAGGTGACCACAGAAATGGAAATGACCATGACACTGAAAATGAAATCGCAGTTCCAGTGGAAAAAGTTTTAGCAGTTCTATTAAGTAAAGAACTGGGACCATGTAAGCAGGGTGTTGTAATACTAGTGTGTACATTTTAGAACAAGTGACAGATGAGGGCATCTATGAGTCCATTGGTTTACTACCAACAACACATAAGAGAACAGATGCTGATAAAAAGAGAATAATTAAAAGGAAAGAGTAAGAGGAAATAAAATATGTGATGGAGGTTCATTGAAGAGATCATCACAGACATTTTAAACTCTGATTTTCTAGACAGTGGAAATCTATTATATCTACTTTGTCTGGCCTTTGTAAGGTATCAAACCTGCTGACACATGGTAAGTCTTCAGCAGGTAGAAACAATGGGGATAAATTCAGTAATTGAAAGGAAGTAAAGAACTACCCATAAGAGAGAGGCAAAATCAGATGTCAATGAAAGCAAATATCAAGCCAGAGGGAAACTACTAGAAGAATTTTTCAGAGATGGATCTAATACTCATGCAAATACTTATGGCACAGAAAGTATGAATTTCCCTAAACATTGCAATGCATTGCCAACACATGGGAGGGACAGGATATTCAAGAAGAAATGTATTAATAAATCTGGATTAGTAGTATAGAGCAAAACGTTGTGTATTTTGGGAGTGATAAGTGCTAAAAGTTCTTTTTATTGAATATTGATGGATAAAGAGAAGATACTGTTGCTGAGTAGTAATGAGAGAAAATATTTTATTATCATATTAAAACAAATGATAAAGTTTTGTTACAAAATCCCATTCACAGTATGTCAGATATCTAAAGAATCTTCTAAGAAATAGCCAAATTGCTGGGAAAGGTTTGAGATATTTAATTTCACAGCATCCTGAAAGCTAATTTGTCAGCTAAGGAAAATATCCTCAACTTACCCCCCTGAGGGATGAGGTTCTACCACTGCGCACACTGGTGCTTCATATTTAGGAGCTATTAACAGCCAAGAGAGGAGCACAGTCTCTCACTTAGACATGCAATGGTCCATTTCTGTCACTGTCACTCCCATGCGGAACTGGGGTAAAATGTTCTAGAGGACGAAGTATACTTTGTTCATTAAAATTATTTATTTTGAATATGTGTGTTCTGGAAAGGGAGTATGCAGCTACTGAAGCAGATACTCCCCCAACTGAATGGCAAAGCCAAGTAGGTCCTCAGCTCCATCATGAGAATGAACTTCTGCAGGTATGGGCTGATGAGAGACACAACACTCAGAAAGGCCTCTGCATCCAATAAATCTGTGTTTGCAGTTCTGTAACATTTCAGTAGGTGTGGATACAGCTTGATGACTGAAGTGATTTAGCAGATTTAGGATCCTTCTGGATCAAATTAAAACTGGGACCATCTCATCCCCATGAGGAGGAACCCAAGGAATCTATAGAAATAAACATAGATAGTTTCATACAGGCACGAGTGGGGTTAAAGATCTTGTCCTATCATTTGTTCCAGAGTAAAAGAAAGACCTATGATCTAAATGATGTCTGTCTTTCAGTTATGCAGATGACGTTTTGCTTTCCATGACAAATGTTTCTCTATGTCAGCAATGTAGCCTTGTGTGAAACACTTCAGGAGTTAAAAAAAATACAAAACACCACCAACAACACTGTAACTGCTGTTTTTAGAGAGTCAGAAATATTCTTTGATCCTAGTAATTTCTACATGCCAGAGAAGTCACTAATTGCAACAATACAAAAGGCCTATGTGCAAATCAGACTAGTGAGTATAGGAAGGATCACCAAGGTCTTCCAGAATTGGCCCTTCTCTGGTTCTGGTACCTTAAAATGAAATTTACCACACGTTTAAAGAAAAACATTCAGGCTACTGCTTTTGCTTCTGAAAAATCTAATTTTTCCTCTATGTATTAGACCTGATTACAATGTATTATTCCAGACTGGTAAAGAGTTTCATGGCAGATAGCCTAAAGTTCTTGTAGGTTTAGCCTATGGATACCAATGCATATCAGTCTTCTGTCAATGTTTATTTGTGCGTTAATAACAAGCCTTGATAGGGATTATTTGGATTAATGCAAGAGTAATTACTTATATGTATAAACTTCACAGTTATTAGAAGATTACACATTTATTTTAAATAATCATTTGAGAGAACTCTTTGTAGTGGTTATACATGATACAAGGGTCATCTGTATTTACGTGGCTGAAAATGGTATCTTAAAAGGGGCAGCACTTCATTTAAAGGCTTAATGTCAATAACAGCAATAATGAAGCCACGAAACTGCTTTCTCTCTCTCTCATTCTTTTTACCACAAAATGAAGTAGAAAGGGGAAGGCAAAGTAGGCAGACTTCTCCCACAAGTTCAAGCAGAAAATACACACTATATGAGGCTACAGCAATGGCCCTAAAGAAAACAATGTAATAGCTTTCCTCAGAAATTTCCGCTTGCCATATCCACATTAAGCCCTCAGCTTTCCACGCCTGATCTGGAAAGATTCAAAAACACACAAAAAAGCCATAATTTACTGAAATAATACATAATTATAAAAGTGAATGATGAGTAGATTTATTGCAAGACAAGAAATACTGAAAATATTTGGCATGCTTTTCAAGTCAATTGAAAAGGGAGGTGTTTTTTGATAAACCTGACATTTACCCCTTTCACATTTGCATCCTTTAATGCAGAGTTCCAAAACAGATGAAAACATAGATTTTCTTCCAGAAATCAAGTAACCTGAACTAAATGAAAATGGAAGGTAGTAGCAACCACAAATAATTAAAAAGTGGTTTGGAAATATGCTAAAAAGACATGTTGTTAGTGAAATAAAGGAGGATTTGAACCAGAAGAGACTAGCATAGACATGGGTGGAGAAAATATTTTCAAATGCTATCCCATTGATAGAAGTCTGTGATACAGTGACCATCTTTATTCCAGTAAGTTTTCCCGTTTCTTCAACATTTAATGCTAAAAACTGAGGTTCTTAGCTTGGTTACTTGAAATTAATACCAGAGCATACCAGAATTGCTCCTGAACATTTTATCTGTTGTTTTTTGTTTGGTTGGTTGGCTGGTTTTTGTTTGTTTGTTTGTTTTTGAAAGTGCAGTCTCCCAGCTGAAGTTGAAACATCCCTCTTTCTAACCTAGGTGATCAGCTGTAGCATTGAAATATATTTAAAAAATCCTATTTCCTTTGTTACAAATATTTGTTTAAGATTTTTAAAATATCAACAAAGAAATCATCTAGAATACTTCATGATTTTTTGTCATCTTCAACATACCTGGAAGGTTACATACATACTGGTTACATACTTTCAAGGTCTTGCCTGCATGCTTGTACTTCAAATCACTTTAATATCACAGTGGTGAGTATCAACAACTTCAAACCTCAAGGCCTTTACAAGTTATTTTGTATTCCATTTGCTCAATGCTTTTGTCAAGCATTGTTGATGAACAACTGTTCACTACTCATTCCTACCAGAATTAGTTTATAAACATGAATATGATATGATATGATATGATATGATATATGATTGATATATATGTCTATATATCATACCTGCTCTAGTTGGCCTAGCTGGAGAAGTGGGGTTGGACCAGATGACCTTCAGATGTTCTTTCCAACCTCAACCATTCTTTGATTGGGGGATTCGGTGACATGATAAGATATGATATAATATGATATAACTCTGGTAGAGCCAGCTTGAATGGCAAATGCTGAATTGACACTGGTAAAGCGAAGCTGAACTCATACGGTCACTGCCTGCACCATGTTTCTTGACATATTGTGCAGCACCTATACTGTCAAGGATTCTCCATTATTGGAGGGGAATTCACTGCTACCATTATTGCAGCAGAAAAATGATAATAACAGACTATGAATAATCATCTTGTTGCACTGATCAGGCCCCCAGACTCTGGCTGTGGAAAATAATCCCCCATTTTCCTTTCTTCCTCCACCTTCTACCAAGTATCCTTTCTGCACAGTGAATAGAGGATAGGATAGGATAGGATAGGATAGGATAGGATAGGATAGGATAGGATAGGATAGGATAGGATAGGATAGGATAGGATAGGATAGGATAGGATAGGATAGGATAGGATAGGATAGGATAGGATAGGATAGGATAGGATAGGATAGGATAGGATAGGATAGGATAGGATAGGATAGGATAGGATAGGATAGGATAGGATAGGATAGGATAGCATGGGATGGGATGGGATGGGATGGGATGGGATAGGGAAGAAGTAGAGTGGAATAGAATAGTTCTGTTGGAAGACACCATCAAAAATCATCTAGTCCAACTTCCTGACCATTTCAGGGTTAACCAAAAGTTAGAGCATATTATTGGGAGCATTATACGAATTCCTTCTGAACACTGACAGGCTTGGGACTTGGTCTTTTCTGCCTGAAGAAATCCAATCCCACAATCAAAACCAATAAAACAACTGAATCATAAAAGTATGGCTATTGAAGGTATTACTGCTTAGATGTTAAATTGGGAAGGAAATTTCATGGAGTCAAATACAAATAACATTTTGATTTAATTTCTTAAGGCTAGCTCAGCAATACATATTTGATTTCTAGCCTAGATATACTCAGTGGAACAGGAAATATGTCCAGCACTCCTTTGATTTTACCATTTTTTTCGACATACATACCTCAGTGTAGCATCAACAGAGAAGGATGACTGATGTTTTCAATTGGTCATGTAAATTCTTATTAGAGGTATATTAGACAGAGCCCATCTGGAATGTAATTCGTGTTTCTTCTTCAGTTTACAGACATTAAGAGTTACAGTGAGAAACAGAAGATGGTAAAATATCTTGCAAAATTTTGGTCACAAATGGAAAAAAAGTAGTCAAGGTTGCTATCAACTCTGCATCAGAACATTAAATTAAGAAAATAATTAGTGGATTCATGCATAAATTGTCAAATGGATAACTGATTTCTTAGGAAAAACTCAACATCTTTTGCAGAGAGATGTGTAATTCAAATCTCTTAGAATGACATATTACAAACGTGGACAAGTGAGATCCAGTTGCTATAGACTGCCTGGACTTTCAGATTTTCAACGAGATTTTTCCCCAGATATTCTCAGGGAAAGTCAGATTGAGTGGGATGGGAAGGGAAGTCATGAAATGTTTAAATTACTGATGAAAAGGCAAGAAGCAAAGAGAAAAAAAAAGTTACCATTTTATTTTACTTTATTTTACTTTATTTTACTTTATTTTATTTTGTTTTATTTATTTTGTTTTATTTTATTTTTTCAGGAGGAGGGTCAAGAATGGAGTTTCCTTGATTTCTGTGATAGGGCAAGTACTTTTCAGAAATCAGCTGAAAAGGGACAAAGAGCAAGGTGACAAAGCAGGCATCAAAGGTAAATTATTCAGTATAGTTACAAGTAAAGTCAGCTCCAGAAAGACCTCATGATATTGAGTAACTGGGCAATAAAATGGCAGATTAAATTTGATATGCAGAAATGTAAAGTAACACTCTTGGGAAAAAAAGTCAAGCAAGTTTTGCATACAAAGTAATATTTTCCAGACTATCTACTACCACTCAGGAAGGAGGTTTCAGAGCCCTAATAGATGGTCAGCTCAGTGCTTGGTAATAGTCAAAAAGCAAGTAATATAGGAAAGGAGTAACACGACTGAATGTCCTTGTATAGACCCACCTGCATCTTGATTACAGATCAACTTGATTGCAGATTACTTGATTTCTTAGCCTCTATTTCTAGGCTAGAACAAGGGAAGGCTCAGCAAAGGTTGGAACAATATAACGTGTCTTCTACATGAGAAGTAACCATAATCTAGTTTTAATGAGTGAGCGGTGGAGAGTAGGGGAGAAAAAAAAAATCAAACATTACATGAACAGTATATAGCATTCTAGGTGATGTGGAGATAATGAATATGAAACATTATTCTTTGCTAATGTAATACAAGCAAAAAAAAAAAAAAAAAGTAAAACCAGCCAGGATTAGAATCACGCCGAAGGAGATATTTCTTCACACAATATGCCAACAAGCTGTGAAATGTGCTGCTGCAGGTGAGACAGATCTCTGGTCTGCAATGGATCTTATGTACATATAAACAGTTTTCCTTGTCAGGAGGTATGCACATTTGATAAACGTCTCCTCCAGGTTGCAAGGACACTTGGTCAAATCCACAAGAGAAGATTCTGATTTTCAGAACTGGATTGGAATTGTTCTTTCTCTCCAGCTCGGTTTTCATCTACAATAATGTTTTCCCCATTTCTTACAAATTTATTAACTAAATGAGCTGTATTGATAATGTCCACAAAGTTTCTTTGACATGTACTGTTTACACTGTGCGATTTAAAATAACAGGAATGTCATCCATTTTACTGAAAATTAGAATGATGCCATGGTTCAATATTAAAGCCTATATCAGACTTGATAGGAAGAAAAAAACTACAGATTTTTCATGGAAATATTACTCATTAAATAGCATCACATTATTTAAAATATACATGCCTTTCTGTGCAGATGTGCAAATATGCACTATATATACAGTTACCAAATTTACATGTGTGAATGACAAGAAAATAATTTAAGGCAAAACATCTATCAGTGGATTATAACTGGCCTCTAACTTCATTATGATTTCGGAGTTATAATTAGATAACTTATTCTTAACACCTGGAAATAAAAGAATTACCATTCCTGTACTTTGAAGCAGCATTTAAAAAAAATATTTAAAATTAAAAAAAAATTTAAATTAAAAAACAATATATTAACCTGGCACTGTTGTCTCTCAAAAGAAGTACAGGATTACATAAGGGATTCTATACCTCACCAAAACTGTGTGTCATGGGGAATTATTGTTAAAAGGTGATTCAAGAGAAGATTCTTCCTTTCCTTCAGAACTGAGATTATAAATTCTCTCACAATGCGGATGTGTTTGAATGCAAATCAGAAGATTTGTAATACACAGTTACTACCAAATCAGAGCCATTCCCTGGGTTTAGTGGAGAACAACTGCTTCAGGCTGTCTGCCCTACTCCCCCATCTCTTTTTGTGAGCACGCTGAAGATGAGACGTTATACTTGAAGAAATCCAGGACTACAGATCAATACACTATGGAATCAAGATATGCTCTGGAAAATGTACTTCCTGCATCTTTAATATTATCAATTTCCTTTTATCCCAGCCTTCACACTCCCAGGAGCTTAATAGCTCTTAGTCTGCCTGGTGGTTCCTGTACCCCTCTTCTTCCTGCTGGCAGACATGTCTTCCGGCTGGAGATGCCGACAAATGTCAGACAATTTAATTTATAATTCTAAATCTTCTGGAAAAGGCTGCAGAGGCCAGGCCATACAGGGCTTTCCAAATTAATTCTGAAAGTAAAACAGTATATGAGGCAGGCGGGTAACTTTATCTAGATTTCAGAGATTTAGTTACATGAAAGTGAGAATATAAAAACACTTTCGCATGTAGCAGAATACTGTTGAACACATTTGGAAAGGATCAAGTCAAGAGTACCTAAATCATTCAATAAAATCTGCTACATAAAACATCTAATAAATTGTAATGGCAAGGACTTGTGCAGAGAGGCTGAAATTCCAGCTATGCACTGAAAATAAAAGTTTGGTCACACAGTCACTTTCTTTTCTTTTCGTTTCTGACTTTACTAGCCATTGGGCTGGAAGTGTCCAGTTTCACTGGAACACCACAGAAAATGTTTGGCACCAGTCTCAAAGGAGAAATGATTTGGTATGCTGTGATTTGCTTTATGATTTTGGGGATACTTTATTAATCCCCGAAGTTTCAAATCTCTTAAGACCATGATTAAATAAAAAAAGTCTCTTGGTGAAAAGGCAACTCCTATCACTAAGAAAAACGATCATAAAACTTGTGACAAAGCAATAAGGATTTCATAGTAAATTACAGGGCTAAATAATGATAGTATCTCACATCAAAATAAAACTTACTAATTCAGTTAAGCACTCTGTAAGTAGAACTGGAATGCTGCTAATACAATAAGATTTTTGTAATCATGTTAGTAAGAATGATAGCCTTATGTTCCATATCCTGTTCCTCAAGTTTGGTACCTATAAGATGCAGTGCAAGAAAAAAGACCCATAGAATACATGCAAAGGATCTGGAAGCATCTGTTTCTGTTAGCAAAATAAGTACATTTATTAAATTGCGTTTACCTGCATTTTGGTGCCATACAGACTTAAAGACAGAAAAACTAAGACTAGGAAGCTAGTCAACATATGTAATAGGACATATTATATATTACCTAAACCAAACTGTCTTACAGACAGAGTGTAAGATACTTGTTATCAGTTTCTAGTTTTCATCGTTCAGGAGTAGATGTTCAGTTTGTGTGGGTCTCGGAAATTTTGCTTGTGTCCTCACAGAATATTTAAAAACAAAATCAACAAGATGGGAGTATACCACATGAAAAGAAACATCTCCCTACCAAAACCTCTACACTTTATGCTTTCCTTTAAGTCAGAGAAAGTAATAGTAACCTGCTGGTAACAGTAGGGTATAGTGAAAGGGAAGCCTGGATTAACATAATAATCAGGACTTTCTAAAGGACAAGGACAACCGTTATGATCACCAGCCAGCGGTGGTAGAGGATGCTATGCTCTTTTTTGTCTTGTTTACAAGGACAATATTATAATTCTGCAGAGGCATTCAGATGTTAAAGTTGGTATGGTCTGTGCAAAAGGTGGTACACATGTTCTGTTCACATGTTTTAAGGAAGCTAACTCTGCCTGAACTTGGGCATCCTAGGTATGGCTGCAGTGCTATCCATTTCTTTTCTATGCAGCCTCCCTCCTGGTGGGCCAGACCAAGGATTTAGCTTAAAAATAAAGGTTGGGTTATAGCTGTACAGTGGAAGAAAATATATGCTGTAAAAGAACTACACACTCCATCTCCATCTTGTTGTTTACACTAGCTTCTCCAAATAAGATGAGAGGAGTAGGAAGGTATGACCACAACTGAGCGAAGTTTGAAGTGAAACCAGCTGCCCAATATAGAGGTGAAAGTAAAACACATTAAAAAACAACAAACAAACAAACAAACAAAACCCAACTGAACAGCAACAAGAATAAAACCACACAAAGAACCTCACCACACACACAATGAAAAACAAAATCCAAAACAAACAAAAAACCAGTTGATATGCCTACTGCAGCACAAAAATCTAAGAAAGCTACAAACCCATTCCTTTCTGGGTTGTTTCTGCAGTGAGACTGTGACTTCCATGAGCCAATATTTGACATAGTTTTTAGCTCACTAATGTCTGCTTCTCTTCTTGATTGGGGCTTATGTCCAAGCATTCTGATATAACTGAAAATACTTACTGGGCTGTAATGGGGATTTGATTGGAACCAGAGGTACAAGATAACAAGTAGGGGACTGGAGAGCCATTTAATATTGTAGTAGTACCTGAGCAAAGGGGAACAAAACAAAAAGTGATAATAAATTACCGCAGAGTCAGTATACAAATTGAATAACATCTGTTTCATATAGTCCAACCTAAAGAAGACAGAAATTGACAAAGTCTTTCCTTGAGCTTTAAAAAGTACAGCTGATGAAGAAAACTATATGAAATAAAATCTGCAACACGGGTAACAAAAGTTGAGCCATAATTACCTGGAGACGACTGCACATGCAAATCCACATATTTCCAACACAGAAATGATCTTCTGCACTTTACATGAAATGTTCTTTACTAATTTAATTGCGAAGTATGTCCTAAGCCCACTCCCACCCTCTTGGACTAGAAATGGCAGCATACTTTTCTGACAAGACAGGATAGGAAGGGTGCAACCTAAAAAGTATCAGTAATTTAAAACTTTCCCTCCGCTGAAGCAGAACAGACAGAAAACAGCAACATCCCAGATCTCACTGTCCAAATGTTGCAACGAGACATACACAGGGCTGTCAGCCAGAAGGTTGGCTTTCTCTTTCCATCCCTGGTGGCAATGAGGCAGAGCACAGGTGACTGTCAGGAAGAAAAAAGCGCTTATGGTATGGAGTCTGGATGGGAATCTGGTGTTCTTGTAAAAGCAAGAGTGAGAGGAAGGAAAGTGAAGGAAGGTGTAATAGAGTGGGGAAAGGGATGAGTGATGTCCACTGTGTTGGGTGGCAAACTTTTTTAAGTCAGAACGTGAGTCACAAAAAAAGGAAAGAAAGGTGGAAGAAAAATGTCTTTGACCTAAAGACCACCATTGGTGAAGACTCTTACAATAAACCCCGACTGACTCTTTTCTCTCCTAGGACAAGCCTTCAGGTTCTGACACCTCATTCTCATGATGAATATTCCAACAGGTGCAGGAAGAGACAAACTGAATACAGCTTTAACAGCAGTGAGTAGACAATAAAATAGGAAATGGTGCATATATAAATTATATTTAATATGGTCTTAGTTTTTGTAACTTTGCAGTCTTCCTTGGGTGGTTTATAATTAGTCAAAACCAATTCCCATGCTTCTGTCCTATTATTGTCACTATTATTTTTAAAACAACTAAATATTTTTCTCAGCAGTTTTCAGAAGTACCTTCTAGTTTTCCTATATTTGGCACAATAAAACTAGTTGCTTACAAGGAACCTCACGACTCCCAGACAAGTTTTGAAATATATAATCAGTTGCAAATGTTTAAGGGTGGTTGACTGATGAATGCAGTAACTTTACCATTTATCCCATTTTTTACCATTAGCAAATCTTAAATATTTTAAGGACAGCAGCACTTTCCTCTTTTCAGAATAAAAAACCTCAAAAACTTTTGAAAACGATTATAACAGCTGTTTAACACATTGATCGGTCTGCTCCTAGTAATAATAAATACAGTAGTGGTAGTACAGTAATGAACTTTTATAAGAACTGACGTAATAGGATAATTTCTGCCATAATAAAACACAGTGTCAAAATATAGTTACCTGCCATTCTTCATACTTTATAAAAAACTCTTTCTTTCCTGTATTCTCATTTCAGCTCCTTCCCCTCATAATGATACACTTCATCGTTTCAGGAAAAAATCAGCAACTTGCAGAACTGTCCCCTGGGCCAGAAGGCTTTTCATTTTTTCATTCATTCACTCTCTTTTTAGGTTCCCAACTTGTTTATCACTTGAAGTTTTTTTTTGTTTGTTTGTATTTTTCCCACTCAGAATGTCACTTGTAATTTACATGATTAATAAAAACATTCAGATGGCTCTGAAGAACAAAAAAAATCAAATGCATATTGTCACATCAATGACTCTGGCAACTGTGTTGTGAAACTTCCACAAAGGGGAGAGAAACCTCTCACAGAGCACCTGCAGAAATGGTTTACTAGGGACCTACCCCTCCAGTAACTCAAATTATCTCACCTTGCTTTAAGGACTGGAGGCCAGACATTTATCTCCTCAATTCATATTTCAATGTGAAATATATCTTTCTCATTTTTCAGTGTTTAAAATACATTTCTACCACTTCAGGTTCTGAGCCTGTATTTTCAGAATTATTAAATATAGCAGTAATAAAGCAAAACAAAACTATCCTTCAGACAAATAATTTCCACTCTCTGTTCCTTCATGTTCCCAGATACTGTCATTTTAATGACATGAGGGATTTAAAATACAACTGTCTAGGAGTTGTTTTTTTTTACCTGAATCACAACGGGCTTTAAATATGGCATTGGCAGTACTCAGCCTTAGTCCATACAACACTCGCCTGCACCAGCAGTCTGAAGACTGGGTTCCACTTTTGGCTCTGACACCAACCTGATGCAAAAATGGGAAAATCATCATGTCTCACTGTGTCTCTGTATCTTCTCCCATCTTTTATATTGTCTTATATTTAGTCTGCAGACTCTATGAGGCAAAGGCTGTCTCTTTGAGAAACTGCAGATACTGGGTAGGAACAGGGACCCTGGTCTGTTTGGGCTTTCTGGTACTACCACAATTTAAAAATAGAAAGCATCTATTTCTGAGCCTGGATGATTTTTGCAACAAGTTGCTGTAAATACATTCCATCATCCTCCTGACTTATGCTCTTTGGCACTCCCAAATTTTACAACTCAAGATAGGGGCTCAAACTCAGCTAATGCAAGCTGTCAAAACTTTATTTATTTCACTGGCACCATGACAGTTCACACCAGCTGAAAATCTGCTTTACACATTCAAGCTTCCACCCTGTAGATGGTGTTCCATAACTTGCATAGCCAAGACAGGATTTTCAAAGCTATGCGTCTCAACCATGGCAGAGACAAGCCAGAAACAATGTGATTACACTTATCACACTCCGTTTCCCTGTAAATGTGCGGAAACTCCATGCTCTTAGCCAACAAATCTTACAGTGACTTTTGTAAATGTAGCTCTGAAAACTGCAGAGGAAAATGGCTTGTGCATTTCTTTTTAAATACAGATGAATACATGCTTATTAGTTTTTGGTGGTGGTGGTGTTTGTTTTTTTTTTCCTTTTTTTTTTTCTTCTTTTTTTTCCTACTTATTCTTTAAAAACGGGGGAAAAAAACCACACATTTCTTTGCTCAGAAAAAATCCACCCTCAGAGGCTTCAAATACTTCATTTCCTACCCAGAATTTAAAAAGCTGTATTTGCTTAGTGATGTAACAGAAAACATACATTAATATATCTACTAAGTCACAACTGTTCCACAGACTTTACATTTTGAATGTGAAGTACTGAAAATCTATAGCAAAGTCTTCAGCAAATCCCATGACTGCAAGAAACACTAAGATATTTGTTGAGTAAATTAGAACAAGTAAGTATCAAGCAATTACAAATTACTAATAGGCATTCAGGAGCTAGGAAATCTAATTAACTGAATACATTTGTTCATAAAGATTTATTTGGTTGTTTCTAATAAAGACTTAAAAAATCACTACTCTTGTTGAGTACAGCACTGCACGTCCAGTAGCATTCATAATCTTTTACTGTCCACAGTACTTCACCAGTGTTTAGGGGAAAAAAATAAAAAAAAAATGAGTAGATTTGAGTAGTCTGAGCCCTTAAATAAAGTGATTGTGTGTATGTGAAAATGCACATCTCAGAGAGCCCTCTGCAAGAAAATGTCAAACTGGCATTTCATCCACTTCTATACCAAGGCTCTGTGTGCATTTTAACGATGTAGAGAAAACACTTACTGCTGTGCTTTAAAATAATGGTCTCTCCCCCACAGACTGAAATATATGTGTACAGTTAGCGAGAAAGGCTACAGCAATAAGACTCAGGAGAACCCTTTTCTGGGTGAATGCCACTACTCCAAGATGTCACTGGCATCACAGGGAGGATCTGCTGGCCTGCAGTGTCTCATTTCCACTCCCTCAGATACTCTTCATGCTGCTGCACCATTTTAGATATGCTCTCTTTTCCTCTTCCTCCAGTCTTCACCCATCTCCCTTGGCCACATCCAGGGGCTCATCCTTCCGGCTTCACCTCCACGGCCTCCCCATTCCCCCACCTCGCATGGTGCTTGGTAGCTGCTTCTAGTGCCTGGTCTTCCCTCCTTGGTGTACAGCTCAGATCTCCATGGGGGAGCAGTTAAAATGACTGTCCATTACTGCAAAATCCCTGAACACCATCTGGGAAACCAAACTTTCCATCTGCTCTCTCACATGGAGAAGATGCTTTGTAGTTGAGATGGTTGAATTTTCTTCAACTGACAAAAACAAAAACCAAGCCCTAAACATTTTTATTAAAACCAGAAGCATGTTCAGGTCCTGGTATTTAACCAAGACACAAAACATATTTCCACAGGAAATTAATTTTTTTTCAAAGTTTCCAGTGCTCCCCCCCACCCCTCCCACCCCCATTAAATCAGCCCTGAACTTCTTTAGCAGCTACATGAACTCTCTGATAACCTCACTGTGCTGTCACTGTGGAAAATGCAGATGGAAAAAATTCTGACCAACACAAAGAGGAAAGGATGCCTCTCTACCAGGGGCGTCCAGCAGCGATTGTCTGCTTAATCCCCCTCTGTGTCTCTGGAAACCTCCTCCCTGCTCACCGCAGAGCTCAACAGAGGCTCCACAGCCATCCTGCTTTGCTTGGAGCTACAGTAAAAAGTGGGTAAAGACAGCCAAGACACTAGGAGTCTCCAAATGATGGCTATCAACCCCTTGCAATTTTCTCAAGTAGAAATAATTTTTTACCACTGCTTCTCCATGGGGGCAATGGGATCTTTTCTGAAGCTTTTATGAGCATGGCAAAGTTGGACTTGCAAAGGAACTAGAAGTCAGGAGTGTTTTGTGTAGCTGTGGCTCTCCACCTCTTTTTACAGCCTAAAATGCACTTGAAAGAGTTGGAACCACTCTGAGCCTCACCGAGCCCAGCTTTTTCCCATTCTCTGCCATCTCTCTGTTTCCATTGCCCTGTTCTGTCTCCCACTGCTTCTGCAAAAACTGGTTTCCATGCAGGGATAACTCTCAGCACCAGCACATATCAACCTCCACCTCTCATCTATACTTATCCTGCTTTACTCGTTTGGAGCTACAGTTACTTTTTAAAAGGCTGTTAGTGTTTTTTTTTTCTTTTTTTCTTTTTTTTTTTTTCCCATGGCTTAGATCATTATAACTAATGTTTGTAATGTCTATTTGGAAAGTTAGATTCAGGCTTTGATCTTCTTTAAGCATATAACTTAGAAAAAGTTGTTCTATTGAACTGAATGAGACTTACATTCCTGAAGTCAAGCATATGCACAAGCGTTTTAAGAATTATGGCTTCAACCTAAGTCAATCCTAAACCTTACATGAATTTTGGATATTAAAAAGAAAAATGTTTTTAAACCCAAGTCTCTAAGGAAAGAAATAAATACTTATATATGTCCACTATATTATGAAAACTACTGTACTTGAATAAGACAGTCATGGATGTTTTTTAGATTTAAGAAAATAATTTTGAAATAAAATATATCCATACATACATGATTAATGTGGCTTCTCTGTTCTCTTCTGCTCAAATTATTTATATTCCTAGTGAGAGGGGAAAAATTCTTTCCATCTAAAGAAGCAGCCTCTTTTATGAATAAATATGAACTTTTTTTTTTTTTTTTAAACAGAAAAGGGGGAAAAAGGTCTCCTTTCAGTTTTATTTTCTGGCAGCAAAATAATATGGTGCAACTCTGAATGTGATCTCCTCTCTTTGCTTTCTACCATGTCCAATTTCATAGCAGGCTCCAGCAGCACTTAGAGGCTCCAGCTAGGCATTCAATAAAGTACACACAATAAGAAAATAGGCATGGACCAAAGAGCCCACAAGAAGACAGGGGTGGAGATAACACAGACGGAAACAGCAAAGTAGCACAATTCAAATAATAAGCAGCAGTCATCTCACACCCATTTTCTTGCCATCATAACAGGATGATTTCCCAGCATATACATTTAGCCTAAAGACCCCTACAGATAGCTGTGTTCACTAAGATCCCAAAGATTCAAGTCAATAAAACTCTAAGAGGCCAGGCATTTAACGGGCAAAGAAAGAAAACTGGATAAAAGTGTAATCCACATGTCAAGTAGCCACATTGCAAAGCAGACATTAGCCAGGAAAGAAATGTTAGAACAAAAGGTAGGATCAGGTTACTGAAAAGTGGAGAGCTCTTGAGACAACCCAGCAATCTGGGCAAGCTCCAGAAAATGAGAAAGGCTTCCTCCGGTAGGGTTTCCTTCCTTGCCAGCATGATACATTGTCCACTTCTTTGGATCATGAGCATTTTTTCACTTAAAGCAGTGTCTTCAACCATTGCCGTTATCCTCATTCTCTTCTTGAGACCCATTATAAAACCTGAAGATATAGGTCTCTCGCATTCACGTTTGAAGTTTGCCAAAGCATTCTGGGGTTCTCCAGACAAAATGTTATATGCCTGTTTGTAGCTGTGGAAGACTGGACTCTGTGATGTCAGGGGTCTAGTCCAGGTGTCTTTCCACTGGCTAGTTCTCTGAGCAGTTACCAACACATCAAAGGCTACTGATTGCTGCAATAGCATCTTCCTTCACTTTGCCAGGGGATGGGGGTCAAACAGAAAAGACAACAGTTGGCAATTCTAGTCTGGTACATAGAGAAAATGTGGACGTAGGAGCCTTCAACCAAGGGGAATAGCCCAGAAATAAGAAAACAAGTCTGAGCTGGAAAAGATAGAGTCAGAATAGGAAAAGATAGTGGAATGTTGGCTGAAAGAAAAATAATAACAGTTCTCATGAGATCCCACCTGGAGCACTGTGTTTGGATCTGGGACCTGCAACATAAGGACATGGAGCTGTTGGAGCAAGTCCAGAGGAGGGCCACAAGGACGATCGGAGGGCTGGAGTACCCCCCCTGTGAAGACAGGCTGAGGGAGCTGGGGTTGTTCAGCCTGGAGAAGAGAAGGCTCTGGGGAGACCTTATAGAGGCCTTCCAGTACCTAAACGGGGACTAGAGGAAAGCTGGGGAGGGACTCAAACCAGGAATTTAGTTATAGAACAAGGTGCAATGGTTTTAAACTGAAAACCAATAGATTTAGATTAGATATTAGGAAGAAATTCTTCCCTCAGAGAGAGAGAGTTGAGGCACTGGAACAGGTTGCCCAGAGGAGCAGTGGGTACCCCTTTTCTGGAAGGCCAGGTTTAAGACCAGGTTGGATGAGACTTCGGGCAATCTGATCTAGTGGGAGGTATTCCTGCCCATGGTAAGGGGTTGGAATGGGATGGTCTTTAAGGTCTCTTCCAACCCAAACCATTCTATGGATCTATGATTCTGTGAAGAACAGAAAAGTCTCTCTGCCTGCAAATCCAGCTCCTTGTGTGCAACTTCTGACAGCATACAGGCAAGACTGTGCTTTGAAGCAGTAGTTTTCTGAATGTGTTCTCAAATGTGGCCTTTCCCCACTGCTCTCTCCATACTGCAGATCTCTGGTGACAATTAAAATACTGAAAATATCAGATATAAAGACTCTGTGTATCCAAAAGCTCAATTTTTAAAAGTAGTATAATAAAAATGTTTCGAAAAAATAAACTATTGAAAAAATGCCTAAATTCCTTGGCCAATGGAGACAACCATCAATTTGTATTATGTCTTGTACTCACTCCCCTCTGCCCAAAAAGCACCAGAGTGAGGACAGCCTCTTTTCAGGGGTGTCTTCTGGCAGCTGATGAGACAGACAGCAGAGATGTGCCCCCATTGTGTGCAATACCCACCCTGCAGGACCCTCAGTTAGGTGGTTTTGGTTTCCAGAAGGCTGCTTTGTGGTGACTGAAACAAAAACAAATGCAATTAGGGAAGCCAACAGAGATGGGAAGGAGTTGCTTTGACATTTAGGAATTGAACAAACAATGCACTTTTCAGAAATTAAGTTTGTCTATTCAAGGTCTCCCAGTTAAACTACTACTTTTTGTCCCACTTTTGTCTGCAGAATTACAGATTTATATGTGTTTTCAAATTGTAATGGGTTCTTCATGATTTTTTAAAAAATCACTCTCTGGGTAGCTATCCAACTGTCTAGTTTGTCAAATCATCTCAGGAAAACCCCAATAAAGCTCATTTTGTTTTCCAGGACTTATTCTTAAAAAAAAAAAAAAGACAAAAAGAGAGCAAGTTACTTGCTTCAATATTGTAGATGTCAGTTCTGATTCTGCTCAAGGTAACAGCAAACTCCCTTTCAATTTAAACTTGCTGGCCTTGATCCTTTAGTACAGGTATACAAGTGAGGCAGTCATAAGTTACGCCTAATAGTGAATCAAGTTGTATCATTTTCCATTGGTGAGCAGTAGACAGGAAATATGAAATGTCATTACAGGGCTGGTTAACCATCTGGTAAAAGCTCCTGTATGAGCAGTGCAGACGAACTACATTGAAATATTAAGGAAACATCAACTGAAGCTATTTAGCCTCTCCAGAGACCTATAGTTCACGCATGGTGGGAAGGCAATAATGTCCAATTATTCTGGAAACAACTAAACAAGTCACTGTAAAATTATCTCATTTGCACTGGATCCAACATTAAGTATTTTTTTAAATATTCATCATTCATTCCAGGTAACAAAACAAAACAACTAATCAATCTCTGAGGAACTACCCATAAATCAAAAAGCCATACTGAGGAGCTGGCAATTTTTCATTATTGCAGGAGTAATATTTTAAAGCTGACAAGCTGACGGGGTGGTCCAGGTCTGTGACATTATCACATCTGTGATGAACAACCAAGCTTTGCACAATTACAGTAGTATGATTTACTCTAACCAGTTACCACAGAACTTGTGGAAAAACAGACTTAAAAAAAAAAATCTACACTGAATTTACTTAGCTGACAAGTCACTGAAACCATATCTTTGCCAGATTAATCTTTTCATTACCACACAGAGAAAAAGATTTGGTTTTGCAGTCCACTATAGCAATTAAACCAAGTCTTTCACAAAGATTCGTCTCCTGAATAAAAGTGTACATTCATCTGCAATTTCAGAGCAGGTTGATGTGAAAATGTTAACAAAATCCCTCAGTGAATGGCAAATCAGACAGGAAATCTGAGGCTATTCTGATTGCAAGTGGTGCACATTGATTGATCATATTGGTGAGAGATAGCACATAAAAATTATGTTGTTCATCGCTTTGCATCTCTGACTGCTGAGGACATGGTTCAAGCCTTTACCAATGACACCTAACTGCCTATTGAAACAGGTAAAACTAGGGTAGGTGGAACTTCTGGGAGTCATCTTGGAAGCTCTTCTCACATTTAAGCCATTCCTAACTGCTGGCATAACTTCAGGTAGGAGTTACCATGTCTAAATGCTCTTTACATATAGGGCCCAATTCTGCACAGCCTAGGTATGATCTGTTACATATGCATGAAGAAAATTTGAATGAGAGAATGCAAGGCAAAGAGCATAGAGCCTTAAAAACTTAGTTTAGTAGAGCAATGATATTCACACATATGGGTCTTCTGGTTGACGTTGTAACTTACCCCATCATTATTATTTTTTTTTACTTCCAACTCAGAGCAAATAGCAGCTACATACACCTTAGGTTTGGGAACAGATTCTATTTTAGATAGTTCATTTGGGGAGAAATCTCCATCCAGGTTTGTGCTGCAGCCTAGTTTGCTCGTGCACAGCAGAGGGAAGAACTGTAGGAAAGAGACTTTGAACATGTACGCTGAGCACCTATAGCATCACACATATGCAAGAGCATCCCACGACACAAGCTAGCTCCCAGAAGGCATGTGGTGTTTGTGTGGAGCACATATTAACCAGGGTGTATTAAAAATAGCTTGACTATAGTTAAGAATGGGATGGAAGGGACACACAAATTTGGTGTGGTATGAAGTGAAGGACTGAATATCTGAACAACCCTTTATTTTACACAGTTTATTTTGTTCATAAACCAGGAAATTGAACAAGTATAAAAGCTTAAGATGATGTCTAGTCACATGATCTGAAAGAGTTTGACTGACTGATTTGTCCTAAAGCTTCTGTACCCAGTGTCATGCTTAGATTTGACACTTAGCTAGCTCAAATATTTGCTAAGAAAAAATGTGGATAGGACAAGGAGTATTACTTCTGTTTGCATTTAGAAGTACTCAAAAAAGCAGCAAAGTTCTGCTTTTGCCTCACTTTTTTTTTTTTAGCCTCCATTCTTTTCACTTTAGCAAGTTTACCATAAGATACATGTATTTATTACCCTCATTTTTGTCCACCTTCTTTCCCTGCTTCTTTCCCCCATCTTCTTTTCCCATCCATTCTAATACAAACCATTTGTAAGTTTTTAGAAATTATCTCTTTTAAAATTTTGATGATAAAACAATACCAGGATTTTCAGAAATCAACCTGCTATATATTCAAATGTGGCCACTGGAACAACACAGACTCAATATTTAGATGCTTATCCTCTCTATCCAAGTTTTTAAGCTTTGTTCACATACTCAAATCCTGTTGTGCTCCTCAGGAGTCAATGGCAAATCATTAGGCTGTCATCTATTATCAATTATGGAAAGAGACAAGTTGCAGATTGACACACTCAGACTGGTTCTTATTCCTTTGATCTTCAGCAAATTCTAAGAACAAACTCCACAGTACAATTCTCAAGATTTTGGAGAGCTTCTAAATTGCAAAATGTTTCCAAAGGCATACAGCTCCATAGCTAGCAGCCTGATACTGCTGAATCTGAGGATCTCACAGAACTATTCTCCAAGCTATTTTTATTAAACTCTCAAACTGCAAATCTAAGGCTACATCTACATTAGCAAACATGTTTCCTGATAAGAGTGGATTTATAGAGTGAAAAGAAATGGTGTTGATTATCTGACATGCAGATGATACATGCTTTCAGAGAATTTACTTCAGCCTAGTTTTAGTCTGGTCCTGTGGACTGAATATGTAGAAATAATTGGAAAGCATTAAGAGCAACACTGGAACACATTGTCTGGTTTAATTTAATCCAAAAGGAACACAGTTTGTGCACTCAGGGACTGCTCTGCACTGTGGGCTAAATCGCGATAAGTGACAATGATCAGGAGAACACTAATGGAGCTAATGTGACCTAATTAAACGTCAGTTTGATCAACACAAAGGTTCATATTCACATTTTCTGAGATGATTATTAGCAATTTAGTTGGAATATTTATATTTATGGTCCTAAAGAAATCTCGGTGATAACAGAACTTGTCTCTAATTGCCGAAACCTTCCTGCCCCATTCTACGGATACTTTGATCAAAAATAAATTGGAAATTCCAAAGTGTCCTTGCAAAATTCCTGTATATATCAAACCTAATGACTAAGGACTAGGGAGAGAATTTGAGCCAAGTCATGGTTCATAACTTGATTTTGAACCTGCTCCAGTAACACCACCCTGCCTCACGCCAGTTTGATTTAGAGATAGGCTTTGGGCCCAGCATCTAATTTTGTATGTAATTACAGATCTAATGTTTGTAATATGGTCTTTGTGAAAGAAGGAATCCCCTGAGGAACGCTCAAACTACACCAATATTCTGAATAGCTGCTTAGGTTGAGGTTCCAGCACTTAAAACAACATAGGAGAAGTAGAGGTAACAGATTAATACAGCTCAAGCGCATGCCCAGTCTTCATTTGTGGTAATACTGGCCCCTGGTCAGTGTGGGAAGCCCTCCTTTTTACAGACGTGCCCACAGCACACAACGTCGAGAAGAGGAAGTGGTGGACCCAGATTAGGATCACAATAAAACAGGTTTAGTTTCAGCATGTAATGTGAGGATTATTGGCTATACGTCCTAGAAGATGTGCTTTCTTTTTGTGATTTCTCCTCCATCAACATATGGATGGCTAAAAGCATGAGTTAGATTCTACTAGTCAACAAGACTAATTCCAGAGCTTCTCTTGCTCCCTTGCTTACTTTCTCATCAGTATACCTTTGCCATTCTGCATAAGCTTGCAGACTGATATGACTGGCAAGCTTTTGTACATGATCCACAGAAAGCAGACAAATGACTATCAGTTTTGGACACACTGATGCAATGATTATATCATTAGATTTTCACAGAGGTGCCTCTATCCATTTGTGGAAGATTGCTCTGATGATAAAGTTGCCACACTACATTTCAAAATTATTCAATAAACTTTGAGAATAACCCAAACAAGAGCTGATTTTTTTTTTTGGCCTTAAAAATTATTCACACAGGAGACTTCTGCATAATCCTCATCATAATCTGTAACAAGATCCATATCTGTTAAGAAAATATAGAAGACTATAGTGCTGCATTTCTTAGAACCGAAACTGAGAGCAGTGCCAACTTTATTCTAACATGTTTCTGGATGATATAGCTTTACTAGTTGTGTATTTAACAGACACTGCCAACCTTAACAAATGCTTTGACATCTGACACTGGTAATATAACATATGGTTGACCAGGCACTGTTCAGAAAGTAAATCAGAAACTTTGGCTTTAGTTTTCAAATAACCTGTGAAGGAATAAAATTAATTTAAAAAAAAAAAAAAGAGAGAGAGAGATATCTTCAGCTACAGCTTTCATCACATTTTTGATGCACTGATGCAACTCCTATTGATGTAAAAGTTATTTTGCTAATAGATAGCTTACCACTTCTTTTGGAGGGGAGAAATGTGTGGCTCAGCTACCACGTGTCTAAATATGCACCATACTATGGAAAACCTTATTGCATCCTAGAACTTATAAATGTCATTCTTAGCATACAGTTCAGTGCAGGTACAAATGACATTCCCCCACACTCTTTGAAGTGCCATTTATTGAAGAAACTGTGTTCTATAGAAAAAACAGATATTCTCATCCAAGTCAGCTTTTAAGACATTGATGGTCTACTCCTATCAGGAAAGGAAAACGGACTTTTCTTAGAAAGGAGACATTTTAGTAAAGGGCATCTCTCCATTTCAGCCTCTTGTCACAACAAAAATTTTGGAGCTTTCACACAAGGTCTTTTAGAGAAGATTCTCAGTGCTCTCCACAAGCAGAGAGAATCAGACCACACAGCTGAGAACAGATTTTGGACTGATTCATGTCAGCTCTTTCTCAGCTGCAGGACTTAGGAGTGCTTCTAAGTCCTAAATCCAAGGAGCTCCTTGGCTAGACTTTTACACATCCCAGACGAGGTGGGACCAAGGCATACATCAGCCTGCCCCACACCCCATTTCTAGGAAAAGAAAACCGGGATGTGTAAGCCAGAGGAGACCTGCGGTGCAGTCAGCCACGTCACTGGTATAAGCAGGGTGACAGGCACTCCACGGCAGCAAGTGGTCTATACACAACGAGAAAACCATTTTAGGAGTTAAACCTAAGAGGAATGCGGTAACTGAATGGGGACATGTCCATGTACAGCCCTAACCTTTCCTCAGGGAAAAAGTGCCTATGCAAAGCAAACACAGGAAGGTAAAAAAGAAGAAATATCAAACACTATTTACCTCCCGGAGTAGTAAATGCCTGAAGCATGCAAGATTGGGCACAAGGGCTCATGCTGAGCAAATTAAGGCAATGGATAACGAAGCAGAGATGCCACATGCCAGTAGTCTCCCGAATGAAAAGCCACCTCCTCATGCTGCTGATCAGCCTCCTCCCACCCACATGCTCTCCCAGATGCAGTACAGCTACTGTCCACACTCCCCAGCAGCTGCTTTGCAGGAGCCTCTGCAGGACTTGAACACTGCTGAAGCCCAGCAGCTGCTTTGCCCCACTCCCTTCTGATGCTGTTTCCAGCCCCCAAACCACAAGGAAGTACTTTACACAAACCACAAGCAAGGAGAAGACTGTAACTGCAGAGACAGTGCTCCTTGTGCTGCAAGAGTGAAGGCAGAAGAAGAGATGGTAGAATCGGTGTTTTTGGCATTTCATATGTGACAAAGGAACCTCATATCACTCTCATTTTGTGAAAATGTTCATTGAAGAGTTTTGTTTTCAAAAGACTTCTTCTCCCTCTTCATCTCTGATACCAATAAGTAAATAAACGTCATAGGGGAAACCTAGGCAAGGTTTTCCTCTTCTTATTCTGAAACCTAGAAGAGTTCAGCCTTTTCTGGTTTAGAAATTTATTTCAAGTATCTGACCAGCTTCAGCTAGTAGGACTGCTGTCCCCCATATGGCAGTGACAATGCAGCAGGGCCAAGGACAGATGCAGTTGCAGGCCACTAATGGTATAAAATCCTTTTTTTTTTTTTGCAATGAAATACATCTGGTAACAAAATGTTGAGAGCTTGTTACGTGTAGGTGGAATATAAGGGCTTAAGCAATACCCCAAAGGGGTTCTACAAAAGGTTAAGTACTGTTTGGTGGAAAAGGTGATCCAGTCTGCAACAAACCAGGGGTCTGAAAGGACATACAAAGATGAGACATTAGCAAGTATCACAGAAAAATGGATTCATTCATCTAATTAGCAGAATGATGTCTTTCCTTTTGTTTTCATGTTACAAAGCCCTTCTCTTTTACTTACCTACTTAAAAGTAGCTGTGTATTAATAACAAGCTAATTAACCAAATATATCAGAGGTGAAATTAAGAGCTTATTTACTAGTAATGTTTGGAGCTAATAGGAAAAAAAAAGGATTTGGAAGGAGTTTTAGAAAAATTACCTTGATCAACAGACATCAGTGAAGATTATTTGGATATTTTAAAGTTGCTGTCTCAAAGTGAATGGATCTGTTTCCATTCCCTGTTGTCTGAAGGTTCAAACCATGTTAGCCTTTTGCTAGAAACCTCACTGAGCTTGCCTGCCTTATAGCTGGCTACAGTACTAAACAAAAAGAAAAAAAAAAAAACAGAAACAAAAAAAGAAACTAACCCAAATCCTTGTCTTTGAGTTCTGTGCATGCACCAAGATCAGGGTTCTTTACCTGGGACTCATGTAAGCAAAGATTTTTGAAATCTTCTTGAACTAACCAAAATTGTGTTTGACAAGAGCAGACTAAAACAGGGTGCTGAACAAGGCTTGTCAAATATGTCCTTTCTAATATAGTGTGGTATGGTCATTTCAAGGAGCATTTTGGCAGAGCATGAATTGAGGTTAGTTGTGATGCATTGGCTTTCCTTTTCAAAGTAAGGAGCTCTAAATCAAAGTGGAAAAGCCATGGGGAAATAAAAAACTCTTGGCTCCTCACTGGGATTTAGGTACTGGGTGAACATCTGAGAACAGAGCTCACAGGTAAGATCTCACCTCTTTACTTCTGATGGCATTCAACACATCGTATGTCTCTCTTATACGCAGTTGCTTCAGAGATTTTTAAGAGCAGTTGTTTCCGTGTGCATGTGCCCTCTCCCTTCCCAAATTCCACAGGCACAGGTGGCACAGTGGCTCAGCTGGCATTCAACCTGAGCATTTCTGATAAGGTGCAACCCAGTGAGGAGGAACAGCCCTCTCTTCCAGCTATGGTCTTCAGGCAACAAATCCCACTGCAAACCACTTGGTTTCCTCTGATTTCCACTTCCATGGGCCATCACCAAGATTGAAAATAGAAAAACTGAATGCATGATGGGAAACTACTGCTCTTGTGCAATGTCTGTGTTCCTTCAGAAGACTGCTTCCTCTAAGAAGTCCTCCAGTCAAAGACTCAGACCAAAGACTTTTGAATAACATTTCTTCTGACCTAGAATCCACATTTTTGGTGGTTTCAGCCATTATGACAGCCACTGCCCTCCAGTAGCTTTCCTGAGCAGCCCCATCACTGACTGACTTGGCACTCCACATGGCCATGAAATTTCACCATTTTACATTTTGACCTCCATTCTTGGCAATGATAGTAATTGGTGTTCAGAAGCAGAAAATTTCATTTTGGCAGCAACCCAAGGACAATTCATGAGAAGTCAGCCGAGCTTGGGGCTCAATGCTATCGCCACTTACCAGCATTTAGTGAGTCTGAGCAGACTGTTTGCCCTGGGTCACAAAAGCATCAATCCTTTCACACAGTCGAGAATGCTCCTGCACTTTCTCCTGAATGACTTGGTCAACTCTTGCTAACAGTTATGACGTATTGTTATAATTACTCATAACTATGCTAATATCTGCTGTTTCACAGATACTTAAGACAACATCTGTACCCTATATAGTTGATAGGATCCCCCAGTAAGAAAATCTTCCTCAAAGGAAAATCATGGCACAGCAATGATAAGAACAAGAAACAGAACAGTATGAGTTGTACAGTCCTACAGCTGTGCATTGCTGTGGCTAATACACACATGTACAAAGGATTTCAGAATTAAAAAAAAAAAAAAGAACATACCAGACTCATGACAAGCAGAAGAAGGTTTCCTTGCCTCATGAAAGGAAGAGGTTTCAATGAGAAGTTAAGGAATTACTTCGTAATGTCTCATACGCTTTAGAGTACAGTAAATTGTGTTTCTAGAAACAGTTGTTCATATACTTCTGCTGTAGCTGAAATAGAAAGCTTTTCAATTCAGATTTAGAGCTATAAAAACAGTAAAAATCATCTAGATCATCTGGACTATCCTCTGCCAACTGAGAACTGCTCCCCAAGTTTGCTAATGATTTGTGTGTTGCATTACTCTGTGAGTCAAGCAGTGGGGCCTCTTGTATCGCCGTGGGGAGACTCTTCCACAGCTCGGTAAGACTAGTCAGCTAGGAATTCTTGTTCTTAATATTGTTTTACGTAATGATGAGATCAATAGGGAGGATATCTGGCTTTCCCTCATAAAAGCTGTTGTTGGGTTCCCTGCTGCATTTCAGCTTTAATTTACGTTCTCTAATCTGCTTTACATTGAACAGCACTGTGCTTGCCTTAAAAAAAAAACTATAATAATAAAAGAAATCTCATGTTAGCCCTGTACACCCAACACAGAATAAATGAAATAGATGAACGCTCAAATACCCGACCTGCTTGTTCAGGCTTTGTGAAGGCTTTGCCAAACTTATGGTTCAGATGTAAATCAAACATCTGAAAGAGGCATTCTGTTGCCTCATCACCTACAATGGTTTGTTCCAGATTTTCTTCGTAAACACTAAACCTCAGGAATATTAATATTCTTTGCAAGAGACAGTCCCTTGAAACAATATGACAAGTACATTTTTTATAGATATGCCAAGATGTGATGATATAGTGGCAGTGGGATTTTTATTTTTTATTTTTTAAATAAATCAAGAGTGAAATGTCTGCGATTGAGGTAGGCCCAGAACATGGGCTCAGGAAAGCCCCAACAGCTGTGATCACAGAGGGAGAGGCAGGGTGACTCTGAACCCACATCTGGATTCAATGCTGGGCCGGCTCCTCTCTCTGGAATGATGTGAACCAAACGCATCAGGCCAAAACCTTTCCGGGGAGGCAGGGACAGGGAGCTTAAAGGCTAATAAACAGATCTGCTTTTGGCAGACTTGGCGCTTCCTAAAAGACCCGGTCTGGTGACGGCATCCACAAAACAGAGAGAAAATTTATAGCCCCGTACTCGAGAAGAATATTGGATAAGTTATTTAATACACGCCTGATGATGACTGGCAGCAAACACACAGGTTTCCAGCACAGAGGACCCCGGGGCACCCTACGACTTCAGCCCCCTTTTCCCCAGGGAGACCGACAAGCCCCCGGCCCCACGCTCCCACCCCGCAGCCCCGGCCGCTGCCTCCTGAACCCGCAGAGCACACTGACATCTAGTGGGTGTTTCAGGAAGTACCGGGCCGTCTTCCCTGCTTGCTACGACCCCAGAAGTGCAAAGTGCCTCCTCACAGGCCACTCGTTTTCAACCACCAGTTGTCCAGAAGGGGGGGTCTTGAAGTCTGCCCCTAGACACTCGGCAGTGCCTCGCTGCCTGACAGCAGAGCAGCCATCGCCATCTTCACATCGTTGTGAGGCCAGATGAAATTCTCATTGAGCTTCCCCTCCTCACCCATTGACCTTTCAAGCCTCCGTAAGCAAAAATTGCCAGGTATTCCATATGCAAAGGGAAAGTGCAGTTCTCATTTTGTAGAGGAGACAAAATGGTAGCTGACGAGGGAAGTGCTACCCCTGTCTACAAGCAACCACAGCTCCTGGGAGCTTTCCACCTCTTCTGGGGCTGCGAGCTGTTGTGTTCACCAGGGTCTGATCCTACAACACAGGCCATTTTGCCTTCTCCCACTAAAAGTATATATTTAATAAAATTAGGTGTTAGAAGAAAAGAAAACCTGTATTCCTCAAGGACCTTCATCACTATACCCGTAGTGTTTTTTAAGCACAGATGTGGGATTGACCTCCACCACAGTTTTCAGCAGAAGCAGCTCCCCAGCAAGGAGGATTCCCCTATACTACCAAATTATTTTGCAGCTTTTCATCTCCTCCCACCCCATCCCTATCACATCCAGCTTGCAAAACACCAAGACAGATGGAGAAGAATATTTAGACTTGCCCAGGGTATACTGTTTCTGAAAGAACTCTGGCATTAGCAGAGGGAAAGATGCTCCTCTTCTTTGTCCCAGCTATACTCTGGACATAGATCCATAGGTGCAGCTGACAAGTCTCTTATGGGGTCTAAGAGGGAAAAGATATCTCCAGAGGCTGAAGCCAACTCAACATACCTTCCTGCAAAGGGAAGTGGCTTCCCGTAGGAGAATGTAGCAAGAGAAAGGTACAAGGAAATAATAGAGGCAAAATGCTTTCACTTCCAGACTCTTAATATGACTTTACTCCTCAGTTTCACTACTTCCCTCCAAGTTTATATGAAAAAAAAGCAAACAAACAAATCAATTAATGAAAAAAAAAAAAAACAAAAAACAAAAAACCAAACTCTGGGGTTGGATTTGAGGGGGAGTGAGATAGGAAAACCAGTTACCCACCCTGACACTGAATGCCAAGCTCTCACACTGTAAAGCATACTGCTGTACAAAAAAAAAAAGGGAGTTAATGCAGTGTATTACACTGAAGGGATCCCATATTAGCCAGGCTTGGCCAGCTGCACTGCTGTTTCCATCTCTGTGACCACCACCAAAACTTGCAGGCTCCTTGTCTCTAGGAGACTGTAAATAGTCGGCTGGACTCGACGCTCCCATCCCAGCACCGCGTTCTCCACCGAACAGTGAGGCACGCTCTGTTTTCTGACACCTCTCCTCCCATGACAGATTTAGGCAGCTTGGGTCATGTACTACCAGCTGGTTACTGACACGAGACTCCTCCTAGGCAAAAGATCTGTCTACAGCATTTACATGTGGGAAGATGTGTTTCTAATTCCTCCTTTCAAGGTCTCCTTGAACACTACCCTCTGCTAGCTGTTGTGTTTGTCCTCTGCAGCGTCTCCCAGCAATCCACGTCAGGCAATATGAAAGTGAAATGAAAGAGCACTGTAGGAAGCCACCCGACCGGCAGCAGATCAGCTTGTCACTTAGCATAGAGCAGGACAGCCCTGCTGGGCGAGCAGCGTGTCACTCGCTGCGCCTGGCTTTGTGGAGGGGCTATGCCGCTTCCCCGCGCTACTCAGTACGTGTCAGCTCTAATCAAGTGTGTGATGGTATTACCCTTTAGCACTTGTAGCCCACCAGGGATTATCACCATGAGCTTCTGCACTGAGGTTTCTGAAGAGTGCAGGGGCAAGTTGCCGGGATGTCAGAGAGCCGTACAGAGAGCGTAAGTCACTGCGGTGGGAAACAGGCACTTCTTGTCTTTCCTATTGAAACGTGTGTATGAGAGAGAGAATGGGTAACAAAGCCTGCTTGTTGTGCTTTCCTAAGCAAGACATACAAAACCTATTATTTATAGAATGAAATATATAAGCTTAACCTATGTATCTGTCAGTTCTTTGTTTTGTTTTTTTATCAGTCAGGAATTTAAAAAAAATCTGCTTCCTACACCAGCTGAGTTTATACAAGTAATATGTTTATTTAATGATGTTCCAAATGAAGATTGCTCCCCTTTCCAAGCTATTAATAAATGGAAACAAAGTTTGGGCAACATCATGTTTTTAGAAGGTATGAGATTTCAGGGAAGAAGGGAGAGGGATTTTAGGACATTTTATTTACACTTAAGGAAAGCAGGTTCTATTCCAGCTTGCTCTGAACACACAGAGGCTGTTTTAACTGTTTGCTGTTGTTCCTGTTGTTTGTAACCAAATACCACCAGCAGATGAAATCTTTTGATACCTTACTGTTGCTTCTAGACAGCTTATCCTCCCTGACTGCAGAAGTCAACTTCAAAAGTTTATGCAGAAGTTTAGGTCCAGCTGTGAAAGGCTCAGATTTTTTTAAAGGAAAACAAAAGAGAGGAAGAGATAGAGAGAGAGAGAGAGACGGAAAGAAAGAAAGAAAGAAAGAAAGAAAGAAAGAAAGGAAGGAAGGAAGGAAGGAAGGAAGGAAGGAAGGAAGGAAGGAAGGAAGGAAGGAAGGAAGGAAGGAAAGAAAAAAAGAAAAAGAAGGAAAGAAAGAAGGAAAGAAAGAAGGAAAGAAGGAAAGAAGGAAAGAAGGTTAGAAGGAAAGAAGGAAAGAAGGAAAGAAGGAAAGAAGGAAAGAAGGAAAGAAGGAAAGAAGGAAAGAAAGAAAGAAAGAAAGAAAGAAAGAAAGAAAGAAAGAAAGAAAGAAAGAAAGAAAGAAAGAAAGAAAGAAAGAAAGAAAGAGAAAGAAAGAAAGGAAGAAAGAAAGAAAGAAAGGAAGAAAGAAAAAGAAAGGAAGGAAGGAAGGAAGGAAGGAAGGAAGGAAGGAAGGAAGGAAGGAAGGAAGGAAGGAAGGAAGGAAGGAAGACACTGTCCCCTACATCAAAATGAAGATCAGGATACAGATGCACAGAAGTGCAACGTTTCATTTTGCAGCAGTTGTCACATAATATTTACATTTTTTATTTATGAACCACAGTTTTTGGAGCACATGTTCTTGTTCACTTCATATCATATGTTGCCAAATGTCCATGGAGCCTCCTCAGGTTTTGGATGTGTGCAGGCAGTTCTAGCTAGCAAAAGCTATTTGAAAGGAGCCAGAAAAGCGGTTCACACACTCCTGAATATATATATTGAACACTTCTTTGCCAAACACTAGCCTAAATAGAGCCATGTTGTAATAAAACCCAAGAACTTATTAATTCTCAGAGTGCAGAAGCAGGTGCTGTAAGTCTGCTACTTCTGCAGCTTTGGTTTGTACTTGTCTTGTGATAGTTTTTCCTACTCTTTTTTAACTCTTATGGCAAAACTTTTCCAATACAGAGTGATGAAGTGAGCTGTAATTAGCAAGGGAACTCAAGAAGTGAGGATATTAAATTCACACCCCCAAGCCACCAAAAAAATGCCTACCTTTCCACAGTTAGTACATAAGCCAGTGAAGGGGAGCAGGGACATCCACCTGATTAAGATCCAGTGGCCTACATTTTTGCTTAAGAGAAGTGCTGGTGCAGTAACCTGAACCTCATCCTATTTTCCCAGCTCTCTGCCAGTGCAGTCTGCTCAGTCTAACATCTTGGTGGTGCACATTGCTCAGCTCCCTGCCTGCATCTCTGCAGCGATGCAGCTCAGAGTGGTGGTAGCACAACAAGAGGTGCACAAGCTCTTCTCTGTGAGGAGAAGTTTCCATTTTTCCTGTCCAGAAGAAAATCCATGCACAGGTGTGGGGTGCTTGTTTGTGAGAGAGTGCTAGAGAGTTATAATGTGTACTGTATAAAAAGTCAAGCAAAAAGTCTCATATAAGAAGCAAGCAGGATGAGGGAGGATTTAGATACAGGATGAAAATTGTAAAACTGGCTTTTATGATGCTATTTTGTTTCCATGGGAGGGAGAGACTACTCTAATGATTTTGTATCAGAGGCAAACGAAATATAAGTAAGTAAGCCTTACTACATTTATTTTTCGAAAAATAGCTGAACTTTCTTCACAACAAAAGTCCTCAATCCTTAAAGAAAGTCAGTACACAAAGGCATCTCAATTTCTGACTCATATACATAATTATTTCATTGAAATAGCATATATCATTAATAAGGCTGCTTTTGCCTACTACAATATTGGTCTGTTAGACTATTTTTTAGTATAAAGATATGACCTGCATGTTACTTCTCCCATAACAGCAATGCAGAGCAATGCAGAGACCATGTTTGAAATCAGCCAATTTCAAACAGATCTGAGAGACCAGAAGCTTCTGAGACATTAGGTTGCTACGTATGTTATGAAAACAAGCAGCTAGGCAGAGAAAAACTCTCCCTGTGAGCACTTTCAATGCAAGAAAGGCAGCAGCAACACCGCATTTATTAAACAGCACAGAGATACCACAGGGATGCTCTCACCTCCACAGGAAACAAGTCTTTTGGGCCCACTTCTTAAGAAAATATAGGTAATCTCTGCTCACCTGTTACATGGCAGGCGCCCTCTGTACTGTGAGGACTGGGACCATCCTGGGAGACAGGGGGTCCCGAGATGTGCAGAAACCCACCTTCATAGCAGGCCACCTGGAGCCACACAAGAAAGGCAAAGGGAGATTGGAGCTGAACACGGGTGCAAATGTATACACCAGTCACTCAAAAGGCCCTCAGCATCCCAAGAAACAGAACTACCACATAGTACTACTCACAAAACAAACAAACAAGCAAAATAAACAAAACAACAACAACAACAACAACAACACACTAAATCTGTTTCAGGTTCTTCTGGGAAGAACAAAAAGCAAACCTTGCCCAGCATAAAAGGACCTGAGAACCAAACCCATACTCACATAAGCTTTCCCTCCAGCTACAAAGCAGCTTGGTTACGCTCAGTTAAGGAAGGCACAGCTGGCAGACTGGGGAACTTCTGCACTCCCAGTTTAAGCAAGTCCTCACAAGGATAAGTGAATAAAATGGTATAATTTTTCACACCGCGCTATACTCTCCCTCTGCTAGCCCTCCCTCCCCCAGTTTTAGATAGATGAGTCTCACCCAGCTTCTCACCACTCTCTTTGCATTTAGATTCCTAATTAGGCAGAGCTGGGGCTCTCCTCTCCAGTGGAACAACCCAAGCAGGTTCAGCACTGCTCTTTCCCTGCTTGTAGCCTGGACTCTAACCCTTCCAAGGGTGTAAGGTCTGTAACAAAGTTTGCAATGTTTTAACTGCATTTCTGGTGCCCCTTGTATTGCATCTAATCCTCCTGTAATTTTTAACTATTGAAATTCTTGGTGTGGGAGAAAAATACCTGCTGCAAATCTTGATGTTTTCTGTTTGGTAACAAATTTTTAACATTGCATTAAATTTTGAAGAAAAGGAACATTTGTTCTTCAGCATACTTATTCATGCACATGAATAAAATCAATGTATTGATATGAAGGGCATGTGGCTAATGTTATTCACAAACACAATGAAAATGGAAGTGTTCAGTTGGCTATCATTACATAAAGGATAAAGGGTCCAAGAGGAAAAAGACTTGAACCACTCATATCCTGCACAGAAGTCTTTTATTCTTTTTGCTGTTGGCCTCAAAAAAAAAAAAAAAGTAAGGGGAAATAAAACAAAAACCACTATTTCTGTTCATCCCACAAAATATAACACACCACGAGCTTGGGTGAAATCTATTATTCCCAACCCCTCCTTTTGCAGGCACTAGGTGTTGCCATAAATCCCTGTGTCTGACTGATGGGGTAAAGACAGCTTTTCAACCTTCATTTCATGTTGCCTGACTTTTACAGCTTTAAAAATTATGTCAATATTGCCTTTGCAGTATAATATTTTTGTAGTTCTCCTCGGGTCTATTCTAAGTTTGCTTAAAGATAAAGGAGCCGATAATTAATTTGCGCAAAAGAAAAGGCAGATCCCTAAATCCTTTCCTGTTGGAAAGCAAACTGAAGTGTGTGCTTAGTAGTGGTGGTAGTTAAGGGGTTTCTCATGTTCCTCCTTTTCCCATGAGGAAGAAGGTGATTTGTAAAAGCCCTTATTATATAGGAGGATCCACTTACAGTGTTTGAGGACATGAATTCAATCCCAGGCTATGAGTTTTAGCATTCTTGTAAAGATGCCCTTATTAGCACTGCTTATGAGCTGCTAGAATAAGGTGTTTATGAAGCAAAGCCTAGAAGCCTCCATTTCAATTGCTCAACATCAAACATCACATTTCTAATAGTCACATTTAACCCAGAATTATGGAACATTATCCTTTAGCTATCCATTAAGCCAGCCAGAGAGGTAGGCATCCTAGCAAACTGGCCACTACCCTTTCCTATGGCTTGTTTTGGATGCAATACAAATGCCAGGCATTGAGAAGCAGAGCTTTCCAAAATTGTTCTGAACAAGAAAATTAGATGCTGAAGGCAACACTACCTTTTCCACTGCCTTCAGAAAAAGCTGCTGCTGGAGCCTCACTTAAGACAAACAACTCCTACTGCCTACTACTGGCCTGTGTCCATCAGACTCCAGTTCCTGCTACAGTCCTTAAAGATGCACAATGGCATGATATGGCTACTGCAGCCTTAAGCTCAACTTTTTTTTTTTCTTTTTATGAGGCTATGAGGCATTTCTTACAACTGTGATAATCTCTCCTGGTTATTGCAATCAAGGTGATGTTCTTTATGAAGTGACACGATTCCCACCTTTTTCCACCAGGTGAGATTCTGAGATTCATCCTCATTGAGTGAGTAGCATTTATAGGAGAGAATTAACTATATGCTGCTGTTTCACTTAATTTTGTAAGTTCTTTTTGCTGCACCAGCTCTGTACAGTGTTCAAAGAAAAACTCTTCAGTTGTTAGTTTTGTGATGTAGTTGTTCTTTGGGGAAGCTCTTTTAAAAAGCAAGAAGACATACTCCGCCTCAGTCTCTGTGTGAGAACTTGGGCACATCTACACAGACCTAACTGCTGGTATTTGGGCTGAACTTCCTACAGCAGAATTGTCCAATCTATTTAATATCTGTTCATAAACTAAAGCTTACAGCTTATACGAAACAAGCTGTAGGAAGTTAAAAATAAAAATAAAAAAAATAAATTGCTTAAATCCAAAGCACTTACTGGAAGATTCTTGAAATATTTTTTGCACACGTTACTGAGAAAGGTACAGTGTACAATCAGAAGACATTAGTTAAACACCAGGAAAAATATGCTGTGTTTGATATTTTCTACCACACTAGCTTTATTTAAGGGAGATCAGCATTTGTTACTTTTTTCTTGACACTTTTGGGGATGGTAAAATCTTATTTTTTGAGTTCATAGAAGTGACTAATCAAAACACCTTTCTGAAGGGACCTTGGAAACATTTCCTATTAATTTTGAAGTCTGTCATCAATTGAATTTATCTCGCTTGAGCCATGGCAACAGTGATACTTGGGGCTCCATTGGTTTTCAAGATGCTTCAAATTTAGCATGCTATATGATGAAAAGACCCCTAGGGAGAGACAAAAAGAGATGTGACATAGTGAACAATTACAAAAAGGAAGAGCGGAGATGCCTATCTTTGCAGGCCAAATGCATTTCACACATCTTGAGCTTTTGCATTGCATTGCTGTGCATCCTCTTCCCTGACTCTCTGCTTCAGGAACATCAGACGGGCCTCCACCCTTGTGAAAAGGGCTCTGTATGTCTGTCACATTTCCTTTTCACTCCCATACAGCAGCTTTCATTATTCCTTATCCCAGCGACTCTCTCTATTTGCTTTGTGTCTCAGTTCTACAATCCCCACCTACAAGGAGTTTTATTTTCTCTTCATCAATTCTTCTATCAGGAGCTGAGTGCCTATGTGTATTCACTCACAACTTCTGCAGTCTAATTTCCAGAAAAATGAAAGAAGAAAGAAGAAGTTCAAATTTAAGAATAGAATTTGTTGTGTGTATGGGAGTTTTTATGCAGTATTTGCTGCTTAAATATACAGTGAGACATGCACTGTGAATATTTCTGTTTAATTTTGTGGTATGGACTATTATGGAGAGGATGTAGCTCTTAGAGTACTAAACTGTTTTGGAAAAAGTTACCCTCTGTTTTCTGGGATACTTCCACACGCAAAGGACTTTTTTTTTTTTTTTCTCAGCATGAGGCAAAGAAGCCAAATAAACTAGTGAACCCTCCTAAATAGGACTGTGAGTCAGCTCCAGGGAGAATCTAATCAACAACCTGTCACCTTGCCTTAACTTTAGGAGGGTGGGGAAGGCATCACTTACTGTAGCTCTTCTCAGTGAAATTGCCTATCACCTGGCTTCTGCTGCCAAGTATATCATGGGGCGATCGGATTCTTGGTTCTTGCATTTTAATCAAACCACATCCCTTTTTGAAGCTGGACTCAGCAATTGGCTCAGCCTTTCCCATGCATATAAGATCTGTGTACTTTAGACTCTTGGACTCCTCACATGTACAAAATTTTCAGAAATGCACAGGAGATGTAGGAGCTCAAGCCACAGCTATGTAAAAAGATAAAGGCTGCTAAATGTCTTTTGGTGCTTCAGAAAATGTTAACTGCTGTCCCTATTGATCATAGTGAGAAGAAGAAGGAAGAAAGATGGACTGTGAGGCATGCCTGTGCCATTTCAAGATTTTACAGCTGAAAGACAAGATCTCTGAAGCCAGTTGTTTAACTGGACTGGGAGCCCAGAGGGAGTGCAGAGCACTGGTGTGAAGTGCTTTCTTTGGCATGTCTGGCTCAGGAGACAAGTCTTACGAACCAGCTACAGGTTCTGAGTGCCTTTTTGTGGTTAACTGCAGCTCGAGAATGTATTGCTTGCAATAGTCTAACTTGAAGGTGATGAAAGCATAGTTTGCTCAGCCAAGTTCCACATCCAAATCTAAGGGGCACAATTTCCTGGCTAGTTTCAGAAGAAATTAGGTGTTCTTGTTGTTATTTTGGTTTCCTGAAACAGAAAGAACAATGGGAACCTTAGGACCACATCCATCTTAGCCACAGGAGGGCCAGTCCTTCCAGCAGAGATGAGACCACAGCTCCAACAACCCTCTTGGTCTCTCCCAGTCAAGTGTTTTCCCCAAGTTATTCCCCAGAAGAGATTTTCTTATATCTGGTTTTCAACTTTCTTCAGACTACAAACACCTAGAAAAAGTCTTGCTAGGATGTGGAAGAGAGGGGGGACTAAGGCTGCTGGGACATTGGTGGTCCATAACTCATGGTGGTACGGTTCTCCCAGCTCATGGTTTGACACAGCCAACAAAACAGGAGGAGAGCACTGAGGCTCTGCAGAATTTCACAGATAAAGGTCCTTGTGAGACAAGATCAAGAGGCTCAGGAACTCCTTTGAGTCCCTTTATTGCAAGACCTCTGGGATGGTTTATATGGTCAGCAGCTCAGGTCAGATTGCCCCATAGTGGAAAGGGCATCTGTTCCTCTGGGTTGTGTCACTCCCGTCGGCCAGCTTCCTTCTGGTACCAATGTAGACTTCCCACTTGTGGCTAAGGTCCTACCAGCTCTGATATAGGCTGCATGTCACGATTCCTTGGTAATACATCACATTTAAGCAGCTTTTCACATTGCTGATTGCGAATTGCTGTTGGCAGTTTTTCTCCAAAATGAGCCTTATATGGCTTTTGACACTTATGGGAACAGTCATGACTCAGACAGCTAAGAGCTGCTGCAAGGCAGTACTAATGGATTTGAAATCTGGCCTGTTTCTAGCGCCATTCCCATTGCGCACAGGGTTCAGGGTACTTTGTAAGGCCTTTTGCTCAGACCGTACTAAATATGGAATATCTCATCATCAACACGCTGATGATCAACAGCTGAGTGCTTGTGCTGGCAGAGGGAGATTCAAACCACATCCTTTGCTGGGTTCAGAAGACCTGCTGCGTTGAAAATACAGATGATGTAGAGTAAATGCAAATGAGCAGGGTAATTAGTACATAGCTGTGTTGTGCGTATTAGAAGAGAATGAAATTTGAAGGTGTTAGTTCAAGTATTATTGACTTGGTTATTTTTGATTCTGAGCTCTTGGTGGAAAGACATATTAAAGATGTCACAAGAGTAGTTTTGTTTTCCTTTTATATATATATATATATATATCTGTAAAATTTGCATACGCTGTATGCACCCTTATTGACTTTGCAGTCATCCCAGTCATCCTGTAAGAGCAATGCGTGCTGTCTTGGCCACATTTTTCTGTTACTGCAATTCTTTTTCGGTAGGCTTTCCACATAGTGAAAGATGCAGCTATGAGTTCTCAAAATGCACTGGGCAGCCTCTCTCACAGTACAAAGACTTGCTGTCACCTAACTTTGCTGATGTTTGAGACCACATCACGGGAACCTGTCCTGCAGATTTATTGGTAGGGTGTGTCTAAGGAGATCTGGGATTAAATACATGTTCCCAGAAGGGATCTAAGCTCAGTCTGGAGAAATTGTCTCAGAAGGAAATGGGAAATGTGGGAATCTGCTACACACACTGTTTCTAAACCTTTGTGTGGCCAAACATTTCTGTACCTCAGTTTATCCTTTTACTTAGAAAGGGTCATACTACTTATCTTCTGCAAATCTCTTTGAGATCAAGAACTGGCTGTAGGCATGTAGCAAGTAAATATTATTGTGTTGTCTGAGGTGAAGACAAAAGGATCCCCCTACAGAAAATATGCATCAATTCTTGTTGGCCTGGAGGAGCAGATCCATACCCTGTAGCTCACTCACCCTGTGTGCCCAGCCTGACTTACACAGGCTCTACCTTTTTACCATGGGGTAGAGAGCCCCCCAGACATGCCAGGTATCATACATTTAGTATGCTGCTTTCCACATGGCAGCTATTGAAACCTATTTCTACTCATTTGACAATATCATTTTAAAATGAAGAACATTAAAGATTTTATATTCCAAAACAAACAACGGTAAAAGCTTTTGCTGACCTATTGCCACTTGCCTGAGGACTTGGAAGCAAGCTACAAATTGCATGTCACTCAGCAAGCGATTATAAATTCAATGTGCTCCTCCTTTCCAAATCAAGATGTTGATACATGTTCAGTGCTCTGACAGAGCCCGCTTGCTGCACCTGAGAAGGAAAAGGCCCAACAAGGTATGACCAGCATGGTGGGGGACCACTCTCACTTGCAGGCTTGTGGGACCAGGGGGCTTCCTGGAGTTTTGCAATTGCTCCTACCTGTGCAGAGAGGGAAAGAGAATGGTCTCTTCTTGAGGACCAGGAACCCACAAAGTGCCAAGTGCCCTGTGGTCCCATCAACCTCAGCAGGTGGTCAACAGCTTAGGAGTGATGGTGCCTGTTAGGCAGTGAGCCTGAGCCTTGCTTCCAGTTTAGCTGGAAAAAAATGGCACCATGCTGTTGATCTATTGTGATTTACAGTGGTAGAGGGTATAACACTTTCTCTGTTGGACTCTCTTTGGGTTTGTGACAGATATCTGTGTCCTGAAGACATCCAGGGGCAAGAAGTTTGTTGTACCCTCTCACAGATGTGCCTCTCTCTACAGATCCTCTCTGAGAATGAGCTCCATGGTAATGAAAACCCACTCAAGTAAAGTCCTCCTTGGGTTTTGCTTTTAGCATATTTTTGGTGTTTTTTGTTTTGTTTTGTTTTGTCATTTTTTTTCCTAAAGTGATTTCTGCATCTGGTACTCCCAGGGCCAAAATGGATTGTTCTATGAATGAAATAGAGCAATATAGTAACAGAGCTCTGAAATACAGATTATTTTTGTGGTGTGTCCAGAAGCAAGCCTTACAACCATAATTAATGTCAGATCATTTTTTTCATTTTATTGATTTAATTTTTTCCCAGTATCACTGGTTGTCAATAAGGACTTCTTTTTTTTTTTTTTTTTTTTTTTTTCCTCCAGACTATTGGGTGTAAGAGAAAATAACTTGCAGTTTAGTAGAACAGTAATAATTCAATGGTGATATATACAGATGTGCCCAGTGAGGTTTCGGTGGAAGTACCACAATTCCAGAAGTCTGAATTTGTCATTTACCTTTTGTTTCAGAAGCTGCAGTATCCAGTCTAAGAATACATAGTTTTTACAAACAGTATATAATAGAAATAGCATACGTCTTTTTTAAAACAATGTTTGGTAATAAACCCAGACCTCCAGTATTTTAAAGATGTATGTAAAGCCCTGGTGCCAGCTACTCAAAAATCACTTAGAGACCAGCAACACAGGATCAGATTCTGCTGCTGTTCTACAGCATGAGTTGTATTTTGCTTTCACTCAAGTCTTTTGAGGCTAATTTGCCATCAGATAAAACTCAGTATGAGAAAGAGCAGCAGAGCTGGACCCCGAGTCACTTGGTACTTAGCAAAAATTGAAAAATACCAGAGGCACCTGAAATTTTCACTGAAGACTGGTGGTCACCAGCAAATATTTATTATTACAGTGGTAACAGCAAGTCTTGGCTTCACTGGCCTTTTACTACTTTGAGTAAACAGTTACTTGCCAGATTATTATTATCTTGGCACTTGATGCAAAAAACTGTAGTTTCCATGTTTCTTAAAGCTGAGTATACATTTATTGAATGAAAGCATTTATTAAACATACGGGGACAGATTCTCAACAGGCATTAAATAACTTGCCTCCACTTGCCAAGAAGTCTTGCTTGTTATGTTTTATTATGCTGAGAACTGCAGGTTGCATGGGTGGAAAATGGTAGAAAATGGAAATAGGTGGAAATGTGGCTTTACTATGAAGAATCAAGCCATTTTATATCTTCTGGTATCATGTAGATCTGAACTGTGTGGATTTGGATTGCCCTCACAGTTGCATTTATGTTACAAAATCGTGAGTGGCATGGAGAAGTTAAATAGGGAATAACTGTTCTAATACAGGAAGAAAGGGACATTCAACAAAACAAGGATATAGCAGGTTTAAAACTAAAAACTAAAAAATAATAAAAGAATATTCTTTATCCTCTGCCACGGGACAGTAAATATTAAACCTCTGCACACATTGAAAAAGTAATTGGATGAAACAGTGAAAGAAAAAGTCATTAAGGTGAAACACTAAGATAATATTTCAGGGTCAAGAGGTCTGTGATCATCAGCTTGTTGGAGACAGGGAGAGTATTCTGGAAAATAAATGTTACATGCTTTCCCTGTTTTTACTCTCCTTCCTAAACCTCAGCTATTTGCACTTTGGGGATAGTCTACAGGATTGGATGAATCTTTGATCTAACATGATGCAATTTTTTCTATATTGATATGTAAAATACATTTTGTGAGTCAAAGAATGAGAAAAACTTGCACAAACGGGCATCTGTATATTGAGATACACACTTAAGCTGTAACCTGGATTTAAACCATAGCCAAATTCTCCCAAATTAGAATGGTTCAGTCATAGGATTTGGTGTGATCTTGTCACTGGACATGTTGATGGCACACAGAATTACTAGGTGAAGGGATACCTTGATTTCAAAATCCAGGTTGGTTAAAATTAAGTAGTGTTTTTACAGTTTTCTAAGTTTGCTAAAACTTTGTCCATCTCACAGATATCTCTTTTGATCTTTGGGAGAATGAGGCAAATCCTGTAGTCCTCCTCAGTTTTCCTTACCATGGCTCAACTTCCACTGAAGCAAGCCAGACTTTCACCCACATCACTAGGGCTTTCTCCAGCGATGATAAAGACCAGCAGATAGACT
Organism: Anser brachyrhynchus; assembly: GCF_964034855.1. NCBI lineage: Eukaryota > Metazoa > Chordata > Aves > Anseriformes > Anatidae > Anser > Anser brachyrhynchus. The sequence continues at coordinate 115,418,641 of NC_137694.1, read as the reverse complement.
ATCCTCCTGGCTGAATATAAGGTATTGTAAAGGGGAAAAACTAAGATGGTGCAATGACTCTGTGATAGGTGTTCAGAACCATGAGTTATGTGCACTGCTGGAGTCTGGCATACATTCCTCTGCTCAGGTAGACATCACCAAACAAAAAAAAGGCTGCAAATTAATGTTGCTTAACAGTAACTTGAATTAAAATCATCTGTTAACCCAATTTTTGTCATTCATTTGTTACTCTCTGAGTTGATCACCAGCTGAGTGATCACCCAGTTTATCACCCTTGCAGTCATATCCTCTGAAAGCTTATTGTTGTGAACAGTGACAAGGAAATAATTTCCCAGCATCCAGAACTAAAATCTTGGTCCAGGACTCATTCAAGTGAATGGTACCTTCAATGGGTGCTGAATACAGTACTCAGAGTTTTCTGCCTCCATCCATTTGTCCCATTTGTACAGTGGATAACAAACAAAACCCAACAAAAACAGGTAGGTAAGTCAGAAAACATCTAGGGACAACTTGTGATGTTAGTCACAGAGAAGCTACCCAGATGTCACCGAGAGGCCTGCAGGCTTTAATTTCCTCCTCTTTTGCAGTAAGTGCTTTGCAAAATGATTTATCAGCCATACAGCACAACACACTGCACTGCTTTATCTATCAGTGTTCAGACGAACTATTGCTACTGGCCAAATCCAGGGGATGATTATTCCACAGCATGCATTAAGCCTCAGCAAAAGGAAGACAGTTTGGTGCATGTGGAAACGGGCTCATATCCGTATCCTCAGAAAGGCTTTAAAGCAGTTCTAGAGAGAGAGAGTTCTCATGGAGAATCTGATACATAACATAAAGAGAGTTTGACCCTGTCACTGTACCTTGAGTCCCGGGACCAAGCAGCTGTTGTGATCTTCACAGGATGCATGATATTCCAGTGATATGTGATAGAACGGAGGACAAATAAAACAGAAAGGGTAGGGATTAGATAGTTTAGGTCCAAAAAGCATTAAAACAGCCCTTGGTAACTCCTGGGAACTATTTATTGATTCCTTCTATGCACTGCACATTCCCATTAAGTGATTTCATTTCCTTATTTTTCCTAATCACATTGCTTGGTTTAGCAGCCTTTTGCTCTCTGAAACCTGGGGGTACATAGATAAGTTCATTTTCTCATGTGGCTATACTTTTTATTACACATGAAAAGTTGATACAGTAAAAGTAACTCCTTGGAGCCGGCAGGTCTGGAGCTTTCATCATCATGAACCACCGCATCAAGGAAGGACCAGCGGGTTAATTGCTGTGTTAGGCTCTGGCAGACTATCGTGTGGCTTTTCCCATCTCTGTAGCGGGCACTAACAAAGACCTTGGAAGACGTGGCTGCCTCTGAAAAGCATATTGGAATTATGCGACATGGGAAATGGTAGTAAGAGACCAGAAATAATAATAGTAAGGCAATATTAGTGCCATTGCTGTAATGGTCAAATCCTTCAGTCGTTATGCAAGGATTCGGTTTGCCATTATAATAGCAGTAGTAATAGCAGGGCAACCACATTGTAACAGCCCCAGGCATGTGGCTAGCCAGCCCCAGGGCACCTGGAGCACCACGGCAGGTTTCTCTTCCTCCCTTGGGAGCAGATTCCTGAAGTAAGGCCAGCTGTGAGGGAGAGCAGGGACAGGACAATCCTGGACACCGCCATTCCCCTTGCAGATTTTGCAGTCGGCTCAGGGCAGGGCTCACTCAGCCTGGCTGCTTGGCAGCACTCACCTCTAAGCCAGGAAGAAAAATCCACAGCTACACTGGAACAAGAAAGAAATGAAAACAGAGATCCAGGACATTGGGTATGTTTCTATTGGCTCTGGCTGCTGGGTGCAGTGTATCAGTAGCTGCTAGTTCCCGAAAGGTCCCTCCTTTGCAGATATTTACAGAGGCATCTGCAGCGGGCAACCGGACGGCACCTAAATGAATGAAAAATAAACCCACGAAACCATATTTCCCATTCTTTGGAACATAGTAAAAGTGTCTCCTGTTCCTTTCAGCACCTAAATTCGATACATTCGTCAGCTCATGAAAAGACACTGGCACATGATCCAGGAAGACACGCATTCAAAGGAAACAAACCTGCGCCACCCAGTACTTTCCAAATTAAATAAATACCCCCGTCATTGTGCTTAGTTTTGAAAACCCAGCTACTAGTAGCGTGAATCACTTTCTCCTGTGTGATGCTGAGCCCTTTGGAAGACCTTTGCTTCCACAAGGTTTAGTGCTCCTTGTAGCACAAATGATTTGCCCTTGCTTAAAAAGTAATTGGTTTTCCTTTGCAACTCTCAGTCGTATTCATTTGGTGACGTCCTACAGTAAACACATGTGCTCTAGGTAGAGAGTCACGCGCCATTTAGCGTTAGCAATAAAACAGTTCATTGCAGATGGGCGTAGGGTGTCCGTTCCTGTCCTGCTGCACAGGGAAGAGGATGACGTGCTCTTGGCAAAGCCTGAACCTGCCGGCACTGCGCCGTAGTACTGCCCCTTGGAGCTGGGCTGACGGGCATCGCCCTCCCTTCGCTTACAGCGTTCATGTTCATCCCGTGAGGGGTGTGGAGAGCCAGCACCAGACTTAAGACAACATTTAATCCTGTTTAAGGGGTTTTAAATATTGCTTGTGTCTGCTACTCCCCCTCACAAGGGGCGAATTTTCACCTAAAGAGGCCGGCTAATAGAAGAGCTCCTGACATCTGCTCACCCCCAGAAAAAGAGCCAGCATTGGGCCCAGAAACAAATCTGTAACATGAGTTGCAAAACAGTCTGGACACAAACCCAGAACGACCTGTGCTGTGTTTTACATGAGCACAGTTTCTCTTACTTATTACGCTGCTTTATGATTCCACATAGACAGAAAGAATTAATTTCCCATTCACGTCCAGGGACTACACACACTAGCAGCCATTAGACGTAATTCGTCACCTGTTCAAATCCCACATGCATTGATAGGAAAATTAAATTCAATTTCCTTTCAAGTTTAAATATCTCTATAGATATTCCCCAATACAGGAAAGCACTTAAGCTAGTGCTTCACCCTGAGCATGAGAGCGGTTTAAGCGATGTCAAGTGCTTTCCTGGACAGGGCTGTGATCAGTCGCAGACGTACACCTGCACCTGAGCACGAACACCCAGCAAACGCTGAGAAGTTAAGGCACCAGGGTATTAGAAACACACTTGATTATTGTTGAGGTCCTGTGATTTTGCTCCTGTCTGCAAGATTTTCAGTTAAAAAAAAACAACGCACAAAACCAGGGAAATTAGCTATAGAAAGGCAACATTTCAAAATCACATAGTTCTCTTAGTCTCACGGGGAAAATTTTACACAATCCTAGTTTCAAAATAATGTTAAGGTTGCAAAATTGAGCAACCATAAAAGTCAGGAAATTTAAAAAGTTAGTATGTGTCTTTCAATGTTAGCTCAGCAATAGCAAATATATGTAGTGGGAGAAGTTTATACTTACAATTTCTGTGTTAAATATAAAGTTTAAAGTATTCTTGTTGACCATTAATAAGCAACATAAACTATATCGGGTATTTAATGTCTGTAAAAGGCATCTTAATTATAAGAATTTCCTGGCTTTGGAATTCAGAGGACTTGATTTTGAAATATAAATTGTCACTGCTGGGTTTCTGAGTTATTTTGGCTCTTTTCTCACTTATGGGTGAAAGTCATCACTGGGGAAGAATGGGAATTTCACCTGTGTTATAACACAATTCTCACATCAGAATAGTTTTGTGATGTTTATGAAAGGCCGTGATTTATAAAGTTGGTGAGGACTGGCTTAATTTTGGGGGGTTTTGTGAGCGGTAAGAACTTCTGTGGTAAAGAGACCACAGTGCTTCCCCCTTGCTGGCAAGAGAACTAAACCTCCCAAAACAAATGTTCTCTACCTGAATTAATAATATGGAGCTGTTCCACAAAATGTTTAAAATACAGAATGATCTTTCCAGGCCAGATGTATGACTTTCTCAAATCTACGTGTCGTGGTTTAACTTACCGTGAAAACCTAAATACAGTGTGGTGGTAGTGTTTAGATAAGACAGATGTAGAGTGCAGCACAGGCTTGGTCTTGCAGAAACGCCGATCCTTATAAATGAGCTGTATTGCGCTGTGGGGTTTTCCTGGCTGACTCTTTCAAAACCCAGGCTAGATTAAATCATCACAGCTGGGGAGAAAATATCAAGAGTTAACCAACTACTTTATGAGAGTTGTAAGAGTGTGAAAGTTTTAAGAAGTTAAATAATTACAGCACTCTCTGAGAGCTACAGCAAAGACAAATGAGTTTGTGGCTGATGGTCTTATTTATTCTGGTCATGTAGTGAAAGACAAATGAAAGTGTCAAAGACATGGGGAGAATTTCAGGCAGGGCCACAGATATAGCTATCAGAACAAATACAGGGCAACACACAGCAGTGAAGAGTCCCACGTGTGCTCAGCTCAAAGGGAGGCTGATGCCCTGAGCACAGTGCTCCCACCAATTTGCATGTTGCAGGTGGTGCCACAGGTACGTGCATCCTGAGCACTCTGTTACTTGGCTGCCAGTTCGTTTGTTAATGGGGTTAAGTTGGCCTAGAAATAAAATATGGCTCCTGTGTAGGTACAGAAGTCTGAGGATCTACAGCTTTGTGTAAAACCTCCATGACTGTGTTGCAAATCCAAAGTTAAGGCAAACACTGAAGGGCAAGGAAGATCTCTGTCAGGTCTGATTCCGATGTATCAGGTCTTTAATAGGATGGGCTTGAGCAGCTGCTCTCCATTTACACCAACACAAATGAGCCCAAGCTCACCGAGGTATGCAGGGCATGCCAGCTCACTGCTCCGGCTTTAGCAGTGACATTTATCTTCTTGTGCAGTTCTTACAATGCCCACCACCATAACAGCCCCTAGGCACATTAACCAGGTTAGGACATATCTGGATTTTCTCAGATGGATCTTCAGCACACCCAGGTCAGTAGGGAAGAATGGGGAAGGTTGGCCATTGATCTGGGGCTGCCAAATATCTGTCCTGAAGACCACTCACAGCAGCATTGCCTGCCAGCCCACTGGGATCTGCCAAGCGTGGGCAGTGGCACCAAGAGCGTGTGTCCCCCCTAGGCAGCCCAGGTGCCACCAGTGCCTCATGCTGGCCATCCATGCGGGCCAGGCTCAATTTGTGCAGCACAGCCAGGCATATAGAATGCACTGCTCAGGGGCTCAGCCCACATTTCTGCCTGGGAGCCTTCCTAGGCTCCATGGAACCAAAAAAAAAAACACATGGGAACCAAAAATTACAAAAAAAAAATCAACAAAAAAAGGTGAGTGGCCTCTGTGGATGGCTGGGATGAAAGCTTACTGGTGCAGAAAGGAGAGGCAAAGGATTGATCCACACACTTTTTTTGCACAGAGGCAAGCAAATGGCACCCCTTTCCCCCTCCCCTCTTCGTTCTGTGGCTGCTGAGTGAAACACAGCAGCCCAGATCTTGTTTCAGGTTTTGCCGGGGTGCGTATTTCCTCCCTTAGATCTTTTGACAAGAGGGCACTGGCCCCTCCACGCGAGCTCATGCCCAAGATGGAGCTCAGATCCGCAAGCAGTCCCAAGAAGGAGAGGAAAGCTGCAAATGTGCAGTCACCCAGCAAGCTATGCACTGCAGTGTAAACCCTGCAAATCTAATTTCAGTCTTCAACAAAGCAATGGTTCACATAGTAGGGGAAGTTTCTGGAAGCACCTGTATCAAAGGATAACACAGGCTGGGAACATGATCCCTTTCTGAGGTCAGTTTGAGCAGTGGCTGAAGGAAAACTCTGTCCTGCGGCAAAGACAACCTAAATTGCAATATATCACACGACCTTACAACAAAGATGAAGCTAAATTGGGCTGAAAACTATTTTAAGCATTGTTGAGCAATGTCAATAGCATGAGAGCGGGGGGACAAGGGGAAGAAGGAGAGAGCCTAGGTGGGACACGGGTAACAAAAAAGGTATGATAACTTTCAATAGGTATTTCCAGGGCATACGCATCACCGAGGTAATTTGTTTAGGCTGTTTCAAGGAAATATGGCTGGGAGAAGGAGCATGAGAATTTAGTTTGGCACTCAGGATGTATTTCTGCATGGTGAAGTGTACCAGACTGCAGCACAGCCCGCCACAGGAAATGTTAGAAACTCCAGGGCTTGAGTCATTTAAAATCTGACTGGGCAAAATCACCCAGGAGTAACCTGAAGGCAGTGCTCACGCAGGCTGCGCAGGCATTGCAGACGCTGGTCATAAATTATAATAACTCAGATACAATAGGTAGCCAGCCAGCCGCACGCATGCAGACTGGGGGACACAGCTCAAAGCCTCCATCTCCCAAACGCCGTGTTAGTGCCGCCCCATCCCTACTGCTGAGTGGCACCGTGTGGATTTATGCTAGCGGACAACCTGGCCCAAAGGCTCTTGACATCCGGGCTGAAACAGCTCCAAGATCTCTCAGTGCTCCAGGGCAATAAGTGCTCTGTTTTAGCTGTTAGTTTTTTGTAATCTGCCTGGGCAGCGATTAATTTACCAGCTCACGCTTGCCGACAGGAATCCTCCAGGGCACGGAGCCCCCCGTAAGTTCTGCGTCATTCAGGCTGCAACCCTTTCTGCAGATGTGGTGGCCTTTTAATCTGAGGGCCTGATAAAAGCCCAGCCTACGCACAAAATTTCCCTGCTTCCAGCAGATCATGTTCCAAAAAGGGATATGGTTGTTTCAAATGCCAGGCTACAAGGAGACTTTCTGATGTTGATTTGGCTACATTTATTCTGGAAGGTAAGGGTCCACAAAGACACTGGTAGGCAAACAATTGGAGTTTCAGTTCCCATGCCTCCTTGTTTTGCACATTTTTTTTTTGCATACTGACACTGTGTATAAACACTGTGAATTATCTCACCCCCCAAAATGCTAACTGTTATCTTGCCTTCTCCTTGTATACTAGCTTTCCAATGAAATGTTCCATTGAGTTTAAGGCAGTGTCTTGGTGGTCTTATTGTAATACAACAGTGTTTCAAACACCGATTAATTTACCCTCAGTTGAAATTATTTCCACTTTGCATGTGGAGAAGAAAAGCCCAGACTATCAGTAATGCGACCTAATGTTTAGTGTTCAGCAAGTGGAGCCACATACCTGATTTTCATAGTACTGAGTATATCATAGCACATTACCTTGTCCCGTCTTCCACTGAATTTCTTAATAGTCAAGCTTGTTGTGTTTGGTACACCCAGAAAATGAAATCTGGCATTTGTGATTTGCCCAATACACCCTCAGAATTTTGTAGAATAACATAGATAAACCCCCAAGACAGCAGCCTTGTTTGTCTCACTTCCCTGAATAAAATCCATTACTCTAGAACAAGTGAGGCTCTAAAGGAAAAAAAGGCTGCTTTATCATGTACATATACAGTACCTCATAATGTTTGTGTGTTTGCAGATGGATCCAAATTAAGATTAACCAAACAAGTACTAATAACTCCAGAAGAATTTCTTCCAAAGCCACAGTCAACATTTAAGAAAAGAGTCCATTATTTCCAGCATGTTAAGCTTACTCATCTAGCAGCGTCCCATAGGCAAACAAACACCTCCTAGACTCAGTAAACCAATTTCAGTGAAAGGATTGACTTTCTGAAAGAAAATGAAGGTTTATAGTGTATATTTGCTACAATGCTCATTTAAGACATTAATATTATAAATATAAGACAGTACTAAGTAGCCACATTGTATGTGGTGCATTTTATAAATGCACCATTCATCATCTCCTCCTCTATGTTACACTATATGGAGGAACCTCTACCATATTGTGGATGTTTATTATCTTTCAAAACTATTAACCTTGGCTACATTCAGTAAAAAATGAGATCATGTGAGCTGCAAGTGGTCCAAGCACAAGAGCTTTTGTTCATGCGCCAACCATATAATTGTATGCATATATACCTCTGTCTGAAAACATCAATCATTTTCATATAATCACAGTTTAGCTTTCAGATAATATTGTCCTTCAATTCTTTTTTCCACACCACAGTTTTTTTGGGTGGACCTTGAGACCCTGCTATAGATATGACAAATGACTTCAAGTTTCCCAGTTCTTAGAGCTTAGATCTGGCTCCCCATAGAGCAGATTTGAGCACTTCATGGTTTCTCAAACTAAGCATCCAAAAACCAAGCTGCTCAAAATCTCTGGACTCTTTGGAAAGCTTTGATCCAGATGAGCAGTTCTGGGGACTATCCCGGAGACTATTCTTTCATCCCTTAACCTTGTTGTCTGTTCATACCATGCCAATAGCTTCATGTTGTGGTCCTTCTCCCTGAGGCCTGGGATAAGGCTCTGCATGGAGCACTTCAGCAAGGAGACCCATTCCTCTCAGCTGCCTCTATCTTCCCCAAAAAGCAGATGGCAGCCTGAATGGCAACTCATCCCAGCAAAGATCTAAACCACCCCCTGAGCTACCGACCTCACCACTGGCTATCCAGAGGACAGAGATGACAAGAGTCCCGAATCTGGGGGGTAAAATTATGTGGGATCAAATTGTGGACCTGATACTTTTCAAGTTGTGTGGTTTCTACTTTTTCCAGGTCTTTTGACATTTAAGCAAGTTCAAGGTGAAAATTAATCTTTTGTTTTGTGCCCCTGAACAAAACCAACGAAACAAACAAAACCCAAAATGTGAAATACTTCTGTAACAGAAAAAAAAAATAATGGAGTCCACTCAAGAATATTTCAAAGCAAGAGCATTTTAAAGACAAGAGCATTTGGTGCAGAGATAATGTATGGCTGGTCTCAGGCAGAAACAAACCACAAAATGAATGGAGGTACCCTTGGCAGCACCTATGGCCAACACAGAGGCCCGAAAAAGCAGCAGGGGCAGATGGCGCTGGTGTTGGTGTGAAGGAGCCCGCCTGTGCAGGAGGAAACAATGAGGCAGCACCAGGCTGGTTAAAACCCAGCAGCTCTGCACGGGGCAAGTCCTGGGGGCTTTGGGGTCTGAAGAGGGGTTCACGCTCCTCACGCACATCTGGCAGCGCCGCAGCTGTGCTGCAGTGATCAACGTCAGACTTTGCCGCTAGGCCTTGCTTCTCAGAGAGGGGTTAGAGTGGGTGTTGGGTCAGGGCTGGTTACAATGCGCCTTTCAAACTTTTATTGATTTCCTAATCTCTTCTTAAGGAAAAAAAGGGGGAAAAATGAAGAATTTTTGCTGCAAGCCCTACAGGCCTTATTTCCCGGAGATCTACTCACCCACGCCCACATACAGGGAGGAATTTCTTCTTAGAGAGTGAAAAGTGCCAGCCAATTTTTTTCCCCTAAAACATTTCAGAAGGCGTTAGCAATTAAAGGGCCTGGCGATGGGGAGACGGCCAAACTCGAAGCATTGGAGCAGGTAACCTTGCCCACCCTCCCAGCTGAAGCACGGCTTGTTCATGCCTTAAGCTCTGATTCAGCTGGCACTTAAACATGTGCCCAACCTTAATAATTCAGGCTGTGTGAGATTAAACAAGCAAGTAAAATGAGTGCATACTTCAGGGCCTGGCTGAACTGAAGTCCCCAACGGGGAGCACGTCAGGCCTGACTCTGCTGGTTGTCTACAAAGGACTCCACTGCATCTCAACACCTTGCACTTCCCCTGCACAGGCTGAGATTGCCAGATTTCCAGAGTTTTTGAGAGAAATGGTGCAGAATTTGAGGGGCTGAAGTGAAAGCACAGGTAAGTAAGGGTACGCTGATAAATACCAAAATGACTGAATAAAAATCCATCAGCAGAACATTCTGCAGCCCCAGGGGGGAGAGTCAACACGGCCAAAATCTGCATGCATGAGAAGAAGCAGTTCAAGGGTCTGGCTCGGAAAGAACAGAAACATAAAGGATAAGACTGATATGGGTAGGGAAATAGTAAAATGAGAAACAATGAAAGAGGCAGCAGTAAAACATGCATCTGTCATTTAATCCAGGATAAATACCCAGATTAGTGACATCGGTTTCTGCTGTTTATTTGGAGCTTACTTTGGAGACATGTCTCCCAAAGCTAATGCAGCTGTGATACAGCCCAGTGGAAAGTACAGCCTGGGATTTATCCCAGCTATAGCTGTTCTTGTACAACACAGGCAACAGACAAAACAAAAGTTTATATGGAAAGGCAGTTGTCTTTCCAACCCTTGTGCTCTTAAAGAAGTTGGCATAAACTGGCAGAACAAGGAAATGAAAAGTTTCACAGTTCACCATTTTTCAAAGTATTTTACAAACGCTCAGTGCTTAGATGGGCTACCCTAAACATGCATGCTGCCCTGCTCTTGGTCCAATAATGGGCCTTGACATTAGGATCCATCACCCAGCAAAATAGCAGCACTTATCAAACCAGGTCTGCTGCAAGGGTTTAGTTCAGCTGTCTCAAAGGTTCATGCTGGCACAGGCCAAACTGCACCAAGAGGATGAAAAAAAATGATTTATTTGAGATGATGGGATGGGATGGGACAAGAGACCAGCATGTTGCCGGTGTTATTGCTGGAGGGGATGCAAACAGACACCACCAGGACTAAAAGGGGCTTCCTCCAAGAGAAAAAGCTTGCGCTTCATATCCTGGGCACCTGACTGGGAAAGACAAAAGAAGAAACAAGCCACATCAGTAAGGTACTTGGTTTGAGAAAGCCATTCCTGCCTTTTCTAGCAGTTGTGCACTGGGCACTAACTCTACTGGCTCCCCTCAGGTAAGCAGCCATTTTACCAACATGCATAGGTTTTGACCCTATACAGATATTGTCTTTGCTTCCTCACAAAAGCTGGCTCTGGTTCGCTCATTTTTCAAGCACATTAACAAACCCAATCCATGCAGAAAAATGACTTGCTTCTGTCCTTGCATTTAACTAGGCCAGCCCAGGAGAAATATTCAACCAGCCATTCACCTGATCCCTCTGTGGTGGTCATGTTCCTCACCTAACCGGTTAGGAACAAGGCTGTAAGGTGAGACATTTTAACAGGGCCATTGATGTTCTCAGAGATAAAGGCATTCAGTTTCTGCTGGCTTTGCCACTTTCAGGTAGGGAGCGGTGGCAGCTCCACAGTGGTTTTATTCAACATTATTCAACAGCGGCATTATTCATTCAGTGGCATTATTCAACACCAGGGGCAGCTGGCTAAGGAAGGCACATGGAAAACCTGAACCAAGCAAGTGGGCTAATTAACACCAGTTTCTTAAATTAGAAGGCTCTTAATGGCTAATGTTTAAAAACAACACCCTAATACTATCTAAAAATAGCTGCTGCCAAGCCCCAGGGTATTCTGACCTCCATTAAATTGGAAGTCCATTTCACGTGACTGGCGGTGTAAATCACATTTACCTTTTATATCCTGTTCTCTCTGGGATTAGCTGCAAAGCCTAATGCCTGACCTTGAAAGCCTATTTGCAAACATGCAGGAGTAACCTTTAGCACTCTCCAGAGAGGTGCGCAATATACGGGTATAACCTGTGGACCAAGCAATCGGACAGAGAGCAACCTGGGCTTCCTCTTACCTGCAGATATGTGCATGGAAGAAAACCAAGGGAGTGGGGGACAGTCAGACCAGGCAGGAACATGAAAGTTGGTGCTGGGGTTAGGGTTTGGGATTGGGGTGGGGTGGGGGACACCCCAGCTTCATCTCCAGTTCAGTCACAGATTTCCCATGCGACCTGGGCATGTTCCCATCCTTGTGCCGTGCCCCAAGGCCAGGTCTAGCTCTCCCTGATCTAGAAGGAATATTGCCAGGATGATTTCTCTAACATGTGGCATGCTTAGATATAGCGATACGCCTCACAAGAAACAAAGCATAATGTAAAAACAAAACAAAACAAATAAACAAAAAACAGCAGTTTAGTTTTCCTTTTGCTTAATATATGAAACCAAATAATCTGGAAAACAATCATAGTTTGAGGATTTCTAGAGCTCTTAGCCAAGCAAGTGGCAGGAACAGAAACCAAATGTTCAGTACTGATGGAGACAACCACTTGCTTACTTTTGCTGTGCTCCTCTGTGCTGTGCTTGGCCTTAATGTTTGTCCTGTGATATTGCAGTACTCTGTGATAGCTGTTACAAAGAGAGCAATATGAAACACAATCTTCCCTGGCAGAATGCAGACAGATCCTGTGGCCAGCACCTACCTAGAACAAGGATTTCTGAGAGAAACCCTCTGCTTTTTCTCACTATTTGCCAATTGGGCAAATTATTTCAACAACCACAGAAAGCAGCTTATTTTTGTTTAAGCATTAGTTACAGAGCACCTGAAGGGCCAAAAAGTCCTAAAATGAGCCCTGCTCAAGCAAAGCTGGCCTTTGGTTTTGCTCTTCCTTTTTAGTCTGAGGGCCTGGTACTTCTTGGCAGACCCCCCATCCGACACCGCAATGTTCCCCACCCCATGTCTGCGCCTAGAAGACATGCTCCAAACAAAAGAAAAGGAGCGTGTCTAAGCACAAGGCTCTCAGTCTGTGTGGTTGCCCTGCCTAACCCATGCAATCCCCATGCTTTTCAATTTTTTTTACTTTCCTTTGGCACAAGGTCTAAGGTGGATTCTGGGTTGTTCTGGGGAGAGACACTCCATATTTCTGTTATGCAGAGATCAGTGCATGCCACGGCATTGTCTGGAGACAAAAATCAGCACTGGTGCACACCTCAAGCAATCCTGCCTCATTACTGAGATAAGGTGAATGTAAACCAGCTTTCGCTTTCCTCGATCTACGTTATTTTGTTGTTATAATGGTCTTCATTAGTTTCACCAGATGGTTTTCCTCCCTTTGCCTGCTAAGGCCCAGTCCTGCAAACACTTACGCTTTCTCCCATAAACATGCGTTCAGCACATGCATAGATCTTTGCAGGATTGGAGCCTAAATTTGTTTCTGTTTCAGAATTCCAAGTTGGATTTTGATGCAACAGTTATTTTATATATTAAAATATCAGGTTTCTGCCCACACACATAATGCATGATGTATAACAGACCTTGCAAGGCAGCCATTGGAAAAGACCACTTAATCTGCGATTTATACAGAAGGAAGAGTTCTTGTTCCTTGTTTTCCAGCTAGAATTTATACACGACAAAACTGTGAAGGTGTTGCTCCTCAGAAGCTCCATGATGTACATCTGGCTTCACATGCTGTCATTCAGACCACAGCCTAAAATCATAAGCTGAGACTCCACAGAGGCTAATGAAAATTATTCCCCTTTGAGTTGCTTTATTAAAATGCAACCTCAAGAAATACTGGCAAGTCAGGAAAGTGACTTTAATCCAATACTTGTTATCCTCTTCCACAGGTTTTAAATCACTCTCGTTGCTGCCTAGTTTGAGCAAATATGCCCTTATTGTTTTTGTAGTCCTGCTATGACCTTCTGGGAATGTTTTCATCGTGTAAAGCAAACTGCAGTTCCCTACTTTATAAATCTCATTCATTCCAAGTGTTAACACTAGCTAATTCTCTGCTTTAGAAGGAAATCATGTTTGTTTTTTTGAAGAGTCTGCTGGGAAGAAGAATATTTGAATTTAAAATATTTTTTTCCATTTCATAAATTGTCTTGAGTTTTCTTCCCAGTGGGCAACAGAAGACTGTTTATATAAGTGAAGAGGGAAGCTTACTTTCCCATTACTTCCACAAAAATACGATTAACAGCGATAACTATGCTAATTATTGCACTAACTGCGCTTGGAATGCACCTCACTGGCTGGAGAGGTAATGCATTTGGGTAATAATTAACTCCTTTTTTCCTCAATTACCTTTTATTAGGAGAGCAGAAGGTGTCAAAGTAAAACAGCTGCATATCTTCCAAGAAAAGCCCGTGTTTTCTGAAGGAATTTGAGTGGAGGTGCTTTATTAAGGGAACCAGTCAGGACAAACATTAGCATGGCAAGCACAGCTGTTCAGTTACTTGGCTTCTCTCTAAGCCTGCTCGGTCTAATTGGGACACTAATTGCTACTATTCTGCCACACTGGTGGCGAACGGCGCATGTAGGCACCAATATTATAACAGCTGTGGCGTATATGAAAGGGCTGTGGATGGAGTGCGTCTGGCACAGCACCGGCATCTACCAGTGCCAAGTCCACCGCTCCCAGCTCGCACTGCCTCGTGACCTCCAAGCAGCCCGTGCCATGATGGTGATTTCCTGCGTCCTTTCCGCGCTGGCATGCGTGATTGCCGTCGTCGGAATGAAGTGCACCCGCTGTGCCAAGGGGACTTCTGCCAAAGCCTCCATCGCGGTCTCCGGGGGGATCGTCTTCATCCTGGCTGGTCTCGTTTGCCTGGTACCCGTTTCCTGGACCACTAACGATGTAGTTACAGATTTCTACAACCCCCTGCTTCCTCACGGGATGAAGTACGAGATAGGTCAAGCCCTGTACCTTGGCTTTGTCTCTGCATCTTTGACGATCCTCGGAGGCGCTCTGCTGTGCACGTCGGGCCAGTGCAGCGGGAACGAGGCACCCTACCAGCCGCAGCCCAGAGGCACGAGGAGGACTGCTCCCTCCTGTAGACCACCAACTGTCTACAAGGGAAACCATGCTTCTTCCCTGACATCTGCTTCCCATAGCGGCTACAGATTAAATGACTATGTGTGAGTTCCCTAAGATTTGCCTGCGGGACACAGCTGCTTTATAATTTCTGTGCATGGCATAAAACAAAGCTAGGATGATTTTTAATTTATAAGGGTTACGATACAAAGTTTACCATTGTTCATTTCTTCCTTCCCTTTCTTTCCATAGAAAGAAAGAATGTGAACACAAAACTGCTCCCTTCAGTGCATGGAGAATAAATACAAAGGAAACTGGGGTATTCTGGGGACTGCACATACCTGCCTACTTTAAATTAGGGATTTGGGTATAGGCAGTCCAAGGACAGTTTTACTGCAAGTAATGTTTTGGTTTGTAGTTTCTGCCCTGCGACAAGCACAAAGTAAAACTGGCCACGACTTGTTATTTGAACAGTGTCCCAACAGAAGATGCAGTTTTGCATAAAATAGAGAACTTCATGGCAAGACACGGTGATTTCCTGTTAAGTTTCTTATCTCCATAATGCATGAATGTTTCCTTATAACCAGGTAGTATTTTGTTTTGACTTAATTTTTTGTTTGCTTTGTTTGTTTGTTTTTGTAGTGCCTAGAAATACAAATTTTAATAGTATTACAACACATGTGTTTGATAGTATTTCATAGCTGATGTTTTAAAATGATACTGAAATGTTTTGACCAACAAAACAAAATGTTAGGACTTTTTTGAAACAGCATGATTCATCATAATGGAAACAAATCATTCTGTGGATCAGAAGTGGGTTTTAGAAATGTCAGCCATAAAAAAAAAAAAATCTATTTGATGTTAAACTTCTATTAAAAGTGGAGAAAAAAATAATTACTAGAATTTGCCACAGAATGGACATTTACCTCTTTAGCAGATGTAGCATTTTGTATAATCCATGAATGTTACAGAGCAGTAAAACAGTTTCTAGAATCCTATCCCCCAAATACCATGTGATCATAATAATTTCTTAGACTCAATCCTGACTTTTTTTTCCTGGGTTCCTGACTGAAGAGGCATTAAGGTGAATAATCATATTTTCATATACTTCAGCAGAACTTTGGGAAATTTCATTCTGCCACACTTTGGCACAAAAAGCAGTCTCTGTGCTGGAAGAGCTTACACACATGGATTGTAATCATTGCCTCTCAGGAGCAATATAATATGAAGATACTTCTAAATTTCTGATAAAATGTAATCATTACTCAATGTATTCAAACAATTAAAAAAAAAGAAAAGCCCATGTCATTTTACATGAAGTTCCTTACAACATGTACTACAAGACCTTAGTATCAAACCAACAAAAAAAATGGAAGCCCTGGATTACTATTAACCCCAGAGAGCTGTATGTCCCTGTGGAGCAACATATGGACCAACACATTGACATTTAATAGGGTTAATAAAAAAGTACTTCCAACAACTGCAAGGGAACTACATGTGGTGTAATTCATTTGGCCAAAAGCCTGTTTGCAATTACGTTATCACCAGGTAGCACCTCCAGAGCTGGGAGTCTTTCAACACTTCCCCAGTTTCCACTCTGAACCTCCCTTTCTGTGGCTGATCACCTACTTTTTTTTTTTTTTAACGATGATTTGAATTGTGACAGAGTATTTTTCAGCATTAATACAAGTTATCATCATCACCACTTCTAATAAAATAAAATGACATTTCCATGCAATTTGCTGAGAGCAACAATCACAAAAAGGATCTGGGGCCAGGCTCTGGCACTTGAGTGGTAAAAACCTATCATGGTTTATTAACTGTAGATATTACATATGATGTGAAAAAAAGATTGTACAGGAACTTCATTAACACTGCAAACATCTTAATAACAGACTTGGAGATGCAAGGAACGGACAGAAACTGCTTTAGACAATGGTCTCTTAGTCACGATGAAGCAAAACTGTTTGGAGTTCATTACACATTTTCTCGGATGTCTTTCTAGGGGGAAAGGTAGCCTAATAAAGGTGGTCAGTTACACAGTTGTTTTTTTTTCTGTGTTTACATTACAATAGATCTAGCCAAGTGATTATGATATCAACTTTGAACAAGGGTTTTGGACAGCCATGAATACTGGCACACAAGTCCGAGTCCAGGAAATGGGCTTGTGTGTCATTAGGTAGTATGTTTGCTATATACTGATAAATTATTTCACTTGCCAAGATGTTTGTGCAGTGGGAATATGTATGTGTAGTGCTATTCTTACTGCACAAATTCCCAGCCAAATAGGATACGTGACAGTAGTAAGAACAGTTTATAAAGTCCTGGCAAAAATACCTGGAAGTGCTCTGATGTCAGTGAAGAGAGTGAAATGGTTTATTTCACAGGATGCTGTGAACCAGTGGATCCCATCCCATGCTGGAATCAACATATGTTTCTGCTCTTTTTTATTCTTATTTTTAAGCTGCCATTTGGAGCGAAAAAATATCCATTCTCGCAGCGTTAAAGGTCTGGCAGCCAGCAGGCATGTCTCTGAGACATCAGCCAAGGAATTAATCCTCACCACCCTCCCCTTGCTGAGTAATCCCTGGTCATCGGCGGCATCTAAGGGCAAAAGAGCGCCAAGGACAGGGGTTGAGCTGCCTGGGCCACAGAGCTGTCACATATGGGAATGTACTCTTTGGGCAGCTGTAAGGATGGGATTTGGCAACAAGGGGCTGTTGTGGTCAGCTCTGCAGCATCAGGGAGAGAGCGGGGCTCTTTCAAAGACACCTCTAACCAGGACCCCCACGCGGGGATGGGATGAGGGCAAGACTGCTGCTTCCCACCTTGGCATCTTCCCTGCAGGCTGTTGTACTAGCTGTTCTCCAGTCACCCTGAATTTTGCCATCTAAAATATAGAAGGCCTTGATATTATCTCACCAAATATGCCAAATGTGTAACTCTGATTCAGCACATCACATAACATTAAACATAAATCAAAGGAACTGAAGAGAGGAAAGCTTTTACTTGCTGCTAGAAATTGGACAATAGTCCAAAGGAAAAAAATGTGCTAGTCTGTTTCTACTGAGCCTACATGAGCACCCTTGCTAAATAGCATCCCACCAGTATCCTAACTGCATCTGCAGGAAAGGGATCTGACCAGCCGGCTGCGAGAAGAGACTGGTCTAAGGACATGAAACCTAGGCGGGGGGTGGGCACAGAGGTAGACCAAGGCCTTCCTGAAGTGCAAGGAAGGGTGGAGAAAAAAAAAGAAGAAGAAGAAAAAAAAAAAGTAGTTTACTTTTTGGTTCAAAGTACGGGAATACATTGATATTAAGCCCTGAAGAAACTGTTATGTCCAAGCCTGTCCTTCTGCACAGCGGGGGCCAAAAGACTGTGTTGTTGGAGGGATGCATGATCCAGTGCCTGAGACAGCTGTGCTGCTCATTGTCACAAAACCAGACAGAGCTGGGGGGCAGACAGAAGCTCTTTGGGTTGCAAACTGATATGTTTGCTCCAGTTTTTCCACAATGCCTAGTGCAAGTATTGAGTAAGGTAAATGATACACTGTAGTAAGCACTAACTCATTTCCAGAAGAAACGTGTCTGAGTTAGCTAATAAGATGAGGAAATGAACTACAATCAGTAACTAGAAGTTCTGCTTATCTAAGACAGAATTCATCAGACCATTTCCACAATTAGCTGTTAATTAAGGTCTTTCAAGTCAGTGCATTAAGATTGATGGAAATTCTGGGTCCACCTGTAAATACCTACTGCTGTTTTGCTGTTTACTTTGCTCTATATCCAACAAGATGGTTTGTGGAGAAATATGTATGAAAGATAGGCAAGGGTAAAGTGTTTCAAGAGGCCCAGGAGCTGCTTAAAGAAGAGCTGAAAGCTTAATATATTCCCCTCCCTAGGTGATCTACTAAAATATATTATCTTTTCCTGCATGCCTTATTTAGGTATGCAGCATAAGAGATTTTTTTTCTTTTTTACCTGTTTTCTTAAGAAATTATTTATACAGCTTACCCATGTGTTCTACGTTTCCTTATTCTCACTGCTACATGGGTACCTGGTCAGGCTGATTCCCAGGTTAATTCCTATCCTTTCCTGTTCTTCTGCCCTGACATCAGAAGATACGACTGAACCTAGTGAGGCTTGATCCTGAAAAAAACATAAATCAGATCTCCCTTGAAGTTACATTATCCCACTTTCCCTACTGCTCCCCCTTACCCAGGCAGCAGAGCTAGATTAGGTGTTCCCTTCGCTGAGAAACCTGCCAGTTTTGTAAGGCAGTTTTCCATCAACCCCAGAATCTGAAAATGCTCCACAAAGAAGACAGGAAGATATATACTGACTTCCCTCATTTTTTCTTAGATGAAGGCCTCCTGGGGGAAAATGTTGTTAATTTTATTTTCTGCTTTAAGCACGAGGAAGATCCATTCATTTTATTAGCTTGCACCTAAAATATCTTTGGTAAGCAAACTGCTCCAAAGTAGAGTGAATAAAAAGAGTGAATCAATGTGCAGATTTGATCTGTTAAGAGCATATGTATACACTTTATATGTGTGTGTGGATATATAAAATGGTGAAATTCTGGCTGCATTGACTTTACAGAGGTCAGAATTTCACCCATAAGCTTATTATTATTGTCAATACTTCCAAGTCTATTATAGAGCTTTTAACTAAAAGGCCTCCAGAGCAAAGAAAATCAAAGTCAAGGGAGCTTTGCCCCTGTAAGAAAGACAGCAAGGTGGGACTTGCCATGGCCATTTCACAAAGTGTTTTGTACCGAGCAGAGCAGTTGTATCCAGTGGCATGTATGAATGAGTCTCCCTTCCACTTGAGTCAAGGACAATCAATTTTATTTTTAAAAATGTCATAATCAGTGATATTGATCAACACTCCCTAATGGGGTTGCTCTCGAATCCATACTGGCTTGGGTTATTGCTACTTCCCTTGCAATTCATGCTCAATTAGGCTGCCTTGCTAATGCATGTCAGCTTCATTTAATCGCTCTCAGGCCTGCAGTGTGAGAAAAGGGCAAGCTGACAGAGTAATCCTGCACTTTCACTTTGCAGTGAGCTGCCTATTTGTTTTATTTGTTCAAATTTTAAAGGGCTAAGCGCTTGTTACATGGAAAATACAGAAGAGCAAAAGTCAAGAAGTACTAATAAGCCTTGGAAAACAGAACTAGAACTCAATTGCCCGTGCAAAGAATGTCTAATGTGTTCGGTATTTTGAAAGCAAGGTGGATTTTGTAGCTGGGGTGCTGATGAGTAGTGCTTGTCCATGGAAACTGAAAAAAAAAAAAAAAAAGGGTGGAAGCAAATGTCTTCTGCCAGCTACATCCTCGGAAGAACAATGTTTATTCACTGGTTGGCTGAGGGTGAAGTGGCAGAAGCAACCACTAAAGGAAGCTGGCAAACAGCTGGAGATCACAGACTTAGAGTTGCTTCCATAATATATAATATTAACGTTAAAAAATGTTAATTAATTAGGAGAAAGTTGGGGAAGAGAGGAATGGCAGCACGCCAGCAGAAGGGAAGTAGCTATTAAACACCTAAGATCTCCAGCCTGTGCAAGAAGTGTGTGCATTTCCCCCAGCACACAGGTTGTGAGCTGAAACAAAGAAATCACCTGTGACCACCGAAGTGCCTAGCTGCAGACAGAGGCTCTCGGGGCGTTTGCATCTAGACCCGAAACTAAATACCAGAGGAAGAAAAATGCAGGTATGAGAAAAGTAAAGGAAAAGAACCTCGAGGGGGGCCCTCTGGAGTGTGGTACCCCCTTTATGGCTGGGCTGTATGTCCCTGGCCGCCTTCCCACCTCCTGGCTAAAGGTTAGGTGGAACAAAGAAGTCAGAGAAACACTTGGAGGCTACAGCACTGCTGCGAGTCCCGGATTTCCAGCCCCAAAACCTGATGCGTGTCTTGGGAATCGGACCCGCATCTGACCACGAGGGGCAGACTAAGGCCGCATTGTATTTTCTGCTTCTTTCTAATTTTGGTAGTGCGAGCGGTGGGTGTTGCTACTGAAATGTGTCCCTGATACTTGGGGGAGGAGAAACAATCCCACAGATTTTGGGTGCTTTGTCTCCTTTGAGATTACGGCTCTGCCATCAGTGACAGTGCAGTCTGCCTGGTGGGACCTGTGCCCCTGACCCCTGCAGGATGCAGCCAAGCAGACGACGTCTTTCTGCAGGCAAGCAGCACACGGCTGGCTTTAGGGAAAACATCACCCTCAGCAGCGTGTCTGTAACCCCCACCTCATCTCTGTACCTCTGCAGAGCCATGCCTGGGGCCCTATCTAAGGGAATTACAGCAGGAGTGTGTTAAAAAGACAATATGAAAATAAGCTCAGTCCAATACCGCAGAAAGGGTTACTTGCTCTGTTTTTTTTTTTCATTGATTTCTTCAGTTTTTCTTTTTCTAGCCATGACAGGCCTCCTTCTTGTTCCCCGTTTCCTCTGCTCCAGCCTCTCCAGGTTACTTGGCTTTAGAGTGTGCTTCTAGTTTTAGACTTGCTGAGGGTTGTTACACATGATGGCAATTATAGCAAAGAAAACTGAAACCACCCAGGACAGGCAGGGGGAAAGAAAGCTGTAGGCTTCAGCCTGAGATTTTAGTTTAAGAGGGCTGAAAAAATTCTGGTACCCTTACAAAGACATACAATTATTAGTGCATGAAATCTGTCAGATGGTAACAATGCTTACAGAGGCCACCTAGAAGTGCTCTATGATTCATTACTATTGTCTTTGAATGAAACGTTACCTGAACTCTACACTAGGTAATAGATTTACTTATTACAGCTAGCTCTTTCCCATATTTCTCTTTCTACAAGAAATTTTGTGAGAACTAACTTGTGTAGCATTGGTAAGAAGGCAAGAACAGTACTATTTATTTATTTATTTATTTGTATATTTCTGTGATGTCCTTGCTCTGCTAGCCTGGGGATCTTGCATGCATTCAGGGCCTAATTCTGCAACATTTTGCCCAACAGAGTTTTGGCCACAGGCAAACAGAAAACACCAAAGCTATTAATTTTTGCTTTTTACACCCAGTTGTTCTGGGTGTTAACTGCCTAATGTATTAATCCTTTGTGTCCATCTGGTTTTTATTCTTGTTTTATCTGCCAATAACCAAGCATTTTTCATTTATATAAATAAATAAATAAAGCTGTATTATGCCTGTGGTTGCTTCATAAAATGTCCTTAAATTAGTCACCTTTATATTTGTACTATGTACTCTTATATACCAGTTTATGAAATTAATATGTTACGAGTATGGATTACAAACTATTTTCGTGTTCCAGGTAACTAAAGACAGGCCCCTTTAGATGTTTAGATGTAGTCAATGCAAACCCAGATGCTGCACCAGCTTTTCTTCACCCATGCTTGTTTTGAGCATATTTGAGTTTTTAAAGTTATCTTATGCAGCTACTTCAATATAAGTGTAAAGACAAAATTCGTAACTCAAGGAACATGGTCACTGATGACGATGGGCCATATGCTAGAAACACTATCACCGGTAACACACAATTTAAACTACCATCGGTTGCTACCATAATAAGTACACACGTGCACCTGGTGAGATCCTCCTGAAATTAGGAGTGGCACTGTAAATGCCGTCCACTTGTAAAAGCACTTTGTTCTGCACTAAGCACCAGCACAGTGCAGGGCAGAAAAGAAAAAAACTCTTCCAGAGTGAATGCCATCTTCACCATTGCACCTATAAGCTGCAGTGTGCTCCTGAAGGGCCTCAGTTCACTGCAGTGGGGTGACTGCCACCAAAGCCATGGTAATCTCCTCAGTACGTACCACAGCAATGGGTTAAAGACAGTCTGCCTGTTGTTTGGGTTTCCTGGGGTCTTGAAAGAAATCATTTTAAATGAAAAACAAAAGCTCCATATGTTTCTGGCAATGCATGTATGGAGCACTGCATTCCCCTCAAAGTAACTGTCCGTGATTTGATGCACTAGGCTTTGTAATGCATATTCCTGTTTATTTGATTATTATTATTTAATTTTTTTAATGTGTGTTTATAAAAGCAGACTTTCTGGGCATCGGTAGGTTGGATTTAATCTTTTTGCTGTATTTTCTCACAAATCCTTCATGTATGAAAGGAGATAAAATGGGTCATTGTGTATCAAGGTTGTAAAATCTTCAAAATCTTCTACAGCAACCTTGTCCCTCCATATCACAGCCAGCATAAAAGTGATTTGGTACAAAATCACAGCTGTTATATTTTATTGGGTTTCTGTTGGAAGATTATGGACTTAAGTTTGTGTTTGTTTGGTTTTTTCTTCTCAGTTTTTGAATGGCTCTATCATTCTTAATTATTTGCACAAACAAAACAAGTATTTATTTATTTATTATAATGGAAGATCTAGAAATAATGTTAGGTGAGGCTTTCCTTATAAGAACATAGAAAGAGAACATTTTGAGAAGAACAAACCATCCAAAGAGAAATACTGTTTAAAATTAAAATGTTTCCTTCTGTCAGGGAATGAATATCTGGACTAGTCTTTTCATAAGGCTACTGGAGGCAAGCAACCAAACAGATATAAAAGTAGAGTGTGGTCACTTAATGAAAGATATAAAGGGATGTCACTTCCTTGGACAAAGGGAGTTGGGTTAAATAAACCAGAAGAGTCTTTTTATCCATTTTTTTTTATCTGACAGTGAAAGTTTTCAGTACAAAACTTGAAACACTATCAAAAATCTTTTTAAATAAGGCAGAAAAGGTCTTAGCTTTTCTTAGAGAATGGATAGTGTCTGGACAACTAGACAGGAGCACTCAAAGCATCAATACCGTCATCAATATAGAATAGGTAATTTAACTTTAAAATTGTGTTCCAAAATAGCTGAAATAATAAAATCCACAGAAGTGGAGAGCCCCCCACCTCAATTAGTACTACTAGTTATTGAGTGCTACCAATATACATCTGCAAATAAAATGGGGAGAAAAAAAAAAAAAAAAGAGATCTCTAATATGTCAGTGAAAAGGGAGAGAAATAGAATGAATAGAATGCAATTAAATCTTTTTGAATTGCTGAAAACTGGGAAAATAAAACAAAAAACTGAAAGAACTAGTCAAACACATCATTCTAAACATCCTTTAGAAAGATATAACATCATACCAAAATACATGCTTTTCAGTCCTCTAGTCTTAACGTAAGCAGAGCAGCTCAGATAATTTCTTGTAACCTCTGTTAACCAGTTGACATGAGATTTGCATCCAAGTACTCTAAGTAAGTTGAAATGCTTACTGAGCAGGGATGGGACTTGCCATAAAAACAGCATACATTTGCACAGTAAGAAATTCAACAAAGAAAATTTCAGGGAAGGAAGTTGGGAGTTACTTAGCAGGTTACTGGTCAAAGACCTTGCCATAGTTTTGCTGAGGATTTGGCTTCATCTAGTAAATAAAAGAGAAATGAGACCACACAAGAACAAAAGGTAAAAGAAAAATTCAAATAGCCATTTACTTAGCCAGCATGGCTGAACTCAACTATGAAGAACCTGAGTACAGAAAGACAGAAGAGACCAAAAAGTTGCTGGAACATAATCTCAAGTGGCTTTCCTTTTCTCAAACTTGCATGAGGTAAATTCCAAGTTCTTACACCAAATATGCGTTTGTGAAAGGAATATTACCAGTCTTTGCCTCACCACAGCCAAGAGTGCTTCACGAAAAGAAGGTATGGGCCCTCCTTTGGGGTCTTGGCACATCGCTGAGATGCTGATCCTGTATCACACGGGAATATGCCTCACAACTACCAGTGTCTGGGCTCCAGCAATGACACCTCAGGTTTCTCCCATGGTTTAAACTCATCATCTCCCAGAATCCCAAAGAAATTAGGAGCCTTTTGGCTTTTAGTTTGGTACTTCATCTCAGAAGTTACACAGCAGACATAAAAACAAGCTGACACATTACATTAGAAATGGGGGGCTTTGCACATGATTTCTGAATGTCTTGTTGCTTCAAAGGTCAAAACAGGTTAATACTGGCCATTAGAAAAGCTCACACTTCATGAACACAAAAAGAAAACTACTAATTTTACCATCCAAACTTATAATCAAGTAATGCAAAGGAAATGCCAAAGACAGGTCACCAAGGACAAGCACAAGAAAACAGATTTTAAAAGTCAGTTTTGTAATTGGTTCCCTTCTGATTTCTCTAGCTCCTCTACATATACTTTCACTGATTTGGCATGCTGGAGAGGTATTACCACTCATTTAAAAGAGATCTGTCCTGTTGTAGAGCCTTTTAATATACTGGCTGAAAACCCATTTCACATATTGATTATTATTATTTTTGATCCATCCGTAGCAATCAGACATCAGTCACATGCGGGACTTACACACTCCATCCAAATATACCAACCTATGGAAAGTCACAGAAAAACTTCCTGCAAACTCGAAGAGAATAAATATCTATCACCCCAGGAATCTCCAGGAATAAAAGATTTCTCATGGTGTAGTGGCAATTTAAAAAAAAAAAAAAAAACATCTTGAAAGGAAAAGTTATGCAAGCTGATCCAGGGTTAATACTTATATTTGTTACTTTATTTATGCTTAACGCTCAGATATCAAAGTGTGAAATTCAAAAATGTATGGCCTAAATGAAAGTGTGGTTGATTGACTTCCATAGTTGGTACTGCATTTTAAAACATTGCCAAATAACAGACAATTCTATGAAAAAATATACTATGAAGCTCCACTGTCATTCTCTATCTTGATTCTTCCATTCCCTAAATGATTTGTTGGTCTTCCCATGTAATGGTTCATTATTGTTATTGCATCAGGAACTAGATAATAAACTCCTTAAAGGCAAAAACTTATGGATTTATTAGCTTTTGTGCATTAACATTTTATTCCTTGCCAGCAAAGCACTTATTCTACTTTCACATTATTCACTAACGGGGTAACTTTCCTTTTCCTGTCATCAACAGCCAATGTACTTTTCACAGTGTCAGCTGGGTTAAAAGAAG
The DNA here is from genome assembly GCF_964034855.1 of Anser brachyrhynchus. Classification (NCBI taxonomy): domain Eukaryota; kingdom Metazoa; phylum Chordata; class Aves; order Anseriformes; family Anatidae; genus Anser; species Anser brachyrhynchus. The sequence goes on along the minus strand of NC_137694.1, from coordinate 115,393,194 downwards.
TTTGAAAGAAGCAACGTTTCAGGTCAGACAGTAAGGGTGCTCCTGCTCAGAAAACATTATTAAAGAATTATGGATTAATCAGCACTGCGTTTTGACAGAATTTCCCACTTGTCCTTTCCACTTTGGAAAACAGCGCTACGCTTTCCTTCTAGGGGAGATTTGCAGCTGACTTCTCCAGCTCCTTTTCCTTCACGTTAGTAAACCATGCAGTTAACCACTGAGAGAGGAGAAGGAAAGTCATCGTGGCCATTAAAATATTAATATGTGGTAGACATCTATGAAGGGCTGGCCTTGCCAGAGGGTTTGGTCCTGCTGGTGGGTGGCTAGTGGAGATTGATGCAGTTAGTGTTTTAAACCATTTCTGCTGCGTGATTCAGTAGATGTAAAATTAATGCCATCTGCAAATTGGCAGTGACCACTCTGAAGACTTAATTCAGTGGCTGAAGAGTGAAGCAGAGCTATCATAGCTTTTCTTTAGGAACAAAACCCTTCAGATAAGCAGATGTGAAGTTTCTAAAGGGTAAAAAGATTCTGTTTTCAAATATCCTCTCTTCTGATGGTTCAAGAGATCAAAGAGGGCTGATCTAATAATCATAGTGTTTTAACCCCACAGATAGCTCTCTCTATTTAAAAGTTTGCAAAATACAGAACATATCCTAAACTTCTTGCTAATATGTCTTGAATTTACTGTCAGCACACCCTCACAACTAGATTTGTTTGTGGGCTTTGAAACAATTCTGGGCACCCACAGACCTAAACCTTTGCCAAACTCATTTAGCCCACATCTCTGACAATTACAGCTGTTCCATTCTACTATTATAATGAATGGGTGAGGAATAAAAAATCTTGCTGCTTGGGCCTGATAGAGCAGAAACAAAATAATGAGCTCCTGTGGTAAGAACTGAACAATGATCTCAGATTAGATAAGCCCCTAAGAAGCCCAGCTGAAGGGACTGTCACATCAGCAGCAAATAGCTTCAGTGTCCTACCCAGCAAGAGGTTTAGCCTCCGAGCCCAGATGCCTATGGCATTATGTTAACGCCCAATGCCTGCTACATCTGTGCACAAGGCTTGCACTGTCAGCGTTTAACTCATTACCCCCAGGAAATCCTACGAGATGTTTGGAATATAGAAAGTATTATCTTGTCCTGTGGTACCTACTGGGATATTTATGTGGCCTGTGTCACTGGCAGTCTCACAGGCACTGATGGATTTAGCTTCAGAGTATCCTCAGGAGGCATGCAAGGATTGCTGTCCCTGCTTTTTCATGATGAGTGCTGAGCAATGGGGAGAGTTAGACAAATGTTGGCAACTTCGCTATCGAGGTTTTAAAAAGTGACCAGCTTGCTGGTCCTCAGCAATCCTCGGACACCAGTGGCAGCAGAGCAACACAACACAAATTTCCAAGACTGAGTAACACACCCTGTGTCTGGGACAGAAGCAGGGGTCGAAGCTGTATCCCATCTTGATGCCATCTACACCTGGCCTGTCCTCCATATCCAAGGGAAAGGAATATTTCAGTGGAGGATGAGCTGAATTATCTACTACATTGGATTTAAACTTCAGGATATTCAATGGCAGCCGACTCCAACCTGCGTTTCATCTGCATGCATGTGGAAAAAGCCACCTACAGCTCCCTGTAGGTTAATCACAGAATCCCAGAGGATGTAGCCAATAGCTCCTTTCCTATTTCAATGCAGTCTGAATTGGGTATTAACTACCTGCTGTGTTTGGCAGATCTCTTATTCCTAAAATAAATAACTGTATGAAAAGTCATAAACTCTATATTGGACTTTTTCATTAAAAAAAAATATCAAAGTAATGTCAGGTTTTTAGCAGCCTCACTTATTGCAGTAAATCTGGCTTCTACAGCTGTTCATGTTGTACTGTGTGCTTCAGCCAAGTGTAGCTGCAGTCCAACATTTCCTCCTTAAGGTATCCCTTACCCAGAGCAAAGCCAAGTGAATTTTGGACAGGACTAGCGTGCTAGAAATTATGAATGTGCTCTTATTAGAGCAGGTTGCATGTTTTACATTAAATATTCATTCAAATAACAATCCAGCAAAATGTTTGTCAAGATGATAGTTACTTTGGCTAAAAGAACACATTTTTCCTCCAGTCTCCACCAAAACTGGCCCATATTTATCACATCAAGAATCTAAGGACATTACCAAAGATCTTGCTTAAACTCGGCTGAGCTCCTGCATTGGTGCCAGATCCTGGTCTCCTGTTTTATAGCTGTACCATTTCAGAAATTACTTGGTTCTCACTAGGGACAATCCTTTTACAGGTTCCACTGCAGCTCATAAAAGGGAAAAAAAGGAAGAAGAAAAAAAAAAAAAGTAGCATTTTCTGCTCCTGCCTGTTAAAGTCCTGCTTGCGTTGAGCTGAAACCCACAGAATGCCTCATAAAGGGATTTGATTTCAGTATCATGGTTTTCCATGAAGAACCAAGTTTACCTCCACTTCACACATCCCTGCTGCTTTCACCCCACTGCCACCACTGCTCCTTCATTGCGACTTTCTCTATCCCCCTTTGCTCAGTTACCAGCTCTTTGTGCTGCTATGTTCTCGTGGGCATTTTTCTCGTCATGGAAGAACCTCTCTTTGCCTGGCCACAGGTGTCTTCTCCTGCTTTTTTTCTCAATCCACCTCTGAAGCCTGTCATAAGCCTTCCCACATTATTCTCATTAGTGCTGGGGCTTCCAAAGGCATGTTTGTTTGGTGGTTATTTGGTGGATGGTCTAACGTGGACCCTGATCCTGCAGTGAGCTACACAGGGCCCTGGGCCGGGTCATTGATGGGGCATGCACCGAGCTTTGTGCATTGTTTAATGCAGAGAACAAGAACATGTCTGTGACACAGTTCATAAAGGTATTTGAACCATGGCTTATTAGAAATATCGGACTAAAGAAATTCTGAGCCCTCAGTTACCTAGAAAACAAGTTTCATACTTTCATACTTCTTTTTGTCTTTTTGTTATTTTCCACTTTTACAGCTAATGCATGTTTCCAAAGCCTCAGAGTCAACCACTTGTATGGTAAGGCACATTTAGGACTACGTGTTGTTACAGCTCAAGTGGTATCACCATTCTCTTTTTTCCCCCTCAAATCAGGATTATAAATATGGGCCAAATATACATCAGGTATCACAAACAAAGTCAAATCATGAAAGATTTCCTCTAAAAGACAGAGAACTTCAGTATTCTAGTAGAATTACATACCTTATTCTAAATCAAAAGATCTAGCAAGGTGGTTAAACGAATAAAGTTAAAGATTAGCAATATTGCCATCATGTGGCTACTATAAGTAAATGCTCAGGCATGATCCTGAATTTATTAAGTATCAGAAAGCAGATTGCATCCTCTGAATTCTGCTCTTAAAACTAAGAGGCAATATTTAAAGTTGCTTGTTACTATTATAAAATACGATTATCTCTTTGTTACAGTCGTGATTTATGTAGCAAGAAGGTGTGTAAAATAAAGTTATATTACCTCTTCCACTGTGACCCTTATTCTCATGGATTTGCAGCTCATATTTAAGAATTCACTCCAAAACTAATCTTGAGTTACCACCCAGAAGAGAGATAATAGAAAATCACCTTTTACTGCAGAAAGCAATAGGGAAGGACAAATAGTCATTTTAGATGCCCTTCATATTCACAAGGGCTTATAAGTAAAGTTTTATAGTCCAAACGTCTAAATTACTTAATCTTATGACTGTTAGGAACATTCATTATTTTCAGCAATTTTATTCTCTCTCTCTCTGTTTGTCTCTCCATCTCTCCATTTACTGCACTATCACAAGACACTCATCTATACCAACTAAAAAATGTACATGGAAGAGATTTCCATAACCTATATCAGAAGGGTTCAATTTTGCCTAGTTAGTTAGTTAGAAAAATAAAATACTTTATATTACAACTACCAAAAATGAAGACACACTCTGTCACGTGCTAAGATAGTTCAGCTTCTGGCAGGAATTAATATAAAAAACATGACTTAGATTTACAATTAAAAAGAAAGAAAAAAAGGGAAAGAGAAAGGGGAAGGGGAAGGGGAAGGGGAAGGGGAAGGGGAAGGGGAAGGGGAAGGGGAAGGGGAAGGGGAGGGGAAGGGGAAGGGGAAGGGGAAGGGGAGGAAAAAGGGAAGGGAAGGGAAGGGAAGGGAAGGGAAGGGAAGGGAAGGGGAAGGGGAAGGGGAAGGGGAAGGGGAAGGGGAAGGGGAAGGGGAAGGGGAAGGGGAAGGGGAAGGGGAAGGGGAAGGGGAAGGGGAAGGGGAAGGGGAAGGGGAAGGGGAAGGGGAAGGGGAAGGGGAAGGGGAAGGGGAAGGGGAAGGGGAAGGGGAAGGGGAAGGGGAAGGGGAAGGGGAAGGGGAAGGGGAAGGGGAAGGGGAAGGGGAAGGGGAAGGGGAAGGGGAAGGGGAAGGGGAAGGGGAAGGGGAAGGGGAAGGGGAAGGGGAAGGGGAAGGGGAAGGGGAAGGGGAAGGGGAAGGGGAAGGGGAAGGGGAAGGGGAAGGGGAAGGGGAAGGGGAAAGGAAAGGAAAGGAAAGGAAAGGAAAGGAAAGGAAAGGAAAGGAAAGGAAAGGAAAGGAAAGGAAAGGAAAGGAAAGGAAAGGAAAGGAAAGGAAAGGAAAGGAAAGGAAAGGAAAGGAAAGGAAAGGAAAGGAAAGGAAAGGAAAGGAAAGGAAAGGAAAGGAAAGGAAAGGAAAGGAAAGGAAAGGAAAGGAAAGGAAAGGAAAGGAAAGGAAAGGAAAGGAAAGGAAAGGAAAGGAAAGGAAAGGAAAGGAAAGGAAAGGAAAGGAAAGGAAAGGAAAGGAAAGGAAAGGAAAGGAAAGAGAAAGGAAAGAGAAAGGAAAGAAAAGAGAAAGGAAAGAGAAAGAGAAAGAGAAAGAGAAAGAGAAAGAGAGGAAGGAAGAAGGGAAGCATGAATACACTTGACTATATTACAAAGTTATTGCAAACTTACAAGCCATTTTGAAAACTGCCTCTCTATTTCTGGGATTCTGATGAATGAAATAGAAACAACAGTTTATTTACTACCAGCACTTACTCTAGCAACTATTACATAACAGGCATTTGCAAGGTGTACTCCAATTGTTTTGGAGTACAAACAATCTATGTACATACAATTTTCTCAGTATAGAGTGTTCACTGTTCTACAAGATACATTGCAATGACCAATAATTCATCTTTGTTACTGTACTGTCTGCTCTAACTTACACATGCTTGCACATAGGCAAAATATTGCAGCAAGACTGTTCTGTGTTATTACTACCTATGCATGCAAGAAACTCTGATTTAGCTTGTTGCTGGTTCCAGACATTGCCTTCATGCAGTAAATTATCATACAGCAGAGATGCAGCTTTTTCACAGTGTCAAAATAGGAGTTTAAAATGCTGGAGCACACAGCCAACATATTATCTCTTTTCTGCTTGCAGACTAAATCCATACCTTCTTTCCCACCCCACCATTTGTAAGTATATCCAGCTGGTGCAACCTCACTGGTGCCAGAAAAAGGCAAAATAAAAACGTCCATGAGACTCCTGCAGCTTCCAGTATGTAGGAGGCAGCATTCGTTTAGTCCAAAGTATGATTTTAAACCCGTTCAATTAAGCTAAGATTATGCAGATATCCATTTCCATTTCAATCTGGCCCATTTCCCTTAGCAAACAAAGTTTAAGAATGCCTTATTTCAACTTATTTCAAATAAATACGCCAGCGTAGCTTGTTTATTTGTTTTTGCCGCTTAAGTACACGGGAGAATTTTATACCTAGACAAAACCTGACATTATTTATAATCATCATTGTTGCGCCTACGAATCACATCACAGGAATGTCAGAGAAGTAAGGCCCTTCAAAATTAAGTTTTTCTGGTTAATGTAACTCATAGCAAGAAAAATATTTTTAATGGAAAATATTAAAAAAGGACACCAATATATGCAAGAGTGCACATATGTGCGTATATGTTCTTGAAGCATCGAACGAATCCAACAGCCCTGCAGACAGCCGATTTTAAATAATTGGAGGGCACAAAGAGACTCCAAATACCGAAAGTTTGGGGAGTTAGGACAAACACCCATCAGTCCATACAGAAAAGATACCAATGGCTCCTGTTAAAAGACAAAAACAGGTTCTTCTCCTTTCAAGAGCACCAGGATCAGGTTTTCACAGTCCCTGGACAAGCCCAGATTTATGAGCAGTTTCCAGACAGAAAGAAATTTGTGAACCTTTTTAATTATTCATGCTCTCAGAGGCAAACCCTCTCAGGTTGCAGGCCAAGAGGCCTCAGGGCCATGGCTTTTTTGGTGTTTTTCAGTTGAGGGAATAAGCAGCCGGATTCTCAGCAATATCGCTTGGATGAAAGTGGCTGTCAGGCTCAAGAAAAACAGCACCATACGCTGCTTTGGCGCACATGAAAGGGAACTGGCAGGGGAACAGCTTAGCTGCTCCCTGCTTGCAAATTCCAGCTATGCTGCTGGTGTTTGAGCACCTGCGGCCCAGGCAGCACGGCACTCAGTCAGAAAGGCAGGCCGGGTAAGGCCGTGCCGGTGGAAGGGAGGAGGGCTGGGCGGATCGCCGCAAGGTTATTAGACCACAGCAGAGAAGCAAGGACTTGTTCCTTCTCTCATGCTTCCTTTGGAAGAAGGACAGAAGGAGCAGCGGCTAAGCAAAGGCCACTTGGAGCAGGCCTGAGCTGCCAGGTCAGGGGAACCTTGGCACCCACGGGCTGATTCTCTGCAGCAGGCCGCTCTGCCAGCTCCCTAAGGAAACGGCATTGAGAAAATGGCAGCGCCCCAAAACCCCACGCATGAAGAAGAACAGACCTGCTGTACGGGGCTCTGGGCTCGTCAGAGAGAATGATAATTTGTACCAAATGCGGGGATTTTGCTTCGGAGCTTATTGGCAGTGTAAGCGCTGCCAACGAAGGGCTGACAGATCTCCAGATCTCCTGCTCCTGTCTGGAATGAGGTGGGGAAGGGACAAAAATACCAGGTTAATGATGTACTGTCTTGCATCTCGAATGCTCTTTGCCTGAAAGACTTCCCTCAACACCAAAATTCACAACAGCCTTCCCATTAAGACTGTCAGGACCTCTGACCGGTTGCTCTCTAATCCAGAGGTTCTGCTGAACCTCTGTGCAGCCAGCCTTTCATGCTGCTGCAGCTTGGGGCTATCTGTCACCTCAGCCCAGGACACCGACTAATCAAAGGTCAATTGATTGGAAAGCCTGCAGTGTCAGCTCCTGCTGGAAAAGCCTTCAGATCTGCCTGAGACACTGCTGATGAGTGGAGTAGGAGAGGCTGTGCTCTGTTTCACAGCTGGCACCGCTGAGGAGACCTTTTGATTGAAGTCAGCCTGTGGTATTTTCCTCCTCAAAGAACCATTTCCTGCTGAAGCCTATTCGCAAAATTTCTTGTTCATCAGGTGGAAAGGAACCAAAAATAATCACTTTTTAGAAAAGTCAATATAAAGATATAAAGATGATGAGAAATGTCTTTAAGAAAAAAACTGCTTTCTGGAGCAGAGTTGTGTTTCTGCTCAGTTTGATAAGCAGCTAATTCCCTGAATGCTGTCACCTGCTGGTAGGAAACCACAAAACTGAGAGGTTAGTGGCAAGAAAAGAGCCTTCGTGTTCCAGAGGAAAGAAAGCAATAATACAACTGTAGCCCATCTTAGAAAACGAGGTGTTTCCTGAGTAAGAAGGATCATTGCAGAGCTGAGAGTTCTGTACGGGAACTCCCAGTGACACCAAACTCTCTCACTGCCACCTCCCACTGATAAGGCTTTCTGCACTCTCAGCTTCCCATTTATTTCTCTTTTTTCCAAATGCTATTTTCTTCTGCTTCGGTTACCAACTCTCAAATATATCTCTACATCCCAGCTCAAAAAACATAATCCACACCTGTGACTTTTCCTTTCCTAGCCACCTCCATTTCTACCCCCTCTTCTCCTCAACAATTATGGCCCTTTCCAATTTCTTGCACATCTAAGGGGTACCACTAGGTAGGAGCATTGTCTCATGTCTGCCTAACCAAGATTTCTATTTTGGACTGGATAGAGGAAAAATAAAACTTCAATAGCACAGACAGCATGATGTCTAGCAGTCTAAAAATTAACCATTATTACACACCAGAATGTCTTTCCAGGAGCAAGACAGCTGTGAATCCATCCCCATCTAAAATGTTGCAAATCTATTTGAAAACACTAGTGCAATTAGCTATATGCCTATATGAAACAAGGCCTCACTAGTTCAGTGGCTCACAGAAGTATTTGGTTTTTAAGGTGGTAAGTTTGCATATGCTATTGTTGAGAAGTAAGCACTCCTCATGATTTTAACTGCTAGTAACTCAGTGATGAAAAAGACATCTCATTGACAGGGCAGCACTACCCTGACACATGGTGGAAGCAGCAAAAAGTATGTTTCCAGGCAGGAATACAAAATGGCAAATAAGTAAGGAGTTGTCATTTTGCTCTTGCAGTCAGAACATATTTCATGTGTGGGGATTGCTTGCATACTGCCCTTACACCCACGGTCACTCTCTCCTAGATGCCAGTGGCTTTGTGTGACGGCCCTCATCTTCTTCATTTCCTTTTATTAGGCTGGATGCCAATAAGATGGCAGTGCAATGTTTTTAAATGGATTAGAACAGATAAGCTGGTGCTGTTATACCACCATATATATATATATTAAAAAATAATCAGATATGTATGATTTTTTGACTAATGGGTGGGGCATGCAAACACATAGCGCTATGTCTATCACAACTTGGGATCTCTTGGCAAGATAATCCCAAACTGGCTGAAGCTGGAGTGTGTACTAACCAGATGGTTCATACACATTCCAGATCCTTTCCATTCCCTCTGCAAAGATCTTTTCAAAAGAAACGATGCTTAAGACTTTCTTGGAAAGTTCAGGGCTGCATGTGGCATTTCAGGTTTATTAATTCATATCTCCCAACAGAGAAAGGGTATCGTGGTACAGACTTACTTTCCTCAAACGATTAGAAAATACCATAAATAAAAAAAAAAAAAAGTCCATCTTCCTAGAAGGAAGCTTGTCAAAACAATAAAACCAATTTATTTGGTGATAATGTACATTTGTTATATAGAGTCAATTACAACTTGTTATTAAAAAGAAAACTTTTCTTTCTCTTCCCTGCTCCCAGTAGCGTTTTTCCTGACTCAGGAGGAGGAATCCTGTTAGAACAGTGACATCCAGTGGTCACTCCGAGATTTCTCTTTACACAGAAGTCTCATGCTTTGTGTTTCTGCCACCTAGGCTTTTTGAACCATTCACTGAACTTTGTACAACTGAGTACAAATTCACCAACAAATTGAACAAAGGCACATAATTTTTTTTTTTTCCTGACACAGGTAAATGATTACACATACAAACAGAAACACACTTAAAATAAAAAGGTATGCAGAATTAGGACATAAAGATGGCCTTTTAAGAGATCTATTATCAAGACATAAGTAAAGCACATAGAATCATAGAACCACAGAATGGTTTGGTTTGGAAAGGACCTTAAAGACCATCTGGTTCCAACCACCCTTGCCACATGCAGGGACACCTCCCACCAGACCAGGTTGCCCAAGGCCCCATCCAACCCGGCCTTGAACACATCCAGGGATGGGGCACCCACAGCTTCTCTGGGCAGCCTGTGCCAGCGCCTCACCACCCTCACAGGGAAGAATTTCTTCTTTGTATCTAATCTAAAGCTACCCTCTTTTAGTTTAAAACCATTACTCCTTATCCTATCACTGCACTCCCCAACAGAGTCCCTCCCCAGCTTTCCTTTAGGTACTGGAAGGCTGCTCTGAGGTCTCCCCAGAGCCTTCTTTCTCTTCTCCAGGCTGAACAACCCCAGCTCCCTCAGCCTGTCTTCACAGGAGAGGTGCTCCAGCCCTCTGATCATCCTCATGGCCTTCCGCTGGACTTAATCTAACAGGCCCATGTCCTTCTTGTGCTGGGGGCCCCAGAGCTGAGCACAGTGCTCCAGGTGGGGTCTCACGAGAGCGGAGAGCAGGGGGACAATCACCTTCCTTGCCCTGCTGGCCATGCTGCTTTTGATGCAGCCAGGATGTGCTTGGCTTTCTGGGCTGCCAGCACACATTGCCAGCTCATGTTGAGCTTCTCGCCAACCAACACCCCAAGGTCCTTCTCCTCAGGGCTGCTCTCAATCCATTCTCCACCCAGCCTGTGTTTGTGCTTGGGAGCGCCCCAGCCCAGGTGCAGGACCTTGCACTCGGCCTTGTTAAACCTCATGAGGCCCACCTCTCAGCCTGCCCATGTCCCTCTGGATGGCATCCCTTCTCTCCAGCGTGTCAACTGCACCACTCAGACTGGTGTCATCGGCAAACTTGCTGAGGGTGCACTCGATCCCAGTGTCCATGTCACCAACAAAGGTGTTAAACAGTGCTGGTCCCAGCACTGACCCCTGAGGAACACCACTCACCACTGGTCTCCACCCGGACACAGAGCTGTTGACCACAACTCTTTGAGTGCAACCATCCAGACAATTCCTTACCCACTGAGTGGTCCGTCTGTCAAATCCGTGTCTCTCCAATTTAGAGACGAGGATCTCATGGGGGACAGCGTCAAATGCTTTGCACAAGTTCAAGTAGATGATGTCAGCTGCAAGTCCAGGCAGATGATGTCAGTTTTACGTGCAGGAAAATCATCTGAGAAAGTTACACTTGCCTCCAACTTGAACTCTGATATATACAGTTCACATACATATTCACACCATCAGTCAATGCAGAAGACTTTATTTGTGTGACAGCTGTAGTGGATGTGTTCACTCCCCACCTTTCATTATGTTTTTCATTACGGGTACTTTCATTATGCATCTGTGCAAAATTCAAGTAATTCTGAGGATGAATTCTAAGAAATGTTTCATGAAAATCACGTATCTCAGTGAACTTCCACAGCTGGTAATTAGCTTATCAATCTTAATTGTTAAATCACTTGCTCATTTAACCTGAAATGGCTGTATTCACTGAATTACAGAATGGCTGAGGTTGGAAGGGACCTCTGGAGGTCATCAGGTACAACCACTGCTCAAACAGGGTGTGGTAGTTTCACACTGTGCAGATTGTCCAAGATCGTGCTCAGACTACTTTTAATGACCTCCACAGAGGGAGACTCCACAACCTCTCTGGGCAACCTGTGCCAGTGCTCTGTCACTCTCACAGCACAAAGTGCTGCCTGATGTTCAGACAGAACCTCCTGTGCTCCCGTTTGTGCCCACTGCCTCTTGTCCTTGCACTCAGCACCACTGAGGTGAGCGTTGTCATGGGCCTGACACTATCAAGGGTCTTTGTCCTTATTGTCTCACTCTGAGCCACAGCCATCATCTGTGGGACTGGAAAAAGAAACTTAGGTTCAGTAATCCACATATCATCGTGGTCCAACAGGTACAGAATACCATGCTACTTTCACCTCAGAAAACGTAAACTGAGATCAAAACCCTGTTTATTTGGTCTTTCAGGGAATTTGTCTGTGGGATATTGACATACACAGGTAAAAAAAAAAAAATACTTTGACTGGATGCAGGGTTTGGACACCCAGTGAAGAGTTCTGCAGTTCCCAGGGTTCAAAAGCGATTTGGTGCCTCTTGCAGGAGAGACTTTTTATGTGTTTAGCTCCTTCTTACTGCTGCAAGATTGAAAGGAGATACTGACAGGTCATTTTTTCCTTTATCTTGATGCAACCTCATCAAGATAGTACAAGAAGGGTAAATGTCCTTAGAGTAGATAAGATTCTCACAAAATACACTGAGCAAAATGTCACCTAGAAGACCTATGCCATGTTCACTGCTGGAATATGAATTCAGGGTCCATTTGAAGCATGAAAAAAAAATAACACAAGTCAGATCTGAACAAAAGACCGTGTTTAAAAGACAGCTACGCAATACATCAACACGCCAGACAGTCAAGAAAGAACTGAAATAGCACAGGGCGTGTTCTGTCTTGGAACAGTCTAACGCATGACTGAGAAAAGAACCATAACCTACTTCTTATGAACATGATGTTGTGGTTTAGCCCCAGCAGGCAGCTCAGCACTACAGAGCCATTCGCTCATTCTCCCCAGGTGGGATGGGGGAGAGAATCAGAGAGGTAACAGAACAAGAACTCATGGGTTGAGATAAAGACAGTTTACTAGGTAAAGCAAAAGCTGCACAAGAAAACAAAGCAAGATGGAATTCATTCGGTACTTCCCATTGGCAGACAGGCATTCAGCCACCTCCAGGAAAGCGGGGCCCATCACATGTTAACAGTTTCTTGGGAAGACAAAGGCCATCACTCTGAATGCTCCCCCCCCCCTCCTTCTTTCTCCCAGTTTTATTACTGAGCCTCACACCTGTGGTACAGGACTTTGCTTTGGTCAGTCTGGGCCAGCTGTCCTGGCTGTGTCCCCCCCCCAGCTCCTGGTGCACCCCCAGCCTCCTTGCTGGCAGGGCAGCATGAGAAGCAGGTAAGTCCTTGGCTCTGTGCAAGTGCTGCTCTGCAACGACTAAATCATTGGTGTGTTATCACCACAGGTTAAATAACTAGCTACATATAAATTTAACTAAGCAGCATGTAACTAACAGAATAAAAAGAAAAGAGAAATAAGAAATCCTCGTGACAAGAGACAGCTGGAACTAATGAAAAAAGTCCTATTAGGGAAGAAAAAATACCAAGTAGAGCATTATGAAAGAGATGATAATGTGGAAATAATCTCCTAAAAGAAAGCAGTGCAAGCCACAATACATTTATCATTCCAATTAAGTTTTAAAGCAGAGGGAAAATAAGCTAAGCAACCATATAAACAAATATGGATATCACCTGAATGGGTGTGGTATGAAATAAAGATGAATCCTCTGGTAATTAATTGCACCTGAAGACCACAAAGGCCAGGTATGCCATTAACACTAAAATAATATATCTAACCAACTAGCTTTCAACAGAAAGAACAGTTTATGATGAAATGCACTTTGTGTAAAAAAAAGTAAAAAAAAAAACAACCAAAAAAAACAATTAGGATAATTTTAAAATTACTATTTCAAAGTGTAATTTTGAAGTCAATGAATCCTTTGCAGTGCAACAGAATGAACTACTGCAGTATTAAGCGGGTCACCGTCCCACAGAAAGATGAAATGCCAGCTTTCTTACAGCTCATGGTGAAGAAAACATCCGTTGCTGGTCATGTTATTTTGTGTTAGCTACAAATATCTGCTTTAGACATCAATTCAGACTTCTCTACAAATTTTTGTAATTAATTTCCATTGAAATATGATTTACACATATGATTACACACAATTTGTTTCAAGCTCTCTTTCTGGAACAGGTGTTTGTTAGTATTTCCTCCTTGTGACATTTTTGTGAATCACTTGTGAAACATTTCTATTTCTGCTTCTCTCATGTATTTGTCCAATTTCTAAGAAACTGTCAGAAAATAAGCACTATTTACACAGCTTAAAATCAACCAAATCCAGGGAAGAATGAAAGTCAAAGAGCTTTAGTATCAATTGCAGCTTTCCCTTCTCATGTATTTCAGAACTTCACGATATGTGTGGGCTAAATCACAAGAGAAAATTATATTCAAAAATTTCTACATGTTATCATAAACTAGAACAACCATTCACATTTTAAGTATTATCTTCTTAAAAATAAGTACCTGATATTAAACAAAAGTAATGAAGTAGATAAGCTCAGAATACTGTGGCTGAGCATTCATTCTACTTCTGGAGTCTTAGTCTGCACACCAGAGAAAAGTGAGTGTAGTGGTTTTCGAAGATTTGGGTCTCATTTTCAATTTGCAGGTCTTTGTTTAATAATAAAGCAAGTATTAAATAAATGAACTTTAAAAAGTTTATTATACACTGGATTTATATTATATTTTATTGGACAAATGAGTTAGATTTGGAAAAAAGAAAAGGGGAAATCTTTTCATGTAATTTTAATGTATACACTCAAATCCTGCTGCCTCAGGAAAATCTCATGTCTGCCTTTTCGTAAATATACGCGCTGAATAACTGCAAACTTTCTTCCACTGTTTAATGCTTTCAACAGGTCTTCAGAGGGTTTCTTCCTTTCGCTTTCTTGTTTCTTGCAGTTCTAGGTTCTGATTTGTTTCAGTCATACTGCATGCTGCTGCATTCAGAGCATGTGAACATCTGCTTCCATTCCACATGTACTGTAGAGAATTAATTATTTTGCACATTGCTACAATGTATAAGCCAAGCTGCCTGAATGAAAGTTTCAGGGTTTTTTTGTCTGTTTTTTTTTTTCTTAAGACACATCCAATCATTATGAACTTATTTAATTCCTTAGAAATTCTACTCATTCGCCAGACAGGTTGCTGGAAGACATAATACTTTATAAATGTCAGCTTAAGGACTTCTTATGGAAACTCTTAGGTTACTGTACAGCTTTTCAATAACCAGATTTTCATGATTTCCTTTAGCTGCTGCATTTCTTAAATAATGTTGTCTTCAAGAAGTAGAACTACACTTAGAAGTCACTTCACAACTATTTCCTCGTCTGCAAAGCCCGAAACCTGTGTCATCTACTGCCAGTAGAAATTTTATTCCTGAAACCTGTGTCTTCTACTGCCAGTTTCTTTCTTCACAGCACTATGTCAAATGTGCATATGGTACTTTAATCAGGAATTGAGGATTTAACATTTGCAAAAAGAAATGTGCTCTCAGATATGGCTGCATCACCTTCAAACTGAAGGGTCTACTAAAAGATTAGCTGTTATTTGTTTGTTTTGCAGCTGATTTGATCTTCAGCAGATGTAGAAAGGGGCATTTCCTCTGTTCTAGGACGTTTAGATGCTGGGGGATTTTGAAGACTGTCATCAGACGGTAGTGGCCTCTCTGAAACAGGCAGATATGAAAGTCATTTAAGCTCAGTGAAGTCAGATTAAGGAAGTGAATTGGCTTGCTGAATTCGCTAACAATTAAGCACTCATGAAAGAAAGTGGTTTGAGATAGACCAGCATCTGAAACAATTACATGCTCGAGGTACAAGGGCAGAAAGTCTCCTTAAAACCTACCTGTGTGACCTGGAGGACATCACGTCCAAGCAAGTTTACTCTCTAGTGTTTCAACTGTCAGCTAATGTTCCCATTACTATTAAACTGTAGTGATATACAAGCAGCTACCTGAGACAACCGTAGTAAGAACACCACACTTCATACTGTCGTAAGAACCTTTCAAACACACACAGACAATGAAGAAGCTTTAAAATCTACAACTAGTTTTAGGTTTGTGCATGATTTGAGTTTTATAGCTTATAAGAGAAGCCCATGATGGAAAAAAAAATGATTGGCAAAAATATTTTCTGGATACCAATAGCCACAAAAGCTTACCATGTTCCTGTTCTGAGGAAGGAGGTAAAGGAACTGTATCTGTACATGCCAAGGTTGGTGCATCTGGCTTCAGTGATATCAAGTTTATTCTCCTTTAAAAGAGCAGAAATAGTTCAAGTACTTAAAGCTTCCACATCCACTTTATTTGAACATATACTATACATAGAATCCTTTAAATTTAATGTTGTTTAGATGTATATTACTATGTGCGATTTTTTTTTTATTATTATTATATGCTGAGCAGGGCATTTTTAGAAGTACTTTAAATACAGCCATTCATCTTTTTCACTAGAAAGTACTTTTGCATGTTATGTGAAACAGGCCTTCAGAAGATATTGTTTTGGTGAAATATTTTCAAGTTAAGACTGTCTGCAAAGGTAAGGATTTTAGCCTGTTTCTTCACACCTGTTAAGGCTTTTAGTTTGGCTACAACAGCTTACCATTCCTCTGCTAGTCTTGTCCACGTTAACACTTTAAGACTGTTAAAACTCTAGGGAATTTTTTTGCCCTATAAAGTCCACTAACAATTCTAGTGGAGGAAAAAAAGAAGTCCTTTCTTTACATCACACTCATCAGATTTTGTATTTTCTTCTGCTAAACGTCTTCCGGATAGCACTTAAAAATAAGCATAAGAGTGACATAAGATTAACTGGACTATAAAAATTACCACTGGCAGCACCACGCATATTACTACAAGATAACACTCATAGCATAATTAGCTAGTATGATAAAATATAGCTTCTCTCTCAAAAACCCAGGAAGATTAATTTGTGCTGTCACCCTGCCCTCTGGACAACAGTAACTTTTAACTAAACCTTTTCTCTTGTTAGTTCCCATACAGATGAGACGGACAAGGTGTAACGGTCAGCTTAACTTTGCTACTTCTTCATGTTTTAGATAGAAAGGCAAGAACTGTACGTTTCGGATTTGAGACATTTTGACCTTTTAGCTGCAGTACAGCTGGAACAAGACGTTCCATGTCAAGACAGCTACCACCAAGACACAAGGCTAGGAATTTATATCTAAACCTCAAACTTTTAAATGCAGCACAAGCACAGCTTGTCTTGGCCTTCGGATTTATGACTGCAAATGGCAATATAAATCTCACCTTGGCGTCTTGCTCCATGCTTGTAAAGTGTTGAGAGTAATCCTCCTGGGCTGGTTTACTTTAGTACTCTGGCTGGCTGGCTGGCTCATTTTCCTCTCGTCTGAAGATGAGACTGGAACATTTTTTACGCCAGCAGGTGTGGAAGGCAAGTCCTTACCGGCACCTGCGAGTGTCTTAGGTTGGAGTGTGGGAGTGCTGGGAGGAGTCCCCTCTGTCAGCCTAGAGCCTGGGGAAATGGCTTTGTGACACTGACTCTTCTTCACTTTCTTCTCTGTTGTACCAGGAGCCTTGACATTTATCTGAGGCTTCTCCTTCAGTGGTATTCCCAGTTCATCCTTCTCAAAGGTAACAAATGAACAGTATCCATCCGTGGAAGAAATTGCAAGAAAGGCTCCATCACTGGACCTGTTTGGATTTTTTTTCCATTAGGAGCAAATGTTAAAACTTTTTTCTTCAACTCCCAATCCCCCCATCTGTGACACACATCTGTTCCTCTTCTCTTCCCCCGAGTACATGCATACATCTAAATAAAACTGCATTCAAGCGAAAGACATGCAATTCAAATGATCTTCAAGTCTGGCCTTCACATCTGATTTAATCTCTCTGGCCTTGTCTGTGATCAGTGGTATTATGCTGCTGCTAGCACCTGCATTCACCTCAGCAGGCACAGATCAATTGCAGGTACAAAACCCCTTCAGGCACAGTTTCTGAAATATTGCTGAAGTCTGCCCATTTAGACCAGCCGAGCAGCTTAAGCTCTTTAGCTATGGTCCCCGTGCTAGGTAGAGATCCCTGTGCTCAAAATCACTGCGGTGCTCATATGGGCAGGCCCATGGTACTTATTTCACCAAGTAAATCAATCACTGATAAAAAACATATGCTTTCCTATTCTCTTCTGCTCCCCTCCTCCTGACACACAATGATTTTCAGTTTCTGAGCATGAGTTATAACTTCTGATAGAGGCTTCCACGTTGTCCTCAGCTTAGGAATACTGGCTAGAAAGGCGTAACAAGCCTAGTCCAGCAGAGGGATTATCCTGATTGCAAGTCTCAGCTTCAATTTTCAGCTCCAGTTCAGACTTCCTGCATCAGGCCAGATAAACTACTTAGTCCCATACACGAAGAACCATCAAGCAGAACTACACAGATAAAGCTTAATTTGGCCAGGATACTGATACCTGAACGCAGAGGTGACTTTTGAAACCTCTGAATAACATCGTTATTACCAGTAACACTGCCTGGACAATGAGTACTTTTCAAAGGCACCCAAGTACATTAGGATTTGTACAAATTTTCTATTTGTCTGTACAATGCTATCTACTTGTCCTTTGGCTGCTTGCACCTTGTTTCCCAACCAAAGAACTGTAATTCTTCAGTTTACAGGGCAAACGAGATGACTTGTTTGGATATCACAATGACAGTGACCAAAGACATGTCATAAATGAAACACAAAAATAAAGCAAGACACAGGAAGTTGTGCAGAGCCTCACTGTATAAAAAGGACAACCTCTCCTCTCCCCCTCCCATCACAACAACTTTTAAGAATCTAACCATTACATACCATGAAATGTCACTGAGGGTGTGATAATGTATGTTAGAAACATAGCCAAAGGGGAAAGACTGCTCAGTGTCATAAAAAAGCACAGAATCTTCTGAGGCAACAGCGAACACCAATCGATAGGGCAAATTCAACAGACCAGGAGATGATTTCTGACTAATTTCATCTAGAATGCAAAGAAATGAAAACACTGAGAATTCTCTCTTGTATTCATTGCAGGGTAGTAAACACACTAGTTAGTCATGAACCCAAACAAAGATTTAATTATTCATCAAGATAACGGCTGAGAAGATGGCACTTCTATAAAACAAAGCTTAATGTCAAGCACTAACATTTCTATTGCCTACAGATTGCCCCCCATTGTCCTGAGAGAGAAATCAGCAGAAGTTTAGTTCATCCAAGTTGTTAATATTTTGTTTTGTCTGTCACATTTTCCAGTTTAAATTCTTCAACGTATTTGTATGCACTTTAATACTGAAGTCAAAACAAACAAACCTTAGGAAATACTTTAATTTAAAGTCACCATAAATGTATACCACCACATTATATTCACAGAATCATAGAATGGTTTGGGTTCAATGGGACCTTAAAGACCACCTGGTTCCAACCCCCCCGCCATGGGCAGGAACACCTCCCACCAGAGCAGGTTGCCCAAAGCCCCATCCAGCCTGGCCCTGAACACTGCCAGGGATGGGGCATTCTGAATGACTCATTCAAAATAATGTATTTAGCTCCATGCGTGGTATCTTGGATTCAGCTCCTAGCTAATCTTTGGCTTCCAACATTAGTTCTTTGTAAAGACAGGTTATTCAGACTTGACCAGAAGCTGTGCGCTAGCTAGCTATTTTCAGAAATCCCTAGTATACAGACCTCCTGTTCACTTCCACGATTGTGGAAACAATGCACTGAAAAAAACAAGACATTACCATAATGTTAATGTAAGGTGCTTACGCTTACAGATTTGTGGACTACCACAGATTCTCACTTTTCAGGGACTGTACAGCAGAAACTAACCAGTGCATTTCGGAGAGCTACGGAGACTGACTGCAGACACTCGTCTCCTTACCTTGCACCACAGAACTACAATAGATCTAAAGATTATGATGGAAATACAGAACACAAGAACAGGTACTTTCTAAATCCTCCAAGGAATACTACAAATTGACTCTCTAATGAAAGAGGTTTTATTGCACTCCTTGAAATGAGTAAAGCTCTGCTTTTTCACCAGAATAAGAGTGGTCTTGTTAAAATATAAACACTCCTGGCCCCACAGGGCTCGCGATAAGGCTGTATTTCAATCTCCAGGTAAGTTCTCATGCAACTTCATACCGTTCTTCCCCTCCTCAGAACTCCCGTTCTGGCCAGTAACACCAGCATTGCTTCAAGTTTGGCTTCCTTGAATAAACATCAATGGTTGTTGCAAACTACACCAACTCTGTGGCGTTTCTGTGATGTGGGTAGTTGGGTCTAAAAATATTTCACTGGGTTGCTCCTTTAGTGCTAAGCCAAGTTATTTACTTTTATTCACAGAAAATGATTAAAAGTTAAATACTAAACAGTATTTCTGTAGCCGACATGGCCAAGAAGTTAATTAAGAAGTTAATTCGCTATATCAAAAGCTATTCACAAGGTACTTGAGGTGAATTCAGGGTCTTAGAATCAGGAAACAGTTTCTAAGATGTGGTACAACACTATCTTAAGGAATGTTAAAAGGCTAGGGAATAAAATCATATGGCCTGCAAATAAACAGCCACACTAGCCTTTTCACATGTTTGCTGTAAAAATCATAATCCCCGACGGATTTACAGTACCTTTATTAAGTGCTCGTCTCAACTCAAAGTAGACTGGGCAGCAGCGAACAGCAAGAGTTGCCTTTCCAGGACAGGGCAGATGACCCATAGGCCTTTTATGAAGAATAAGTATTTCAGAAAACAGCACTTGATTTTTTTTTAATAAAATGATATTTTGATCTTATTAAACTCTACCTTTTAAGATTGTTTCTGGAGAAAACATATGTGGTGTTTGTTACATTTTCTCCTGATTCAACACAGCCAGCTGCAAAAACAGGTAGAAACATTACTCATCAAGTCAAAAAGGTACTGAGTACACACTTTCTGCCTATAAACATTTTACTTCTCAGGAATTAGACTTGTCAGTTGGGCAAGAGCTGTGCAACCTAAATACAACTTTAAAAGGCATCCCAAATATTTATTTAATGCTGTTTGTGTTTCCCTTATATACTTCCCGCTCAAAGCTTCTTTTTAATGATGCCAGACATCTATAAAAGCAGTGCTTATATGGGCAAACTGATCCCCTCCTTGCAATGTTATTTCTACTATGACTGCAGAATGTTTTTTAAAAAGGATAAAAATGATGAGAGACCTGACAGTCAAAATAAACCACTCATTATTCTTCATTTCTATTTAAACAGAGCTGTATTGTTGCAGTGTACGTTTCAGTTAAGAAAAATGCCACAAATATAACTTTTATCACCAGAGAAGGTTGAGGTTCTGGATTGCTAATGAACGAGTATTGTGGAGTCTCTATTTCCTTCAACGGGAAGATGATTAAGGAGGAATGGCACAATACAAATAAATAAGCATCCCCAAGCAGTTTGAAAGCAATCCTAATGCACATTCAAAGTAAAGTATAATAAACATTACATGTTCTTACATACCTGGAGTGAGTAATAAGGAGCCATCAGGAGTAAAACTGAGTCTGCGGAAAAATGACTTCATGCTGTCATCATGAAACATCCGATAGCTCCTAGCCTGTAACATTGAAAATATGATTGCAAGAAGTGCCATGAATATGTCAGTTGGAATACAAGCGCGAAAAGTCATCTAGTTGTACAGTCCAACCTCACAGAGCTTTTAAAATAAAAGATAAATATTTTAAAAACCATAATTCCTTCAAACTCATTTTCCCCCTTTGCAATAAATTCTTCACAGCTAAGAAAAATAACCCTGATTCCTCATCAGCTAATCAAAACACTCTTAAGAGCGGTCACATTAGACCAGTAATCACAAAGTAGTAATAACCTGGAGAACAACATTATGTAACAGTCGGTGTAAAAACCTGTTTGTTAGGCATTTAGTTTTAACTCTAGGAGTAGAGGTTTAAAGAAAGCTTCTGTAATGGCAAAGAGACTTCTCTCAGGCCTGTTCTTTAGTCTCTATAAAACTGTTACAAATATTTCACAAAAAAAAATAAAAAGGAATAAAAAGAATTAAAAAGGTTATAGCTGGCTTAGAAGTGTTATTTTACTCTGAATTATTTTGGGGAAAAAAAAGTTCCTTGGTTTTTCTCTTTAAAAATAGTGAAAATTTAGGAAATTCTAATCCTATTTTTCTTAAAAATCAGCCCCCCCTTTTTGTAAATTTCAGGCTGTTGAATTTAAAAGATTAATGCTATGTCATATCCATTCATAAATGTACAGCTACACTCTGACAGACGCGTTTTAAATCTATTAAAAATTCGTCACACATACTATTTTTTCCATGACATTTTTAACATTTACAGCCAAAGACGCTGTGTTACTACTTTACTCAGCTGAACTTTCAAGAGATCAGCAGCAGCAGGCAATGTTCTTTGTTAGTCACTTCTACAATGACAGAGGAAACCTGAAGAGGTCTCTACTCATAAAACGTTAAAGTTAGATGCAGACGAAAGTATTTGATATGTGGATTATTTGAATGGAAAATATCTGTCCCTTTAGTTTCGGAGAACAGACTAACTCATACAGAATAGCACCCAGCACATTCTCCAGTACCATCAGCAGCAGAACAACACACCTCTCCTTCAGCTCCCGACCCAGATGGCATCTTGGTAACGTTGAATGCTACACGCCTGGTTTGTGTGTTGTATACTCGCAGGACCCTACATGGTGGAGAGCACAGTTAGCTGTAGCCAGCTTCCCTTCACCTCAAGTTTCACATAGCATTACAACACCTCACTTTTCAGCCAGGACTGCCAAAAATAAATGACAATCACACAATAATTATAGCTCTGTTCATGAGACAACGCCGGGGAGGACACGTCTTTATGGCTAAGCAAGCAGTTAATCACTGACAACTATTTGACTCAATGAGGTTTGTAAGGTACGAGCATATATATTCATAGAGGAAAAAAGGAATTAATGGACAGTGAACAGCCACGCCATTCCTACCTGCGCTGTAGTAGCTAATAAGTTCCTGTGGAATAGGAACTCTCCTCAAAGACAACTAGTTACATTTCTAGGCTTTAATTCAGTTTCCTTTGGAAGACATGAAAACCAGAGTATAACTCCACAGAGAAGGTTTGAGCTCCACTGACTTCATCTCAGTAAACAGCAGGTAGCCAAAGCAAATCCAACTGCTGGTCCCACCATCCCGTCCTTTCTGCCAGCTCAGACACCCACTGAAGCCTTCACTGGGTTACGTTGGTTTGTGTTTCACTGCTGTTCGTTTTAATAGAAGCACACAAATTTCACATAACTGATTATCAGAAAACAGAGGCTCATAATGACCTAGCAGCCATTAACTCATCATTTTTCTGAGCCTATTGCGAATCTTAAATCAAAACTACTTTTCCACTACTACAGTAATTTTCCTTGCAACTGGTGCCAAATGACACACATTTATTAGCCAGCTGCGACCCCTCCTGAGCAGCACACATGCCCTAGACAGCTTAAGCTGAACTGCAAAGTTCTGACAAAGGCCAAGTTTATGAAGTGTGTGTTTGCTTTCCCAATGACATCACTTACAAAACTGCTTGGGATGGAGGGAGCAAGAGGGTGAAAGAAATATATCAGTGAAAAAAAGTATTTTAACTGATTTCTTAACCTGCTTATACCTTTCTCTAAAATGCATTGACAAGGATGGACTTATTAGCTCACTGACAACCAGAGAATGCAGCAATCTCTTCAGATGTATCTGGTATCTCTAACGACTAATATCATGAAAGCTTATTTCCTGAAGACAATTTTCTAAAAAAACGTTATATAAGCTTACTTGCCATTTAGAAAAGACACTCAGACCTCAGGAATCATTTACCACAAGCAAAAAGTTTACTGAATTATCATGTTGCTTTCACATCAACCTTCTTAGACAACAATCTGAACATAGATAAAAGTCACATTTATCTCATACACATGCTTTCAATTCATCCTCAAGTAAGAAAGAACACTAAGGCAAAACACTTAGACCATCAGCTCACCTATCACAACTCAGAGTTGCAATGTACTGGCCTAGAGGATCCCAGGTTATTCCTTGGACATAACTCTTGTGTTCATTTAATATTGAAACCTTCTGCCCTGAAATTACAAACAGTTTCCAAATTCTGAATTCAAATGTGTTTTAAAAACATTTCTTCATTTCAGAAATAAAACAAGGCAAGACGTTTTAAAATACAAACTAGTAATTTTTTAAACAAATTTATCTTGATGGTACCTGACATGAATGTTGGAAACAGAAATATTCTAGACATACAACAGATTCTAGACATAAATTCAGCCAATTGGTACACGCTAATTTAAGGCTTGTTCCCTACAAACTAACGCAGACAAGCAGCTTGGTTCAGGCATCAAATGTGCAAGATGAGTATATTTCAAAACCTTTCTGATTTAGAAAAAAAAATAACCATGGAAGTCTAGAGTACTCCTCAACAATTAACTGACTTTGGCTGAATACAAAGCCAGAAATTCCAGCACTAAAACACAACTGTCAGCTGGGGCTAGATAGCCAGGCGCTGCTCTCTGGAGCTGTGGAAACTCACCTACTCTGCTGAGCAGGCACTGAACAAATATACTGCATGAATGCTGACTGATGGCTTCCACACACACAGCTTTCAGAAATACCTCTACAGCAGTGCTAACTCATGCTCTTCCACAGCTCACTGTATCATGAACATCTTTCAAAGGCTTGAACTC
Organism: Anser brachyrhynchus; assembly: GCF_964034855.1. NCBI lineage: Eukaryota > Metazoa > Chordata > Aves > Anseriformes > Anatidae > Anser > Anser brachyrhynchus. The sequence continues at coordinate 115,369,258 of NC_137694.1, read as the reverse complement.
TCTGACCAACATGAATGTCACAAATCTAAAGCATCGTGATGAGGTAAATTTACAGAAAATTGTCATGAAATACTATGTTTTAAATACCAGTGACAGACTTTCTTCTAGTGTCATAGTGTCGCTTTGTTTCAAAGGAACAGCTCTTTGAAAAGATTACACAAAGAGTCGAGGCCATGCTGCGTAATTCCCGAAGTCCTTCTGCCCCCCTTGTTCTCAGACAGTGACCAACAACACATGCCTAAGAGCCTAAGAAGCAAGCAAGCACGTAATGGTATTTCTCCAGGATGCCCTGAGAGTTGCCAACAGTTTGTGCCTGTGGGATTTCTAAAGCCAGTGATCTGGTCTTTGTACTAAACAATGAAATCCCTATGGATTTTTATTATTAATTTTCTTCCTGCCATTTTTTGTTGTTTTTTAAACCATGCAAGCTTTTAGCCTGGATATTATAAGAAGCTCTCCTTGAAGCTCTTTACTTTCATGTACCTCCAACTTCAACCACAAAGCCTACATTTTCCATTAATGGCTTCTTACTTCCAACTTATTAGTTGTGTCTCCACTTAGAAGACACAAAACTCCTCTGCAGCAATAATTTAATGCTAAAAGAAAGCAGCAAGAATGGAAGACATTACACATATACTATGTAAGTAACATAAAAGGACATCCAGCTTTTTTTAGTAAAAATTTGAATAGATATGTCCATTTAAAGTTGTTACAAGCAGTCCAAAATGCAGGACATTTCATCACTATCTGCCTGCACATACTTAAGCTCTGAGCACATACACACTTAGTTGAACATTCTTGTATTTATGGTAAAGGAGTGTATGTGAACACAGTTAGGAGGATGGGAGAGATATTAAGCATCCAAACCAAGAACACGAAAAAACGTCAGCAGCAGAACATTTATACTTCCATGGGTGCACGCACTGAGAAATTAACCTGGATGCTATTTTTTTTTTAAATTAGATACTAAGTATAAGAAATGCAAGATTAAAGTTTAACTCTAGTGAAAGTCAAGTATTTCCACATTAGATTAGAATTTAAAATAATGATTGCACTGCTAATAAGAAAACACCAAACCACTCTCAAGCAACCAAACCTAATTGGTTACTACCAACCATACATACATGGCTGGACACTGCAGAGTGCTAAGTATTCTGGGTTGGTCCAACAGAACTTCTACAGTTGGGCTTGGAGAATATGAGCAATCCCATGGCAGTGGGATGAAGATGAACAAAAGTTTTTTGCTGAACAGAGCCTAAAAAAGTGTCACATCTTGCCAAAAGAAAAGGCCTACATCCTACATGTTCTTTCTGGATTTGACCGAGGTAGTTAGTTACTTGATACCTGTCAACTTTTATGTGTTTGTTGGGGTGGGGGGAGGTGAACGAGTAATACACAAGACACTTGTATAGGAGCTTGGGGAAAGAAAAAGGGCACGGTTTGCTTTCTCAGTGAAGATATGAAGAGATGACTTAGTACGCTTTGCTGGCCTGAGGGTATCCTTATGTGCTGGGCTATCTGCCTCACAATTCCAGAAGTTTAGCAACTAAGTGGACTGCTCTCTCACAAACAGAAAATATTTTTAACCATTTTGATAAATACCCTAAGATGCTTCCATCAGTACTGGAGCCACAAATAAGAAAAAGCATTTACCTTTATTGACATCCCACATTATTGCTGTGTTATCTACAGAAGCAGATGCCATGTAATTTCCATCAGAAGTCCAACAAATATCGTACACGTCTTCTAGGTGGCCTCTAGAAGCCGGAAGAGAAGATACCAATTATTAAGGTGAACAGATACATGTAAATGTTAACAGTTTTGCACAATTTCAGGTTAAAAAGAAAATCAGAGATCCAAATTAAAAAATCATGGAAGTAAAATGAACAGCATGATTTTCAGCTTCTAAAAAACTCCCATATTCAGGAGGTGGTAGAACGTTCTTAAAAGCACATCCTACTTCTACTCAAAATAAGCCTGCCTTTTCAACGTTCCTTTTTTTCCACAGACAATAAAAAACCTTGCATTTGAAATTGCTTTTGAATTTATATCTAAAGAGCTACAAATGAATAGTTCTAGGATGCGTACGAACAGAACACTACACCAAAGAAGTCAAGTGACACAATTCAAAACAACTTTACTGCATATTTATGGGTTTTATAAAAGCAGTAAACAAACATGCACGCTCAGCAGAACCACATGAAACACAGAAAATTAAGGTTGATTTAGATGCAACTGAACAAACTTTGTAAGATATTCAGAACCACCTAGAAGGACTTCACCAAAACCAATATGTATTGCCTGTAGTTTAAAGATTTGCCATACAGTGTCATAGCTTTAATAATTAATATTTAGGGAAGGGGGTTTGGCTTTGTTTGTTTGCTTTAAGAGCTTGATGCTCCTAAGGATCCTGCCGGTACTTCATGCAATTTCACTAGCACGTTTGAAACTTTGTACATAAACCTCAACAGTTGCAAGGAATCTAACAGTTATGTACAGCACAGTTCTTTTTTTGTAAAATGGTGTAAATCCTTAATAATTTTATCAGTATAGACGGAGACCTAAACTTTTAACAGGTACTACACAGAAAATGGAGCAGGTATAAATACTGCTCATTTGAAGTACTGCAGAACCACTTATTTCTTTCAATCTTCTGCTGAGTGAGAACAGAACATGTTCCAACTGCCAGCACTGGTTTAATGCCTTAGTCACTGTCAGCTAATACTGACCTAGACTTACCAGGCACAGTGTGTATATTGTATTAATCACTGTATAGTTTGAAACTATTAAAAAGAACCAGTTGTAAAAGACTGGTCTAGCTTCACATCTACTGTCCGGCAAACTTCAATGAACCATTTCAACTACTGACATTTTTTTGCTTTAATAATGATCAAAATTTCCACTATAAAGCTAATAAATAAAACTTCACATTTTCTTTAAATATGTATACACACACACACACACGTGTTAAAGTTTAAGTGCCTGCAAATCTCATGAACCAGTTTCAGAGCACATCAGTTATGTCACGTAAATTAAGTCACGTAAATGCCTTAACTAAGAGGATGCAGGTTGGCACTGTATCAAAAGAAAAAATAAAAGATGATAAAAGGATGAACATTGGAGTAAGCAAATCTTAGAGAATACTGAAGTTCTAAATACACTGAGCAGAAGACTGTACTATATGACAAAAGCCACTGCAGAATCAAAAACCCAGAACAGAAAGCGAGCTAAAAAATATTGAGCTACCTTAAAGTTTTAACAACTGTCCAGTTTTCCTTGTTGAGCTGTGCTTCATCTTCATCCTGAAAAGCTAGTGGTTCCAGTTCTTTGCTATCATTCAGCTTCCACAACAAAATAACAGCATCTGGAGAAGAAATACTATGAATACTTTTCCACTCATTGTTTTGTTAACATATTACATTTAGTTTAACATTACAGTTATCTCATGTATGACACATGAAAAACAAGCCTTAATTTGTGATGAGGAAGAAGAGACTGCTTTACCCTCCAGTGTGAGCTACTGATTTTAATCTAAGTATTTTTTATGTAATGCTAATAAAAAGAATAGAGAGACTCCCAGGAGTTAAAATGAGAGTTAAGTGCTTGATTTCCAATTTACTTTTGATTAGAGCCGGCTATGGTTCTGCACTTCAGGCTTTTGAAAATCTTCCATTAAGGTAGGTAACACTCAGCTCTGTCTCACAGAGCACCCCCCCACCTAACGCTGTCCCTGCTGCGACTGAAGAACCCACACGGCCCTGGAGGGACAGGGCTAAATTTACAGATTCTGCCACAGCGTCTCAGTATGACGCTAGGCAATACACTCAGTCTCCCTGCCTCTGAAACACAGACAGCAATTATTTTATATCTGGAATACATCCTCTCAGACACACAGACAGTGAGAAGTTATTTAAGAACTGCATGGCAAGTATTTGCCATGTACAATCAGAGGGCACACAGCAGTCCATAGCTAGAAGTGCGAGAGACAGGTATGAATAAACCCCCATGTTCATTTTCTCCCCTCCACTCACCAGATGCACAAACAGCTTCTTTATGTTAGCTTCTTTAGGCATTATCACTCACCATCTCCACCAGATGCTAGGATCTCACCGCTGGGAGAGAAGCGCACAACATTTACTGCTTTGGTATGGCGGGCGAGGTTGGACAAGAATTCCACAATAGCTTTTCCATCTGGTCCTTTTTCCACTTTCCATATCTACTTACAAAAGCATTACAGGTAGTTTTCAGAAACAAGATGTAAGCTGTGGTCATCACTACAAGAATTCACAATTTACTCCTTGGGCAGTCATTCTGAACTTATTATCTGAAACTCTGACAGCTCAAGCTGCAATAGCACAACATTTTTCTCTCTACAAACTACAACTGTAATTATATTGCAGAATTATTTTAGTCTGATGAAATGCATTATCAAATATTTCCCATAAATTTAAAAAACAACCACCAAACACAACATCATTCTCTTATCTTTCATCAGCAACCTCCACCTTCAAGTGAATTTGACACGTCTGTAGATAGCGATTTTAATATTATGGGTTTACAATAACTCCAACAACCACAAATAGTAACAATCCAAAAAAAAAATAACAACACCCAAACACCCTTATCTCTACAGGAAAAAAAAAGTGTGGATGCAATCCAAACAGTCCAGATTGAAAGGACAGGTCTGATCTTTGCATCTCAGATCCTCTGGTAAACCAGAATATTTCTCCACTAAGAAAATGCAGCAATAACAATAAGAAAAAGAAAACCTTCTTATTTCTCTCTTCCTGCTTATTGCACATGTAGTGAGACCTCATTACAATACTTTATTTTTCAAATACATCAGATGTGTGAAGACTGACAAAACATAAGCAGACTCAAAAGATATTTAAAAGGTAAACTTATCCAAGACTGATAGATGGATACACACTCACATAGCAGAAAACCTGCGTGAATTCTTTGTGTGGGAGTTTGTTACCAAGGAGCACAGGGAGGCTCCTGGTTGCAATCCTTCTTTATGGCAAGATAAGTTTGAGGAAAATTGAAGGGTTAGCACTAGAGTTTTTAGCAAGCAAGCCAATTTTTTCCTTCTTTTTTTTTTTTTTTAAATGGCAAACCACCATGCCTGGATATTGAAGGGACATACAGGGAAACGAACAGCCCAGCAGGATGGGAACCTACTCTGTTTCAGTTTTAGTTCCAAAAAAAAAAGGGGAGGCAAAAAGAAAACTGTGCCTCACTAGCCCATTAACTTTATTTAAGAAGATGACTAAGATGCATTTAAAAAGAATGTCGCGCTCTCAGTGCATTCGTTTTCCCAAAGCTTTCCAATCAGGCCTTACTTTTAAGAGAAAAAAACTGCGATTACTGACTGACTAACAGGAACAATATGTATCAGGAATTTTTATGACAGAAAGCAACTGCTTGGTTTTGCAGTGGTGCATCTCACAGACACGTCTCTTGGGGCTTACGCTCCTCAGCCACCTGATACTGTCAGGGGCGACCCTCAGGAGGCTGAGGACGGGACTCCCAACGCCTGCCGACACCGACCCGGGGCGCTACTCACGCGGACGGCCGTGTCGACGCCGGCCGAGGCCAGCCGGTTGATCTTCCCGTCGGCTCCGCGCTGGAAGTCCAAGCTGTACACGGGCTCCTTGTTATGCCACGCTATTTCGCACGTGATCACCTTCATGGCTGCTTGAAGAGAACGCAGCGAGGCGCCGCTCCGCTCACCTCACGGCCCAACCGCCGCCAACGGCCGCTAACGGCCGCCGCGCGCCCCCCGCCCCTACCTGCGGCGCCGCGCGGCCTGGCCCCGCTCCCGCCCGCGAGCGCGTTTCCCGCTCCTGCTCGCCCCGCCCCTGCCGCCGCCGCGGCGCCTGCGCAGTCGGACCCCCCCCCAGGAGGGCAACGCCTGAGGTGGGGCAGCGCCCCCCGGCGGGGCGGCGCCATGACGGCGGGCAGCGATAACAGAGCCTGAAACGTTGGGCGTTTTAGTTTGGCTATGTTTTCAAGAAAAGGACACCTAAATAAAGGGCACTGCCTAAGCCTTCTCCTCCCACCCAGGGTCGCCCAGCTTTCTGACGAGCTTTCTGCTTGAAATAAGGCAGCTATGCCAGCCGTGCTGCAGAGCATTTATTTATAAACAAGAACATCCTCTTGGGGCACTGGTTTTGATCTAGCAAACTCAAATTTATTTTCTTTTTTTTTTTTTATTTGATTTTTTAATTTTTTACAAAAAATACATTTTAACAGGTAAATAAAAACCATTTCCATTAGTCCACTGTTCAAAGTGTAAATGTACATTGTAAATTTTCAATTTTTAATATAGACATATGCTATATTTTGAGAGTCACCTACAATAAACTCAACTACGGGATCCGATGAAATGTAATAAATAAAGAAATGGAAAACTACACACCAATAAATGGAAAATATAAACTTTTTAAAAGTCATACAAAGTTATATTACAGCCACCTCTTCAAAAATCAAACATTCAATTTAGCCATTATAAAGTACAACAGAATCACATTATCCTTATTGGCATACAAGAAAAGATAGCATCTCCAAATTGAAATGCTATCCCTTACAAGAAATTGAGCTACAACTTACTTGGATCATGTTCCTTTTTAATCAGGACAGTTAGCAGTGCAAAAGCCAAAATCATTGGCTTGACAAAAAGTACAATTCCTAGGTATGAAAACACTGGATGCAGTTTCATGATTTTTATTTTAAAGCAAGAACCATTTTTCTTGATCACTTTTTGGATGATGAATAATACCAGACGTAGAAGGTAGATGTGCTGTCTTTGCCACCTCTTCTCGTTCATGACGACTTGAAAAGAAAAGCATGCAACAGGCTGAGGAGAATACTGTCACCACTGTAATAATGTTTTGTCTCAGCACCATTTCTTCCAGGAAGTTTCTGCGTGAGCATTAAAGCATAGAACTAGTGGCTTAATAGTTGCTGTGAAACATTTAAGGAGGTTAGAAAAAAAAAAGTGTGACTCTAAAGGATGTCTAAACTTGAAGACAGCATAAAAAATTGTATTTGAACACTTTCAGCTTTAGCTTACTGTGTAGTTTAACACCACAGATAAGACATGCCTCCTTTTCGAAGTTATTTCTATTTCAACCAGATAATCAAGGATTTAGTAGTCTGACCCATTTATACACAGCATGGCACATTGATAGGAAAGTAAGTTCTGGAAATGAGTCTCAGCACCCTCACATGCCAGCCTGAAAGACTCTAGGGCAGAATACATGTTTAATGCTACAGCAGTTCCCCCCCACCCCCCAAGATAACATATACAAGCATTTGTATACATCACAGAACCTGTATGTCAATCCTTTTCAGCACTGGGCTGCCCTGAAAAAACACCTTCCAAGTCTCAAGAGGTGATGTTACAGCTGAGATCCTCCAGGAGTCCAACCCTAGCTTTTGATACGTTCTCTCCAGTTGGCCACCAGAACGTTTCCCATTCTGTCAGATACCTCTGACTTGGAAAGAAGTGGGCAAGAGCTGCAAGTTGAAAACCAACCACTCGAACCTGTGTACTGGTACGTACTGGACTTGGGAACCAGCACTGTTGCATTCAGATGGGACCTATAGATGTTCAGATAGGAACTACAGATGGTAGAACTGAACATCCCTCCCACTGCACTCAAACAGAGAAACAAACCCTAGGAAACAACAATCAAGTAGCAAGGGCAGGACACACATAGGTATGTGGTCTCCAAGACTGAAAAGGCTGAAATATCCCATGGCTTTGTTTATGCTGGAAGATTATGTACACAATGTTCGTAAGTGGCACCAAAAAAATCCAAAAGGGAGCCAAAGATCACCCACTTTAAGGATGAGACCCTTAAGGAATTTTTTCCTCTTTTGGTAGTAAAAAACATTTTTGCCCATATTGGCAATATTTGTGATCTATTATTCACATTTCTAGAACATTAATGCAACATACAACATTTTTGATAGTAATGAAAATACTGTAGCTTACAATAACATCACCGAGGTTTGTTCTTAGAAGGAAATCAAGGAAGGCTCTTTTTGCATTTTTAATATATTCTACTACTTCGATTTCAGAAGAGGAAAAAATTGCAAGTATCAACGCTTATATAAGACCAAAAGTCAACCAAAACTTCTGTAGAAAAGTATTAAGATTCCTAATCATAAAAATATTTGCAAATTTAATTACAAATACATTTTAAAAGCAAAATCCTTAATTAAGTACATTGGGGTTGGTCAATATTGACAGTGTTCCTTTACGAGGAAGTTAAGATAACCCCCACTGTATCCGTGGGAACATCTAAACGCATAGAGTATATACACTTATCAATCAAACTATGTCAAATATATAAAGTGAAGAAGCAGTATTTACACTTTTGAGCCTATACAAAGGTTATAATGGAAGAACAAATACGAGACTGCTAAAATCTTAAGATATTAAGTACTACTGATTTCATGCATTTGTTCTACAACTTGTCCTAAAATTTCATCTACCACATCAATATCGTAATTTACTTGCTGCAAGTCTAGATCAGGCATGATCGTAGCCAAAAGTTGTCCAACATTCACTCGAAGGGAGCGTAGTTTCAGGCTGTGAAGAAATAATTTGATATGTTTAGATATAGATAAGTTTCATGTTAAAATACACACAACTTTAATTAATAAAGCTGGACTAAGGTTCAATAATGCAAAGGCTCTGTGCATGACTTCTGTAAACCAAAAGGAAACTGAAACTGCAACAAGATAATTTCAAGATCTACTGATTTTTCAAAGCTGATTCTTGAGTTTTTAATTTTGAAGGTGTACATTTCCTTAGCTTCAAAGGAATACTAAGAATTCTGCCCTTCTGAAAAGAAGTTTAATACTTCCATTTAAGTTAGCAAATAAGCACTTGCACAATCCTCTACCCCACAATACCTCTTTATTTCTCAAAACAGTATTAAAAAAAACACAATTTTTATACATCTAGAATCACAAACTACTACCACCAATGGGAACAAAAGAAGAGAAAAAGACAAGAAAAAAAAGGCAAGAAAGAGTAGCTTGTCCAAAGGCTTGAAATTATAAAGAGGAATTAAGGTAGGAGTTACAGTACAAGGAAAATACTATTCCTCCTCTTTTTGCTTTCTTTCATGGTTCAACTGCTCTATTGTCCTCCTGCCCAAATTGCTTCCATATCGTTCATTCCTTCTCTTGAGCATTTCCTTCTACCATCATTTCCTTTATTATCTCCAGTAGCCAGTCTCCACAGTGCCATCAAATCCCAATAGTACTTGTAACTTCCACCACAAGCAATGCATGTATTCGCTAATTCTTCCAGTCAGATGCAGTAAGCAGAAAATGAAATGCTGGCAGGTGAAGGGGAAATTGAACCCCAGAAAAACTTGGACTGAAAGGGGTCTCTAGAGGTCATCCAGTCCCTTCCCTCCACTCCCTTCAACACGTATTGAAAGAAGGGCTAACTCAAATCAAGTTGCTTTGGACCTTCTTGTGTTTGGAAAATCTCCACAGACGGAGATTCCACAGATTCCCTGGATCCCTTTTCCAGAGTTTGACTGCCCTCACTGTGGATATAAGAAAAAAAAGTTTAAACAGAATCTTTTCTTGCAGCTTGTTTCTTTTGCCTCTCATCCCATCACTGTGCTCGCCAGAAGCCAGACTTCCATCTTTTCTACACCCACATCCAGCTGCAGAAGAAAGCACTGAGATACCAGATCTCAAGGCAGCTTTTTCTTCCTAAGGCTATTTCCCTCAGCATCCCCCCGTGCATCAGACGCTCCAAGCCCCTAATCACCTTGGTGGCCCTCCAGGGGCCGGTGTCTTTCATACACCAGGGAGCCGCAAACACTCCCTGTCTGGTCTCACAGTGCCCAGCAGAGAGCAAGAATCACTTCCCTCAAGCTGCTGGCTGAACTCTTGCCAACAGAGCCCAGCAGGCACCGGGCCCTCCCACCACAAGAGCGCACTGTTGACTCACATTCAAACTTCTAATCCCCACCACCGGCCCAGGAGGAGCCTCCAGCTTGTTCAACTGCATGGGTTGTTCCCCGTGCATCTGAAAAACGTCACTGCTGCTCTGTTGAATTTCTGTGAGGCATCTTGCAGCCCATTTCTCCAACTTGTTGAGGTCCCTCAACAACATCCCTACCTTCCACCGTATCAGTGGTCCCCCTCCGATCTGGTGTCACTGAGAATCTACCAAATTCATTTTGCTGTCATCTAGGCCATTAATGAAGGCATTAACAACAGTTGGCCTTGATATTGATCCCCAAACTTATCAGACTGGCTAGTTTTACAACCCACCTCCCAGTCTACCTATCCAAATCATAACTCACAAATTTTGGTTATAAAATTATGGCAGCCCACATGGAAAGCTTTCCTAAATTGAAGGCCCATTTTCCCCTTATCTATAGAGCCAGTCATCTCATTGTAAGAGGTAATCAGACTGGAGAGGCACTGTTTGCCCTCAGTCAATCCACACTGGCTGTTTCTAATCACCTTGACTATTGTGAGGCTGCATGTGGCATCCAGGCAGATTTGCACCACGGTCTTCCTGGGGACTGAGGTTCCACTGACCAGTTTGTAGTTCAGATCCTCTTACTTGCCTGTCCTGAATACAGGTATGACAACTGCCTTTTTCCAGGCATCGGGAAGCTTAATTGACTGCCACAAACTTCTGGAGATGTCATCACAAGGCCAACTCCATCAGTTGATCAGCTCCCACTGATGCCTGTCACCTGGTTCCACAGACTTGGTTGCGTATGTTGAATTTGCTGAAGTGGTCCCATAATTCAGTCACCTTTTATTCCAGGCAATGCTTCAATTAACAATTAGGCTCATGGACCTTGGGGGCCAGAGGACAGACCTCACCAGTGAAAACGAAGGTAAAGGAGGTACTGAGTACCTCAGTAATGTGTCTCAGGTACCTCACATCCTTTGTCCACAAGGCCTCTGCCCCACAGAGCAGCAGGCCCATAGTTTTCTGTTTTCCTGTTGCTGCAGCTGTGCTTACGGAAGCCCTTCTTGCTTGTCCTTCACAGACCTTACTAGTTTTAACTCCAACTGAGCTCTGGCTTTCAATTCCATCTGACATGCTCAGGCAGTGTGTCTATATTCCTGCTGGACTAATCATCCTTCCTTCCACCTTGTACATGTGCTTCTTTTGTGTGTTTATTTCTACTAACGGAGAGCAGCAAAATCTCGACTTGAAAGCATAAACTCTTGTTTAGTGCAAAGATATACCCTGGACATGACCTAGTTCCACAGGACTGCTCTGCAGCAAGTTGCTATATGGGAGAACAAATCAGTTCCAAAACTGAAAACAAACTCTTTCCAGCAGGGTACAGCAGATTCAAGAAAGAAAAATAGCATGCAAAAGCAAAGTTCATCTATACAGCACATGCTAATAATCACCCTCTTTCTTGCCTTCTTTCTCCCTCCCCTTGTTCTGTAAATTGTGTCTAGAAATTATCTTACAACATTTTCAATATTTAAAGAAGTGTCAGTAGGGAATTATATTGTGCAATGGTCAATGCTGCTCAAACAAATACCTAGATCATTAAAAAAAAAATACCCGATGAAGACATGAAGCATGAATGTTACTGAGCTGGGAGTCACAAAAGGCAGTAGAAAAGAATTCCAAGCACCAAGTTTTATTATATGATTATCAGACATGACCTTCAATCAAGGTCTTTCAGATACAATCAGCCAGCCAAAATCTTGTTTGATATAGTCTAAAAAGAACAAAATTGATACCTTTCTCCATCAGAAAAATTTACAGTCTCTTCTACATTACTGGTTGTAGAATCATTTGCTCGTGCTACCGCTTGCGGAATTGAAGCTTTTAACTGTGCGATTTCTCCTTTGAGTTCTTCACATTGACAGGCAATTTTATTTTTTTCCACTTGTAGCATTTCAATCTGGCAAGTAAATCAAAATAAACAACTTTATACATCACATCAATTTGTGGTGGTTAAAATAAATATAACCAAAACAAACTATTTGTTGACTGCTTTTAATTAACTTTTCAGGGAAATGTCATGATATGGCAAATTAGACAAACTGCTTTTGAGCAGCCAGCTGAACACACCGCACTCTAAACCTACTTTGTCAGACTCTCAGGTTTGCTTTTTTCTATCAATGGAAGCAAAAAAACCATAAGATTCTAGCCTAAGTTAGCCCCTTTTAGGTGGCTTGATTAGTTAATAGACTGGATTTAACTAAACAACATGTTAGGTACTAGAACTGCTATGAAACATGCCTTCAGGAAGACAGAAATTTATGTCTTTAATTGTCATTTTGAAGCATATCACCGTTTTAACAAACATACCTCATTTTTGTAACTGTCTCTCTCAATGCTGCATTTGTCCAGTTGCCTGAAAACATCATCCAGCTGCACAGCAATTTCGTCGACCTCACTCTTACTTTCACCGTCAGCACACTTGCTGCATTCAGTCTTTAAGTTCTGCAGAGTACTGCATTGTTCTTTTAGTTTTGCTATTTCTTCTAAGGCCTGTTCATACAGCACGCTTACTTCTGCCAAACTTCTTTCATGAATGTTTTCTTCTGCAAATGAAGAAATTGTCTCAGTTGACTGATGGCACATTTCTTTTTTCACATACTTATTATTCATTTCTAGTATCCTCTGTTCCAGTGTTTCTACTTGCTTGGTTAATACCTCACATTTGTTTTGGTACATTTCTTTTTCTTTGTTTACTAATTGCAGCTGATTTCTCAGTTCATTTCCAAGATCTGCAGATGTCTCAGAAAGATTATTCGCATTGTGCTGCTTAATTTCCACTTCTGCACTGGGAATTGGAATTTCAGTCTCATCTTCCATCTCTTCCTTTTTAACCACTAAATTTGGGACATCCGTCTGTGTTGCAGAGGTCAACTGTTCGCTTTTTGAATCTGAAGCACTCGCGCTGCAAGGTTCTCCGACATCACTGTTTTCTATCTGCTTCTCCTCCTGGTCCACATTAATACATTCAGTTTTTACCACTGGAACATCAGAATCTGCTGAAGGCTTTGGAGTGCTGCTCTCCTCTAAAATAATGACATCATCGTCATCATCATGGTTGCTGAATGTTCTTTCACTTAATCGAGGTGTTTTTAAAGACACAGGTGTGACACAGCCAGGTGTCTTCCGTTTCAGACTGAGGAAGAAAATATTAAATCGATTATTGTATTGTTCAAATACTGCAAAAGTCATTTGTTTTAAACTATGTTTAGTGTTTCGATAAGCACAATTCAAAACTGCTACTCAAAGAAAGAGATGTCTCCCTGCAGCACATCTTAAGTCAGTAGTCACAATAAATACCTTTCCTGTAAGAACAATGGCTGATATTCACACTAGGTTATTACTTTCATACATTATTTTGAGACAGACTCAACATTTAGGGATAGAGAAGACCTGTAACAGAGGTTAAGTAAAACACACTGTAGAGTGAGCTTAACGCAATACAGCCTTTTCCTAAAGAGAGACAAATCACTAAGCAATTTTCCTTGCCAGTACAGTGTTTTTTTGCTGCTTTCCTTTTTCTTCTTCACAAGGTTTCTAGGTATCTTTAATTAACACGGTTCTTCCTATAGTACCAGAAGTGACATACAAACTTTGGCAGCTATGACCCGAAGATGGGTCTGTACCCAACACCATCACTTTCATTAAAAAAATTATTAGGGATAAATAGGAATCTTTTTTGTATAGGTTCACTAACCTGTTGTCAGAATCAGAATGAGGTGAAGATACTGATCTGTTTGAAACTAGCAGAGGTCTTTTGACAGAAGCATTTGATGTTTCTGGTAAAAGTGCTCTTGGAACAGCTTCCTTTCCACTCACAGCTGAGAACGTTTTAAAGTCTTTACTTGAAGAAACAGGTGTTTTTAAAAACATTTCATTATTGATCTATAAGATAATGTTAGTTAAGAATAGAAAGAGATATTAGTAGATTCTTCAGAATAGGTTTAAGTAGTTCTATTAACTATCTGAAAACACTTAGAATTATGACAGACATTTCTTCTGTGTACTGCAAGGATACAGAAGCAATATATATATTGCAATATGTATCTCCATATAGCAATCTCCTTGACCCTGGCTCAGTAGTTTGCAATAAGAAAGGTGGACTAGACTCCTCAGTTTTCTTTTTAAAAAAAAAATTTTTTTTTTAAAACCTCAGTTTTCTCAGCTTAATAATCACATACGCAAAGAACAAACAAACAAAAAAACCCACAACTAAACTCTACTGATCTGTATCAACTACTGTTTCCTTTGTGTCTCTCCAATGCTGGTTTTAATTTTACTTTTTAGTGCATGTCTTAAACATAGAAATATTAGAAAGCAGCAAGGTTTTTTTTTTTTTATATCTTAACTACAAATTTCTGCTGGATTTCTCAGAGGACTCCAGCTGCACAGTCCTCCCCGTGCACAGCTGCTTTCTGACAATAAATCTTTCTGATCTTACAAGTCTTTCTATAGAAGAACAGAAATAGAAATAGCTATTTTAAAGTACGATGTAGAATCCTGGGGAAGAGATTTTTCCAAGCAGCTTTGTAGCTGGGTCTGAAGTCTGACCATCATACACAAAATATGGGATAGATGTTTCTGTTAAGTTGCTCATAATTAATTCAGTTTGTCCAAAATGAACAAACCATTTTACTTTTAGAAATTACTTTTCTACTTGGATAAAATTAACTGCAGGAAAATGAATACAATGAAGTAGATGGATTAAAATAACACATGCAAAATCTCCAGAAATTGAGTGATCTGAGGTTAACAGTTAGAGAACAACCTAAATCTCACTTTATAATTCAGAATCAAATTTCCTATCTGCACACTCCCATTACTAAATCATTTTGATTTGCATCTGCATTCCATTTGAATATGAGTTCCTCCTTGCAACACAAGCTTTCAAAAATACAGCTACTACAAATTCTACACTTACCCCAGCCCCCCCAACATTTTTTTCAATAAAACCTTTGTTTTTATCTCATCACATTTCCCTCTACAACAAATCCATTTTCAACAATCAGATATCATGTCATAAAAATAGCTATCCATGACTGACATCTTTTCTAGTACTATTTCGTGAGGCAGCTTTGACCCCTTCAAACCCTTTGTTCAGTACTGCATAGAACTCAATGCTGTATTTGCTATCATTGGACAGCAAAGATGGGGGATTTTTGGTTTACTAAGAGTGAATATAGCCTATACAACCAACAAAACAAAACAGGCTGTTGATCCAATCATCTGACCACGAGTTAAGGCAACCTAAATCAAAGCCTGGCCTACTGGATCAAACTGCAGAGTATTGTTGCCAGCAAGGATAACCCCATTACCAGCGTCAGTTTCCTATTGACTTCAGGAGAGTTACCTGGTGGCAGTAGTCCAGCCGTTTCTTCAGTTTTTCCCTGTCTCTGCACAGGAGCAAGGAAAAAATAAAAAGCTTAGATTCAAAGTGTTAATTCATTGTGAAACCAAATCAACTTACATCTAAGACTAAACACAATACACCTTATTTGGCTAGGTACATTTCTAACAAACACATTCTACTTTACTGAATGAAAATTTTCTGCATGAACTTAGAAACTATTGTAGTTTAAATTTAGCTTAACTTCAAACAAGTTCTCCCTCAGATCAAGATTTTAAAAAAAATGTTTAAAACAATTAAAAAAAGCCTTCTAGAATGCAAACCAGAAATTCATTAAAATGCTCAAGTCTTTTTTTTTTTTTTTTCCATATACCTTAGCTAAGAATCCTCTCATTCTTAAATAAATGCATTGAGGTAGTCAGCTGCTTCAACGTGGGCCTTGAAAACAGTTTACCTAGACAAGGGCTCCTAACAGATAAAAGGGACTGTTTCTCTCTAACATCCCAAACTATCCTCATACTGCTTACTACTATGGAACGCCACCCCTCTGAGAACTGTAGTGAACACCAGCTTCTTGCACTATTCACCTCACTAGTTATTAAATGAGAGGGACCTCTTCTGCTATGACTTTTCTATTTTTTACTTAAGATGGAAAGCAAGCATTAGTCAAAGAGAGAAATTTGAAGGTCCTGTCAACATGCTAACATTGGAGAAAAGAGAAATGCTATTCAGCTAGTCATTACTATGATCAGGTCTTGATTGTAGGGCGCTATCTTCTGATGGATATATTCCCAGAAGGGTTGCAATCATATCATAGGTGAAAGAAAACAGTGTTTAGCTTTCACATTATTTTTCTAGCGTGGACACACAAGAAATTCTCTAGTACTCACTTTTTCTTATAAGTTTTCTCATATGTGGGATGTATTAAGTCATCATCTTCTGGTTCTTCTGGCACATTACAATCCCTGAGTTAAGAGAAAAAAGGCCAACAAAAAGAGCTTAACATACATACTTACATTAGGTGATATAATAAAAGGTAAAAGCAATAGTTTGGTATTTATCTAAATCAAATTTTACCGGAATTGTGGATCAGGGTTCAGTGAGCAGTACCACTTTTCTGGCAAGTGCTCTATTCCATCTGGAAGCTTCCGCCACTTCAGACATGCATCACATTGTACCCATGTCTGATCAGGCTGCTTTCTGTAATGAAAAAAAACCAGAACTTTCACAATAAAAGGTTATTTTCATGATTGAGCATAATGTAGTAATAATAGTATATAAAGTTGTTTTAAATAAAAAGTGATACTCACTGGATCTCCTCAACTGGCAAAGCTAATGGATATTCTTCATTTTTCTTTGCTTTCATTTCATTCCAGTAATCATTAAGCTTTTCTCCTAGAGCCGCTATTGTGAGTCTAAAACCAAAAGTTTTTTAAAAAACACCTTAAATAATAAAATTTTAGAACAGAAATAACATTTTTAAAACTACGCTGAAATAATAAGCATATGAGCACATGAATATTTCCATTTGCGCAACAGTGAGCTTTTTGCTTTTAGCAAACCCTAGAAGTTCAGAATTGTGTGAAGCCATGTTTGTCAGCTAGGAAATCACAAGAAATTTTACTTGGGACACAAAGACAGTTTTAAACTGAAACAGAGAGTCCTTGATTCAGAAGCACTGTGCATGTACAGTGCAAACCCTGAAGCCAAATCATCAGCTAAGCTTCAATCCTAGAAGAATCATGGTACAAAGCTGCCTCTGTCAACCCGGTACTGAGGCGGGTATCTGGCTGTGTGTCTCTATAGGTTCATGACCACTCTAAACTGACCTACAGCAATACTACACTGAGACTGTAAACATATATTCACATTAGTGTAGTATATACTCTATATGCTGCTAAAAGAAGCAGGCCAGTTTTCCCCTATATTCATTTTTAGCTGGATTAGTTTCCTGATCAGGACTTACCATGCAGTGGCACAACTGTTAGAGCTGGCACACAGCAAGGAGTGGCGTAGAAGAGGAACAAGTCCCACAGGTGAGGTAAGGGTAAGACCGCCTATTATCAGCATGCTGATTTATGTCAGAGTTAAGTGACTGGAAAACCAGAGCCTGTGAGCCAGTCCCTCCCCTCCCATCTTATTCCAATACCTACACAACCCCATGCTTTGAACTAACACAAATGTCTAGGCAGTGACCTAGTCTGGCCTAGAAAGTTTCCATCTGGATAACCTCCAAACCCAAGTCATGAATTCTGGTGCCAGAAAAAGGAAGTAGCACAAGGGCAGAAATGAGCAGCAATGCTTAGACTGAATCGTGTCTCTTTTGGTGAGGGGAGAGAGACAAGTCAGCTTACATTGATCGTGAAATTACAGCATCTGTTTTTCATTTCTGTTCTGGGCTGCTTCTGAAAACCTGTACCAGCAATCTTTGTAGAAAGACCTTTACACAAAGATCTTTAAGTACCTCTATGTCCATATTACAAGTACAAAAAAAAAAAAGCCAACAAAAAACAAGTAAAACGTTCAATGCTCACTGTGCCAGCCTGTGGGAATGTAGTGTAAAATTTGGTTAACACAAATGACTATCCTGTGGCATATCCTCTGCCAAAGGAACTGTTAGTGCAACCACAAAGGAAATGGTTCAGGGAACAGTTGTACTTAAAAATGAGCACAAGAGCTATGTTATTGTTAGAATGATTCCCTAGTCTGCTTTAACATGTGTTCTCATTAATAGCTCTTTTAGTATAATAGTGGCAGACACAGGGACTGCTTAAAGCTGGCAGTATCACTGCAAAGAAGAGTGCAAACCGTGCTGTGAGTACTACTTAAAAATATAGGCAGATTAACTGTAGTGGCTGCAACAGTCATCTTCCCAACTATCAGGCTTGCTCCTTCTCCACTAAAAGCTGCTGTTTCAACAGCAGGAATGACCAGGAGCTATAGCAGGGGAAGTCTGAACTACAATTAACAGCTTAGTTTGTGACAGCACTCTGATGAGGTTTCTGGGTTACCTTTCTAAGCAGAGCTGCATATAAATCAGCAAATCGGGAAAAGCTCCATGGACAGTTAAGCTGTCCTTGTCAGAGGAACACCAACAACTGGCTGAAGGGCAAAACATACAGCTTGAAAAAGCTAATGACTTCTCCTACCAAAAAGTCCACCCCCACCTATGTTTGCAAGCCAATACCCCCAAATTAAGTCCACATTAAAACCAAGCGTTAGGATAGGTAGAAGGGAAATCTGCTCCTTTAAGCATGTCTGGTCTGGTCAAAGGAGCCATAAACAAGTACAGAGACAGACCTGACTGACACATGATAAGGGAGGCAGTGATAAGAACAAACCTGGTCAGTCACACTAATTGTTAAAGACCTGTGGAGTGTGAGAATGTTTATTTTTTCAGTTGGGAGGATGAGGAAAAGGAAGAAGATAAACACAGAGAACCATAAAACCCGACCAACTAGTATTAACAGAAACAACCAGAAACAAACCTGGACAATTACACTAATTGACAGGCTTATCAAGAAACCGATAAGGATGCAAACCTGAAGGCCCAGGTAGTTGGAGGGAGGTCAGTGGAACTATGCCAACTGATGAGGCAACGTGCAGGGGAAGAGGGAGCAAAAATGGGGGAGTTAAACAGAAAGAGGTATAAAAAGAGTGCAGATTGCGCATAAAACAGGGACTATCAGCATGCTTGGCTGACAGATCCCTGCGCCTGATGCTTAAAGTATTTCCTATCCCCTTATTAAATCTTAACTATCTCTTTGTTGCATTCTGTCTGCATCGTGTATGTGCCCTACAAGGACTAAATGCCAGATGCTGGTGAGATCTACACATGCAAGTGGAAATTGGTGCCAGCTGCTGGAATAAGACTTGGGGTGTGGGCACCTCAGCCTGCAGTGTTGGCTGCTGGAGTAAGCGAGGGTCCTCAGTAGTTGGAGGGGCCACAGTTCCTTGGGTCACAGGAGGGTCCTACAGACTTCGGGAACAAAATGCCAGCACAGGGGGCACCACTGTGAATGGATCTGGTGCCAGCTACTCAAGTCAGACTGGGTGTGTGGTCACCCCTGGCCTGCAGAGTTAGTTACTGGAGTGAGTGTTGGGGTCTTCAATGTCCAGTTACTGGGGCGGGAACAGCATCTGTCAAAAAAAGCAGCTAGTGTGGAACCAGTGAGAGTGTGGGGCTCCGTGCCAGATGCTGGAGCAGGACTGCAGGTCACAGCCCAAGTGCCTGGTGCCAGCTGTTGGGGGTGTGTGGAGGGAGGTAAATGTCTGTACCTTCCTCAGACTTGGTGTGCATGGGGATATGCATGTGTATTCACCAGCAAACTTCAAGCTGGATTTGGCAGTGAGTAGGAAGCCCGAGATCCAGGCCAGGGTATCAAGTGAGCAAGGGTCTATGCTGGTACATTCAGGGGCACTTGTGAACATGGTGTGTCTGTGGGACAAGCATGCAAATGCTGCCTGTTTGCCAGTGAGCGCTGCGCTAGACCAACTAGCAAGCAGTAGGCATGTAGGGTGGATAAGGCGGCCTGGGATTTGGTCAGAGGGGCTGTGAAAATGCTCAAGGGATCTGTGAATTTGTGTCTGCTTGTGAATATAAAGTGTCATGGGCGTGCCCTCACTAGGGACCTTCAATCTCTACAAGTTGAGGAGACAGGAGGGTACTTGGCTGTCTATGTACATGTTTTTCGTGAGTCCTGTATGCAGGTGCTATTGAAGGCAGCATCTTGCCTGTAGAAGTGTGTGTAACCAGCCACGTCAGCGTTTTGTCTGTCTGTATCTCTGGGATACGTGCTCAGCTTCCCTACCAGTTCAGCCCGCCAATGGGAGAGTGGCAGCTTGTGCAGAGAGCCTAGGTCCCCAGGCTGGGCAGGAGGGAGGCCTGGGACAGGGCTGCTGGAGGAGGTGGTTGCTCCTCATATCCCCTAATACAAAGCAGCACAGAAAACAGAAAATAGCTTTGTCATCACGAAAGGAAAGAAATTAGAGTAGAAAAACTCACAAGGTTTGCATCTAGAACATTTTCCCTGGACAGCTTTTCTGCTTCAATAACTCGCCCCCTCCATCCCCCTTCCTTCCCTCCATACCTTCCATAATGCCAGAACAACCAAGTCACAGCAAAGCAGTGTAAACACGCTAGGAAATTCGCCTGGATTAAAAACATTTCTGATTTTTATTTTTTCTTTCAAATCAAACTAGATTTCCAATCAAGTTCACAGAGCAACTGTAAGAAATACCACACTAGATACTGACTGATGGGATGGGTGCAGATGTGAGAAGTGGCAACCCTGAGCCAGAAATAACAACAGGAATGAAGCTACATTCCAGATCACAGCTGCCTTTGGGGTATCTTCTATTTTAAATGCTCTCTCTGTCAGGTAGACAAGGACCTCAGGACATTCAAATCCACGCTTAGGAAAGAAATTGAAAAGAACAGCTGAAAAATGTCCAGAGAACTGTCTAAGAAATCGTCATAAAGAGTTAATAATATGGGATTCATACCTCACAGTTTTAGTCATCTACTACACAAGTAGCCTGAAGCTAGTGATTCTGGGCTCATCCTACAACCAGCAAAGGGCAGAGTTGCATCCAACCACTTTTGAAGGCACACTTTAAAGGCACGCACTTTAAAATGGCATGTATCATACATACCCTTGATTTCACTGACTGCACAATGAATGCAGCATGACCAGCATAGATGTAAACACCCTACCCCTACCGTTTGGAACAGTCATGCAGTTTAATGGTGGAACATAATCATTTATTCTTATTAAGAAGGTTAAGAAACCTTTTATGGTCAAGCACCTCACAGTGAATGACAGTATTCAATAAAAAGTTTATATAAAATACATAGTTACCTGTATTCATTTGTGTAATCAAAATCTTGTTTGTTATGAGTTGGTTTTAGGAAGTTGCACTCAATAATTCCAACTACACCAACACCCATGTTATTTGCCTGAAAGAGATTAAGATCTATCAGGAGAAAAAAAAGCATACCAAATTCCATGCTAAAACCATAAGACTTTGTCAAAGGTAATCAAAACTTATATACACAACAAGTAAAAAACTTTCTGCTTATCACCTGTCTCCAAGAAACCACCACCACCCTCCACCCCCCCCCCCCCCCCCCCACAACCCTCTTGACAAAACACCTCCCCTGGCTAAAAACAACTGCATACAATTTAATGCAATTTTTAATGGCCGTGCAAAGTAAAAAATTAAAATTTTTATTATTTAATTAAAAATTATATTAAAATTTAAAAAGTTACATCAATATACTAGTTTCTATCTGTACTCTTAAAAAAATCAGCATTTGAGTGAGAATTATTTCTAATGATGTTAAAATATTTTTCAGCTTAAATTCCTACCTTTAGCTGACAGCCAACTCTTTCATAAGCTTTGATGAGTCTGTTTTTATGGTACATCATTATTCCATAATGATCTTTGTTTCTGCAGTTAAATCCAAAAGTAATTCTTACAGTTTTAGCCTTTTACCAGATATTAAGGAAAAGTCTGGTTAATGTCATGTAACACAAAACTGTATTTACTTTGAGTGCTTATTCTAAACTGGGTCCTGGAACTTCTTTTTATTTTTAAATATATTGAGACAATTAAAAACAAAACAAAACAAAAAGCTGCAACATTCCCAGCAGAATTGAGACAGCTTACGTACAAAGTATGTATTATATCATTATATCATATAGTGGCTTGGGTTGGAAGGGAACTTAAAGATCATCTAACTCCACCCCCCCTGCCATGGGCATGGACACCACCCACTGAATCAGGTTGCCCAGGGCCTCATCCAACCCGGCCTTGAACACCTCCAGGGATGGGGCATCCACAGCTTCTCTGGGCAACCTGTGCCAGTGCCTCACCACCCTCACAGTAAAGAATTTCCTCCTAACATCTAGTCTAAGTGTCCTCTTTCGGTTTAAGACCACTCCCCCTTGTTCTATCATTATGTACCCAAGTAAAGTATCCTTCTCCATCTTTTTTATAAGACCCCTTTAAGTATTGAAAGGCAGTAATGATATGTCCCCGGAGCCTTCTCCAGGCTGAACATCCCACAGCACTCTCAGTCTGTCTTCACAGGAGAGGTGCTCCAGCCCTCTGAGCATCTTTGTAGCCCTCCTCTAGACTCACTCTAACAGGTCAAGATCCTTCTTGTGCTGGGGGCCCCGGACCTGGAGGCAGCACTCCAAGTGGGGCCTCACAAGGGCAAAGTAGAGGGGGAAAATCACCTCTCTTGACCTGCTGGCCACCCCTCTGTTGATGCAGCCCAGGACGCAGTTGCCCTTCTGGGCTGCAAGCACACACTGCTGGCTCATGCTGAGCCTTTCATCCACCAGAACCCCCAAGTCCTTCTCTGCAGGGCTGCTCCCAATGAGTTCTTCTCCCAGACTGCACTCATGCCTGGGAGTGCCCTGACCCAGGTGCAGCACCTTGCACTTGGACTTGTTGAACCTCATTAGGTTCATGCGGGCCCACTTCTACAGCCTGTCCAGGTCCCTTTGGGTGGCATCCCTTCCATCCCTTCCTTCTTTGGTATCAACCACACCACTCAGCTTGGTGTCATCTGCAAACTTGCTGAGGGTGCACTCAATCCCACTGTGAATTACCAAAGGATACATTCAAAAATTTTGGCCTATATATATCACGTTCAATGAAAGCAAGGCTTTTGGAAACCAGCTGTGTTTTTACTTTTTGTCCTCGCAGAATGATCTGCATTCTTGGCTTCAGATACAAAATACTGCAGTAAGCCTGCAAAACACACAGTAATTCCTGTTACTCAAAAAGACAACAAGAAGACTTTCTCTATCCCCCCCAAAAAACCCACACCAATCAAAAGCCATCAAGATATGAATACTTTACAATACACATTATGTTGGAAAGACAATCCCAGGTTTTAATTAAAATGTTATGAACTCATTTGTGTCAAGTCCCCCTACATGCACACACTTGAATCCACAAAACCCAGGAAATGCAAGGGTGCATAAAATACAAATCACATGAATAGCAATTGAAGGAGAACTTTTATGAACATGACAAGTTAATCAGGTGTCTGAAGATGCACTTTTATCATTAAGAGCTCTCAATCATGCTCAAATGCACAAGCCCGTATTCTTATTCCCTACTGAGATCTTTAAGATTCTATTACAAGCTTAAAAAGAAAAAAAGCAATTGTTAACTTTGTTCCAAATGACTGCCTTATCAAACTACACAGCTTTCTCATAGGTGTGTCAATCCATGAATTTTAGTCTGCCTTTCATTCACCATATTTACACCTTCAGTATTTGAAGTGGATTAATGACTTCAATGAGCCTTGGAATAATTGAATGTTGCATTTCAACTGGAACAATACTACTGAATATTATTCAGAAGAAGTACCCAGAACACCTAGAAATTCCAGGTGCACTTTCTTACAAAAAAAAAATCACCTTCAAAGACTATCGGAACAATAGCGTAAACAGTGGCTGTAATAATTAGCCTGCAGACATGGTCTTCTAATGGAACTGCTTCCCAGTTCCTTGATGTCTTTTGAAACCCAGAATGGACGCTTCACCAGCTGAAAACTAGCAAAAATTTATTTGAGGCTTCATAAAAAACAGTAATCTTCTTCTGAAAAAACGGCAAGTGTTTACACAAGTCCACAAACACATTTCATGTTTTTCAAATAGTGTCAATATGTTGCCTTAACATTTATATTCTGACATTTGTCTTTCTTATTGTTTCCAATCACCAACTCTGAAGCATGGTATATAATGTTAAAACAAAAGCACACATCTTTCAGTTTCCACAAAAGAAATAAATGAAAAAAGGCATACATACTCGTAGTGAGTAGTCGCTTTCTGGAACAATCTGGTCTAGCCTCTCTTGTTTTTTATATCCTCTTTTCCCTGTTTCATCTAAGTCTTCTGGAATCCTGATATCATATTTATCCTTGTCGAAGTCAAACTCCGTTTTTTCATTTTTATCTCTAAGAAATAAGATAAAAATATACTAATTATGAAAAGGGAAAAAAAAAGATATTGAGGTGAACCCAGAGGATATCACAAAGATGAAAGAAACAGAATTCCTTTAGTGTTTTTCTTCACAGACTTGCTAAAATTCACAAATTCACCAGCTCCTTTTTGAAACCCCAGGAATATGAGAGAAGTGACAACAAATGAAACTTTCATAAGTTCTAATTGTATTCTAAATAGGTTACACTTCATTAATAAAAATAGACAGTATAAACTGTAAATAATGGATGAGCCAAAATGCATGCATTCCTTCTAAATGAAAGATTTTTTAACACTGAAAATTGCGTTCCTAAGGTTTTTATTGCTGCAGAAGTGACACGCTACAACTTTCTAACTCAATAATACTTCATTGTGATTTCTTATTGCAGTGCTCAACAGATGGTTTCTTTTATTTAGTTGCAACTGACAGACGTTTTGCATAACACTGATAATATCATAGTTCGCAAAAAATACTCCAGCAATAAAGTATTAATATTGAAACAGCTCTGTTGGGTTTTTGAAAGTAGATTTAGTTGCAGCACATTAGAAACAACAAGAAAAAAAATTCCTCAACTGTTCTCTTCCACAACTTCCAATGAAGACTCTCAAATTCAGAGCATGAAAACTACCCTGCATAGTTAGCTGACTTTATTTCTTGAACAAAAGATAATACAAAAAAGTGATCCACATTTCTAAAAATAAATGAAAGTTTATCTGGATAATGCAACTTAGTTTTTGAACTGTACAGGAGGTAAAGTTTTTCTTATGGAGTACGTGGCAAGAGGAAACAATCAAAATTAGTAATACCAGACCTTGTTACCTCCAGCTTTCTTGCATTAAAATTTACTCTACTAAAGTGCCTTAAGATCCCTAAAATACAGAAGTTAATGAAATAAGAAGAAAAGCGCCTTTCATCTGCTATAATTCACTGAGATTTTGTTCTGTCCTATAACATTTTACCTGTAGTTATCCCAGTCTGGGTTTCCTCCCTATACTTTTTTTTTCTCTGATGGGGTAGAATAAACTGAAAAACAAGCTATTTTCCTGCCAAATCCACTGAACCGTGAAACAGTTCAAAATTGCTTCTGATGGATACCTCGTTATTTTTGGTATTTAAAACTCCAGTAAGCTGAACACTTAAGAACACAGTACAAGGAAATACATTCCCAACCAATTAGCTCTATCACTGTTAAAGGAGTGATAAAGCTTTTCCAGACAGGCCATCAGACAGGTTCCCTGCTAGTAAGACAGCAGCAACCATGCAAGAAAGAGAGGACTGGGAAAGATGGGAAATGATGACATCCAGCTGCCACTGCTGCAACAACAGATTTAAAAAAAAGGAAAAAAAGCAGTAAGCCCAAGCTAGAAAAGGCTGAAAATCCATACTGCTGCGAACAATCCCACATACTTAAGTAGATGAAAATAAGTAACTATTTACTTGGAATTCCGTTTACATTACAATAAACAGTTAATAAGTTTAGGAAGGTCCAGGTCTTGCCATATCAGTTTGAGGTAACACATTTATAATTCATCTATTTCATTTTTTCTTCTGGCAAAATCAACAGTATTTTATCAAAGGGAAATATGAAGTCCTTTACATTCTCCTTCCTCCTTTGCTACTAGAGATTAGCAACAGTTCTCATGCAACACTATCACCCTTCAGATATGAGTTTGAGTCTAGTTTTCCCAACCGCAGCTGACTCTCCAGTCTTTTGGAGTTACTCTACAAAAAAAACAACCCTTGTATATTTGCATGCTAAGAATAAATAACAAACGAAATGAGAGATAAGAGAGACTGGACTTCATCTTACCTTCTAAGATTCCAAATTATAATTCTCGTTCCTTTCTTCCCCATGATAGCATCTAGTTCTGCCAGTAACTTCTCCTCAGTAGGAAATAAAGAATGCGTTAAGATAGCCTTCAGGCTGTTTTTGGATTCTGTTGGATCACTTATCTGTCGTAAGCATTACGTTAATGAGAATAAC
Source organism: Anser brachyrhynchus (assembly GCF_964034855.1). Lineage (NCBI taxonomy): Eukaryota > Metazoa > Chordata > Aves > Anseriformes > Anatidae > Anser > Anser brachyrhynchus. The sequence goes on along the minus strand of NC_137694.1, from coordinate 115,342,891 downwards.
TTTGAATTAAAAAGAAAAAAAAAAAACTTTCAAAAGATGAGCAAACTTTGACAACGGAATCCTCTACTTCTCACAGGCTTTCATTCCACATCTCAGATCTCCTACAATTGTAAAGATTTTAACACATTAGTCTAAATAAATTGTAAGATGGGTAGAAGGTTATCTGTAAAGATAAGGAGATTTCCTTCAATGATGTCATCACCCAAGTTTTGCATATACACACAACTTTTTGCTCAGAAATTGTCGAAAGGATATGTTGGTTGTTGAATGTCACTATAGGAACCATGACATGCTCTGCTTTTGTGACCTCAAGGAAAGTCTGAGATAACAGGCCAACACTCATGGTTTCTCCATTCTTGGTGAAGACTATTGCATCTTTTCCCAGGCGCATGGACCCCGATTTAAACCCATTTCCATACAGTCCCACTGGAACACGGCCATTCATAACAGATTTCTCACTGAAGCCAAAGCTGAAATGTAAAAACACATTGGAAGAGTGTAAAAAGCCCCACAGCACTTGAAAACCCGGAAGATGCATTCAAAATTAACATTAACTTAGACATTGAGTTCATCTCTTGTTTTAGAGATCAGGTACTGCCATGCAATTAAAGAACGAACAGCTAATGTAAATCCACAGAAATACAACCTATATAAAATTACTAAAATCACAGTGCAAGAATTCAGAGAAACGTACATTCACCTTTTAAGTATCGATAAGAAATATCATATGCCTGGAATTATCTGCATTCACACAGGTTTCTAATAGTTACCCCATGGCTTCACAATAAGTTGTGAGAAAAGCCCCTTTGGGTTATGTTTTTCTTTTCTTCCTCCACTTGCTTAAAAATGTGATCTACAAAATTTTCCATTGGTAACTTCTCATTACATTTAAAGTAGAATGCAGTAAAATGCGTAACTATGTATGGAGCATGGGATTTCACAAGTAAGCTATTAATTATGGTATCTTATAGAAAAAGGAAATAATTTGAATTCAAACTTCCTCAAGTTTAAACCCAGAGATTTATCTGGAGGCAGAAGAATATATTTTATACTAAAAAAGCTCGAACAGCAACCTCTTTGCTAACTGTAGAAACAGGAACTGCAGAAAGAACAGTTCAACCCTTTAGAATATTAAAAGGTAAAATGACAATCCACACCAATTTAACTCCCACTCCCTTAACTTTTCCAGAATACCTTCTATTTTCTATACTCCAAAGGGTTTGAATTGAATATTCCTTTGTCTCTTGTTCACTAATTTAGTCTAAAGCAAGCTTGAAGGGGAAAATGATTCTCCTTAGCTCCACTGAAGGGCACTACAGTTTACTTGGCACAACACCTGCACAGAAAGTTAAGTGGGAATGTTTACAGAAAGGATAAAAGGAAATTAGGAGATAAAATACATCTCCAAAGCTGTATGAAAGCTATACTAGCATCTGTCTCTTCTAGAACCTCATTTGGGTAATCACTCACCTTCAGAAGTGCTAAATTTAAAAACGAGCTTAGTAGATTACATGTGATAGAGAGGAATGAACTGAGCAAAAACAGGACTAGAAATTGGAATCTTTACAAGAAAACAAATTGCAAAAGAGGTTATCTACCTTAGCATTTTGTGCAGCTTCTCTGTGTTCATACCATTTCCATTATCAGTGAATGTCAAGCATATATTGTCATTTATCACTGTTTTGTCTATCCATATCTGCTTAGCGCTCACATCTGGATCATAAGCATTATCTGAAGATTGCAAAAAAAAAGCAAACAAGAACAGAACACTGAAAAAACAAACGAATTTAACACTTTAAAATAGGTTCACACAAAGTGCTTAATTCCAGTGAAGATGTCAGGTAGCAACTCTTCCAAAGTTATTTAAATGCTTACGTGGCATGCAACAGTGCTGTATCTGGTAGGTATTCCCCCCAAAAAAATCCACCAAATGCTAGTCTTGCAACACTGACAAACAGTGATAAGGAACTGCTGTCCCTAACTTTATTATGATGCTGTGCCCACACAAACTTGTATTTGGTGAATATGGCATCATGGGCTCTCAGTTCTGCATTTGTGCAGATCCTAACAGAGCTCTAAAACTGCAGCAACTCTTCAGCTCCGCGGTTAGATACGTCATAGTTGCAGAAGTTTTGTGCTGGCACAGAGATGGATTTCTCAGAAAAGTCACTGAATATTAGCCAAGCTTTACACAGAAGTATTTTTTTTATTAGAAGCTTTTAAATAAGTAAATGTGCTAAAAATTGTCTCCTAAAGTATTAACCTCTTTATAGTTGACAACACTAGATCAAAACATTACAATGAAACAGCTGCATCAAAAGCCAGCAAACCATGCCTGAAAACAAGACAAAGTTTTCCAGCTATTCCAGACGACAGTACTATACAGCTAAAAACTTAGTCTGAGACGAGTGGTTGAAACAGAATGAAATGAGTGGTTGAAATTGAAAACAAAACCCAGACAAGTTTTCTAGTTTCGTTTCCTGTTTCCCAAGCAGCTGTTGCAACATTCACTTTTCTCTCAGCCACCCAAACATCTCCTCTGACTGACTTCCAGGTATTGAGGTTATTGCGCACAATGCAGACAATGGCTCATCACTAATATACCTGGCAGCAAAAATATCTTACCTGCAGTGGGCTTTTTAATTGGGAAATAAGATTTGAAATACTATCACAACTTCAGATAATCAACTTTGAGACATTAAAAAAGGCAAACAAAAACTTGAAGCCACCCCCCGTTCCCCCCACATCTCAGATAGTTCTGTGAAACCTAAAACTTTGACTCCACAGGTGCAGGAAATTAGGTGAAAAAAATTATTGCTGCTCTACTACCATATAGATTCTTTATCAGCAGAGTTGACAGTCACAAATATATGTATCTTGCTACCGCAAGTTTTTCAGATCTAAGAAGGTATGACTTTCACAGAAGAGAATTATAAAATGCTATACCCTGACCTTCCTACTCACTGGATTTGAAAGAGCCTGCAGCATTTCTACTGCAAGTGCAACCGAAATCATGGTACCGCAGGCATTTCTTGGATGCAAAGCTGGTTTAAATCTCATCTGCACTAGAAGCAGTTTGGCTTCTCTTCCCGCCACCTCTGTGCTACTCATGGAATTTGGAGGTTGGGGGAGCTGGGATGTGATGGCACAGTAGGAAGCAGTGCCCCTGCCTCACTGCCTGTTTTGCAGGTTCACCTGAGGGGCAAAACCCAACAGCTCAAGCCAACACTGCAGGCTGTAAAAGGAATTACAGCTTGACAGCTTTCTATGAGCATAAACTGCAAACTCCATCCACAGCGAAAAAAAATCATAAAAGCATTTCAGCATCAACAGAAGAGAACATTTCAAGTACAATTAGTCTGAAAGTATTCAATACCATACTTAGTGCAAGCTTTCTGATTTGTTAGCTCACCATCTCTCTCTATTTAACCTCTTTGATGCAAGTATCACAAAGAGTTCACTTTAATTTAAGCTAAGGACTGTCAGGAGAGGCCAGCAATATAACCAGGAAAAAGTTGACAGATGGGAGCTTAAAAAGCTTATTTTATCCTATAGACCATTAGGTTAAACTAAAACTCAGGCCTCTATAAAGTAGCCCTATTATTACTGTTTGATATTTGGCTTATAGTATAGCCTCACATAGCATGAGAAAGACAGATTACAAAATCAACTAACTAGAAGCCTTTACACCCAGCATGTTGCTACTATGCTTCTGAACCTTTGTTAAAGCAAAACAAATGACAAAAGAGGCAAAGGAAGGAAGAAGGCAAGCTCACAAGCCTTGCACAGCACAAATCTGTTAATTCCAGCCAGGTATGGCATGGCATAAAACAGATTAAATGACTTAACATGTCAGTCATGACTTACCACCAAAACAGCTAGTTCTTTCCATAGTCATGTGGTTCTTGTTTCCTTGTGACAACTCTCCCTTTATCTAGCAGAAAATTTTCTTTCTTTTGTTAGGTTACTTTTCTTCTGGCTTAAGAACTGACAAAACTAGAGCATAGGAAGCTAAAGAATGTGACCAGAAGAGCTGCTCCCTTTGGCAAAAGCAAACTGCTTGATAAGCCGAGCAAGTCTTTCCATACCACGCCTTTATTTCAAGGGACTAGTTAGAGAAAGTAAGCTAATCATTCCCCAACTCAGGAAACATGCAACTCTGAGAATATCCAGTTAGCGGCTATTCAAAATAAAAAGCAAGACGATAAACAGGAGTTAATATATCAAACACACTCAAACCCCCTACAAACAGCAGACAGAGACCATTACAAAAACCAGGATTCTTAGGACATCGATGGACCAACCATTCAAAGGAACCACTCAAGTATAACCCTGAAGATGTTCAGCCAGAAATTTTGTAATCCAAAAGAATAAAATAAGGATGTTTGAGGAATACTGTGTCAACGTGCAGAAATTGCTGTTGGATATTTTCAGGAAGCACTGAAGTGAAGGAAAGGGAAAGGTCCAAATGGATGGAAAAAATGCACAGGATAACGGAGGCGAGGGAAGAGTGGGAATAACACAGGCTGACTGCATGAAAGCTGTTCAGTACACTTCTGTGGTTGGAACCTTTGCCACTCTGTTGTACATTCTTACTAAACTTTATTTCTATTTCCTACATGAGTGTGCTCTCTAATCTGAATGTGTGCCTGTACGCATTTGTTCTGCTAGCAAACCTGAAGAGGGACAAGTCAAAAAGTTGGAAGATACCAGAAACTGCAGAGATCCAAGGTCTAAACCAGAGACTGGTAAAAAGCCCAGGGTCTGGACACAGTAACTGGAAAGACTCCAGGTCCTGGCAAAATACCCAGAAATGTGGGTAAATATGAGAGCTAAGTGACCAAGAATAACGCGCATGTGCCACTAAAAATTTAAACGTGGTTAACCATCAAACAGGAACAGAATAAGGCCATTTGGTCAGTTCATATTTTGTGTTTACGTGGGTACTTGCAGAGCTATCATCCTTCGATCTGTGCTAATCTGCCTGTCGCCAGCAGTGTCTGTACAGGACGTAAGTGCGCAGGCACATCCTTGGAATTTGTGCTCAATCTTACTGCTGCTTGGGCCTGGGAACAGCAAAGAGCAATAGGCCTGCATTCGGTGGACTAGAAAAAAAAGGATTCTCTTGGCCCCACTGTCCTCTGCATTTGGCAAGTTTCAATAAACTCAGTAAGAAGAAAATACCAAGTCCTAAAAGGCCCCCGCAACAGATGTCAGGTAGTACACATGCTGTCAAGAAAGAATGAAGTCAATCTGTCTGACTGTACCCAGACAAGATTTTGATAAGATTCTGAATGATAACAACAGGGTTTCCTTACCTGAAGGAAAAAAAAAAGTTTTACAACAAGAAAAAGAGGTATTACAATCAAGTACTCAGGAAACTAGTGATCCACATACCTATAAGTTCTGCAACTGCACTGAAAGGCCAGGTGTGACTGGTGGAGTTGGTATGCAAGAACTTTGGACAAAGCTGAAATAAAACAGAAACAATGTCATTAGTTTGTGTTCTCCAACGAGTTACAAAAAACATCAAAGCCTTAGTCCAAAACTAGCAACAGAAACACAAGCGCTCACGTATTAAAAATGTAAACCTTAAAGCACAAGTATGGATCTGGGAAAGGGAACAGCACCAAATACCCTCAGTGACTTGCTATCTCATTGCTCCTTTTGCCTACGTTGATCAGAATCACCTGTTAGTGGGACCCATCAGACTTTCTCAGCCTAGCAGTTTATACTGTTGGCAATTCAAGCTCAGACATTTTAGCCTCACTTATGATCAGATGCAACCACAGGAATGCAGCCACTACTTGGATTAGACGACAACATGCAAAATAAATATACACGCTCATTGGACACATCTTACAGATGTCAGTGACAAAAGTATTCTCAAGTAATTCATGAGAGCCTGGGTTTGTACACAGTCACCTAGATCAAAAGAACATGAAAACCAGAAGTAGATATCCATATAACTTCAGGATTTGTTGATGCAATGTTTGGGGGAAGTATAACTGCTGAAAGTGATAGCTGTATTTGCATTACCACTTAGAATATCTGTAATTATACTTTTACAAGGCCTTTAACACAAACCTGGTGCATATATATGCTTAAGCCTTACTGGCACAGTCATATTCACAAAAAGCAGTACCTATGAATACATAACACTGGAAATAACCCTTGTACAGTGCAGCTGCATCAGAAAATATAATCCATATTTTAAAATATTTTCTGTTTTTATATATAAAGTGCATCCATATCCTCACTTATTACATTTTACAGAACTACTACACTGACGATCACTTTCATGTAATTAGTAAGGTCTAAATAAAAGCAAGCAACAACTTCACGTCTCCAAGTTCGCTTATCGGCGAGAAGAATAATGCTAAGAGCAAGTTCCATAGCAGTGAGCCAAGTGCCATGGTGGGAACGCAGCAGCAGCCCTGGTTCGGATCAACATAAATTGCCAAGAAATCTCACCTTGATTCAAAGGTCACAAGGAGCGCAGAGCACACTTTCAGACCGCAGCTTAACCCCTGTATTTCTCCACCGAGCTAGAATGCAAGTACGAGTGGGCTCTACATTCTTCACTGCCATCTGTGTTTTAAAATCCCACTTTTATAAACTCCGGTAAATTGAACCAGCCCCAGTCACTGTGCTCCTTTGAAGTGCGTAACAGATGCTTACAAGTAATTCAGAATCTAACATGAAGATGGCATCAAGCCAAGCACTGGGAGCCTCACGTATACCATTGCACGTGCTCAAACAGACCTTTCAGTTTCGTTCTGTACCATATCATGGGTCAGCAGATCTAAAGATCTGTGCTGTTCTCTTCACTTCAACCTTTCACAGTGCTGGCAGCATTTGTTCCTTTGCTTTCTAAGATGATGATGATGATAATCAAAATACACCAGGAACAACTGGATTCCCCCCCCAACCCTAAATCCCTCCTTGTCGAAACATGATACTAATGCAAAACAAACAAACAAACAAAATCAAACAAAACCACCCCCACACAGGTACACATTCAAATATTTAGCATTTGCTCAGCTCACTGCTAAAATATTTCTTTGCTGCTAGCCAGCGAGAGACTTCTGTCACGCAGAAGGTAGACTGGGACCCCCGTAGTAACTGCTGGCACTGTAACCTCAGCAATATGGACTTGGAAAAAAGTCCTGACTGTAGTTTCGAAAGGTGTGAATTCAAAGTTGTGGCCCTCCCCTGGTCAAGTAACACTGATGAAAGAAAGAGCCTCGGCACCACTAAAACTGACCCTCACAGCCAAATGTCCTTTTTTCCACAAAGCAAAGCGTATGTGGGCACAGCAAGAACATCTCTTCACGCAGAGCCTGAGTAATGCAGCGCTTCTCCATCCTGCATTTCACTGCTGCGTACTAGCAACTGACATTGAGAAGAATAGCATCGTAAGGAAACCCCATCTCTTATAAACAAACATATGCCGGTCTCCTGGGACACTATTTCATTTGGTAAGGTTTTGAAAAAGGCTGAAACGTGATATGCGATGGCGGGAATGTGAACAGTTACGGGAAACTAGAAGATACGGATGTGGCCATGGGAACCATCAGAAACTGGTTCTTGGCTCTAAAGCTCCACCAGCAAAAGGCGAGCATCCCCCAGGGTGGTTAGTGGGAACATCTGCCTCCAAGCAGACAGCACCATTTGCTGATGCAGGGCTGCGGAACACCGATACGCAACAAAAACAGCTTTAAAAAAATGGAGACAAGCGCTGTAAGGCCATTAGCTCCCTAGCTTGCTTCAGAGCACATCCAGCTGGCTGCCACCACAACTGAGGGAGAGCTCGGCAAGAATCACTGGAGCCCATTTTGTCCCCAACACTTCATTTCATCAAATCGCTACTTTAATTAGCGTTATGAATAATTGCCTTTCCAACGAATACAGTATGAAAGTTACTCCCCAGGTGAACGCTCACTTTGGGCTATTTTAGTATGACTGCAGCTGAGGTGATCCAGCTGCACTGAATGCTGGGCCCAATAGATTTTGTTAGCAAGTGGGTTTTGGTTAGCTGCTTCATTTTTTATCCTGAAAGCAAGCGCAGCAAAATCCCTTCAGAACACAGAGCTAAACCTCCACCTCCTTCAAACTGCGCGTACAGTTCATGTACATTACGATGAGCAAATATTAAAGAACAAGGCAGCTTACCTTTGAAAGTGACAGGCAGCTTTGGGAATTTTAGTGTCCCAAGAAAAATGGAACTATTCCATCTCTTAAAGAGTATAAGTCACGCACAAATAACGTAACTACTGAACAAACAGCCTTGTATTTTAGAAGTACTTTGCAACTTTAGGGGGAACAGCCCCACTACCGTTCTCTTCCTCCTACTTTTCTTCCACCTGGTTGCTTCTTTCTTTCCTGTTACATGCCTTCCTCCTCCCTGCCAGTTATGCTAGCACAGTTGCATGATAACATAGCGAACCACATCATGGCATCACTCCAAAATAAAACTAATTTTTTAAATCTTATTTTTAATCTGGATCACTTCCTGATCTGTCTCATCGCGCAACTGAGAAAAAAAAACGTTACCAGAGCAACAGCAAGAGAAAAATGCCAGGGTGGGAACGAGCTGCCAGGCCTGCTCGCTCTACCTGCGCAGTTCATGCACGCTTCTGAAACCAATGGAAATATTTTGGTGAAACCCAACGTATTTCTAAAGCACAGCTGCTGACAGAAGAGATTGTGACTGTCAGTTTTGTGTCATTCTGTGCTGGAAGACAGTGCCCAACTGTATAAAAGGCTCTGTTAAAAATAAGAAAACCGGAAAGGGTATCAGCTGCTTCATTTCTTTACTGAAAATCTAAGGAGAAATCACAGCTTTCACTGAAAATGCACTGAATGCACGTTTAAAGTCATGACTATTGATGGAAAAAAAAAACAAAGAAAAGCAAACAGCACCCTAAATATAACTCTGAAAGTTATCTATTGCACCAATTCTAGCAGAGACTTCTCATCTCTAAAGTTTGCCAAAGTAAGATCAGTTTTAAACTGCAGCCTGGCCTGTATCGTGTAGTTTTTGCAAGAACAGGTATTAATGCTTGTGCGCTTCCCCCCCCTTAAGAAAACCACTAAAACAAGGGGACACCTAATTTTTTTTTATTTTTCCAAAGCAGGAAAAGCTGAAAAGCTAGGTGACCCCTTCCCTAACAAAACATCTCAGACAAGCTGCGGAGTTCAAAAACACTCGCGACAATTAGAGGGCCAAAACGAAAGTGCCGTTCCTGAGCTTCAGGCAGGTGACATTTCCAGATAACCTCTGCAGCCACGGCACTTAAGGCAACTCAAGGAGCGCTAGGAAGACACCAACGTCTGATTTTCCTGACGTTTGAGGAGTTCCTTAGCGTACGATTCCACCCCAAATTGGATGGCAAGGCTCTGAGCTAGCGGTATTTACGATTCGGAGGGTAACTCACAACACACACGCCGAAAGCCACAAACACCCCGTTTCACTCCCAAGGCGCTAAGGAGTCGAGCGCGGGGCCTCGCCCCAACCCCACACACGGCCCCGGCCCCCGCCGCCATATCCTGGCCCCGGCCGTGCCCTGCCGAGCGCGACAACCCGGAGGGGGCTCCCTTCTTTCGGCCTCCCCGCTCCCATTCCCCTCCTCCCCCGCCGCCCTCCCCCGGTGCTCCCCGGCTCCCCTCGGAGCCCCCCCGGGCCCTGCAGGGCCGCTCGGAGGCGGCCCGGTGCCGCCCGCCCGCCGCTCACCGCGCTCAGGCGGATGCCGCCCTGCGTCTTCGCCGCCATCTTGGGGGCCGCAGCGAGCGCCGGGCCGGGCGAGGAGGGGGCGGCGGGGAGCGCCCAGCGCGCGCACTTCCGGCTCCGCCGAGCCGAACGGCTCCCGGGCAGGGGCGGGGCGGCCGTTGGGCCCCGCCCCGCGCCCCGCCTGAGGCACAGGGCGGGACGGGGGCGTCTTCGCTTTTTTTTTTCTTTTTTATTCTTTTTTTTTTTTTTTCTTCTCCCTGTTTTTGGGCAGGGCTGCCCCAAACGTTTCGTGCCCTGGTTTCCAAACCAGCCCCAGCCGCCCCTGCCTGTGTTAAATGCCCGTTTCTGAGGCTGGGGGCTGACACTGCCCCCCTTTTTCCTCCGAGTAAAATAGCTAACTTCGTGAGCCTTTTCTGGCCCTGCTAGTTAAGAAACACGCGTCCACAAGATCTAAAGACCTCACCGAGTCAGCAAAACGTAATTAATAAAGCTGTCAATTATTGTAAAAGAAAGGTGCTGCCTCGAGCTTCCTTATCTGTCAGAACCCCCCCCCCCCCATACGTGAAGTAACCCAGGTGTTGCCTCTCCTTATTGTGGTTTGCTGGGCTCCTGCTTACCTGACACAGCCTGGGGAGGAACGAGTCCTATAAAACCCCAAGGTAAAGGCTGCAAGTGCAGAGTTCATAGCAGCAGAGGCTGCCAGGCTGCTGCTCCACGCTCTCTCCTGCAGCTGTAGCATTGGATCGCAGCTGTTCTGATCTGATCAGAAGTGTAATTCTGGTTAGCTGGTGAGCACACCCTTTAAATGCATAATTGAGATGGAGTAATGCATAATGGCGAATGCCGTGTCCTGCTACCTGCAACTGTTTGCTTTTGTCCAGCAGAACAAGCTCAGCTGCAAGCCCCAGAATGCAAGATAAGAACCAAAAGTTTGATCAGATGGCTTTCATTGCCCTTGCTCACCGCAGCTGGTCTGTCAGATACACTTGCATAACCAAGATTGCACAGTTCCCTTCCCCCTTTTCCAACTGGGTCTGGCCTGTGTTTGTCAAAAACAGCACTGAGGTCAAATTCCAGTGCCTTTATTTATGAAGCAAGTCAGACAATTAAGAAAGACTGCGTAAAGGAGTACACTCAGCACGAGCCTCCCTGATTGAAGGTTTAGCACCACCTGTATTCTATCAAGTTGCATACAGGTAACATCTGCAAAATGCAAGAGGACTAGAGGCCAGAATTCATACTTCATGTAGTATTTACCCACCGAAAATTCCTCAAGTGTTTCATCAAAGTTACTCTATTTCAGCTATTTGCAGGTATTTTGAGCAGTGCAGGGCTACTTACCTTGAGTCCAGACTATTAATTTTTCTTCCTGGAGAACTTTAAATAGCCGATAGTTTTACATGCATTTATAGCTGGGAAGCTCCCTGGTGGCTATTGTAATCAAGCTGTGTGTTGCTCTACAGCTCCTTTAGTCACCTTCCCAGGTTTTCATTCTATAATCTCAAATTTGTGCTGTTAGAAAGGAGCTATTATTTTGGTTGCAGAGAAAAACAAACACCCACCCACAGATATGGGTACGCATCACAGGAGAAAAGGTTCAAAATAAAAGCCTGAGATACAGTAATTCCTGGTGTCTAAAACCTGACAGGCCACTCACCCTTTGCTGAGGAAAAGCCTTCAACAGACTTTGAAATGCTTTCCCCTGCTTTCTTCAACAAAAGCCTGTAATTCATGATTTATTTATTTTTGAGGTGGGGCCTAGCAAGCCTTCCCATAAACATAAAGGAGTTACTGGCAGCCCTGGGGTTGCAGTGAAGGCCCCTGCTCTGGGAGTTATCATGGAAAACATACCTCAGGCTCCTCTACCTGGAAGTGCCATCAGTTTCGAACAACCATTTTTCTCCATCAGCCTGCTCCTGCCACTCCTTTGCTCTGTTTGCAGGAGTGGAACCGAGAGACCTGGTCTGCTGGGCAGTCACGGCTGCCATTAGCTCCTGCTGAATTTTTGGAAACGGAGCATCAGGAGACAGCCATCATTTAATAAGTGGGTAAGCTGCCCTGGGATAGTAATTGCAAAAGATGGAGGTGTGTTGTTACTGCCAAACCTAAATGGCCAGCCCTGCTGATTTTTATTTGATTAAACAGGTACTTAGGAGGCATTCAGTGCCTCGGTATTACTAAATTAGCCTACACTACAGCATTTCTCAGCAAACATGCAACATACTGCAATGATTTTCTAAATACCCAGTATAACCAAACATTAGCAGCTTTTCAGGTGCAAGATACATTGCTCTACCTTACAAAAGACGTGCAAAGACTCAGGAGAAAGGGTGAAATGTGAAAAGCAGCTTATACATCAAAGTCATTGAAACCATGCTTCTCTAGCCTTAGGCCTTCTCAAGCTCAGTTGTACAGAAGAGTTCTCTTCCTTCCAAATGAAAAGGCAGTACCTTCAGGGTATTTAACCTGAATATACGAAAGCATAGAGCCTGAAACTCCGAAATCTCTGGTGCACAGAGAATGAAGGCACTGTGCAGCAGCAGCCCCTAACTCCCTGGGGAGAGGCACTTCCTCCAAACAGGCGGCCAGTGCCTGTCAGCCGCTTGGTCAGCGATCCTCTGATGCTGCAGCAGCAACTTCCTTCATCAGCTAGCTCCACTTGCTTCTTCAGGGTGCAGAAATCCTGGAAACTTGTCCCAGCAGCACAGGACTGGGTGGAAAGATCAGGAATGTGAATGATGGGGACTTTGGAGGGGCTTGTGATGAGAAGACTGGGGAGGTGGTGGTGCAGTCCTTCCCTGTGGGGATGTGCATGGGCCAGCCCAGAGACACTACTGCAGGGATCCAGACTAAGCCATCATGCACTGAGTGCAAATTTGAGAGCTTTTACAGGGTCAGAGAAAAAATAGAGATGGTCTGTGAGCAGTAAAGGTAGTCTAAAAATGAGAACTGCATTTGAAGAGGTATTTCAAAATAACATTTAATATTATTAGAAGAATTACATTCAAATGTAGTACAGAACACACAACCATTATTCAATGCTCCGTATTTAAAGTTCTGCTATTCTTTGGCAGTTATCTTGGTTGCACCAACTGTATTTTTCTTCCCTTCAGGAAAAGGAAACTCTTGTGAATATTTAAATACTTTTCCCTCTACGTATCATGCACTGTTGCTATGCTATCCCAAAGCTGAAGTATCCAAGAGGGAAAGCTAAGCTTAGTTATTCTGAAAACAGGCAAAAACTACACAACACAGAAGAGGCATTTCCTCTCCAACTCTTGGTACTGAGTTTGAGGCTAAAGTTTTTCAGATGTGTCCACGGTTAACTCAGACGGCTTTGGTAGTACCAGTTTTAGAGTAGTACAACCTCCTCCTTCCTGTGGATTTAACAGCAGTAGTGTAAAAATTAAAATGGCCACAGTCAGTCCCATATAGAAAAGGAATAAAGTTAAAGTATTAGAGATACCTTTAGACCTATTTAGCTGCAAGCTTCTGCCACCCAAGTAGGACTGTTTTAGTTAGAGCCCTTTCCTCCTTGTCCATATCCCTTTTATGACACAAAATCTGCTTATTTACTAAGTTTAAAAGACTTTTTCCTCTGATGAATTAGACTCTGCTTCAGCAGAATGCTTCTGCAAGCCAAATATCTGAGGCCATTTAAAGCAGCAATCTGCAGAACCACAGAACAAAGGCAAAAGTGCGCACAGAAGGCACGAGAGAAGAAGCAGGTGGTATTTTCGTAGAAGGTAACATCATCTTAGAAGTCAGAGAGCTCTATGCTCCTAGGTCACAGATTCTAGTTTTAATGCTCACCACCACTGCCTGGGTGGCGGGGCAGAGGAGTAACTGATGTTTGATCCCCTGCACGTCCCAAGTACATGCAGCCAGAATGGGACATTCCCTTTCAAAGGGAAGGATGACAAAACCCTCCGTCTAAGTTACTGCTTCACCACCTTTAGTTAGTGAGGAAACTAAGTGAAGACATGGGTTTATAGCGTATAGGAGAACGCAAAGCAAAAGGTTCAGTGGCAAAAAGCCGTCTTAGATTTTTAACAGCAGATCATCATAATTTTAAAAGAAGTCCCTAAGTATGGAATGCAACCAATAGAAAGCTGCAAGTAAAACTACCAAGTCATCCTGAGTATCAGCAATATTCTTTTTTAAAAAATCACTGTATTTATGAAAGTAATGAACAAAATTATTTTAAAAATATCCTGCTCCAACTTTCAAGTGATGCTTAAAAACAATTTTTTTTTGCACTTGTGCTTATTCCAACAGCAGTAGATTGTTAATAAATTACATGAATACAAGTAATTCACATTCCTAGTCTAGTGACTACACAATATTACACTCGTCTGTTACTTTTCTTACTGTAAAAATTCACAGAAACTAAGTTTAGCATAAGCCTGTTATAATGTTACCTTCATACAGTATTACAGTATTATCACAGCAAAGCATGTTTTTCAGCATTTCATAGTTTTAGTTTATAATCCAAAGATGGACTCATACATCCATAGGTAAAAAACACTGCAGAATAACATTGTCTTTCTTGTGTGAGTTTTGCAAAAATCCCTGACCTCATGACCCAATGACATTAAACCATTCATTTAGCATGTTCCATTTTTTTTTTTAATTAGAAAAAAAAGAAAACAATAATGATGAAGTCCAATACCAAGTACATTTACCTCAGTTGTGGTGTTCCAAATAACACAAGAAGCACGTACCAGTCTGCAGGCATATCTAACAAACCCATTTCTCTAGAAACAAAGGTGTTTAAATAAAAGAGCAGACAAAGCTTTTCACCACAAAAACTATGACAAACTTCCCTCTCAGACAAATCAGCATTGCAAATTCAATCAGAAAACCCACTAAATACAAAAATTCAGTGGAGTCCACCTCCTCACTGTTTGGTGGCAGAACTAATCACTCTCTTCCCCGTCCTGGATGGTGGAAGCAGTGCAGCACCAGAAGAAGCTGCACATGGAACATTACTGTAGTCATGGCACTGAGAATGACCTCCCGACCTCTGTTAACACCTAGGAACAGCCAAATACATCTGTTTGTATAAAAAGTGTCCTTTAAAAAATGAATTTTCTTTTCACTTTAATTAGGCTGTCAGGCTACAGCAATTTATATTTTTACAGGATTATCTTCATTTAACTGCATTTCACAAGTTGCAAAGTGATCTTAAGCGCTGAAAGAACAAAAGTACTTTCACTTAAAAACTGAATTAGAATATTCTTAATAAACAAATTAAAATCAAAAGCCCTCAAAGTAGTGCAAATTATAAAATGTTACTGCATAGGTTTGCCTTTTATGCATGTGTTTGCTTTTTACTTAGGAATCACTAATCCTGAAGAATGCTATTATAATACAAAGCTGAAATTACAAACATGATAAGTTTGCAGTTATTTGCACAATGCAAAGACTTATAAAATACATCTGTTTGAAATTTAAATTATTTGTTTAGAAGTTGGTAAGCATTGGGACAAGTTAAAGAAAGGAGTAACAGAAGGGGGCTTTAACATCATGAAATGGCTCTTCTGCAAACTGATTGTACACTGACATGCAATATTATTTTTTTTCCTCAAATTTACTTTCAGAACACAGTTCCAAAAGTAGTTTAAAGTACTTACTTGAGAAGTTGCTGGATAAAACGGTAGAGTTGCTACCTTCACCAACTCAAAAATATTCTTCCATTATTTACAATATCTTTTTAATCCTTCACATTGAAAACAAGTAAAAGAATACAGTAACAATGGTAAATTACTACTACACTGCACTTCCTCCTTCCCGTCTCCCCAGAAACTGAAGAATCCTGCTTTTTAACACCAACTGGAAAGAAGTACACTGCAGAAAAGCAGGAAGAAACCCCAAATGTAGTTTCAAAACTGGCGAAAAAAAGAGAAGAATTGCAGTATATATATATATATATATATATATATATATATATATATATATATATATCTTTTTTGCTATTTATCCACCACAAGTGAAGCATCTGACATGCAGCTTAACTTTCCATGTTTTCAAGGAAGTCACATTCAACGCTCTCTTCAAGCTGTTGCAAGATCTTTATGCCATTACTGCCAACGTAGTCCACAGAGAGAGATGCAGAAGTACGTGAATGCTGGGATTCACTCCCGTTTGTTGTAAATGCACAACACAGAGTCTTGAAGAAGGGCATAAGCTGGGTGATGCTTGATATAGTGCGGAAGTTCAAAAGAGGAAATCTGTGCCTCTTGGAAATTCCCTCGTTAGTGTTGTTTGTTTCCTGTAAGCATGCAAACCAAGGTTTACCAACATTTCTGTACTGACACAATGTTCTACTAAATATGGCTTATTTGAAGCCTGTACTATACACTTGTTTTTATACTGAGAGATCCACAGCCTGCAGCTCTATCACTATATAAACTGTATAGATGCTACACTGAGTTATTTTTACATTCAGGTTTGAGCTGCCATTAAATGAAAGTCTTACACTTTCAGAATCCTGCCAATCTAGACTAGCCTTTAGAAACACATATCAAACAGCTGCAGAATATAGAGTTAACTCATAAATACCAAGTAATGCCCCTATTCCTTTTTTCTGTAAGTATCACTCCTAAACCTTAATGGTAATTTAAAATGCTATTTTGGTAAGCATTTTTATTTTTGCCAAAGAACAGCATGCTGTTTTCATAAATACCAGTCCTGTCTGTCTGAGACAAATTGTTTAAACCTGTGGGCAGATTTAAGGGAACAACAAGGAAAATTGCCACTCCACACTCAAAAGAAATCTGACATCTTCAGGATCTATTTATGAAAGCAAGCAGATGCATTTTTAAAAGCCCCAGGAATATTATTATAATATCTAAAAACCTCTTGCCTAACTTATAAGCTTACCACTTATTTAGAAAAGTTAACAGCTTCAAAAGAAAAAAAAGGAACTCAAATAAAGCATTTTTTCTTTACCCCATATTTCTTCTTTAGCAGATCCATGATTCTGATTATATGTGGTCTGCATTCTTGATGATTTTCTACAAAATGAGAAGTCACATCAGATGACTCTGTGTCCACCTCTGGGACAAATGCCCATTTGTACCTGAAACAAATCGAATACATTGATAAGAAGACAGGTAGAAAAATTCCATTTGAATCACATGTAGTTTAGCAGAGCACTGGTTCGTTCACAGAGCTGTCATACGTATAATATTGTGCTATCACCAGAGCCAAACTTAATGAACAAGGAGGTTACTGTCAGTACTGTCAGTACTTAAATGCAACCAGCTCCAAAAAATCCCCAAGTGTATGCAAAGGGAAAACAAAGAGCAATCTCTGTTTTTCCCTTCTCTACATTTTTCTGTGTGAGGGAATCTTCAAATGAAGTAAAAATCCTCTTACACTGACAAGACCAAAGTGTTTTTCTAAATACCCCAAATTACTTTTATCCTTGCATCAATGTTTGCACTTGTAAACAGAACAAATGGAAAAATTAACTCTAGAAAAAAATATATCTGAAATTACTTTAAATGACAAGAACAGATATGACTTGGAGAACACTTAAGCAATTAGAAGACTTACATTTGAAACAAATGCATCCTGTCGGGTGGAAATGAAAGTGCTGTGTCCAAAAACTTACAAGCTGATAAGTACAAGGACAGCTCATTCTGCTGGATGTCAGATCCACTGCCATCACCTGAGACTTTCTGTTTGCTTATTTTGCTGTTGCTTCTGTGTTAGTTACAATTGAGAAATGCACAATTAAAACACGAATCCAACATTTTTCATTAAGCTAAAGGAAAACATCTACGTTTACACAAATGTGCACCTGTATCTGTGCGCAATAAAAGCCTTATTTTTTTGTCTGTATTAACACTGGGATTAATATAAGAAGAGGGTGTAAGCAGAAAACTGGTATCTAAAATATTCAGAAGAAAATGTCAAAATGTTAAATATCCAAAACACTTACTTTGCATCTCTTCTATTTTTGTATGCAACTATTAAGTACCATTTTTTGCATCTAGAACTATTTTAGCTGCTGAAAAAAAAATCCTAAACTGATTCACCAGTGCCAGAAATACATGACTGCAATTATAAAACGTCCTGCTCTCTCTTTCCTATCCCTGAGGAAAAATTTAAAAAAGGTAGATACAGAGCAAGCACAATTGCTAACAGCTTTCACAAGTTTCACAAGCTTTCATCAGAGAAATGATAATTCTTACTTTGATGGTTCATCTTCCTCAGTTAAATCTTCTTCCAGTTGTAGAAATGTCTGAATCTTTAAATAAATAAATAATTTATGGGGATGCCGAAATGTTCATACAACTCAACCGTTAAAAAATGTGCTTCACATAGTAGTGTAAGTAAAATAAGAAATAGCAAGCTCTTGGTTTACTTTCATGACTTGAAACAAGTTATTAAGTCATGCAAGACACTACATTAGCAACAACAGCAACATCAGTCAAAAAGGTATTTCCGAAAGACAATGTTAATTATTTTCCCAAATTATCAAACTAATGTAGATCTCTGAAAACATTTCCTTTTTCAAACAACAGGTATATCTGAGAAGAAGAAAAAGACAAAATGCAAACAACAAAGACAAACTAGTTTCAAGTTACTACTTATTCCTTACCAATTCAGTCACCATAATTGGCCATAATGAGGTTAGATGCTGAGGAGAAATCCTTAACAAAAGAACTCTGAAGAAGAGAAACATCTGTGCGGCAACTAGAGAAGTCTGTCCAACCCGGAGGTTCTCAGACAGTCGCTCTGAAATAAACATTCAAAAAGTGAAGAAAAGTATTATTTTCTTGAACACGTGTTGTTTCAGGAAATCAAAAATATAGAAGGTGACAGGATAAAATTTTTGCTTTCAGGTTCAGTCCCTTGCACTCTATTAACAAGTATGTCATTCAGAAGAAGTCTGAAAACATAGGGGTTTTTATATTGGACAAAATTATGTCAAAACTGACATTTGAGGGGAACAATAACCCAAGAGTGGCTGGTAGAATGCCACAAAATAATCCTGTTTCCATTTATATTTCTAGGCCAAAGGCTTTGGTTATGCAGATTCCTGTCTCTCTCTTAATGAGATTGTTTTTGGTAGAATTCAGAGATTCATAGTATCATAAATTTTAAGAACTCTTTTTAAAAAATGGAAGTATGACATTCCTTTCTAACACAATTTATGTATGTATCACAGCTGAATAAAAAAGGCAGATGAAAAGACCACAAATTTTACCTTGTATTAAAGGAAGATACAGATGATACTGATCAGTTTCTCCACTGAAGACAGCGAAAGCTTGCCGCTTTAACAACATTGCTTTTTGCTCAAAACTTGGGTAGAGTTTTAAGGCGCTGCTCTGCATATCTAGAACATACAAGAATTACTTCTTATCTACCATATAAAGACTTATTGTGATTTGGGATTAAAATAATTTCAATGTCCTGAGATATTTTAAAAATATAAACTCTCTTTAGGTCTATGGATTGGAATAATGTATTGGTGTTGATCCAGATCTACTCACACTAGTGGGAAAATTACACGAAGCAAACACTGCAGCTCAAATGAGGCTGCCCAGTATTTTCAGGCCGTCTCAGTCCTAACATGCATGAATCTCCTTCTCTTTTCAGCCTCTTAAATCCATAGAGGAGTGCTCTCAAGACTTACTGAGCAAAAACTGAGATGGTAAGATAAAAAATATATATTGTTTAAAAAGTGCATTAAAGAATTGACAGTTCTGTATTGTAACCCTTCAACTACTCTCTTTTAAGAAAGGTCTGAAAAAGGGACAAAAGCTTCTGCTTCTTTCAAAGCTCCAGGCAAATTCAAGGGGTCCAAACCTGCCTCTTCCCCAAGGACTTGTTCTTCTGCACTGTCCTCAAGCCTGAATTAGAGATCAAAGCATGTTGCTCAAAGGTTTTCTGCACAGGTGCACCACATTCCTGCAGCTCTATGCAGTACACAGATGCATGCAGAGTTAGCCCAAGTCTCCTTGCTTTGTAACAGGCAACAGTTGCTACAGTCACACTTCAAGAACTTAAAATTACCGTCAAATGTGCTTGCAGGAGTCCAATATTAATGTTTATTGAACAAAAATACTTTTAAATATTGTTTGGCATGTTTTAAACATTACCAAAATACAGAGTCAATTTAGAAAACTTGTTCAATTTAGTTTTTAGCAGAGAATAAAGTTGGTAACGATCAATTATGCAGATGCAGCATTCTCTGCATTTTATCAATACATTATTAAAAATACAACTAATAGCTGAAAAGCAAATACAATTCAAAGTAATGTAGAAATAAGTCAGCAGTAGCTAGTACTTACTCATCAGATCTTTAAACATAGTTTTCTCGTGTGTCAGAAGATGATCAATAATGGATCTCCAACTGGATAAGATATAGAAGGAATTAGACAACCAGAGAAAGCTTTGGTGTAGATTCACCTCAAAAGATTTTGTAAAATATTTCATACTGGGAAAGAGTTTCCAAAGTGTATTCAGAATGCAGAATCTTACGTATTTTAACACATACTATATTATAGGTCCTTCAGCTCTATTATGTGCAGTTCTCAAATCACTAAGGGGAGTTATCAGCATGAGACACATTTATTCTTCTGCACCATAAAGAAAATTTAAGTGTTTATAATCCATTTAGCATAATAAGTTGTTGAGCCCCATTTTTAACGTTATTAGATTCTGTAAGAATGCACTAAAGAGAATTTCCAATATTAGCCCATTCTCCTTTAAACCTTTCTTTGCAAATCATAGAATAGAATCTTGGAGCGCTGCAGTCTCACGTCTTACTGATTGCATGAAGTGTCCATTTGGAAAAAAGCTGGATCCATATACAGCTCGAGAACTTCTTTTTTCCAGGCTCGCTTGGTATAGGCGTATCCACTCAATGAGCCGAGCAACTGAGAACCAGCACGAAAACTAGGAATGTTGTAGGTACTGGGGGAAGAAAACAATAATAATAAATATCAATCTTTAAAAAGTTAAATTTATGTACTCAGAAAATTAACTGGGTTCCCCAGAATTTTTAACCAAATTATCTCAGTAACAGGTAGGCTATGTCTACATTATCTCATAACTCATAGCAGTAGGAGATCTGTTGATCAAAGCAGTTTGTGCAGAAGCTCCTCACATTTCCAGTGTACCTTTTTTTAGGGAGATGTTTTTGGACTAGACATTTCACAGCACTGCCTGTCTCCACTACAGGTGTGGTTCAAAACTTCCCCAAAAAAAAATTTCCAAACTGGTCAACAGGCTCGGCAAGGCATAGCAGTGAAGGAGTGCTGGGCCCAAGCATAAACTGGTAAGAGGATGGAGAAGAGACCCTCCATGAACTGATGCTTGTCCTCTGGCACCTTCGTTCTGCTGAGGACACAGACACCAAACAGCTTCCTGGGAATCCTGGCTACAGCAGCTGCTCTGACCATGGCGGAACTCAGGTTTCAGGCTGGAGAGGTGGCACTCAGACTAACAGGAGTACGACTTTTAGTTGAGAAGGGATGCAGTCAAGGTCCTCCAAATGGAGACAAATCACAGCATTTACTTCAAAACTAAACTACTGCTCAAAATTGCTAATGTAAGCATAGTCATCATTACCCTGAATTCTGTTTGTCCATTACAGCAAAGAGAATGGTCAAGAAAATCATTCTAAAAGCACAGAATCATAACTTAATGCAAAACCCAGCAATGTCTGCTATTGCTGCATGAGTTTGGTGGGGCAGAGTGTACACTTACTGGATATAAAAGATATGCTCCCAAAAGGGAAGTTTTGTATTACCCTGTTGTGGAGGATGGCTCATCATTCAAATTGTAGAACCACAGAATGGCTTGGGTTGGAAGGGACCCGAAAGACCATCCGGTTCTAACCACCCTTGCCATGGGCAGGGACACCTCCCACCAGACCAGGTTGCCCAAAGCCCCATCCAACCTGGCCTTGAACACCTCCAGGGATGGGGCATCCACAGCTTCTCTGGGCAACCTGTGCCAGTGCCTCACCACCCTCATGGTAAAGAATTTTCTCCTTACATCTAATCTAAACCTACCCTCTTTTAGTTTAAAGCCATTATCCCTTGTGCTGTAACTACAAGATCATCAGAAAACTAAGGCACAGAGAACTTAAGAATAGCTGACAGGCTCACTGATTCTACATCTGAGCAGCTTTGCAAAGTAATGGTTGCAAAATCTACCTAGTAGTCATGCTCATTACCTGTGCTCTTCCCTTTGGGAGGCACGTGTGTGTCAACAGCAGAAAGAGGGTGGTGAAAAGTAGTCTCAGAGGTTTATTTTAACTGACTGTGCCTCATTCCCTAGATTTTCCACAGTGAGCAGAGATTGAAGTTCTTCTGGGGTGTCATTCAGGACAGCAGTCTCTGAGCGCAGTTTTACAGGACTATGGCTCATAAAGGAAGTTTCCCTTTGTTGGGGAAACCTTCACTTGGGAGACTACAGATAATTTTCTAGATCAAAAGATCATGGTACGGGAAGGTAAAGAAAGGGAGAACATGTTTGTCTGTTCCTTACAGCTGATGACCAAATTAGAAAATTATTTGTATGAGACTTTGTACTTCAGATCTCCAACTTTACAGTTCCCCTTCACTATTAGGCACTCCTGAGAAGAAGGAAAACCAAAAGTCTTACAGTGTGGTCAAAATCAGACCTAATAAAAATCAGACGTGCTGAGAGAGAAGTCACCTGTGGTTGCGTAGGTAAGGAAATACATAATATAGCAGACGGGAAATCAATGGCACAGCTTTCTCCTTCTCATCACTCCGGTAAACCATGTCCAAAAGAGAAGCAAGAACCTTAAAAATGAAAAGAATGTCTCATTAAACCTATAGTAGGTATTTCTCACAAAGGGGAGAAACATGCTGTTTTTCAAGATAGGATGTGTGCGCTCATGGGATGCCTCGTTAAATATTTAAGCTCCAATTTAGTTTATCAGAAAAACCTAATGTATTCCTCTGCTCAATAATATCAATAAATAACCATGGATGAGAACAGCAACTGGAACACTGGATCCTACTTACTTCTGCAAGGAGTGAAAGAGCTTGGACGCTGTATATTGAAGGAGCAGAGGCAGAAACCATTGACGATGGTGCCACTGAAGTATCTACGAGAGGCAAAATCAATCGTTTAGTTTTGACTTCAGACATGACATGGTTAAATTTTGCTGTTTGCTAATTTTCTTCCCAAACAGAACTGTTTCTTGCATGCTGGTATTACAATGAAATGCTCCTGGGCATCTTGCCACAATGACATACTTCATGCCTCGTGCTGTTCTGTCCCATGTATTGCATGCACCTGTGATAACTTCTCCTCTGTATTACATACAGTATGTAGATATTTAGTAAACCCACTTAAGTTGGCACTGTTAGTGGAGGGCAATGAATATTTTTACTTCCATCTGTATTACTTCCTTCTCACACAAACAGCACACTGACACATTGTACTCTTTACTGACTTAAGCAGAAGAGAGAAAGCAATGGAAAGTCAGATGAAATCACATTACCATTCATATCTTCAACGTTGAACTCATCTGGTAAAATCTGAGGCTGAGCTTTCACCTCCAAGTTCCGACTCAGCCAACTAGTCTGTTCCAGAGAAGAACCAGCAACAGTCCCTACAGCCTCCAAAATCTTTTGGGTCACCTCCTGTAAAATAACCAGACAATACATCATCAGATGAAGCCTACTGTTACTTGGGCAATCCAGTGAAGTCCTTTTTTACATGGAACTTGTTAGGAAGATCAAAAGTAGGTGCTTTTATATCTTAGAAACATAAATACTTCTCTGATCTATTTACTTATCTGTGCTCAAGATAAGCTACTGCTCACTTCAAATAAAGCAAGGCATGAAAATGGGAAGCAGGAAAAAAAATCAAGTTAGACTAGCATGGAAGTTTTGGTAATGATTTTCCATGCAAGTCATTACCACTAATACAGTATCTGTTCAGCATCAGTCCTGACACACTTTCTGCATTAGATGTCATCCATCACAGACATATCTGAATTGTTCAGCCCCTCATAAATGGCATACAGATGCCTGTATTGTTTTGAAACCTCCTAGTTCCTTTTTCTTCCTTCCATATTTGGAGAGCATTAAGTGAGGATGAGTTCTGTCTTACGGAAATTCATCTGTCCATATTCAATTCTTTATGTTAGTGGTAAGACAGACAGCCCATCAAACTATATTCATAGCCACGTTTTAGCACATTTTATTCCAAGTGAAATGAAAAGCTGGTCACTCTAGGGAAGCCAAATCCCAAGTACCCAAATTAAAGCAGAGGTCATGTGAAGAAGCTAAAAGATAAGATGGCAAAACAGTCTGTTTTATAACGACTGCCATTTCGCTGGCCAGTCTCTGAAGCAGAAGTGGAGACTCACAAAAGTGTTGGCACACAGAAGTACCATAGCCATAACATTGTCTCACCTCATAAGAAGCGTTTGGTTGGCTCAGAGCCAAAACTGCACCTAGATGTGTAGTGCTTAAATTGTTCTAGTGAAACCACAGTTGGTAGAGGAAGAGAATCCTGCTCTGCTCCACCCCTTCTTTAAATAAACACGAGCCGATAGTCATTTACGTTGCCAAATCCAGCTATGAGCTTCAAGGATAAATTATGCTACTAATTTTCCTACATAGTTTTGAGATTTCAATACTTACCCACGTGACATGAACTCATGACCATCAGATTTGTGTTATGATTTGAACTCTGAGAAAAATCGTATAATCATCCAGGAAAAACAGCTTTGAACAGTCCACAGTTGCCACTGTGTTTTCATGCATTTTTGACATTTTGTTAGAGACATCCCACGCATCATGTCTCCCATATTTACCAGGTGTAAGTTATAACATGTGAATGCACATTCAAACATTCTAGAAAGACAGGTGAACTCAGACACAAAGTACACATCAGGCCACCTCCACTTTTACTTAAACAGTGCCAGATGTATGAACTAGAAGAAAAAGTTATACACGTATAGACTGTACCTGCAAGTCTTTTTGGTCTTTTTTGTTTTCTAGCGTAGGTGTCCTGGTCACAAAGTCATTCAGAGTACTGTGGGAAAATCAATTCAATCTGAGTTAGCAGTTGGATAGGTCTACTTGAAACATCCATAAGCCTTCTTCTCTCTTATGCAGTACCTGAGAAGCAGAAAGTGTCCAGGAGGAGCCAAGTTCAACTGCACAGACTCCTTCAGAAGTCCTAATAAGGACTGGAAGTTCTCCTGCAAGGCTGAGACAGGCAGTCTACCAAAAAAAGAACACCAAACACACCCAAGTCAGAAGTTAAGAGTTAAGGCAAAAAACAACATACATGTGTAACTTGGTGGCCCAAAAGCTTCCATCGATATCAGCCCTTCAGATCCTGCACCTTCCTAACTGATCCAGCAGTATGGTCTAAGTATCTGGTGCCACACACTGTATGTGTGCGCTAGCATCCGTAAATGCTAGCAGCACGTGCAGTATGCCAGCACTGTAAAAGTGGTGGTTTTCCAGGGGAAAGAAAAAGCATAAAGTTTATCTAACTCCACTGCCTGCCAGCTTACTTCATCTCCATTGCTTATTGCATACAGTATATTGTACGGTCTAATAAATCCATATGAGAAAAGGCAAGTATATGAGGAAAAGTTTGATTAAAGGAATATTTTCAATCAGCTGTCTGACCCACTAAATGTCCAGCATAGACTGCAGCCATAGCAATTTTATTGTGCCTTTCTGAAAAGGAAGGAAAATGCAGAAGTTCTCTATTGATTCCTCTGGAAACACAGACCAAATAAGGCAAAAGGTCATAAGAACACACACAAGTGTCTTGCTAATTAGATGTCTGAAGTATATTGCTCTAGTAGTATGAAATGAGACTTCTGGACTGGCATTATCAACAGATCAATGGAAAAAAATGTCATAGCCCAGTTATTTTGCCTATCTGTCACGTAACAATGAAGTGGCAACAACCATTTCCTACGCAAAGGTGTTCTGTGACATTGTGACACGAAGATCAAAGTAAAGCGAAAATAGCAATGCTAGCTGTTATCCTAACACTTTGAGTAAAACAGAAAATGATCTTATATGACTAAATTACCTTTGAATGAAAGCATAACTGAACTGCAGCATTGGAATATCTACAAGAGAGGATTTCTGAAAAATAAAAGCAAAAATGCAGTTATTTGCTTTCAGAAGAACAGAAAGCCCAAGCTGCTGGAAAACACAACACTTCTAAGAAGCCACTGGTACTCCAGCAGGTGACCAGCCATGATACAACTATCTATACAACAGTACAAGGGAATTCTGAGCTTTAATAGAGCACCCCTGTTTAAAAGTAGTCACATTACTTCTAATATCCACTGCAGTTTTTCAGAGCTGTAGAAGCTCCCATGATGGCATGCATCACAGCAGTACTGGCTTCCTTGAAAGCCAAATGGAAAATAGAGTCAGCATAAAGTACTTCTAACTGTTCAGATAAGGGTAAAGGAATAGAAACATGTCACTGAGTCATCATCTCTAATATCAAGAGGACCCTCCACCTTTTCATTACCAGCAACTTCTCTAGCAAAAATATTCTAAAGAATCTACTTACACTGATTGATTACAGAAACCCACATTCTGGAAAACATAACAGGAACAAAAGAAAATTTCACACTTAAAAAGTAACTTTCCTTCTAACAACATCTAACATATGTTGTTCTAGGTCTATTCCAATGTATTAAGAAAACAAAATTATCTTCCTGGTTACCTCTTCACCCTTGATTTGTGATGGTTTCTTGACTACTTCTTTGACTAGATGTAATATGGTATCAATTTTCAACGTGTTAAGTGCACATATTAAGTCCACAAGAATAAGCTGCGATGCACTAGCCACTGGAAGAATCTGATGAAACAAAACAAAAAACACATCTGTCAGATCACTGTACCATGCAAACCACAAACCTGAAAAGCAGCTTTCCGTGTAACAACTCAAATATCGTTACTTAAACAAAACTTAAATGATAGAAGTTAAATCAACCATGCAAAAATTCCCCACAGATTTCTCCCAATACCTTTATGAAGACAGTTAAATGCTGGGTCCTGCAACTGGGTCTTAACAACCTGATGCAGTGGTATAGGCTCGGCAAAGAGTGGCTGGGAAGTTGCCCGGCAGAAAAGGACCTGGGGGTGCTGGTTGACAGCCAGCTGAATGTGAGCCAGCAGTGTGCTCAGGTGGCCAAGAAAGCCAACAGCATCCTGACCTGTATCAGAAATTGCGTGGCCAGCAGGACCAGGGAAGCAATCATCCCCTCATACGCAGCACCAGTGAGACCGCACCTCGAGTCCTGTGGTCAGTTTGGGGCCCTCACTAAAGGAAGGATATTGAGGTGCTCAAGCGTGTGCAGAGAAGAGCAAGAAAGCTGGTGAAGGGACTAGACTGGTGAAGGGACTATAAAGACTTATTAGGAGCAACTGAGGGAACTGGGGTTAGTTTGGAGAAGAGTAGGCTTAGGGGAGACTTCATTGCTCTCTACAGCTACTTGAAAGAAGGTTGCAGCAAAGAAGGTGTCAGTCTTTTTTCTCAGGTGACAAGTCATAGGACATGAGGAAATAGACTCAAGTTGCACCAGGGGAGGCTTAGACTGGATATTAGGAAGAATTTCTTCCCTGAAATGGTGGTCAACAATGGAGCAGGCTGCCCATGGAAGTGGTGGATTCCCCATCCCTAGAGGTATTTAAGAGATGGGTGGACGTGGCTCTAAGGGAGACGTGGTTTAATGACTTGGTAGGTCAGGTTGATGGTTGGACTCAATGATCTTGAAGGTCTTTTTCAACCTAGATGATTCTATGATTGTATGAATTTCAGCATGCCCAAACAGAAGCAGAAAAGAAAGATCTTCTGTTCAGAACACATGCCTAGTTACAGAGAATATTACATCTCTAAACTTTCTCTGGAAATGGAGCTGATCCAAGATATTTAAAGTAAAATTGGCAAGTTGTAATCCTAAAATTACAACCCAGTACTGAATAAAAAATGGTTATTACTGTCAGACAAACTGCTAGATTGTCATTTTTATCTGATTATTTACTTAGGTTTAATTGTAGCCCTGATGTTCTGTGGAATTACATACAGACAAAAGCATTCTAGATTTGCCTTTGTCGCTTGTAAAAACAAACAAACAAAACCAAAAAAAACCCACCACCACCGAAAAAACAACCATCAAACAACCTATAAACAAGTCCAGAGTTTAAAGTCCAGAGTTATGATTGCATGAATGCAATGTTTGCCTCTACATTGCAAACCTAAGGGTTCCTTCTCTTTAGTTTCACCTTCATTTTACTTTGATTCCTATGAGGTTTCTTGCTATTCCACACTGCTGCAATTGCTGCCATCAACTGGATTCCAAGTTGTGCTGTCAATGGATTCATGAAGTCCAGTATTTTAGTTCTTAATGTCTATAGAGGGGGGAAAAAGAAAATATTCCTTTTAACTTCAGAAGGTAAAGGCTAACTCACAGTCTTTAAAATATTCTTCCTTTTCCAAAGATGTTCAGAAAATACACAGTAACAAAAGAATCTCTTTGTATATTTGGCAGTCAGGCCAGTTTTGCTAATTTGCTTATGAGTTACTTGTATCCTTCTTGGAGAAGGGAAGCACGTATGTTAGGAAACAGACTGCAAAATATAAAAATTTATTGTGTTGTTTTTTCTCCTACACGTACTTTTCACTACTGTAGTTTACCAATATCTACAGAAAAAGGGAAAAGCCTAGTATTTTTATTCCCTCAAGTACATGCTCTACTGCCTGCAGAAGGTGCAGACAATTGTTTAGCTCTACAGCAATTAGTAACAGAAACTCATAGAAAAAAAAGCAAACATATATATATATATATACACACACACACATTTATATATATTATATATATATACATAAATAAATAAAAAGGTCAGGTAAGGGACCGGAATAGGCATAAGGAATATGTAAAAATCTACTTTTATAGGAAGATACTGTAGATACTGTGCAAGTCAGGAGCTCATAAGAGTTCTTCAAAAATTCTTTATGCCCCAGTATCATTCTGGAACTGACAACGCTATTCCTATGAACTCTACATAAAATACACTGGGGAGGGGGAAGGAGACAACAGGGATGATGAGATATGCAGCAGTTTAAAAGAACTCCTACTTTGGTTGCTTTAAAGTATGCTGAGGAAGAGCCTTTAGTTGTTCCAAAGAAGTCAGTTGGTCTTTTCTGAGAGTCTTCCCTCTTTATAATGCTCCAAAGAAGGGACATGGTATTAATAATACGAGGCAATTCTTCCAAAATGGTGTTCCTAGCATTTCTCAGGTTTGCGGGCTCAGCTAATGACGACTGGGAAAGCAAAAATATGAATATTAAAATATATCATATTATGCACCACGGAGTGCTCTCGTTCTGTAATTAGGAGACTTTTGTAATGACAACTTTAATTCAGCTGTTCTATTTCTGAATTATACTGCTGCTGTTAAAGTCTACTGAGTTTGCTGTTGACCATTTTGGGACACAGAGAATCCATCTGTCTTGAAAATTGTTAAGATGCCATTGCTCTTATGCCAGACGTTATGAGAACAAAAATGTAGGGAATACATCAGAAAGCATGTTATCAACTCAAACAAAACCAGAACATTGTGTTAATGACAAAGCAACTATAGACAAGCTGCACACCACTAGTATTTGTGTGACTATGATCATCATGAACAATTTACTTAAAACTAACTTTCCTTTCTTCAAATAAAAAGAAACTAAGTTCAGTCCCCCCTCCCTTAACACTTTTACTTAGTTCACTTCCTTGATGTATTATCAGGCTTCTTTAAGGCTATCTTTCTTGTTCAAGCTCCCCTTTATGACTTATAGTCACCTCTGAGTAAAAAGCGATGCATGCTTTGATAAACGGGTGCCAAGATGTCAAGCAAGTGGTAGGCATTAAGCAGTTACCTTTTTAGTTTGATTAGGGTGATCCAGAAGGCAGAAGTGACCAATAGTTGTCAAACCTTCCAGAAGGGTTAGTGGGTAATCAGGCGTAACATTCTCTCTTTTAGTGGTTAAGCTTTGGAGGAAAAAATAAAAATAAAAGAGCTTAGCAGGCCAAGCAGTATTTCCATGAGTAAAAATTCCAACAGAGATCTATTTCTACTCAATAGTTAAGGAATACTGGAATATCAGAACAAATGATACACAAACTGTGCTTGGACAACCCCAATTCCTTGTCTAGATCTTTAAGAATAGAATTCTCCACCTCACCATAAATCTTTAATGTTCAATTATTTTTCCATACTCCTTTCACTTACTGACTGTTCTCAACAGTATCACTGTATTTTTCTTCTGCAGGGTCTCTATCCCCAGTTAGTCCTCCAACATCCTGAGTCTTGTCAGAACTGGACACTTCTTTGTACTTGGATGGCAAGCAGCATCACAGCTGCCGGTCATTCTTGCTGCTGGTCCCCTTTCCTCTCTTCATCCAACTGCATTGAGTCCTACTGCAACAGTACTGCATCCACCTCATCTGGGCTCAGGGGACAGATGCCTGCATATGCAGCAGGGTTTGAGAATCAAACTCTGGGAGCTACAGCGCTAAACGAGTAAGTTACTATGCACTACTCTGTAGTAAGGGGAACTTAAAAACAAGTTTCAGCATAATAAATCCCACACTGCGGACTCTTACCTTGCAGATGTTTTCGTGGATGTCTTCACAGCTTCATTTTCATATTGTTTGACAAGCTCATCCAGGTTTTTACATATCTGTACAACAAATGGTGCCACAGTCCAGCCTAAAGATTTTCCAAAATAGGGCAGGGAAGATGTGACTAAGCCTACCCAAGTGGGATGCATCCCATAGCCATACTCTGGTTGCAAACCTCTAACAACAGCAGAGACGAATAATCCCTGTGAAGTTATTGGGTGCGGATAGACATACTGCATTGCACCGATAGCCTGCTGGAAATTAAGAGCTTGCTGCCATTCCTTGGAGAGGTCTGGCTGATTCTCCTGCTCCTCATGAGTCTGTCCAAGATGGTGCTCCAAGATAATCAGTACCTGCAAAAGCTTTAGCAACTCAATCTGGAGAGGGTGTTCGCTCCATATTTGATCATGTCCAAAATTGATTAGGCTCTCTTCAAAAAGATCTTCTTCAGGAACATTATGATCTCCACCTGCCATAAGCAGTTCGTACCGCTTCTGACTTGTGTACATAGATGCAGACAAAGAAAGAAGAACAAACTCCTGAATTTTGCATCTTCCAAGCAAGTTGCGTATGAACTCTACATTCTTACTCTCTGCTGCCTTTGCCATGGTAGCCAGCTGGGTCATCATTCTAATCAAGACTTCCACGCTTTTTACCTGAACGTCTCTGTTGCCAAGCAGATCTCTGTGTGTAACCTTCAAGTAGCACGGATAATATGAGCGCAGAAAACTGAGACAGAGGTAAGTGAGCAATTCTATTAGAAGAGAATGGGGACACATGGTTGGGGACTGAGTTTGAAGTTTGCCATAAAAACTCTGTCCTACAAGAGCCTCCTGATGGCGAGCTAAGAGATTGTAAATAAGATTCAAATGTGCGGTGGAACTGGTATCCATGCTAGTACTAGCTACAGCTTCAATAAATTCTTTAGGGTTTGTTTTAAGCACTGCCTCCAGAACAGAAAAAGCATATAATACCCTCTTGGAATCATAAGGTTGCAAATATAACAGCATATGTTTGAACAGAGCCTCAATCATCTCTTGTTTTTCCTTCTGCTGTTTGAGCAACTTAGAGCTGGTAATTTCCTGGAGCTCCAAGTCCAGCTCTTCATCACTTGACAGAGATTCGGATGCTTGAGTCCTCTCGGAGTCAGCACGCACAAGGTTTAGCGCTACACTAGATTTGGAGCTTTCAGGAAGGGATGCATGGAAGGAACCTGCATGGTTTGTGGTCTCTTTGCCATCAGCTGCAGCACTGTCATTGTCCTCATTGCTCACTTCCTGCAGCTCCAGAGAAGGAGAAAAAGAAGATGTATTTTCACTGTCATGGCCTGTGCTGGTGTCTGCTGATTCTGTGTGCTCACTATTATCTTGGTCACCGTCTACCTCATGTGAAGTTACTGGATTGCAAGAGGCATCACTTTCAAACTGTTCAGTTTTTAACTCTGGCTTCTCTGGATCTTTTTCCACTTCTGCCCAAATTGCTTCTCTATCCACGGTGGTAAACTGGCTCAATGGAAGGTTTTCCTCAGAATTGCTCTCAGAGACACCAGATTCTTTCAACGAGGCCTTTTTCTTGTGAAGCCAAAGATGTATATCCTCTGGGAAAAAAAAAAATCAAGAAGAGTATACAATGGGCATTATACAAACATCCCCTATATGGAATAAATCATTGTAAGAAAAAAAAAGATTAAAAATAGTCTATTAATTGCAAAAATGAGAAAAAATAAATATATTTTTTTGAGGTAATGTTTTTTTTAAAGTGGTAGAGCAGTACTAACCTACTCTAAGTGCAAGAGAAGAGGATCAAAACCCTAAGCATGTATTGTTTCTCTTATGCTATGATTCTCTAGATGCGATAATCTTCATGCTTTCTGAGCATATAATGTTTGTTGAGATTAAGGAAATTAGAAGGTTAAGAACTGAAGTTATTGTTATTATTTTTTTAAGAGCTAATATTTTCCTTGTTTACATGCTGTGGAACAAGGAAGGAATATATTAGCTCTGTGTTTGTATAGCATCTGTTAAACAGGTCCTTTTGGATGCTATAAGTGTCTGCCATCTAATTACTTACCAATCAAGACAGAAAAACAATTATGCAAGCAGACAGCTAGGTTAACAGTAATGAAAGAGACAGATGACACAGAAGTTTCATTTCAAAGAAAATACTGGACACTTCTATGCTATCTTCCTGATCTGCTCCAGGAAAGAACCTTGACTTCTTGGGCTGTATAATGCAGGACATCTCATACCCATACTGCTCCCAGCAATCCCACAGCTGAATAGACTGCCAGCCTTCATAGGACTCCATGCTTGGAGCAATCCCTGAGTCTGTACTTACATCTCAGTGTTCCCCAGCTACTCCCCCCAGAGGTTTCTGTAATGCTAGTTGTCTGTTCCACATTTGCCACGTGATCATATGTGGTTCATAACAGTTCTCATCATAGATCTTAAGATGAACATTTCCTAACTGTCAAATTTAGTCACTCAAGGTAAAGACTCCCTGCCATATCCCTAAATTTGGGTGGCTGGAGGTGATCCTCAACTGCAAATCCCTCTCTCTGCATTCTAGCTATGGGATACCTCAAGCTGTATGCCACAAGGGGTGAGCTCTCCTCTTGAATCAACATGGATGATCTTTGGGCAAAGACAGTTTAATCTTCAGAAGTTGGCAGAATTAGGGTTGTGTGTGTGCACCCAAAACAGCAAGGTGTGCTTCACAACCTGTCTGATTATTTTAGCATGATGCTAGGGGAATCACTAACAAGAGACGTATTCTGAATAAAGAAAGTTGGTATGAGGGTGCACGGTCTGCTAGGGTAAGACTGGGCAGAAAGTAAGATTTGCTTGTCCATCCTGCCTACTGGAACAGTTCCTGGACTGACACAGTCACCAAATTGCTCCTGAATTCCATTTGGTTGCAGACTTAGTTTTGCTTGAGAAGGGATCCTGTGAACAGTGAATACACATGCAGTGTGGGTCATCTGGGAATGGCAACGAGAAGTGTGGGACAAGATCCCAGAGCAAAGCAAGAAGCAATCCAAACCAACAATGTAGGTGCAGCCACTGTAACAGAAATTGTCATTAGGCCTTGAACTAGCATGACTTACTCATGAACTCTGCGTTAGGCATCCCCAAAGGTACTTGGATGAGGAGGAATCTACAGAACTGAGGCCAGACAACCCACTGTAAATAGGATGCCATCGCAGTTCAGAGACCACCTTCAGTAGGTGTTCAGGAGTATGTAATGCTACGCCAACACTTACAGTTTCAGCCCAAGAACAGTGTTACCTGCTGAATTTTTCTGTTTGATGTAGTGGATGGACGTGCGTTGTGTCTTTGGATGAAGCAGCAGCAGCAGGACTGGTTCAAGAATCCGTGCAACATCATTAAGTGAGAGAGCACGGATCAGCCAGCCCTGTGCTGCAGCACCAATTGCGCCATCTGAACAATTGAGACTGTCCAGTACCACAAACAGAGACCTGAACAGAGAAACCAGAACGAATAAGAACAATTGAAATCCCTAAAAAAATTAACGCAAACAACAAAGTAGTGGCAGGGAATGGACTTAGCGCATGTTCAAGCAAGCATCAGCCAATAGCTCATCTCTGCTACCAACAGCTTGATCATGCACACTTTTTCTTCTACTTCACATGCAATTGCAGAAGCAAGGCCATACATATTTTCACACTGTAGAAGAAAAGCATGCTTTAAAGTTCTTTCACATATATATTGAGAAAGACTTTTAGTACTTTTGTCTCCATTTTTGTATAAAAGTTATGATCTCATAAATATGAAGTCACTCAAAACCAAAATAAGACTTTTTTCTTTGCGTTGGTTCTATTTTGTTTGGAAAAAGTCTAACCCACTCCAAAAGAAAAGTGTCTGCTAAGCAGGAACTTGTCTGCCTGAAGTTACTCTTCATACATGAAGCTCTTTCTATTTTTACAAAAACTTCCTTCATACAAGAATGTAAAAGCAGTCTTCAGTGCACCATGCATATTGAGCACAAGTAATAGTGCAAGTGAAGATCTTCCTTTTGCTTGCATGTCTCTACAGCAAATGTTTTTTCCAGCCCAGAAAAAAGAACAGAACAAAGCATAAATCCAAACCAGTGAAAGTGGAAAATACCTATCGAAGGACCGATTGTGAGAAGTTACTCTGCTGCCTTGGATCTCTCTGGTCAGATGCCACATGACAGAAAATCTGAACAGTGCTTCCAGCCTTGTCCCCTTTGCAAGGAAACAAAACAGATATGTTACTTTTCGCAGCATTTATCTCCGAGTAAAGTTTTAGTGATTTTTCAACTTCTAGCAAAACAATATGTTGTGTAGACAAACACTAATCCTTCTCAGGTAGTTTGAGAGCACTTGT
Source organism: Anser brachyrhynchus (assembly GCF_964034855.1). Taxonomy (NCBI): domain Eukaryota; kingdom Metazoa; phylum Chordata; class Aves; order Anseriformes; family Anatidae; genus Anser; species Anser brachyrhynchus. The sequence continues at coordinate 115,308,117 of NC_137694.1, read as the reverse complement.
TCATTTTGCAATAGGCTTAAATAAAATGCCATATACCCACAAATGCACAACCGAAACTTAACAGCCACAGTGCTTGCAGAAGAAAAAAACATATGCCAATACACCAAAAATGTATTTCAGGACTCTAATTGTGTAAACATTTAGACTATGTTTGGTGTTAGGGAGGTTTGAAAGTTAGATGACAAATAAGAATGCATTGCTATATCAGTTAGTGTTTAGAACTGGCAATTTTGTTTAAAAGGTTTTAAAAAGATGTCCAAACTTAAGTTTCAAAATTGCAAGTGAGAAAGTATGAAAACAACACTGAAGAACGTTGTTGTAAGTTTTGTTGTGCAAGACACTGCTCACAAATGAACTCTAGGTTATTAAAGAACTGTTTTGTCGTTAAACTAGATGAGTAAAGTAATTAAGAACTGGCTTAGTTTAAACACAGCTTACTTAATATAACAACTAAATACTAAAGGGTCAACATTATGCTGGCATATACCTACACGTTAAAAAAAATGTTTGGTTCAAATATGAAGTTTAGAAAAAATCAACACAAGAAAAAACGATTTGAGACTTAGTCATGGGGCTGGGGCATTTTGGAAATAATGACAAAAAATGCAAGCTTTTAGATGCTACGTTATTTGGGCCAAAACAAAAAATGCTCCAGCATTGACTGATACAGCTTGCATCTGGGGTTTAAATTTAGCAGTAGTCTCATGATGAATCAGCCCCAGGGAATCGCAGTGGAGTGGACAGGGAGTCTGTTGGACTCCTGAGAGACAGAGGGACCATGGAAGCGAAGAGCTGGGATGGAAGGGACCAGATATAGTCTAGGAAGCATTGGAACAACTCTATCTCAAGTGATGATGGGTCTTCACAGTGAGTACAGAACCTACCTTATCATGATCCAAAAGCGCATGGCATATAATGTCTTCGCAGATATTTGCTGATGGTGCCAAGCAATGCAGCCTGTAGAACAGTTCCACACAGGCAATATGATGTTCCCGGGTCTCTTTGTTCAGCTGATTCCAGAGCACACAGGCTACTCTCTAGAGTATAGTAACAATAATAAATAATATTAACAACAACAACATTTCTTCACTGACTTAAAAGCTTTCTATTGCATAAAAGTACTCCACTACTGAAAGGGATTTCCAAATCTTAGTTTGGCAAAGAGCAAGAATTCAGGTCACACACTCGAACCTAAAGGAATGCAACATTCCTAACCTGGTATTACAGGATAGGTAATTCAAAAGGGACATGCACCACAAGTTGAGGAAAGCACTTCTGCTTCTATTTTCTGGGTCAAAACATTACAGATTATACATGTGTCAGACACAGCAGCTGTAAGCACAGTAATTAACAGTAAGAGCCTGGAACCAACCCTCATATCAATAAAAGGTCAGGATAAGGAGAGCATCTTTGATATACTAAAAACAAGGAGGGGGACATATTCTTCTTATCATTTACCTACTAATATTGCCTCTTATCTGAAAACTTCTGAGTGGTATCAAAGCTCTCCAGAGCATAGTGTTTAGGCTAAGAAAACCTAGCACTTCAAGTCAGAAATCAGCTGCCTCCACCCCACAGAATCTGGGCACAGAAACCAAAAAGCAATTCAGAAATAACCTGTCACTTTTGAACAACCTATTGTGAAGTAAATGAATAAGAATAAAGTTGCTTTAAAATGCTTGTGGAAGCAAAAACAAAACAAAACAGAAAACCAGCAGTGTCATTGTAACATGAATATAGTGCCCCAAACATTCCTATTCATGTTTCCTTCCCCACCCCATCCCTGGATGTAGAGTGCGTATGGGCAGGGAAAAAGAAAAAGAGTATTGATACCTGGTAGAAATCTGTTTTCTCTGAGATGATCTTCAGAACTCCAGGAGCAATGGGAGGAAGTGTGACCATCTGCAGCTTTCCAAGGAAGGGGTTGTGCCCAGAGACTTTGTATCGCTTCATTCTGTCTTCTATCACAAGTGCCAGTGACTGGGAATGGTTGATCACCTCCAGAAGCGTGAAGATGGACACATTCTGAACATAGCAGTCATTCACACAGCAGCATACTGTCATTAAGGACTTCAGCCACAGAGGGAAGCTGGCATCACAACCTCCTCAGAAGACAAGCAAGAAAAAAAAAAAGTTTGAATACTCTAAAGCTCATGGTCATATTTCCAAGAATTCTTCAATCAAGCTCACAGGACCCAGAGACAAAGACGACCGCTCAAATCCGACTGCGAAGAGCTCGCTTCAAAGCAAACTATACTTTTTCCCCTGCTTCTTCCAGCAGAAAGCTCTTACAGGACCTCTGTGACCCACTAACCAATGGATTTCTGCTTTCTAATTTGTTTACTCCCAAATAGTTTTACAGCTGCTGTTTTTTCAGCTGTCATTTTCAAAACTAACAACAGAAGCCTGCTGATCCAAGGATGCTCTTTGGAGTAGCATTGAGGCTTAACATTTCAGCAACCATAAAGCACACGAGGAACTGATACGGCTAACAGCAAGTCAAGCCACTTTTGCCTCTCCTAAGTGAATAATCAGATAAAGTTTTATTAGGACTTGACTGGAGACAGTCTCAAGTATGAACTCCTACCTCTGGATACAAAGCCAAATACTTTAACTGTTTTACCACCACAAAAAATGGACATCTGTCCTGTATTGCATTCAACCCAGACCTTCGTTATTATAGGTTCTCTCCTTTTGCCTTTAAATCTTACTCTATTCTCCAGGCTGTGCAGCTGAAAATTACTTCGAAAATAATTGATAATCCTACTACAATATTCCAAAGAAACATAATTATGAAAGCAAATCTTCTAAGTACATTGCTGACCACGTGGAAGGCACTGAAAATATGCAGAAGTGTCCATGTCAAGCAGGCAGCTCACCCATGCAGATGATTAGCATATCACTACCTTGACAAGGAAGATAGCAGAAATTTGTAGTGAGGTAGAGAATCCAAAGTTCCAGTTTCCTATCTCTCCATTCACTACAAGCCCATCTTGTCAACAAGCCTTCAGGCCAGTAACTGCTGCTGCTAAAACTAATGAAAACTCCCAGCACAAACAGGCCCTCCAATTATACAAGACTATTCTTATACATTAGCTTGAATCAAATTCCTTTGAACTTTGAGAGTAAGGGAAAGGGCTGTTCTGCTTCTGTTATGGTTTGGAGCTCCAGTTTTCCATCTACTCTGCCTGCTTTTAACACTTCTTACACTTCTTTTTGTGGTTTTTTTTTTTTCTTTTTTTGGGGGGGGGGGGGAGGCGCGGGTGTTGAAACTCCTGAACCCTGCCACAAACTCTCCAGGCCACAAGACCTTTCCAGCCCTTCAGCTGCAAGTTTGGTAGTGAAAGCTTTCCAAAGAATATGCATTTAAAAAGCTTGAGAAAAACTGTCCCCTCAGCTCCAAGACACAAAACACACACTGATGTGGTAACTCTCAAATTCACAAGCAACTTGCATTCAGCCCGGTCAGAAGGCATTACTACTGGTCACAACTTTTGCAAGTAAGTGAGCTCACACTGTTATTTGTGTTCTCAAATGCACAAGTCATCCAGCAAAGGAATCTTTTCTTACCAGGAATCTGAAACAAAGAGAGATACAGCTGTTCCATCTCCTCCTCTGAAAGGTAGACTGGGAATGTGGTACAATCCAACAACAGGTGACAAGCTGCAGCGAAAGCTTCCTTGCAGTCACCTCTAAGGGGTCCCAAGACAAGCATCACTTGTTCTAAGTCCCACTCTTCTTCCTTTTCTTTTTTATTACCAGAGTTGCGTTCAGAAGAAAGAAGATGGGAACTCTTGTTCTTGAACGGTGATCCTCGAACTGAGAACAAGTCTGAAAGTATTTGTTTAAACTGAGGTACAGTCATTTGCTTTGCTTCCCATGCACTCTTCTTCTTGCTAGCACTTTCAGGTAATCTGTAGCCATTTTCTTTTTTCTCTTTTCCCTCCAGACTCATTGCTGAGATGCTTTCATTACTTGCTTCTTGAAACTGCACCCCAAAAATGTATTTACTGGCAAACTTGGCAACCAGCTCTTGGATGCAGTGCAAAGTCTTCTGCATGCTCCCCCCTTTTTTCCAGACATCATCTCTCTCAAGGGTCACAGTTGGCACCCCTAAGTGCTGAGAGAGCTCTGGGGAAGACGTGCTTAGACCAATGCCACTGTCTTCTGACTTCAGGGGAGGGAATGGAGTCTCATCCTCCTCCTGAAGCACAGACTTGGTCTCCAAGGTTACATCCCCACTGTCCTTCTTCACTGGGCTCTAAAATAGAAACAGTAATGTGGTTAATGTGGCACTACATAGATCATTTTGAAGTATGTGGAACTGTGGTAAGCAGTGGGACATCGGGAAACACCAATGGAAGAGAAAAAAACAGTAACTGCAATTTCTTGATGCAGATTACTTTCATAAAATCAGTTATTGATAAGCAGTCCAATTCAATAGCATTTAAAACATAACAAATGTTTATGTAGTCCTCACAATCCTTGACTCATTAAACATCAACAGATCCGTGTCTACAGATACTTGGCAAATGGAAATGTTTCCTTAAAAACAATTAATCACTGGAACAGTATTACTTGTATCTGATTATTTCCAGCCAGATGCATTTATTTGTTCTACTGCAAAACTTTGCCAGGCTGTGCTTGTGTGACTGCTTCATGCCATCTACTCCTCGTTCGCTGTCATGGTCTCCTGCACCCAAATAATACCACATTGTGTTAAACCAAATTATCAGTTTAAAGCCTTACGGACCCAACCAGCTGTAATGCTGGGCTTGACCTGGCAACTCTTATCTTTAAGAACTGCATGACGCTGTGTGCCTTTTCAAACTGTTAAGATCATGTTCTTCTCAAGAGGTAGGATTATAGTCCCAGTTTCAGACAAGACTCCTTCATCCTCACAAATAATTCAAACAAGTCAGAAATGGATGCCCAATATAGGACACTGAATAGCTCTTAAAGGGGCAAAAGGAGATAAGTTTTGAAAATCTTTATTGCTGCAAGTTTTGAAAATCTTTATTGCTGCATTTATCATTGACATTTAAGTTTAGAGAATTAACATTTAAAAATAAGGTTTGTCACTATTAACTGTAAACATCTGTAAGTACTGGAGAAATACCTACCCCATTTCCACTGCCTGTCTCAATGTCCAAATAGGAAGGGGGCATTTGTACTTTGCTAAGCACCTTAAAACAGGTCCTTAAGGCATGAGTGAGTTCAGGTAAACCTAATACTTCCACGTTTTCCAAGAGAGATTGCACCATATAACTGAGCATCTGGGGAAGATATTGAGTCTGCACTTCAGAGTAGAGTTCCTAAAATAAATAAGAATTATTTAAAACAGTTACCAGATATTATTATTCAGCTGTATAGCAGCACTAGTTAATCATTAATAACATCGGTTCATGAATAGTTAAACTAAAAATTTGATTCAGTTCTATTCTTTCTTCTTTTATTCTATATGATAAAAACCAAATCATTCCCCAAATGTTTTAGGATAGTCAGTAAGCTACTAAGAGACAATAAGGTCCCAGCAAATGATTTACCCAAGAACAAAAAAAAAAAAATACACATTTTCATTCCTTTCGTAGAATTACCATATTTGAAAAGGAAAACTTTGCTTTTGCTAGGCAATAGCAAGGATAGCCATATAAAAGCACGTGCAACTATACTTTGCAGGATGTGTCATACATACACACATGCCTGCTCATTTGCTTATTTCCATTTTATGTAGTCATAATACAAATTATTTGTTTTTAAGCATCTAAAGATGTTTAAGTAGTTAACTGCAAGGTTGCCTTACCAAAGGAATCACGTCAAGAAGAAACACCAATAGTGTACAGAGCTCTGAAATTGTAGGAGGAGTGCTAACATTTTCAAGAGGATATCTCATCTTTGCGGATTTGTTTCTGGCATGGAGAGAAACTTCATTTTGTAAACTCTTTTCATGTCAAAATTCTTGTTAGAGTAAAATAGCTTCAGCAAAATAAGTACAAAATACTGAACTAGGCCTTCTAAGGCAAAGTAAGACGGGACTTCTAATACAGCAGCGTAAAACATTCTGTTAAAACCACCTAAACTGCAGCTTTTATGTGAGATGCTAAAGTGCTTCTAATTTTCAGATCAAATCTCTATAGACTATCTTACTAATTTAAGTATAACTTCCTGTCTTACATTTAAAAAGCAACAAAACAATATTTTTCCTCAAAAACACTTGTTCTTCCAATGAAGACAAAGAAACTATCTTCCCTGTCCACCTCCCCTCTTAAGCCTTTCCCACCCCTCAGCTGCCATTTTTAAACATCATTTCTTTTGTTGTTATTTTCTTCCAGGTTATTTTTTCATGCAATTGATTACTTGATTGAACTTCTGAATTCTTTTAGAATGAAACAGATATTTATTTTGCATGCTAACATATATTAAGGCCCTACCAAAATTTAAATGTTTTGATAAACTTTCTTTATGATCTTATATAGATATCTGTTAAGCAGCATTTTTGGGGGATGGAGAGGGAGCACTATTGTTTGATAACAAACACCTGAAACAATCTTCAAAACATTTGGTCATGTAATCCCAAAGGAAATCCGTGCTTAAGGATGTGATCAGTAAATTGACTGTTTTGACAATCTCCGAAGCATTTTTGTTCTCTTTGATTGCACTGTGTAAAAGAAGAAAATGTAAAAAAAGAAAAAGAAAAGATGTCAGTGAGGATTTTAAGAGCATGCATGTTATATAGTAGCTGATGCATTCTAAAAACTTTTTTCCTCCTTCCTCTGCAAGCTACAAAAAAGTGATTGCTTTAAATCAAGAACTATATCATACTGGAATGGCTAAATTTTGAGTATCTTTCTCCAAGATGAAAGAAATTAAACCTTATTTCATCAACACCAATGACATGCAGTGTACTTCATTTTTTTCTGTGCTAATCAAAGAGGAATCATGCGTGTGTGTAAAACGCTTGGAAAGTCATAGGAAATCTGGTCTTTTATACAAAAATATTAACTTAATATTACTAATATTAACTTATTTAAAGAAAGTTGGCTTAGTATATATGATATGATTTCAGTTCATAATTGCAAACTTGTAGTTGTACCTTGCAAGTATGTTGCCACTTTGATTGTAGCTGAGTTTGAGATCAGAACCAAGTGCATCTTTGCAGTAGGAATAAAAGGCTCTAATAACTTCAAGGAACAGATCCCCAACAACCTGTGGCCCTACAATTGAAGGAAAAAAGTATCCTGTAATTGTACCAAAGTGATTGCCAGGCAGTTTAGTTAAAAGTTTATTTAAACTTAAATTAGAGGTTACTAGATCAAAAAAAAAAAACAAACCAAACCAAAACATTAACAACAAAAAACAACAAGATTTCTGAAGTATGAGGAAAATGTTTATGTGGCTTTTTAAAATGTCAGAGTTTTTGAAACATCTCAGTTAAAATGAACTTAACTACTTAGTTTTTTATTGTTGGTAGGGGTTTTTGTTTCTAAACTTCAGTTAATACTACTCTGTTTCATTTTTAGGAACTTTTAAAGTAATATCTGGGAAGAAATAGTGCTGATGCCGCATTACACTTGAAACAGTTCAGTAAGACACCTACACTGCAGTCATTTGTAAGTGGGCATAATCACACTATAAACCTGCAATTCACATACCAAGAATAATCACCATGCCTGTATCTATGAGAAAATAGCAGATTTCCCAATACACATTTATCCTAGTAGCCTTGATTAAATTTTGAGGAACAAAATCTGAAAAAAAAAGTTATGTAATTGAGGAAGTTCAAGTTAGATGTGTACTGTCAACCACACCTGATTTTCATGGTCAGTACTTCTTTGTTTTATCTGAAATTGTATATAAACAATAAACGTACAAAACCCCAAAAAACAGAATTAAAAAAAATATATATATATATCTAAACCATTCCAATGAGTGTTTCTACAGCAAAAAAAAAGTTACAACACTAAGAGTAGCAGAAAAGGTTGAAGATTCTTGTTATATTTTCTATTGCTACCTTTAAAAAATAAAGTTCTGTTGCTAAACTGATTTCAAAAGGAAGTGAAAGTCATACTGGCTTAAGGTTCAGTAAGTTATCATTTGTGTGCTGATCAAAACAGAAAGAATAATGCTGTATAATGTAGTTCTGCAAAATAATCCATATTTGTGGTTCAGTTTAACACTGTCAGCAAAGTAAAACATATAATAGGATACTGTCTGTCGTTTACTTTCTAAATTAGGATACAAATTACTCGACTAATCTAACAACCTTAGGCAACTGTCCTTCCTTCAATATTTTTCTCAGGAAATAAAAATGCTTTCTATAATATGTTTTAATCACAACTGCTTTTTAGATGTTCTTTAAAAAATGTAACAGCTGAAGGAGATATTGGTACCACTGTCTTATAAACAGACTAACAATTGCTTCTATTAAGGTAGTGTTCATTTGTTAGGTAAGTAACACAGAATTCTGATTTTCCCTGGCAATGCTCTGATAACACTTTACTATGAAATGTGCTTTCCCGACCCATGAAAAAGGGTAATCTTACCAGACACAGAAGCCTGTAAAACCAACTGCCACTCAAGAGTTTAGGCTCAGTACATGAGTTTTATTCATGATACAGACTACAGGCGTAGTGAATGGTAACATCTATCCCCAGTAGGATAACACCTACAGTACTGAGGGATACTGTCAGGCATTAAGACTGTTGGCTTCTAAAAACTATCCGCTTGTACGTATCAGATTCACATAATGTAATTGCAAAGATTTATCTGTATAAGGTTCTTACAAAATCCTGTGAAACCCTAAAATCTGTCCAGTCCTTTTAAGATTTTATTTTTTGACACAGAAAAGAGAAGTTGCCCTTTAAAGGGCAGGCTAGCAGGGCCTCACCGTTAGGGAGCTTCTTGTACACAACAGCACCGACACGTGACAGTCAGGGAAGAGGAGGAAATGCTTCACAGCTCAGTCATGATGTCTCAGACCGTACCTCCCACAGCAAAGACACCCCCACCTCCCACACCCATAACAGGTTATTTCCAGGTGGAGCAGCTGCAGGTAAACGGCACTGCCCATTTTGGCAGCAGTAGCACCATGAAGTAGCAGCCTACAGTGTCTGGAAAAACAACATCATCACTAGAGTGATGCAAGTCTACAGCAAGGCCCACAAGCACAGCCAAGCACTGGAAACAAGTCCAGGAAAAAGCAGTACTGGCAGTTTTCCAAGTAGAAGCCTCCTTATAAGACGGGGAAAAAAATAAAAGATGCCTGATGGATCAAACTTGAAAGATTAAGCTCCAAGGAATGAATGGAGCAGAATGTTGAGATAAGGGCAGAAGTGGTTCTTTTAGACTGGACCGTCAGATTGCAGTTGTGGGCACAGGAGAAAGTTCTCGTTAAGATACATCCAGGCTACACAGTGCAGCGCTCTGCAGAAACGCCAGAGATAACCTGAAGGGTGCTTGCTCCAGAGCACTGTTCTGGACCAGTTCTAAGGCAAGTAAGACAGTCCCCCTGCACAGTAATGCACAACGTGCACACACTCAGAATTCGGAAGAACTCTGCAGGGTGTTGTCCAGAGTCCTACTTCCAAAGCTGATGAACGCCAAGTCATAACAGTTTTTAGCAGTCAGGACAGACGTGACAAGTAACATTACCTATTTCAGGTTTATCAAGGAGACTGATTAGAATGCGGAAAGGTTTCAAATAGGCTTGATGCTGTTCCTCTACATCAGACTCTGAGAATTTCTGATGTAAAATTTCAGCCAAACTCTAGGAAAAAGAAAACATCACAATGTTATATGTAGAAAAGAGACTGCCATTTTATTAAGAGCTGAAGTCTTCCTTAGTTTGATTTTGTACAGTACCAACTACTATCGATTTTCAATTTTCCATATAGGGTAGACAAACCAGTGACATCTTCTAATCATGAACACTCAAGAGCTGATCTTACTCAGGGAAGCATTTTTAAATAATTCAGGTAGTTCATCAAAGATGCTACCCTTTGGTTTCATTACATTCCATTTGTATTTGTAAGGACATATAATATTGGGACAAATAAAGCACAGCAAGCATTCAGATAGATGAAAATGTAACCACCAAGAGGATGCTGTATTTAGAGATAGAAAGCTTTGAAGGACAAACCAAGTGGCACAGCTAACAATTGTAAACACAGTTTGTGCTGAAATTTAAAAAGCTCAGAAAAATATCTGTATAGACTGACCACCAACCTCAACTAAAAGATCTTTAGAGTATTTTCCAAAAAAATAAATAGCCTGGTCTTCAGAAGATGTTGAGTCTGGAGCAAAAGTACCCCCTTTAATATCAGAGCCTATAAGATAAACAGAGGAATCACAAGTACAGAGAAACACTGCATTACAGTGAACTACACACACCACAGAACACTACACCCACATTGTCTATACAAGTACTGAAACTACACTGCATTTTTTACATTTGTAATTTTAACATTGTGCTTGAAAGCAATTCACGTGCTGCCCAAGGACAGCCCCCATAACAGAGTTTGGGGCATCCAGATGTACTATACTGAACTTTGAACTTCACATCAAAACCAAAGTCAGGTCCAGACATGGAGTCATCAAGGGCAGCCTTCAAGCAACTACACAGCTACAACTCTTGTCCCAGAGAAAATCTGTTCAATAAAACCAAGCATTCATTTGGCAAACAGGTACTTCATAAATGGAAGCTAAACAACATCTTATTTTATCATCGCTCATTAACTGCTGAAAATGCATGTTACATTTTAACCACCCAAACAGTTTTCTTAGGTATTCAGAACACTAAATATTGCAGTATATTGTGCAGTACCTAGCAACCATGCGTATAATCTTCTATTGAGTGACATGTCTCTCCTCAGCAATGTCTGTGTAGCTGCTGACAGAATATGGACTAAATCAGACCTGCGCAGCAGAATAGCGCTTTCATCACAGTCCTAGGATGAAAAACAAAGATAGCTTAGCTGTTTATGAATACTGAAACAAGTCAAAGTTGTAATGAGGTGTCGTTGTTGTTGGTGCTTTTTAAATTAGTAATATTAGTGTTTTTGGAAAAAAACATCAACACCACAGTATTTTGTATACTAAAAATTTCAGGAAAGGGAATCTGACAGTCATGTGATCATTTTTGTATTTATAGCACAGAGCCATAGTTAAGCTAAAAATACTGAAGACTTCATTATGTTATGTCTTAAGACTTAAAATTACTTGGTACCTTCAAAATACTGACTATACTACCAGGTAAGTTAGGAAATGATGGGGAACAGCTAATGTTTTAAGCAGTATTTGTTTTTCTAGCCTTTCACAGAAGTATCTTGGTTTAGTACAGACAAATCCAAATGCTCTTCATATTTTCTCTGTGCAGCTTCTCAGGCCTGAATATTTCAAGTACCTTCCAGTTATCACAACATTCACCATCAAAGCACAGCTTCATTTGAAGCATTCTGATGATGTAAAACTGAGTTAGCTGTAAGGGGTCTGAGTAACACAGGTCTCTCTGCTCCTATTAAAATTGACAGAGGAAGAAAAAACTGCAAAATCTGTTTACTGGTTTTGAAAGTCAGACAAAATTCAGACATTTGGTAATAACAGAGGTGGAGGCTGGATTGGTTCCAAACAAGATACTTTCCTGCACAAAATACATACATTTCAATACTAAAATAGTCTTCTTACCAAAGCTGTATAAAATGGGAAGAAGAAGAGAATCACTTCCAGAGTGTTTCTTTGCACAAGAACATTTGAATCCAGTACTGATACACACAAGGACTTTATCTGTAAAAGGAAAAGAAAGCACAACGGTGTTTTACTTCATGATAATATTTAACCCACGATCACTGCAAATAATCACAAGAAGAAAAAGAAAGCAAAAACTTTTTTTTTTTAAATATGTGAACAATATTATTTTAAATAAGAGGATAATTACACATTTATCTCCCATTCCCCAAAAAGAACCAAAAATGTTTTGTGGAATGCTGTCAAAATATTGTTAAGACTTAAAGAATACTTGTTTTTGTAACAATACAGAATGTCACGATATGATATCACTAGCTACCAGTCTTCCAAAATGCAGATATTAATTACTTAAGGTATCATTACAGTAATTCTATCACTAATATAAATTACTACCTATTGAAGTTTTCTATTTTACTGAATAAAAAGATACTAAATTTCAGAATTGTCTTCTAGATTGTAAACACTTGTGAAATCCAGCTTATAAATTGCATATAAGTATTCAGAATTATACCTAAGGTATAATTCAGAACAAGTAGATGTTGTCATGTTTAACTTCTGATTTGAAACAGAATCAGTCTTTTAAGGCCTTATATAGTACTGATTATCAAAAAGTGCAGAAACTTCAGAAGATTCGCATTCTGCAGGGTAAACAAAATCTGTATTGGAGATTCTCTGGTACATTTCAGATACGATGTTCACATGAAGAAATCTTATCAGGCAATTCTGAAGTGTAGACCTTTCAGCCTTTTTTTCTCTGACTCTTAAGAGTGTGTCATTCTAACATAACACAGAGAGGGAACAACATGCTAGCATGCTGGCATTATGGTAGATAAGACTGTTCCACAAGGAGCGTGATGAACTTACTGTAAGCTTATAATCGGTGCCAAGCATGTACTTCTGCTGTTTTCCAGACAGCTCTCTGTTGATATGACTGACAACAAAAAGAGAAGCAGGCAGCCTGATGGACGGGCTGACCAGAACACTGCCCCAGAGTGCTCCATAGAAAACTTCTTTGCCCATTAATAAGGAGAGCTTCACAAGCAAAGCATCTGTTCTGTACAGAAATATATTTGACATGGAGTAACAGATTTGTTAGTACAGTTTTATACCATAAAAAGGCAATTCTACACAAAGCTAGTATTCTAGGTCACAACATTTATTTATTTTCATCCTCTTTGTATTATCAATATTGCCCTTTTGCCATGAAGATGTCCAGCATCTGATTGAAGGAACGAAAAACAAATGAAAATGCTAGCCTCAATACTTTGTCACTGTGCTACTCACTGAAACAAAGTTTCTCTGCGTACTTTGGAAACTTCTACAGTGATCATCTGCAAACACTAAGCTCTGAAGAAATTACAGCAGTAGCTCTGATTGCAAAATATTTAACATATGTAATGCTGAATTTGAAATACTTTAAGCTAACGATAGACTTAAAAAGCCAATTTTATCAGCCTGGAAATTAGAAGATATCCCATATATTCATACTTACAAATTAATGGGCTCAACCTTTAAGTCTTGAATGAATAAAAACATTAGATAAAGTGACACACTGTCAGTTATTGCACACAGAACTGGTACACTGAAATTAGTTTAATGGCAATCGTGTCGGAGGTCCTATGACTAAAAGGCACATTCTCTGCTTTGGCAACTGTGTCAGCACTCTGGTGTCGAAATCTCACATGAGCAATGTAGAAGTGAAAAGGGAGAAGTCCGGCACAGAAGAGAAAAAGAAGAAAAAAAAAAAAAGACATCTCAAACCTTTACCCATTTCCTTAAAATGTAGCCTTGGAGCCATTTTTTCTTTTCCATGCCTGTTTAAGCATTAGAAGGAAAGTGTCTAGGCTGAAGCACAACCTGAGCTAGTACTTCTGCCACTTTTAGGAACAGCGGGAGATGTATTAGTATTAGTCCATAATGTCAGTTTCAAAATAAGCTGAAACTCCTTTAAAGGCTCAAGATGAATAGAAAATTTAGTTCCAGCAGATTCCCTTTCTTCCCAAGTCCCCAACAACCAGTGCTATTGGAACGAGGAAAACTATATATCATCACTGTGTCTCATAAGCTTGCCTGACAAAAAGCACATACTAAAATTTATCTTTCTACAGCAGATGCATAAGAGGTATACACATGTCCACAGATCTGGAGTTGGCAACTGAATGCTATTCACCAAGCTGAGAACACATGCAATCTATTCTTAGCTGCTCCAGTGACTGATACAAGTCTTCAGTTTAACAATTGTTTTTAAGAGGAGGCATTAGATGTAGAACTGTTTTATCAACCGTAATGTATGTAGTTTACCATTCAAAAAGGGCAGAGAGCAGCCAACACATCCAGATTGGAAAGACAGAAAGAAGTACATTACAAATGCAATGTTTAGTGACTATGTAAGCAAAGAAACATTTGAATGAAACCTACAGTGGCTGAGCTCTTATAAGATGTTACAAAACAGTTCCTGTGACTGAAATAAAACCATTACACAAACGGGTGCTCTTCTCAGCACACTTCCTGATCCTGACTTTATCATACCAAATGTCATTGTCTTTACTGCCAGGGGCACCTGGGAATGAGATTCTTTTTTCCTCAATAGATGCTGGAAGGATTGCCTCTTGCTTATGTTTTCAGAACCTGAAGTAAGTATCTGGTATAGAAAGACTGAAAAGAAGATACAAGTCAGCTGCTGTCTCATGTTACAATATTTAAATAGAATTTCCCACAAATCAGTGGTTCGGGGAGTCAGGTTAATTATTTAGCAGTTTGGAAGAGGTTTTAAAAATGCTTTTTCATTCTCTTCTCTCAACACATCTATTTTTAACCCTCCTTTTCCTCTTCTGTCCTTTCCTCCTCCTGAGATGAAAATAGAAGGGGAAAGGGTTTTCTACTTTAACACTATTCATTGCATCTTTCAAGGACTCCTCATTCTTCGACACTTAGAAGCCCTTTATCAAACCTCTTTACATAGATAGCCAACAGAAATTTCTTGAGAATTTCCTAAGAAAGCAAAACACTGTGTATTACTTTTAAATTAATGTTAGTTCTCACCTGTCATAAATTTCTGATCCTTCTTCCAGTCCAGGCAGCAGTCCAATTACAAAGGCTTGAAGACCAGGCAGAAGGGACTTTTGGAGAGGAAGAAAATATTTCTCATATAAACCAAGAAGAACAGGCCTCACTGACATTGCTGCATTTGCCAGAAGAGGAAACAAACCAGAGCTATTTAAAAAAAAAAAAGATAAAAAAATTTAGTCAATTAAAAGAGGCTGTGAAATGCATAAGCCTTTAAAGAGAAATTTACCTGTACAAGAATAAGTCCTTGGCAAGCCATTTTGTCCCAATTATTTTAAAGATTATTTCATAGGTTTCTAGTGCCTTTAAATGTACTCCACTAGGTAGTGCTGGATGCAAACACTGAGATAATCTTTTACTGATGATCAGACGCCTTGGCAATAGAGAATACTTCAGGTTACTCTGAAGAGCCTGTGGAAGAGAGGAGATTAGAATGAATAGCTTTAACATAAAAGATGATATATAACTGTATTTCAAAGGTTTTCTACTAGCAAACTGAGAACTAAATAACATATTCAAGAGTTTTCTCCCATAAATGCAGTTTGTTACACTTAACCAGCAATTGAGTTTTCATAGAAATTAGTCACGAGTAATCCAGAAAAGTCTGGTCTTGCTGTCCCTAGCAACTGGAAATGGAAGTCAAATGAGGAGACAGGGACAGTGTTCCCTTATCCTATCTCCAGTGGAAGTGGGGAAGTGACAAGAGGAGTCTGGCAATAACATAAGTATTAAATAACCATCTTTCCTCATAAATTAACATTCACTTAAAGCTGAAATAAACAACGCTCCCACCAATGCAGGCATGATTAGATGGGACAATAGCATCTTTGATGTTACTTATAATCCTGTGTGGCTATATTTGGTAAGCTTCAGTAACTATAGCCTCTGTACGGATGTATAAGTAAAAAAACCTTAGGATAGGAAATAACTAAGTATTGCAGACAGGCCAGGTCTCTGGAAAAACAAGCTGTATCACTTTTCTTTGGAAAGATTACACTTTTCCTTGAACCATGCATGCATTTCAACAGGGCAATTAAATATGCTTCTGCAATTAAGAAAAAGATGATTAAATAAAGAGGTTGCAAGTAAATGCCACTTCAGCCTTTGATCACCATCTGCTAACGCAAACAAGTGTTTTACTGCAGGTTGACATTTGGGATGTTTTCAGGATTAGGCAAATTCTTAACCCTCCCAAAGGGTAAGCCACAGTTTTATTCTGTGAAACTGCTTTAAACTTGATGTTCGTCTACCATACCTGAAAAAAGGTTTTGAAAAAGCAACAGACAAATAAGCTAAACCATGCTCGCTCAATTACAAAAAAAATTAGTTCAGCAATGACCACAACATTCATTTGAATGCTCAATCCTGAATACTCATATCAGCAGTAAGAGACAGAACCCATCACACTTAAAAGTGCGTGCAATGTATCATTTAAGACTTTGCAGTAGATGGCCATGAAAAGTTAGAAACCATTACACTACCATTGCATTTTATCTCCCATTTGCTGCCCTGCCTATGCTGAGAAACCAGTTGTTAGGGAAGAGTTTCTAGTAACTACACTTCATTCAAGAAGAAAAAGGCTGTGAGTTTGTAACTACAGTACAACAGAAAGAAATGTCACATCACTCTGAAATACATATAGTACAAATGCCATTCAGAGCCAATTAATTTTCTTTCTTCCCCACAAGGAGATCTGCATTTTAATAGGTATTAAAAGCTAGAATTGAAAAATACAGCAAAATTTCACACATGAAATTAGAACAGGTTATATTTGTGGAATTATCCTCATATTTGAGAGAGAGAAGAAAATCTTTAATATGCCTTGTAGCAACTTCAAAACCAGGTTGAAAGCTGGACTTTGAAACATTCTGTTTATATTGGTTGGTATATATTTGCCCACACCCTCTGTATATATAAAAGAAGATCATTACAAAAAAATATGCTAGCAGTAAATATTTTCTCCTCAATCTTAAGATCGAACAAATACCATCTTAATATTCTATCAGGTAAAATTTTAATATTATCTAGGCAGAAAACAGCAGATGGACAACTCTCTGCATGGGCTTGGGAACTGACATGTATCATTCACCCAGTCTTTTGATTCTTTCTCATGAGCTTAATTTGACGGTGTTCAGTTACATATGGGCTGAAGCCCACCCACTTTTTCTCCTTTTCTCCAACTGCCTTCCACATTAGCAGTTATGATGGCAGAAGCGTTAAATGTCACTGGCACTCCTAGTAAGAGTTGGCTGGAGAAGCCTGGACTGCCAGCAAGCACTCCACACATAGTAAGATCATCACAGGGCTTGGTATTCACAGATCAGTGAGAAACCAACTATCCCAGAAAACCAAGAAATATTTGACCTCCCACTGGCTTTTAAAATAAGGATTTTTTCCTGGCTTACTGATTAAAATGAGACATACAAAACAATGACTTGTGTCCACATGCATATCCAGATTGCAACTTTTTCAAGGTTCTTTTTCTTTATGGCTGACCAGAGAATATATTAGGCACACACAAGATTTTCTAATGCATAAGCATGCTTATAGTTTCTTTGAACATGAGATATACAGGGTAGAAAGAGAGGACTATCTACTCTTTATAACAGCGTATACACATGGCCTAAAGCACTAAACAAACACAGGCACACATACACAAACAGGAGTATTTTTATTTCCACATTTACTGTTTTAAGAAAACCTGAACTGCTTTATAGAACCACTAGAGATCTGTTTGATCAATTCAGCTAGACATAAAATAAATAAGCAAATCAAGGAAATATTTTTATTAACATCACTAGAATTCCAGAAAAATGCAGCATGTACATCAATTTGTAAGATTATCTTCAACCAGGAGATACTCTTGTTTAAGTCAACATTGGTTGGGAGGGGATAAAGGGGAGCCTGACTCCATTTTCCACTGATCCATTTTCCAAATAAGTATGAAAAACAAAATCTAAACAGAGCTCCAGCTTCTATTAAAATAGCAGTGTGAAGTTCAAAGACTGTAGTGAGGAAACTGTAAACTGGGAGCTGGATTATATCAAAAAGAAGAAAAAAAAAGATGTATCCCCAGTCCTGTACACTGTGTTTGTGCACTGGGTGTGAAGTTTCATAAAGCTATTACAAGGCAAAGCTTCCTTTCTTGAAGATATAAGGCTTGTCTTCAACAGAAGGCAAGTGGTGCTCGTGTTTGTAACTCAGCCAAGGGCTGTCATAAAGGCACGGCAGTCACACTTCTCATATGAAATAACTGGCGTAATTAATGGCTGTGCTCATAGGCTCTGCCTTTCAGAAGAATCCTTTTCTTCCCTCCCCTCAAGAACAGACATATTGTAGCATTAAATGTTACTACTGAAATAACACTTGGGTAGCAGCAATGATTTTTGTAGTTTCTTCCCCCTTTCCCTCTAATCTGTTTGGATTCGGAATAGAGCTACAAGCATTTTGGATATAAAAAATCAAACATTAAAAGCGCCTATTTCACAGGCAGGCCTGCATATGTTGAACCACTACCTATTTCTAGGTTAGGGGAAAAAAAAAAACCACACTAGAAATTTCTTTTATCAAAGAGACTTTGCAGAGTTGTATACAGTTGTAGCCTGTTACAACGTTGGAACAAGCCAGCAAAATCCACAACAGCACAATCCCATTTAGCACTAAGACAATTCTGGATGCAGCAATCCGTGCTGAAGATTTGAAAACCTTAACCACAAAACAGTGTTTTCCAAACACAGAACATACGCAAATTTGCAAAAATAAAAAATATAGTTTGAAGCTGTATCCATGAACAGTAATGAGAAGAGGATAACCCTACTCTTGAAGCATGAAGTAGCTTAGGCTGCAGCTACTAAAGGAGTCGTTTGTGTAACTACAGATAGGACTCATCACCATGATGTGGGATAACACACGCTATACAAATTTAAAACCAAAAACCTCTCCCCTACAAACTCGGAGCGTAGCGTTAAGTAAGCTAGCAACTTTCACCAATGCTAGCTTTTGTTAAAAGAAGTGGTTTCTCTCCAACCTTCATTCATGCTCACACTTGGTACCTGCAGTTCTGTTCAAACGCTGCAGGGGAGATTCACCTGATATAACCTTAGAAGTCTAGGTCAGCTAAAAAACACGGGCAAAACTGTAGTAACTCACCTCGGGCTCCCTATAGAGTCAGTGAGGAACACAGGCAGTTTTAGGACAGGACTCATCTGGCCTACTTTAAAGAGCAAGAGGTGAGTCACAACTAACTAAAAACCTTTCTTTCTCTCCCTGCCTGACAGTGATTCAGAGTAAAGCTGTCCATAGTGGAGACAAAGTTAGATAAGGTTCATCTTTCTCAAATGGCAAAACACAGTCTTTTGAGAGCTCTAAACAGACCGGTCTGGCTGATCATTCAAACTGAAGCTGACCAGTTTTTCTTCTGCTTCTGTGGTTCTAAAAGTCACCATGAAACAGAATTTTGGTCAAGAGAAGCAACAGAGAAGCTGCGAAAAAGAACCTTTAGTTTAACCTTAGTAGACAAGGCTAAATAGGTAATAGAAAGAAGTACCACAGCTGTCTCTGTTCACCGAAAGTAACAGCATCAGGAGCTCCAAGATCACTTTTTTAGTCATGGCCAAAAGCGTCTGGATCTGCTCCCTCCGTTCTTTACCCTCATCTTTAAGTAGGAAGAGACCGCATTGATTCCTCCAGCCCTTGCATTGAAAGAGTAATTCTACTGAACTTCTGTGGCAATAAGTGTGGGGATGTGGGTGTCAGCTTGTGAGACTCAATAGTACAAAGTACTGTTGAAGCCTACCTATAGGAGAAAAAGCTTCAGAAAATATTACAAGTACATAAGCAAAAAACACCCACAATTAAAGTCAGCAATACAAAGATCCTTATAAAGCTTATGCTTATAAAAGCATGGAAAGTCTTTCCAGAACTCCTCGACTTACTCCTCTTCACTCTCTCCCCCTTTCTTAGCATTTTCATGTTTGCTTAGCAATAGGCATCACTGCTCTCCAGTTACTGAGACCCAGGTTCATGCGCAACGTTAAAAAATGTTTTTAAAGACACTTTTATCACTAAAATGATGATAGTCTCCTTCCTACTCCCCACTCTCTCACTGCTCATTCATCTTTGTGTTATAAGAAACTGACTGGAGATGAAATTAGGCTCTTTATGTTAGAACCCTGCCACAAACAGAACTCAACAACAACATTTATGTTTTAGAGTATAATAGATCAAGCAATCATAGAATTTAAGAGAATAGCTATTGACATCTTATTTCACAGTCTTCCTTCTGGTGGCACATTCCCCTGACTTATCTGTTGTCATCCCTATTTTCAGATAACAGGCAGAAGCAGATGAACACTGGGGATGATTGCTCTCCCAACTCTTATGCTCCTACGACGATTAAGTCCACAAAATACCACAACAGATGGACTGATGTAACAGCTAAAAGCCTTTTTGCTTGGTTTCTGCTGTGCTGCTATGTGTTTTGGCAATTCTGTACCTGCCTAAGAGTTTCAGATCAGCGTTAATCAGTTGCAGTGTATTTACCTAAGTCATGATAAAAGATCAAAGCCTAATTCTTGACATAGGTATGTAGTCTCTCACTCTAAGTCTGATTTTCCCTTTCCAGAGAAGCATTCTGAAGGCCTTTATCTCTCCTTATTGCCCTCAGCAGGAATCAGAGAGAAACAGTGAAGGCAGAAATGTGTTACTCCTATTGACAGCAAATCCAGCTTCTCTCCACAAAGAGGAAAGAACTTGGCTGCCCTTTAAAAAACCTTCAATTTGGACTCTCCTCCCCTTTGAAAACTGTAAAATTAAGGTTTAGCAACAACAGCAAAATCATGTGGGACATCTATTCTAACAACAGATGTTGCCTTACGAATTCTGCAAGTTGTCTCCTCCCATCCCTGTTTACTTGATGATGCAACTACTCTTGCTCCATGCATGCTAGTGACAAGCACTATGTTAAAATAGACCAAATGGGACACAAATAACAAACCTCATTTCTTAGGCAAGAGAAGACACACTTCCTAGGTGTTTTCCTGTACAAGTCTTTTTCTTTCTCCCTGTATCCAGACATGTTTTCCATGGTCATACAAAATGCACCACCACCAGCAAATCAGTTATTTCCCCAAATACAAGGATGTGGTCAACTAAGTGTGATCTTTGAATATGAATTTTGACTCAGAAGCTATGCTAAAATCTTTGAGCTCTTGTCCTACATAAAGCATTACTTAGCTGCTCTAGACTGCTCTAATTTAACCAGCATCCTGAGGATTTTTTTTAATGCAAAATCTAAATTAGACTTAAACAGTGTAAAGGAAACAAACACCATTTGAAAGAAACCTCTGCTGGTTTTACCAGAATTTCTCATATTCACAAAAAAGATTCTGATTTAGCGGCTTTCATTTCCCCTTCCTTTATGAACAAGTATTTCTTGTCTGACTTTTCAATTTTGCTAAGTATTGTAAGTTACAGAAAATTTAATAACAATACAAAGACAATAAACCAACGAAAAAAGATTCCTGTAACACTGTACCTTATTGAGTTTGCCAAGGGAAGATATAAGATCTGCCCATTCACTTGATGATTCGAAGTTTCTCAAAGCTTTCTCAATTGCTGAAGAATAATTTCTGTATCTATAATCGCCAAGTAACTCCTGCTCTTCTGGATCCATCTTCGGTTCTCATATCAAGGTGAAATTTCCTGGTAAACTAAAATATGTACACAGTTACAAAGAGGAAAAGGAAACTTAAGTTCTGTCAAACCTAAAACAATCATAAGATAACAATAGATAAATAGAAACACTGACAGATTGCAATGAACCGGTCATCTGATCAAGTTGCAACATGAAGCTGAAAGTCATTTTACAAGCATGACTTCAACTCTCCACTGCCTGTTTTTGTGGTTTTGCAGTCACATTTTTCTATTTATGAAACATATTTTTTTTCCTTCCATGCACGTGGATCTGTCACACAATAACAAAGGAAAGAAAAGTATAAAGTCTCATTGTAAACAGGCTGACAAGCGGTTAGGGAGACATACACCGCTTTCAGAATTTATTTAGGCGGTATTTTGAAAGGTTAACTGTAGCAGTGGAACGTGAAACATTTCATATCTGAATTGAATTTTCAGGGGAATCCTGTTAAAGGGCCTCCTGGCTCATAGCAGAAGGATCCCTCAGAACTCAGCATCTCTACTTGTCAGCAGCCGATGCCGATGTAAAATTGAAGGTGTTGTGCAGAACTGTCAAGCCATATGTTCAGGTCTTCCTATAGTTCCCCGAAATGTATTCACATGCTTTTACAGAGTGAAAAACGAGTTTTACAGGCCTGATTTCTTCATATTCTGAAATACATTTAGGTTAAAAAAATAAATAAAGCAAACAAAACCTGGTTTACAACAAAAGAAAACGGGCCTGGTTGCATTTTACATACTATAAATCATATCTGCACTCCTATGTTAGCTATGACAGCAGCTCTCCTGCCAGATAATATCACAATAATCTCTTAAACAAATGCTTAGGTTTAAGAATGCCAGGCTTGGTCCACCCGTGATATATCACTGACAGAAAAGTAAATGAAGTCCTATAAAAACATTTTATGTTTCTGAAAGATATCTTCATTCAGTTTCCTACTGTTAGGTCACAAAAATAACTCTAGGTAAATCTACATCCTTAAAAAAAACAACAAACAAACATAAAAAACAACAACACAAAAAAAAACAAGCAACTTTGTATTGTCCTTAAACTTTAATAAACGACAATAACTGCGTTGAGATAACATTTTGGTAGCAAACTCTCAGAAACAGAAAAATGCCAGCTGATGCACCCCAAAACAGAAAATGATTTTAAAGGCAGGTTTTGCCTTTGATAGTCCCCTGATAGTAGGGTTCAGTTATTGCTAATACAACCACTTCATGTTGTCCAGCCTAAAATCACCTCTACAAAAAAAAAATATAGAGAGAGTGTGTTATGGCAATGCCATGAAGACCATGTGCTGCTTTTTTTTTCTTTCCCCACCACGGTAGATTTTTAAAGCTTCTGTTTTCACCAGGATGTATGCAGTACTTCTCGCAGCAGGGAGATTACAAAAACAAACAAAACCTATTTCCCTCTGCTCCTGTAAGTACCTTAACCACTAGACTGCGTTCATACTGCCTAAAAGCAAGCAGGAGCTAGGAAGCATTGCAGAAGCTCTGTGCAAGCCAAGAGTACCTCCACCTTCATAAATAACGTATTTGTCGAGATCATTCAGAATCGCGCAGCCACTTTGCTGACAAAACACATCCAGTTTCTCCATTTCTTAATGGTAAATAAAGGCATGGATCGACTAACTGAAGAGGAATCAATCCCGTTATCAACAGCACTTAAAGATGTTCTAAATATTCTGTGATAGTCGTGTCTTAAGCATTCTCAGACCATTAAAACCTGGTCTACTGAGAAAAGCCTAGACAGAGTCTGAGGGTAAAACAGAAGGTACTGCTCAAGAGAGAAAAAAATAATAACAGTAAGACTTCAACTGGGGGGAAAAGAGTGTATTTGGACACTTTGCTCTGAAAAAAGGGCTGCACGGCGGCAGGTTGCCATCCCCAGCAGCAGCGATGGGCTCAGTGACTGAACACACCCCGATGCTCACGCACCTATGCCGCCAGCAAGCTTTGAAAAGCCAACCATTTCAATGCCCAACAGATGACGTTTATGGAAGATTTATTTTTTAAAGCAGCAGGTCGGTGACAGGTGGCGTCTCCCCAGACACCGCTGACAAAACGACACCGCGCGAGGCCGGGCCGCCAACGGCCCCCGTCGCGTAATGGCCGCCGCCGGGCGACGCCCCAGGTGCCGCCCGTCCCCCCCCCAGCCGTTCCCGCCACGCCGCTACCTGGGGTCCCGCGGTCCGGCCGCGGCGCAGTCCCGGCGCGACGTGTCCGGGCCGGCCGGGGGGCGGGGCCACGCAGTCGCTATGGCAACGCGGGGGGAACCACCCAGCCCCGCCCGCCTCGGCAGCCCGGGAGATACCATTGAATAGAGCGCGGGGGGGATGTGGTGGTAGATGGGTGTGGGAGGGCTCCGGGTGGCCCTCGCCCAACGGCGGCCGCGCTTGTCGCTACTTGCCTTTAATTCGCCAGGGAAGGCTGCCTGCTTCATGGGTCGGTGAGCGCTACAGCGGGTTATCTCCTCCCCTGTCCCCCCCCGGTGAGGGGAATGGTACGTCCCAGCGGCTCCCCTTCTTCCAGCGCTCTGGGGGGCAGACGCTCCCAAAATGGCGGCCGCTGGTGGTGTGAGGGAGGGGGAAGAGATCTGGTTCCTCTGCCCGCCGCCTTTTCAAAAGGCTCGCAAGAGAGTCGATATGCTCGGCTTCTAGTACTCACGGTGAAAAAATAAACTACCAAAATATCCATGGAAAATAAAACACGTGATCCTGCCAGACAAGGATTTATATACTCTTTGTTACATGTGTGTGCGTATGCTATTCAACCTCCGTGCCTATGTGTGTCTAGGTAGAATGTAATCCTGGTAGTTAAAGTAGCTGAAAAATTCAAGGAACATCTACCCACCTGCTCAGTTATTCCAGATAGAATAGCATTTGTGGCTTTTAAGATTATTATGGATATTGTTTCAGCAATAATCTCCTGTAAGTTTTATGTTAATACACTAAAGTTTTCTTCAGACCACCTATCTTTCCCCTTCCTAGATTTTAGTAGTATAATTTGACATGTTCATCTAGCAATTAAAAGCAACATCTAAGGGCAGTTCATGAGACTGCTTTGTGCACATGCTAGAAGAATGGAAGCAAGATGCAATGGCAGGAAAGCTTCCATGCGTACTTTTAATCCTCGGTTGTGTACATCGCCATCTCTCCAAAGCTAAAACAGGTTTCAAAAACTGGCCATGCATTATCTCACTGTAAAAACTTGGCAATTATTTGCAAGCTTTGATACAGCTCATGTGGCAATTGCACATTCCATCCATTTGGGAAGTCAGCATCTGCTGACAGTGCTACAGTTGGTATGTATGCATGAAGCACTGCATAACCACAGATAAAGGTGTGACTTGACAAAACACTAAAACATTTTGCGGTGATCTACAGCATTATTATGGATCTGTCATAGTTTCAAAGGACATTATCAGAAATGGGGTGGTAGTAGAGCGTATGCAAAAGCAAGTTCTAAACTCATTTGAGGCTCCCGCCTAGTACAATAAACTAACTTGTTGGTCATTTGAATACAACGGTTTTCCTTGGATATAGATGGCAGTAGATACATTCAGTACCGTGGGCATCAACATAGCTTGTCTTTCTAAATGACAACGCCGTCAATTTAAGCTTCAATCTCACAATTTTAGGTTTTTGTACCTTTCAAATTTAGTGTAGCTTAGTTCTTAGAAATGACATTCAGTGCTTCTGAATATGTGCCTGACTGAGCAAAGAACTCATATTTTTGATGATGTTCTTAACACATGACATTTCTGTCCCAAAATACAGCGTGTCACTTAGGATATTTTAAAATCGGCTTCTGAAAGTTTGCTATCATTTTAGAAGTTTTTTTTCCCCTGCAAATTTGTCTTACTTGGCTGTACCAGTTGTGTGTGGCTAGGCAACTACATTAATTTCATTAAGATTTCCACCCAACTTTTGAACCCATTTGCCATTTCTGCCACAAGACAGAGGTCTTCTGGAATGTAAAAGAAATGGGCAGGCAGAGGAGAGAGATCCTTCAAGGCTCCTGCTGTGGGAATAGCGGCTGTGTCAGATAAGCTACAGGCAGGCACGAGTCTCCTGATAAGGCCACAGAAGTGCTCAGCCTGGTGGCGAGTTTTGATCAGAGCATGCACCAAAACCAACCAGACCATCCCACCTCCTTAGCTCTGGTGCTTACTAACCTGCTGGTTGCTTAAATCATTTAAAAAATAACTCTAAATGCCTTTTTTTTTTTTTTATCAGAGGTTATGCAAATTCAAAGTATGCCTATCTTACTAACTATTTGGGACTTGTTATCGGGAAAGGCCATAAATCAATTTGTTATATACACCATTGCAGAAATGACCATAATAACTCTTAACCCTTGGAACTGGATCAAGCAGATTTACTGATGTAATCATCTCTGGAGATGGCCGGGATGCCTTTCAATCTAATGAACATTCACTTTAAACTTCATGTGATCTTGACATAAATCTCTTTGGTTCATACATCATTATTGTCCCTTTGCTTTTTTCATTATTTGAGGCAAAAAGCCACAAACATTTTGTACTAATGTTAGACTGGCATTTCAAGTATATTCTGCATTTAAAGGTTTTAAGTAATACTGAAGGGCATATACAATCTAAATTTTCTTCCCATGTTTTCAGTCTGAAAGGAACTCTGCAGCATTCAAAGTCAGGATGCTGCCTATATGTTGATTCATACTACTCTAAGTGTTGGGTTCAATTAAAATTACCTGTGGACATAAATTTTAGAGTTCTTTTCATCTTCATTTTTTATATAGGAAAACACTTAATTGGAATTTTAAGGAAACAACTTGTTAAGCTAGGTATATTTCTTTATATTTTTATGTAAACTGATGTCAAACTCTCTGGCCATGTGTGCAGTACAGTTTTAAAAAACCAAACACACTGCACTGGAACCATAATGAATACAGAAGTCTGGCCCATACTACAGTCATCAGTGTCACAGAAGATCCAGAAAGAAATTATCTGGCTGTAATCCACTTCAGAGTCATAAAGGTTTAGAGCAGACCAGACCCCTAACTGGTTGCCCCCATACCTTTAGGGTCACTGGCTTTCCAAAGCAAAGCTCTGCCGAACAGCAAACCTTTGAAAGTGACGGCTGCGTTATTAACCAGCATACTTGTATGTCTGTAACTTCTCCTTCAGACAGTCCCAGGGGCCCTGCACACTGTCTATATCCAGTTGATACGGAAGCAAGTAGAGCTTCCATTCCCAATTTTGCTACTGCTGCCTGACTGCATCTTACACAAGCCATGGCATTGCCAAGTAAATGCCCCCACTGAGCTCTCACAATTGTGAAACCAATTCCTCTATTGTCCCATGTCACTCCAGTTACTGCATTGCCAGGCATTTTCTTCGGCTAATAAATTCCAGAGTAAAAATGGTAGTGACGTGCTGTAAAAATAAAAACAGTAAATCACGTGTAAAGGGTTTATATAGTAGAACAGGTCATTATTTTATCCTTTTCCTAACCCTTAAACACTCAATAAGCGTGCCAGAATCCAAAGCAACAAAACACTTCACACACAATGGATGTGGGAGAGAAGCAGGGAAGCAGCCTAAAAAAGAAATAAAAAAACGAAATGATGGTTGAACAATGCAAGCCCTGTCCAAAGGCCCAGCCTGCCATGCACGTTGTACAGCCTGTCCTCTCCTTCTGCTCTTGGCAAACAGCCCTCCCCTGGAAGCCTGCCCTGCACAGTCCCAGCTCTGTTCTCAGGACATGGCCCTCGCACCATTACCACAGGGGGCTGTGCATCTCCTGCCTTCCTGCTGGTGATCACTCCTGTGAACAAGCAGTATTTTCTGCCTCATTACTTCCATGACACACCTGTTTCCACCTCCCACCGCTGAGGTTGAGTCCGCACAGCTGCTTCTCCTTCCTCGAGTACTGCACCACTCAACCCAAAGGTTGTGGAAAGGTCTGTCCTCTGTTACTTCTTTCAGTCCGCCTTGGGAGAAGCCGTATTATTATCAATTTCACCAGAAAAAAATGGCATTTCTGAAATTGACTACTACACCATCTTCCACTTTTCTTCCTTACCCAGAAACAGGGTAAGTAGATCTAACACAGAAAAAGCACTGTGAAAGGGCTTAGTGTAAGAATTTGAAACATCTATAAAACGTTCAAAGGTAATTTGACTTGAATGTAAAAATAAAGCAAAACAAAACAACAAAAAACAAACAACAAAAAACAAACGATGAATTAGACTTAAGGAGGAGATTTCTAGAATGCAGGGAGATACAGGAACTGATCTCTCTTTGATGATGGATACTATCCAGCTACATTAAACTTACCTGGGATTCTTACAGTCTCGTTTTTGCAGAAACTGTATGAAAGTGGGGGTTTGGGTAAAGCTTCATTTGAAAAATTTGTGCACGCCAACTGGAAGGGCACGCAACTTTTGAAACTTAATGACATAAGTATGAAGAAATAGGTATGATTTTCCACTGCTGGATTATACCTCTTAAAGTTCTGCATAAGCTATTACTAAATCAGAACAGCCAGGTTTCATTTTTGCTGAGGTACCAGTGACACAGCTAAAAGAGCATAAGAAAGCCACGGTCCTTTCTGTTGCACATCAGCATGATAGTCAAGTTACTCTGTTAGCAGGATGACCTTTGGAGCTATGATACAGTAGGCAGCTTGTGGTTACTACATAAAACGCATTAAAAACTTTTTAAAGGGGTTTTGTAACTGATCTGCTGCCCTTAAACATCAGGCCTCCGAGATTTTTCTTCATGGAGAATAAATTAGCATGAGAACCCTTGGGGCAGGGGCAGCACTCATCCTCTTCAACTGACTTGTGCCAACAGTTCCATCTTAATGAAAAACAATAGCTACTGTGTCCTTTAAACACTGACTAATAATCACACCTTTGTTCTGCGCTGTTAAGCAATCAATAAAGCCACACACATTGTGCCCAGTGCCTAAGGCTTCCCTGAACACAAACCGTACCATGGGAAGCCAGTATAAAACCCAGTTAGCTAAGCCCCTTTGGCATCATCTTGCTGACTCCCGCTTAACAGAATCATTACCAATTTTTCACAACTAATGAGGCTCATAGGTATTTTTTTCCTGCTCTTTCAGTTACCCATAGCAAGAGGAAGAGGGTGGCACCCTCCTCCTGCATAGCAGTCCTGTGTGCATCTTGCCCTGCAGCAAAGATGGGGCAGGGCCTTGGAGCCCCCACCATGGCTTTTGTGCTGGACAAAACCAGATGTTATGAAGGCTGCAGTTACTGCCTGAGTCAAAACCCACTTTGCTCATACCTGCTGCAGCCAGCTACCTCACCCACCCCACACCTCTGCTGTGACATGCCTGCACCTCGCAGCTTAAAGTGCTGGGGCAACCCTTTCAAGGTTAAGCATTTGAAATACAATAACCAACGTTTAAACCCCCCCAAAAAATTAGTGCTCTACATGTCACTGCTTCCCCTATTTGTGATTTTGCTTAGAGGATGTTTTTACTCTGATAATTATGTGTATTTTAGCCCTATCCTATAATAGTAACATAGGATTCATAGTTCTATTTCTCTACTACACAGAGTACACTTGATCTGGGCTTTTAATAAGGAAACTTCTGACTGGACAATAAATGAACTGGAAGTTCTGGAGAAGTTTGCTATTATCAGTTCTGTAGTTTATTTTCTCTTAATATATTCCAAACATCACACATTCCAGCTACAGGTCTGGATGCAAAAAATTAAAGCCTATTTTTCAACAAACATCTATTTTAGTATCACAATAACAGAAGTCCAGAAGTAATCATTTATTGATGTACACATTAATAAAGCCCACTGGATAAGCTTTCCTATTAATGGTATATCAGTGCTATTTTTATTTTCACCTAATTCCATTTTGTAATGACAAGGAATTTTTATACAACAGTGATTCTGTTTGAGTCTGATTAGCTTCCCCCAAAAACTGGTTAGATTGTAGCTCTGAGAAAAAAAATCCTCTCCTTTAAGAAATCACATACAAACTCAAGAAGCACCTATGGTCCCCAGAAAGATCTGTTGCACTAAGAAAGCATAAGGCATTTGTCTCCTCATCTGACCCCCACGCCAGAGATACACAGGCTGTCTCAGGGGCAGTATGAGAAGTGAAGGGCTGGCAATGATTTAATGGAGACTAAATTCTGGTAAACAAGGTCAGGCACCTCAACATAGGTTAACGTGGTGTTGCCCTTATGTGATCTGGGCTGGAAGACCCCACAAATCAGATGTCAGGCTGCCCAGTCAGTGCTGTGAACAGAATGGACACTGCTGGAAGGCATCCTAGCATAAACATGGTTGGAGAAACACTGGAAATGTAACCCCCACCGTAATGACAAAGGACCCTCATGCTGCTGTGGAAAGGATGAGACTGCTCTGGGTGTCACTACTGAGGCACAGGCTGATCTACAGCCATATTACCACTTGCAAGGGTCCACAAACCGTAAGATCACCAGGTCTGAACAGTTTTCTCACTAACCAACTGGCCATGAGGGCCATCAGCATCAGAAGGCAAAAGGGCTAAGTAAACTGGGGTCTCAGCCCCTTCCTCTGGCGATTTAGGGGCCTTAGGACCTGCCATGTCTGTTCTCACCCACCCAGGACAGCAGGCATTGAGAAGGATGTGGTCACCTTTTCTTTTCTCATTTAACATCCGGGCTTGAATTCTGGACAAGACTGTGACACCAATTTTGGACACCCCATAGGCAGTATTTGGCCACCCCTCTTTCTCATGCACATTTTTCTTGGTATCTTCCACAAATTTTGTCATGAGCTCCACCAACTCTTCCTCAGTGATTGTGTTGCTGCGAAACTTCTTCTGTAGTTCTTGGCTGCAGTTTCCCAGAGCTGAGCTACTTGCCATACTAGAGACATTCACTACTCTACCTGGTAAAAAGAGAATAAAGACTGGTTACATTTATGCACACTAAATACACCCAAACTTGAAGTAGGTTTGCTCTACAGTTGTGTGTTCACTGCTTAAGTGAATACCTGTAAAATATTTTATATGGACTATTTCGCAGAACTTCTGGAAGATCAGTCTACTCAGTGTTCAATGCCTCTAGTGAATTCCATCACAAAGGGTAATTTAAGGTGCAAATCTGCAAAAGCTCTCTACTGAACTTCAGGTATGCTCAAGGATATAGCCTGTTACGGTCTGTAGGCACAGTCAGAGCAGTAAGTGGTTTTCTCATTTAAGGGCAGCCTGACTTTAAATACAGTCTTGAAATTCTGGTGGAAAACATTCTCAGTTCTGCAACAGCTTTAAGAAGGTGCCACAGGAAAATACCTCCAAACACCAGAATAATGCATAATACAGCAAAAGCAACCTAGTTCCTAATGCATTGAGAGCATCAGCTTGTTTATAAGATACCCCATGATCTACAAATCCCAGCACACAAAACTGCAGTAAGCTATTTCTCCCCTAGCACTGCAGCACAGAATGAACTAAGGAACAAATGCAAGGATTTAGACCTTAAAAGCCACAGAAATTAATCATTTTTGTTAATGACTTTATTAACATACTTGTTCTTTGCCCTTGGTACAAGGGACTAAATTGCTATTTTGTCACTCTTTACTCTCCCCCATCTACTGACTCAAATTCACTTCATGTCCTTTCCCTCCTCCCTATGGACTCAGAGTTCCCAACTTTTATCTCATCTACTCCTTTTCTCATGCAAACTGTGGGTGTACTTAGATGTCAGTATAGACTACACTTCACTTATAGCATCAAGCACTTACCTAAATATCTATGGAAATATCACACAATCACAAGTTTGAAAATACTGCTATTGAAAAAAAACCACCACCACCAAGCATAACAACTTCAAGAGTTTGATGTAGGGATTGGATCCAGATACCCTCCTTTCAAATTATCTGTGACATGTCAGCAGCATTCAAGCACTCCAGGTTTTGACAAGAGGAGCATTCCGTGCAGGATAGTCATCTGAGGAGTACAGATTATTTGCACGCTGCTAATATCCTTTTATTATTGATGCATCTGCCTTCTTTTATCCTGGTCTCCCTCCATTCTATTTACCATTTTTGGTGAAGTTTTTCCTCGAGTTCCTCCTGCTACCACCAAATTATGACAGTGTAAAGCATCTTTGATTGCTATTTATAATTACATCACTGAACACCTGCAAATACAGCAAAGGCTGTGATCTAGAGACAGACCAACAGCCTATCAAAAAGGTTTCCTCAGTTGCAAGGACAGGCTTATCGCATCAAACCCAACGGGAATACTATTTTTAGTTGCTTCTTTATCCTAATTGTATGATCAGAATGTTCTTTTAAAGCGAGAACAATTTATGTAGGCAAGTAGCATGAAAAGAATGTGTGTAAATTCTTCATTTCTTCTTGAGGGTGCCATGAAAATTCCACTTCAGACCAGTGTGCTTGAGACA
Source organism: Anser brachyrhynchus (assembly GCF_964034855.1). Classification (NCBI taxonomy): domain Eukaryota; kingdom Metazoa; phylum Chordata; class Aves; order Anseriformes; family Anatidae; genus Anser; species Anser brachyrhynchus. Next base: position 115,276,186 of record NC_137694.1, on the reverse strand, counting down.
TGACAGGATTTTGCCAGTTAATGAGCACCAAAAAAGAAATCACATAGAACGATTTCTCTGCTTGTTATGTTACACTTACCATAAGGCTTCATAATAGGCAACAATTCTGTGCAAATATTCCTGGTTCCAAAAAAGTTTGTCTTCAGGGTAACCTCTGCTTGGACTGCAAACGGAGTTTGGTCATGAACTTTTTGTAAGAGGCAGTAGCAAGGGAGGAAAAAACAGAACAAAACAGAATTATACTACTGTTTGAAAGGAAGTTATTGAACTAACAAAAACAAACAAGTTTATCTTACCACTGTCCAATGACCTACCTACTCACATCTAGTTCTCAGAGTATGGGCTGTCACTACCACATCCAAGCAAACTTGGAGGTGCCCTCTCCTCTTAAATGCACAGTGCAGCACTTTACCAGCATCCTGACATATCTGGGGGAGGCGATGGGTAAGAGGGGAAATCAGAGAGCAAAAAAGATCCTGAATCTAGGATACTGCCACTGAAGATGCAGAAGTTAGACTACTACTCAGGCATTAAGATCCAAAACCAGGGCAGACAATTGCTTCCATATCCTGACTCATTTCTTGCTATGTCTTTTGGGTTCTCAGACAGGACTTGGGAGTCAGAGCAGTACAGAATTGCAACAAACACCATAAAACATTCTATAAAGAATGCAGGGATAGCATTTGCTGCAGTCCAAAAAAAAACCACTAGTACCAGTGTGATAAATCGTTTCCCTAAACTGACAGATCTGTGCTGACACAAGCACAAGAGTAGGAAACATGAAGCTAGGAAAGAACAGGGAGCTGACTTAGGTAATCGTATGGTGCAGTTCCACAGTCTGCTTAAGGCTGTGATCTCAGACAGAACTGACAGCTTGCCACCACCAGAAGTGGGGTAGGATGTGCCATCAGCTGATGATTTGGCTCAGCAATAAGCCATATGCTGTGCGCTCTCCAGCTTGAGGGGAAATAAGTTAAAGAGACAGCATTCTTCCTCATCTGCTACAGGCTCAATCTCTGCAGCGATAAAGGCCACCTACACAGAACAGGTAGGTCTTCACTTGGTCTCCATAGCCCAGACCTACGTAAACTCAGAAATAGTAACAGATCACTTGATGGTTAACATAGTTGTGGTTTTATTGTAAAACTCGGCTTAAATGACTGTAAATAAGTCAGTCTCAAGCAGATCCCTTGCTTACATTTAAAACAGAGATAAAAGCTGGACCGTTGCCTATTGCAAAAGCTGTGACAACAGGAGAAAAAACTAGAAGTCCACGCAATCCAAAACTCCTGCTTCCATGCCTACTCTGCAACAAACTCCCCTGCCCTCAGAAACCCACCCATTTGTCAAACAAAATATATATCTTGTAACATCCGATTGATATGCCCTCCCCTGACTTAACAAGCGTTACTAGAATGAGTGCTTTCACAGAAGCTCATCCAGAGGACAAGTCACAAGTACACAGTCATTTCATACAGGGACATTTTTGGTGGACTAAGGACTTCGCTGGACTACCTGTAGCGCAGCACAACAACTGAACAATAAATTCAATTTAGTGACAAATCTGATCTTTGTCAGACAGCAATAACACATTTCTACAATAAAGAAATGAAACCATAAATTCTGGGATGGCAGCAAAAACCAAGAAAGCAAGAATTAAAGCCAAAATACGAGATAAGGATCAGAGCAAGTTATTATACCTAGGTGTAACTCTCTAACCTCTGTTAGATACTTGCACAATAGCAGTTACAGATAAGAACTGTGATAGAGGAGCCGGTCATATGACCTACTGCTGACTCACGGTGAATTGTCAGCATGACAAAAGTCAAGTTCTAAGCGCCTGGAAGCAACTTATGAATAGAAAAATCTATGCTGTTGTAAAGGAATTAACAGAAACCTCACTGCTCACGCTATTTTCACCTATTTGTGGATGTGGTGCTTTAGGGATACGGCTTAGTGGCAGACTTGGTAGTGTTAGGTTGACGGTTGGACTTCATGCTCTTAAGAGTTGTTTCCAATCTAAATGATTCTGTGATTTATCTGTCCAGTGTCTATACAATAATATATCTGAGATCTCTCACAGATGAGCTCTAGCCAATCTTGCTAAAGTGATTTCTGGATTTTTTGTTTCAGCTGCCCAGGTATCCACCCTGGTGAACGCTACGGTCGCTGCAAAGTCAGCAAGGGGAAACACACACTGCACTTCAACTATGGCAGTTACAGTCTAGTCTAGCTCAAACACATTGTCACTTGCAGGTTGAGCTAGGGCCCTGATTATGAACTGAAGAAATGCTGGTCTGGAGACCTGCAGGCTTTTTGTGCAATAACCTTGGACAGAGATGCAATAATTTAACCACTGCTGTTAAGTTCTAGCACTGCTCTATTTGTCCACACTTCAGGATGCACTGAAATTGTATTAAGAGTTGCCCCTTATTGAGCTGATCGTCAACAGAAGCAATCTTCCTGCAGAGTACCAAGCAAAATGTAAACAGTGACTTGACTTCAGAACACCCTTGCTACATTCCCACTATGTAAGAAGCTCCATCTTCAGCAGCAAGTGAGGATTAGTCCATACTACCTGACAGGCTGCCTTAACCCATACTGTGAGCAGATGAAACAGTGCTTATGCTGTGCTTGAACAGTTAATGTCCTAATTACAGATCAGGCAAAGAGATTAAAAAACAGGAGAGCAAGCTTTTACTGGCAGGGAAATGAACTAGTAGTCATGCCTGTGATTTGCTCCATCTGGAGCTAACATGATTCTCAATTTGTTTTTATAAATATCTACAAGTAGAATGCACTCTTCTACCTTACAACTGTGGTGCCTTCCTTACTTTGTCTACTAGATGAAAAATTTCAACTCTTTCTCAGCACAGCAAGATTTAGACTAACTGTTCTACAGGTTAACTGAATTGCCCGAGAAAGTTAATGAGAAGTAAAGGTGACAGGAACACCCAGAGCTGAAGGTTCTCCTTTTTATCAACTGGAACTCCTGAGCAGATAATGCACAGAGCAAAGTACAGGTCTCGTGAAACACAGAAAACTCAGATCCCAGAGGAACATGGCCAACTTTCATACCTATAACGGACTGCCATAGGTCTGATGAAACTCACATGCACCAAGGCAACAAACCCCTCTGCTCACGTGCACTGTGCATCTAGAGTATTTGCACGCTCTGTACACGATGCAAATAAAATCCAGGGACGCATCTTTACATACACAGTTAACTCATCAGGTGCTGAAAGAAGAGCTGTTTCACATTGCCCTCTCGTCATGCTTGAGATAGTAGGCAGCTTGCCCAGCCAAAAAGCAGCATGGTGTTGGCACAGAAACCCCATAAAAGCTTTATAAAATCCTTCATGCATGTACCATCCTTCTCCATGTAACTTTATACCACATGAGTAACCCAGACGGTCTGCTTCCTACCTTTGAAAGCTATCCCTGCATTGTTAACCAGCACATTCAGACCTCCATATTTCTCCTTCAGGAAGTCCCGCAGAGCTCTGATACTCTGCGGATCATCAATATCCAGCTGGTGGAAGAGAGGATGCAGCCCTTCCTTCTGGAGCTTCGCCACTGCTTCCTGGCCACGTCCGGGGTCCCGGGCTGTGAGGTACACATCCCCTGGGAACTGCTTGCACATAGCCCGCACAATTGCGAAGCCGATCCCTTTGTTGGAGCCGGTCACCACAGCCACGGGCACGCTGGACATTGTCCTCTCTGAATGTACACTAAAGCAACAGTAACTGCAAACAACAAAGAAGAGAAGTTTTATGCTCTGATGGACAGAACGGATATCTAAAAAAGGATTAAGGATTAAAAATCCCATTTAGAATTTCTCTTTGAATTATGTAAACCTACGTTACAACTATACATTAACATTAATTTAGTGAACTAGCATGAGCTATTAGCAAAGAACTATATTTGGTGTTAAAAAGTTTTAACTCTGCCACTGGCTGGACTTTATTTTAAAGTCACTAGTCTGCAGTGCTAACTTAACTTTTGATAGTATTACAGCCTTTTGGACATACACCTTATAGAATGACCATTTCCTTTTTTTCAGGACATTCAGCTGGTTCAGGTCAAGCACTGATGAAGTCAAAACTGAAAAACCTGGGCTGAAAAATACAAGAGGAGCAGCTTGATCCTGAAGCACCAAGCAGAACTAATTCTAGTGTTTTCAGAAGGATACAGGGACCACGCATTGCCCTCATACAACTTTTCTTCCATTTAACACATCAGCTAGCTTTAGATACAAAGTACACTTTAGAAAACCGCTCTTCTTACAGATGCGGCACATGAAAACCTGCATTTCACTCATATAAGCGAGTTTCAAAAGCAGTTTCTGTCCACTTTTAACCGCTATTCCCTTCCGAAAGAGCTTGCAAGTAACCACGAGCAGGCACCTAGCAGGAATAAATCCTCACCAGCTCCCAAAAAACACCTACATCACGCCGGAGATGTCGGACAACTCATGCCCAGCCTTCCCCCCCGCTTCGCTACCGAGGCCCCGCTGGCCGCCTACCACCTCCCCAGCACCCCTTTTTCGCCCTAAAATAAAAGCAGAAGGGATCCCACAAGCCAAGACCAAGCCCAGGTCCCCAGGAGACGCCGTGCTGGCCGCAGGGCGAGCCCGGCAGAGAGACCCGAGGGGCGGCCGGCGCCCCCCGACCCACCTCTGGCTCCGCGTGCCTACCCCGGCCCCTCAGCGCCGCGCTGCAGGAGGTTGACCTGGCCGCCCGCCACACACCGCGCTCCCCAGGCGCAGGCGCACGTACTTAAGATGGCGGCCGGGGCCCCGCCTCCCGCGGCGGGCAGGGCCGGTGCGGGCGGGCAGCGTAAGGGGCCGGCGGTGGCGGCTGATTTAATCCCTCATTGCAGGTGGGCTGGAGGCAGCTGGGTGGGTGCCTGCGAGGCGGATGGGTGACTGGGGCAGCCATTTTTGGCTGTTGATTTTCTATAACTCTAATATATTTGCTGTTTGGAAACTGAGTTTTGTGTACGTAAACACCCGCGTCTCATTTGCTTTAGACAGTTATGGCCATACCTTGGCCAATGTGAGGCTGGAGATGAAGGCTTTCCCTCTTCTCTCACCCCATCACCCACCCTCATTTATGGGTTTGCTTGTAGTACATTTGCTTAAGTTTAAAGAGCCGGTATATTCAGCAGAGGCTGGTCTGATTTTTCTTATTGAAATGAAAGAAACATGCAATATTTGAAGTGGTCATTTAATATTTTTATTTATTTATGTATTTTCCCTAAATTTAGGCTGTCTGAAAAAGGTGAGATCTGTTTCTTAATATGAAGAGAAACAGAGGCCGGACAGGTCGAAAGAGAAGAAGAAAACACTTGCAGGGATTCATGCATGGAGGTACTATCCCTAGAAGTACTGCTAAATAATTGTTTATCTAGGTATCATTTTATGGTGCACATTTCTCAAACATTTTTGTATTTTGCAAATAGCATTCAGATTTTTTTTTTCTGTAGAAATATTCTAACATTGCATTCCCAGTCAGAACCTGGTGAATATTGTGAGCTCTGTTTTCTGGTTGATGGGAAGTACCATGTTATTCTAAAGTTCTTTGTCCCTTGACTTTGCTGAATAACTCCTACGATTCTGAGAGCTCCCAGTGCCCAGAGGCCCAGAACTTAGCAAGCTAGTTCAAGGGGAGCCTTTCTTGCTATTCTATTATGCTGTACTAAAAAGTTGAAAATATATTTTTTTCTGAACACACAGTCAAATTTTTGTATTTGGTTTGTTTTACAATAGAGCACTATTTTACAGCATTAAACGTCTCTTTCATTTTCAGTCAACTGCAGTCACAAACTGGAATATATTAAACTTAAGAAGTGGCTGAAAGAGAGAGGGTTTGAAGACAGTTATTTAAGACCAGCACAGTTCTGGGGTAATGTTCTAATTATTTATTGTGGTACATATTTCTGATTAAGAATGTTGTATTCCTACTTTGGCTTTGAATCACTCACGTTAGCAAAAAAAAAAAAAAAAAAAAATGCAGCTACCATTAGTCTTTTAAAGACTTTTGATAAGTGCACGTTAATGTCATTTAACACAAATAAGTGTATGTGGAGGCCTGAAATACTGTAAACTGTTTCTTATATAGAAATACTTTTCTGTAAAGCTCTGCTATAGAGAGTTCTCAGGTATGCTGTAAAACATGCAAACCTATGCCAAATTCCTTGTAGAAATTGAGATTTTAAGTGTTAATAGTACAGTTTTCAAGAAGAAAGTATCATGTCAAGTGTTTCCAGTATCAGAGTCTAACCGTGGTATCATTTCTTTACCTTTTATTTATCTGTGCTAGTTCAGCAGCGCTAGTGATACAGATAAGTAAATGATTTTAGAGGTCAGAGTCATATACTACTGTTTACAGTAAAGATACGTACCTGTATTTTTTCTCTTCAGTTAGATAGTGTTTCAAAAACTTTTGCAGTATTGAAGAGAGAGTAGAGAGGGTAGTATGAATCAGAGAAAAATATTGTAAATAGAAATTGTAAAGTGAAGTTAAAACTTTGAAAACAGGGTCAAGAGCCAATGGTGAAAGATGTGCTTAAAGAGAATTGGGGAAAAGGAATTGAGTAATTTCTAGAACTGGACAACAACTGTTGCAGGGGTGCAGGGGAAGGGCTTTCTCCAGGTCCTGAAAAAATAGTGTAAAAGTAAAAAGGGAAATAGAGTAAAAAGAGAAAAAGAAATGTGGTGTGTATCTAGAACAATCTATAATTGGCTTTTTATGATTTTTCAGAGAGGTATATATTATTTTAGACTTATTCCTTGTGGGCCTGTAAATTTATTGAAGCTTACCATAGTCTTGTATTTTACTATAAACATTCTCTTTGTTTCTGCTTCAGATACAGGAAGAGGACTGATGACAACAAAAGCTCTTCAGGTTAGTAATGTTGATTGTAATGCAGGAGCTTCTCTAGGTTCGTTAAATTGTAATCATTTAATCATAGAATATGACTTCTGCAACAAGAAAACTCAAAATTCCAGACAAGGTGTTTGTAGTCCCTGTTGTAAATGTAATTTCTAGCCTAATACCAGAAATTGTAGTGTTGTCCTATCTGCAAAATTACATTGTATATACCCTGAGGACTCACTGGATGAGGGCATTACTATACTCATTTACAGCAATTTAGTATGCAGTCTTATTTCAATTTAAGGCAGTCAGTGGCTAACTGAAAACAGAAGAGCAGGCCCATTTCTTGCTGTGTGCATTTTTCCTCAGCCACTGGCTTCTAGAAGTTTCCTTGCTCTTGGGGTAAATTGCCTCAGGAAGCTAAACCAGGAGAAGACTCTCTCTTTCCTTTGATAGATTTGCTCCTTGAAATGGCACACCTTGGTTAGACTCCGTGGTACAAAGGGAGCAATGGCACGTCAGGGAGGGAGATGGAGGGAGGGGGTCAAGGCTTTTAAGCAGCACTTGGCGTTAGATTATCTTAACCATAATGTGAAACCACAGCTTTAATCACCCTTCAATGGCCCTCTTCTTTGTTGATAACCAAGTAATAAAAACGTAATTTCGCAAACATTCCCAGCAGAAAAGGTGCATAATAGCAAAAATACCTTGACCTTCAGATATTGGCATAGCAAGACTGATCTCCAACTGCAGAGTGCCTCTCAGAAAATAGGTTTGTTGGAGAAGTTTCCTAACTGGCATGAGAATAGTATATCAAATATTGGGAAATCAGACCCAGAGCCTTTCGTGAAACAGAGAATACAGCAAGAGATAGGAAGGAGATGCAGTGGAGAGTCTGTGTGGAGAACAGCGTAGGTTCTCATGCTGGCTCAGCGTATGTTCCCAGGGCCACAGCCAGCAGTTGGAGCCAGAGGTTTGGATTATCCACAGTGCTGGGAGTCTGCAGTTAATAAAATGAGAGCTATACTCAGCTATACTTGAACAGGATAGGGAAATACAGGAGAGGAATGGGAAGAGGAGAGTATTGACTTATGTCCTCTTGCTACAGGGATGGACATGTACCTCTCAAGCTAGGAATGAAAGCTAATTTACACACACGGCAGCTTGAACAACATCGGGGTAGACATGACCTTACACATCCCTACTCCATGCTGCTCTATTGATAGAAGAGCAGGTGTTTGTGAGATCATTTATAAAATGTATCATAGTACAGAAGGTAGTGATGCTGAGGAGCCAGGCACCAAACTGTTGTGAACAGGTGAGTTTCTGCAGGAGACAGTTCCTACTGGTTGCAGTCATACTCCTTCCCTGGACTGTGACTGTCTTAAATCCATGTTAGTTTCCATTAAATTCAACATCACATCTGATTGCTTCCTGTCATTAGTGTTTTCTGGGTTCTCTCTTCATGAATCACATAGTAGATGAGCCATTTACACTTGACCTTTACATTTTATTTTTTCCCTCAAAGGCAGGGGAACTGGTTATTTCATTGCCTGAAAAATGCTTACTCACCACGGACACTGTCCTTAACAGCTGCTTAGGAGAATACATTATCAAGTAAGTGAAAAGTGACATGGCAATAAAGGAAAACTTTCTCAGCTGACCCCATAGGTTGCTCAATAGTAGATGAATCATCCTAAGTGGTGATAGAATTTTGAACTGCATATTCTAACTTGTATTTTTTGTGTACTTTCCTGCATGTGGAATGCTCAGATAATCAGCTAGGCGGAGTTGGAGGCATGGTACAGGTTTGAACTTGACCTGCCTCTAGAGCCATCTTGGACCTAAATGCTAGTTATGAATGGTTTCTTAGAAATTTGAAAGTATGCTTCAATAGAAGAAGGGGAATAACATGAGGCAGCAAAGCAATCACCTGAACATAGCCTTTTAGAAAGTTCAGGACAAAGGCCTATGCTGGATGTTGAGTTGAATCATAGAATCACAGAATGGTTTGGGTTGGAAGGGACCTTAAAGACCATCTAATTCCAACCCCCTGCTAAGGGCAGGGACACCTCCCTCCAGACCAGGTTTCTCCAAGCCCCATCCAGGCTGGCCTTGAACACCTCCAGGGATGGGGCATCCACAGCTTCTCTGGGCAACCTGGTGAAGTGCCTCACCACCCTCAGAGTAAGAACTTCACCTTTCTATCTAATCTAAATCTACCTTTTTTTAGTTTAAAACTATTATTCCTTGTCTTATCACTGTGCTCCCTGACAAAGAGTCCCTCCCTGGCTTTCCCGTAGGCCCCCTTTAGGTACTGGAAGGCCGCTCTGAGGTCTCCCTGGAGCCTTCTCTTCTCCAGGCTGAACAACCCGAGCTCTTTCAGCTTGTCTTCACAGGAGAGGTGCTCCAGCCCTTTGATCATCCTTGTGGCCCTCCTCTGGACTTGCTTTAATAGGTCCATGACTTGCTGTAATAGGTCCATGAGTACTTGTTATCTATCCTAAAAAAACAAACAAACAAACAACAACAAAAAAAAAAAAAAACAGAAAACAAGAGGTGAACCTGAAATTTTTGCCACAAACTGACTTTTATAGCTTCTCAATAAAATGAAGTCAAAAGCCCCTTTGAAAGAATCAAAAAGACTTGGAAATTAACTACAAAGAAGTTTAAAATAGAAGTTATTTATAACATTTCAAAGAATTAAAAGATAGACAAAATACTACTACATCAATTTCCTATCTCACCTCTGTGTATCTGCTTTTTTATTTTTAATAGATGGAAGCCTCCTGTATCTCCTTTGATAGCACTGTGCACGTTTTTAGTAGCAGAGAAGCATGCTGGTGAGAAATCTCTGTGGAAGCCATATCTCGATGTTTTACCAAAGTCATACACTTGCCCTGTTTGTTTGGAGCAAGATGTAGTGAGCCTTCTTCCCGAACCTTTAAAAAATAAGGCTGAGGAGCAGAGAACAATGGTCCATGAATTGTACACGTCTTCCAAAGCTTTTTTCTCTTCCCTGCAGTCTTTATTTGCTGAGAACACAGGAACTATTTTTAACTACAGTGCCTTAGAGTGGGCTTGGTGCACTATAAATACCAGAACAATATACATGAAACATTCCCAGAGGGAATGTTTTTCTCTTGAGCCAGATGTTTATGCATTGGCACCATATTTAGATCTGCTAAACCACAGTCCAAATGTTCAGGTAAGAGACTAAGAATAGATCACTTAATTTCTTGATATATGAATGTACTATCCCAATGCAGTATACATTTATGTGATGGATTAGGAGTGTCTGGAGGTTAGCAAGAGATCTCATAGTGGGGAAGTTGTCTATCTGGACGACACCTGCAGTCTGAGTATGCGTGGTTCACATGTACTCTGGAGGCTCTTACTCAGTAAAGCAGAGGTACAGGGGGAGCTCTCAATTTCTGGCTGAGATTTGCTTCCAGGGTAGCTACTGGGAGGAACCACTTGTAAATATAACCCTACCCTGCTCTCCCCACAGGCTCAACTCCTAAGACAATTCTTGAGTTACACAGTCCTTGGGTTACTTCACCTCTGGCTGAAGTTTCTAGGTAGCCTTAGGAGAGTGTACAGAGCAGTTCTGCCTGGTGACAGAGATGGGACTTTGCCAGTGTATTTCTGGGACAGCATAAAAGTGGTTAGCTCCACATGAGGCCACTTTTATTTGGGGCTTCTGTAATAAGTCTACAGAGTGGATGGCAGGCACATCCTGCAGACTACGGTTTTGATGTTTGTTCTTTGTACTAGTATTTTTGGAGTACTCCTAGTGTTAAATTGTCTGAATGGGTTGCCTTTTCAGACATCTGTAACGCTTATCTGTTTGCACCCTATTATTGTTGCTGTTAGAGAAGTGTTCAGTTCTGTTGGATTTTAATATTCAAGGCTTGATTCCTTTTTCCCCATCTTCTGCCAAGACTAACATTTTTACCTTTTAATTTCTCAAAGGTAAAGGCTGCATTTAACGAACAGACAAGAAGTTATGAAATACGGACAAATTCACAGTGCAAAAAATATGAAGAAGTATTTATCTGCTATGGACCTCATGATAATCAGCGACTGCTACTAGAATATGGATTTGTTACCACTGATAACCCTCACAGCACTGTTTATGTCTCATCAGGTTGGATTTATAAGTTGTCTTGACATTAAAAGGTACAAGAGGAGAGAGCAGAGTGTCTGAGCTAACACTGCCTTCAACAGGAAATGTGGTTAGAAACAACAAGGATAGTGAAGTTCATTTGCTTGCATATATGTATATGCACAGTGCATATTAAGGCATTGTGGTTTTTTATTTTATTATCATCAAAATATTTCTGTGTACTTCTAAGAAGTGGAGTAGAGTTGATACCACCTTGAACTGCATAAAATTTAAAGATTGGCATTTTCAAATTGGAAGTGGTTTTGGTAACGTTTTCTTTTGTAAAATTGTGATTCTTACCACCATTTATATAGAGCTTCTAACTGGATGTCTTAGATTGTATCATCGTTTTTCAAGATTGAAGCCCTGATTCCCACTAGTTGGAGTTACTAAAAGTTTTTCATGACTTCAATTTGAGTCAGAATTTCCACTATAAGGATACAATCCTGCAGGTTGCTGATTGCTTTTAAGATGTAGTGAGCACCTCCCAAATATGTTTTTGATTATGTTCAAGTTCTCCCAGGTTTAGCAGTTTTGGTCTTTTATCTTTTAGCTGTGTGACAAATACAGTTGAAATATCATTTCAGAATTGAGGGTTGTGGTTTCTTCTTTGTATTATTTACATAAATATTTTAAATATGTTTTTATGTAGATACTCTCCTCAAATATTTTCCACCACTGGACAAGCAGAGAGATGCAAAGCTTTCTATTCTGAAGGATCATGATTTCTTACAGTAGGTATCTAGAGTTTTTTGTTTCCATGTTAGCTTTCTTATAATTTTTTGTTTCTGGGAGTCAAATTTTGCTTCTGGTATCAAAATCCACCATAAAATCATTTTTATCTAACAAACTGATTTACTCACTGTTTGTGAGAGAACATACAAGAGGTAAACACCAATATCAGGCTTCAAGATCCAGCCTGTCTCCTAGTTGTGGACAGCAGCAGGGTAAGATTATTCAGGGAATCCTCTACTTCTGAAGAGCAGATCTTCTCTTGTTGACAATTACCAGGAAGAAAACTGCTGGGCTGTAGAAGACAACCTATACTTTCTGTATCTCAGCACTTCTGTCTTTTTAGAAACTTGACCTTTGGATGGGATGGACCATCTTGGAGACTTCTTACAGCCCTCAAGTTGTTAAGTCTTGGAGCAGATGAATTGTAAGTTTCAGTACTTTTTGAATATGTAGACAGTGCATACGTCATTTTCCTTTGTTCTTTGCTGCCTGTGTGTGAGACAGTGGGGACAGGTTTGGATCTTGTGTCTATCTGATTGACTCCAGGTGAGAGGGGAAAAGAAGAAAGGCAGAGAAAAGTATACAATGTGAAGAGACTGCCTATTTCTTGCTTTGCTCTTTTACTTTATTGTATTAAGCACTACACACACCCCCATTGTTTTCCCTTTCTATTTCAAGAACCAGATGTTTCTTTACGATTCAGACTGCAGGCGATTTTTCTGTTGGTTTGGTAGAACTCCTATATGCTATTGACCTTGCTTGCTTCTGATATTCTAAGGTCAAATAAGTTGCTGAAAGTCATCTCCAATGACTATCAGTGAAGTTTTGATCATTTGTTCCAAATGGCAAGCATGCCTCAGACAGGTTTAATACAAAAGGGTCACCTGAGCTTTTCTTGTAATAGTAAATTTTAAAAAAGAGGAAAAAGGTTATCTTTTAGTTTTGATTTGGGCAGCTGTTTATGCTTCAGAGATTGATTGATTGCTGAGTGGAATAAATTGATTATAAGAAATAAAAATAAATCCCCAGGACACTGGTTTTAGGCACATGAAATGTGTCAGTATGTGAATAAGCTCTGCCTGACTGAATAGCTTTTAGTCCTTACTGGTGCTGCTGAAGTTGGTGGCAGCAGAGCAGTGAAGACTAGAAGCACTTACCTAAGTACAGACTGGCTTTGGCTGAAAGGGTAGGGGTGAAACTGTTTCTTTGGACCATTAAATATCTCTTCTCTCTTGCTTGATTCATCAGCCTCATATCTGTACACTGTGTGCCTTTTTTGTGCATGTTAACTTTACTTGCCTTATGCCTACAATGTTATTATGAATATAACCATGTGTTTAATATTTAGTTGTGGAACACAGCAAGTGATTGTGTGTTGTTCAAACATTTTGATTCTAGTACTTGCTGGAGGAGAGTGCTGCTTGGTGATGTAATATCAGCCAGAAACGAACAGCAGGCTTTGGATATAACAGCAAAAATATGCCATTTTTTAGCAGAGGAGACACAGCGTGTCCTTCTCCAGGTAATTTGGTTAGAAGAGCAAGGTAGCCCAGATGCCTTTCTCTCCCTGCATAAATGTATGGCAGTCTAATTTTCAGGGTTAAGAATTTTAGGGTTGAGTGATGGAGGGAATTGACTTCACTGGGATGGTGTAGGGTTTGTTACCAGGGTGACTGACACCGCTAAATAAATTGCTCAGCAGAATTTGTGGCTGCAGCAGAAAGAGGAACCATGTTACAAAGCTTATACAAAGCCCTATAAACAAGTGAATAGTATTTAAACTTGCTCTGCCCACAGTATCGTGTTTGTTGAAATTTCTTAAGTTGAGGTTTCATTTACATCTTAAAAGAAATGTGCCTACTTTATTGGAGTCTGCACTAAGATGTTACAGACCTGCTGTGAGTACATTTGCTGCAGAAAGTATGTTCATTAAAGCCAGCCAAGCCAAGCTAAATACCCTTGTCAGCCAGTCATTTGTGAGGGAGGTCTTCAAGACCAAGTTACTATTACGCTCTTAAAAAAACAATCTCTGCTTCCTTTCTGAATTTTGGCAAACAACGTGTATGTAATATAAAGTTGGATAGCTATAATGGCAGAGGGTTTTGAAAACCACACTTTTGCAAAGGAAATGCATGCACAGAGTATGAGGTGAATCTGGTCTTGAGCTACATCTTGAGGACAGTATGGACTTAGGAAATGAATATCAGGTAAACATTTACCTTCCCATCCTCTCCCTGGTTTTGTTCTGCTTCCTATCTGTATGGTGATTGTTTCCTTTTTTTTTCTTTTTAAAACAAAACAAAACTTTTACTGTGTTTTAAAATAATGCTGCAGATGAGCTTTCCACAAATTCTGTGTTCATATCCTATGTGAAATAATGTGAATTTTGAGTAATTTCATCTTGTTTGTATAAACTCCAGATTTCCCAGTTGAAAAGGGATAAAGAGAACCTCAAAAAACACCTGTCTTTGGTAGAAGCACTACGCTTGGAAGATCTGAAGATACTACAAAAATCAGCAGAGATTCTTTGCAACTTGAACGTGACAACAACTTGACCCATGAGGAGCTGTGATAGCTGTGGTTGATTGCATCTCATTTGCTATGGGTGTGCCTTGCTCAGCTGTTTTAATGGACCTGAGCAGCAAAGAAGAATGTAAAAATTCATCAGAAAATGCCTAGTTTTCTTTATAGGATCACATGGGCACTAGAAGCTTATTTTGTTCTTTGCTGACCTTCTTCAGTAATACAAAAGGATAGCCCAAAGGGTAGGGAGGAGCACAGGCAGCTTTCATCACGTGGCATCCAAATCATGGTTGTTCTGAGCAAAACAGCCTCAGGTAATTTGAGCAGCTTTGGGATTGTGGGCTCCAGCAGTTCTAGACTTTACAGCTGTCTGTGGGGCTAAGGCATGGATTGTTGGGTCAAGTAGACATTCCTTAGCATGTATTAGAGTCCTAGCAATTGACAGAGAGGGAAAGGACAGAGCTACTTTTATTTGCCCTGTACTAATTATTTACTTTTTGCCCTGAGGTCTGTACATATGCCTAAAAATTAGTAGTTCACGTAGTGTCAATTCATTGCTGGAGCAATAAATGTGGACCAGAGCACAGATCACCATCAGCATCTTTGTGACTGACCCCAAATCATTTCCCTCACAGTTTCAGCTCATGTTTCTGGAACTTAGGGAAATACGAATTTCCCTCCTTTACCATCAGAGCTTCTTCCAGACTCACTAGTTTGTGTTCTAACTCTTCCTGCTGGGAATGAGTACTGAAAGGATGCATCATTTTTAAACTGTTTCTTATTTGGAAGAGCACCCAGGCAATTCATTCTGTTTCTGTTCAGTTCTTGTGATCACAGTGAGGAATATTTTCATCCTGTCTTTAAGAGGATAGTCTTGTGAGCTGCCTTTCAGTATGAGTTCTACCTAAATAGGGAGGTCAAGCTCCCTATATAGTTTAGAAGAGAGGTTTCCTTGAGGGCATTTCTGAGCAGGACTCTTGTTTGAGCTTTATAAGCTTCATAATTGTGCTTGTGTTGTGATTATTTCCCATTGTATGGGGAATCGTGTTTTGTAGAATTTTCATTAATATTTTTAGATTTTTGTTAAGAATTGTGTTTTTAAAGTGTTTATTTTTTAAATATATTGATTTTCTACAAAACTATTCTCTCTATATTTTTTAATAAATGAAATTGTATACAGCAATATTTTGGCTAATATTATTTAAAGAAAAAAATGCAGCAAGTGAAAACTTCTAAGAAATATGAAAGCTCACATGCACTTTCTGATTTTCTGTGGTACCTTGTGAACAAGAATGTTAATGTATAAACATCTTTGGATATGAGCATTCCAAGATTTTTCTCTGCCTTTTTTTTTCCTGCCTTAATGTATTTGGGGCAGGAAATACTTTGATACCTCACCCGTGTGAACTGCTGTTCCTAAAGTGTGGTTATCCAGAATCTGCATAAGACTATGTGAACATGTGATATGTTTCTGAGCAAAACAATCTGGCATCTCCAAAAATTCCTGCATCTCACTAATGTTCTGATCTTGTTGATGACATCTGTTCCCAAGCCATCTGGTCCCATTGCTTTGAGGCGAGTTAAGACTCTTCAACATATCTCCCTTATTTTTTTTTCCCTATCCTTTATGATTTAGCAAACGCTGGAGCTCTGAGAAGGATCTTTCCTTAACTAGAGAGGTATGTCAGCTGAGGTTCAAAAGACTGGGAGAACTAGAAAGTAACTGCTGTTACTCAGTTTCCATGACACTGAAGACAAAAGTTCTTGGTTTTGAGGTGCCATCCTTGTAATCTCTTCCTAGGTTTAGAAAAATAAGCTATTTTCTATGTAGTTCACCTGACTGCCCTGAGATTCTTGTACTCTCAGGCTTTCTGGATCATTCATGTGGAGATGCTGACAGTGTGGTTACTTTACATTTTCCAACAGAGGGCAAGGTGAATGTGTTGGGAGAAGAACTGGAGTGCCTCCAGGACCATGAAGTGTATATACTGTGTCCTTCAGACAAAATTCATTTCATTTGCTTAAACTGTGGTTTTTTAACCCTTGCAAGTCACAAGGCACCTCATTCTATACTTTGGTTGGCCCCATACTGAAGTACTTTAAAGAAGGAGATGACTGGATTTGGGTATGCAATCACTTCTAATCCCACCAAGGGCAATCTTCATCAGCTTGCATAAGGCTCCTTCTGTACCACTGAACCTGGCTACAGCAGAGAGCGCAGAGCTGAGAACCCGAACCTGGGGCTCCTGCCAGTTCACTTGGATTAGGTCTGCAAAAATGTTTACAGAAGTCATGAATTACATGAAAAGGGGGGTTAGTGACTGAGCAGTCAAGTGAAATAAGTAAGGGCTTTCAAAGGAAGTTTGAAGAAGTCAGGTTCAAACCGATCAGGATGTGGTGACAGATTCAGAAGTTTACATGGGTTCAGAGTGCACGTATGTGGAAGACAGACCTGCTGGCAGTTACCAGCCAGAAAAACCTCTTCAGTCTTAGGCAGTTCTCTGATTTCAAAACATTCGAGGGGAGTATTGGTATTGGAGGGTATTGGCGGTAAGTATTATATACTCTTGACTTGTGCTTACTCTTTTAAGGTGTTGGTAGACGTTGGGGAAAGAGTCCTGGGCCAGATGGACGCTTGCTTTGAACATGTCCTGCAGTTTTTATGTTTACCATTGAACCGGTTGTCTTCTTAGGTTGTTTTAGTAAGATCTTTTTCGTTCTCTAAGAAAAGATGTGTTTTCTAGCTATGGTGAAGCTATATAGTCCCATGGTAGTCAGTAGGGCCCTGCTAACTTAACCCAGCTGAGCATCCAGTTATCCAGTTCTCTGCGTGGAAGACTGAATAGTGGTTTTATTTGTTTGTTTGCCTTTTTTTTTTTCTTTCTTGCTTTGCAAAATGGATACTAGTTTGACAGAAGTTTATTTGCTTCAGTATTGCAGGATAGGCCACACATTTATACCACCTGGTCTGAATATGGGTTCTACCTCTGTAACTCCTGCACTCCCTGAGGGACTGTAGGAAGGGGTTCTGGCAGAGCAGGACAGCAGGCAGCCTGAATCGCTTGTCTGTCTCTTGGATGTAAACACAGCAGTAAGCCCCTAGCTTTACCCTAAGCACTGTAGCAAGTGTTCTGAATAGAGCCATGTGTGTTTAATGTCAAAGACGAAATCCTGCTCGAAGAAGTTACGGAATTGGAACTAGTGCTTTTGTAACACATCAACAGCAGTGCATTTATAACTGGCAGAGCATAGGTAACAAGTCAGCATGTATATGTATGTACACATATGTGTGTATATATATATAAATACACACACATACATGCACAATCAGCAAAAGCTTTTTTTTTTTTTAATCAAACCTAAAACTATGTGCCAAATGGAGCATCCTAAGGTGGTCTAAGAGTTAGGGTGCTGGAGGAGGTAACTGTGCTGGGAGTTCTTTCCAGCTGTCTGAGAGAACACTAAATCGAGTTTTCAAAGAGTGAAGATGCTTACTGTTGGCCTCTACCTAGAGCCCCTTTGAGCTTCAAACATCTTAATCATGTAGCTTTAGTGACTTGCTGTTAACGTTTGGCTCTGGCTATCTGTTAGTTTAAAAAGGACTTTAGCTGTGATCCCAGTGTGGAAAGATGTGTTGTATTTCCCTCTTGGTATAAATTTCCTTTTCGATCATATCTGCAAACCTCAGCAGTAGTAGGAATAAACCCCAGCTTTTTACCATTGGCAATACAAACCTAGTATAGACCATGGCAGTGAGCTAGATTCTCTTCCAGCTTGTGCAGTATTACTCAAAGAGAGCTAAAATAGGACTGCATTCTGCGACTGCAGTGAAGACACTGGGTTTGGGTAGGTGTAATGAGAGAAGTTTTATTTTTATTTTCTGTGATAAGAGTGTGACACAGAAATAGCATACCTTTTTTTTTTTTTTTGTCTTGAGGGGCAGGGGGAGTTGATCTAGTGCAGTCTGAAGTCACTGAAAAATGATAAACATGAAACCTCATGATAGTATCTTTCCTGTGTCAATTTATGTAAATATGGCATGGATTTTTCTTTGATCTTCTACAGAGAGTGGCTTCTAGTTTACAGTTTTCTTCAGCTGTAATGTGTGGAGCTCATCCATCATTGCTAAGTGCTTTTAGACCTGTCTATTCAGGACAAGATAAGGGAGTATCAACTCTCATATCCTGATAATTAAAGCTTTTAGGTATACTGTGAAAACATTTCAAAGATGACATTCCCAAAGAAAGAGCTTTTAGAAGTGATGTCTCCCAGGGTATGTAGCCTGTGCCTACCTAGAAGGTAAAGAATGCCCCTGAACAAATGCCACACTTTGGTATAATTTGAAGTGGTTGTTTGCACTCATTGTATCAGTGACTACAAATGTGAACACTAAGATTGGATGAAATTGTCCCAACAAAACTTTATGAGTTTCATTACGTATTAAATATGAAGTATAGATGTTAAAAGATTTACAAATATTGTCTTATTTTCTTTGTGAGTTTGAGCCAGCAATTGATTTTGAGCCATGTGAAATTCATGATTTTGTCTCATTTCAGTGCAAAAGCTCAGTGACTGAACTCAACTAAAAGAACTCATTTTTAATCCTATCTGTAACAAAACTTAGGTGGCATAAATCTGTTGAAGATTGGAGTAGAAAGAAAAAATATATTTCTAAGATTCACTTCCGAGTGTTTTAGAGAATATTTATAATTCCAGAATTAAGGCTTAGAAAGCACTGCAATGAGCTATATTAAGTGGAAAAGCAATAATATTTAATGAACCTCAATCTAAATTGTGTAAAACTACTGCAATCTCTGTGTTGTCCACTAGATGATGCAACTGTACTACAGAGAAATAAGAAATTACAGTATATCTACATACAATTGTAATCCTATTTACAGTATTATGTTTTAAATAGCAGGCTGCATAGTTTTCTATGAATACATTGTGGTTGGTATTAGATAAATGGTTAAAAATGTGGTTTTCTTTCTGCTGCGTTCAAGCGAAACTCGAAGCTTTATAGTCTTTTATTTTCCTTCAGTTTGATTGCATTTTAACTTTTTAGAAGTTGCTCCTTTCTCAAGTTAAATCATGTTGCTCTTCCCTGAAACTGTCACCCTAGATGGAACTAATGTGTCAAACCATTTTTATTTTTTTAACCTAGTGGGATTAGCTAGTTTAGCTAGTGGGATTGCAAAGTTTGCTCACGTGTCTTTTTCTTTAGAGTTTAGGTGCTGGATTCATCTTCTGCACAGGTCTCTTTCAGTAATGTCTTTTGATGTGGCTGGTTGAACTCTGAAACATTTCCTCTGTGCAGAGTGGTTCTGTGGGCTCTACCTCATGTCTGTTCTCTAGTGTCTAATAGCAATAAGATGATGTTTGTCCCTTTCATTTCCTGGAGATTTGTTCCGTGCCCATTTTCATGACTGCTCATTACTTTTGATGCACACTTGTTTTCCCTGGGACTCCTGAAACAGTCAGTGTGTGTCTACACTGCGTGTCCTTAGAGCCCCTTTGGATTGTCCCAGTTGCCCATAGATAAAAAGAGGACTGGAAAGAAATGCTGCTTGCAAAGCTACTGTATTCTTCTGAACCCCCCTCTCCTGTTCCTTAGCTCTTTTCCCCTGCCTCCAGTGCTGCACCATACTGCAACATGCCAACCATGAGAGCGCTGGAGTGGGTTGGACTTTAGCACCACCATGTGTGCGGCAGGAGGCAGGTATTTGCAGTGCACTATTAATGTAAGATTATTTTTCCTCTTTACATAAACCTGTACTTATCCCAAGTCTGGCAGGGCCAGCTATGTTTCCAGTGCTTTACCTCTCCACGAGGATGCTGGAGCTGGGCTGGAGGAATTGGTAGAAGAGCGCCGTATCCCTTGCAGATACATCCAGTGGGCACTGGATGTGCTATTTCGGTAGCTCCCTCCTGCTGGGGCTGCTCTGGAAGGAACTGGCAGTGACGGTTTGGCTCCTTTGACCTTTGGCAGGCAATGATGACTATGAAGAGGACAGAGGGACATTCTCAGCATGGGGCTGGTGCCATGCCTGTCTGTACCACCCTGCCTGGGCCAGCTTCCAGAGCCTGTATCTCTGTCCTTAAGAAGCCAGGCCTCTTTGCAGCAAGAAAGTGCTAGTGACTTTGTGTACCCTTCCCATGACACGAGCTTTGCATGGACAAAGATGCTTGGGTGTGGGTGGGCTGGCCTGCAGAGGATGTTGGCGAGAGATCAGAAGGGACTGTGCCATCCCAAGAGGACTCACACTGCTCTGAATGGTTTCTGAGGAGTGCTTAGATGCCGGGTTAGCCAGCCACTGGCTCAGGAGTGGGAAAGCACTGTGTGAGTCCTGGGAAACTCCTAAAGGGCTGCTAGAAGCACAGTGTGGGCTGGGCTCTGGAGGTGGAAGGGGAAGGGTGGGCTAGGACAGGAGGAACAGTGAGGTCCTACTGGACAGGGGATGTTTGGCACCCTTACGAAGGGCACATGCTCCTATTTGCCTGTAAGTTCATGAGATAACTGGACAGCACTGGTGCCCTGGCTTGGAGTTCTTTCTGTGGTGGTAGAGCAGGGGCCATAGGCTGAAGGGCAGGCACCCTGTTTGGGCCAGAGCCACACTGACAGAGGGAGGCCTTTGGTTGTGTTGGTCCACTGGGACGTCTCTGCTCCATGCTGCTATGCACATGGAGATGGGGATGGATCCCTCCATGTAGCCAGGTGGGAAATCCCTCTTGTCAGGCATGCTGCTTCTGGTATGGCAGTAAAGGCAGCCTGTCTGTCACGGAGACGTATGCAATGCATCCCACCGTCCTTCACTGGTGTGGTTGCCTTGCTGTATGGGATACGAGTTGGAGGACATGAGCTGCTCTGGCCGGAACACTCTTGGGTGTGGAGCTGTCTGGTGAGATAGGGAATGTGTGTTGGAAGAAACAGAAAGAAATGCAATCCCCTCTGGCAAGTTTCCTTCGGCATTTGCAATGGGGTGCTCTCATGATCCAAGAGCATGCTCCAAGGCTATGGCAGTATGGATGGTCAAAGAGCTGGACTTTGAACACACAGCCAGCAGAACTCACAGAGGCAGCATGGTTGTGACTGCTACTTTGAGACTGCTACATTTATGTCACATTTGGTAGAAGCTGGCTAATGTGTTCAGGAAACACAGGAGAGAGGAAGGAGAGACTAGGATGGTCAGATATACAGAGATTTTCTTTCTTGTGAATCCAGGCTAAAATCTCTACAGAAAAACAGAAAATTTCACATAACATGTTTTGAAGTCAATATTGGAGACATTTGCAATGGGAGGTGATTGTACTTCTCTGAAGAGCTCCCTGCCTGTGGGAATGGCCATTCACTTTCTAGATACAGCTAGAAAACCACCTACACTTGGCACAAGTCATGAGCCACAGATCAGACTTATCTAAATCTCAGGAGACTTAATATTGTCTCTCTCCCTGGCTGCTTCTGGTAAAAAATAAATAAATAAATAAATAAAATCATTTCATACCATGTCAGTTTAATTCCCCTGGCTTGAACGGAGTTACATCTCGCGTTTGATATTTGGCCTCAGGGCTTCATTAGGCATAGTTGTGGTCCAAATCTTGCTGACTGAAATCAATTGGTTTATGTGAGTTGAAGCTTAATTTTCATTCTTGTCAAGAAAAGAACACAATGTGTTGCAGTTACAGGGGAGTTTTTACAGCCTGGTGGGAGGATCAGAGAGCATGACCCCTTAGTCAACTCACAATTTGCACTGGAAGCACCCAGACGTAGGCAGAGCTCTTGTACTTGGGGAGGCCTGAATGCATGGGTATAGGTGAGCTCCAATTCCCCTTTGTGCAATGCGGCTGGACTGGGTAAGAGGTGCCTTGGCTGTCCTGACGCATGTTATGCTTGAGTTGTGGTGGGACTAACATCCCCCAGCATGGGTGGGAGTCTCACAGTCGCTAGGTTTGCACTGCTTCTATCTACCTGCTCTTGAGGCGGCTCTTAATCTCCCCCAGTAACAGCACAGAGACAGAGCCACAGAGGAACAGCGCCTGACACAGCTGAAGCGCTGAGGGTAGGCTGCCATGTGTCTGAGTTTTGCTCCAAAGGAGTGTTGTTCAGGTAAAAAAAGCAGAATTTGCTTCTTACTCTGGGATTTCCAGAAGCCAGAGAGCTCCTTTGGTGCGGCAGTGACTGACATATGTGCCTGACCAGCCACATGTATGCAGTCAAGCAGCATAGTAGAGGCTTTTTATGTCCAACGAGACCTGCACATGCCGGTCTTCATGTACACGTGCCAGGCAATAGATCTGCACCTGTGCACAGCCTGATACACATCACCTGTACATGCTCTGGCCACCTGGGCAGCGTGTGCACAATAAATCCACCGCCACGTTCATGCTTGTGGGACTTGCTGGCAAGTGAGTCTCTGGTTTATGCTTCCCTGAGAATAATCAGGGATATCAATAATCAAGGAGAATAATCAAAGAGCTGAAATGTTCAACTGTAGCATCAAAAGTTGGTAGAAACTCTTATCACAACATTGACCATTTTTATTGGCCATTTCATGTATTGAAATGTATTTATTCATGTTGTTTATCATGTATTCATTTATTCGTTCATGCTGTTTATCACAACATTGGCCATTTTTATTTAAGTTTTTCAAAATCCTTGGGGGAATCACCTGATGAGGACAAACACCCCTCCATTCAAAAGAAGAGAAGCAGCACTGGAAAAACTATGGGTTGAGCATTCCTAATTTCAAAATAAAATGTTTTCGCTAAAGAAAATGTGCAGTGAACTGTGAAACAAAGAAAGCCCAGACCATTGCAAAATGAAACAGCATGAAAAATGCTCTTTATATACCCACATTCTCTGGATTTTTCCCCGTTTTCCCCACTGCTTCAAGATGAATGTAAGATCTGAATCTAAGTCAATAACAAGATGCAACTGTTGAATGTCAAGTAGGGGGGAAAATGTGAGCGTTACTTGGATAATTCAGAAAACAGCTGCTGCAGCTATGCAGCACTGTACAAGTTAGAAAAAGATGCTACTCCCCTTGGGAGGAAGAGACAAAATTCTGGTAACTTGGTGTCCTAGGGCCAACAGGCAATGCTGTTGTGATGCTGTGTGAGCCCAGGCCGGGCAGAGATCAGGGTTGGGATACATCTGTGAGTCTGGGTTTTGGGGTCTTGGTGCCAGCTGCCTTCCCGATAAACACTTGCCTGCCTCTGATGGGGCTGTAGAGTTAAAGATTGTGAGGAGAGCAGATATCATGATACAAGGCCCTGAGACAAATGTTCATGACAATCTTAGGAAGTAAATGTAGGGCTAAATGGACTATTCTGCTTTTAAAAGGAGAAAAAGTCAAAAGAGTCCTAACAGTCAGTTATTTAAATCATCCTTTAAACACCTCATCCGGTCATATAGTTTGAGCTATTTTTCCTCGTCTCAAAGCTCTCTGTGACCAATAAATATTTTAAAAATATGGTATATGCTAGTTGTTGCTGGTTGCAGGTTGCAGTTTATATGTAAATCAAGTGCCCCTGACAGAAAGATCCACTGTACATCCTCTTTGCACTCCGACCACTTTAATATTAGAGAATCATTCTCTCCATTAGTGCACTTATATTATGAAGAATGATGTGGAACAGGGGTATTAGCAACTCTTCCTTTGTTTATAGCTAAAATATATCTGACTGCTTAAAAGAACATGAAAACGAGTTTTGTCTTCCTTTCCTATTACTGTCAAACAAACTTCACCTCCGCGCTCAACATCACATGGAATTTGTCACTGGCAGGAAGCGTAAACCCTACCTTGTGAATATATAACTTACAGTCACTTCAGAGGGAGAAAAAAAATCCTTTCATCATGTTCAGTTTTCTTCACTGTTTTATTTCACTTAAAACATCACTCACTACCAAATGGTATTTGTCAGTAGTAATTGGCAAACGCTGGAGGCGGTTTTCAAGGCTGTCTGAATGGAAAATCTCAAAGCAGTTGTCTGCTCTGAAAGAAAATATTACATTTGATCTTTTTATGATTCTCACAGACATGATGTATGTCTGCATTCCTTAGCCTGAAGAATTCTTGGTGTTTGGGTTTCTTTTCCTTTAAATGACAGGAAGTAGCACTTCACTGTTATTTTGCAGTATTGTCTGAGAATTAACCACAACATAATGGTAATGTACATTTTTTTAATGCTTTACAGAGATTCGTTTTTATTAGCCATTTATTGTGGTTTTGCTTGTTGGCAAGATTCAGATCCTCTCAATGATAACTGTGGCTATTGCATTTCATCTGCATCTGTATTTAGACATGCATTTCTCCTGATGTGTTCTTTCTAAATAATGTCTCCCTCAAAGATTGCCATGCAATAAATCACCTTTCCCTAATGCAATTGGACAAACGTATTATTGCTCTAGTCACCTCTGCCCCTGCACTTTTTGGTCATCAAGACAAGGGATAGATGGCATGTTACATTAACACTGTGGTTCAAGTCCACATAGCTGGGTTTTCCTAGTGCAAAGTAAATCCCAACACAAGAGAGTGGAGAACACAACAGTGGGCGAGTATTAATTCTGAGAGCTCGACAGCCTTGAACACTGCTTAAAATGCCACTGCTTTCTCCTCAGCATTTTAAAACCTAATGCCATATAAAGCATGTGGTAAAGCCAATTCACACCTTGCGATCACTTTAACTTAAAATTTTTTTTTTTTGATATGACAAAATTTCTGTCGTGGGGTTCTTCTACCTCCAGTGTTGGTGATGATTAATTCTGCAGCCTGCTAACAGCCTGGTAGCACAGGCCGGCCATGCAAAATGTCCCTTTATCTCGGAGGTGAACATGGTGTCGTTACTGGCTGCAAACCTTGCATCTGGAGAAGTCCCGAATACTCTGGCCTGGCAATTCCCAAGCATGTGTGAACCCCAAAGTGATACGTGAGCTCCCTTGGCATTGCTGCACAGAGCACAGGAATGCCTTGGTGGCACCGTGGTGACATACACCACACTCCCTTATTCCCACGACAGAGCACCTACCTCCGGGCTGGCCTCTGCCATCTAGGTCTGGTGTCAGGCAAGGCTCTGCTCTTCTGCCATCTCCTGCTGGCTGCTGGACCAGAGAAACTTGGAGCCAGTTCAAGGTCTTCCCAGCAATGGCAAGATTGCTGAAAACTTCCTCAGAGACCACCTTTATTGTCACCTAAGGGCCTCGCATCTGCCTCTCATCATAAGGTACGATTATATGAAGAGAAAACCGTGCTGATTTTTGGTATTGTTTTACTTGTCTTCTGGGTTCCAGCTGTACTAAATTTAAATTTTATTTACAATAATCAGATTTAGAAGAAAAAAAAAAAAAGATTGCTCCATGAAAGCTAGAAGCCTGATTCCACAAACTGAGGCTTTAAGCACTGTAGTAAGGGAAGGTTGTGGGCAACTCTGAGGTGCTCTGCAGCTTTACCTCAGTTATACGGCTGAAATACTAAAATGCTTGTTATCTGCAAGAAAACTGTGATAATGGGGCTTGGTTTGCTACAGTGACGCAAAGTGCTGTCATTCGTATGGATGATACTCTGGGAAACAGTGCTCATAGTGACACGGCTGTGTGCACACAATGTATACGCAAACACATGTACATACATACAATTTACTTTTAAATGACAGCACACCTTTAAAATCATAGTGCAATCCCACGGGAGGGAAAAGGATGGCTTATTTACAAACAACGCTGTATTTACTTGGTACCAAAATGGAATGAAATTATTTTCCCTCCACGAAGGACTGTGAGCTGTTCGACCCCAACTGTGTGGCTTATCCTGTGCTGCTGGTGGAAGGGGCCACTGGGGATGATGGCTGCAAACCTGAAAGAAATGGAGTTTTGTTAATTTTGCTGCCTGTGGAATAAACTGATTGTAATGCAGCATAGTACTTGTTTTTTTCTCTCTCTCTCACTCATCTGCAGTGAGAGCTCATTCTCTCCTGTCTGTAGGGTTGTGCTCACATTTGTGCGAGGCAGAGTTCAGTACGTAACACCTTTTTCTGCAGCCTGTGACTTGAGCTATTCAGCCACATCTGCTGCAGCTCTGATTGTTACTTTTTCACAGTTTCCAAATTAATGGTACATCGGAGATTCCGAATTCAATAGCGCTATTATACAACAAAACTATGCAAGAGCATGAGCAAAATTAAAGACAAGCTGTGACAGTCTTCTATCCCCCAAAGTCTTGTGGGCCTTGTTTAATTATTATCCGCAGGCAGTTACTGTTGTCTTCTTGTAAATCTTGTGTGAGAGTATTCAGGAATGTTTTGCTTTATTTTTATCACCAATCAACAGAACAATAAATGCACGAAGAACCATTTTTCTCTCTTCTGTTGACACAGGGAGCCAAGGACTCGGGGCTGTGCCTTAGAGATGACCACGGGCTTTCACATAACATGCGTGTCAAACCTTTTGGCCAGAAGGACAGGGCGTGATACCAGACCCAGCAGGAGAGGCCCACAGAGAGGTTAGAGTATCCTTCAGAAGAAGAAGAGCATGGGGGTGGTGGATCCAAATGAGGGCTCTGGGTCTAAAACCCGCAGGTTTGGGGGAATTTCGAGTCGGTCTGGATTTGGTAGTCCAGATCCATCTCGAGACGATGACTAATGAACAGCCCCAGCCAAACGAACCTGGCAGTGCTGGAAGATACATCCTGGTAGGTCAGAGACTGTAGAAATGGGGAAAGGAAACGAGGGCTGCACAATCTCGGTGCTGGAAGCCTACGCTGCGCAGGAGCACATGCTGAGGAAGATACTGATATGGCTGAAAGGCACACAGGAAGAGAACAGTACATGCAATACTCACAGGGGTTTCATCAGAATTAGTCATGGTTTTCACATGAATGATTGTTTCTGAGTAAGCAATATACTTTTCAACAGCAGAAGTATTCTGCAGAAATGGTGGGCTGCTTTCATGTAGCGCTGTATCAGAGTTTACCATGTAGCTTTTCCTGTGTGCCAGTCAAATATCTCTTTAAACAACACTTTAAATAAAACCTGTAACCTGGGCTGTCATTTAGTCATTTATTATATTTGAAAACACATTGAAGTTCCAATGAAGGTCACGACTTCTTTGATTTGAAACAGTCATTATCATGTTTTTTTATTATTTAAGTCATTTGCTATAGTTTGTATCTAATGTTTTATACCGTAGAAATTCTACAAATGCATGTTGCTTTAAAAATTCTTAATATTTTAATAGCTAAAATGTAATTTTTATCATTAAGTGTGTTTGATTTTGAATGTATTTTAAGGTCTGCTTCCAAATGTTCATCTCCCTATCACAATGCACATATATCTCAGCTGAATTCAGGTTGAATTGATAACAAAATTGAATTAATTCATCCAAGTGTCCCTTCCAGACAACATATGCCCATGTTCTGTAGTATAATTTCCATACTCAGGAGTCATGCAGGTCTGCCGAAAACCATCAGGAACAAAAGAAGTATAAGTAGGGAGTGATCTCTACTCTTCCAAAACATTTATTGTCAAAATAAGCAACAAGCTTTTGTATCTGCCACGTGGGCATGGTTTATGACATTTTAACATTAAATACCTGAACCAGATTCTTTCTTTCTGAATTCATGCCAACTAGAACTGGTTGGCTGTTCAAACTATTTGGGGTTAAGTGCAGTTCTATGCAAAATGCCCATTCTTCCACCTACTGTCTAACGCGAGGCATTCAAATAGGAGCTAAGAGGTGCATAGACCATATTTTGGCCTTCTCTTCAGGAACAGATTCACTTCATTGCACATTCGTTCTTTGGTTGAGGCACTTTGAACTCAATGGGAGATTTGAATTGGGGATTTGGCTGCCTTCAGGACACTGGCATCACCTTGTGACTGTTAGGTTGTGGTGTATGAAAATGCTGCTGGTTCAGTGCTTGGCAGCAGTCAAAAAGGCAAACAGGCTATTGGAGATTACTGGGAAAGCACAAGGAATGAATAGAGGATTTTTTGGCCACTTTATAACTCATGACTATACCACCTTTTAGATAGGAATATTAGAGTATAATGTCGTATACTATAATATAATGTAATATAATTTAAATTATATAACACCCACATCTTTAGTTACCACTTCTTGAATATATCAAAACTAGAAAATATAAAACAAAGAGCAGAGACTGAAATGATCCCTACATACAGTGAGTTTAAATGTACCAATTTTCATAAGTCTGGGAAAACAGACAAATGGAATAGTGAAGGGTTATGATAGGAGACTATAAAATCAGGAATAGTATGGGGAAGGCAGATAGGGAAAGATTATTTATTCTTTCTCAACATACAAGCAGTAGGGGGTGTCTCGTGGGTTTATAAAGAAAAAAAAAAGGAAAACTTTTTCACAGTAGTGCGTAATTGCTTTATTGAGCTTATTGCCTCAAGATGTCCTGGAGGCCAAAAGAATTTGGTTTCCAAAAGAGACAAGACAAGGACAGAGCCAATGGTCTGGGTGCAAACTAAAACAAGACCGGCATGCTTATGCCATGTTTTATGCTTTTCCCTTGAGCATCTTTACTGGCTGCTGTCAGAGACTGGATGCTGGGAAAAATGGTCTTAGTTCTTGTATGGAATTGACATTTCTGTCTATGTTTTTATATTCAGAAATTTCCAGATGTTTTTTTCTGACTACCACCTCACTTGATAGTACCAATTCATATTTTGCTGCTCATTGTCTTCCATTTCCAGAATTACAAAAGTTGCATTATATGTCCATAAGCCATAAAGTGGAAACAGGAGTTGATTTCTGCTTCCTGAATGGATAATTTGTATGTTAAACGCTTATCCAAAGCAGCTAAAAATGTGAACACGATTTTTTTTTTCAGTAATACAGCTCACAATAGAGATAGTTCATGACAGATAATTTCTGAGAGGTGTCCATGGGACTAGAATATTACTCAAGGCACACGCTGATGGAGAGCTCATTTCTGATTTTGCAAAATATTGAGAGGCAACTACAACTAACAAACTGAATTATTCATGGCAGAATGAAGGGAAATGATACTATAGCTTCCCAGAACTACTGAATAATACTGTTGTACTGCAATTAGTGAGAAAGTTAAAACAAAAGAA
Organism: Anser brachyrhynchus; assembly: GCF_964034855.1. NCBI lineage: Eukaryota > Metazoa > Chordata > Aves > Anseriformes > Anatidae > Anser > Anser brachyrhynchus. The sequence goes on along the minus strand of NC_137694.1, from coordinate 115,246,786 downwards.
TGAATTGGCACAGGGCTGCAGTCGTTTCCAAAGGACAGAAAATGCAGAGCAGAGTCCACACGTTAGCAGGTGATAGGGTTGCACTTTGGAAACTTGCAGTGCCTACCCCTGTATCTACACAACCATGCTTATTGAAATGTACAAGTCTCCTGAGTCTGTTTAAACCGTCCAACTTTGTGACTTGAGAAAAGTCTTAAGAATTGCTCAACATTTTTATTATTTAAATCTCAAAGAGCTTTTCTTTGGCAAATCCTTTCTGGGTTACAAATTTCATTTAGTCAGGATAAGGGGAAAGTGCTGGCACTGTAACAGTGTCCTCCTCCTTTTAAAAATGCACATAATTTCAAATTCTATAATGTTCAAAAGAGAAATATGACCTGTTTAGTGGATTTCAGTGTCATTTTAGTACTTTAGGATCCTGGAAGTCCATCTTAAAAACAAAACTGTGTTTTATTTCTGCCTCATGGTTCTCCTTCAGATGTTTTGAGAACTAAATGCAAGTTTTAAAAAATTGTATTAGCAACCCTGGCTGAATATGTCTCTTACTCAAAATGTTATTTCTTAATTTAAAATAATTTAGAATAGTAAAGAGTAATGACTAATTCATTTAAGATTCTCTGTGTGCATGGCTTGGATTTGATTCTTCCTCACTTAGCTGCAGACAAGAATATTTTTAAGAAGCCTTTGTAAAACTTACCGGAAATATATGTGAGATTTAAATATCAGGTCTCAAGGGAGCTGAGAGCTATGTGCAATTGTTTTTAGTTTTTGACTCGTGTGATTCTACTAATGACGTGAATGATGTTTTTTTGTGTTTTTCTGCTCTTTCCAGGATGCCTTTCCAGTGAGATGCTTCACTGAAATAAGATTCTCCTGTTTGTAGTCCATGCATTATTTTAAGAAGAAACCAAATGAATAATTATGGAAATGTAACTCGGGGGTGCTTGTGACAAGGAAAATAGGGAGCCCCATTAAACAAGGAATCGGAATCAGAAAAGCTGACTTCTAGATCTACCACCATGTGCCACTGAGAACTACTTTTTGTGTCTTTTATTTGGTTACCTTTCTATGAGAACTGGGGCAAAATCAGTACGGGATCCTCTGTGTGCCATTTTGGCTGTATGGAGAGCAGATGCTCACTGCCCCCAGTGACCTCTGCATGGGGTTCCCTCACTACTCGTTTTGGGGAGGAATAAAAGCACCTGCAACACCTGTTCTGGTGAAATGATTACTCTGTTGAGCATTCAGTGGTAAGGTATGAATCACTGCATTGCACAGTGCTGTTTGCTTTCATAAAACATACATGATGCAAGAGGGGTCACATCTGATATTTGCTTATCTTTCGGCTTGTTTGAAGACCAAACCACAGCCATGTTGGGATAAAACAACTGAGGTTAGATAGTGCTAGCAGCATTCTGTTAACTCCTCTCCCAGTTTACCACGAAAACCTCAGTGCTGATACACTTTTGCAATGTGTACAAACCAGGAGAGTAATTCAGAAAAGTAGCTTTCTGCAGTGTGCCGGTTGACTCTGGCTGCATGTTGTAGTGGTGCTGCCAGCCCGCGCAGTGTGACGATGCGAGTGGGAACACCGGTGCCTTTCCTAGAGTGGTTGCATTCCCGGGGGACGTGGCTACTTGGGAAAGCATGGTAGCCTGGGGCTTTCAAAGGTGTGCTAAGTGTGCCCAGAGAAAATTGGTGCAAGTCGAGTGCCTGACTACCCTTAGGTACCTTTGAGCACCCAAAGCAGAGCTGATGTCAAGGCCTGGTCTTCCAGCAGATGTGCTGAGCCAAAGACATGTCTTAAAGACAAGAATTTTACAGCATTTTCACTGCAATAATAGTTCTTTATTACACTTCTGACTGATTTATAGGGGCTGTATCAAGGAAACAAGATGTCAGATATACGTAATGGCAGCTTCTGCAAACACACCTGAGCTAGCTAGTTCAATGCTAGCTCCAAAGCCAAGCTGCAGGGAAGTAGCCTGCAGCTCTGGCCTGAGAAGGTGGTCAGTTCTCAGACAAGTAGAGATATTAATGATCCCATAGCCTGATTAGAGCTCCATGCCTCTTAGTCATACAGTTAACTAGAACGTTTTTAGCCACCTGGGGTGGTATTGCACTGGAACAGGCTCCCCAGGGACGTAGTCACAGCACCAAGACTGTTGAAGTTTAAGAAGTGTTTGGACTGTGCTCTCAGTCATACGGTCTGAATTCTGATTTTTGGGTAGACCTGTGTGGAGCCAGGAGTTGGACTTGATGATCCTTATGGGTCCTGTCCAAGCTGGGATATTCTATCATTCCGTGATTCTACCTGAAAGTCACCTTGGCTATGCCCACAAAAAGGCATGAACACATTTGACTACTGCAGCAGTTGTACGAACACAACCTGCTGCATTTTGCTCAGTGTTGCCTTGGGCCTCATGTTGCCTCATACAACCTATGCAAGGTTAAAATCTATCAGGTGGGAATGGTTTCATTTCACTCTGGTGTTGCACACACCTAGAGGTGCGTGTGAATCACAAAACCAAAACCTCAGTGTCTCTTGCATTGTCAGGGCTTCTCCACTCTATGGCAAGTTTTAATATGAAGCCTGCAGGATTTGGGCATTACCCAGGTTCACCTGGCACCAGACCACTGGACTAGTCCCCAGTGCAGCTACACATTTTGGCTGCATGCTAACTTTGCAGATTTCTGGATGAACCTTTATAACTCAACAAAACAAATACCGTTTTCCCATATCTTGACTTAGTACCACTAAATGGTGAAAGACGGATTCCTGCCAGTAACAGAGAGCTATGCTATGGTTTACTTTGTCTTTGGGCTTAGATCTAATTATGTGCAGGATCTTTTGGACTTGTTAGTCTCCTGAGCCAGTTGCTTCTTATGTCACATGCATGATGCAACAGCTATGGGACAGTGACAGGCCTTAGGACATATATGATGGGCATCATCTTAACCAGGTTTCTTAGCATCTGCAAGGGCTCTGTTGCCATTTTCTGCAGAGCCCGTTCTCTCTGTGGATAGAGGATGCTGTGTTTTTCAGGGTGTCTTTGGGAGTGGCATCAAACCTGGACCTTGGGGCCTTAATATGTAAACTTGTTGAGATTTAGCTAAAAAAAAAATAATAAAAAAAAATTCTAGCTCTCAAAGTAGTAGCAACAAGTCATGTGGACCACCCACTGTTTAGTGCTGCTGGAGCACCACGGTGAATGCATGTGTCTGGATGAGAATAAGCCACTCCAGCAAGCATGCCTCTTCCTGTGCTGAGGTTTCCATATGTTTTCACTAGTTCTGAAGGGATGTGGGCGACAAGCCTCTGGAGTATTTGGAGATAACTGCATGCTTCCACTCTGAAAAGCAAACAGCTCCTTGGTGATAAGATCTTTGATTGCATACTGTGGTTTTCTGAGATGGATTCTCGTGTCCTGTGCTACCTGCAAATGGAAGAGCTGCTGCCCTTGCTGACACCGTGCTCTCACGGGGTGTGACGTGCCTGCTCCCTGGCGAGGCAGGGAGAGCTGTATGTCCCAGCGCAGAGGGTAAGGGCAGCAGATGGCAGGGAAGAATATGAGGACTAAAGCGAGTTCATGCTCTGAGATATTAGACATATTTTGGCAACAGTGCTATTCACTTAAATGGGCAGTGCTCTTTTTTTTTTTTTTTTTTGTATTGTAATGCTGGATGTGGAATTTACCACAGCACTTTCCAAAACAAACACACCCTCCCTTTTTGCGTCATATGAATTGTCTGTACCTGCTGCAATATAAAACACGATAAAGGATTAGCTCAAACAGATCATGGGGCAGGTAAGTGACAGGGTTCAGAAAGACAGCTGCTGCTGTTCTGCTGAAGTTTCCTCTGAGCTGCATGCACCACTACCAGCCAGAATTTGATAATTTTACTCCCTGTAAATGTAAGACTCTTACCCCACAAGTAATTCTCCTGCCACCTGTTAAATGCTCTTCCACATCTTCTCTCAAGATAATCTCACTTGTAAACATAACATTAATCTTCGTACCGATGAGTCAGAGGTACACCTCCACAGTCCAGGTCATCACCTTCTGTCCAAACAGAAACCTTGGCTGCCTCTTGGCAATCTTCTTATGGGTGTCTAGCTGTCAGCTCAACAGCAACCTATCTGGAAGTGCACAATAGCATTATTTTGCCTATCATTCAGTTTATAATCTACATATTGATATGGGGCCAATTTATTGTCCTGTTAAAACACCAGCAAAATCCCCCCAGAATAAAAATCAAAAAGCCCCAAAGATATTCAGGAACAACTTCAATACCTTACCCTAGCTTTAATAGGTTTTTGTCTGCTAACTGCAAACTAGATCACACACAGGATGGGATGCCTGTGTCTGCCAAGCCACCTCATTATCGCTCCTTTGCCTTGCTTCTCACAAATAATTGCACCTGTTTCCTTGTATTTCTTGCCTGCATGTCTCTTGATCCATACTTCAGCTGTAAACTTTTTGGAGCATGGGAGATTTTTTTATGGGCTATGTACTGAATGCATTTGGGTGCTAGTCCAAGAGGAAGCCCTGAGAACACTTAAAAAACTAATTCCACACAAATTCCCTAAAAAGCAATGGGGAATATTGTCTACTAAAGCAGGATACAGGGTCAGAGCTTGGTCATTCTTTAACTTGATGGTCTTTGGTCTTTTGCAATTAATTTTAAAAGCAGGAGGGGGAACGGGGGGCTTGCATCCTTAATTTAGTTCTCATTTATACAAAAAACATTACTACTTATATTGAAGCATCTTCTGTGCAAGTGCACTGCTGCTATGAAGCACTCTGGGGTTTCTTGCCATTGCAGGCACCTAGGGACACAGGCTATGTCTGAAACTTTTGAACTGCTTCTACCTCCAGTGCTCAAAATGTCTCTGCAATTTATCTGGAAAACTGTTCAAAAATAATCTTTCTGAGTGGTTTTCAACCTAGGGCATTTTTCCTCTGTTCCAAGGCACAACTGCGGGGAAAGGGCCACTTTTGCTAACACTTTTGTTAATTATTGTAGCCTACAAGAGATCCACTTTGCACAATATCACTACCCTTTGTTATTCAGAGGGCAGACAGCAAAGGCAATTTTAGGTCTATTTGCAAAGCAAATGACCATGTGAATAAATATATATATAACTTCACAATTTAGGCATCAGCCCACACTCTGGACGGCCAGAACTGTTATGATAGGAACCAGCCTGTGAATCCCATATGATTTATAGTAAAATGGGCTTGGATATCAAGTGGCCAGTAAGTGTCCTCGCTCTGGGCCATCAGCAAGCTCCTTCAAGTGCCTGGTATGTTTCCTGAGCAGTGTGATGGGTTACCTAGCTACTGAGCTGCTGGAGCATGCAGTTTAGGCTTTCCAAGCGTCTTGTACTGAGATGCTTCCTTAATCTGAGGCAGGTCAGATTTTCCATTTGTATCCTCCAACAAATTAAGGAACAGCTAGCCTTATTAAAAAATAATAATAATAATAAAAAAATCTTAACACATTGGAAAGCAGAAGAGACAGAGACCCAAGGGAAATAATTTACTCTTGAATGCAGTTCTGCAAGAACTTGTCTGATCACTATGACAGTTTAATCTCTTTCTTCATGGTGGCCCTGCTCTCTCCCTTATCCCTTCTTAACAGAGAACATTCCTGTGTCCTATCAGCCATAGCCACTGTCTCCATCCATGTACTTCCTTTGCTCACTTTCCAGGCTTCTTTTCTCCTTTGCTCTTACATCTGTATTAAAAATTGTTCCAAGTCACTGTAGGTTAAACACTTGACTCATTAGCTCCAGCCTCCAGCACCGCTGGCCTTTCACTGCTCTGTCACCATTTTCTGGACTTAGGTTGGATATTACATCCCTGTTTTGAAATTCATGCCGTACACTCACACTGAAGATTCCTTTCAAAGAGAGGTTGCCATTACTTTCACTAACAAGAGTGGCACCTGTAATATCTCACAATCATTTTCTTAATTCTTCATCTGTTGAAATCACATAATCATATTGGCTTATCAGAGAGCAGACCTCAAGGCTACAGGAAGATGTGATCAGAGAAAACATACTAGAGTTTTGACTTTGCTGTTTGGACCAATTTTCATGTCCATCACATGTTTAGCAAAACATCCCCTAGATCACCATTCATTGCTTTGGGTTTCAGAAGGCAATTTCCGTCTGGACACATGAAGGAGTTCAAAGGCACAGGGTCCCCTCATGTTGTTCTGGCACATGATCTTGTTTTTGGAAGCCCTGAGATTCAGGCAGAGGAATAAAACAGCTAGGTTTATTTTCACTGTTCGGAACGGGCTGTGGTAGCTCAGCAACGAAAGCTGGAAACACAAAAGATAGGACGGCTGCCCGCCCGCTTTGTAAACTCTGCGCAGGTGGCTGAAAATAATACCTGAGCAAATATCACCAGTCACTTCTGAAACTTTCATTGTATGAACATTTGCTGTAGGTGGTTCACACATCCATTGGCGTTTGCTTGGCAAACAACCTGGTTTGGAACAAAAGAAAAAGACTTCCAAGGAACAATTATGCATTAATTAACCTTACAGATAATGTTATCAGCGTTACTTTTTCTGCCATTAAGAACTGTAACACCGTTCTCCACTTTAATCTTAACATTGACATACGTGAGAAGCTTTAGCATTTAAAGGTGGTGAATTTTTGGCCTGCATGTTTTGAAAACCCTTTAGGAGCTTCCAGTTGTCTTGTGGTCTCTGCAAAACAAATCTTTTCAGCAGTCTACAAGACGGTGTTTTCACAGAGAATGGCTTGTAGTCCAGTTGATCAGGTAGCAAACTGCACAGTGTCTGTTCAGCTCTCTGATTCTCTTCCATGACTGTGGGCAATCTTTTAATGTTTTTTTTTGCATCTCGATTTTCCTCTGTAAAACTGGAAAGCTACATTGATTGTCCTATCCTCTGAGGACCATAGAGATGTTTCGTGGATACATGCTTATTCCTGTGGGCAGGTTTAATTCAAATAGGTGATTCATATTTTTTGCAAACCCTGTTTTAAATAAAGAATCATTAATATTAAGCGAAGTTGTCTAGTGGGTGGCCTGGGGAAAGCTCTAAATGAAAAACCTGGCCTTCAGCCTCACTGTTGATAGGGAGGGTATTTGGAGAAGTAATTATCAATTGCTTTATTCACAAAGAAAGGGCTTTGCACCAAAGCCTTACCCTGTTTTAGATTGTTTTGTCTTTCCCTGTTCAAGCTCAGTCCTGAGTGATTAGTTCTGGAGTCTTGGTGCAGGCCTGTCTTACATATTAAACAGTTCAGGATGCTTAATTAAGATCTTCAGGAAGAAAATTGTTTGCAGCTTGATTTTGAGAGGCCCACCGACAAACCTTTTAACTCTCACAGTTTAGCACAAAATAGTCCTGAACCCTGAACGAGGCACCTGGCTACTTTAGGGCGAATAAAGAATAGAAAGATAATTTGAAATATGCCATAAAATATTTTTGGTAAAGATATGGCAAGCACTTCATAACATTTTAAAATGCTATACATTTCCTTGCACTGTTCTTGGAGACACTGTATTGTCAGGGCCTGCCTCAAGTGCTGAAGGGGTTCCTCTAGGATCAGACCTCTACAGAACCTGTACTCAAAGCCGTTTTTGAAAACCTCAAGCTAATTTAACCTTTTCTGCTCTGTTTCACTGGGACTGTGAGGTAAGTGAGCAAAAACCCATTGCAAGTTACTTTTGTCCACTGTGTAGCTCTGAGACCACCCCCAGCTCAGCACTGTCCTCTGGGTGGCTCTACTCAGTACTAAGACTTGGCTCTACCCTTTCAAGCCTCACTCTCTCCTTGCCTCCAGCTCCAGAGAGAAGGCATGGTTGGTGGTTTGGATACCTGCAGCTGTACCCAGAGGCTGAAGGGACAGGAGCCTTCTTCCTCTGCAGCCCTCCAGATGCTCATCATGCCACAGCTGTATCTGCCACTTGTGTGACTGCTGTGGTCAGCAAGTCTAGTTGAGGATGGAGCCAAGGCTCCTTGATCCCCAGGTTGTAAGTATTGAAAAAGCAAACCTTTTCCTCCTGCTCTGGCTACCACCGGATAGTGAAATTCCCAAGAGGTGACAGTCTCTCTGCCTTTAAAATAACTTTGTTATGCATCTGCCAAATAGCCAGAGCATGCTCACAGATGTGAAAAGTAAGGGTTTTTTTTTTTTTTTTTTTTTTTTTTAACAGGAGAAAAACGTCTCCTCTGGGAATAATTTCATCTCTGTCAGCTGAAGCATTGCTTGTGCTAGCATTTAGAGATACTCTTGCTCCCTGTTTTAGATGAAAAAAACCTGACTCTTCAGGTCCTTTCCCCCAGGGCTGAAAGAACTCAGGACTGCAGGGCTTTTCTCCTCCAACTGATAAATATTTTAAGCTTTGAGCTTCCTTTTGAAAATGCATTCACAGAAGCAAAGGCTGAGCTCCAAACACAGTGGATCTTGTTCCTGAGGCCAGCCTCCCATTGCGCTCTGGCAGCTTGTGGTCTTGGTTGAGTGTGAGCCTAAAATGGTGGGCATGGACCAAGCAGCTGGCCGGGGGCTCCTGCTTGCAGAAAGCCTCCTGTCCTTTCACATCAGCACAGGAGGAACATGGGTGCTCCAAAGCATCTGTTCTGTATTCTCACAGGTACAATGCTGACAGCAACAACCACCCCAAGGACATCAGTATCTCCACAAGGAGATATTGATCACTATTAGATTCACTGGTGAAAGTAAAAACACAGCAAGAAACAGTCTAGCTCTATGCTGTTGAGTTATTATTATTATTTAATTTTAAATTTTGTAGTTAAAAATATGCTGGGTAGCTTTCCCTTATTAGTCAATTAGGGGTCAGACGTTTGTACTTAGCATTTATATTTATCTTGGTTGGTAAAGCCCTAGAACGTAGTAATTTGTCTCTCTCTTTAAGCATATGTCTATGAGATTACTGGAAATGCTCACTCCGTGAAGACTTCACTACAAATAAGACCTTTTAGGAGCTCTTAGGAAGGAAATGGTGTGACTTGGGGAACTGCTGCTAGCCGATGTTCCATACTCTTTGAAGGCCAAATTTGCATGGAATTCGCTGCTTCCCCAGCTTTTCTAAGAAAATCCCATGCTAGTAGTCTTTGCAGTCACAATTTCATTAAAGACATTTCCCTATAAATCTTTATGCTCATATATGTGTGGTTTGTATGCCACAGGCTTAAGTAGGCTGGATGTGGCCCAGCATGCAGAGTGCTAACACCACAAGCTTCAGAGTACCCTACATGTGAACCAGGAGTGACCTCTTTTTCTCCTGATAAGTACCAAGTAAATTGGAGATACCAGGTAAATACCAATCTGTTTTCCTGGTGTGGTGGTGATTTCTGAATGGGGCATAAAGTAGATCTGTAAAAATTCTCTGGCATCACTCAGGAAAACAGCAGAAACAATGCCCATCCTGGTGTTCTGCTGAGATAACAAGCTTCCACAGAATCGCAGAATGGTCAAGGTTGGAAGGGACCTCTGGAGATCATCTAGTCCAACCTCCAGCTGGACACTTGTGTCCCTCTTGTATGGTTCCTAAAATTTAAAATGTGCATTGGTTATGGAAACTTTTGCCCCCTTCTTCATAATGCTGCTTTAGAGCATTACATAGTCAAGAAAAAGTTATTATTTGTGTTATCCTGCAATTAGACCCATTCCTGAGTTGAAAGGGAGTGTTCACTGTGTATGGTTTAAATCTGCAGACACTATGTACAACTGGCCTTCGGGTTTGCGTGAAAAAGTACAAGTTTTAGCGGAAGGCCTCTGTGTCTGCCTATTCAGTGAGTGAGGCAGAAGCCTGGGTCACCTCGGCCACCTCCAGCACCAGCCAGGCCCTCACCCCGTGGAGAATCAAGGCAAATGGCGGCCATTCCAAACACGTGGGCCTGAGCCCTGCGTTGCTGCAGGGGCAGAGGCTGCGCCTGGGCTCTGCAGCTCGGCCTGTGCTTCCCCCTCTGCGCCCCTGGGCCCAGCTCCCTCCCGTGTGTGTGCCATGGCATTGTTCGCAAGGCCTCCGGCCCTATTTACCCAGCTGGTGTCAGTGCAGATCGCTGCTTGGGTTGGTCTACAGAAAGATTTGCCTGAAAGGTTTGCATATTCCAAGAAACCGCAGTGATTAAGTACACATGAAAGAAAGCATTATGATGAATAATCAGGACATAATCAATGATACCCTTTTTGCATTATAAATGACAACGCTTACACTCAACAGCTTTTAGGCAGAGTGTGGGTGTGACAGTTTGAAAAACAGTGTATAGCATGACATGAGACCTGTCAACTCTTAAATGAAGTAATTAATGATCTGCTAAGAGTGCAGACTTTAAATGTGTCAGTTATTTTTCTGAAATATCTCAGGAGTAAAAAATTATTTACAATTTATCATTCTTATTAGTAAAAACTCAGAATGAGAATACACAAGAGCTATGACAAGTAACGCTAAAGGTTATGACAAAAATGCTTTGTGTTTTTATCGGTAATAAAAAATCAAACCTGCCTTCAAGATTCCTCTCACTTGACATCCTCTTCAAGGTGTCACTTCAGAGGTAGATAGTTTTCTTTTTGTATATAGGAGCTGGCAATATTTTAGGATATTTTCTTCAAGATCAGTGCCAGATGCTTAAAAATGAGGATCAAAAGAAAAAGTTGGATTAATTTATTCTGCTGCATGACTGATACTAATCCTGCAATTATGTGACCCTTCTTTTAGGACTTGACTGGTATCAAAGAAGGACAACTTTCAATTTGAAAGGAAGTTTAATAAAACATCAGTTTTCAGGTATTTGTCAAGTCTCATGGGGAAGCCAGATCTGGACCTCCCAATGTTTCCTTGTTCTGCTTGTGTCTGCACCTAGTCCATTAGCTGGGGCTAACTAATCACTGCAGCTGTGTTTTTTTTTTTATCATTTTAATTTTCAGCAGCAATTCATAGGACATGGGAAATGGACAAATTTCTTCTCCACAGAAGACCTTTAAATACCTTCTTTTACTTCATAGGCTAAACAGAGTTTAATATTAACAATACTCTGAATTACAGGCTATGGTGATAGTGCTAGAAACTCGCGGCATGGGGACTTCTCATCCCAGACATGGTAAGGACAGTTTCTCTATTCAAACTTTCATCTGTTAATACAATCAACTTTCTGGTGTGCCCCTCTTTATTAGCAGAAATTCCTCTGAGCCTAAACCAAACATGTCTAAAGCTTGTCTCTTGGTCCTCTCTCACAACTGGGAGTTAGCAAAGCCTTCCTCCTTTTCAGATTTTGTTCCTTTCTGCCATACTTTGGGGATCATAGGGTGGGATACTCGGTTGCTGGTGGGGAGTTGGGAGTGTGGGAGGGCTTCTGTCACCTCAGCCTCTATGTGTATTTGGCCTAAAATGACCCTTTAAATTGTTTTCCAGAATTTAATAGCATTAGTGGTTCCAAGTCAGGCTGTTAACAACATGCCCCATAACTACAAGACAATTCTCCACAAATCCCATTGTCCAATTTGTTCGAATCCTTGCTCAGGCGACAGTTTTAGTTGTGTAACTTTATTGTAATAGGTGGATGCTGCATTTGGTGTATGCATGTCCCTTCCTTGGGAAACCTGTATGATAAGGAGATCTCAAAGACATATAATTGCAAAAGCAGTGTGTGGCATTGCCTGGGTAGGTGTGATATAAAGACAAAGTCCTCATCAAAAACTGATTTACTCTGCCTATGGATACAACTATCAACTTTGTGTGAGTTCTTCTATTGTCTAAAATCACCACACCTTAGACCTTTTTTCACTGAGAGTTACTGGCATTTCTCTCTCTTTCTCTCTCTCTCTCTTTTTTTTTCCATTATTAAATATATATATATTTAATTAATATGATCTCCTTTCTATCTTTTAGCTGTATTTATATAATCTGTTCTTGCCTTCCTCTGTCCTTCCATAATATTTGGCTCCTCATTATTCAGTCTACTCATGGGTTTTCAATGCTTTCTTTGCTCTTTCTTTACTGTCCGCCAATTTTCCCTCCTTCATTCTTTAAGATCCTTCATAGCTTTCCCTCACATCCCCATGGCAGCATGGTCTCAAGCATCTTCAGGGTCCTTCTGCTTTGGTAGCAGGACCCCTTACTGTTGTACCTCTCCTGTGTCTCTGCCAGTGTGTGCATACACGATGCCAGCCTTATCAATGCCATAGGAGAGGGATCGGGGGGAGTTGCAATTATAGCACCCGTGAAGGGTTCCCCTTCATCCCCTGAGAGCATGTAAAAGGAGGGCAAGCAGAGCTCTCAAGCAGTAGGGCAGTATTGGTGCATCTGATAATGCTGATTATGGCAAATGTGCCAGGGTAGACGGGATGCTTTCCTTGAACAGGGGAACACCACTTAACTATTCTTTTTTTTTTTTTTTCACAGTGGTTTTCCCTTAGAGGTAGCTCAGAAAAAATGCCTCACCCCTCTGAGTGTTGCATGTGCTCTGTGCTGGGAGGTCAGTGGCATCCCAGCTAGTCTGTGGGGAACTGTCTCCTCCCAGATGGTTTGAAGGGAGGCTGGAGGTTCAAAGGGAGGTGTCTGCAAAAAAAAAAAAAAAAAAAAAAAAAGAGGAAAGAACTAGATAACAAGTGAATTGTAACTGTTGTTGTAAATAAAGGAGGTTCCTGATGGGTGAAATAAATGCTTGGGATAATTCCAAATTAGTGTTACTGTGTCGGTGGAAGCATATACAGTCTTTCATTGTCTTCCTCAGACAACACTACGCGTTTGTGTTTTGGTACAGTAAATCTCACCTTTTATATGATTTTGAGTCCTGAATGCTAAAATAAACAAGACACAGAAAAAGTGCAGTTTAATCTCTCTAATGACAGCCAGAATACAGTGTGAAGCTCAAGAGATTATAATTTAACAAAGACCATTTCCTAAGTGTTATCTTAAGATCGTATTTACCCTGTGCATGCATGTTGAAATCTCATGTAGGTGCTTTAATAAATGAAAAGAAAGAAATAAAGGTGTTGAAATGTTGTCTGGAGCACTTTGTGCCAGGAATCATAATCATGAAAAACTAACTTTAATCCTGGTTTAAAGTCAAAAGGTATTATTTTGTTTAGACTTCTGTCTTACAATATCCATGCAGCCAATGATGGTGGTTTTGCCAGCTCATGGTAACAAGATTTCCATAAAGACTAACACCTGCATCTTGCATGGCTAGGTGGATATTTCCTTCTTAGGGATGAATAAACGATGCAGGTGTGCTTCCTCAGTCTTCTTCCAGGAGCCCTGTCTGGTGGCAAGCAGACCGGCCCGCGTCTGCCAGCAGAGCATGCCAGCAGGGTGCCTCCAGCTCCGAGCTCAGACTATCAGCACAGCAGCCAGGTCTGACAGCTGCCTCATTCGCCCTGCTTCCCCTAGACAGTTTTCCAAAGTGAACTGGTACAAATAGAGTGCAGACTTAATTTTCTGGATGCTGTGTGTTACATGTAATACAAAAGCATCAATACATTTTTAATCCAAACATTTGCTTGAATTCAGTTGTTATTGCTTTCGTGACCGTTTCCGGGCCTCCTAGATCTCCACAGCAATCCACATTCATGGCCTTTATTCACTACGGAGCAGTTGCTCTCAGTTACTTCAGCCAAGCTGGCTGCTGCACTGGGCTAGACGCAAGCACAAACGCAGAGAGAAGGACTGTCCTGGAGAGGAGCCACTTCAGCAGTGGAGGCAGGACAAGGGAAAGAGGGGAGTGAGGCTAGTGTCTTGCCCAGGGTCAGGAAACTGGCTCATGGCAGAGTCCAGAAATATAACCCAGTTTTCTTCAGTCTCTGATAAATGTCCATATTTGGCAGTGCCTAGCTGAGGTGAGCCCTCATTGGTTTAGTTAGGGGATTTAGTAAATGGAAGTCATTAGATGTAAACTGTCCTGGCATCTGGCTGTAGGGTGCAGGTCAGATGACAAGGAAGTTTGTGCTAGTGGGCAAGATGAGTTTAGAAGATTGGTCTCTCCCACCTGGACATGTGAGTTACTTTATTAGTTTGAGTCATACAGAAGAAAAATGCACCAGCAATAAACTAAAAAAAAAAAAAAGCATGAAAGCATGAAAGCAATGGTGTCACAGAAAACATATGATTTGATAAATGCATTTCATGGGTTGGTGTTCGCTGTGAATTGTGAAAATATATGAACATCCAACTGTAGGATTCAAATGCATAAGATCAATTAAATCTAAATTCCTGTCAGCTACAGATGTATCCAAAACCCCACAGAGATGAGTTAAAAGCCTTCCTACAAATTTCAGCAGGACTCATACCAGAACCCATATATCTGCACACAAAAAGATGGGTGCACCTAAAGTGGCAGAGAGCAAAATTAATTTCTTCAAGTGTTGAAGGATGGGTTATACCATATGGTGTGTAAGCCAGAAGGCTGTCAGCTCCAGCCAGTGCATTATAATCAGCTCCTCAAATTCATTAACTCTATATGCTAGTGAGCATTATGTTTTAAGTAGTTACTATGTGTATTGGACAACCTTATCAAGCTAATAACACAGTCTATTTTTTTTTTTAAGTGTAGTAATTTGTATTGTTAACCCACAGAAATTTCTATTCCTCTGACAGTAATATGCGAGAAGCTGGTGGATATGTCTAACACAAATCTTTTGTTTTTCATTCCTTCTTTTGTTACTTCACCTGACACTTTCACTTCAGTGTATATAACTTACAATTTAGGAAATAATCCTCCAAAGGAGCATACTATATACAGTAAAATAATAACTATTTTCTCCTATAATGCCAGTGGAATACTTTTACTTTGGAATTGTCTACAAAGGCTTCTTATTGCATCACATATTCAGGTAAACTCATCCTGTGAAGCATAATGTGCACCTCATAATTTGGAGGGAATCTTATCACTGGTTTCAGCCAAGTAAAGTCAAGAAACACCAAATAGGTTTTTGATATGTCCTTGAGTAGGCTTTTAGTAGGCTTTTTTTTTTTTTTTCCAGATATATGAGCCATTTTCCAGTGTCTTGTAAATAATGTGGTGTATTTACTATGATGCAACACAAACTGGACTTATGGTCTTCCTTTTGAGGACTGTCGTAGCACCGATTAATATCCATGAAGGTCAGGATACCTCTTTCCAAAGCTTCTAGGTTACTGACATCATTGTCTGCAGGTGCTGGCATGGGTGTCTGCACTGATATTAATAACACATTGCCCTCATCAAGATGCGGTGTTTGGTAATTCATTTCATGTAGTACTTTCCAAAATCACAAGCTTGAGTTTTCGGTTTAATGCAGTTGTGTTGAATTTTTCTTTATTCTTTATTCAGCATGAATATCTATGGCTTTTATCAAGCATCTAGTTCCATGCTTGCCTTCTCATGTTAAATCATAGACAAGTCAATAATAAAGTACTCTTCATGATCCCTGTTCTCTCTGAAGCTGACACAGACATGCTCACTGGGATGTATGTTTCATATTTCATTAGAATGTGTAGCTATGCCAAGCATCAGGATCTGAATGAAAATCCCAGTTACTTGCTTGAAAGATAACCTTGAGTTTACTGAGGCTTTATTATTTTTTTTTCTTGTTCTGTGTTTGCAAGAGCAAACCTTTCTGGGAATATGCCTGAGTAATTGGAGCATTCAATAGGAATTCTGTGATTTGCTGTGCTATGCTAGCCTGATACTTCCCCACACATTTTTCCGTGTAGAGTCTTGATGTATTGCCTCTTTCTGGACTGTTTTGCACAGTGCTACTTTGTGGCAGTGTTTAGACTCTTTGCTGACCAAAAAATCCCATACTGGTTTCTGTATCCAGCCTGATCCCAGCCTGATCTGGCTGGACCTGCTCTAAGCAAGGGGTTGGGCTGGAGCCTCCCGAGGTCCCTTCCGACCTGAATTATTCTAGGGTTCTCTAAAATCACATACTATTTTCTCTTTTCTCTCCTAGAAGCATTACAGCAGAACACACTAAACAGCATATTTAGGTGTAAAAACCATCATTGTTAACAAAGACATCTTGATACTGCTGGAGGCTAGAAGGACTTAGCAGCAATATAGGCTGTCTGATCAGTTGTTCCCCAAATGGCTGAACTTTGAGGAAGAACCAGCATTTTTTACACATAAAGATTCCCCTTGCTCTTTGGTGAGGAAGGAATGAAAATGAAATATATCTTTCATTGCAAACCTTGTCAATGACATGTCAGACTGTAACCACAGTGGTATAAAAACCGGAACATCATGGTCTCAGTCTCTGCTGAACTCATTTTGAGCCTTTTAAGAGTCTGTCAGTCCCCAATGCCAGCACAAAGAGGATTCCAGGGAGACTAGTTTTCTAACTTGGCTACCTAGCTGAGGTTTACCTCTTTGCTATGATGCCCAGAGCAGTATGTTCTGCAAAATAATGCTCTGAAGAGGCTCCCAAATGTTGATGAGTATATCCTGTTATCCCCTTTTTGGACTGAAGCATTTAGGAAGTAGTTTGGGCCCCACCAGGTGTTTTCCATTACAAGCTGAAGCTTGAATCAATGTCTTATATCTTTGGATCAAGCAAGGGTAGCATCTTTGCAACAGATTCAAGACTTTTCTGACAGCGTTTGCCTTAAAAACTCACTTTCTCAACTTTTCATTCTCTGTCATGCTGCTACAGCTCCCACATTTGGCGCTTCTGCCTTCTTTGTTAGCTTTCCTGTTGTTATTATTATTATTGTTATTATTATTTTCTGCTATTGCTTCTCTGAATTCCCAGCAAAAGACCAAAAGAAAAGCTAGCTCCAGTGATCAATAAAGCTGAATGTCTACATGCTCTATATCAGCCCCAAATGCTTTTTAACCAGATGGTTTCTACTCAGGACTGGCTCTATGGGAAGGTTTTGACCAAGAGTGGCTGCTCTCACTCTCTTCATCACCTGGCTCTGTAATAGCTTCTTTACGCACCTCTGCATCAAACCTGGGCATTAGTTACACTTACCACTAATTAAACCTGCAACAACATTTTTGGCATGCCATTGATTTAAAGAAGACTATGTTTTCTCTTTCTCTGATTGCTTTTTTCTAATGTACAAACTATCGGTGAGACATATTGTATCAGTACTTCATACACACCAAACCCTGGGCCCGTCTGTGCAGACATACCTGGGCTGTGGTTCTGCGTGCTGCTAGCAGTGCAAAAATTGTGTGAAAGCACACATTTTGCACCACCAACACTGTCTGTAGAAGGCTGTGCAATACTTCTCTGCTGCATGAAGGGAAATACAGCTTCAGCAGAAAGTCAGCACTCCAGAAAAAATCATACTGCTATGCTCTCGCCCTCTGACATGAACTGTTTTGCTGTCCTAGGAGAGAGCAAATACTCCCCAAGGGCTGCTGAGATCTGAGCGCACGCTGGCTGGTCTGGTGGTGGGGTGGGAGCTCTGTTTGGAGCAATGGGAGCAACAAGTCACGCAAAGAGGTCTCGATTTCCAGGCTGGTGGTGTGGTGGGATCCATTTCGGTGTTTCACTTCAAAGTGTGTTGTTTGCTCAGGTGACCTACAAATTAGGTGTGTGATGAACATCGGCTGAAAAAAAAAAGACTATCGGATTGACATTACAGCAGTGGGTTTTCTCAAAGTACTCAGCTTGCGGAAATGATTCTGTTTTGCATCTGCTGTAAGCAGCAGTAAACCTAGTGTGGAAAACAATGCAACACTCCTGAAAACCAAATGAGGCCTCTTTCTTCTGAAGATGACAGTTGAGTCTATTTTTTTATGATGTCTTTTAAGGCTGCTAAATTGTTGTCTAATCCTTACCTCAGGGCTAAAAGCCTTTCAAGAGAACAAACACATGTAAAATCAAAAAGAAAAGGTCTGTGCTGCACACTCTCCAAAGCAGCTTGTGTGCAGATAACTCCTCAGAGGTTGCACTCAGATGAGCAAATGTGACAGAAGTGCATTCAGTAATAACAATATCCTCAATCAAAGGCATCAGCTGCTCTCATATGCACTAAGCCTGACTTCTGAAGTCTTTGAAAGAATGAAAATTGGCACATGTGGATACTGCACGGCATTTGCAAGGAGGTTTGTGAGTATCTTCATGTTATCAGAAAAGAATCTGTCTGGGAGAATTTGAGATGTTTCACCTTCCTGGCCCCCAGAATTACAACAATTCACTCTTTTTTTTTTTTTTTTTTTTTTTTTCCTTTCTCTATTCTACAGGCCTGGATTATACCACTTGGTAGTAGATATAATATTTAATTAATTATGTTAACAAAGATTTTATCCCATATACATGATAATAATAAATTTCACAGATCTCAAATATTTTTTTTACCTGAAATATATATATCTATATTTTAAACCTGATTTTTACAATGAACTGCCAGGGGGTATCTTTCTACTCTCCAGAAGTGGAGTTGTATCTGTCTGGGCAGACTAGCCAGCCTTCGGTTTTCAGAAATTTCTTGGCAAAATCATAACAGAAATGCCTCAGAATAACATTTTAAAAATATATTTAGAAATTTATTGAGATGGGAGGCGACTTGGTCCCTCATCAGATGTGCAGAAGGAACCTCAAGGGCTTTCTTCCAAGGCTGGACATCAAGGGTCCAGCACCTACTGCTGCATGAGGAGCTGGATGTGCACAAGGTGATGGGTCCCTTGGTCAGGGATCGTGGGCAAAATTGTGAGTGTGCCTCCAGAATCAGGGGAGCAGACTCCAGACCTGAAGTTGGGCCTGGTCCAACCAAGCATTGTGCGTAGTGGGACTCCTCCATCCCCTGGCCTCCTCTTGGTGATGAGTTCCTGGTGCAGGCGCTCCTGACAGTGGATGCAAATTTGCTTTCTGATGTATCCTGCAGCGTTCACTGGAAAGTTGCTGTCTTGGTGAGCATTTTTGCCAGTAAAATCACTTATGAGAACACGCATTCAAGGAGTCATAGGAAATTAATTTAAATAGTCAAATGAATTTTCATGGGAACTTTCTATTTACCCAGAATTTTAAACATCAATAATTATTTGTAACTCCATGGAGTAACTCCATGTGCCCAGGAAATAGGTACTCATGAACTTACTCATGAATTACTCATTAAATGGGTAATAATCAGAGTATGAATTCACTTTTAAAAATATATATAGCACACTTAATTTGGAAAACAGTGCTTCACCCACGGTGGATGGAGGGTGACGGGAGGCTTTGGAGCAGACCTAAAGCATGCTTCCTGTCTGTCTCTTGCCAATACAATGCCTGAGCCTAAGGAAGTAGTGCTTTAGAATTAGGTGCCTTGATCTTGCCTTATGATAATGGGCTCACCTGGGTGTTAGTGCTGTCAGTGCTTCCTTTGCAGCACGCCCGTATATAATTCCTGTATGTATTTACTACACATGTGATGTATAATTCACATTAATGATAGACACAAAGGCTGCTCTGCTCTTTCTGGCCAAAAACATAAGAGTGATTTGTATTATTCCTCTTCTAAATACACACAAAACTCTTCCAAAATGTTCTCCTACTGCAAGCCTTGCAATATTTACACTGTGGAGAAACCAGTTTGTCTTTTAATGTCTTTGCAGAGAAACATTACTGAAAAATTAATTACTGTGCAGCGAGGAAGCAGACATTCACTGAAGATCAGTAAAGGAAAACAACGGGACAGGAATGTTAGCCACATTAGGACACTGCTTCGCTCAGCACATTTAAGTTGAAACCCCACTTTTAATTCTTTTTCACACAAAAGCAAAATAACCCCAAGACCCTCAGTGATGTGCCTGTGCCTGTCCATCCTTTCAAGTTACTCCATTCACACATTTTTTCTGCCTTGTGTTTCAGAATTTGTTTGGCAGAATAAAAAAAGGCACTGGAAAAGCCAGCGGACGAACCCTCCTCATTTCATTCTTGCTTTTAAGCACAGGTGAGAAGCATTTGAAGCCAAGCTGAAGCCAAAGAGGCCAGCCGAAAGTACGTCTGGGCTTCATGGGGTGCCTGGCCGCATGGCAGCCCCGTCGGGTCGGGGTGAGCAGCGCTGGGGCCATGCACATGTCTTAGAGGCTGAACCACGACCGCAGTCAGACCTCCCACATCCAGGAGTGCGAGGGGGCAAGCAAGTGGTGAGGAAGCCCCCAACATGTGCTTCTGGGAGAAGTTCCCAGTCTGCCTCCCTGTTGCTTCCACCCTCTGGTTTTTATCATTCATTCTGGCTGTATACAGAGTCCTTCTGGAAGAGCCGTCTTCGAAAGATGATTGTCATTGGAAACAGCTAATTCATCTACAACAAGGCATTGTTATTCTCAGCTAGGAGCTGTGTACATGTGGTGATATCTAAGAAAGACTGTTTTGCTTTAAATTTGCATCCTCTCTTAGTTGGAATTAATTTTTTAAAAGTTGACAACCTCATAGATTTGTGGGGGTCTAACAAATTCAGAACTGGACCCCAGAGATTCATATCTGAAATTACTGACATACACAGTCACAAATTTACCACTTGTGTCTCTTTGCTGGTAATTTGTTTACCCACAGAACCACACATTTTTCCCCACGGGTCTTTGATAAAGTTAATATGGGAAACAGCTGGTCAGTGGAATTGGTTAAAAAAAGCAGTAGTAAGTTTTCTGTCCCCATGTACATTTTCCATTAAGTCAAAGCAATATTTAAAAAGTAAAATGAAAAAAAAAAAAAAAGGAACAGTTTTCCTGCTTGCATATAACTCCAGCACCCATACATGGAGTCAGGGTAGTCACCATCTGTTAAACATATTGCTTAAAATATCTTATTGCTTATGTTTTAATAGGTTATATATTAAATGCTGAACTCCTAAATAAAGATAGAGCATCATTCTTGGATGTTATCATGGAGATCTCAGTGGTTCCACACCATCAGTGCTGCTTAAACGCAGGGTAAGATATACAGATTTTTCAATTATTGTATAAAACACTTTCAGTAATTTCATATCTATTTTTCAACCCATTTGATTGTTCGGGATTTGGGAAACTTTTTTTTTAAAAGGAGACTGTTTTCTTGTAAAATCTGCAAGTTGATTAAAGAAAATGTCTATTTTAAAACCAGAACATTTTATTCAGGAATTGAATGAGTTTCAGCTAGAATAAAACTTTGATGAAGCAATAGAATAAAATCGGGGTCAGTCTTGGAATCAGATTAAGTGTGTTTCTGTAAAAGCTCATTTCCAATATTTTCCTGCATTAGCCTGATCTGGTCACTAGATGTTGCTAGGTGTCTACGTTACTAGTCGTTTTGGCTGATTTAGCTACACGACTTTGTCGGTATAAGGAGAGAACATTACTATCAGTAGTAATATAAACAGTTATTTCCCTCAGTTTATAAATTTTAGCAACAAAAAAGCCCCCATTTTCCTCCTTTCACAAGTAAGCCGTGTCCTACCGTATTAATGAACTCTACTGAGCAAAGCAGATCACCCCGTCATCCGAATCCTGAATTTCATTTTTAACACTTCAGATGTTTTAGGAAATGTTATTTTCCTTGCAGAAACAAGTTGTTAGGCAAACAGTCCTTATCACTGAGGACCTGAGCGTGGCCACCGAAGACCTGCCAGCCTGATCTTGCTGTGTGCCACCTGGCCAGGGCATCTCCAGCCTCCCCATGGGTGCTGCTGCTAGAGAGCTGGTCCTCCTGAGAGGTTTCTACTCTGTGGCTTCCCAGGTAAAACACATTTCATATTCCCAGTACATCTCTGCTTCCCCATGGTGCTGGATAAGGATGTATATACATAAATGTATGTAAACTAGGTGTATTGGTCTCTTTAATTACTGATCACTGGCGTTCTAGAAGAGGGCATTCTATGTTGGGTATCAGGAGGCTAGTGGGTTATGTTCACATAAGAAAGATGAGATAGCTATCCTCTTTCATATGGTTAGTGCTTAGGAAAGGCAGAAGGATGGTGACTCTCTTCCAGCATGGAGTCACCAGATACCTGTGGAGTTAATACTCATATATTCCCTTAACAAAAGTGCTCCATAAATCAATGAAAAGCTTTGTATCTCAAATGGTAACTTCCACACCATTGGGCTCATACAAGTTGAGAGGTTTCTTTTCTTTTCTTTTTTTTTTTTTAAACTGCTGAAGCATGTCCTTTTCTTGAATTATTTCCCACATCAACAGCAGTTATACAAGTCTTGAAACTAGTGGAGTGAATTAGTGGATAATAATAATAGTAATAATAAATACTCAACAAAGTTGTGCAAAAGTAAATTTTATTTCACTGAAATCGTTGAATTCTTGACTTTAAACTCAGTTTTGAATTGGAGATGGAAACACGATTTGAGGAAAAGATACGTAAAAGT
Organism: Anser brachyrhynchus; assembly: GCF_964034855.1. Taxonomy (NCBI): domain Eukaryota; kingdom Metazoa; phylum Chordata; class Aves; order Anseriformes; family Anatidae; genus Anser; species Anser brachyrhynchus. The sequence goes on along the minus strand of NC_137694.1, from coordinate 115,224,505 downwards.
TTTGAATAATAAGGAAGTGTGGAGTAAAGCATTCATGTAACTAAATTTGGACTAAATATAGTTTTACCAGTTAAAATGCCCTCCTGCTTTGCTTAAATGCACTTGAATGCTTTGTGTCAGAAGCAGTGCTGTTCTCCCCTGCGTGTGCATTCACGGTGGGTGTAATTCCTCCAGCCAAGCTTCAGCTGCCTCAGGGTCCGGGTGTGATGGGAGCCAGCAGCTCATCCAGCCTGCCGGCTCTGGCAGAAGTGATTCATCCCATCCTGAGAGAGGTGACACAGATCGTCGGCAGGATGAATTCACCTGGGCACGTGTCTGTCTCTGCTGATGACGAGGGAAGCCCAAAAGGCTGGCTTACTAAATGTCTGACTTCTGGGAGGCTGAAATTAGTTGAAACGAGGCTGAGTATTTCTATAAAAAATGCCAAGGCATGGCAGCTAGTGATTTTCTTTCCTTCCTACATGTTCTTACGTTGAAAATACGGAAACAAAATATGCTGCTCTTTTTTGATGACGGTATTTCTTAAGACAGGAAACACCATAGTGGCTATTTGTTCAAAATTCTCAGGGGTCGGGGAAAGAAGAGGAGAGAAAGAATAAATATTTCTGATCAGGGTAAATCATGATAGGCAGCAGGGTACCTGGAAAAAAGGCGAAAGGCTCAGAGGAAACCTTGAGAAGAAGCAGAAAATACCCAGAATGGATCTGAAAACTTTGAATGAAACAGATTTTTTTGATTAAATTGTATCTGTCTGATGAAAAACAGGGTCTCTATTTTACTAAAAACCAGCTATCATCAGAAAGAGCTCACCGAATCAGGCTATCTGAATATTTTAATTGATCACTGTTCTTTACCTTAGAAATATCATTTGTTTCTACTTTCCTGCACAAGAAAGATAGTTTACATGAATCGGTCTGAAAGACAGGAAAAGTCTGAGACCATCCTATTTAATTTAATTTATTTAGTTAAGTACAAGATGTACAGAAGTGTTAAAGACCAGGAGACCTGGAAAGGATATATATAATGGGGTTGGTAAGCATTCAGAGAACTGGTAATCATAACATTCAAAGACCAGTAAAATTTCCTTCAGTAATGCCCACTTACATTGCTCTCCATTGTTCCTTTTCTAAGGGGACCGTGAGTATATATGCTTTGCATCCCTCCTGGGAATCTCAGGCTATCTCTTGTAATTGAGTCTGAGACCATATTCAGCAAAAGTTCCTCTAAACATCCACTTTGCTCCAGGATTTAATCCGGGGGACAACCATTTCTCTTGCATTGCTGGGAAAAAGGGAAACAGCATTGTCTGGTGTTCGCTTTTAGCCTGCTATCTGTGCACGTCTGTGGGTTTCTGGTCTGTATTTAAGAGGTCTGCTAAAGGTAAAAGGATCCGTCAAACACAAGCAACTGAAAGACACTTGCCTATGAAATTGGCATACTAGCAGGCAAAATAAGGAAACTCTTTCTCTCTTATTTCATCTTCCCCCAAGCTGATAAGGAACCTATAAAGTTGGGCTTTATGATGTGCTTTCTTATATACATTAGTCATCAGTGGGGTGCATGATGTTTTAGAAAAGATGCTGCTGCTCTTTTTCTTTTACAGGAGGAGTGACCAAAGCACAGAAAGGCACGATGGCTTACCAAAAGCAGCACAAGTCATTCTGTGCCTCGCCTGTGTGTAACCATCTCTGTTAAAGGATGTTTTTTGTTCAAAACGGGCAAAGTTGTTCGACACAAGCGCTCTCTCTGGGTTTCAGTGCTGGATTGCCTTGGCGAGGAGCATGTGGGGAGGCAGCTGGTGGTCAGTCCCTGCTGGGGACCTGGGTGTAGCCTGGCTCTTTCCAAGGCAGATAGAGGGATGTGGAGCCCAAGGGGGTGCCCATGGGAAATGCCAGTTTTCCATTTTACTTCCTCTCCACATCCTGGTGCTCAACTGCCCATTCACCGCCCCCCTGCCCATCTTCCTGCACATCACCTTTCCCTGCCTCTGAGCATGGGAGAGCTCAGCAGCCTGGGTGGGTGCTGCTGGGGGCCCTGCAGCTCCCCGTGCCTGCTTGACGGGGGCTCAGGGCTCCCCCGCAGTGCAGCTGCCAGGTTGGCTGTGTTTTCCTGCAGGAGTCTGCTTCCCAAAATTGCTGAGCACATTTTTTTTCCCAGACCTCCTCACTCTTCGATGCATACACCTTTGGAAAACAGATTTTTCTGTAATAAGTGTGCTATGCATGGCTATGCCCACATGATATTTATTCTACTTTTTGTTGTTGCTGTTTTTGTTAAAATTTGAAGAATAGGAAGGAAAAAAGAGAACTTTCATCTCAAACTAAATTTTGCATGTATGGAGGGAGCCCTACAGATTAAAATGTGTTAAGTCTCCACACAGTTAACAACATGTCACTTCGTGAGAGAATTTTCATAATTAATGAACTGGTTCAATTTGCTCTGCCGCTTGACTTTGATTAATACATTTTTGAGTGTTCCCACTGGGACTCTGTCCAGTTTGTTTAGTAAGCTCTTATGTCTATATCCAGTTCATGTGCATGGATCAAAGTGTTGGCACCAAATACTGGCAATATTAGGCTATGGTACAGCCATTCTGACTCCACTTGAAAAGAAGATAGCAATATATCTTAAATCAAGTTCTTTGTGACTCATTTGAAAAAAAAAAGGGGGGGGGGGGGAAGAAATTTCACACTGCATTGTGTAGAAATGCTGTGATTTAAAAGTTCATCTCACGCAAGCTTTGCCAATTAAAGAGGTATTTATCAATCCAGACAGTAATTGTGTGGACCCGAACTGGCAATTTGCTCAATATTAAGTAGCGAGCTGCAAACCTCCCATAATTAATAAACCTAAAGAACATCAGCCTCCTCTCCCCAGCCACTGCTGCGGGCTGATCCCGCAATCACAGCCTGGGCACTCCCAGCCCCTACGCCCCACGTCTTAGGGGGGGCTGAGCCCTGCATGGATCCCAGGCTCAGGGGTTGACCCCAAGGCAGGGTGGGAGGTGCTGGGGCAGCATTTTCCTCCCAGACACCCTGGGGTGTGTAACACATTTGGGTGTGGGTGTGTGAATGTTGCCATGCTCGGCTGTGAGTATATTGGGCAGAGGGGAGGTTTTGACACTTGGGTGCCAGCCCGGGTGTTAACTTGGGGCTGTCCGGGACCTATCCTGCAGGCTGACATGTGAAGCCAAAGCACTCCCCTGGCTCTGTTTCCCAGGGTAAATGTCATCCCCAGAGAGCTGGAGGCACGAAAAGGATCAGTGGCGGTGTCAGAAAGTCCTCGGAGAAATCCTTTGTAGCGAGAAAACCTGAGAAGGCTCCAACCAAGTTTCCAGTTAATGCTGTGTATATATCCACATCAGCTCAGAGCTCCTGGCCCTTGGCTCGTGGCACCGCGCTTCCAAATTACGGCAGTTGAAGAAGTATATCTTGAGCCTATAGAGTTTAAATTAATTAGAGAAATTCCCCTGGGCTCAATCTCCGCTTTCCCTGGGGGTGGCGGGGAGCAGGCAGTTAATCACCAGCAGTAACGAACTGTCGTGCCTGCTGCCCTGGTTTTGTTCAGACGTTATAAGGCTGAATGATATTGGATAATGAACAATGGGAGACAAGCTGATGGAAACACAGAAAACACTGGCAGATTTAAGTGCACATTGTTTAGCCAGGAGTAGGAGAACAGCCTCAGAAAAAAAAAATGTATTCTTTTTAACTTTTCCCATGGGGTTCTTGCTCCCATAAGACTCCAGCGGGTTTTATAGCTGTTTATTCCTGCTCTGTGAGGACGCCAAGGCAGTGTTTGTATCTAGCAGCTCCATCTGCAGCATTTATCTTACAATTTATGTCTTGTCATTTAAGCACTTGTAAGCAGTCTTCTGCCCAGCGAAAACAAAGCATATAACATGCTGAACATAGTAAATAAACCCTGCAAATAACTTGCGGGATGAGTCCTCATTCATTCAGTGCTTTTACCCATGTGGTTATTTTCATTGCATACGTTACAGGTGACTTGCCAGCGAATTATGAGTTTGTTAATGGCCGTTTTCCTCTGCCACATATTGAAAGAAATGTAAACCCAAACCACGCATTAAATCAAGCACGCTGTCTAGCACGGTGTCCACACAGATTTGTCTACCACTAGCTGCATACTTGAGGGACTCCCTCCTTTTAAATCCCTGGTCTTCAAGCACTTTCTCTCCTGAAAGAACTCGGTTAATTCTGGTAGCGTAAGAACCAGGTACAGCTCCGTATTTTCAAAACACTGTGCAATGCAAAGCAGCATTTGGCCTGTGGTGATTTTTTAACTTTCTTTTATTTGTGGTATATATGAGTACAGAGTGCAGACAAAAGTGCCTTCTCATTTTCAGTATTTATTTATTTATTTTTATTTAGTTGGCAGACAGTTTTCAAGGGTTTCTTTTACTCTTTGCCCTGACTACAGATCAGCCAGTCAGTTTCTTCTCTTCTGCATTTAACTTCTACTAGTAGAGATATGGGATATTTAAAAAAAATGAGAAACAAAAAATGAGGAAAATACAGTGCTGTCAGGAAGACAGAATCAGGTGTGAGGGGTAAAGGAAGTTAAATGCAGAAGTTCTTTTTAACAAACTGGCTAGATTTCAAATGTGTATTCTGCCTTTAGCAAATCCTCACAATACTCCAGGGACTGCTAGTGACTGTATCGCAGTCCAGCAGCAGAGGGAGGGCTGTGAATTTGGGCTGCCTTTTGAGGTTTAGTTTTGTTCTCCATCTATTGCAGCATAGCATTTCACAGCATCTCAGCTGTACTAACTGTAATTCTGGGACGATGCTACCTTCTTGTTTGTCAGTTTAGAAGTACATCCTCTTCCTATTTTTTTTCCCCAGCTTTTTGACAATGGCAAACAATTTGGCAGTGGAGAAGTTTCAGGGGATGGGAGCAGTTAGCTCTTTGCCCTGTGCTTAAGCCCATTATAAAACTGTAAGCAAACCCAAAGACTGTTGTGCTACTGTTGAATATGTAGGAACTACTCTTTACTGGATGACCTCTGGGATCGTAGAATCACAGAATCATTAAGGTTGGAAAAGCCCTCCAAGATCATCTGGTCCAACCATCCGCCTACCACCAATGTCATCCACTAAACCATGTCCCTAAGCACCACGTCCAACCTTTCCTTGAACACCACCGGGGATGGTGACTCTACCACCTCCCTGGGCAACCCGTTACAATGGATACATGCATGCCCCTTATGGGGGATCAGGGCCTGTAAGGGGCCTGTCAAGGGCTGTATCCTTGCCCTCTCTGAGGTCCATACTAAGGGCATGAGACGTCCCACACCCAAGATCTTGTCTCATTATAAATCAGTTATGGTTGCTTTACCTGGATTCTTCTCTGGTATTTACCACAGACGTTCCTTACATCCTCTCAGTCCAGGCACACCGAAGGCCCAGCTCTGCTCACAGCATAGTGAGTGGCCAGCCCTCTTCCCAGAGCTGGCTGATGTTGGATCTCTCCAGGCACATGTAAGTGCTCTAATAATGCTATAGGGGGTCAGATTTCATTCTGTACTTTTCACTCCAGGACACATTCACATCTGCCTTCTGTCCTCCTGAGAATTCAAATGTGGAGAGAAATGAATAGCCAGGAAAACTTCTGACAATCTTAGGTCCTCCAAGAAAAGTGGATGTTGCTTTCAGTGTTATTGTCACCTTACGTGGGCCCTTCCTCCAAAAGAAAACATGAGGGGTTAGAGCAGATAGGGTTTTAAAAAGGGGAAATACCAAGATATTTAAGAGAAAAGGAAAATTGGCATCAATGACTGGAAAAGCCAATGAAGTCCTGGAAACAAAATTAACAAGGCTGCTGTCTCTTCTGATACAAGAAGCAGGGAGGCAGGAAGGGAGCACAAATTAAACTAGCAGATGGAAGGTTTACGGTCAATACCAGCATCCCAACCCAGTGTGGGGTGAAGCCGTGGGGCTTACTGTCCCAGAGCAGTGGTGACAATAGGAACTTGCTGTGTTGAAAGGGAGAAAGGTGATGTATGGGAGCAACCTCCATCCCAGCCTCCATGCCTCCAAGGGAGGCTTGCAAAGTGTGCCAGGGAGTTACTGGCACAGGACAACTCTGGTTTTATACTCCAGTAGCAGGCGCCTGCTACTGGCTATTGCCAAGGACAAGATACTCAGTTAAACACACATTTTATCTGACCCAGTACAGCTACCTTTTATAGCTTTATGAGAAAGACAAGTAGTGCAGGTGCTACTGCTTAGAAAAGCAGATGAAGTCAAATTCATGTATTGGAAGGCGAAGGCCAGGATCCACAGCTGCTTTAACATCTGTGAGCATCAATACTTTGCACCTTGCCTTCAAATTATGCTGGGAAAGGCTGCAGTACCCTCCAGAAGTCTGGATGTTGCTTCTTGGATTTGTGCATCCAATCCTGCTCAGGTCTTTGATACACAGCGGTTCCATGAAGAAGGCCAAACCCATGGTCAGTACCTTTACTGTCCTGTCACTTAAAATTACAGGAAATCCAAAGTCTGGTTTGGCTGCTGATAAATAAAGTAGCTTCTCTAAATAAATTGAAGAGTAAACGAGATAGTGGAACACTGCAGTAGTTTAGCCCAGGCACAGCAACTTAATATGTTTTACTAAGCAGCTGAGGTGCTGTTTCCAGTTCAATCTAATATGGGTCTTACTACTTAAAGGAAAGCAGTATGTTAACTTAAAAAATGCTGTGCTAACTTCTCTGGTTGCAGAAGCACGTGCAGAAAAAGTAGAGTTGATCAAAACAGGATCTGTCATTGTCATCTGCTAATGAAACACTGCAATTGTCATTCTGTGTTTCCAAGAATAAAGAAGGACTGGTGCTATTTCTCTGCTTCTTGCAGAACACAAAGGTCAGTGACACACAGAAAATGGCATTTCATTAACTAGACATTTGTATTATAAACATTATTCCCAGACACAGGAAAGTCCCAAAAATCTGAGTCACTGGTGTTTGAATAGATGTTTTGTGAGGCTAAGTGTGGGCCTTTATAAATAAAGCATTGATGGAATAAACAGTCACTTTGTATCAAAAAGGGAAAGTTTTCTATATACACGCAGTTTTCATAAAACAGTGACATGACTTAGAAGTTTTTTTGTTTTGTTTTGTTTTGTTTTTGTTTTTTCCAAGTGAGCAATCCTATCAGGATATTTATTCTGTCTAACCTGCACCTTAGCTGACTGCTAGCCTAAGATGTGCATTTTGTACTTGGTGTGTATCAGCCTCAGCTCATACATGTGCCTAGTTTACAGCTCTTTAATCTTCCTTCCTCTAGATCCTAGTTGTGATCATGAGCCTAAAAGATAATTTTGAGCCACCGTGATGATTCAGGATGTTTCTGTAGTTTGGGAAGAAAGGAAGATGAATCTCAGATCTTTAAAACTCGAAGCCAGATTTTGTTGCTTGAAAAGTCAGAGCTGTGCCTGGTGATTCCAGGCAAGCTCTTTCCCGTGCAAGGCTTCCTTGAAGGCACTTTTCATTGAATATTAAGATAACATGACTCAAAAGCTTAGCAGCTAGAATCAGGGGACTCTCAGGTTTGTGTCATGCCCCACCAGAGTTGGCAGGATAAGTAGGGTGCAGTACTGGGAAGGCAGATTTAGCTGTTGCATCCTATTGAGGGTACCTACGTCTGGTACCTCAGCAGGCTAATGTTGAGCTCCTGAGGTTGGGCTCCTTCAGCAGCTCTGCTTTGCTTCCTGCTCCTTCACCTCTTGTTCTTGCTGTGGTTTCAAGCGGAGCCTCTACTCATGCATTTGCACAGCACCTGGTGCCTCATCACTGAAGGTGTCCCTGGGTGAGGCTTATTGCAGAAAACAAAAAGCCAAGAAAAATCGTAAAAGTTTCTTGTGCCTCCTTTTTTTTACAGTGTGTTCACTTTTCATCGTGTCTACAGCCTGAAGAAATTGGCCTGACTCTCTGCTGCCTTGCATGGTGCTGTCCTTGTGGTTGTGGAAATGGAGCGCCAAGAGAGCTTTGGCGTCAACAGGATTTTGCTGCAGACAGATGTGCTGTAGCAGTCGTAGTGATTTCTGCCTTCCTCTGCTAGACACATTGGCAAGGATTTCCTATTTCCTTGAGAGTGGGGGAGTGCTTCTCCCATTGAGATCATTAGGCCCTCTGAACTTACGGGTCCAACCCTGCTTTCATTTGAGACTAAGAAAAGGATGAGAGGGAAAAGCAGCAGTGCTGGGAATGAAAGATCTTTGCAACTGCAAACTGGCTGACAGCATCAGATGAAAATGTGTGAAGAGGCAAAAGAACATTAGGTTATAAAGCCAGTTTTAATGTTGGATGGCTTAAAGCAAACTGCACTTCAGCATTGTTTTATATTTCTTTCCTTTCTTTCATATACCCCAGGAGAGTGGATGACAGGCATACTGCAAGAACAATTAGTTTCTCTGGTAGATCAACTTGGAAGAGAAATTCCTGCAGGGAAACCAGGGGTAGTAAGTGCAGCTATGATTCCTGTACTGGGACTTTAAATGTCAGGGCTTTGCCTACCCACCTTGCCAGGGCAGCGTCAGGAGATCTGGGGGGAACATCCTGAGAACAAGCAAGGCATTCTGTTTTCTCTGTCACAGGAGAGTGTCTCTTCTTTCCTGTTGGTCGGTTTCTTTAATTAATCTTTAATGATAGCAGATGTTTTGCTTTTGTATATAAAGCTAAAGCATGTAAAAAGTTATTGGAGTCACGCAAAGATATAAACAGATACTCGCCTGTCAATCTACTTATCTTTCTTACATGTTTATACTATTTAGGAACAAAACAAGTAACACTAGGCCCACAAGTGGCTGCTAAAAAGACATTTTCCCAACACTGCTAATAGGAAAGTGTGTTTTGGGATGTGGTAAGAACCCAAATAATAACAAAACAGAAATAGCCTATTTGCATGGATTTCATTTGCTTGCTTTTTACTCGATTGGGCAATTTGGGGCCAAGATTTTAGGCACAACTTCAATCAGCCAAGAATAAAAATAAAAACTCCTATCCAGAGGGCATGAACAATTAAACGCAACTGTGGGAAACGTCATTTGCAGAAGAACACTTCCTTTCTTTATGAAGTGTGCTGGCGATGTGAAAGGGTACTGTGTGAAAAGACAGAAGAGCCAGGTGACTAGAGTTTTCATGTGTGTGTTTCTTACTCCAAGTGAATGGCCTTGACAGGCTTCTCAGGGTCCCCTCCTGATTTTCTTCATGCTGGCCCTCATCATGAGGTGGCTTTGTTGCATTCGCAGGTGCCCAGCAGTAAAGGGGCGGGCCAACGTGGTCTCCAGGTATATTTGCAGCTTGCTAGCTTGCAGGTATCTGGCAGGAGCGCGAGCACTGCAATGACCTGCATTTCAGGGCACTTTGCCCAGTATCATGAGGTTGTTTTGACAAAATGCTGCTTTTCCCAGATCTGCCTTTCTTTCAGAGAGGAGATGGCATTGGTAATGTCACATCCTTCCTCCCCTGCACAGGGCACCTGATTCTGCTGCCAGGGATGGGCTCCTCTTGCAGAAGCTGCCACCTTCCCTGAAGGACATAGGGCTGGGATGTGGACATAGCCTGGGGACAGGCCAGCTCCTCCTTGTCCCTCTGCTGAAGCCTGGGGATGCCTCTGAAAGAAATGAATGGCTAAGTGGTAAGGTTAGCCCTTCATTGCCCTGCTTTTACCAGGGCAGTTAGTCCTGTGCTGCCCTGAGACCTGTTCTCGTATGTACTGTGTGTTAGTACACTTAATGTGAACTGCACATCCTGCAGCTTTGCACTGCTGTGGTGTCTTCAGGATGCAGCTTCATTCATT